>NC_071518.1:31650363-32900363 GCF_027887155.1 Malaclemys terrapin pileata
GTCTGCAAGGGCAGGGCAAGTTTAAGGAACAATTTAAAAATATATAAACATTTGAAATGGCTGTTTCAGGGCTGGAAAAATGTAAATAAATCATAATATCTGTACAGGAGGAGCCCCAGAGAGCAACCTATTTCAAATGGATCTTTTATACTAGCTGGACCTTGAAACAACACTAGCATATCAAAATGTGCACTGTTTAGTTATTGTGGGCACATTTCGTTGCTCATGGCCTGCTGAACTTCCACTCTTCCTCTCTCAGAGCCTGATGCAGTGCTCAATGAAGTCAATAGAAGTCTTCCCATTCACTTCAATGGATCAAGCCCTGAGCTTCTCTGATGCTTATGGGGCTTGGCCCACCTAAACTACTTTTTTCACTGAATTCTTCTCATTCTCTTTCTTTTCTCTCTCTCTCTCTCTCTCTGCTGCCTCCCACCTGTCTGGCAATGGTGTGGCCCAACCCCCAATGCACCTAAAATATCCTGACTAGAACAGAACCATGTTTACAAGGACATTCTGCAACATTTCAACAGCAGCAATGGCCAAACTTTAGGTCTCCATTCTTCCCTTGATGCATGCATGGTAAGATGTGGACAGGGGGAACATCTTCATATCATGCTGGTAGAGCAGTGAGATGTCGAACTTTATCTCTGTAGAGGTGGGTAAAGTTCAGATGATTCAGGGGTTTGGTGTAGATAAGTGTGCAAACAACTAGATGCTTAGCTGAGCTTAATCCCAGTGATCAGGATGTCTCACTCCTGCAGAAATATCACAATGGTTGCTGATACTTTCTTCTTCAAGTTATCACTGCTGCACCCTTTGTTAGGGCCTCTTTTGAGACTTCACCACCGTGCAGAGGCCATTAAAAAAGTCAACACTTTTTAAAAAAATTGAATATTTCTCATCTAGCTCAGGTTTTGTTCCAGTTACGGGAAGCATCCTTAATTTTAAAGGTCATTTCTCATCAGAAGCTATGGGCCAGATCCTGCTGCCACTGAAGTCACTAGCTAAGGTCCCATTAACATTAATGATGGATGAGAACCACAATGGATATATTAATATTAACAATGAAGAAAGACTCTTCTCTACAATTAGAAGCAGTAGTAGTTTACATTTATATTAGAGTAGCTCCTATAGATCCCAGTTGGGATCCTCATTGTGCCGGGCACTGTACAAACACAGATAAGAGACAATCCCTGTCCCTGAGGGCTTACAATCTAACGGACACAAAACAGACAAAATGCAATGGAGAGGGATATAACATACAAGTGAGTGAATAACAGCTGCTACCCTCAGGGGTCTTCAGCTCTGTATCTCCTCTTGAATCAAGTTGTTTGGCTGCTAGATCCTCTCTTCAGTGCTTCCTTAATATTCATATTCAATATCTATCTACCCCTCCAAGGTCTATTTGCCTTCCTTCCACCCTTACTCATTCTAGTCACCCCCAAAAGCCAAACCAAACACAGAGAATGCAAACACTTACTTAGCTTCACTTACCAAACAAAAGAAAAAAGAATACATTCATATTTCAAGGGTGGGGAGGGGAGGACTTTACAAAAAACAAATCTCGCTAGATACATCTGACTGTTTTGGGGAGAGGTTGGGGAGAATAAAACTGTAAAGCGAATAGCTTATGGGAATGCAGCAGACGCAGAGTACTATGGTATCTGGAACAAAGTTTGCATCAGGAGTGCAGTGGTCAAAAAAGCAAAATTCTTGGGGAAGGAGAAAAAACTAAATCAAAATAATGCACAACAGTGACTATCCAGACAAATATAGTTTCACACAACAGGAGCAATTTCATTCTCAGATCAGTCCATGAACTCTCCGGATTCACTGAGCTACAGCGCTCACATCAAACTTAGGTGGGAGGGATAGCTCAGTGGTTTGAGCATTGGCCTACTAAACCCAGGGTTGTGAGTTCAATCCTTGAGGGGACCACTTAGGCATCTGGGGCAAAATCAGTACTTGGTCCTGCTAGTGAAGGCAGAGGGCTGGACTCAATGACCTTTTAGGGTCCCTTCCAGTTCTAGGAGATGGGATATCTCCATTTTTTATTATTATTATAAACCAAGCTGAGTGCCATCAGGCTGAGCTTTTCGTAAAGCATCAGAAGCACTAGTGCAGTGTAATCCAAGTTACAAGCCCTACTCCTTTGTATCTTCTTCTCTTCCTCCTTTGGTCAGAGTCTCTCAGTTGAGGAGTTTATTCTCAGTGGTATACCCCCAAAGGACTTCTGGCAGCACCTGCATATCGGGACAAGCCCATCCAGGTATCAGGAGACTTCCAGCGTCTTTTTTGCAGCCAAAACATAAGGTTTTTCACTGAGAAATCTTTATGTACCCAAGCCCATATGAACAGAGATGTCTGTGTATAAAAACAACCTGAGAGGATAATAAAATAGACAAACTGCCTTCCGGGGGCAATATCAGAAAATATATTGTCTTAGGATAACAACAAATTAATTTACTTTTTGCATACTGCCCTCATGCCTTAGTTCTTATATATAACATATCTTTGCATTGTAATATCTCTGTATATGCACACACTTAATTTCAGCATAACGTATAATAACAACAACCAAAAAGACAACATAGGAACTGCTCCTGATCTTATCTATCCCGGTGCAAAGCAGAAACAATGCACTGCACTCGGGGGAGTTGCTCCCGTGTAAAACTGGTGTGAGCTATGAGTGAATTCTATAGTCCAAATAGACATCACACACTATAGATTTTTCCTCATTAGGAGATCGTTTAAATATTATTAAGTTACACTAAGGCCATACTTGAGCCACTGTGGGTTTTTCCTATTTATTATTATTTGTTTTGCAGTAGTGGCTAGGTGCCCTAGTCATGGACCTGGACTCCAATGTGCTAGGTGCTGTACAAAACACAGGAGAAAAAGTTGCCACCCCAACCAGATTAAATCCTATATATGCAAGTTTCTAATGGAAGGGGCAGGAAACTTTGCAAGCTTTGATTCACTGAGTTTCCTGCTCATTCAGAGAACAGGTGGGTGGGGGTGGGCAAAGACCCTCTGCATCTACATAGTCACCCTGATCCTGTCCATCTATCAAGCTGTTTATACTACACTCCCCACAATAGTATCTGAACACCTTCATGGACATGTGACTCCCCATACTCCAGAGCCATACAATAGCAGCTATGAAGGTGGCTCCCTGGATGTTAAATAGAGGGAACCAAGACTTTTTGGAAACAAAACCAAACCAAAAGATCACCAGAAAACTGCTGCCTGTTTGGAAATGTTTCAGGTTTTGGAAAAAAAAATTAAGAAAAAAGAGTTAACAAAACCATTATTGACATTTTTGGGTGACCAAAACACAAGCTTTGGGGACAGAAGCACAAAGTGTTTGTTATAAACCGTAACGCTTTCAAGCTTGTTTGCAAAACATTTCCATTACAATGTTTTGACAAATTTTGAAGAAAAAAAAGAAAAGAAAAACCAATGGAGCCATTTGATCCCTGAGAAATGGAAATGTTTGCAGTTACTCGTGAATCTTTTTTAATGTTTCAACCATCTCTAGTGTTAGAAGCTGATCTCCAGAATGTGGGAGCAGCATACCACAAAGAGCTGCTGATCCCTGGCTCCACCTCCTCCCGTGCCCCAAGCTTCAATTTTCATTAAGCTCTGAGCACAGAGATGCTTCCTCTAGTCCCACAAAGTGGAAGTGAGTCCCATAGAAATGTTGTTTCCCTCATACCCCAACCTTCTGCACTCCTTGGACCTCACTCTCTATTGCCCTACACCATGCAAAAGTTACACCCATGCAAAGCAATACCATTCTGCACTGGTGTAAGTAACTATATAAGGCATAAAGCAGTCAATCAGCAGTGCATGGAATCAGTTTGGAATCAGTTTGGTTTTACTCTCCTGTGCTCCAGGAAATGGAAAGGCGACTATTACATCTAGTAGGCAGCTGTTAAAGTATCACTAAAGTCCACATATTTTAAAAGTTATGAAAAACCACTGTGTGGCCCTAGCTAAAAATTCATGGCCTACAAAGTCTTCTTTTAAGTAAGTAAAGCTGTTTTGCCATTTAGGAGTGCATGAGAAAGCACTCCAGACTAGTAAATATTATATATATATACTTGAGAACATAAAGCCAGCTCTCTTTCAAATGCTGTTAAAATAATTTACATTGAAACAGACACCTTGTATAAACTGAACACTTATTCAGTGTCAAACTATACATCTGGGTGGATGAGTGGATGGATGGACTGGGCCTTGATCCAGATGAAAATATTCACCATGTAGTGTGAAGCATGTAAGTGCCAGAAGTGCATCTGCATCAGATCAGCCTACTCAAAGAATAAAGGCTAGCCTCCTGTATCAGCTGAACAAGCCCAGTCCACCTGTTCTCCATCCTGGGGAGCTGGACAGCTCTCCTTGAGAATGAGAGTTAATTCAAATGAATGGAGCTCCTAGGTAAAGGAATGGCAACAGCTTGAAATCTGGACTAATTGAACAGTAAGTTAAAGGTAGTTTAAATGTTTTTATCATCCCTGTTGCTGGAGACATATAGTGACTGACTATCTAGAGAGCATGTAGATAATATACTTGTTTTATAGTACTCAACTACTAGATGTCTCTGCGTACCGCACAAAATTCCTGATAGGCTGTGGTCCCTGGTAAAAATGGGAGACAGAGCTGGAACTAAAGTTATGTGGAAGACTGTTTGTTGCTGAATAAATTTCTCCAGTTTATTCTATATAGCCACAGGAAACCATGGAAAAGATTATACACAATGTTCTTTCAAATACAGAAAGTGAACAAATTAATTTGTTTTCTTCAATCTCTTTCAGTTATAGAGACCTTCAGACATTACTTGTCAGAATAATTTTTTTTCTGTCTGAAGTGTGATTTTTAAGTTGGCAAGGTCCTTCTAATTCCCTCTATTCCTTATTCCCTTGCTAGGTTTCTCTCACAGAAGGCTCTGCTGACCATGGGAATCTCTACAGTCCTAGATCTGGAATGCCTGCTCTATTCTGCATGGCCTAATGCAGGGTGATGAATCAATTTTTGGTCTGGACTCCAAATGACATGGCAAAAACTTTTTTTTAAAATGCACTTGGGTTTCTTTAGAGAGAATCTTATGGCCCACCCAGCTCTCTGATCCACTCAGTGGCTCTCAACCTTTCCCAACTACTGTACCTCTTTCAGGAGTCTGATTTGTCTTGCGTACCCCCAAGTTTCACCTCATTTAAAAACTACTTGCTTACAAAATCAAACATAAAAATACAAAAGTGGCACTTCACACTATTACTGAGAAACTGCTTGCTTTCTCATTTTTACCATATAATTATAAAATAAATCAATTGGAATATAAATATTGCACTTACATTTCAGTGTACAGTCTATAGAGCAGTATAAACAAGTAATTATCTGTGTGAAACTTTAGTCTGTATTGACTTCGCTAGTGCTTTTTATGTAGCTTGTTGTAAAACTAGGCAAATATCTAGATGAGTTGATGTACCCCCTGGAAGACCTCTACGTAACCCCTGGTTGAGAACCACTGCACTATAGAGTAGAGACTATTCTCCTGTCATCTGTCTTTTGACTTCTGTTTGGGATCTTGCTCTGGCCTCCCAGATTGTGGGAGACAATGGGCCATCTTCAGGGCACATGACCCTTCCTAAACCTTTTACTGGCTGATAGCTACAAAAAATAACACTGGAAAATGTAGGTGTTTCTACTCACAGAAATTTACACCTCCCACTTCTATGCATTTTTACATTTTGAATAAATCCCCAAATTCTAGGCTAGTCAAGACTAGAGAGGTTTGCAAGGAACTTCTGAAAAACCTAACAGAGCTAGGCAAGTTGGGGATCATGATGGGCAGGGGGAATATAATGCTGCCAAATACAAGGTGATGCAGACCATGAACCTATACAGGCTGATTGGTTCGAATTTAACTGTTACTATTCAGGACAAACAGCTTAATGTCTTTGTAAGCAAGAAAGAAAATCAACTGATTCTTATGAGGTGGTGATAAAGAAAAGCAGACAAGTTACATTGTACGAAGACAAAAGAAAAATGAAAATATCATACTGCCATTGTATAAATCAATGGAACATTTTCACCCTGTACACAATGGCTAGGTCTTGTCACCTCATCTGGGAAAAAGGACATAACAATAATATGAAAGGCAACAAATATATCTGCATGGGGAAAGGATCATTTAGGAAGCAGATGGAAAAAAGGTGCCATCGTAGAGGCGTATAAAATAATGAATGGCCTAGAAAGGGTAAGGGCTCCTCTTTATCCCCTTCATGTACGAGGACATACAGAACATCAAGAGATCACATTGTTTTCTTCGAGGCACGTGCCAATCTGTAAAGCCCTTGAGCCAGCTCCTCAGCTGGTGCAAATCGGCATCGTTCCATTGAAACAAGCAGAAAAAGCGGAATTGTGAGAAATTCGCCTTTTGTTCATGTGAAGTTTTAATAATTTGTTCACAAACCTCACATTGACGCCCAATGCCATTTAAATAAGAGACACTTACGGAAACCCCAAAAAGTAATTAGTTCTTTTCTAAAATGTCACTGCACACAGACCTCCACTACTATAGATTCAGAGAACATCTTGTGTTACTGCAGAACTACATTAGGTACTTTTAAGTTAGGCTCTCTCAATCTGTTGAGTGATGTTTCAGTCTCAATGTGTCTTCATTTTAAGGGCCTCATCCTGTGGGATACTCAGCAGTTCCAACGAGGGGCCAAGGGCTTATTCTCTGCCATTGAAGCTGAAAGGGTCACATGACTAGGAACCTCAATACCTGGTAAAAAAATTATCACCAAGATATTTTGGAAGTATCTCTTGATACCCAAAGTCAAAGCAAACCCTAAAGCATTTTTTTTAAATGACTGTACTTGAGGATGCTAAACAACATGCACTTGAATATTTCTTGGCGTTCAATTGCAAATAAATTAAGCAAAATAAAAATTAATACATTTAGCAATGGAAGACAATGCTAGGAGCAACGTAGCAACAGCAAGAGGCGCTTTTTATTTGCCACCGCCACTCATTCTGTATCACTCAGAAATCCTGCTGTTTTCTCTGTTTGCAAAGAAGCCTCAAGCCTTTTCTCAGCAGCTGTCACTTGGTTCTCAAAAAAAGGGCCTCTCAGCACCATGGCGATTAAATACCATTACAACTTTCCTCCTTCTGCATACTACAGTAGGCAATCAATATGGGCTTACATTTTATGAGACAAGGAGTTAACTTGTTCAATTACAGTGCAGACAGCTCTATTCTTTTGTAACAAGTAATCTGGGTAGGGAAATCGATACTGACAGGCCCGATGCACGCCAGCTAATTTCATATTATCCTCAGCCAATCAGGTAGCTCAGAGTAATAGAGTTGTTGTTACAGTTCATTATGGAGAGGTGGGATCAATATCTGTACAATAAGAGGATTGGCAATGCATCTGCTGCATAAGTAACCCTGAAGGGAAAGGAAGTCCCACCAGTGCAGCAGGCAAACTCTCATTTACATAGCCGGTGAAAACAAAAATGTATGAGAGGTCTCCGCTCCCTGACCTACAATTAAAGATGAAAATGTCCCAGAATGGGAGCAGGATAAACAAACCTCGCTCGTCTACCACAGAGATAAAACACAGAGGGGCCAAAGTTGAATAAAATGTTAATAGAAGATTAAAAGACATGCATATGCTTCATAAAATGAGATAACACTGCACAGCTAAATGAATGAGAAACAATCTATTATTTTTGAAGCATTACATTAATACACAATGTGTGTTTGACAAAATACAAGGAGGGAAGAAAGAAAATATATAATCACGTTCTGATGAATATATTATACACTCTCTCTCTCCCTCTCTTTCATGGAACATGTTTTCTTTTGTGATGCAAAATCCTGTCTACATTACCATTTGTTATGCAGTAGAACAAAAAAGTGGCACAAGTTAAATGCGTGAGCATCTTACTCAAAATAAGGGTTAAAAGAAAGAGAGAGAGAGAGAGATCAGATGCTGCGCAAATGTGGTATTTTGAAAAACAACATAGAACCCCTATTTTACCTTTAACTACTTTGTTAAGAATTCAAAAAAACTCAATACAAAAAATTAAAAGAAATCAACAAAAAGGTTTTTCCCAGTAATGTAAGGTATTGGTTGAAAGTTATATGTTTGTACAAGATAATAGAAAAGCTAATTCTACCTATACAACAAGCATAAGGCCGGTATCTTATAGAGATGTGATGTAACAATTTAGATCCACATTTTAAAAAGTGACCTTTAATTTTGAATGCCTCATTTAGGACATGTTGGGTCTTAATTTCAGAAGTGCTGAGCATCCACAACCCTTATTAACTTAAAGTGGAATTGCAGATGGTCATTTCCTCAGAAAATAAAGCCCGAAGGAGTGAAATCCTGATTCCTGACCCCATTGAGATCAATGGCAAAATGACACTTGACTTCAGTGGGCAGGTGGGAAGGGACAACACTTCACCCCAGGTGTCTAAAATTGGGCACCCAGAAACCAAAGCATTGAAAACTGGAGGCCACTTAAAAAAATAGCTTTAATACGTAAGAAAGAACACATATCAAGATACGCAGTTTGGGAAGAGATCCTTATTCCATGAGTGCATTTTGAGACGTAACATAAAAGCAAAGGTTAAAATTTTCAAACGTGGCCATTGTTTTAAGGTGACTCAGATTTGGGGAGCCCAACTTGAGATGGCCACGGCCTGATTTTTCAAGGTATTTGGTACCTGCCTCCCATTGAAAACAATTGGTGTTAGGCTCCTAAATACCTTTAAAAATCTAACCCTATGTGTCCCAAGTTGGACATTTGAATATGGAGGCATCCAAAACGTGTGGCCATTTTTTAAAAAAAAAGTTACCCATGTATTTTCCCCTCAGTGATAACCGGGGGTTTCATCTTAAGCGTTTTATAATTTTTTTCCCATATAAAGAGTCCAGTGCTGAAAGTACAGAGTTACCAGTATCTTCAATGGAGGAATTCAATGCATGTAGCCATTGCAGAACTGACACTTCTATTTGGTAACTTTATGATTCTCTGTGCTGTTGAACTGTTGGCACTTGAGAATTTAGAATCAGATTAATCCTTTCTAATCTGCCCATTTGTGTAATACTACTGCTTTACTCTTAAATGGTGCTTTCCAGTCTACCTTTGAAAAACATTAATGATATAAATTCATTCAAAAGTTTTGGAAAAATTGGATTTTTCATGCATTATACCATGATCAGTCTTAAAAACATGCCAATTTTGACTTTGATAAATAAATAAGATTACCTCAGTTTTCCTGACCTATTTATCCAAGCCAGTACATTTAAGTTTTTAAAGCTATCCATTACTTTCTCGCGTATTTTAGTCATGACTCCTTGCAATGTTTGCATACGGCTAAAAACATTTTTTGGTTTACATTCCGGTTTATTCATTCATATTAACATGTTATTGCAGTAATAATCCAGAAAATACCACAACAATGATTTCTTCATGCTATCTGCCTTTTTAATAGGAATTGTAAAATATTTCTTATCATTTACATCCACTACAATTTCACAAAAACTGGAAATTGTACAGTGCTTTAATTTGGTCCAATTGTATTTAATTTAAGATGGTTTTTATGGTTGTTTATGAGTTGAATGGAATATGCTGAGTGGTTTGATACATTATGTTATTCTGGCTCAAGAAACCAGTCCAAACATGCCTGAGGGTCACACGTGAAAATGAGTTTGGTGGTTTCAACCTAATCCCTATTGGACATTTATCTGCATTAGAAAGAAAAACAAAACAAAACAAAACAAAAAGCGCTATATAACTTGGTGTGCATCAGCATGATTAGCATTTTTTTTTTTTTTTTACTTTCTAGAGGCCCATGGCCCAGGATTTGCAAATCAGGATTAGGGCACATTGGCAGGGCTGGGTGGAGAAGCTTGTCCAGCCCATGTCTGCACTATGCCTGGTTTTCTAGACAGTTTCTGATCAATAGTAACATTTATTAACCTCATTCTACTTCCTTCTTATACCTCCCAAAAATTCCTGGTGGCGTGTAATAGTGTTGTTAATAGTAATAGCCGTTGTAGACCCAGTATTACAAAATACAAGTTTATATCCCATATAGTCATAGTTGTGTTGGTCCCAGAATATTAGAGACAAGGTGGGTGAGGTAATATCTTCTATTGGACCAACTTCTATTGGTGAGAGAGACAAGCTTTCAAGCCACAACAGAGCTCTTCTTCTGGCCTGGGAAACATACTCCCAGGGCAACAGCAAAATGCAAGGCGGAACAGATTATGTGTTAACTATTCATGCTAAACAATCTGTTCCACCTTGCATTTTTCTGTGACCCTGGGAGTACCTTTCCCAGAACTGAAGAAGAGTTCTGTGTGGCTCGAAAGTTTGTCTCGCTCATGAACAGAAGCTGGTCCAATAAAAGATATTACCACACCCACCTTGTTTCTCTAAAAATACAAGTTAGTCTCATAGCTGCTTGGTCTTATTGTTTATTATAATCTTTAAAATAGATCACTGGTAGCCTGATCCAATTCCTTGATCTGGCCTGCCCTTGTTTAGAGTCCACTAATTATTATCACTTTATGCATGGACACACCCAAAATGCAAGCTTAGGGAAGGGTGCAACAACATGAAACCCCACTCAACAGTCTTCATAAGACTGATCCAATTCAATTTGTATGAGGCCTTGATTTGCCATCACCTTACACCTTGTGCAGTTGCTTACACCAGTGCAAAATGGGTGTAAACCGCACTAAAAAGTAATGATAGCATTTTACACTCACTTTTGAAAGGTAGCCATTACCACACCAGGTGCATGACGAATCAGACCCTTGTTGTCCAGTAGTCCATGGAGAGCCAGTGTATGGTGCAAACCACTGAAGGAGTGAATTTAAGGAAAGAGCTCTCCTGACAGATTTCATATGATTCATGTTGCTAAGGAAACCTCCTCTTTTGTCCATGATGTGGGCACACCAGCTGCCTCATCCAGATCTCATGACTGCTAAATAATGTGGCCTAAAAGAGATGCATCAGAATAAAATAGTTAAAGTACCAGGTAACGCTCTTAACTGTGTGATAACCTCTTCGGTCCCGCCATCGTATTAATACAGACAACGGACCATTATTTTTATTTCTAAAGCGTCAAAAGAACTTACAAGAAAATAATGAAATACATACACATATTCTAGCTAGCTAGCTAGCTACACACACACACACACACACACACACACATTCATCAAAGTAGAGATCTATCCACTTGCATCCTTTTCATCTGGCATACAGGCAAATGAGATGCAAAGGCAAAATGAGGAATTACGTATGTTTTTATGTTATGTACGCTCCTGAGATACACTGATGGTTAAATCGGGCATAGGTAAGAGCATATAAAATAGACTGGCAGATTCTTATCTACCAGGTACTCTAGAATAAAAGTAGATAAATGTAATTAGCTGGGAGCTACCAGCAGCAGCCAGACTTGAGGATGTCTCTGACTGTTCTGGTAGGTGTAAGTGAGAAATGTGTGCATTTCTCAGTAAGGGATAAATAGTTCTAACTTGTCCTTAGAGAGCCCTCTTACATATCAGCATTACTATTCTCTTGATATGTGAAAGTACAGTGGTATGACACAAGTACAGGCTAACTTTCATATCATAGCTCCCAGGTGACCAGCGTTTTGAACTGTGAAGCCTTTGAGCCCTTCAAACCCAGCTAAATTAATGGAGGGGGAAACAGAGTTCTGTTTCATCTCCTCAGAACCAGTAGATTTGGGGGATGACAAATGCAGAATTGTTTTCCTTATTCTTCATGTTTTCATTGTACAATCGCTATGGGTTTTTAAATGTAGGGCCACATTTTCAATCTAAATTTGTTTACCAAAAATGGCATTCGGTGGCCAGACTGAGGCCACTTGGAAAATTTGGCTCTAAAGAAATAGCAAAATAGTGACGCTTCAAAGTAAGTACTGCAGTGACAAATATCCACATATATACTGTGAAATATTGTGCAGTCTTTCACGGGAGTATAGCTTAGTGAATAAAGTGGGACACTAAGGTTCAGTTTTCTGGAATTTCATCTCAGTTCACTTGGTTACATCAAAACTTTTGGGGTCTCAGTTGACCCATCAGTAAACAGAGATAATGATTATCCTCCTTTTTGTTTTCTTTTCACCCTTTTAAACGTCTGCTTTGCAATTACTCTCATAGGGGACAGAGTGGATCTTGCAACCACAACAACAATTGAGGTATTTCTGAAATTAGGCTCAATATAGCACATTATAACCAAGGAATAGCTTTTTCACTGTTAACTATGGGTGATGCACATAAATATTTTTAACACACAACTATTGCATTTAACAGCTACTAAATCCTTGGATATATTTATTAAGAGACACCACGCAATTCATGTTTAATTACTTCATAAAAGAAACTGAAGTAGTACAGGAAGAGTTAAATGCTATACTAAAAGGAAGAAGCTACAAGTAATCACAATTAAGAGGAAGTCCCAGGCTATTTAAATGCTACAATCCAATTATATCAGGTAAAATGAATTACTCCTTTAATGCTGACTTTATACGAAGATACCTTCTTATTGCTCTCATTAATAATCATCAGACATCATTTTAGCCCATCCTGGCTGCAATAACATTTCTATTAGCATCATGGTGTAGCAGGGCTGACAATTAAAATAAAAAATAAATCAAACCCAGAACTGCATAAATGTAATTATAGTTCAGAAAAGAGCTTTTATGACTATTTGATTAGTCAACTGAACAGTACTTATCTTTTAAATCTTAAACTTGAGCTAAATGAAAATTTAGACATACTATTACCGTAGCTCCAGGAAAACGAAGATGCTTGCAGCATATGCACTAAAGAGTTATTTAGCTGTCTTCGTACAAATATGTAATACATTAGTTGAGAAGTGTCAACTGAAATGGACTTAATGAGGCTGGAAACTGACAGAATATGTGGAATCACAGGAGGCATTTATTAAAGAAAACTGCAACTATTGACACAAACAATCGGGCTTCCACACTTCAGTTCCAGCTTTATTTCCTTTGTTTACCATGGACCATGCTCAGCCAGGAAATCTCTATCTCACACAGCAGCATCTTGTGGCTGAATAATATACCACAAGTATATTATGGATACTGCCAATATCCACTGCCGCAGGAGGATTCTATCCATAAATTATAGCGGGTATGATTGCATACCTTTGACTCATGTGACTTCCATAGAATGTAAGTAAGGGCAGCAGAGGATTGAGTCCAGTATTTGCAGAACATATATAAATGTATAACATTTATCAGTTAATTCTACAAAGCACAAAAAGCACTTACAAAGAGCCAGGAATGGATACTCCAAAAGGTGAGAATTTATTTATGGGCTAAGAGCAAATAATTTTTGAGGCTTACCTAAGGCAAAGTATGGAACAGTGCCAACCACAATCAGGCTCAAAGGGATATGCGAGAGGTTTGGAAAGTTATAAAACAAATATTTGATCAAATATGCATCATTATCAAATTTTCCCCAGGAATGTGCAGAATTTCTACTTCTAGCCTAGAATGTTTGATGCTGAGAATTTGCAAGCGACTCATTTACACAACAAAACATGCAGAACTTTTTTTTTTTTTAAGGGGGAGAAAAAGGTATTTTGAGAAGAGTTCCTATGTATTCAAATTTTTCAACCCACGCTGAAAACTTGTATTTTAAAACTTCATAAGTACTTCAAAAGTTTCATATTTGGAACTACAGAGTCAGGAATCTAATCCCCATTGCCACACTAGAACACCACAACAATTACATGCTTATATTCTCATCTTTTATAACACTGCCACCTGCACCTTCAAATAGGATTTTAACAAAGTTCCTCCTCCTCTGGGAAGGAAAATAACAATACCTTAAGTCATGGGTCTGAAAGTAACATTTACAATCTTCCTACTTTAAAAGTTATTTGGCAATGAAAACAAACCCCAAGTTCAAGAACTTTTGTTCCATTTTAATAGCATTTTCATGAGGCTACAATACAGAGTGAGCAAGTCTTGCAGTACCATCCTGAAGTTGTACCAACCCGGCTGGGGAAAAAAAGGGCAGGAGGGGGAATTGTTAATGTCACAATAGGCAGTTAAATCACCCAGCTCCCACTGAAAGATCAAAAGGAGTTGGGTGCCAAAATCACATTCCTGGTTATTAAAGTCGCCTTCCGAATACCCCACTTTTTGTCATGAAATTTCATGATTCGTATACAATGATCCAGATCTGAACAAGCCTGAATGTGAAAGTGCTCAGATCCAGCGCCAATCTGAATCCAAACTTTATATATTTATTCTTCAACCATCAAAAAATAATTGCCCACTCTCTGGAGTGGATTTTGTAAGACTGAAGTGGAATGACTTAATTTTCAGTATTTATTGCAAAAGGATTACAGCGGTATCCAAGCCCCAATGTTCAGGTACAGATTGGGCTCTGGATATGAGCTCTTTCACATTCACGCTTGTTCAGATCTGGAGCATCCATCTCTGTTATGGATGTTGCATTCAAGAAGTACAACAGCAGCTACTATAGACTAATATTGTATGCAGTGTTGAAGCCATGTTGGTCTCAGGGTATGGGAGAGAAAAGGTGGGTGAGGTAATATCCTTTATTGGGCCAACTTCTATTGGTGAGAGAGAGACAAGCTTTCAAGCTTACACAGAGCTCTTCTTCGGGTCTGGAAAATGTGCTCAGAGTCACAGCTAAATACAAGGTGGTACAGACTGTTTAGCAGAAATAACACATATTTCAAGGGACCATTCAAGGTGAAGTGGCCTGTTAACACCCCTCTGGCATAAAGGGAAAGGCAGATATAAAATGATCACTTTGCAAAAAGCGTTAACTTACAGGTGATGTGATATTTTTGCCTTTTATCATTTTCCTGTGTGAGTTCATTCGAGAGCATAGTGAGTATCCGGTTTCACCCCCATATGAGGCATATCACCTGTGGGTAAACACTATTCAAAAAGCGATCACTCTATATCTGACCTCTCAGTCCTCATCCTCAAAGGAAACCCGCACTACACTTTCAAAAGATGAGTTTAGGAGCTTAAATTCATAACTTTGCTAGACACTAAAAATCATGTACTGAATAAAGACTTGGAACTATGGCTTATAACAGAGGTGGGCAAACTACGGCCCCCGGGCCACATCCGGCCCACAGGACCATCCTGCCTGGCCCCCGAGCTCCTGGCCCAGGAGGCTCACCCCTGGCCCCTCCCCTGCTGTCCCTCCTCCCCCGCAGCCTCAGCTCGCTCTGCGCCGGCGCAATGCTCTGGGCGGCGGGGCTGTGAGCTCCTGGGGCAGTGCAGCTGCAGAACCTGGCCTGACCCAGTGTTCTGTGCTGTGCGGTGTGGCCTGGTTCCAGCTGGGCGGAGTGGCTGTAGTGCTGCCAGCCACCGGTGCTCCAGGCAGCGTGGTAAGGGGGCAGGGAGTAGGGGGGGTTGGATAGAGGGCAGGGGAGTTCTGGGTGGTGGTCAGAGGGCGGGGGTGTGGATAGGGATTGGGGGGAAACAGGGGGTTGAATGGGGTCAGAGGTCCCCAGGGGGGCAGTCAGGAAGGAGGGGGGTTGGATGGGGCAGCAGGGGGCAGTCAGGGGACAGGGAGTGGGGGGGGTGTTGATGGGGCAGAGGTCCCGGGGGCGGGGGGGATCAGGGAACGGGGGGGTTGAATGGGGCAGGAGTCCGGGGGGGGGCACAGATAGGAGATGGGAGCCAGGCCACAGCCCCCTCCCCTAACCGGCCCTCCATACAATTTACGAAACCCGATGCGGCCCTCAGGCCAAAAAGTTTGCCCGCCCCGGCTTATAACAACAATCTATAACCCACCAACCCCCAGACAGCTGCCTTCCCCCTGTGAATGGAGGGGTGTTAACGGCCTTTGAAATATGTGTTTACTTATGCTAAACAATCTATTGTACCTTGTATTTAGCTGTGATACTCTGAGTATATTTCCCAAACCTGAAGAAGAGCTTTGTGAGAGCTTCTGTCTCTCACCAACAGAAGTTGGTCTAATAAAAGATATTGCCTCACCCACCTTGACTAATAATATTGTAAATCAGACTGCTTTAATCTATGTTTTGTGGGCAGATAAATCCAAAACCATTTTAGGAACTCATTTTTCTGGGGCAAAATTCTCATTGCCTCATAAGGTTTCAGTATCCTAAATGCTGATTGTGCTATTAGTAGTTCCTCAGAATGCTCAACATAGCCGTTGTACACATCTTGCAGGAAATGTGTATGACTGGGTTGCCTAGACTCTACCACAGTATGAATAAATTATAGTAATGAAAAGGAGAGGCTCTCAAGATGAGGCTATGGATTCTTCCCTCCGCCTAGGACACAAAGGCAAAATGTTCTATTCTGGAAGCTTTACAAGCGCCTTTTTGGGGCATTCTTTCCTCTATATTTTCTCGTTGCTATGAAATATGCTGAGAATGATACCTTGGCAATCGTTTCTTACTCTCCTTTTCTCTTTCCCTCTCAGGACCAAATTCAGCACTGAATGTAAGAAAACCTAATTGAATGCCAAGGGGGTAGGAAGAAAAGTATGTTAGAGCAGCTTAGGGCTCCTTTAGATTCATTTAGGTTTCACTTTTAGTCTGTCCATCACTCTCTACATTGCTTTTGGATTACAAGATATTTTTCAAAGGCTTTTTTGATTGGCCAGGCTATGCTCTCTTCTCCTTCCACTTTTACACCCATCACTAGTCTAAACTCAGCTCAAATGATCTAGTTCTGAAGGCAATGGTACATTTCAGCAGCTGCGTATGTGCAGCTCCACTGATTTGCTGCAGGTTCAGCCATTCAGTTTTAACTCTCTTGGTTTTCTGAGTCCAATGGACCCAAATCAAATGTGCCAGGAAGTGGGGCTGTAGCAGCCAATTGGCAGAAATCTTGAAACCTATGAGATATTTGTTTTCATAAGTTCACTGAAGCTATGGAATGTTGTGTCTCATTACAAAAAATAAACAGTTATGCTGCACAACTACAAGCACTTCAAGAACAAACTAGTACCAATAACATTGTCATCTTCTGCCCCAGAACCCAAGGTTAAACTTCTCTGGGATATTCACAAAGCTTGTCCTCGTTTATGCCTTTGTACTTCCAGGTGGCAGTCACCACCAGAATTGCCAAAACACCCACCCATGAGATGAGCTGTTATCACATCATTTCAGTCCAGGATGGGAAGTAGAAGTGTCAAATCTCGTGCCCTGAGAACTGACTCAAGAGCTCTGGACAGTTTGGATAGCTCCAGGGTCCTGAACCAAAGGCTACTGAAGTAAATTGAAAGATTCCTGCTGACATGAATGAGCTTTCAATCAAGGCCCTAGCTGAGCACTTTAACTTTTGCAGACTTATTAACACCAAAACAGGACCATTGAGATTCACATCTTAATACGGCTGTATTTTACCTTCAACAACCACACATCATTATGACTGCCCAAGCTAATTTGAAATCCAGAGTTTACTATCCCAATCACGTACTCCTTTCCATATCTGAACTTCAATCAATACAATCAAATCTGAGGGGGACAGAGAAGAAGAGAGGGGAGACGGGACTATAAAGGCTACTCCATAGCACTTCTACATGGTGGACAGTGAGTTGATTGTATGCTTCAATTCAGAGTTTTGGCCTGAGATTTCCAAATGAATCTTACTTCTTTTGAAAAATCTATGGGATTTTGGCACCCAACTCCCATAGCTCCTTTGAAAATCCCAGCCTTCTTTTGGGTCAATGATATGCTCATACACTATGTCAATGCCTTTGTTTTTGATACTGTGCAGCCTTGGCTTGCTGAGAACTTCAGAGTTTTTGTTGTCTTTGAAATGTTCAAAATTCTGTTAAGAAACCCTGAGCAATCTTTAGAACAAATTCAAATAGTAAATATCCATCAGACTAAATAAAGAACCACTCACACATTGATTTTAATAAAATTTGTTTTGTTGATTAGTCCACTCTTCTCCAATACCTTTTAAAAATTCTAGTTTTTTGTTCCAACATACAGATTTCTTTAGATCCTGGCAGCCTTGTCGGCCGAGTATGTTATAAAGCCACAGAGAAAGGAGTTTACAAGGAACCAAATGGCTAATCATTATTCCCCATCAGCAATGAGCTGTGACTTGTGTAAATTGCATAATAAATTAGGTATTTTGAGATAAATGAATTTACAATAAACAATCATGGAGTGAAAAGCTCTACTTCTTGTCTCCAAAGGCACAAGATCTGGTAAAAATCAGCCACAGGTAGTTAAGTGATTATAAACTGTAAAAATAAATCAACCTGATATAATTGCTCTAAGGAAAAAATTACCAACATATTTAAAATTTCAGCAGTGCACCCTTTCCCATATCCATTCGGCATTATCTAATTACCTTCACATTTCATTTCCATCAATGATATGACCTGCATTTTCCTTTTATAACTGTCAGGGAGGGGTGGGAGGGTGGAGTGAGGGACCACGGTGATAAATCAACCTCACCATTAGGACTGAAATGGCTCATCGCTGCAGCTCTAAATCCAGGATTTATAAAGATGTCTAGGCCATATAGCACACTTGTGGACACCATAATAAATTCATGAGCACATTGCCAAGGCAAACTACTTCATTATGTGGCAGGCTGCTGGCCATTAATCTAGCTGAGAGAGATTCCTGGGAAACTGAGACTGCTTGGAAATTTATGCAGGCCTAAAGTTACCCATTTCATTATGGATTTAATCTGCTCTCTCTGCCAGAGTGCATGAAAGGGTTTTACAGTTTAGATCAAGTGCTTGTAACTCCCTATTTTATATTATTTCTTCAACAATAATGTCCTAATTTCCTCCTCAAAAAACTGTTCATGCTGAATGACTTCACGCTTGCCTTCTTCTAATATTACACTAGATAAAATATTTATACAATCAATTGACAAAGAGCAATTTTTTTCTTAAATGTTCCATTAACATGTAAATTTTCATATGATCTTTATCTCATATGCAAAATGGGCTTTGCGGTGCCCATCCTCTCCCAGACAGTTAACCCTTTTGTCGGCTATAAAGAATCCAGATCAAAACGGATTCAGTGGCATTATTAAGAGAACCCTGAAAGAAGTCCTGTATTTAAATTACTATTCATAAAAAGGAAATGTAGCTTGTAAATTAATTTGGCTCTCTTCTGATGGTTGATTATACGTGTGTGTGTGTGTGTGTGTGTGTGCGCACAAGTGAGAAACAGAAAGACAGACACATTTGAGTTGTAAAGTCCTATATTCATGGTATATGAAATTATTGTGGAGACTTTATAATATAACTTAATAGCACGGCACTATTTAAGTAGAGTGTTTTTGTGAATCTAATATATTAGATCATAATAATGAAAACAACTATAAAAATAATAATTTGCATTTAAACTGCACCTAACAACTGAGGTTCTCAAAACTGTTCTTTTAAATTTTTTTTTCAGCCTGGAAATACCACTATGAACAATTTATCACCGTTATACCCACTTTACTAATGGAGAAACTGAGGCACAGTGAACCTAAGTGACTTGCCTAATGAATCTGGAAACTGGGACAACAAATAAGTGGCAGAAAATATAATCGTTTTCTGTTTCTTGTTATTTGCACCCTGAGTTACTACTGTTATAATCCCATTAGAAGGGCTGTATGTCATAAAAATGGGAGAGTGCCCCAGCTTTTTGGAGGTGCCTCTGAAAAGTTTTCATCACTAGGGTTTCATGGTGCTTTTATTCAAATGCCTGCCGTTATAGTCAATTGACGAGTTTCACATGTGTTCCTTTGCCGTTGTGATGGCAACATCCTCTGCTTCATTCTTGTTACCAGTCCTGATAACCTGCCCTGTAAAAGAACAACATATACAACATTTATTGGCTAATAATCCCATCCAGTATTGACAATGCCAACCTAATGCTATGGTGTACATATAAATAATGCATCTTTATACTTAGCATGGTAGAAGATTAAGAAGCAATCAGGCATTTAGACAACTTGTTCATCACTAACAGAACAAAGTACCTCGGTTGTATTTTCCTTTTATTAAAGCCCTTCATGTTATTTTTTGTCTTGTGACACAAAATAGGCAGTGCTCCTACACACACTAATATACAAACTGAGGGGATAATGCCATGCACACACACACACAGAGATGGTCCACCATGGGATCACTGTACATCTATGTTATGGAACAACTCTGTCTCCAATAACAAAATCATGATTTTTGGTGGTGGCCATTAGCTTTCCTGGCCACCTGGTACCTCAAGTGCACCGATCCTCTATCCCACATACCCTGAAGCCTAAAACTACGCCTCAAAACTAAAATATCTATATGATAAAATCTAACTTCCTTGGGTATAAAGCTCATAGCATAGAATACACATGGACTGAACAACCCGTTAAAAGAAAATCATTCTCTTATTTCTCAACAGTGCAAAAAGTGGACCTAATCATATTACAAGAAATCAATCTGAGGCCTGCAAAGCCTGAAAAATTGAAAAGTGAGGTGGATCCATAGTCCCATACCTTACAGAGAAATCAAGAGAATCTACCATTTTAAGACAAGTCACTACAACCACACACCTTCCAAAGAGAATTTTGATCCTAGCCATTTTAGGTTCTCCGTAGCAATGTCTATTTCTATCTCTCTGTACAATGAGATAAAGGCTCAGACTCAATGGGCTCTCCATCTTTCTGGGTGACAACACAGTCTACTTGAGCTTTGTTCTCATGCTTACTATAATCTCTTCAAAACCCTTCAACGTGCACTTTTCTTCCTGATCTCCCCAAAATATTAACTAATCAAAGCTTAATAATCTAGGAGGAGACTTCAACATAGGATCCAAATTAACACACATACATATTAATCAAACAGCTAGTTAATTTAAAACAACCTTTGCAGTGGAAACATGAATCTGATTATAGAAATTCCTTCTGGAGCTCCACTGTAGCAAACTACTTCCACTCTCAATTTTCTAACAGTGCATACCCTCTCTCCCCAGGCTAAATCCAGAAACCCTTACTCATCTTTTAGTTAGAAATATTTCCCACTGCGGTGAAGATTCAAGAATTTCATGGATTTCCAAAAAGAATTCCAGACAGCTGTTAAACTGGGTCATAAATTAAATTAAACTGACCCTAGGCTACATCATTACAACACCAAGAAGCACTTAACTATGAATCAAACTGTTCATTGAAGTGCTTTATCTTTTGTTTATGCTGTATAAGAATTAGAATTTTAGATTATAACTAGCATATTAGATATTCAATTAGTAACTATACTTGGATTATATAGATGATCTGTCTTGTGTAAGGTTCATTTTCCACATGATGTGTGATGGCCGTCATTTTGGCTGACACACAGGGGTTGAACCAGAAACATCTAGAACTAAAAGCATGAACACAGCACATGAGATGAAGAGTCCAAGCTCTGTAACTGGGGACTATGACTATGACAACTGCTACCCTCTGTGGATGGGATACTAGGAGGATCTTTGGCAAAGTCACACCACTGGGTTACACATGCAACTCATTTTTGCTGTTTGTATTAATATATTTTAGTTGGCTAAAAATGAAAAAAGGCATCTGCTAGTACATTTATATGCACTGTGATCCAAAAAACTTAAAAATTGGCTAGACAAACCCCCAGGCACTTTTAATGGATGGGTGGTGGTTGCTGAAGCTGTGGTGGAAATCTGAGAGAGTTTAGGTTGTCTGTCCAAAGGATGAAAGTATTTTTGAGATATCTCAGGTATATCATTGGTTTTGTGGTGCATTCGTCCAGAAATTCTTGTTCAAGGTGGCCCATGAAGAGGTTGGCATATTGGGGAGTCACCCTAGTATCTGTGGCTGTTCTCATGTCTTGAACAAAGTGTTTCTTGTTGAATATAAAATTGTTATGGGTGAAGATTAAATGGATGAGTGATGCAGTGTCCTGTAGTGTCTATGTGATGGGTCCCTCAGATATCCATCTACGCCAAACTCATCCATTTCACTTCACCTTGAATGGTCCCTTGAAATATATGTAAACTATTTCTGCTAAACAATCTGTTCCATGTTGTATATAGCTGTGACCAGGGCCGTCTCCAGGCACCAGCTTACCAAGCGGGTGCTTGGGGCGGCCACTTCAGAGAGGGGCGGCACGTCCAGCTGTTCGGCAGCAATTTGGTGGACGGTCCCTCACTCCTGCTCGGAGCGAAGGACCTCCAGCCGAATTGCCGCTGCAGATCGCGATCACGGCTTTTTTTGTTTTGTTTTGTTTTTTGTTTGGCTGCTTGGGGCGGCCAAAACCCTGGAGCCGGCCCTGGCTGTGACACTGAGTATGTTTCCCATATCTGAAGAAGAGCTCTGTGTAAGCTCGAAAGCTTGTCTCTCTCACCAACAGAAGTTGGTCCAATAAAATATATTACCTCACCGATGTTGTCTCTCTAATATCAACATAACTACAGCAACACTGCATATAAAAACTAGTTTCCAAAAACATTAAACATTTGACAAAAAGATTATATTAAAATCAGACAAATTCATGCAGCATTAAAACGTACAAATTATTGAGCAACTACCTGACAAAATTTATGGGGATTTTGGAGGAATGATTTCAAAGATGAAATTGTGTTCTAAAACATATTCATCACTGCTTGAGGGACCTCTGCAGGTTCACTCTCATATTGGATGCAGTTTAGACTTCACAGAATGGGTACTATCTACTCAGGAAGCTGCTGGAAGTGTTCCCAGTACTGGTAGACATGCTTTGGGAATGAAAGATAGCAACTCGTTTCTAAGATAAAACCTAGGGAGAATTAATTTTGTACTGAAGTCAGATCTCACTCCATTCAATCAACTGTACTATATCTTGGGAAATAGCTCATATAATTGTGACACATCAAATCTGAAGGAAGTGATTCCTTAGAACTACACTGCCAACAAAAACAAAACCAGAACAAACACACATCTTAGCCGGGTACAGAACAATGGATTAACTCCCTGTTGGAGACAATCTCATTTGAAAAAAGTTAACTTTATAAGATCTAATGATCTCTGTATGAGCAGATATGGGGCTCTTTTCAGATATATACCAAGTAGAACTTAACATTTGGAAATATAAGCACACTATGTTAAATACGTCATGCTTGACCCTTTATATTTTCTCCAATAATACCCTTTTAATCATAGTCTGCTTAATGGTCACCACAGATGATGTGTGGCAGCATCACTAGTTCCCTGGTTCTAGGGAGGGGGAAAGAGAGAGAGAGAGAGAGAGAGAGAGAGAGAGCACACACTTCATTCTTGCTTCTCTCTCTTTTTTAATTTAGATTTTATAACATTTCTAGTTTTGTTTTTAATCATTTAAGCCTGGCATATTTTCATTACCAAGGAAGGCACCTACAGCCTGATCCAAAGTCCACTGAAATCAATGGGAGCTTTTTCATTTACTTCAGTGAATTTTGGAGCAGAAGCTAAGACATACAGCATGTTTATACTAATGCATATATTTCTGTGTTCTTCAACTATCTGTAAAGGCAGTTATAGAGCTAACAAGTTTAGCTTAGCAATGCATTTCCTACTTTAAAATGTAAAAACATTTCATTTTTGAGAAAGGAAGACATTACAGTAATTTACTATATGTTTTCTTTGGAAAAAAAACAGAACTTACCTCTCACGACCGTTCTGTCTTATTGGCTTTGGCCTGTACTTCTACTCCCTGTGTTTGTATTTCCTATAGTTTTCACTTTCTTCAGCAGCTGATCAAACTTGGAGTTCAGCATAGAATTCATTGTCTTCAATGAGGCAGAAATCTGGTGATTTTGAATACTCATGCCAGCAGCCTCAGAACTCACAGGCAATTCCGTGAGACCCTCTCTAGCAGTGAAAGGCATTGCTTTATGTGACAGGGAGGAGACTCTGAATCTAAGGAAAGTCTTCGAGCAGGCAAGTTTCCTTTTTTGTTTTGGCATTTTGGTACCTTGCAATAATCTCTCTCTCGAGTATCTGTGAAAGTCCAAAAACTGGCTAATTTCCTGGGAGCGCAAGGAGGGTGGGGTATTATTATTATTAAATCGTTTGACTAAGAAATTTCACAGGCACAAATCTTTGTGCAATCCCAATACCAAATCTTTGTTGAGTCAAATGTTACCAAAAAAAGATAGGCCTTCTGAACGGAAGAGTTGCTTTGTATATGGTTATAAACTTTTTCTTCCTAACTCTCTGGGTGATCCATCAAAGAACTCAAACACAAACCACGAACTAACAAATCTAGGATTCAGCTGGACTCTTCACATCACATCTCTGTCACATGATCTCATTGGACCCCTAGGAAGTGCCTTTATGGGAGACAGTGTAGCTAGTGGCTGCATCATAGGACTGGGACTCAGGAGATCTGGATTCTGTTCCTGGTTCTGCTGCAGGCCTGCTGGGTGACCTGGAGCAAGTCACTGCACCTCCCCATGTCTTGGTTTCCCCATCTTTAAAATGATGTCATTTACCTTCCTTTTTAAAGTGTTTTGTGATCTGCAGGGGAAAAGCACTATGGGTACATCTATACTTACCCGCTGGTTCGGCGGCAAGCAATCGATCTTCTGGGATTAATTTATTGAGTCTTGTCTAGATGCGATAAATCGATCCCGGAAGTGCTCGCCGTCGATGCCGGTAATCCTGCTCCGCGAGAGGAGTAGGCAGAGTCGACGGGGGAGCCTGCCTGCCGCGTGTGGACCTGCGGTAAGTACCTTTAAGTTCGAACTAAGATACTTCGACTTCAGCTACGTTATTCACATAGCTGAAGTTGCGTATCTTAGTTCGAACTGGGGGCTTAGTGTGGACCAGCCCTATATAAAGGAACTAGGTATTATTATTATAGCCTCAACCCATTGAAACTCACCCTGCTTTTGGAGTTTCCATGCAAAATGCAAATGTCTACAAGGTTCTCAGGAATCTCTAACACAGGTTAACCAGCCTGGGTCAGATATTTGCATGAACCTCTTAAAGGATTTGCACGGTAGTAGGGCATCCAGAACCATCCCTTTCCTCTATATAATCTACCTTCAAGAAGCCTTGAGAACCTGTCCCTCAGGATCCCCCTTCTCCTCAACAGGCTCTCGGATATTCTCATGCAACTCCCAACCTCTCTCTTTTATTTTGAAGTGTCTTCTGAGGCAGAAGGGCTAAAAGCTATTATCAGTCTCACTCCTCAAAGTTATTGTGACTTGGATCATGCTTCATGTTGAATCATAACCTTAACATGAGCCAGCAATGCGCTGTTGCAAAAAAAGCAAATGCAATTTTAGGTTGCATTAACGGAGGCATAGCATACAAGTGACAAGAGCACTCTATTCGGCACTGGCTAGGCCTCATCTAGAGTACTGTGTCCAATTTTGGTCACCAGTGTATAGAAAGAATGTGGAGAAACTAGAAAGGATCAAGAGGCAAGTGACAAAGATGATCAAAGGGATGGAATGCAAGCCATATGAACAAAGGCTGAAGGAACTGGGTATGTTTAGTTTGGAAAAGAGATTAACTGGGGGCATGATAGCGGTCTTCAAATACTTGAAAGGCTGCCATAAAAAAAATGGAGAAAAGTTGCTTTCTCTTGCCACAGAGGGCAGGACAAGAGGCAATGGGTTCCAACTACAGCGTGGCAGAGTGAAATTAAATCTCAGGAAAAATATCCTCACTGTATGAAAATGGAAAAGATTGCCTAGGGAGGTTGTAGAAGCTCCTTTGCTGGAGGTTTTCAACAGGAAGCTTGAGCCATCTGTGCATCTTGGCAGGGGGGGTTAGATTAGATGACCCTTGAGGTCCCTTCTAACTCTATAATTCTATGACAGTGTCAAGATATGAACTGTAGTACAGTTTAATCAATACACTTGATGGACAGTCTGAAAAAAGAGGGTAGCAGCAAGCACTTGCTACTGCCCAGAAGACCCCAATCCTGCAATAAGGCCTGTCCCATTGACTCGGATGGGTGCAGGGGGTGCATATGTGGTGCTCATTATAGGACTGGGGTTGAATTCATTTCTGACTTACAGGACTTGCAACACTGTTTCACAGAAATGTTATGGCTTTAGGGCTAAGCCATTTTAAAAGCCCCATAACACTGTGTTCCTTTTGGGATGCCAAAAGCAAACAAATGATTGATTTCTCTCACCAAACTCTATTTTCCAAAGCTTTGTGCACAACTGGCAATACAATACAAATAAAATTCTACCAGAAATGTGAACAAAATCCAAGCTTTTAGCTATATTCAATCAATTTAGGCCAAAACAAATACAGGAAAAATAATTTTGCTCAGCAATATAAAAGCATATTAAATGTACCAAATATTCCTGGAGGCCTATTCCAAAATGCCAAGAATAATACACATATTGAATTTTTATGGAGACAGCACAGCCCCTGAAAGACATATTTGTATTTCTAAGCCAGTGCCACCAACACTAGCTATTCTAAAGCATAAGGAGACTAGTTAGAGGCCTTGATGTTTGTACTTTGATAGTGCAGTTCATCTGAGTGGAATGTCTGGCAGTAAGGAAAGACAAGCTCTGAGGTGAGCCATACATAAAGGGTCACCATGAACTCATGAGCCCAAACTAGCCTGAGCCCTGGCTAACTTACGCAATCCTGCAATTCATTGTATGGGGATTGACGGTTCCCTCTGCACAAAGCCCCATTTAATTGCAGGATCAGGGCCTAAGACTACTTATCTTATTGGTGACATCCGGATTGGCTGAGCTGGTCAATCAGTCTCCCACTTAAAAACTAGAGTGACCTAAGTAAGCAGGTGACCTAATTATTGTAACTCTTGGATCCCACTCACCCTGTTGGTATCACTTGTTTTATGTCTTCTGTCAGGGCTGGGTTTCCCCCTCCCACTCCCTTGCACACCCCATGAAAGAAACAGTCACAACCATGATTCCTGAGCTCAGGGAAAGACAGGGATTGCTTCCTTCTCACACTGCTAGAGGCACACTGAAAACAGGAAGCCCACAGAATGGGATGGGCCCTGAGGGGAGCAGCTTGCATTTGCATGTGCACTGCCTGCTGCTCTGCTGGCGTTAGGATCTCCACTCCCAGTACAAGCCAGTGACTATTACTGATTAGCAGTGGCCCTTAGAGTGTAAGATCTCTAGGGCACAAAGTGGGTCCATTGTAGTTGTCTGTATGTTATCTAACACGCTTAGCACTCTGTGGGAGCCAAGCAAAGAGCTCAAATGGTCACAATGTTATTTTCCATTGACTTGGTGCTTCCTGGACGTTTGACCATATCTGCAAACTACCACACAATTCGGCATGATTGACAGGGTCAGTTCAAAAGAAGCCACGCTCTGCTTAGAGTGGTATGGTGGACCATGACTGAGGCCTTTGCTGAGCTGTGAAGGCAAACACAAATGTTACCTGCATGCACTAGCTTAAATCCTGGCTGGCTCTGAGCAGTGTTACTAGCCTGCATCTTAATGAAGTATTAAATTCAGCCAAAGTGATAACAGAATAGCAAAAGAAATGGAACTCTTTAAATAAATAAATACCCCCCTCTTTTTTTTTTTTTTTAAATAAAGGGGGGACAGACTGAAGAGGGCAGTGTTTGAACTCTGGTGGTCCTTGACTCTCATTCCTCAGTCTGCCAGAGGTTGGGAGAACTGCTGCCGAGGCAGGTTGCGTGGCAATTAGGTAGTGACGCGCCTCTTGTTTCACAACAGCGGACCCATTAAGAAGTGACTCTGACAAGCTCCAAAGGGAGCCCCCGCCTCATGTCTGCCATGGCCTAGAATCTGAGAAGATAGGGGAAATGAGTAGATCATCAGGGCTCCAAGGTGGAGGATGCTGCCAACCCTTTCTTACCAGGGGGTAGAAAGCCATACTAATTTCAACATTTCATGTTTAATGAGAGTGGTGCCTTTAAACTGCTGGCAGAAATGGCCCTCCAGGTTGTTGAAGTTAAACTACATTGGCATTGCCAAAAAAATAGCAGTAGAGTGTTCCAAGAAGTCTGTCCCTGGGTAGGCTGGTGGAATAGAGTGCACATAGTCAGCAATATTAGTGTGTGTGGGGGAGACACGGTTGAGCAGATGTGGCAATGGGAATAAGAGTAATAAGCCAGACAGAATGCTCCTTTTTTTTTTTTTAATTTAGTTTTGGGTAATTCCTGAAAAACAGGAAACAATTTAGTGTAGGAAATAGATGTACACAATTTGACTAAACAGCAACAGAACTGCTAGGCCAAGGCAAATGCATGTTAAATGGGTGTGAATTCTGAGCCAGGCCCTGACCTGGTGTAAATCAGCTTCACTTCATCAACTTCAGTGGAGCTATATATATTTACAGCCGCTGAGGCTCTCGGCCAATATGCCTCCGTGTGTGTTGTCATTTGAATACACATTTTCATCCATCCTCTTCTGTTCATGTTGATTTTAGGTGTCGATCTTTTCTCCACAGACTCTGTTGAAAACACTAAAGAACTTCTTCTGATTCATGGCTCATTAATCTCCAGTTAAAGTCAATGGAAGCTGAACAAGGGAAGGATTTGTATCATAGATTTGGTAACCTTACAGTACTTGGTTTGTAATTTTACTTCCATATTAAGCCAGTATATGATTACATTGAAAAGTATATGTAAGATTATCTAATTTCACTGGGACCTTTCAAAATGAAATGCACAAAAGTGCTTTACTCATCCACCTCACATACTGCATTCCACACAAAAGGTGAGGGTAACTCTTTACCATTGCACACCATCTCTAGTAGAGGAGAATATTATAGCCAGTTGAAGCTACATGGGAAATTTAGGGCTAGATTCCTGGTAGGATTCCATTGAGGTCAAGAGATCTGTGCTAATTGACACCAGTTGAGAATGTGTTCCCACTACCCAAATTAGAATTTGGACAGGACAGGATCCTGGGACTGAGACTTCACCACTGGTGTAAAAGACACACACACATACATGTGCAAACTACAGGATATTTAATGATCACATAAAATTATATAAATATGGTTAGGACTAAAACAAACAAAAATGGGTAGAGAAATTGTTAAGAATGTCATAGAGATTGTTTTTAAGATTTCAACAAAAAATGGAAATTTGGCAGAAAACTTTCTCAGCAAATAAAGAGTGAAAAAGAGACACCCCAGAAAAGCCACACCCCAGTGTTTAGCCCACTCACCTGGGATGGGGCCAGATCCAGGTTCAGTTCCCTATTCTAATCAGGCAGAACAGGGATTTGAAAAATGGTCTCCCACATTCAACAGGATTGTCCGAACCACTAGACTATTGGCTATTCTGGGGTGGTTCTCTTTTTCTCTCTCGTGTTTTTACATGAAAAAAATGGAAAGGTTTCAGTTTTGTTCTGATAAAGAATAAAAACAAATTTTGAAACTTCAAATTTTTCACAAAATAAAATTATTGTTTTCCAGCTATCCCTAGTCAGGACTTCAGTTTTATGTCTCATTGGGAAGGACAAACTTCCATCAATATGATATTCAAATACTATGCAGTGTTACTGGTTCAATACTGAGAGCAAAGAGCTACTAAAGTAAATCACCAAAACTACTTATTGAAGCATCTTTGGGGATCGTCCGTTAATAATTATATAAATTGTTAGCCCGACCCTGCTAAGCCTGGGTGGTCTGACAAGATTGGTAGCCTGGTGGCAGATATGATAACACAATTTTCCTCTCATGGACAATTTAAATTTTTTCCTTCCTACCCTCCATTTCTTTTGAGTAAATCCAAAGTTTCTAATATTCATCTTCCTCAAAAAATGTTTTAGATGTCAAGCCAATCAATGTGTATTGAGCAGAAAACTGTGGAAATTTTTTTAAATGAATCATCTTTTGTCAGCTTCTGCCCCCTTTCCCATCTCTTTAGAGAGACTTAGCCTCATGGTTTTCGGATGGCGTCGGGGGAGCAGGGGAAAATGTTTGTTTGTTTATTTATATGTTTTTGTAAGTTCTGCTCACCACATTTGGACTTGAAAGCCACATTGGAGCACTGGTTGCTTTTTCTTGTGCAAACGCATAATACCACAGTTGCCAGGAACTAATGATATGTGAAATGTTTCATCCCTGTAGGTTTTTCTGCTCAAACATTTTATAAATAAATAAATAATTAAAAACAATGGTGTGCACCATGTTCCAGACCTGAATTCCCGGAGAAGCTCAGGTCCTTAAACTGAATAATTTGCCTCAGCTTGCATATTGCAAAACCCATTCAGCAAAAGATTATGGGCCTTTAAGTGCCATCCAGGCCTGAAATATGACTCTAGGGCTTTGGGATGTCAGAATTCAGAATTGCTAGTGAATATTCTTTTCTGGCAGCACTAAAACCACCTTTATTTAGCAAGTGAAAAGGGTGGCGGAAAGAAACAATCTGACAGAGGGGAGAGACTATAGCTTAGCAGAAACAGAGGTGCAGTTTTCATGTGTGGCCACATGAATTCTTTATGGAATAAAATGCATTTGTAAATCAAAAAGCAGATGCAGATTTATATTCCCACTTAAATCTGCCAAAAGCAAATAAATGAACACTGAGAGTTCCTTTTAGTTCAGGGAACCATTTATAAGGGTGGGTGCAGGTACCATACATGGAGAGTCTCCTGGGGAATTAAAGGCTGCTTCTGCACTTTACAGTGAAGAAGAAATAGACTAAACTGAACATTATCACCCTCTCATTAAATGTAAAACCATCTACATATAATACAGCCAGGACCCTGTATTCAGACGCTACATTGTAGCATGAAAGCAACAGGAGCTTTTGTCATTCAGTCACAAATTACTTAGGCCTGGATTGTGGCACCCAAACAAATCTCTGAGATGGAGGCAGTTCTGAGCCACCCATTCCAGTGGGATCTCTTTCAGAATGTAGCTGCTTAGCCACCCTTAAAGAGATGGCAGTATCCATTCCCCACCATGCCAAACCTCTGCCTCCTTCCTGTTAGTGCAAGTTAAGGCCCCAACTGGGTTGGGTCCCCTGGAGCCCTTGCATTCCCTAAGCACAAGGGCTTCTACTGTGTCCAGTGAGTGAAGAGTGAAAAGAGGGAAGGAGAAAACTTCTTACACCCTGAGCCATCACCAAGAAAGGACCAGCAGTACTATTATATACATAGGACCTTGCAATGCCTTTGAGCTTAGTCTTCCAACTGTGGCACTCAGACACTCAGTCCCTTCAACTGACTCTCCACCCTCTTTTCTCTTCTCTTCCCTCCACTTTGGCTGCGTCAGCATTATCTGCAAATAATGTGGATTCTTTCAGGTTCCCATCAGGACAATTTACACTTATACCTATTTAGAAATGGATGAGATAGGAGGCGTTTGAGTTAAGATCCTGTGATGTTACAATTTACTTCTGTTGAAATAGATTCTAAATGGGGAAAATCCAGACTTCCCAATTTAAATAAACTGATATTCTTTCAATGTCCCTTGAGCATAAGTGTGAGTGGAATATGGTCTTAAACATTTAGTACATTTCTTTCTCCATGTATGAAACACACTGCTTTTGAGTCAGGCTTCAAGGATTGTTGGACTGGGCCACTTGTGCAACCTTTTAAGCATGCTGAACTTCTTGACCATGTATCCTTAATTAACATGAAGTTTAATGTTTTAGTTACATTGTTGGTATTAGTGATTATTCTATTGACTTTATTATTGACCTTAAGGGGACGTGTTTGATTTTTGATGCTGTGATTCAAGTGTAACAATCTGAAGGATAATAAATAAATTTTGAAACCGTTAAAAAAATAAATCAGAAAATGTACTAGTTCGGCCTAAAATTATCTATGAAATTTGTCACTATTGCACATAGGGTGACCAGACAGCAAATGTGAAAAATAGGGATGGGGGGTGGGGGGTAATAGGAGCCTATATAAGAAAAAGACCCAAAAATCGGGACTGTCCCTATAAAATCGGGACATCTGGTCACCCTAATTGCACATAAAATACAATAGAAACACATTATAAAATGTATAAAATACAATATATTCTCTACATCCTTGGAAAGATTCTCTCTGCTTGGAAGAACTTTAAGAGAGCACTCGGCAATTTTAAAGTAATTTTTCAAAATATTAAACATCTGCATTTCCATGACACAAATCTCAAAAGTTGAAAACTGTACAGCCCAAATGAAGAGTGGTTGGTCTAAAACTATTTCTGTTTATTTATTTATAACTAAATATTAATTTAGGAATTTTTACTAGTTCTATTTATTAATCTGCTTTAGGTCTTGGGCCAAGATTTTCAGCAGGTACTGGTAATTTTAGGTGCCATTTGTGGACAACCACCCTCTGAAGCATCAGGATCCTTATAAGTGTCTCAGGTTGGGCATCTAAAATGGAAGCATCCAGAATTACTAGTCACATCTGAAAATCTATGCCAACGTACCTATTATCAATTAAACATAGCTGCCTGATGGACAAAGTATATCAGCTGTATAATTCAAAGCAAAATATTTGATAGTTTGGAGAAAGGCATTGAAGAAAAATCCTATACCCCATTAAAAATGAAGATGGAAATAGGTAGACAGGAAATGATTACCTCAGAATTTGCCCAAGACAACCAGATTTACACATCTATATTCAAACAGTGAATTTTTAATGCCTACAAGTGCCCAGCCAACATGCACTGGGGTTCCAGAGGAAGCATGGCACCTGCTAAACTATCAGTACCGTTTCCTGAACCATGTAGATTTTCCTTGCAGGTCTAATATTCTGATAATTTGTGTGATCTGATGGGAATTACCATACAAGGCTATTACTAGGAATTACCAACCCTGACCAATTATTAACTGCGCAAATAGGAAAGGCTGAAACATACTTAGCTAACAAGGATTTCTAAGCAGAGAATGTAATATGGTTTTTCTCTAGTATGAAATTCATCTTCACGAGTGAAAACTGATAACTCATGTGTGTATGAGCACAGAAGAAATCAGATTAGTGGCGGATGAATACTAAGTTAGAAGATGTAGGATTTTCACTTTCAAGGTTTCCACATTGCCCTGGTTCTCAATTTCCTTTCCAATATTTAAAATTGGTTTCTAAACTAAAATATCCACATCTTGAAGAAGATTTTTATGCCATTATTTCCTGACATTGATGCATCAAAGAAGTTAATAATTTAGAACAGGCACCAAAGGGAAGATATGTTTTAAGTTCTCCCAGTCTTTGGCAACAACTTAAGAGGATGGAGAAAACTAACATTATTTCACAATCTTAAACAGAGCAGAATCAAAATATGTGAGCTTACTGTGATGTCCATGTTAGACCAAGTCTTGAAGTTTTATGGATTTTGCAGGGGGTTTTAGAAGTGAAATGTCAGTTTGTTACATATTTTTGTGCTGAAAAACTTTTCATAAAAGTTATAAATAAGTTGAATTTACAACATTGAGAGATGACTCACAGCACAGCACCATATGGTGAGATACTATGAAACATAAGGAACACAGCTGATCACACCTACTTATAAGAAAATGAATATTTTCTAAAACAAAGGACATTTTCATACCCTGACAGTGTGGAAATAACTGATATGATCAGAAAAATCAAAACAGTAACTTAAATCTCTCTCTTACAAGGAGCCTGAAAAAAAAATCATCAAAAGATTTCATTCAGCAGATAAAAAAAAATCTGGTGACAGACATTTAGGGCCCAGTCTTATATATACTTACACATACAACCTTCCATTACAGTAAATGAAATGGCTTACTGTACATGAGTATGCTCAGATACATAATTGTTTGCAGGATCAGGCCTTTCACTTGTTAAATTCATAGATACTGAGGCCAGAAGGGATCATTATGGTCTAATCCGACCTCCTGCAAAATACAGGTCATCAAATTTCATACGTAATATAATTAGGATTCTCACGTTTAACTGATAACAACAGGGGAACTATCCTATGGAGACTTTAAAAATGTGTCAGGCAAATTAACACATAGAAGTTATGCTTTGATGGGTGCCACAGAAACATCACCTGACTAAGCCAATTCATGCCTAGAAGTTCCCAGATTTAAAACACGATTCATGACATTCTTCCTGCTCCTGCTCCGAGGAAGACTGTGCTATTGCTCTTGTCATCCATCTTAATATTCTTAAGCCTCTCTCCAGGCAATGGCCTATGATATTTTTTGCTTTTTGTCATTTACTTGCCTGAAATGTTTGTGATATGGTGCCTGAGGTTTCCACAGGCTTTCCAAGGACTGCAACTGATGCAGCGTCTTATATTTTAACTAGGGCTGTCAATTAATCGCAGTTAACTCAAAAAAATTAATCAAGATTAAAAAAATTAAGTGCGATTAATCGCACTGTTAAACAATAGAATATCAATTGAAATTTATAAAATATTTTGGATGTTTTTCTACATTTTCAAATATATCAATTTCAATTACAACACAACAAAGTGTACACTGCTCACTTTTTATTATTTTGATTACAAATATTTGCACTGTACAAATGGCAAACAAAAGAAATAGTATTTTTCAATTCACCTCATACAAGCACTGCTGTGAAATCTCTTCATCATGAAAATGCAACTTACAGATGTTTTTTGTTGTTGTTACATAATTGTACTCAAAAACAAAACAATGTACAACTTTAGCGCTTACAAGTCCACTCAGTCCTACTTCTTGTTCATCCAATTGCTAAGACAAAGAAGTTTGTTTACATTTACGGGAGATACTGCTGCCTGCTTCTTATTTACAATGTCACCTAAAAGTGAGAACAGGCATTCACATGTCACTTTTGTAGCCAGCATTGCAAGGTATTTACATGCCAGATATGCTAAACATTCGTATGCCCCTTCATGCTTCAGCCACCATTCCAGAGGCTATGCTTCCATGCTGATGATGCTCGTTAAAAAAAATAATGTGTTAATTAAATTTGTGACTGAACTCCTTGGGGAAGAACTGTATGTCTTTGGCTCTGTTTTACCTGTATTCTGCCATGTATAGCAATCTCGGATGATGACCCAGCACATGTTCATTTTAAGAACACTTTCACAGAAATTTGACAAACCGCAAAGAAGATACCAATGTGAGATTTCTAAAAATAGCTACAGCACTCAACCCAAGGTTTTAGAATCGGAAGTGCCTTCCAAAATCTGAGAGCGATGAGGTGTTGCACATGCTTTCAGATGTCTTAAAAGAGCAACACTTAGATGCGGAAACTACAGCATCCAAACCACCAAAAAAGAAAATCAACCTTCTGCTGGTGACATCTGATTCAGATGATGAAAATGAACATGCATTGGTCCGCTCTGGTTTGGATCATTATCGAGCAGAATCCATCAGCAGCATGGACACATGTCCTATGGAATGGTGGATGAAGATGAAGAGACACATGAAACTTTAGTACATCTGGCATGTAAATATCTTGTGACGCCGGCTACAATAGTGCCATGCAAACGCCTGTTCTCACTTTCAGGTGACATTGTAAACAAGAAGCAGGCAGCAGTATCTCCTGCAAATTGTAACCAAATTTATTTGTCTGAGTGACTGGCTGAGGTAGGACTGAGTAGATTTGTAGAGTCTAAAGTTTTACATTGTTTTATTTTTCAATGCAGGTTTTTTTGTAAATAATTCTACATTTGTAAGTTCAACTTTCATGATAAAGCGATTGCACGACGGTACTTGTATGAGGTGAATTGAAAAATACTATTTCTTTTGTTTTTTACTGTGCAAATATTTGTAATAAAAAATAAATATGAAGTGAGCACTATACACTTTATATTCTGTATTGTAATTGAAATCAATATATTTGAAAATGTATATTTGAAAATGTCCAACATACATGGCATTCCATTATTGTTTAACAACGCGATTAATTTTTTAATTGCTTGACAGCCCTAATTTTAACCCTCACCAGTGGCGATCGCTTCCATTTTTGTGTTTTCTTCCATCTTTATTTATTTTTAACCGCATGAAACTCAGAAACAATCTGCTGCTTAATTCTTCCTAAGACACTTCAACCATTGTTACTTTTTAAAGCACAGTTCCACTTGTGCTACTGGTAAAATTGGCTGCATTACTTTTTCCTCTCAAAAAGTATTCCTCTGTCTTTATTAATTCCATCAAAGTAAAATTTCATGGAGATATAGATCAACAGATGAATATGCCACTGAACACAAAGATTTTATCGTAAAAACGATGACTAGCAAGAGACTCTGTATTGGCAAGGGTTTAAAATTTTTTTTTATTTTTTATTCCAAAGTGATAGTACATCCAACGAAGATTGCAAAATGAAAAAGGAACATTCCTGGTGATTTCCAAGAAAACCACAACTCACATTATTGGGCATGTATTATCAGAGACTCGCCTTAAAGGAATCAATAGCAGAAAAGTCATACAGCTCTGGGGCAAATCCATCTTTCCTTCAAAGTCACAAGATTCACAGATCTAGGCACTTGAGTAGGCATGGGCAAAACTGAGGTGAGAACTTAATCTAACCCACTCTCTGCAACGGTGAACTTTTCCCTTAGCAACTAAAACTGCCCCACCATCTGGTCACATGTTTGTGTAATACAGAGCAGAAGTCTTTATGATAAATATCCATTTTGGAAGTGCCTATGCTCTGGGCCAGACTGTAGGAACAGCTATCATGGTTAGCAGAAGGGATCCATGTGAATTCTATTAGCACAAGACCACGGAGGTTCATGAATTTGACTCAGACCCCAAGCCACGCTGTGTTTGGTTGGGTTCAGCATTCTAGCCAAACATCTCCTACAGCCCTGCATGTGACCTGATTTATTTAAATAGATGTATTAAAAATGATCCCGTTACTGAGCCCTTATATATCAAATTGCAGCTTTAAATTTTTTTTATTTGCCCCAGTTATGAACTCCTGAAAAATGTGGTTTAAGGTGGAAATGCTGAAACACGGCTTCAATTAGACTATGGTGGTGCTGTCAGGTGCTGCTACCAATTACCTTAAATGTAAATGTTTTAAGAAAGGCACCACTTTTGTCAGGACCAAAATGATTTCCAGCTTCCAGTCCGTCGTTTTAGAAATGGGGGAGCATAACTCAATTAAAAGACAGAAACATTAAGCATATAGTAAAAACATCACACGTTCATGATTTATACATTTATATTGACCAATACAATCAGTGAAGTATTTCCCCTAATCAATATTAAAAGACCACCACAGTGATTTAAATCTGTATGTGTCTTAAACATTCCAGTCAATAATTGCTTTCATTCATAAGTAGCCTTGGCAGAACTGGATTTTTTTTTTTTTTTTTTAAATATATAATTTCAACAGATAATATTGACGATGTTGATGATGTGTAAGCATTCCTCTCCCCCCCTCCCCCAATTTTTATCAATTTAAATTTTCACAGTTGCAGGAATTTTGGGGAGGGGAGTGGCATGTCAGAAAATAATTATTCAATGACAGTAGACACCGAGATTCAAAAAGTTTAATTTTTATAACCATTAACACACAAATAGTCAACCCATGTCAAAATATACAAAGTAAATACCCTTAAATCAAACTTTGATAAATTCTCAAATGGCATTTTACCTCTATCTGTAAATTTTGGTTATTATCTATGGAAATTTTTTTCGGTTGGTTTGAGTATGTATGATGTAATCAACGTTTACTGATAAAAATCTAGTCCTTCCAAGCCTATTCATAAACATATGTTTATCTGTGAGCCACTCATTTCCCATTCTCCCCCAACAAATGAATTACTGCAGCAAAACGTTGCCTTCTTGTCTAGTCTTATCTCTAATTACATTCAAAAGCCCATTTTTATTAACAAAGAGTAAGGCTATGTCTACACTACAGCCTACATCGGCAAAACTTATGTCACTCAGGAGTGTGAATAGTTTCCAGAAGTATTGGAACATATTTTTACATCCTTTTTACATTCATTTGTTCCCACATAAATGCATATGCATTTGCATGCCTAATTAGCACATGCATTTACCACGATGGTATGTATAGTCACAAAATCCATACCAATATGAATTTTAAATGAACCTGCTAACTCACCAGTGTAAGAATTCATCTCCTTTGCTTGGAAATCTATATTAAATCACCTGCATTTGCTCCACCTGTATTTGCTTCTGTACAGAGTTAGACAGGAAACATAAGTTGAGCAGGCTACTTTCCTCTTGCCACACCTACATAGCTCCTGTTATTGCTAATGAGTGATATGAGCCTTCAAGGAGATAAAAAACATATATCCCCACTTTACACCTGAATCTTGAGAAGTGATCAGCACCTGCTATTCCCATTGACATTCACAGGAGGAATTCATTTCTTGTCTATCCCCGTAATGCAACTTTTGTAATACAATACCAGCCAGATGTTCACCAGGCCCTGCCTTCCTGCTTGCAGGTACAGTTTGTGCCTGTAAATTCTATACCCATATTTGAACTGCGGCTGTGCAAGCAGTGGTTGCAAGTCAGTTATCGTGCATCATGTCACCAAATTTGCACCTGCAAGATGTGCCAAAACTCCAATGCCAAGGAAAATGTGGTGCCACAATATATGCCTTCAAACCAGGAGGTAGCATCTTTTTACAGTCTCTGGTGATTAGCTGAATCATAGGGACTGGCAAAACCAAACTAATTACTCTTGGGAATGTTATGGCAGGACTATGCTACGGGGCTAAGTCGACCTAAGTTATGCAACTCCAGCTACATGAATAACGTAGCCGGAGTCAATGTACCCTAGGTCAACTTATTGCAGTATCTATACCACGCTGGGTCAACGGGAGACTCTCTCCCGTCAACTTACCTTATGCTTCTCATTACGGTGGAGTACCAGAGTCGATGGGTGAGCGATTGGCGGTCGATTTAGTGGGTCTTCACTAGACTCGCTAAATCGACCTCTGGTGGATCGATAGCTGCAGCGTCAATCCACGGTAAGTGGAGACAAGCCCTTACTTTTAGATACTTTATTAAAAATGAAGAACATGGAACACAGATTTCAAAGATTTGTCCACAGTGTTGTCTTGGAGCTGTTGTCCCTTGCACAGCTCTGACACAGAGAGGCAGCCTCAGCGGTTAGAATAAATGAGTAAAACTGGTGAAAGTTCTCAGGAGATCCAGCAACGAAGCTGAGGCTTAAGCAAAATGATCTAGAATCAAGTAATTAGCTGTTTCTTAATGTTAGAAATTATTGTGTGGTAGATTGCATTGTACATCATGTTTCTCCTATACAGTCTGTCTCACCCTTCTGCTTGCATGGAATCACACTGAAATCACTGAGAATTTGCAGATCAGATTGCAGCATCTAGCACCTAGTATTTTTATTAATTCATTCATTCATTTTTTGAAATGAATAGTGTCTTTTAATTTATTTTTGGAAAAGATAGTGCCTTTTAATATTCCCCACTCTCCCCTTCTTTCATTCCCAAAGATCCTGTGCTGGTCCAACCATTTCAGTCCATACCCCTCTAGGACTGGCCAAACAAGTTCATTTTCTTCCCCTTTTCCTCTGCATTGAATCTTACTATGGCTGTCTTTGCTAACCTGAATCGCAATAGACTGAATCCAAAACCCCAACTCAGACCTCTATGAAGCTACTGCTGATAGCAGGCCTGTGAAGCACAGGGCGGCTGCTGACTTAAGAATGGATCAAACCTATTGTCCATCTAGCCCAATATCCTGTTTTCTGGCAGTGGCCACCAGTGCCAGATGTTTCACAGGGAATGAACAGAACAAGGCAATTTCGAGTGATCCGTCCCCTGTCATCCAGTCCCAGCTTCTGGCAGTTGGAGGTTTGTGAACACCCAGAACCATCTTGGCTAATGGCTATTGATGGACTTATCTTCCAGGAATGTATCTAATTCTTTTTTCAATACGGTTATGGTTTTGGCCTTCACAACATCCCCTGGCAATAAGTTACAGAGGTTGACTGAATTACTTCCCATTGTTTGTTTTAAATCTGCTGCCTATTCACTTTATCATGTGACCCCGTAGTTCTTTTGTTATGTAAAGGGGTAAATAACACTTCCATGTTCACTTTCTCCATACCACTCATGATTTTATAGACCTCTATCATATCCCCCGTTAATTGTTTCTTTTTTCAGCCGAATAGTCACAGTCTTTTTAATCTCTCCTTGTATGGAAGCTGTTCCCATGGGCAGCAGGTAATGGAGGCTGGGGGAGACTAAGCCCCCAGTTAATGCTCCCTGCCACAGCCCACAGGGCCGGGCCGTGACGGGGCTCAGAGGTCTTCTGGATGGTCTGGGCTCGGGGCTCCTCTGGACTGTTCCGGGCACCGGCAGGATGGCCCAGGCTCATGGCTGCACCGGGTGCGGGCCGGGGTTTGTGGCTGCACTGGCAGGTCAGAGCGGGGGAGGGGGAGTTGGAATGGGCAGAGTGGGGGTGGGGTTTCAGGTGCAAGGGGTGGAGTGGTGGACTAGTCATGCTGCCCATGGCTGTTCCACACTCAATCATTTTTGTTGCCTTTCTCTGTACCTCTTTTCAATTCTAATATATCTGCTTTGAGATGGGGTAACCAGAACTGCATGCAGTATTCAACATGTGGGTGCACCATAGATTTATATGTTGGCATTAGGATATTTTCTGTTTTATTATCTATCCCTTTCCTAATTATTCCTAACACTGTGAGCTTTTTGAGTGCCCCAACATAGTTAGAGGATGTTTTCAGAGAACTATCCACAATAACTCCAAGATCTCTTTCTTGAGTGGTAGCAGCTAATTTAGACCCCATTATTTGTATATATAGTTGGGATTATTTTTCCAATATGCATTACTATGCATTTATCAACACTGATTTTCACCTGCCATGAGTAGTGGTTTGTAGAATTGCCACTTTAAACTAATTTTTTAATCTACTTTGGCAAACCTCCTTATTTTCCTTGATTTAGTTGACTCTGGGTCATGCACTGTAGCTCTCAGATACATTAGCCTGAAAGCAAGGGTGGAAAGGATTGATAAATCACAAAAATGGATTTCACTATGGATAATTTACATAGGAAAAAAAGTGAGTTTCTTGTTTGTGTTTAGGAAAACACAAAGTGAGCACTTCATAAATCTTTCATACGTTTGTTTATGAATTAAACTCTTAAGTTCCACCTGATTTTACAGCTGTAAAATGAATACCATTTTTACATAATGGGAATTAACTCTTGTAACTGAAAGAAATAGACTAACTTATTCATAAATTCAAAGTATACCTTAACTTAGCATCACATTACTTGGGAATCAAAACAACTTCCTGCTCAGGAACCAACCAGACAAAACCAAGTTTGTGATGGAACCAAGAATATCCTCTAAAGAGCCTGCAAGTATATAGCTAAGTATGGCAATTAGAATATTCTTGCCCAAAATTCAAATGCAGAAGTGAAGTCTCTGTTAATGGGTTACAGAAAGTTATGTTTGCTCCTTTTTAGACAACAAAACTCTCCTAGATCTCCCTGTCATGATTTTGTCACTGGTAAATGTTTGGATCTTTCCTCATTCTTTTGGTAAAAGCATAAAAAATCTGGCAGATTTAGCAATAACTGAACTGGTAAAGGCTGAAAAAACAGCTTACCTGCATGGTTATACTACATAATTTGTGGGTCCTAATTGTCCACTGCCAAACTCCTAGGGAATTGATTGCCATGGATAGGAGTGAAAGCAGGGTATAAAATGCTGTAATATCGTCAAGGGAGCATTTTGCATTCATATTGTACCGGTGTAAATGTCTAGAAGTTGAGAATCAGGCTTCTGACATGTTAACTAAAAAGAGACAAAGGGTTAAATTAACTCCTTTCTGCATAGGGGACAAACTGGCTAAAGATAGTTCAAAACACAACAGGGAAAAGGTAACCTTATGCTTCCTAGAGCCAGTGACTGAGAACTCCCCCTGAGTGGAAGTTCAGAGGAGGAAAGAATGGGAACGGAGAGTAGCACTTACCTAGCCCCAGTCACAGGGATCAGCCAGAGAATCAGTTTTACTAATTGGTGAAAGGAATGGAAAGCTAGAGCAAGAAAAGGGAGACAAGATCTGGTTAGGTCTGAAGCAGGAACGGAGAAGGTTAGGATTTGAAGGAAGGAGAAGAACTCAGAAAACAGATAAAGTGTGGACAGATCATTGGGGGCCAAAGGGTAATCTTAGCTGAACCAAACTACAGAACTACTTGAGTTGCACCTAGTGACAATACACATTACTACGTGGCTGAAACTCTTTCTTTTATTTGGGCCCTAATCCTGCACAGACTCAGACATGTGCTTATCTGTACGCACTCTATGGGAAATCCTATTGACTTCAATGAGGTTACTTTTATGAGCAAATATTTTCAAGATTGGGGCCTTGATTTGCTTGCTTGCTTGTTCATTCGTTTACACTCCAGCAGTGGTGGGGTTGGGACCTGAGAGGTTTTGGAAGTATAATTAAAATTCTTAATAGTCAAAAGGTGAGCTGTGTTGTTTTCAATAGCTGGGATTACTGCGGAAAACATCAAAGATGCATAACAATCATATCACAGCGATGAGCAGGCTTGGAAAGAAGTATGTGCAATAAGTTTATAGAGTATACAGTGTCAGCATATAGAGTGCTTTGGAATATATACACTATTAACACCTGAAATTAGAGAAAATAGGAACATTCTTTACAAATAAAACTACTTGGAAGTAAAAAAAAAATAATACACATTTATAACAGGTGCTTAATCTGGAAATAGGTTTTCCTGGCTAATGGAAATTCTATAGTGTTATCTTTCTTCCATGTCACCATTTTAATATCTCTTACTGTTTTTTCTAAAAACATTTCTCAGAAGTAGTACAGGGCTGTTAAGGAGATAAATCAAGTTTGCACAGACAGGTAACGTGTTGAACTGCAAGACATGACAGGGCATGTTTTATGGGGCAATTAATACTTGCCTTGGGTGCTGTGAGATAGGAAGCCCTATAAAACACACCCTGGTGTGTCCCAGTGTTGTTGAAGAACAATTTGGGTTCTTAAAAGTAATTTGGGAATTAGTTGATTCTGTTTTTCATTATCAGTGACTATATAACTGCATTTTCACTGGAGAGGCTAGGTCAGAATGAAAAGACAGGAGGGAAAAAAGTATGTTAGAGAGGAGACTGGCACCACTCTTTTAACTAAGTATTTATTTTAGCATTTTGTGGTCATTAATGTTGTTTTCAAGTGTTCAACTTGTTGGATATGCCCCACTGTTCTCCAGCCTTTCTGCTTTGAATCTTATTCAATAGCCCGCCCACTCAACTACCATTGTCAACAGTACTTCTCTCGTAGTGGGAACATTTCCCAAGGGTATGCGCGTCGTCATCTATGTAAATGAGGTGCTGAAGATGAGGTTGACGATGGTAACCCCTGGTTTATTAGATGTGACAATTCTGTTAAGGTTGCTGTACGTACTGGTGGGCTAGTGCGTAGAGGCTGAGCTGTACAAATAATTGAATTTGGGTTTTCTGGCACATCTGAAAAATTGAAAACATGTTTCATTTCAGGTCAACCTGAAATGAAATGTGATCAACATGTTCAGCAAACCAAAACGTTGGGGGGAAAACCCCAAACCCACAACTGTTTCATTAGAACAAAAAAGGTGTTTCACATTTTAAAAAAATCAAAACATTTTATTTAGATGTAGAAACCTTCTGATTTTTTCTGAACATTAAAAAAAAAATTTTTAATGAAAACTATTCCCCAGAATCGACACGAATTTGAAAAATGGTTCAGTCATCCAGCATCTGTATTTGTCAAAAAAAGTGTCGGCTGAAAAATTTTGCCCAGCTCTACACTGAGAGGCAGCTGCAATTCGGAGTGGGGTGGTTCTAGGGTCAGAGAGGGGCCTTTCCCTGGCACCATGAAAACCTGCCAAGATTTGACTGATGTATAAGCCCCTGAAAATCACACTGCACAAGCATAGAACTTTTACAACTGTTTAAGTTTCTGGCCATGCCATGCCGTACCACATGTGCTCCTGGGTCTCCAGTGTTTCAGAACAGCCCTGTGGAGCTATAGGAACATGAACAAAATGCCTGTTGCTGACACTCCCACCACTATATCCTTTGGCATAAGTAACGGCTAAGCTGGTGGCAAGCTGAAATTGCCACTACTGGTCTTATTATTATACCTATGATTTGTGCACACAGCTAGTATATACTAGACATGTTCATATCACTATCACCCTGTATTTCCTTCCCCAGTTTTGTATTTACACTGTAAGCTCTTTACGGCATGAACCATGTTTTCCTATATACCTGAGCAAGGACTTGTTTAGTGCCTCTACCAAAATACAAATCATAATAGTAGGGGAAAGAGCACTGGCCTGGAAGCCAGGAGAGCATCAGTTAGATTCCCACTAAATGGCCTTAATAATTCTCAGCCTTTCCCAGCCCTTACTGCTGAGCAAATTGCCAAACTCTAGAAGGGAAACAAAAATCATTCCCTCCATTTTACAGGCTGATAACCACAGAGATTGGACAAGGTCACTTCTGACAGAGCTGTAACTAGAACTCATGTCTCTAATACAGTAGAACCAAATCACACCACTTAGGGCAGGTCTATATTAATAGCAGAGTGCAGACACTGCATGCCCAGCTAGCACAGGTATAAACAGCAACATAGGCGGCAAGGCTAGTAGAGTATAGACATGCCAGAACCCTAGGCTATATACCCTACCTGGCTCTCTATGTGTCCAAGCAGTGCCTACCAAGTAGATATTGCTATTTTTGGCAGGGTAGTGTCCTGCTGCCTCCCACTGCCGGAACCTTTCCCCACGGCCGTGAAAGACTCTGGCAACGGGAAAAGCTTTGGCGGGGGAGAAGGGGGCAGTGGGGAAACTCCATTACAAAACAAAAAACATCTAGGGGTCCCAGCTCTCTGTCCCCTCTCTACATTATACAGACAACACTCTTCTCCCCTAGCCAGGAATCCTAATTCACAGCTTTCTACTGCTGTCTAGCAAACAGATGCAAGATGATTAAATTTATTGTTTTCTTTTTTTCTTTAAAATAGAGGCTACTTCTCCTGCTAAACAGTTCCATACATTAGGGACAAGGAACCCACTGGAATAAACCCCCAAATACTCTCCCCGCCAAGTAGCTCTCTGCCACTAACCAATAGAGTGACTGCAAAGATGCTGTCAAAGATCAGTCATTGTGTCTTAATGCAGAAATCCTTACTCCCACGTAACCAGAGGTCAGATTTGGACCCTTAGACACTGAAAACCATACCTCCAACATGAGAAGTTTTGTGTACATGACATACACAGCCAGAAAAACATTCATCACTTTCTATAAAGAATGTGTATTTGCATTTTGGGTGCATCCTAGATTGTCTGACATTAGTGAACACCTTGGAAAATCCTTCTAATTCCTAGCAGCTATAGTCAAACCCCAGGGGTGGAAAGAACATTTAAATCTTTTATGAATTCCCCCTCCCGCCCACTGTCATTTAAACAACAATAAATGTAATAAAGTACATCAATTTACATCACAGCCTTTTTATTACATTATCATCAGATGGCAAGTATTTAAAGATTTATAGACAAATGTTGTTAGGAGGGTAATTATATTGTGATTTAATGTTCAGTTGTTGTAAAACAAAGTGAAGCGGTTTTATATCGAAGATGTTCTAATAATAGATGGACTCCGCACAATAAAAGGCCTTATGAAAACTTTTACTTCCTATTCTTAAAGCTTCCTAAAAGCACAATAACTTCAGTACTGTGCAATCCACCCTCAGAGATCTCAGACACAGTGAAGCAGAAAGATACTTTCAAATTGTTTTGGTTATGCATTACAATGAGCAAATTGAAATGAGTAGTAGGGAGGAATACAAGGAAGTAAACTAAAAATAAATTGTATTATTCCTGGTAACGCTAATAAAAATATAACTTAAAAGCCCTGCTTTATAAAAGAGCTATAATGGATGTTCTCTTTGCATAAGACACTTTGAACCAGAGCCTCAGCTGGTATAAATCAGCACAGGTCTATTGAGTTCATTATTTACATTGACTTCAATGGAACTACACCAATTTACACCAACTGATGATCTGGTCCTTTATGGCTACAGTCATACTCCTCATGTGCTAACTTTAACAGGATAAGGTCAGTACAGCTGGTCAAAAAATGCCCGTTGTTTTCTGTGGGAAATCTAATTATTATTTTTTCAATTTCCTGCAAAATTTTTGGGGTTTTCGACCAAAAAAAAAAACTGAACAAAAAATTTTCAGTTTTCAGAAACCAAATTTTTTTTTACTGAAAAGTGAATTGCTTTTTCTTTGTTCTTTTTTGTAAAAAAAAATAAAATACAATAAAATACAATAAAAAAAATAAAAATTGTTTTATTTGGTTTCTTATTTTTAAATAAAAAAAAAACAAATGTTTTGACTGCAAATTAATTTTCCATCTAAAAACTCTTTTGATGGAAAAATGTTGAGCATCTTTAAGTACCTGTGTCTCACTGATGTTAAAAATATATGGAATCCCCACTAATCGACAGTTTTCGGAGGGAGTTGGTGTTTGAATGGAAGCTGTTTAGGGTAACCAGCATGGTAACATCTTGTTCCCTTTGGTGAGTGCAATTTCTTGGCTAGACACAAGACTCTCCTACAGAGTGCATTAATGTGAATGCCCTTATGTCAAGAGCAAGAGAACATAAACAAGGGTGCGGAGATAAAGGATCTGAATGCAAAAAAGCATTGTTTTGTTTCTCTCTCTTTGCCTGTTCATTACTCATCTTGACATACTGTGGATCTCTCTGTATATTTACATTTAGATTTCAACATTTCTCCCCTTTAAGCAACATTTAGGTTCCAATAGGTTTACAATCTGAAACAACAGAGAGATGCAAAATAATTTGTTGGGACTGTTTTTCAGTCATAAAGTAGTAGGGTTTGGGTTTGTTTTAAACTGTAAAATTGTTTTCTTACCATGTGTTCTACCAGTATGGGAATTAGAAGACTCCATTCCTGCCCTTCTAAAATGTGGCTTTAAAGACAAATTATTGAAATTTCCTGCTGAAATTGCTGGTGAAAGGAGCTTATGGGTTTTTTAATGGGGATTGGTGATCTTATTAGCAAAGTGTTGCCAACATATACACTTCTGATATCTTTCAAACTGAAAAGTGAATGCAGTTGCAAACTCCTTACTAGCACACATGCTTCAAGAGTAGTTCTAGAGTGAGACACTTACTTGATTAATTTGCCACAGGTAAGAGTCCTGCAAGTGCTACTACAAAGTGAGTTTGTGAGAGGTTAGGAGTACAAAAAAAATAAATGAAGCATACAATTCCTGCATTGTTGTCCTGGTCCAGTAAGATGTGGGGGGACGCTTTTATTTATTTATTCCCAATAGAGCATGGGACCAATTTTCTAAGAGCTCAGTATGTTACAGCTCCCACTGTGGCACTTATGGCCAGATTTTCAAGAAAGCGCAATCCCAAACCGGTCACTTATTTCAATGTGACCGGATTGGGATTGAGCATTTTGAACATCTGGCCTACCAGCCTAATTGTACAGTCCTCCTACAGTCACAATACTCTATGGGGCTCAGTGGAGTTTGTGCCTGGCTATGGACTGTAGAATCCAGCTCTTAGAAATAACATCAGAATTGCTAGTCAATGACACTGCAAAGAGTATTCCATGCACTACAGATGAGTAATTCAGTAATGATTCCTTATAGCTACCTCCATTCAACCACTTGGGGTCCCATCATGTGATCATAGGATTCAATGTAAATTTTGCGTGAGTGAGAGCTGTAGAATTAGTCCCTTAGTTGAAATTACATGGAAGGTTTAAACAACAAATAGAAACCTCTCTATCCTAGGAAGCAGTGACTCTGAAAAAGATTTGGGGATCGTGGTGAATAATCAGTTGAATATCAGCTCCTAATGTGACTAATGCAATCCTGGCTGTATGATCAGGGGAATCTTGAATAGGAACAGAGAGGTTATTTTACGTCTATATTTGACACTGTGGCAACTGCTGCTGGTATCTGTGTCCAGTTTTGGTACCTACAATTCAAGGATGCTGATAAATTGGAGAAGGTTCAGAGAAGAGCTAAGAGAATGATTATAGGATTAGAAAACATGCCTTATAGCGATAGACTCAAGGACCTCAATTTGGGATGACTTAATTACAGTGTATAAATACTACTTGGGGAACAAATATTCAATAATGACCTCTTTATTCTAGAAAAGAAAGGTATAACATGATCCAATGGCTGGAAGTTAAAGCTAGACACATTTTTAACAGTGAGAGAAAATAATCATTGGCATAATTTACCGATGGATTATCCATCACTGACAATTTTAAAATCAAGATGGGATTTTTTTTTACTAAAAGATCTGCTCTAGGAATTATTTTGGGGAAGTTCTATGGGTTGTGTTACATAGGAGGTCAGACTAGATGATCACAATGGTCCCTTCTGGCCCCGGAATCTATAAACATATAAACTGATAAATCCCCAATGAAAGGTGAAACATGACTGATAAATCCATTTCAATGGCCAACTCCCTCTAAATTCAAGTACTGACATCTTTTGCTACAGAAATAGGCATTTTGCGGTTTTGTTTTATTATTCGTTTGCTACTGCCCATTGAAAAAGAGGAACAATGTGCTAATGTGCACCCATTGTTCTTGTCTGTTTCTAGTAAATTTCTACATATATTTCTGACACATTTTCTTTATAAAGTTTGCTAAGTGAACATATTATTATGTTGTTTATTATTTGTATTACAGTAGCACCTATAGGACTCAATGGAGATTGGCCCTATTGTGCTAGGCACTGTGCACACACATAGTATGAGTCAACATGTGCACGAAATAATTAATAATCTAATAAAAAGCCAAAGAAAGGGAAAAGGAAAAAATATTATCCCCATTTTACAGATCAAGAACTGAGGTATAAAGAAGTCAAGTGACTTATCTGAGGTGACATAGGAACACTGTAGTAGAGCTGGGAACTGAAACCGGTTTCTGAGTGCCAGTCCAGTGCCTAAACCACAAGACTGGCCCTTCTGGTATTAATAAGAGAGCTTCTAATAGGGCTTGCTTCTACCCCCAGTAAAGTCAATTGGACTTTTGCTACTGACTTCAAGAGAAGCAAGATTGGTACCATCCAAATTAAAGTTAAACCTGCCTGGACAGCTGTAGGCAGCGGCGCTGCCACTCCCCGTCTTGAAGTAATAATAAAAACCACCAAATACATGGCTTCCATCATCAGCACCCCCACTATAAAAATTGTTCCAGCACCTCAGGCTGTCGGATTGGTTACAAAGCAGCTTATTATACTACACTGAACACCCTAAAACTACAGAATCCAGAGGTGACTACCTCTTTGGTTGTAGTGTTCTTTTCTCAAATTTATCTCCATTCCTTAGCCAACCACTCCTTTACATCACGTTGGACTCCTACATCCACCGGGATTTCTGTACAGTGACCTCTACTGGCATTAGCAAGGTTACAAAGATGTTGCAAGTTTCCAGATATAGGTATTCATCTTCATTAATCTGCCACCACTGCCCACTAATCACAGTCACATTAAATAGATGTCAAGTAATATCAATTTATTTGATTTCTGAGGTCCAATTAAAACATAAAATGTAGCCATAACAATTATAGTACTTTTTAATAAGAACTTAGCAGCTACACTCTTCCTGCATCCTATTAAGCATCTTTTACACCTATTAAGATGACACAGTGTGCACTAAGGAGGTCAAAAACTTATAAAGGAAAGTGTCCAAAAGTCCGAGAATAGTGAAAATGTTGTTGGCATTTGACATAATTTATACCACTAAAGAGCTAGGGAACAGGAAAAGGTTGATGTAGTAATAACATTAGCAGGAACTATAGTCCATGCAAGCCACTGTTAAATAAAGTGCCAATCAATAGCTCTTTTATTAGTAGGTACAATCAATGTACAGCAGACAGACCTAGCCAATTAAGCTTATCGACTGACCGAAGAGTAGCAGGAAACATTCTTTCCTCGGTTTTGTTTTCCTTTCTGTAAGTGAGAAATGAGTTCCAGTTTTTATCACTGGATTCCCACCAAGCCATCTACAGGAGTTCCTGTAGAAAGGAAACTCTGACAGAAAGCAGGCTTGAGCTATCTTGCTATCCTTTAACCCAGGGTCAACAGAGAGAGCCAATACAGTCAAGGGTCATTCACAAAGTAACATTATTTATTTATTTCGCCCCCCTCCCCCAAGACTGTATGAAGCAAAAATGTTGTTCTTCTAGACAAAGGGAAGAAAGCACAATCCCGCAGGAAGGCTTAACCATTAACAGTCCTTTAAGACCTTAGGAAATGAAGCCTATTTGTTTCTAATTCATTTATGCACTCTGCAAACTTCATCAATTTCCCAGTGGGGGAACTTGAATATCTTTCTTGGGGGGGGGAGAGAAAAAAAAAAGGCAGTTCCGGTAAAGATTATACAAAATTTCAATTTCACAGCGTAAAGGTTGCTGCAGTAAGTGGGACTTTAATATTCAGCTATGACTAACCGTGCACAGGGAAATGTTTATCAATTGTATCTCTATCTCCTATCAGTATCTCTTTCAAAAGACTTGAATTCTCAATACAAGCAAGTATATGGCCATATGGTAGTCACAAAGGAAATATAACTAGAAAGAATAAATGGTAAGGATTGCATTGTACATGGGCTCATGCTGAAAATAAAAGGTCAGATTCTGATCTCACTTACACTGTAAAACTGAAGTGACTATTCACTTTGGGCCAGATCTTCAGCTGGTGGAAATTGACATAGATCTGTTGAAGACAATGGAGACATGGCAAACTAACCAATGGAGGATCTGGCCCTGCAATTTTTGTTAGATACCAGTAACTAAAATGCAGTTACCTTGGTTTACATTGATTTAAGTGGGATCAGAATCTGTCATGTTCAGAGCGGTGCAGATATTTCACACCTCCAAAATGTTGTTGTGTTGTCTTTGTTCGTTTGTTTTTCTCAGCACATTAGACTACAGACATGTGGATAGCTCAGTTTGAAGCATCATTTCAGACAGTTTCCCCAGTTGTATCCAACTCAGAAAATATTTTAACAATCTGAATAATTTGCCTAGATTTCAGTTTGACAAGCCCTGGCTTTGTGTTCCACTTCTTGTATTTTATGCTGTTTGCTCATTGGTTTATTTTCCTTCCAGGTGAAAATTTACCCAGAAGCCTGAGAAGAACAAAGTCAAGCAACTTCACATCTTATCTGAGTCTATTAGGGCTCCCCATTCCTTAATACAGTTCAAACTGCATCATCTGCCTGCTCTGACTGCAACTCCATTTTGTATGCTATGATCTCTAGTTTTAGCACCTTGAGCTCTGGTCAAATTCTTCATAGGTCACGTTTGCGCAACTTGTTTTAATCTATTTGATCAAAACCAGCCTGAAATACTTCCTTAATTATTCAAAGTTTTGCTTGCAAGTACAGATGCTTGCTTGAGAGACAGATTCCAGCGGGCCAGCAGTCACACAGCTGTGTTAGAGTAGTATTGCAAACAGCAGAGTATAGGGTAGCATCTAGAATAGCAGGAAAACACAGAACTGACACAGTTTCAGTCCTTCAGGAGTCTTAAGATAAGAGATTTAAAAACAGTAACACTGGACAATGTTGAGGCCTTTTGGAATCAAACAGCTACAGAAGCCCAAAGATTAACTGTTTGATTTTCAGAGGTGTGGATCACCCAGCACTCCAGCTCAAATCCATGGGAGCTTAGAGCACTCAGCACCTCTTCAAATCACACCCTAAACCCACATTCATGGGGAGAAGAGACTTAATATAGGCTCGAAAGGATATATCAGTTATTTGGGGGTAACAACCCCTGAAATCTGCCTGTTGTAGGGCTTTCTTTAAAAAAACAAAAAACATTAAAATATTCTATGGCTATTTCAGATACAGAGGTTTTTTCTCGTGACATGATCCTATACAATAAAAATGCGGTTAGTTAGGGCCCAAATGCTCTGCTCTCCTTCAGAATAAACTAGTGGGAGAGGAAACAGAGCTCCTCACTCAGTGACTGGTTTGAGAACCGAACACACGCAGCTCCCAAAGGGAGGGTTGTAGTCACAATTCACCACTGTGTTTCTCCAGAGTGATTAACTTCACTGAGATCAATAGCAGTTACACCAGTATAGAGCTGGAGTAGCACAATGGTGAATCAAGCCCACTGTGTGCAGAGGTACGTGCTTGGAATTCTATAAATCTGTGGGGAAATCAGTTCCCAATTCTATCCTGTAGTATCCATGCGGTGTTCTTGCTTCCTCGGTATTGCTCCCTGACCCCCTTCCTCATCTCCATCCTGGAAGGTATCTAATTAGTGTACGGGTCAGACAGACCCATTTCAAGACCCTGTTCTCACTGATTCTTCCTTCGTAGTTAATCACTGTCCCCAAGGGAGGGGACGAAAGAACAGCAAAAACCACTTTGTGGATTTCCACTTGGAAATCTGCCTTTTTGCAAGGGAAGCATCACACATCCAAAAGTGAATCCAGAGCTTCCCTGTCCCCACGCCCAACATGTCCTCAGCTAGAACCTAATAAACCTATGCGTGTGCTGGGGTCCCCATTCATTCTCTTTGAACAAAAACTGAGTAGGGCCATCAAGATTTGATGCACTGTTTACACAAAGGTGTTTCCATGACTTTAGGAGGAGGAGTAGCTTGATGTGGAACCCACCACTCCCTCCTCCCCCTTTGTTTTCAGGCCCTCTGCACTTCTTTTATTTTTTTGTTTTTTGGTACCGTTACATTCTTCTCTTCACTGAGCAGCAGCAGAGGGGAGCATTTGGTTTTTAAAAAAGGATTTTATTTTCTGATTTCAATTTTTCATGTGTCATTTGGATCTGGCACAATATCATTTTCCAGTGCAGAAGAGACATTGTGTTAAGCTTAATTATCAAAGGCTGAAACCCAGCAAGCAATCAATCATTTAGTGACATGTTCATGTTTTCGCTGATTTGAAAAAATATTTTTTTGTGGCCACTAGAAAAAGAAAAACTGTCAGAAACAAAAACTGAGTCACTTTCCTAGACTATGGGGAGATGAGTGAAGAATGTTCATTTGTTTTTTCTGAAACTAAATCCAACTTCTTTTGGCATGTGAGACTGGAAGTCATGTACGATGTCTTTCATTGTAAACAATCTTTCGGCCGAGGTTCGCATTATAATTAAGGCTGATTTAAACAATTACAAAACTGTCATTTCTAAACTGCTTTCTTTAAGAGTCAAGGGTTTTTCTTTTTCTTTTTTTCTTACTGCCAGATAAATGTTCTGTCAGCTGCATTCCTGTGGAACACTGCCATCCAGTGGTGAGTTGGGGTCAATAGTGGGGTGAATTCCCCTTACAGAGTCAAGGAAATTGATCCCATATAAGCTTTTCTACTGAAAGAGAAGAGCTCCAGTAGTCAGATAGATAATAACATGAACATACCTTGAATTATAAATACACACTATTATTTTTTATCATTCAGAGAATAGCAAACTTCAAAAAAAGGAGCCCATGAAGTTGTTACCATATGACCTGGGGTTATAGCATAGTTATTTTGCCTGTTAAATTCTCATTACAATGATCACTTGTTATTTCTGGTGGTTTACTTGTGAAGCCTAGATGTGTTTTTTAGTTCAGGACATGCTGAAACATAACCCACTTGTATCCACTGATTAGCAAATATACCATACTTTGCTTCTCTTTCTTCAGTGATACAAGATGATACATCCCATGTGTTTGGATAGTATAGTATTTCAACTGATCATCTACAGTAAACCACAACAGTTAACAATTAACTTTGTTTTCATTGGAAAATAAGGCTCTTTCTAAGGTCATATTGTGTCATCACCAAGCATAAAGGAAACTGATATCACCATATTATGTCTCCATGCACTCTGTAGACGTACATACGAATTTCCTTAACGATAACTCCATTAATCTACACAACAGAACACGGAGCCTATTTTCAAGAAAATGTTCGTGTAACTTGCTTGAAAATGTACTTGACTTTCTCACACAGATTCTTGCTCATGTTTAATAAAATAGTTGTGTTTTTTTTTATGAATTGCTTTAATTTTAGCTACACCACATTGTTTACGAATACACTAGATACTGCAATAGAATTACAAGGATGATAGGATTACTTCAGAACTCAGTCAGTTGTAAGGCTGGCCAGAAAACAAGAATTCTGTTTCACAAAATATTTCCAAGTTTGCTTTCATTCCACAGTGGAACAAAACCAAGTCATGATTCAGAGCATGAACTTGAACGTGGCTCTCCCATATCTCAGGTAAGTACCCTGCCCACCAGACTCTTGTATACTACAGAGTGGGTGGGCCTGCCTCTCTCTCCTTCCCTTTCTCCAGGGATTCCATCCTGGACCTGGGACATCTTTCTGTGAAACAGACATCTGGTTTCAACAAATCTTGCATTTTCCAATGGAAAAAAAAATTAGTCAAAAAATTCCCAATTGCCTCTTGTCCATTATATTTACATTCAGTCTTGGAAAGCATGGGCCAAATTCTGATTTGAGTTTCCATTTGACTTTAATAGGGTTTCTCCAGATTTACATCAATGTGACTGAGATTGGATTCTTATTCATCATTTCTTATGCTATTATTATACTGAATTATCCAATTGATGGTTAGCATGGCTGGCATTTTAGGCCCTTATTCAGGAAAGCACTTAGGCACATGCTTAAATCCATCCCTATTCAGGATAGTCCTTAAACATGTCTGACTGATGTCACATTGACTTCAATGGGACTTAAGTATGTGCTTAAGTTCTGCCCAAAATAAAGATGTTTTACTGATTTAGGATTAGAGTGTATGCAAAACAAACTATCCATTTTTAGTTCTGAAAGGCCTCTATTCTGCTTGCATTGAAATCAACAGAAAATTATCTACTATACCGATGCAGGATTGGGCCCTAATGCTATCTGATTTTTAGTATTATTTTTGGTTTTTCCTCCTCTGACACACAAAAGGATAGGGACATTTGAATGTAGGTCGCAGAATTTTGTTTGCAAGTTTGTAACCAATCAATAGTGTGTTGTCCCTTTACACCATAATATCAGATTACAGTTTATCCAACTCTTGTTTCACAGGTCAGATGATGAAGAATCACTGTGATATTCCCCCCCAACAACCACCATCCTCTGGTATATCCTGGTGTATCCTTCCAAAGTGAATAGGAGGAGTGGGCTCCAGTTCCTACTGCTAGCAAACTCTGTGGTTTCTTTTATGAGCTAAATGAAAGGAACATACAAAATGATCATTACGGGTTTGTATGAAATGACTAGGTATGGAATGCAGTAAATCCCCAAACAAGCTTTAACTATAGCTTGTAAGACATAATAATCAGGTAAAACTGCAGACTCTCCTTTTATAAGATGCAGTGAAACCTAATATTTTATCGGAAACCTTGATTTATGTTTAATAGCTCTGCTACCTACTAAAAAAGATCTTGTATTAGCAAATGGGTACAGATCCAGTCCATTAGCTTAGGACAACTGAAAAACTCAAGGGTTTTGTGAACTAATGCAATAAAATATCATTAAACACTGTAGCATGACAAGACAGACAGAAGGTTTGAGTTGAAAGTCAGGAGAAGTGTTTGAAATGAAGTAAAATGTACAATAGATATGTTTAGGTACATCTGGCTTACATTTGCACTAGGTCGTCAGAGGACCTTAGTGTCTGTGATGTAAATGAATAACAGAGCCCTCAACAATTTAACTGTCATCAGTATAAATGCTTTAACTGGCACAGTAAAGCAAAGTTCTGGGCCTCTTTCTAAATCTCCATAAGCTCCTGGTCTGAATTATAAACAGGGGCTGTATTACCTGAAGATGAAAGCAGCCAGGTCAATTCACTTAAAACCAAAGAATTACCACTGCTAAGCAATGATGATCAGCAATTGTCTTGGGGCTTTTTTAGATATATATTAAACAGACAGATCCATATTCTAGAAGACAAGAGGGGAGCAACATCTGAATGGTTGGTCATTTGAAATCTAGTGTTTATACAAAGAGGAAGGTGCAAGGCACTTAACCATCTTTTGTTAGCTTAGTCAAACTTTCTTTGTCCCTTTCAGACAAGATGGTTAAGATGGTTTCACATGTATCCTTTGGAACTAGATCAACGGCAGGTCACGTCGCCCATTGTGGTCTCATCCGCCACGCCAGGATGTTAGGGTGAAAACACTCTGGCGAGAGGAATGGATATGTTATAATCCCCAACCACTCCCTTGTCACCAACTCCACAATTTGCCTGGTTTTGACCTGCCCCATCGCCAATGGTCCCTGTTGAACAGGTTCTGGACCGGGCAAGGTCTCTGTTCAGCCAACCAGTATCGCTGGGACCTTGGTGGCAGCCCTTTGTGCAGCTGCGGCGTGACATAGATGATGACACACATTGTCGAGGAATGCCTGCTGACGAGGTTCAGCGGTGGCCTAGAACTGCATCACGCCACTGCAGATGCCATCGCTTGGCTAGATGACTACGCACACTCAAAAAAAAAAAAATGGCAGGAGATGGTGCCCAAAGCTGACATATCATTCTGCATAAAATGGAGTGGGAAGCAAGGGCACTGTATAAGCTGCATTAAATCCACAATTTGCAAATAATTTACCTTTGAGGCAGCATGATCTAGATAGGGCACTTGATTGGCCTCTGCCACTGACCTGCTGCATGATCTTGGGCAAATCACTTCACCTCTCTGTACTTCCGTTTCTCCTCCCACCTCTTGTCTGTCTTGTCCATTTAGATTGTATGTTATTTGGGGTAGGGACTATTTCTACCTGTGTATTTATACCGTGCTAAACACAGTGGGGCCCTGATCTCAGTTGGGGCTTCTATAAATTACTGGAAACATTTTTATTTATTACATGTATTAATCACACTCCAGTCACCTGGTTTCTTATCTCTGTCATTAATGTTAAGGTCAATAGTCGCATACAGTAGTCTTACATTCAGGGGTATATAGTGGGGGTGCTGAGAGTCATTGAACCGAACTGTAAACTCTGCATATGATGGAAACCACTTCAAGCCAAGGGGTGTGGCAGCACCTCTAGTTCCAGCATCTATGCTTACATTTCCTACAGACTGGAAGAAACTGATTCTCGTACTTCTAATGCAGGCAGAAAACAAATGGCTATTACTGCGTTGAAAATGTATGGGTTTTGAAGTAACTGAACCTAGTTTGGTTGAATAAGTAAAGGCAATTAATCTTCAGAAAATGCGAAAGCAGACTGATCACAGTTAGCAGTGCTATCTTTTTTCCTCCGACCTGGCCAAGTTAGCATATCAACACCAAAACCTAAAGACCTTCTGGGCTCAAGATGAAATTGTTTTTCCTCAACAATTGCATAGGGTGTTCTCTTTTATAATAAATTCCAAACAAATTAATGGATTCCAACATGCATCATCAAATTTATATTTCCTCCTCCACAGAGTCCTACCCCTGCAAGTAATACTTAAAATTCGTCATGAAGCTTTCAAAACAATTTATGCAAACAAACATCAAGCGGAGCTATTTGTATTGGCAGCACATTTCACTTAACAACCTACAACAAGGAACAGATGGTCTGAGCTCTGGAATCAGCTACAAAGAAAACAGTAGGAGCAAGTCCATCAGAAGCACTTTTTTCCCCCAATTTTGTGAAGATTACAGACTTGTTCTTGTTTATTTCTTTGATTAGGCTGTTATTTTATGTACTCATGAATCCTTCCCTTGCATTTCATGGAACAATTCCACCAGAAGCACATTCCCCAACTGTGTACAGTTTACAGAAGCGCTGTTTTATGAACTGAGCTATCTGTCCTTCACTGATCCGGCATTCAGTAAAGTGGCAGGGAAGGAAGCAAAACAACATGCAGATGTTGTACAAGGGATTGACAAATTTTTTGAGGCACACACTTAACAATCCATAGTTGCCTTTATCCCCCTGCCCGTCCCTTGGTTTTGCATGTTTAAATATTCATACAGTTGACTCCATTATACATCACTTACAGCAATTAATGGTATCACAGGATATAGAGTTGCCTTTTTACAGATTTAACTAATTATGAGACAGATTTTGACACCCTTCCACAGAATAGGACTTTATTCTGTACTAAAGATTTACTCAGCATGAGTAAAGGAGGAACAGTGTACAACTCAAGGGCCAGATTCCATCTCCCTTCTTCACAATTAGTAGTACCTTAATCTGTAGGTAGCTTCACTGATTTCACTGGGATAACTCAAGGAGTAAAGTACTAGCAAACTTGAGTAAGTGTGGCAGAATCAGAACTCTGAGTTTTCTCCCAATTCCTTTTACTAAGACAGATTTACCATCTGTTAAACCCCTTACGGCCCCGTCAACCCCCTTAAAAACCTTAGAGCAGGATCACCTTCCATCAAAAGAATTATTATCTGCCCCAAATAGAGTTGATGCATCATGAGGAGGAATATACTGCCTGCATAACAAATTCTAGAGAAACATCACGAGGTGATTATGTTGAAAATGAAAAGGAAAAGAATCACAGAGATGTCATGGAAATGAGACAGAAATCATTGGAATTTTTTGTAAATTAAATAACCAGTATTTTTCCATTTTGCTACCAAATAAAAAATGAGTGCATGTGCTATGACACCAGGGAACAGTTCTCCGCTGAACTGAACTTCTTAAAACCCATCCCAGCCCTCTAGTGTTTATACATGGCTTTTTACTAACACCTTCATTAATTTAAATTAAACACTCATGAGGAATCCATTATTGGGTATGCTTTCACCACCAGTATTATCACCAAATTCTTATTCTCAGAGACTGCCATCCAGGAGCTAACTTGTAGCTGTCGATGACGTTTATGCAACTCTCTCTAGCCATCAAGCCAACCATCCCTCCACAAACCCTCACTGTCAGAAAAGTCAGAGACAAATCAATCCTGGTTTTGACGCCTCTGGAGTTACACTTGGGATGAATACGGACTAAGATATTTAAAACCCAACAAACATGAAAATCAGTGAATTTGGAACTTTTGACAAGAGTCCAGCCACTAGCAATGACATCTTGAAATAATAGGTCCTATCAGAAGGCGTTAGCCTACCTACAGGAAGAGACCAGTATGGAAGGGTTTGGCATTACAAGAACTAAAACCATCTTTAGTTTTGACAGACCAAATTCAAGGATAAAGCAGGCAAAGTTGACAGTTTAAAAGCACCTTTTAACGTCTCAATTGAATAAACTCTATTCCATACAGCGCTATGTAATTCCTGTCTCTCTATGGATCAGCTAATGAGAATGTGAAAACAGATCTGTACTGGGGATAACAGCCAACAAAGCTGTTTTCTTTGGCTGGATCAATGAGCCATGCCTGCTAACCCTCATCTACTGTACATTTCTTCTGTTGTATTACTTAGTATTGCAGAAAATCTAAAATACCACCCAGAAAAAAAAAACATACATATTAAAACAACATTTCCCCCATCTATAAAATAATACGTTTTAAACTTTTATTTTGCCCAGAATGAAACATGACAAGATGCAGCGGCAAAGGCCTATGAATTCAACTACACCATCTACTTTTAAACTTAGCTTTACCCATTACTCATCTGTCTACAGGAAGAGGAAAGGCAAATTCAAGCAGATTGATAAAGCTAAACTAACAGTCTGGCTGCTGAGCAGAAGATGTCTCAGGGAAAGCAGCAGGAGCACAGAAATGCGAATAAGCTTTGTCCTCTTATGTTCTTATGTTATGTTCTCTCTTCTTTCATTTTTTCTAGGTTTAATAGGTTTGTTTAGAAAAAAACCCAAAAACTCAAAAGTTGATTTTTCAAAATCTGTACCATCACAGTGTAGTTTAAACTAATTAGAAGGTAGGTACAATCCCCTTCGAGTTCATGATCTGACCCCTGTAATGTAATATCCAAACTGAACAGCCAGTTTCAAGTTCACTTCAGATTTCTTCATATTGGGGATTAAGATGAAGCCTTTCCTGAGATTTCATGCTTTAAACAGCTAATGTTATGTGACATCCAAATGCCTTTATATTTTATGTTCTAACATTGCAAACTATTGGTCCCACCATCAAGCAAATACATACCAGCCCTCAGAGCTTGACAGTCTGAATGCCTACTGAAATCAATAGAAAGATTCTTATTGACTTCCATGGGTGTGGAGTCAGAGCCTTATTCTGCACACTCTGAACAGTGAAAGAGAAAATTACAGCTTGGCAGGAAACAGTTTGCTTATCCTAAGATAATTTTCCAGATTTTGAAATATTTTCCTGTCTTGAATTGGGACAAAAAATGTAAAAAATGTCATGAACTAAAAATCCACCTTGCCCCCCCAAATTCTGTTTGGGTCCATGCAACATACCACATTACTGCAGGACACAGCAGTTTTTAGGTTTATAGGTGAAAACATGTCATTGTACTAGGCCACGTACAAAAATGGCACAAAAAGATGGTTCCTGACTAAGAGTTTGTACTAGAATATCACACAAGCAGGATATGTTTTGGGTCCCTGTCCCTTCTCTCTTTTCTTTTTGCCCTTTGTTAACATGCCCATATTTTGTCATCCACTAATTCTGAATATTGATTTCTTGTTCATGTTGCCCCAGTTTAGTTGAACTCATTCCCTGCAAATATCTGTGCAATTGACTTCTTCATGTTATTTGCATTTAAACCAACAAGACGGTAATTTCTCACTTCATTTGCTATTAATTTGTGTCATTTGTCTGATATTTGTGGCTGCTGCTCTTGGTGGTTGTTTATCGCTCAGGGCTCTGATATTTGTGGGCACTGTGTAGAATTATTGATACATCCAGATGCTAAGTTTGGTGAACAGGCCCTTTTCTAATTTCAATAGCTAATTATGATTAGTAATGATGAGTAAACAAGAATCTAACTGGGTCAGTCTGTGACAGTCTGGCAAGCAGTAGTTTTAGGGGTGCTGCTGTCTTGTACAGAAGAATCTAAAATTTTAGGTTTTCTAAAAAACATTTCCAGTCCTTGTGGTTACAAAAACAATCTTACAAATGTGAACTAAGTGTAAACCAGGGCAGTGACATCTGCCTGAGCCTGCAGGCAGCCTGAAACAACAGTTCTGAAAGGTTTGACCTATCCTTGTCCATGTGAACGTGGTGGGTAACTTTGGGAGCCTAATGCTCATACAGTTTATTTATCAATATTATTAATCCTGTCACTGCTGAGCAAAGCACACAAGAAAGAAGAAGGGCATGGCAATGGGACTGATTCTCCATTGCATTATTTCATTCAGTGGTATTACACTCCTGTTAAAATGATGCGAAGTAGTGGAGAGTCTGACCCAATATGCAAATCTGCACCATTTACCGAGCGTGGTGGGTGTTGTTTTTGTGTCTCGAGTTGGCAAGGTTTTGTTTGTGGGCAGCGTTTGGCAGAGTGTTGACTTTTCATTTTTTTAATTTGCTCCCTGTGGGTTAACCTCCAGACGTTCATTTTTTAAATAAACATCCAGAAGTTTGGCAGCTTATAAATTATGATGATGATGAATATTTATTTATTTGTATTACCATAGCAAGTAGGTCCTGGATCAGGACCTCATTGTGCTGGGCATTGTACAAACACCACAAAAGACGGGCTTATCTAAATCATATCGAAAATGCTCAGATCTGTGGTTTGGAAATCTGGAAGTGCAGAGCTACACAAAGAGAAAATTAACCAAACTTTCCTGAAAAGAGGTAAAGCTTTCATATGGGTTTGATTTCAGTTTTTGACTAATGTTTGTGGGTTTGCTCTTTCTGTGCTATTTCATTTATTGCCACGCTTATATATGATCTGCATCAAGGAACTTCACAATACTTAAAAACTGACAAATTATGGTACAGAATAGTAACCAACTTTACTGCTCTCTTTCAGTGTTGAATGAAAGTAAACCTGGCTTCTGGTTTTAAATCTGTCTAAACACCAGAGCTAAAACCATTCTCAAGAGCAGTTCAAATGCAGCCTACCTCTTATTAGGACTCAGATTTCCTACTGCTGAAAAAATGCTGTTTCAGCTGAATTGTGTGGAACAGCAGTAGCATGCAACTGCTGATTAGGTTAATCACAAGGATGCGTTTCCTACAGACATCACAGGGGCTATCACCTAAACCCACGTTACTTAAATGCTATCCAGATTTGAACTGTTCAACTTTAAGCTGAACCTGGAAACAAGAATGACGTAAACTTTAAAATAGCCTTGGTGTTTGTGAGCTGTCAAGGGTTGTACATATGCACAATTATTTCAATATTTTTGAACTGTCTGGAATAGGGTGACCAGATGTCCTGATTTTATAGGGACATTCCTGATTTTGGGGTCTTTTTTCTTATATAGGTGCCTATTACCCCCCGCCCGCGTTCCCATTTTTCACATTTGCTGTCTCATCACCCTAGTCTGGAATAGCCTACACAGCAGGAAAACAGAATATAGTTAATAGGAGAGATTGGGTTCCAAAGGGATATGGAACTGACATTTTTCAGGGTGATGGAGGAGCCGCAGTATGCTATGGAGCTTATTATCCAAGCAAAAGTAAAACCTGAACTACTCACTCGAAGGTGCCCTTTGTCAGCTTGCTTACCAAATGCATCTGGGGTTGATTTCAAAGGAAAATACTTATATCTTCCCATGACAAGGGATCTAAAGTACTGCTACTGAAGCATCTAAATGATAAAGAGGTGACTCCTGATTATACTTTTCCTCTCCTTGTCTCAGTGCTCGTCCTAGACCATTTTACAACACATGCTCTACTGAAGCTTGCAGGTGAAATGTACTGGTTAACACAGTATGCCCTAGTGACAGAGTATGCCCATCAGTAACTTAGAAAAGGAACTTGAACTGGATTCCAGAACTCACATCAAATGAGTTTGAGACATGCCCCTTCTATTTTCAGAAGCAAGATCAATATCCATGGTCTTTGCTGGCTATAGACTGAAATCAGTGGAAGATGGTCTCTTTAGTGAAGTGTATATCAGCCCTGTCCTTCAGTAATTCCATGCACAAACCCCCATGGATGTCAAAGTGCAGAAGGACTGCAGGCCCAAGTCCAGCTTAGCTAGCTGCCTGGTCTACTGTTAGGAACCACAGGATACAAGGCTGTGGTTTTCAGCTCTAAGTAACTACTACTGTTCTCTTGATGACTATTTTTATTCATTCATAAGGAAACTGTAAACTACTGTTAAAAGTCATTATATAAATAAATTCAATACACATCAAGAAACAATTTGATTTTTAAAATGGGGTGATTTCTACAGGCCATAAACATAGGCGGAGGTTACTCTCGCATTACTCCAGTCTTATGCTGGTGCAACTTCACTGCAGTCATCAGCTAAGACTGGAGAATGCAGTGATGAATCAGGCCCAGGTATCTGAAAACAGGCATAGGCCTTCCAGAAAACCCTCAGGTGCACATTGAAGAGGACGTAGTGTATACTTCCCTTACCAAGCAAAACCAGATCTGCTGGCCAGGACAAAGGGGGTGAGTGATGGCCGTCTGGAGAGTCTTGCACCATTAGCGGTGTTAGCCCCTCTTAAATCCTTATATCAAGAGTACAAGGTGGATAACCATGCCCAGCACCATTGTAGGTGCTCAATGGCAGGGGAGAGTTCCTTCTGGGTAATCCTTTCCCACTTGTGCACTTATAACCTGGCTCTAATTATGTCCAGGACAACAAAACATAAATCCTGATTGACATGAACCCAGTCCAGTAGATGACAGTAATTTTCACCTTCTCTCTAACTCTTCAAAAATGTCCCAGTAAAGCAGTTGAACACTCTCCATTACACTCCTGACCTACTTATATTCTTAATATGTTAATTTTTGTTTTTATTTCAGAACAAAACCAGCCTTTTAAAGAAAATTTTAACAGATTTTAAACCAGAAATACTGCACTCCCCTGAGGCATTAAAAAATGCAAACTGAAGACTTCCCCTGTGTCGAGGTTATTACTTATTTCCTTCCAAAAACAGAAGAAGTGTTGCAACAGTTGTAATGCTCCAGCGCACTGGGCCAAGAAGGTGTTTTCTTTCTGCACACTCATTAACCATGGTGTGGAACTCAATAACTGTTCTAATTTCCTACTTTAAATGTTTTTCTTTCCTCCACTTTTCATTTTTTGCCTTACCTTTACATAAGAGTATATTCCACCACTTACCTTGAGAGGCTAGTTGCTGTCAAACACAATAAAAGGAAAAGGAAAAGTGTTTGGAATCACAGTACCCTTAGTGTTGAAAATCGCAATTTTATTTCTAGAAATGAATTTAATCACTTAAAGCTTCCTTTGTCAGACCTGGATCAGGAATTGATAGGCTTTGAAGGCTGGCAAATATTTTCATTTGAACCTCTCAAATAAATATTGATGTTAGATATAATAAGGCAGTTACTCTATACTTCAAATTAAATACCAGCTAGTTATTAAACCTATTCTGAAAGTTAGTAGCTATCTCAGATAGCCATAATACCTACAATAAATGCTGATTATCTCATGGGTTCAGAGGTTCAAGCCTGGATAAACATCTAAACTTTGGAATGTTTATCTGAACCCAACCCCCAACATTGGTCCATCCGTCATTTGATATAGCTTCAGGAGTCCTAGGTACTTTATCTGGTTCACAAATTGCTGTGTGAGTGGAGGCACATCACTTAATTTTTCCATGCCTCAGTTGCCTATTCTGCAAAATTCTTCTCTCGCTCACAAGGGACTTACGTAATCAGGATCAAATTTACAAAACTTAAAGTCAGATGTCTCCAGGCAAAAAATGTGTGTGACAATTGTGGATGCAATTAGCACAATGCTTATGCTAAGCACCTCACAATCTGTGTGCATGTATGTAGCCCCCTTCTGGGCATTTACCCAATTTACACACATAATCATGCATGCAATCATGGATCTCAAAAGACTGGGACTTGGAAAACCTGAGCTTTCTTCCCATCTTTTCCACAGATTCCATATGTGGCACTGGATCAATCAATCTCTCTATGCCTCAACTTTCTATCTGTAAAATAGAAATAACAATACTACCTGACCTCACAAGGGTGTCGATTGGTCTATGTGAGGAGGTCAGATACCATGGTAAAGAGCACCCTGGGAAAGCCAATAAATAAATAATCCTGCCTGGGAACTCAATAGAACAGCATCGGTTCACATGAGCAAATCTCACTAAAAGATAGATTGCCCGTTCTCTGTAAGCTCTGGAATTGTGTGGTCAAGCATGGCGTTAACCTTCAGTGCCAATGACATTAATTCTAGTCTCCAAGCTACCCCATGATCCCCAGAGTCCAAAATAGCCATGTACCTACCCCATTTCTCGTCCACCCCACCCGCCCCTGCAGCCCCCGGCCACACACTCAGACTCCTTGAGACCCCATTATTGCAGTTGCTGCTCACCCAGAATAAAATTGTTCCCAATGCAAAGAAACTATACAAGGCCCTAAGCACCCTTTAGGGTTGCATTGCTGCAAAGGACCCTCTGCATTGGACTCAATTTCATCCCTGGTCAATACATATATTGATAAATAAATTAATAATTATGACCCCAGTGCACTTTTTAAATCTGTTTTTAGAATCCACCCTGAGGCGATATATCAGCAGTCTTTGCAAATCCTGTTTGTTTCTGTAAATAATGCATCCTATTTGGGTAATTTCATGATCGCAGTGGACGCTTCAGAGCCCATTTAACAGTGGGACGGTGACACTTCATAGGTGAAAAGGCCTTAGTGTGTTCTTTGCCTCTAATAACCATTGGAGATGGACCATTATCCCACCATGTTGCATGCCTTGTTGTGTCTTAATGCGTATACTTAACAAGATTAGTTATAAAAGCACAGCACAGTGGCTCCCTAATGAGGCGAGATCATTAATTTTGAAAGTCCCACTTTATCTTTTATTACGACAATATCATCACGTGCTGCCTTGGCAGAGCATGCAGAATGTAAACTAACGGGGTCGGGAAGATGAGATGAATTTGGTCCTTTGTGAGGTGCTTTATTGATTTTAGAGTATTTATAGCATTATTGATATGACGTGTTAAAAGCTATTTTGTATTTTGTATATAGTGGTCACATAACATCCCAAAATGTCTAAGAGGAAGTGGAAAGAAGTGGGATAAAATAGGGTATGGTCTACAGCCTTTACTCAGTCAAAATTCTCATTAAGTTCCCCATGATCTGGCTGATTAATATAACTGGTACATTTTCAAACCAGTCAATTTAAGATCCAGCCAATAATGGACCCTCATGACCATGCAGAACTTCACTGAAGTCAAGGGCAGTCAAGCCAGAGCCACCTGCACACACGTACACATGGATAACTTTAAGCAGAGTAGTGCCACTGCACTCAATGGGACTATTCCTGTGTGCGAGGTCAGGATGGAGGCTCCAGAAAGAGAAACGTATGTTTATGTGAATGAATCCATATGTCCTTCCCTTAAACAGGAAAGAAAAAACCTTCTTCCTGCTGTTCCTGGAAGAGCAAACAGCAGTGTAGGAGCAGAAAGACACGTTCCTAAACTCTGAGCCAGCACATGGACTCAAGAAGTCAAAGAACAAGGAAACCATTCGGAACTTCCCACAAGCAAGTGACATTGCAACAATGTAACTAGTGACCCAGAAAAGTTACTTAAATTGAAGAGATGCTCACACAACTTCTTTTCATTCCTGAAGTGTCACCAAATTTGAAGAATTTTTAACAGTGAGAAGACTATTCTGAAAGAGTAAATTAAATTATAGAAGCACCAAAGGAAGTTATAACAGAAGCCATGTCCTTAGCATTGACAGATGAATGTAATATTTTCCTCTATTCACCAAGATAATAAAACTGGAAAGGTACAGAGGCCACTAGGCACAAAATTAAGCTAGAATTGTAAGAAAAGGGAGGTAGTGAAGGGGAGTAGCATTTTACTTCACTAAACAACTACTGTTAAAGTGTACCAGCACACATCCTCTAAAGAAACAATGCACCTATAATTATGTTAAATACAGTAAGTATTAATTATATCATTATTAGCAATCAAAAATTTAATTTTCTTCTGTCACTTCTTGATATCTTAACTAAAGGCATATTTGCAATACTATTATAACAAGTTACAGTTATAGCAAGGGAACCACACTGCAATAATTCAGAAACATGTACACTTTCATATGAATATATCATGCCTAACTAATGAGATTGCTCATTTCATAACTTCAGTTCCATTTTTATTATTTCATAAAACTGGAAGTCCTTATCCATTTTATGAAAAACACCAAACCTTTGTGAAATTCATTAAATAAGCATAAAAAATTCATTAAACAAGTGAATTGCATTCATGGCTGCTTTGATGCAAATGCCCTTTAAGCAATGTAAAACTCCATATTGATTTAACCTTTCATGTTCTGATATTTCCATGCGGATATATATAAAAAAAATCTTTATTCAAGGAATGAAATTAAGTGCCGATCCCTTGATCTCGAGCCAGTGTGAGGTAGATTGGTCAATTTAAATAGTCACTGCTGATCAGCAAACAGCTGAGTTTGTATTAAAGCAAAGCAGCAATAAGTTTTATGTAGCATTGCTGACAAATTAAAAAAATATATTATTCCCGACCAGTCAATAGGATCCCGGAAATCTATTCTGTGGTCAACCATACATGGCTCATTTCCACTGAGCTAAATTATAGCGAGGCCATGTTCAGGGGCTGAAGTGTAAGGGAGCAAAAGAAACCTTCCCATCTAGGTGCACTGGTGGGGTTTAGTCACAATCAAACTGATCTTGCATTTCCTGAATTCCCATGCACTGCTCCAGGCAAGTGCTGACAGTGGAGTTAGCCTACTCAGGAAGCAGGATGGGGGTGAAGGCAAAGCCTTACCCATATTCCTTTCTGCACCAGCCAGCAGAGCTGACTGACCTGACCCACCCTGGCACTGCAGGAACCTCTGCTGGGATGAACACCTCGGCACTTCCATTGCCATGGGCCTGCGGCTTTCCCGCTGCTATGTAGCCTTCTGCATTTAAAACTCCATTGCAGCCACTATCATCCTCCATTCCTACTACCTAACCAGAATATGATGAGATCCGTCACCATAGCAATTAGACATGAGAAGTCACGTTCTATATGCACTTCAAATACCTTACCAGAAAGAGAAAAAGAAAAATTACCTACAACAAATAAATGTGCCTCACACCTGAGGTTTGTATCTGATCCAAGACTGGGATTCTCACTGGCTAACACTGACGTTCCAGGCACTCTTATGTAAGAGAACAATAACTTATACATCAAGATTTCCATAACATTCTTCTTGTTTGAATGGAGCAGACTGCAAGTAAAGGTGAGAGGGCTCCCATTGGACACTAGGCACACCATGACCATGAGGTTCATTTTAAGCCTTGTACCATGAGAAATCAAGTCCCTGATGACCCATAACCCTACGGGAGCCATTCACATAGATGCCAACTAGCCAGCTGCCAAAGCGCAGTTTTAATCAAAGCTTGAGAGTAGTCCCAGCAAAGTGGCATGGCACCAATGGGACTGTGAGCATGCTGCAAAGTTAGGCCCCAGTTCAGCAAGGTACCTAAGTCAGGAAGATGTGAGAGATGAACGTTGCCCTCACATAGACTCCTTTTAAAAAACTAATTTTTTGGGTGGTTCACTATTTGCATCAACGTGCTGCAGTGTACTGGAATTCATTCTTTTTAATATGATCAGTGGTTTGTTATTACTGTACTTTCCAGCTGGTGGCTGTATCCGAGAAAGCGTAGTCTAGCGGTAAAATTGTATATACACTGCAGAAGCAGAAAGTCAAGTGTCAGTCCCATGCCATCGATTTGTTCCTCCTTCTATGATCTGGGGTCCTTTGCACCACTGGTCACCACCACTTCATGCAATACCAGTTTCCTGCCTGTGCCACCCACTCCCAAGACCAGGAAACATGCTTCAATACCTGCTAGCCTTCCATGTGCCTCCCGGTCTATGTCCTTCTTGGACCTTCACCTCCTCCTCAGATACCTCCTTCCCAGACTCCTGTTCCACCATATTTCTCTGTCTCTCCACCTACCCTGACTCAACTCATCAGCTGGAGTCAGAAGCAGCTCAGTTTATATTTCTAACCATTTAAACTATAAAATGATCATCTTTACACATTAAAAATAATTCTTTAACGCTCATATCCCATCCCCAGAATATTCAAAACACCCTTCTTGTCAGCAAGGCCAGTCAAACAAAACAAATCTGGAGTTTCTAGGATAAGCAAGGAGTTCAAAAAAGCATTCAAGTAGCTTTTAGAAAAGAGACAGCAACATTTTCAAAATATCATCATTTTAAAACACTCTTGTCCAATTTTTACCAAAATGTCACAGAAAAAATACCTGGGAAGAGAGGCAGCATGCAAAATTTCAGGAAGATGAGATTATTTCAGAGGTAGATAAAGGGAGTGTTGAAAATTGGTTTTATAAAGGATTTTCTTCATGGGAGGCATATTTTATCAGCAAGCTGGGGGCAGGGAAATTACAAGAGTGAATGAATAGATGAAAAAAGTTTTTTGTTTATTTCCCTCCCTCCCAGCTTGCTGATAAAATATGCTTCCCATAAAGGACGTCTTTGATTGAACAAGCCCAAAACAGTACTTGAAGGCATTTAACTTAACCATTATTAGATTTTAGTTTAGGTCTCCCTTGATACTGTGGGCCAACGATAAGACCGTAAGGTACCTCAGAGATACTTAAGTATAGACGGTCTTTAGAGACTACCTTTTCACCCAAGGCAAGATTTAAAAAGTAGCGTTGTGATAATTTAAAAAAAAAAAAGTCCTTGGGAGCTTTATTCATGATTACTAATTTAACAGACAGAAATTCAACATGTTTTATTGATAGTTCTAATCGTAAATTTGCCTTCCATACACACTGCTGCCGATGCCTAAAATAAGATGTGCAAGAACACATAATCTTGTGCCTAAGGCTTTTCAGGATAATACATAAAGAATCCTTGTGACAATTCAACCAAGATGTATTTAATGGAGAGCTGCACCACAAAGGCACCTCCTTGAGATTTTGGCTCCAAAGAAGAGTCTTTTTTTCTTGTGCATTGCTATCAGCTTCACCATTCAAGCAGTTATAAACTTGCAGCAGTTTTCATTTTTTTTCTGATTTGTTCACAAATTAAGTTATCATTAAAAAAAATCCTTTTTCAACTTTACTTTCTGCCTGGAAATGGAGGATAACATGCAGCATACAGAGCATTCCTGTCTCACAAGAACGTCTGAGATTTCAAACAATGTGTCCATCCTGAATTGGGATGAAGTGTCAGAATATCAACCATCTTCACAGACAGAAATAAAAGTTGGATTGAGTTAATTTCAAACTGCTATTTCGATGTCAACCTTTTTTTTTTTTTTTACATTTTTTACTATAAATTAACTTAACAAAAAGTCATTTCAAACTGAAAAAAATGGGACTTCATTTCAAAAATGTCAAAATGAGGGGATACAGCCATTTTGAAACTCTTCCAAAAATTGTTCAAAATCGGAAATTCATTGAAAACAAACCTTTTGATTTTGATGAATTAGCATTTTTTGACCAAAAAAAAAAAAAAATTTTAGTCAGAAACTTCCTGACCAGCTCTAATATTGAGAGTTTGCAGCCAAAAAAATAGTTCATACTGCACCACTCATTTTGAATGATATTTATAGGAAAGAGTCACAGAAGTTATTTTTGTAAAAAGAAAGATTACTGTCAAATACTATGCCAGGGTAAATGAATCGAGCACACTGCATAGTAAAAAATCAGTGGGTTGAAGTTAATGGAATTACACGAATGTATACCAGCTGTGGACCTGACTTTGAATCATTAAAAGCTGCATCCAATAATCTCAATGTGAATATCATATTATAATTAAACTTATGTATTTTCTTTGTCAAATAGTAAATGTGTCATGGATGCCAACAAGCATTCTTCACTAATGCATAGAACTGCATCATCCTGTTTTTCTCTTTTGTACCTGGTCCTTATCAGATCTCCTATCAGTGTAGAATCGATTGCAGCTGCAAATAATTAGTTTTGTTTAGTAGTTTTATGCATTCTTCCAGTATGCTACAGACTAATAGATATGCTTGTATTTAAATACATTTCACTTATGAAGAAAATTAGTTTGGTTTAGCTAGAGCATCTAGTCAGTGTTATATTGGGCTAGAAACTTGTTATCTTTTGTTACTTTATCATGTGCAATTTTCATGTTCAAAGGCTAGTTAAATTATTTACACTATACTTCATATATCATGTACAACACTTGCCTTGACAAGAAGAACAACAGCAACTATGAAGTCAGTCCCCTTCAGAATAATAATATTTAATGCCATTCTTTTCAAAGAATGGCTCGAAACTTCAGATCTAAGTCCCCAGGAAAGTGGGAAAACCTGGACTTGAATTGAGTTCTGGCTCTGAACTTCTGAGCATCAGTGCACGTATAATTCTTTGGAACATTACTCATTAGTTATAGACTAGCGTAATGCACTGAGTATCACAATTCAGTACAGTGAGCAAGTTTCTACTACAAATGCACTGCAAGTTGTAAGCGTCTGTAAGACTAGAACACTGTATCATAATCTAAAGCCTGTATGACAGAATATTATACTCCTGGAAGCTTTGTAGCAATTTTACTATCCTATTCCACTAATTTACATTGTGCGATGTACGTTTCATCATAGTAACACTCACTTTTCTTCACAAGTTGATTTCCTCCATGTCATATTAATCAGGAACTCAACTGAATTACAGCTTCTATATTCAATAGCTGCCAAAAAGAAGGGATAAACTAGAAGCAGTGCTGAAAAATTGAGTGGTAATTTTGTTTCTCAGAAGGATGACCCCACAACAGACACGCAAAAAGCCTGAAAACAGGACCCCTTAAATGATCACTTTCATGAAACAAGCACTGCATGAAATAAGCTCTTGTATGAAACAAAAATCACCAGTTCGTTTGAGAAACACACACACTTTTTTATCTTAATTTTAACATTCTTTTAGCAATTATGAAAGGACTGGAACCTGAAATCTTCTAAATATATCCACAAGGTAGGATACCTGATGATACTAGAGCATTGGCTTCCCCCATCGTACCATAACACTGTTCTGCAGAAGCCTTTTTTTCAGGTGCAGAAAGCAGCTCACCTTCTATGCTCATCGGCCTGTCTTGTGAAACTGCCAATTAGTAACAGTTATGGTGGTATGGACAGTAAGAGAAGTTTTCACACCTGTCCACAAGGTATGTGATTGAGGTTACCAAGTCATTTCACACAAGCTACTCAACCTCTTTCAGGGAATGATGACTTTTGGTCAATAACAACTTGCCCAGGATTTGAAAGAGTAGCCTGGAGATTAAAGACTCTGTATCCTATTGACTATCCATTAAACCATCTAAACTGCACATTTACTCTTTCTCCATTTTGCAGTTTCAAGAAACGTATCTTTATTGTTAAAAGTTCAGGATTGTTTAACAGAATAAAGGTCATTTCTCCTAAACCATGGCTCAAACCTCAGGTTTGGAAGCATATAATTTATTCCTACTTAGCAACAGGGATCATTGTTTGATGTTTTACAGCAGTATTATGATAACTTTATATCGTACAGCATCTTTCATCTAAATTCCAAAGTGCTTTACAAACTGATTTACACACTGTACATATAAGAACCCCTTCACTCACTTCTGAAATACATCTATCTCCAATTTCACAGCTATTTAATACTTTGCACAGCAACACTGTAAAAAATAGAAAAGTCATCTGAAAAGTCATCCAACTGAAACTGCAAGGTGGGTGATTAGCTTGACAATTATCTGATTTAAAATAGGGCTAGTATACCTAGACTAATGCTGCTATCTTGTGAAAAGTACCATGGGATGTTCCAGTAGCGAGTAAGACCTTACCTTCACTTCTCATTGCAAAATGGGACCATCAGCAGTACAGGGCACTCTAGTGTAATGCCAGGACATGTTTTCAGTACTGATTCAGAAAGAAGAGTGCCATCTACCATATCAATACTACCATTTCTTGCTGTATATTGGTTTATCTTGAAGGTGTGCCACTAAAGTGTAGACAGCTTGACACGGTCAAGAGTGGCTCATGACCATGACTGCCAACCTCAGGGAAAGCTGTTAAGACACAGGGCACAAAACCCAAACTGGTTCTGTGTTCCATAATTAGCTTTCAGCAACCAAGTATCACGTGTGAATCCTCAAACATTACAACAGCCTTAACATGGAGTCACAGACAGTCCCCATGGGTACTCCAGTCTATCTTGCCACCCAGGCAAGCCTGCCTTTGTAACAGATGGTCCCTTACACCAAAAATCACGACAGGTTAATCCCAGTCCCAAAGGACCAATCATTTACCCCAGGTCAATTTCACCTCAGGTCTCTCACCAAAGACAATGCTTGTAACCAATCCTACAATAAACTAATTAAAGATTAGCTTAGAAAAAGACATGAGAGTTATTTACAAAATTATAACTGGTAAACGTACATACACAAATGAGTTACATTCTTAGGTTTCAAAAGATAAGAGGAGCTGTTGTAACATGCCAGCTCTCTATGTCATTTAAGGCAGTGCTTCTCGAAGTCGGGCCGCCGCTTGTGCAGGGAAAGCCCCTGGCGGGCGAGGCCGGTTTGTTTACCTGCCGCGTCCGCAGGTTCGGCCGATCACAGCTCCCACTGGCCGCGGTTCGCTGCTCTGGGATAATGGGAGCTGCTGGAAGTGACGGCCAGTACAACCCTCGGCCCAAGCCACTTCCAGCAGCTCCCCTTGGCCCAGAGCAGTGAACCGCAGCCAGTGGGAGCCACAATCGGCTGAACCTGCGGACGCGGCAGGTAAACAAACCGGCCTGGCCCGCCAGGGGCTTTCCCTGCCCAAGCCGGTGGCCCGACTTTGAGAAGCGCTACTATAAGGCTAACCCATGCTAAGCAGCATGGCGATCCCTTGCTTCAGCTTGCCCTCTCCAAATTTCAAACAACCTCGTGATGCAGTTCCTTCTGGTCAGGCATTTTTATTCCCTTCCCGCAGCATTCAAACTGGTGGAATAAGTATCAGTGCCTGTCTCTGCTTCATGGATGGGGGTGGAACTGTGGGGGGCAATCCACAAAGTCTTTCTCCTGTGATATTTCATAATGGTTCATTTGGTTTCAATGGGCTTTCTTGTGTGTGGGACTAGCACTTTACATTAATTAATGCTTCTTTGGTGAGTTACACAATTATAGTTACAATGCAAACACTCAATATAACTTTTTACCATGGGATACAGTTGTTATAACTGAGATCAATACATGCAGCATCCTCCAAGTGTTTCATAAAGTCTAAACACTAAGCACATTCTTATCAACTTAACATCTGTTTTAACAGTGCTAACACATAGGTGAGCCACACTGGTTTCTGGCTATGCATATGTCAGTGTTCAGTGAGGCCTGGGGCCTTAGCGTGACCTGGTACCTTGTCTACTAGCATCACAGCTCAGACAATCTCTGACAAGATTACAGCTCCAAGTATATTAACATTATTGCCACAATAGTTACAAACACAGATGTGTGCAAATTCTTTTAACATTATTCAAAGTTATCATTATATATGATTTGTATTATGGAAGTGTCTAGTTGCACCAATCAAAGATCAGTGTCCTTTTGGGCTCCGCACTGTACCGTCACACAGTATAAAGACCACCACCACCCTTAGGAGTTCCCAATCTGGGTTATATCCCATCCTTTGTCTTTTACTTCACTAAAAGCTATCATTGCTATTTGCATATTAACTAGAGAAAAACATGTTCTAAATGAGCTGCTTTGGGGTGGAACAATAGCAAATTGGTCCTATTTCACAGCCTTTGAGGTAGGTGGACTCTGATGCTGGTAAATGCTTTATTAATATATTCATGTTAGGTTATTGTATTCAGTTCGCCCATTTAATGTCTGCAGCCCCAATTCAGAGTGGTGCTTCAGTACATGTCTAACGTTACACACGTGAGTAGTTCCTCCAATGTGATTACTCACATGCCGCCAGTTAGACAGATGCTTAAGCACTTTGCGGAATCGGGGCCTGTATGTTCTGGTACACATCTTCCATTTCAGCCCTTATTATTGCACTGATCTAGTGAATTGATTCATAGACTTTGAGAAATAATTTTAAAAATCACCAGTCGGATCAAATTTCATAGCCTCAGCACAGATCAGCAAGTTCTGAGACCTCATTACCACTTTGTTCCATATATCAATAGATGTGGGCAACTAAACTAATTTTCCACGACTGAGGAATATGACCAATGCAGTTCTTAGTGGTATTTTAGCTCTGGCCATGCCATATTTTTCTTTGCATGCCACTCTAATAGCAGAAAATCTTTAGATCAGATTTAGGACATACATGATGATCTAACTATTGGGTATACAGTAAATTCATTCCAATTATATAAATGGGTAAATTAAGAAATGAGTTATTTAAAGTACAAAGAGGTTATAATGTAGCCACAAACACACAAACAACATCACAGAAATTCTTCAATTTCATTTCTTGCCTTGTGTGCTCATTGATGTGCCATATGTTGTTGCAAGTGCTATGAAAATATCATAAGAAGATCATAATTATAAGGTTTGTTGAATTATAGAGTAAAGAAAGAAGCCACTTATTTATATTTAAATACGTACACTGCTAATTGAAATGTCACACGCTTCTCTGTTCTTGACTCCAGAAAAATATTTATCTACCAGCAGTTTGATGTGCTTTTCAACAATGGGCTGGATTCATGAAAGAGTTGCTATTTACATGAATCTCGCTTTTATTTTTTTCTCCTGATTTATGAATTCAAACGGTGTCTCATAAAGTGCTCAGGGCCTAGTAATAAATGTATAGTGATGACAAGCTTATGATGATACAAATACCATCACTACTAAATGGGTGCTCAGTAGTTCTTGGACCACATCTATAGGAGACTGTTACATCAGTTTAACTAAATCAATTTTAAATTGACTTACTTAAACTGATGCATACCCTTCTTGTAGATGCACTTAAACTGGTTTAATGCTTGCTTAAATAAGTTACCAACATAAATCAAACTGATTTAAACAAGGTTAAACCAGTTTAAGTACATTTACATAAGGGTTTTACATTGGCCTAAATCGATTTAAACTAATGTCACTCTTGTCTTATAGACAAGGCTTTGTGGGCAGTGTTCATCCACACTTGCCTATAAGAAAGACACCCATCTAGCACCTCATTTGAAACTACACATAGTCCCCAGTCCTGCAACAATGCAGACAAAACCCTGGGTAGTATATAGCCCCACTAAAGTTAAGGAAACTTTGAGCTCATTGCAGGATTGAGGCCTGAAGTTTAACCGAGTTTTTTCCTTACACTGACCTGCACAAGAAGTCTCTGTAGGGCTTAGTTCAACCTAGCTAGCTTGTTTTTACTTTAAAATGTTAGCATCTTAACTTATTGTTTTATCATCCTAAAGATACAGCCAAATATTATTTAAGTGGTGAAATGCAAGGTGAAAAAAAATCCTGTCAGAGCAAGTGGACCTCTGTTGGCCAATAGTTGGAAGTCAGTTGGGCCGGTTGCTTATAGGCCAGCCTCTTACAGCACTGGATGGGAGGTTGGACTGCATGGGAATCAGGACCAAATGATTTCCGTGTGTGACTTAGTGTCTCTGTGGGGTACTACTTGGATTACATGCGTCTGTGGGAGCACGTGCCTTGTAATGAATAATGAATGCTGAGGCTCTGCTTAGGTTTGCTCCAGGGTCTTTTAGCCTTAAAACAATTGTTGTTGTGTTTTGATGGGGATATTTCTATCTGCAGAGATTAGTGCTATTGAAACTCCAAGGTGGTTAAATATTAGTGTAGACACAATTCTGCTTGTAGTGATTTAAAGCTCTGTATTTTTAATATTTGCTGGTAAAGAGAACTACCAAACATTTGGTATAATTGACCTTCACTTATCTGTAGAAGGGATTTGTCTGAAGAAAAGCCCCATTGCTGTTGCAGCACAGTTGGGGCTAGGATTTCCCTAAGGGTGGGGTCTCTCTTATATTAGGGGCTGGAAGAATGGTTTCACCTATAGGAAGGCCAAAGACTCCCCCAAAGGCTGGAACTATCAAAAGGGTCAGGGGAAGACTTGCAAGAGCATAGTGTGGAATAAGGATACTCAAAGGAGAGGAGCTTAGGATATGAGGGAAGATCCTCTCATGGATCAGTAACTGGTTAAAACATAAGAAACAAAGGGTAGGAATAAATGTTCAGTTTTCAGAATGGAGAGAGGTAAATAGTGGTGATACCAGAGATCTGTACCGGGACCAGTCCTATTCAACATATTCATACATGATCTGGAAAAAGGGGTAAACGGTGAGGTGATAAAGTTCGCAGGTGATACAAAATGACTCAAGATAGTGAAGTCCAAAGCAGACTGCGAAGTTACAGAGGGATCTCACAAAACTGGATGACTGGGCAACAAAATGGTAGATGACATTCAACGTTGATAAATGCAAAGTAATGCACATTGGAAAACATAATCCTAACTATGCATGCAAAATGATTGGGTCTAAATTAGGTGTTATGCTCAAGAATGATTCCAATATCTCTTTCAGAGAGTTTAAGGCCAGAAGGGACCATTGTGATCATCTGGTCTGACCTCCTGCACATCACAGGCCACAAAACTTCACCCACCCACTCCTGTAACAGACCCCTAAACTCTGGCTAAGTTACTGAAGTCCTCAAATCATGACTTAAAGACTTCAAGTTACAGAGAATCCACCATTTACACTAGCTTTCCTTGCTGATCTATCCCATATTCAATTCCTTGCAGGCTTTCTGCTTTCTCTTAATAACCTGTTTGAGATGCTTGCTCATCCAGTTTGGTCTGCAACCCCTTCCATACAATTTTTCCCCTTGCTTGGGATTCAGGCTTCAGATACTTCAAGTCTAAGTTGCAGAAACTAATTCCAAGCCTCCTCCGCATTCAGAACCTTGAGTTCTTCAGTCTAGTCCACTTCTCTAACTAATTCCCCCTTTTTTTAAAAAAAAAAAAAAAGTTTGCCCTTTTGAAATCAAGGACCTTAGTTGCAGACGTATTTTTGTTTATCTTTCCATTTCGTTTAAACTGAATTAGTTCATGATCACTCAAATCAAGGTTGTCCCCTACAACCAGTTCTTCTATAAGGCCCTCAGTGCTCACCAACACTAAATCTAAAATGCCATCATCTCTTGTTGGCTTGATGACTATTTGGTGAAGAAATCTGTCAGTTATCTCATCCAGGAAAAGCTGGGCCCTACCATTATTAGTAGCACTTGTCCTCCAATCTATATCTGGGAAATTAAAGTCTCTCATAATCACACAATTACCAGAAGTATTTATTTCATTAAAATATTAAAAATGTCTTGATCCATATCCAAATTGGATCCTTGGGGTCTGTAGCATACCCCAAGAACTATCCCAGGGCAGTATTACTATTCCAGTACCTTTCTTCCCCCAAGTGATTTTGACTCAAACTCGCTTTTATTCATTTCATCACTTCTAATTTTTTTATAGTTTACCTCATCATGAATATACCATGCTACTTTACCACCTTTACCTTTATTTCTCTCTTTCCCAATAGCTCATACCCTTCAAAACCTGTATGCCAGTCATGACAACTATTCCACCATGTTTGTTATCTCTGTAATATCTGGTTTCACTTCCTGCACCAATAGTTCTAGTTCCTCGATTTTGTTACTCAGGCTCCTTGCATTTGTGTACAGACACCTTAGTTGTTTCCGATTGGATTCTCCCAGATTCCTCACCCAATTAGCTACAGTCATTCTACTGCCAAGTATCACCTACCTGACCGTTAGTGTAATTGGTATTGTGCATAGTTCTCTGAAAACATCCGCTTAATGTGCCGCATCAGCCAAAAAGGCTAACAAAATGTTAGGAACCATTAGGAAAGGGCTAGATAATAAAAACAGAAAATATCATAATGCCATTATATAAATCCATGGTACACCCACACCTTGTATGCTGTGTGCAGTTCTGGTCACCTCATCTCAAAAAAGTTATATTGGAAATGAAAAAGGTACAGTGAAGGGCAACATAAAGATTAAGGATATGGAACAGTTTCCATAGAAGGAGAGATTAAAAAGACTGAGATTATTCAGCTTGAAAAAGACGACTAAGGGGGGATATGATAGAGGTCTATAAAATCATGAATAGTGTGGGGAAAGCAAATATGGAAGTGCTATTTACCCCTTCACATAACACAAGAAGCAAGGGTTACCCAATGAAATTAATAGGCAGCAGGTTTAAAACACACAAAAAGAAGTACTTCTTCACACAACACACAGTCTACCTGTGGAACTAGTTGCTAGGGGATGTTGTGAAGGTCAAAAGTATAACTGGGAATAAAAAAAGAATTAGATAGGTTCATGGAGGATAGGTCCATCAATGGCTATTAGATAAGAAGGTCAGAAATGCAACCCCCATGCACTGGAAATCCCTAGGCCTCTGACTGTCAGATGCTGGGACAACAGGGGATGGATCTTTTCATGATTGCCCTGTTCTGTTCATTCCTTTTGAAGCATCTGGCACTAGCTACTGTCGGAAGACACGATATTGGGCTAGATGGACCATTGGTCTGACCCAGTGTGGCCATTCGTATGTAGTAAAATTCTCATTGGCTTAAATGGAAGCAGCATTAGGCCAATGCTGAGCACTTTGGAAAAATCTTATCCTAGAAGTTTCCTTACAATTGCTGCTGATCCCTGTGACATGGGCAGCTTCCTGCCTTCTATGCATGGGAATCTCTCACTGAAGTCAATGGAAGGATTGTGTAAACAACTTGAGGCTTGCTTGACTATTGATGGATCTGATAAGCAAACTGGATATTATACTAAAACTATGATGAAAGATTCCAAGTCAGAAAGACTTTCAGAAGCAAGTGTTTATCAAGAAAGGAAGAACTACCACGATAGTCATCTCCTAAAAATATAGGACATGTTCATATACATTAAATACTTGTACTAATACACTCTTAAAAACGATATTATGTGGAAGCCCCATGCCAGCTGTCAGATACATGATGTTCTTCCATTTCATCAGTGTTTGATCATTTTCCTCTGAGTAATGCATCAGATACATTTGTGGATACCAGATCACTTCATATTGGGTGCCATTAGTTGTAGGGAAGAGTGGATCCACCCTTTTCCACCCACTTTTTGTGTTCCACTGCACTGTCCAGGTCTGGTTCAAATAGAAAGCAGCAATGCTGAAATAAATGGAAAGCAGCTATTGCTGCAGGACCAAACATTTTGTCTGACCAGAAACAGAAAGCCCAAGAAAGATCATGAGACCATTTGTTTCTGTGATATTTCAGGCTATTTTACAGACCCAAGCTGCAGTGATCTCTGCTAGGCATAGGGGGTCTTCCTGGGTGGAGCTCATTGCAAGATCAAGGCTTTAGGTATTTATCCAGACCCAACTTCTACACATTTTCTTGTCCGTCTGTCACGGATTGCCTTAACATTGTTTTTGTTCTGAGGTTTGCCTTACCCTTCCATTCCTGCTTTAATAATTAGCACCTACTAGCCAACCTGGTTAAAGAGTATTCTTTGAATATATTATGCAGTGATCTTTGCATTATTTGTTGAATACGTCATCTTAACCCAGCACCTACATGCAGTATTTGACCATCTCTATAGCTAGTTCAATACTATTCACTGATTAATTCAGTCAATGTACAGCTGCAAATTTCATTAAATAAATTTTCCCTTGTATGCAAGGTCCATCCAGGATTAAGCCTACTACTCTCAGTCACCTGCTTTCCAACCGTACTCCCCAAATCATTCCTTTCTTTTCTCCTTATTTTGTAATAGCATCAAAAAGAAAACATTGAGAGGAAAGAAAACATGAAGGGTTTGAAGAATTGCTGAAAGTTGGTGATGTTTCATCATTAATTGTTTAGGGAAAAAATACTTTTTTTTGCCAACATAAATATAACTCCCTACAATGAAACATATGGAACAGCTATACAGATTAGTGAAAAGGATTTGGTTAGGCAGTTGCACTTACACTAGAATTATATTGGTTTAACTGTGAGAATGCATACTGCAGCATCCGGATGGAAAGACCCAGATCGCATAGTTATAATAGTGCCTCTTAAGCAATGGGTCAGTAAACAGCATAATGAAATGTGACAGTAACTTCATTTGTAAAATATACAATAAAGCTATTAGGGCAAAAGTGTTAATAGAAAGGTCAATATTTGCATAATTGCATTGACTTTAAGGATGTCGTTCACAATTGACCTTACAATGACTCTCATTGATGTAAGTCACAATTGGCCATGCTGTAATGACAATGTGATGTGCTGACCTGAGCCACAGTTAACAGTCATGCTGATTCAGAAACCCAAATTCAACTTTCTTGGCCTGAGCCATATCATGGATTTGTGATACTGAACATTACGAGGGAGAGGGAATAATATGGTATATGGTATAAATTCAATCATATATTTTCCATAGCTATTTTTTTTCACAGACCCTCCAAGTAACCCCAATTTCTCCATTATTTCCCCCTTACTCTCAAAGACTTTTATCAAGGCCCAGAGTGATGAATAGGTACCCTGCATAATAGATGCTGGGAGCAGACAGGAAAAGAGGGCAATGGTGATGGCATGAGAAGGATGAGTGACAAATTGCATTGGAACTTCTACCAAAGGAAGGTCTCCTCTTTTACGCTACAGGGGCATTCCTACGGCAACTTGCTTGGACCATCATTCTAGGATTTACTGACATCCTATTTAGAGATGGTGATATTTACAAGCTTTGGACCTTGACGTTTGCACATGAAAACAACCATTAATTTTAGATGGAGTTGATTGTGCCTAGGCTTAGTGTAGTGTTTGGGCCTTTGGGCTGCAGTATTTTTATTCAATAAAATGTGTTCACTTCAAAATCAGCTCAGTACGGACTTTCAAATGTTCCCTTATTTATTTAGGTGGGTTTTTTGGAAGCTGAAGGGATCAGGGTGACAAAAATAGGCAATAGTCTCCACTACAGCACTGAACCATTTCACCCATTTTTATGTGGTCATTTGGGATATATTAAAAAGTACATTCTACTCTACTGCTGCCAATGGGTACTCTGGGTGTGGAAGAAAGGAAAATGTGCCCCTTACATTTATACATTGAAAGACAATATTGTCCCAGAGTTTTTTTTTTTTTTTTTTGGTAAGTATCATTGTACTCTAAATGTAGGAATTCACTGAAGGATTTAGTAAGAATATTTCCTATCTACACCTCACACAACAATAGCTGAGTCCATCTAGGAGGTTATCCCGTCTTTTGGGGAGGTTATTAGTTGCATCACTCACTAGAGACTAATTTCCACAATAGCATTGCTGTCAGCTATTCTTTCAGCACAGGCCAAAAGGGTTAGAACAGGAGCAACGCGGACAAAATTGCATATGTATGAAGGACCAAGTAGATGCATGTGGGTGCAGAGATGTGTGGGGAAACATTTTTATTGAAAAGCAGTGTAACAAACTAAATGAAAAGGGATGAGTAGCGCAAAAATAGTGCAAGGAATTTGAACAGAGGTTATACCAGTGTTGCTCAATGTCTTGTGTATACCGATTTATACAGTTTCGTCAATTGCTTTGCATTCTCGAAGCCACATTGGCTGTCCGCAGTCATGTGAAGAATGAATCTTCCTTCTTCACTTAGGGCTTGGTCTGTGACATGCTGAGTGTTCTCAACGGCCATTAGCTGCAGTGGGATCTGAGAGCATGCTGCCCCTCACAAGATCCATCCCTATTTTGATACACTTACTAGATATTGGCCTACTGACCGCTATACTTACCTACATGCCTCCAGCTTCCATCCAGGACACACCACATGATCCGTTGTCTACAGCCAAGCCCTAAGATAAAATCGCATTTGCTCCAATCCCTCAGACAGAGATAAACACCTACAAGATCTCTATCAAGCATTCTTAAAACTACAATACCCACCCGCTGAAGTGAAAAAACAGATTGACAGAGCCAGAAGAGTACCCAGAAGTCACCTACTAGAGTCCCAACAAAGAAAATAACAGAAGGCCACTAGCCGTCACCTTCAGCCCCCAACTAAAACCTCTCCAGCGCATCATCAAAGCTCTACGACCTATCCTGAAAGATGATCCCTCCCTCTCACAGATCTTGGGAGACAGGACAGTCCTCGCTTACAGACAGCCTCCCAACCTGAAGCAAATACTCACCAGCAACCCCACACCATACAACATAAACACTAACCCAGGAACCTATTCTTGCAACAAAGCCCAATGCCAACTCTATCCACATATCTATTCAAGTGACACCATCATAGGACTTAATCACATCAGCCATGCCACCAGGGGCTCGTTCACCTGCACATCTACCAACATGTGCCAGCGATGCCCCTCTGCCATATACATTGGCCAGACTGCACAATCTCTATGCAAAAGAATAAATGGACACAAATCTGACATCAGGAATCATCACATTCAAAAACCAGTGGGAGAACACTTCAACCTCTCTAACCACTCAGAGACAGACTTGAAGGTGGCAATTTTGCAACAAAAAAACTTCAAAAACAGACTCCAAAGAGAGACTGCTGAACTTGAATTAATATGCAAATTAAATACAATTAACTTAGGTTTAAACAGAGACTGGAGTGGCTGGGTTATTACACTAATTGAATCTATTTCCCCATGTTTAAGTTATCTTCACACCTTCTATGGGTCATTTCGATTATCACTTCAAAAGTTTTTTTTCTCCTGCTGATGATAGCTCATTCCAATTGATTGGCCTCTTACAGTTGGTATGGCTACTTCCACCTTTTCATGTTCTCTGTATGGATAAATATCTTCTTACTCTATGTTCCACTCTACGCATCTGATGAAGTGGGCTGTAGCCCACGAAAGCTTATGCTCAAATAAATTTGTTAGTCTCTAAGATGCCACAAGTACTCCTGTTCTTATTGTAAAGTAGGATTTTTAAATACCAAATCGAGGCATCCTCGGTTCATATAAAAATGAACTTGGCTACATCAGAGCCTTTTGTGTGTTTTGACAGCACTATTTACTATAATGATTAGGAATATTATTCCTAGGACTAAGCCCAAAAACTCATTTAATGTCTTGAGTGTAAATATCTCAGGTTAAATCTGATTTCCATCAGAATTCTTTATCCATCAATTATTCCAAAAATCAGCCCTTGCAGCTCTTTACCACTCTAACATCTAGTATGATATATACCGTCATTGTACAATGCTCTTTTCTGTCTCCATCATATCTAGACACCAGATTCGCATGCAAGTGAGTATAAGGAAATGTGCATCCAAGCTGCACCTGCTAGCCCATGTCAGATCATTCTGGTTACCGCAAAAGCCATTTCTAGTCTTTTTTATGGATTAAATCCCAAACATTTTCCTTGGATCCTGCTTTCCTTACACAGACAAAGCCACAAATGGCAATTCAATTCAATTTATTCCTGAGTAAGGACAGACTAAAAATGGAGTGAAAAGTTCAGGATTTGGTCCTTTTGTTTTAAAAGCAGCGGTTTAACTCTTCACTACAACCCTTTCTCCCCATCTAACCACACAAAGGAAATTGCTTCTGCATCATTTTGCCCAGCTTTTTTAACCTAATTAATCAATATAATAAAAATCCCATTCCTAACTAGAATTCTATTAAATGCATTGTTGGTGCTAAATGTTCCCTCTTCTGCAGTATTGCAAGGGAAAATCTGTGTGATTATATAGTCTGTGAATGATCTGGTGATACTGGAAAAATGTACAGGCTCCAAAATGAGACTACCTTCATTTTAAAAGTCCTGCCAATTTAGGTTGCGAGTGAAGTCTGCTTGAACTTGCTTATTAGTCCCTCACTTTCAGAACCATTAATAGGTCACTCACACATTTTTCATTAAAATGTCTAAAAGTCTATCTCAAAAATGCAAGCTGTGGTCCTTAGAGCCAATACCACCCCTTCTTCAGTCAGGATAAGCTTGTGCTCTCCACTTCCATGTGGCCTTCAGCCTTAGAGAATAAAAAATAAATAAAAAAGAAACTGTTCCACTAATTATCCAAACAGCTTGGCCAGATGCATAGTTGTACGTGCTACAAGATCCTGTGAACCTTGCCTGCTCATTAGGGTCCTGTTGAATGAGTATGTTGATAGACAAATTCCACCAACCTTTACAAATACCATATTCCCCTCTGTGTGAATTTCAGTGTTTGTGAAAGGCACCAGATTCTAAGCCCTGGGCTCTGAAACCTCTACAGAATAGACAGTGGGGGTGTCAGCTTCTCCACTGGGCCTGTCTGCAATGAAGGTTACATCATGTTAGAACAGGTGTTAACTAGTACAGTGTTCAATATGACTTAGCACTCAGCATAAGCAAGTTATGTCAGATTTAACATCACATGAGCTGGTTGTGGAGGCCCCTAGGACTAACTACGGACAAGCTAACATAGCATTAAACACAACAGTTCCTATCTACCTCGAGGGTGAAATCCTGGTCCCATTGGACTCAAAGGCAAAACTCCCGTTGATTTCAATGGGGTCAGGATTTCATCCTGAGTGTTCAACATCATGTTAGTTAACATGTGCCCTAGCATGATGTAGTTTCCAAGTGTACAGTAGGCCTTGATGTGAGAGGGCAGTTTACTCCCAGTGATCCACTTGATCTTTGACTTCATTGCCAAGTGGAAAGCCAGTTGTGATAGTGGTTGGTATTACAACTGTCCACTTGGAACTGGACTGAGGCAATCAAACTCTTCTCACATAGCCATCAACCAACCACAAGATGGTAACATCCACTCACCATTGACCTAATCTGGATTTGAACCCATAATACTAGCTGAGGTATAAGAGTAGCAGCCATGTTAGTATGTATCAGCAAAAAGAACAGGAGTACTTGTGGTACCTTAGAGACTAACCAATTTATTTGAGCATAAGCTTTCGTGGGCTACAGCCCACTTCATTGGATGCATGCAGTGGAAAATACAGTAGAAAGATATATATCCATTGTTTCATGTTCTCTGTGCATGTATTTTCTGTATTTTCCACTGCATGCATCCGATGAAGTGGGTTTTAGCCCATGAAAGCTTATGCTCAAATAAATTGGTTAGCCTCTAAGGTCCCACAAGTACTCCTGTTCTTTTAGCTAGGGTATGTTTGTGGCATAATTATTTCCACTATATCCTAACACAGAAGCTTCAGAATGTAACTTTCCTACAACAGTCCTTTCAAGACACGCACCCAAATAGGAAAGGCACTTCCAGTGCTGTTGTCAGCTCATATTATCAGTGGAATAGTACATTACATTCTGTTTTATTTATGCACAGATTGTGTACGCTAACTTATTCACATGCATACAGAGAGCTGCTTTTTGACTGAGCTGACAAAGGAAGCCATTCAGAGAGTGAGGAGAAACATAAGTCAGTGATTGCAATGGTGTGCAAGAGGAACTTCAGCTCATTAGATCTATGCAATAAATCTCCGGTCACCCCCAGACAATCTATGAATGTGTTGGTCGGAGGGAAGAAGGAGAACACTGAAAATCCTTCTAACTTAAACCTTGGGCCAGATCACTTCTTTCCTTGAGAAAGGGGAGGGGTTATTTGGCCTATAGTGAAGTGAGGAAGGGTCTAAAAGAAAGAACAGTGCTCACCCTCTCCGAATAGGTACAGGACAATTATTAACAGAGGTTCATTAATTGCAGGACAGGTGAGGCGGTAAAGGGAAAAGAAAATTCTGAGGTTCCCTTCCTGGAGATTCCTCCAAATTTCCCCACAGAAGCAGCAGGAGTTCTGTTCACAGATCGTGAGGGATTCATTGGAGGTTCAGGGCTATGCACATGGAGACCCTGGGCCTCTGCACCAGCTCTGAGGCACCTTACCTTTCTCGTGAGCTCGCTGGCAGGGCAGCTCCCCTGGTATTGTCATGTTAGGGATTCAGTCACCTGTCTAGAGCCTCGTTTAAGATGTGGAGGAGGCTTCCAGAGTGCAGTGGGGGCTTCGAACAAAAGTTGCCATATATCCAGTTGCTGGTTTGGAGATTTGGCAGAGTTGACAATGCACATCCTTCCGTCCTCCTTCTCCTCCTTCTCCTTCCATCACCTTCTTTGACACTCACACATCACAGGACCCTCAGAGTTTTCTGTGGGGCCAAAGGTTGGGGGGAAATGGTAGGCCCATCAAGAGAAATTTGGGGCCCAGTAGTGGGCTTCACTCAGCAGGCCTAATGGTCAGGCCACAGCCAAACAATTTCTCCAAGTCTTGCAGTTGCTTTTCCAAGCAGTCCAGGGGCCCAGCAGCCAAGCCGCAGTTCATCGCCCCTCCCTCTCCCCGCCCAGTCCTCTGGGATCTCTCCAGAGGCCAAGGAAAGGGAAATATAGGGGGACCTAGGTCCTCCCTGTCCACCAGTTCCCAGCTCAGGATCCAAGGGGAGAGAGGCAAGGGGTGGCTCAATCTCTTCTGGCTGCCATTTCCATCTTGCTCCAGCCTTCTGCTGACTCAGTCTCAGTAGTTCAAGGCGTCAGCTGTTGGGGATGCTTCCCAGTTCACCCTCAGAGTTCAGTTGTGCCCCCTCAGCAAGAGGAAAAGGGGATCCTGGCTGAGTCTTCTTCACAGTCCTGGTCACTCCTCTGTAGATTGGTCTGCCTCGGTGGCTGCAGTCTGACTTCTTGCAGCCAATCTCTCCTCCATTCTCCCCTGTGCCAGACTACCAGAACTCTTTTTTAAGCAGGTCCACCATAGGAAGCATGCCCCACAGCTGCTGAGGCTCAGGGTCTTCTTGACCCAATGCTGTTCCACCACTTTTTTTACCTTACTCGGGGGTCTGTAAACCCCATCACTGGCCCTGGGACAACATGTTTGGTGGGGCCACACCCATTCCCATTTCATCCCAATTTTACCCCAGTTACGGATGTTTTGGGGGCCTCCCTGAGCTTGTCCCCCTTTCCCTGACTCTCATCAGCCCTGAGTGGGGGGTGACAATGTTAGAGAGACAGCAAACTTGCCCCATTGTGAAGATGGAGGGGATCCACATTTGCAAGGGGTCACACACATTTATCTTAGAACAGGGGTTCTCAACCTTTTTCTTTCTGAGGCTCCCCCAACATGCTATAAAAACTCCATGACCCACTTGTGTCACAATAACTGGTTTTCTGCATATAAAAGGCAGGGCCGGCATTAGGGGGTAGCAAGAAGGGCAATTGACTGGGGCCCCATGCAAGAGGGGCCCCCTGCGAAGCTACATTGCTCAAGCTTCAGCCCAAGGTGACGGGGTTCAGGGCCCCAGGCTTCAGCCCCATGCGGTGATACTTCGGCTTTCTGTCCTGGGCACCAGGGAGTCTAACGCTGACCATGCTTGGAGGACCCTCTGAAACCTGCTCACAGCCCCCCAGGGGAGCCCAGACCGCTGGTTGAGAACCACTGTCTTAGTGGAACAATCCACTACCTAACCTGAAATGTGCTCTGTCAACTCCACCGGTGTACCTAGGACACAAAACTCTCTCTCTCTCTCTGTGGCAAACATCCCAAGTATAAGGGGAGTTTCCCGGCGGTAGAGAGCTATCAGAATGATATTACATCAAGCCACTAGAAGCCCTAGGAACAGGGAAGTGGGCTAGGGAGAGAAACATGCACTGTACTCTGGCTATTCTGAGCTGCAGCAATGGCATGAAGATGGCTATGGCATCATTGTGCAGGTTAGAACAGTCCCTAGAACTATTCTAACCAAGTCCCCTGAGTTTGGGAAGTGTAAAGCCATTTTTGTTCCTTCCCATTGACATTCCTGAGTTGAGCGCAGGTCAGCCATAATGGAAAATTGGGACCCAGATGTGGTCAGAATCAGGACCTTTAGACCAATTCTCATCTGGCTGAATGTAATGACAAAACCCTTACTCAGACAAATATTCGGGGGTTATTTGCATGAAGAAAGTGAGATTTAGTCCATTGACTCCAATGGGAGTTGGATTTGGCTTTGCCATTGACTTCATTGGTAGCTGGATTAATTATCCTTTTGCTCCCAAATATTTCTTATTAAATATATATGTTCTGTTACCATTGGAATGGTTTTAGACTTAACTCTATTCAAAGAACAGTATCTATTCTGCATACGTGAGAGGACAAGGAAGATATACAGTGGCCAAAAGGGACATGGTAGAAATAGGGGACAACAAATATTCCTCTTTCCTGTGAAAATAAAAAAATCAAAATGTGGTTGATTTCTACTTCCATTTGTATTCATTTTTTCCATATTTTGCTGTGTCTCCCATTTACAAATCATGGAGAATTCATATATGAATAATGGACTGAGGGTAAAAAAATTAGCTAGCATGAATTAAGAAGAGGATAAACTCTTGCCAGACACAGTAAATTAATGACAACAATGTAATAAAACGCTAATAAAAATTATATTGATGTTATTGAATGTCTAAAGTTCTTCCTATCAGCTATGATTTGTTACTAATGAGCAGGCATTATCTGGTTCCCTAAGAAACTCTAGTGTTTCATTATTTCCTTTTGTTTGTCTTGTCCAGATAGAATGTACATTCTTCAGACAGAGATCATCTCTTCCAGTGTATGTACAGCTCCTAGCACAAGTTTGGTTGGGTTTTCTAGTTATTGCTACAATACAAATAATATTTCCCATTAATCTCTCTGTTATACCAGAGAAACCTGACACTGCAGCTGCAAAAGGTTCCGTTTTCCTTAGGAGTTTCATTTGGTGAGGTAGCTACAACATCCTGGCGCTCAATGCATTCTGAAAACAACAGAACTGATTGTTTTAGATGGCCAGCTCTTGCTTGTAAAATGGGCAGGATATGAACCAGACTCTCTAAGGGCCCAAAACTACTTAGATCAAAGTCAATTTAAGTTTCCAGTTGAATTCAAGGAGAATAGAATTGGACCCTAAGTGTAGCTAAGGCTAGATTCTTAGAAAGCAAATAATATTTCTTTTAAATTATATGTAAAATCATTGGCAGAAACATACATTATATTCGCCTTTCTCTGTTTGATGATAAATTTTTTGAAGTTAAAACACCACTTGTTTAGGTAAATATAAATGTGTGTTATCAGATCTATATTGTCAATAACTAGCAAATACATCCTTGTTTGAAATGAATTAATAAACAGCATGAACATATTTGGCAGTCCAGGTGGTCAGTGTTATTCTGAGTAACATACACAACCAAGCAAATAATGCAATAAGAAATTTCTGGAGGAGATGTTCAAAACAACTGAAGGAGTTAGAAGTACTAGTTCCAGAGACTTTCAGTGGGACTTTGACATTTTTTGAAAGCACCTCAGGGAATTAGGAGTTACTTTCCATAAATATTTGTTCAGTTTTTTTTAACAGATTTGCATCAGTCATAGTACTGCCACTTAAGCATTCACTTTAAAGGAACATTTGATCCACTGTCTTTGGCATAACTGTTCATGAAATTGAATTTCAGAAGTTGTAGGTACATGTGGAAACCAAATTGCGGGCGGGTACCTGTACTTGTGTCAGAAATGCTTGCATGGCTCATTCAATAAGGGAACAGAAAACAATATCAGTTGACTAATGAGACCCATCTCAAATAAGTAATACTGCTTGAATTCTAAATGTTTGCATTCAATCCACAGAGGCCATAGGTAGCAGAATGAAAGGAGGATGTTACAGACGTACTGTGGAAATGCAAATAGTTAATAGATAAGAAGCCAGTAGATGATGCTCAAGAATATGTAGAATAAGATCCTGGGTGTTCTAAGGCCAGTAAAACTTGCTGTGCACTGCAGATGATTTCCTCTGTGCAGCTCTTTACATAGGAGAGAAGACCCATCTACCTACAGATCCTTCACCCTCTGCCCTCCTCTAAATGCATTAGTTGAGGGGGGGATGCTCTAGAGATGAGTTCTGGCCTGTAGAGGGCCACATAACAACTGCACAGCCCCCTGGAATCTTGTCTTCCCTTGTGCAGGGAAACCAGACCAGCAACACTGTCGGAGTGCCTCCACAGCCACAGAGGCAGGATTTGCCCGTTTGCTCAGTTCTAGTAATAGATATTGTATGTGCCTGCCTAGCATCAGGCCAATGGAGTCGCCTTTCTGTCTTTATCTATAGATCCCAATCCTTGCATACCCAAAGCTCCCACTGACGGCAAACAGAATCTGAGGAATGCAAGGACTGACATGTCAGGCCTGTGCTATCTCATCTTCTCTATTACAGTACAGGATATGGGATGCAATATGTTTTTAATCCTGCAAAGCATACATGTGAGCGATTTATACCCTACTTCTCATCTTCATCTTGGTTTCTTTTTCATTCACATTTGAAGAGCTGGAATAAATCTCATAGGCTAAATTTTCAGAAGCTCCCTCCATGACTTAGGAATCCAAGTCCCATTGACTTTCAGTGAGACTCAGGATATGTCCACACTATAGCAGCACAGCTGCAACTATGCCATTGTAGTGTAAACATTTACGACAGCCATAGAAGGGGTTTTTCCACTGCTGTAGTAAATCCATCCCCTCGAGAGGTGGTAGGTCAATGGAAGAATTCTTCTGTTGGCCTAGCGGTATCTATACCGGGGTTAGGATGACCTAACTAGATCTCTCAGTGGTGTGAATTTTTCACACCCTTGAGCAACATCGCTAGGTCAACCTAAGCTTTAGGTGTAGACCACACCTTCGGGTCCTACATACCTAAGTAACTTATGAAAATGAGACACTGCTCCTACGTCACTCTGAAAATTTTACCCATTGATTTAAAAAAAAAAAAAAAAAAAAAGTAAAATGCATTCTACCAATTCTGTAAATTAACTTAACTAAATTCATTAATTAAAATTAATGTCCTTTTCTGAATTATACAGCATTTTCAATGCTTTTAAAACAATTATTTCAGCTCATTTGAAATCTGTTTGATGGGATAGCCATTTTTGTCATGGCAAACTATGCATATATCCTATGGAAACACACTGTAGTATTGCAGATAAAAGCCTATGAGTTGGAAAGGAAATCTGGAAGGACACAAATAGGAAAAAAAAACAGTAAAGAAAAATATTTTAAAAATGAATGATCAAGGGGGAAAATGGAAACTCATTAAAGGCAAATGTGAGAGCTTTTAAATATGTTATTAATGTTGATTTATAAATGAGATCATTTTTAAAACAAATGCTTTATCCTTCACTAACTGTTTTCTTCTTCTCTCCCTCCATGTATTTGTATCACAATCCAGGGTTTTTGACATTAAATGGGAGATTTGGAAAATAATTATGACAACATTATCATAGGCGTGGAAGGGTTAACATTAAGGTATTTTAAAATTAGGAGTAATATGAAAGATATACCGTATATACTCATTCATAAACCAAATATTTCTGGTAAAAAAGTGACTCATCAAGGAGCAGGGGTTGGCTTATAAATGGGTCTACACCAAAATTTGATGATTTTAAACTCTATGGAATCATCAAATTGAATACATTGTCATTTTGTTTACCTGGAGCATCTGCAGGCATGGAGCCCCTCCCTGTGGCCACAGTTCGCCGTTCCCAGTCAATGGGAGCTGTGGGAAGAGGCGCAAGCGGCTTATCCTGATGGGCCGGGAGCCAACGTTTTCCAACCCCTGAAATATAGGGTCGGCTTATGAAAGGGTCATACAGTTTTTGCTATTTTTACCTATCCATTTTGGGAGGTTGGCTTATAAACGAACGGGCTAATGAACGAGTATATACGGTATAAAGTCAATTGCCATTAACCAAAGCAAGTGCCCAAGTGCTCCTGTGAAATCTGCACTGTGGGATTGTGAATATGTCAACAGATTGAGAATGGCCACAGACTACCCAGCTCGAATCAAGGAAGGTGTGAGCTAGTGGTTTTAGAAAACCAAATGGAAATTCAGTGAGGTAGGGGCCGAGGAGTTCATTATAGAAAAAAGCAGAAATACTCCACAAATGCTGCTGTATCCCCATTTGGAAGGGATAACTAAAAAGTCTTTTAGCCTAGTGTTACTGCCCTCCTCTCCTTGTGTCTCACATTTTAGACCATGTTCATCACCATGGTATCTGAGCACCAGGGTAAGATGGGACTTACACAGTTGATCCACACCCAAAACTGACTGTGATGTGGCATTCCACTTAAAGGATCATGATGAAGGTTAGAAAAACCTCTGCTGCATACCAACCTAGCCATAGCACTGTACAACGTAAGTGTGGGATATTAACGCGTTTGCAACGTAAGCAATATTCTGCAATCCTCTTTTCTTTCTTCTGGCACCCAAGCTCATGTTATAGAGTATAGCTGAATTACTACGAGCCACAGGACTTCAATTACATTGTAATATTTCTCTGCTTTGGAAAACCTTGGGAGAATGCAGAATGAAACATTCTGGCCCCCACAATGATTGCGAGTACAGTAGGGTGCAAATAGCAAAGGATACCATTTAAAAATCATATCACTATTAGGCCCTGTTTTTCCTACTTACAGGGCATGGTAACAAATCCACAAAGGTTGGGCAGTCTAGTTTGCATGTCCCAAACAGTAGTACTTATCCCAAAGTGGAATATAGGATTTAATATGTTCCTCTATCATTTTTGGGGGTGGAGAAGGGACAGCGGCGGCTCCAGGCACCAGCGCTCAAAGCGCGTGCCTGGGGTGGCAAGCCACGGGGGGCGCCCTGCCGGTCCCTGAGAGGGCGGCGTTCGGCGGCTTGCCTGCGGGAGGTCCGCCTGTCCTGCGGATTCGGCGGCGGGTATGCCGAATCCGCGGGACTGGGGACCTCCCGCAGGCATGCCACCGAGGGCAGCCTGCCTGCGGTGCTTGGGACAGCAAAAAAGCTAGAGCCGCCCCTGGGAAGGGAAGTGAATGAGATTCATTTATCATTGACTTCAATTGATTTATACCAGTTTAAATGAGCAGAAAATCAGATCTCTGTATATTCAGTTTTAAACCTTTTATTTCTGAAACACATAATTGGCTATATATATAAATACTAAAAGCTGAATAATAAATATAGAACAGTTCGATCTATAGATCTGGTAGCTCTGATTTTTGTGAAGGGACTGTTTGACAAAATTCATTCTGAATGTCTTCCTAAGATCCTTTTTACAGCAGGTTATGAATCATCACCATGATATCTTTAAATGGATGATCAATACTATATTTTCCCATAAAACGTTTGGTTTGAAATCCTATTTTAAGTGCATTAGAGTTTTTGTGCACTGAATGAGTGAATGTCATAATAAATTGTCATCAAATATGATAGAAATATAGCTTAGATTAATTGCCGTATTTATTTATGAGTCTATAAAATACATTGTGAAAGTCCTGGCACATTTTTGGGATACCAGTTTGAACTTTCAAGAAAGTTAAAAGCATTAAAGGAGACTGAAGGTAGATTTATTATTGGCATGTTTTTAATTGCAGTTTCAACCAGACACAGGTATTAGAATGCCTATGCCCTTAATGGCCATGTCTCATGTGTTTTTTCTTTAAAAATGATATACTTCCCATATTGTTATTGATTTTATAAGATTTATTGTAGATTAGTGGTGCTTGTGTGTGAAATCACAAGTGGTCCCAGTTTCCCAAGAGTAGTGCGTTGCAGATGGTATACACCAGAGAAGGTTCTGCCTCTGATGTATTGCACAGAATTAAGTATTATATGAAATAACACAGGATGGAAAGACCAGAGAAAATATCAGTTACAACAGGAAGAAAACCATGCATATAATAGGTCATTTGTTGAACTGATTTACATTATGAACATCCGGCAGTTCCAGTCTCAGAAAACTATATAGTGGGTCCAGTCCTGCACCCATTTACATGGGTGCAGATTGGGACTATTTCAACCAAAGCCAGTCCGATTACACTGTGAATCGAAGGAGAATCAGATTGGAGTGAATGGAAGGAGAATCAAGTTCAATATCTTTTTACTCAGGCTTTTGGTGAGGGGGGGGCCTAGGAAGGTCTGGTATTTGTGGTGAGGGGGCATTGGCTGGGCTATGATTCTCACTTTGGTTAATTAGTTCCTGGTTTGGAGGTAAGGGGTAGCTCCTGTATTTGTAAACATTATGGTAAAGGCATCAGAAGCCTATGGTAGGTGTATAGCCTTTTTTGTGTATTGTAATGTAAATCAAAGTAAATAAGGGTAGCAGAATCTGATCTTTATGTTCAATAGTACACTATGAGGCTGCTTGGTGCTATTCGTGTGAGTAAGCAGCATCAGAATATGGCCCTAAATATGAATAGACCCCAGTACATGAATACAGTTGGGATGTATAATGGGACAAAGAAACCACAGTTTGTCACATAAAGAAAACATGTATTGTAACTATTATAAGGTGAAGGTTGCAGGCACAACAGCCATAGGCAGCACCCTGAAGAACCCTTTTTCGCCAGCATCATTTAGGATTGTGCAGAAGGCTACGGAGGTGGTGGGGTGGACAAGGGAAGGGCCCCTGCATGTGCAGGGATAAAGGTGAGGATATCCTCACCCTCCCACCCAAATAATATGAAGGCACAGTGACTGCTACTCCACTGAATTCTTTCTATTGTCTTCAGTGGATGTTGGATCAAACACAGCCTGGAATATCTGGAATGAGATTCTGTGCAGATTGTGAGAATTTACCCAGGGAGCTCAGGTGGCTTTAAGCCACGCTGGAGACATTTTGATCTTAGGCTAAGGGGCTTGGGAGTGGCCCTCTGGGGATCTGTCTAAATTACAGCAGCCTCTCCGGGCTGCCCTAGGGTCACAATAATGCGTACTGTGGCCCTGCCCCTGGCATACCCCTCCCACCCCAGCAACCCAGCTTCCTCGGACGTCCTCAGAGGGCAATCTCATAGTTAACTTTCACAGTGCCTAAACAGAGGGAACCTTCCTCTGGTCCTATATAGGACTTTTAGGACCTATTTATGTTATTCTGGCCCTTTTTTTCCCCAGCATAAAGGAGCCAAAGTGGAGGTAAGGATCTCACCCTCAAAACATTATTCAGGGTCAATGAATTTCACCTTTACTGAATAAAGATATGGACTTAAATAAGCATGACACTGACAGAAATAATACAGAAAGTTGATGAGCTGCAATGCAATGTAAATTTAAGGGGAATGTGTCTTTAAATGCCAAATATTGTATTGAAATCAGACTTTTAGTGGTGAACCCAAACCAAGAACCACAAATACAAACACGAACTTTGGGAAAATCCAGACCCAGATTCAACCTTTGTGTGTGTGTTTTTCCTACTTGTCAAGTGGACCAAAACCAGAACTGAAAGCCGAACAGTCCCCAAATTGAGGAAAGGTTGGTTCCAGGTCTTGACTTTCTGGTTTGGGCCCATCTCATGGGTGTGAAACCTATTCTAGCCACTCTGAGGCATAACAAATCTATAAGGATTTACAGGAGCTGCCCATGGGGTAGAGTCAGGTTCCAAGGTAATTAAGAGCTACTGGGGGTATGGGTAGGGCAGTGTGAGTTAGAGGAGACATAGTGGACAGGTGGCAGAAAGGGAAGGCTAACAGGAAGCTGCAAATCAGTGTGGTGTAGTGAGGTCTGCTTGGAGGCTATGTTCGCTATATCTCTGACTATGTCTAGTTTAAATTTCTGAAGCAACATTTTAGACAGAACTCTTATTAGCAATACATCTAAACATGGGGGGTTAGATGAGGGTAGCTACTTTTAACTACTCAGTGCACATATCAAGTAATACAGCAGTATCAGACTGTAGTTACTGTTTCACTCCAGTGTTGTGATTTTTTCATTGCAAGTATTATTGCATATTGGGATATTAATCACTCAAAAGTCACCATGCTAACACCTTAAATGTACCCAAAACAGTGATAAGTTTTGCAACTTTTTGGACTAGGTAAAGTGGATGTATAACAGTCAAGGAATTCAGCAACATCTCTTCACGTGTTCCCTTTTCAAAACACAAATGCTTAAAGATCTTGAAAATTAAACGTACGCATGTTTCAGACTTGAGCTAAAAAAAAAAAAAAAAAAAAGTCACCTCCCAACTACGTACTGGATTTATCCGTGACTGATAAGTTACCACACATTATCTCAGCAATTACACTCCCCTAGTAAATCAAGATGTGTTTCATACTTCACAATGTCAATTCTACCTCTGTTCTGATGTGAGTTCTTTCTATTTTCTGCTCATGTGCTAAGCAATTGAAATGCGTTATCTGTGACAAGATATTAATCCCAATATTGTCCTAATTTTGTCTTGTCTTTTTCTGCTTCTAGTGCAGAAATCACCATTGACAATAGCCACTGAGATAAGGAAAGTAACCAGAAAGCTTTACAATAAACCACCATATACACTACTTTAGTTTGTCAAAACAATTAGTGTTCGTTTTGATTTTATTCAGTTAGATCTGCAGTGACTGATCAGTATAAATTATGTATTAGGCTGCCCAGCTGTACTTGTTTATTCATGCATGGACTTGAAGAATTTTCATTTTCTAAGTACAAAAAACCTACGACAACAAAAATCTATATTTTAAAATATAAATGTACTTTCTTCTCAGCAATATTTTTGCTCTCATATTTCATTTGTTTTCCTCCCCCCGCAGACACTTTGTGTTTTCCCTCTCCTCTCTCAATGTTCTTCTTTTGTGTAAATGACATTCTATGCATGTTTCAATTAACCTATTATTTTATTCACATAGTTGTCATCAGTTGCATTTGTGTTAATGGAAAGAACATACTTATTACTTTACCTCTCAGTGATTACTTTTTAAGTAAGGCAATGACAGAGCTAAACCAAATGATGCTGATACTAAAAGCACCAAAAATCAAATTAAGTCAACTGCAGTTGGACTCCAGTCATCATGCTTCACTGCAATACTGCTCAAAATATTTTCAACTGAGACTCTGATATTGTTCTCTTCAAAAACAGAAGTTTGAATCCATAGATAGTTTCTTCTGTTCATGTACAATAGATATATTGTTCTTTGGAACAGCTTATTAAAAGGAATACACACTGTGTGTATATAATCATAATGTGTGTAGGTACAAATTAATGAGAAAGATTTACAACAATCATCTACCACATCATGGTAACTTAAGCTCTCCCATAAAACATTGCCATCAGTGTGAAAAGCAGAATGACAATACTGTTGCTGAAGTGGTTTACTATAATCAAAACAATAAAAGCCAATTCCACAATACTTTCTCTCCAAAGCTTCATTGAACCCAGATTAGTTCAAGAATCCATTTACATAAAGTTTATGCCGATGTTTACATATCACAGAAAGATGATTGAACAGTTTTGACATGCTGATTCCAGTTGCTAAGTGAGATAACCAGACAGCCTGGTAGCAGCGTTTCAGAAGAACAAGGAAAGATAGAACTTCTGACCTCTTGAAAATCTAGTGGGGGAAGGCAGAACTTGTATTGGTTAATGTGAACATAGTTTAATATCCCGGGTTGGAAGAGTAATTTAAAACGGCCACATGTCTGGCTCTTGTGCACAAAGTATGCTACACAAAGATCTCCAAAGGGCAGGGCAGGGTGCCACAAGTAAAGAGGGAATTTAGTTGCAAAAGGCCATCTCTCAAAACTGCACTCAGCTGCAAGATACTTAGCAGGTAACAGATTTGTTTTAATATTGATTGTGCTGGGTACAGATTGACAAATATAATGTTTGCATTGATCTGCATTGTGTCTATTATGAGATTGGTTTTGCGCATTGAATATTGCTTGAGGTTTTGGTGTTCATTTATTTTTAAGGTCAAGAGAGAGAGAGGTAAACTTGAACATAGCATTTCTACAATCTGGCTGGATTTATAAATCAAGAGTAAATCAATATTGCCCTCACAATAGCCCCTATGTCTTCTTATCACAAAGGGGCTGAGCAAAATTTTGTTGTTGCTGCTTTTATCAGATAATTTAAGAAAGCATTTCTGTTAAGAAATACTAAATTGGTACAAAAACCACAAGGAGTCCAGTGGCACCTTAAAGACACCGAACTCCTTGTTGTTTTTGTGGCTACAGACTAACACTGCTACCCCCTGATACTTGACTAGATTGGTAATAACAGTTGCTGAGTCAAGTGATTTAGAAAAAGCTGTTTTATTACTTTAGAATTAACATACTTCGACCCCCCTTAAGAATTCTTGCAATTAAATAATTAGCAAGAATGTTACCCCAAAGTGTGCTTTAATGAATTTTCAAATGGATCAGTTGCTTGATTGAGAAGTACAGCCTTGGTCAGCATGTCGCTCAAACAGCGCTAATCCAGATCAGCAACCATTCAAATTGCAGTCTGGCTTTTTTGTTTTTGTTCCCCCCATAAACTATAGTCAAATTGGTCTGAAGATAATTTCAGCTCTCTTTCAAGGTAACTGGATACTTCAAGGTTCAGGAGCTCAGCAGAGCCTGAGCATAAGAGTTCTCCAGCAGATTAAACATTAGCAGGAGCCTTGAAATCTGCGGGGTGAGATCTTGCACCTTGTATTCTGGCAAAACTCCCAGGAAGAGCAACTTAAATTAGTGTGCAGAGTGGCAGTCTATAAACTGCTATTCTAATACACCAAAAACCGGATCTCAAAACCGAGCAATTCTTGTGTTATCTTGGATTAGTGGATACAAAGTGTAATTGTAAACAGGGGAAAGGAGAGAAAGCCCTGGACAGCCTTTCACACAAACAGCATTACTCCAGATATTCAACAATTCTTGTTATGACACTTCTGCCCACTGAGTTTGAATACCTATGCATAGTAAACACAAACAATCAAATCCTTCAGGAATATAGTGCTCCCTCAAACATACCATTCCATGAGGTGTCATCAGGGACAAAAAAGGTGCTGTGCTTAAATCCAGACCTTCAAGTAGTCTATATATGTAAATGGTTGCTCCAGATTGGACTATATCCTCTCCTTCCCCACAGATGAGCTTTGAAACTGGCCTGAAATATAGTGGAAGTCTTGGCCTCTACATATTACTGAAATCTGTAATATGAGTGTGTTTGGATAGGGAGGATTCCTATATTCCCATTGCCACCGTTTCTCTAAGGTGGTGGGCAATAGGATTGAGTCTGGTAAACCGGTTGGAGCAGAGCAGTCCAATGTTATATGTGGCTGGTGGAAGAGTGACTTCTGGATCATCTTCCCCCCCCCCCCTTTAATATTTGCAGTAGTGCAACAAATCCAGATCTCCCTACAACTATTCTTCTCTTGCCTTATATTAGAGCCGCCTTTATACCCACACACTATGGTTGAAATACAACCGCAGAAAGTAATTGAAAACTTACTTTCCAGGGTCTGATTTACACGTGGAAAGTGCTTAAAGTGAGTTCCCTTGCTCCATGGAGAGGATTCTTTCTGGCATATTCAATGCAGCTTCCAGCAATAACAGTGTATTAACTCCCAAGTGAGAATCGCTGTTTCTTAATAAAAGAAACTTTTTTAAAATAGCATGGCAGGACTTTTTTTTATTGTTCTGAGAAGAGACTAGAGGCGGGTGTGTGTGTGCGTGTTTGCTTCAGCAATTAATGCTGAGCGTTTCCCAGAATCAGGGCGTCTGCATTCAGAAGGCGATTGGTGTACAACAATAAAAGTTTGGTTTGGCTTTGCTGAATTGCCTTGTGGGTTTTCACAGACTGAACGTGTCCATGGTAGAACATTAGCCCCAATCCCTGTATTCAGTAACCGGTCTTTGTTCAGAGGGTTTTGTTTAATCGCAGCAGAGTAATATTGCGCCCCACATTGCAAACTCTTACACCCGTGTTCTGGCTAGGCTAAGGGACAACTTTGGATGGTTATAATAATTTGGAGGGAAGGGGGTCACGGCGTTTTCGGGCTGGGCTTGCACAGTTTCTGCTTGCAAACTTTGAAAAAGGTTGCGAGCAGAAGGTATTTCTACCTGACTGAGCGCGTTTCATTCCCTCAAGAAACAGGTTAACTCTGTTTATTCTCCTTTGGTGTGGGCTTCTTTCCTTTCTCTCGGTCTCAGATCTGGATCTAGCGCTGTTTGATCAGATCCCGGCTTCACTCGCGGCTCTCTAGCGCCACCCTTAGAGAATCCGCGCAACTGCAGCCAAGGTTATTTTATTTATTATTATGGGTCTAGTCCTATCCCCAACTTCAGAGTGGGCAGCAGGAGGAGAGGAAAGGAAAGTCAGCTTTCACTGTGACCTCTGGCTAGGTCGCATCTGCCATGGCCCCGATCGTCAGGCAAGGAAGCACACGCAGTAGGGTTCATTGGTTTGTTTTCCCCCTCAAAAACATGCCACCGTTAGTAGAAAGACCACCGTTCTCTTGCAAGTCATGTGTGGAACACTCCGTTGCAGCAAATGCACCGTTTACACTGGGTGTGGCGTGTGTCCGTGGAATGTTCTTTGCGAACAGAACCGGTAGAGAACACGGATTTATATAAACGAAGTAGTTTGTCGGATGAGGGGAGGGGCAGCTGGCTTTAAAATGCAGTGTATTTTCTCCTGGAGAGAAATCATCAGCGGAGCAGTTGCGGTTAGCACACGACCCGAAAAACTCCTGATCCTTCGCTCTCCTCCCTCCAAGATCTCACCTCAAAGGCAAATTTGCAATGTGTACGTTGCTGGTTAAACAAGGGCATTTCCATTTGTTAATTGATGCAATTACGCCTTAGTGGTAATGGGCAGGCTGGTCTCCAGGCAGCCATCAATCACCTTCCCATTGACCTGTCAAAGCCTCTCCTCCCCTCCCCTCCATTCATTCCTGTTGGGACCATTTCTGGATCTAATAGAGAAAAATGGATCCCCTGCTCATCATCACTTAGGGAGGGACCCTGGGGCCAGGGAGCGGGCTGGCTGTGAGACAGAGAGAGGAAAGACTACCTCTGAGGGCTCTTCACTTCCCTGTTCGACGATTATGCTGTTGTCCCCCCCCCCCCCACACACACACACACGTGTCAGTTCTTCCTCATTTGCGGATCCCAGACGTCTCTCCCTTTCCTAGCAAGCTGCAGGCGCCTTGGAAGGGGGTTGGGAGTTATTTTTTGGCCCCTTCCTTTCAGGGCCACTCCAAGGGCAAGAGGATTTCAGCCGTTGCAGCACGAATAGTGGACTCGGATGCAAAAGTTGGGGGTGGGGGACAGACAGATCCAGATGATCATAAAGGAAGGGGGGGTGGAATCATTAGCACAGAGGCAGGCACATATTAGAGAACTTGTTAAAGAGTCCAATACATTCGCAGGCACCAGATCCACCCTAGAAGTCAGAATGGAGCAGCATGGTTAACTCCTGTGTACGACATTCCCCTGCACTACCTGGAAACGCCATTTCTTTCCCTTGTCTTTCTTTGAACCTCCAGGGCTGAGGTATCTCGTGGGGGAGGGAATGGGCTATGTTACACTTTAGTGAATGGAATAAGTTTCCCCCCCACACACACACGTTTTTCCCCTGATTTTTCAAAATCCAAATTGGATGGTGTTTTTAAAGAGAGCGCGCGAGAGAGACCAACCGCGCAGCAGTTCAGGTCCCTGCCTTTGACGCGCATCACAGCCCAACATTAAAACAACATGAAACAAGTGTTGAGTGCATCTTCGATGTTAGAGATGATTGGCAAAGATGGTTATAGCCTGGCTGGGGCTGTCGTTTCGGGATTACTATGACGTCACTTTGATACTCTTCCATGGATGAATGCTAAAGAACTATAGAGCAGAAAATAATACAACAAGCAGGCTCCATATCTTGCAAGCCTTACGTGATCCCCTCCTTTCTTTTAAACTCCCCTTTTCAGTTCAAGCCTCCATACATTGGGGTGATTTTTATATATAAACATATATATGCCTAAGAAGGATGGGAGGTGGGGGGGAAGCCTTCTTTCAGGCTCCATGCCTCAGATGCCTGGCTGCTTGTCTTAAGTGAAATCATCTATAATTGAGGGAGGGGGGGAAGCCATACGTGGAAATGTGTATGGGAGAAGGTACATCTTGAAGCAGGGGGTTTAGTTACAATCGATCTGGGGGGGGAGGAATATTGCTTATGGTTCAAAAATAAGGAGCAGCTATGTCCTTCTCTCAGTTTGGATATCCCTACAGCACCACTTCGCAGGTAAGAGAAGAGAGCACTCACTTTTGATCAGATTCCGCTGCTGCATTCCAGATGTCTTGTTTCCTTCCCCCACCCCCTTGCTTCGAGTCTTTTTAAAGGGCACATCTGGAGGCTTTTTAAAAAATGTGTGTGTGTGTGTGTGTGTCGCTTGTGTTATTCTAGGATTTTAAAAAATAACAACAACCCTCAGTCTGCAGGGCAAGGAACCTGATCTGTCACTGCTCTGTTTTAAGTGCAAAAAATTCTAGATGCAGCTGATTTACAAATCTCTATTGATCTATTACCTATGTTACTCGCTTACAGCGTTCATTTGAGAGGCGCAGCGTAAGGCATTGGTTTTTGCAGGCGCTTTTCTCCCAGCCTTTTACTCTGTGATGTTAGCCTCGCAGGCTAGTTCTTGTGCACCCATAGAAAATATTCGGCCAGAGCTTTTGTTTGCTGGTTTATTTGACTATATATTATTGTTGTGTGATTTATCTGTGACATGTTCCTCCGTATTTCCTCTAACGCCTTATATTAGAATGTGTCGATTTTTGTCTGGCGACTTCCAAAAGTGCCTCCAAATTAACTAAATTGCTGCTCTATCGTAAATTGATCCATAATTTATTTTGGTTGGATTATTTATACACCGGGATCACAGCAAGGTTTTCCTCCCCTTCCTTGGGACGTTGGCTTCTCCTGTGCTTTTAAAAGTAAAGGAATCAGATGCCTTTGGCTGCATTATCTGACATGTTTAGTGCTTAGTCTATTGTCAAGTTATCTGCAATCGCAACTTCTTGCCTTTAGATCAATGTGAACCGGAGTAAGGGAGTTTACACACAGATTTAAAAAAAAAAATCTATGGCAATGGTTTCCCTAAAGTTTTGCCTGCTTTGATTAGTTACCCTCACCCTACACATGCTTCCCATTCGGTTTAGTTCCCATTTTCCTTCATTAGTTGACACTCCTTTGTAGGGAGGTTGGTTTTCTTCCCCCACCTCTACATTCTTTCTGCGTGTTAAATAATCACCCTGGACATTCTTTTCTCTCCCCAGTTTTTTGTGTCTGCCAGCCCCAGTACGACTTGTTGTGAAACTGCCTCCAGAGCCGTGTCGGATGTTTCCTCGGGATCTGCCCAAGCGGCTACTATCTGCTGTCCCTCTTACGAAAACAGGCTGCTGGCCAGCACCCGGACGGAACTCAATGCAGCTCTGGGGATGTACAGCTCTCCCTATTCAGCAGCCGCAGCCAGCCAGGGTTATGCCAACTACCTTCCTTACGGCACAGACCCATCAACTCTCTACACCACACTGGTGAGTAGACGTCCAAATACCAAGCTTCGTCCCCTGTCCAGGAGCTTTTATTCTATTGCTACCTCTGGGCATAGGGGGAGGGAGGAGGGGGGGTCAGCTAGCCTGCAACAGGCTACAAATTTGCTTTAGGACCTGGGGAGGGGAGGGAAGAGGCAGAGTGTGAGAAGAGGGAAAAGTAGCAAAAATGCTAAGACAGATGCCTCGTCCTTCTGGTGTAAAGGCAGCAGCGGGGGCCCCTCAGGACAGCAGGGATCAGAGAGACAGCAGGGGCGTCATGGGATTGGAATGCATGGAGCCCCCATTGATTCAGTCAGACAAGTGGAGGAATTTCCTATTTTAACACCTTCAATTTTAATGTCAAAAGCGGCTCCTTCCCTTCCAGAACCCTCAGTATGAAATTAAGGATGGCACCAGCAGTTTGCACTCGGGATTCGCACAGCCTGCTGCTTTCTACCCCTACGATCATTCCTTAGGGCAGTACCAGTACGACAGGTAAAAGCCCTTTGATCAACTGCGAGTAGCATTAATATCCCTCTGCGCTGCAGCAACAGCCATCCAAAAACCCCGGGATATCCTAGCTGACAAATGTTATACAGAGAATCCAAGCAAGCGGCTAACAGCAGTCAGCTAACATAAAACTTTGCCGCTCATCTCCTTGGTAATTGCAGCGGTAATCAAGTTCTAGGAAAAGGCGAATTGGATTAGCAACATCTGCTGCTAAAGCGGTGACACGTGGTACTCTCTATTAAAACTGGGTGTAACCCTCTGCTTATGACCTCCCAGTACGGGGTGAACTCGAAACGGGACCGCAACGTAATGACTCACTCTCCTTCCCTGGTCCTCTTTGTTCCCCGGAATAAAACCATCAGTCGTTTGTTCTTTTTTAAAAGTAGCAAATAAATAAAATACCCAGAGTGAAGTAAGCTAAGTAATTCTGGCTAATAAAAGCCAGTGGGTGGGGAGGGGAGGGGGTAATTGTTTAGCTTGGATAGCTTTAATCTTAATAGACAGTTTGCCAGTAAAGTTAATTTTGTACCACTTCCGCATATTCCTATTCAGTGACATTTCCTCTTTAAATATTTCATGGCAGGTATGGGACAGTGGATTTCAGTGGCTCAGCCAGGCGCAAAAATGCAACTCGCGAGACAACCAGCACCCTTAAGACCTGGCTGTACGAACACAGAAAAAACCCTTATCCCACCAAAGGGGAGAAAATCATGCTGGCCATCATCACCAAAATGACTCTGACTCAAGTGTCCACTTGGTTTGCTAACGCCAGACGGAGGCTCAAGAAGGAAAACAAAATGACCTGGTCTCCCAAGAACAAAGCAGGAGAAGAGAGAAAAGATGAAAACAAGAGGGAGGAAGAGGAATATGGCACCGAAAATGAAGGCAAAGGTAGGGGAGGGGGAGGACATCTAGGATGAGTGACTTCGAATTGGATTGAGCTGGGGTGGAATACACCGATTTCTTTTTCTTGAGAGCCATGTCTTCATGAGGAAGGTGTTTAAAAAGCAAGACGAAACAGACCCCCATCTCAAAGACACAATAGCAAACTCTATAAGAAGTGGCATTAAAAGTCATTAGATACCAGCCTCTACAAAGCATCCTCACACACAATTATACTGTCAGTGATTAACATCTTGCGTTGCACACACACAATGCTCGTGCCCTTTCACTGTATCACTAATGTGTTGGTTTCTCCCCCTCTTCATTCTTTTAAAAAAGCAGGTCAAAAAAGCTTCAAGGAAGAAAAGGAATTGAGACTGAGCGACCTGGACGATTTAGACGAGGAGGAAGAAGACAAGCTAGAGAACGACCGAAAGAGTGCACACCTGGCGGCTTCCAGTGCCAGCTCTTCTTTGGCGGAGTCTGAGAAAAGGGACTGCAGCGTGACCCCACCCAGCAATTTTCACCCTCTCCCCTGTAACAAAGCCATGCCGGTGGCAGGAGGAGACTTTTTAGAGACCGTGGGGCAAAAGGCAGCCAGTGGGGCGGGCACCGTTAGTCAAGGGCAGCAATACGAACCCACAGACAAGCCCAGAATCTGGTCGTTAGCTCACACCGCAGGGGCCAATGTTATAGTTGGCCCCACACACTCCGAACCAAGGACAGCGAGCCCTGGCTGTTTGCTCGGCCGGGGAAGGCGCTCTGTGTCTGGACACTGCCCCGAGGCCAGACCCCTGGCCAGTCTCAGAGCTCCGCCCATTGCGGACAGCGCGTTCGAAGAACTGCCCCAGGCCACCAAGATTTTTAGAAACTCCACCTTCAACCTGCAGTCTATCCAACTAAGCTGTGCTTCCTATCCCGTCCTGGGGGAGACGTGCCAGTATTCTTCAGGAGCTGAAGGTACTTCCATATTTCTCTTCATCCTGATGGGGGGAACATACCTGAATCCTAAAACAGGCAGCTAATGCTAAATAATGACCTCCTTCCCCATTAGCTGCCTGTTTTCTATTCCAACACGTTTGTTTACAGCACCCGTCACATGAAAAACATACAACTCCCCCTCCTAATTCGATGCAGCACAGATCTGGCTGCTGGGCCTAATCGTTTTCTGTAATATTTTAAACAATGATTCTAGTTCAACCAACTCCTGGCTGGGGTGAGGGAGTGGGGTATGGGCAGGCCCCAAAGGTCCCAGGGACTGAAAGGATTTCAGAGAGCTGGAAAGCCTTTTGGCCTAGGTCAGACAAAGCAAATGTACCTTGTGAAGCTTCAACGTTTGTGATAAATTGGTTATGTCTATACGCAGGGTTTGGGAGAAATGTGAAACCCAGCCAAGGAGCCATAGATCTCAGTGAAGGTTGTGTAGTGCAGCATAAAGATAAACTGAGAACAGCTTTTAGGCCAGTGCTGAAGAGGTGAGGTAGGTAACGAACTTTCCTGCACACTAAACCATTTTATGGGCTCGTGAATGGGACAGTAAAAGATCTATATTTTCAGAGAGAATCCGTGCTGTGTTTGCTAGGGGATACCGCTTCAGTTTCAAAGTATTACAAACAGATTCTACAAAAGCCCAGGGTCCCCTTGTCTAGCCTAACTTCGCGTGTGCGAATGACTGATGTGACCTATTAAAACAGCCTCACTGTAACAAACTATATGATTTTATTTGAGTGCTTAGTCGTTCAGAGGTTATTGGATCTCCTGAAACATTTGTGGGAGAGAAAGAACAGATGCTGGCGACAGTGTTGTGAGTTTGGTGGAGAGGATGGACAGGGGAGAGGATAGGCACAAATAATGGTATCTGTGTTCTGCTTTGCAGGGAAATTTCTCCCAGGACCAACAACTATTCTAGTAAGTTAGTTTAAAATGTTATTTGAGCACACAGATAATTAGGTCCAAATGTTCCTTTTCGGTAAGCAAATTGCTCCGAAACATTTACTGTGTCTTTCCCCCGAAAATGTTGCACCTGAGTTTAGTTTTATAAAACTCCAGAATTTTAAATACGATACATGGGGATGTATTCGTAGCTTGTAGCCTCTTCAGGCGCGGGACATACACTTGACCAATGCTAGTGAGATTTTCATCACCTTTCTTTCCCTCTCAGCAGGTTAGTCCAGCACCTTTGTGAGAATCCCGAAGATGGGTCTGATCATCAAGGCTCTTGGCTTGAAAAATCCTCCGCCAACAGTGAGGAGCCCTGCTCCTTGAAAGCATTAAATATGACTCTAGCGTCCCTTCTTTTATGGAGGAGCGGTCATAACATATGCACAACTTGTTTTTCAAAAATGGATGAGACTAAAAACCCCGCTCGGAAAGAAAGCGGGGGAACTTGAATAAATTATAGACTTTGTCTCATGCACTGGATCATTGTAGTTTCGCACAAGTTTACAAGACAATACTCCATCCCCGCCCCGCCACCGCTATCACTCCAAGTTTGAACAGATCCGCCTCAAGAACCATCGTGTTCAATGTACAACTTTGTAATTTGTAAAATACCAGTGATTAGCGTGTTTACCAAAAGGCCAGTCTTAATTTTATCCCACCTTGTCCTTAAAAAAAAAAAAAACTACAGTACTTTCATTCCTCCCCTCTCCCCCTTTCTTTGGTAAAGTATGTTTGTAAATCATATTGTCTGTGTGGTTCTGAAGAGACAAAAGAGAGGGGTATTGTTTAAGGACATTCGACGGGCTGTTTAGTTTCTGTCATTGTATAAAGATCTCGCTGAACGTATTTTTAAGAGTCTCTAATTAAAACGAATCAGCTGAATGCTGTAAAGCCGTCTTGCAAACTTGAGGGACTTATGACTGAACTACTCGAAGGTATGACCAATAGGACAAGCGAACGCTTTCTCTCTCCCTCCTTCCCACCCCCAACTATGTTGGCTTTCCCCTGTTTTTAAAGTATCCACCCCTCCTCCCAGACGTGCATGATGGGGGCGGGGGGGGGGAATACTGGGTGCCCCTGCCAGTTTAAAGTCTAGCAACTGGTCTGGAGTGGCAAAGTAGGGCATTGTGAGTGGTCATCACCATAATTCAGTTAAAAGAGCAGTGTTGAACTTTACAAGGCAGACAAGAAAAGGAAACCGCATCTCTGCATTATTTCTGTTTAATTAAAAGTGTCATCAAACACTTTCTGTTCAGACTAATAAACCAAGCAGGGATGAGGAAAGAATGTTTCTTTGTTCCCTGTTTCTAGAAGCAGTGGCAATAATTTAAATTAATAACTGTGGTAATTAAGAGGTCATCTATAGATCAACCCGATACTAGCTATTTCCAAGTTCACCAGGGTCAACATTTACATTAAGTCATTTGTGGTCAATAGAGTCCAATGAATTCTGCCTTAATAAATCAGGGAAATCAATCTTGAAAATCGAGTAGAATTCTACATGTTTACCAAAGGCTACTAAGACAAGTGGGACTGCTGGGGGGGGGGGGGGGGGAATCCTATAGTTTTGTAACCGAGAAGAAGTGAAGCGTTTCACGGGGATGAGAAACTGAAGATCAATGAGAAGGGATCAAGGGGAGTGATTGGAAGTAGTCTGTGTAACACACCTACGCTCTATGAATCTGTAGGGTGGGATTGTGTCTATACTGATAATAGACTCACGTCTATAACGTCGTAGGTGCTTTCCTTCTTTAGAGTATGTTTCATACTTGGAATTTGCAAAACAACTGGAATAAGGAACTATGATATATACGCACTATGTCTTTGTTGTGAGTTAATTGTCCTGTCTTCCAAGTAGGAAACACACACATAAGACACAAAAAATAATTGTATATGATCTCTCTAGATTATGAATATATCTCACACTCACACCGATTTTTATGTGGAAAATGTAGTATGTCTTTTATTGTAAATATTCCTAAAGTGCATATATTTTAATGTATTTCCCATTATTTATAAATATTTCAGCTTTAATGCTGAGAAGCAGCACGGGGTTTTGTGATGAAGACCGTCAGTAAAAAAGGTTACCATCATTTTCCAGTTTTATGGTCCAGTCAGTTCAGCCCTTACAACATTCCCATTGGGCTCAGTGGGAGACTTGCCTAAGTGAAGAGAGCTGGGCATGCCCCTTAACCAAGTTTACTTGCAGTTTAACCACAATCCCTGTTCTAATTGAAACCATTTCAAGTGGCCTATGACGAGGCTACTGCCTGGGCTCCTATGAGTGGAACTTTATAGGTCTAATAAGAAGTAACAGACAGATCATTCTGAACTATTTGCTAATCACACATTCATCTTAACAGGAATTAACTCTTAATATCCATATAGTTCCTCATTCAAACCTTAATGACCACTAGAGCGGGATCAAACTGCTTTCATTCGGTTTTTAATTACCAGATGATGGAGAGAAACTGACGGATTTTGCACCTCTCTAGGTCTGAGGCGACTTCTTGTGGCTTAAAAATAGTCTGAAAACCTTTATTTCCCTGATTAAGACATGCAGAACTATTCTATTGCCCTTTCCCTCGGTATGAATTTCGGCACTGATTGCCCCTACGTTGATTTGTATGAACTCTCCTTTAACTACAGAGTTTTCTCTTTCCGACAAACTTTCGCTTTATCGAGAGATTTTGCATCTTGTGGACAATGGTATTTTTTTTAATACCAAGATGCTCAGAAATTATTTGCTGTGGTGCGCACAGTAAAACACAACCCAAAGGAATATATCAATAGATGCCTTGTGTGTGTGGAGGGCTTGAACCAAACCACCGATCGAACAGATAGCACTGGATGAAATCAGTAGAATAGAAGTGCACTGCCACTTAGAAAGAGCCAATCACTTGATTGAGACTTATGCTACTTCCCCAAGCATAATGCTTTTACACTTTCTTATGCATTCTTGGGAGAGCCCAGCCTCGCAGGAGCAGAAGGCTGTGGCAGTGACCTGCAGCTTAGAGGCAGGGAAATTAAGCTGCGAGAAGATAAACATTATTTCAAGTCGGATTTGAAGGATTAGCGCTTGTAATAAAGAGTATTAGGCCCATTGGGAGGGTTCTTGCAAGTCGACGGCTCAGTCGCTCCCATCCCATCACCCGCCGCAGAAGGGACAGGTGTTTTCTGCGCTGGGAAGTGACGCAGAGGTTTTCCCTCAAGGACCCGTTTCTTCAAAGCCAGGGAACTTCTTCGAGTTTCCCCCGCTCCTAAAATGTCACACCCATGTCCTCGTGCTGGGCTGTTACTTGCCCTTTCTTTCTAAGCAGCCTAGAATCGGCCCGCGCACACCTGAGCTGCAGCTCCCAGGGAAAGAGAAGCAGGTAGTATGGATGCCATCTATTCCCGCCCGTGTTTAACCCTAACCATTAAAGGTTCATGGGGGTGGGGGGATCTCGATAGCTGCTGTAATTAGACCAACCGGACTCGGGAGCTTTTCCTGAGAATACAAAACCGCAGCACTCCCCACGTCCTGTCCCTCTGCCGGAGCTGCTGGAAGGAGCTTCTCCCGCGTTCTCTGGCCTCGGAAGGAACCCGGGACCATCACCACCAGCGCCTTGAGAAGTTGCTCTGTTGCCAGTGATTTGAGTTTCGGTGGCTTCCCACTCCCCACCCTCTGCCCTCCAAGTCGGAAGGGGGGGTGGCCACTGGAGCTTGCCCGTGAGTCCAGAGAGAAGGACAATCAAAGCAAGGGCGCGGCGCAGGACACTGGGACTTCCCAGCGAACTCTGATGCCCAAAGCGGCCCAACTTCCATTGACTCTCAGGTAGGGTGACCAGACAGCAAATGTGAAAAATCAGGACGGGGGTGGGGGTAATAGGAGCCTATATAAAAAAAAAGACCCCAAAATCAGGACTGTCCCTATAAAATCAGGACATCTGGTCACCCTACTCTCAGGGAGAGAGGGGCTCTTGGCGCCTCTGACTCTACACATCTTGCAGGGTGATATAAACAAACCCTGACAATCCCAGCCCCTGGCGCGACAGTGGAAGAAGAGGGGAAGGGTGACCTAGCATGGGAGCAAAGTATACATACTCCATCGCTACAAGGATCCCCAGTATCATACTACGCCTAGGTCTTTCCCTTGACACCTCTCCATCTTTTGAAGACTCATTTGTATCCAAGCACTCCAGTCACCTCCATATCTATTTGTTTTGGAAAGACTGGTTCAGAACTGGCGATTAGGGGATACTTAAACACGTTGGTATGTTTTAAGGGCAGGCGACTGAATTAAGGTGACCTGCTGTGAGTCTTAAGATTTTTTTTTTTTTGCTCTCCTTTTATTAAAGGTCAAGCGAGCCCGATGCAGATTATCCAGGCAGCTCAGAACTCCCCGCAATCTGCCCATACCGGCAAGATATGTATCGCAAATCTCTCAAAATATAATCTTGGGGAATCATATTCTGAATACTGTTTTGATTAAAAAAATCAGAGCAGGGATTGATGCAGAACTAATATGAAAAGACCGGAGCACAAGCTGGAGAGCGCCTTAATATTTAATAACACATAAAAAAGGGGCTCGCCTAGATTTTAAAAGAGCAAATTCAAAGCATTAAACACGATAATAAAAATCTAGATCTTTTGGATGAGCTTGATTATGAACCAGATTTTTTATAAGAATCAGCACAGGGAAAGTGAACTCTGTGGGTTTCCCCCTCCCACCTGTTTACTGTGGAAACAATGACCACACGAGGCTATTACAAAACGAGAAGAAAGTTGACGTGGTGGGGCCCAATCTTGCCAGGTACTAACAACCCTCAACTCCTGCTGATTTTAATACCGAATGGGGCCCTTGAAGAAGAGCCCACTCAAGGTACCAACGCAGATTGACTGCAAAAGAGCAGCTCGCCGATCTAACTCAAACGCAGCATCGAGTGATATGAACAATGACCAAAGAAATGCCCCCAAATATATTTGGCAGTCAAGAAAAGAAACAGGGAAGGGGGAGGGGGGAGGTCGGGACTCAGATGCCTTCTATGGATGCAGATTCCTTGATTAAAGACCTCTTGCTAAAGGGTTTGTCTGCAAGTCGGGAGAGACTCAAGTAGACAGCCTGTTTTAGAGAAAAAGTCAATGCTGTCCTTTGTTCCAAATCACTTCCATTCGGGAACCTCTTGCACTGTGGTGGCTATTGTGGTATTTACTATAGCGCCCCCTACAGGCATACCTGCAGTAACGAATGTCAATCGACATTTGTTACTGCAGGTATGCCTGTAGGGGGCGCTATGGTAAATATATAGCAACATACATGAGTGGATACATAGCAACCAACATGAGTGGATAAATACACGCCACAGCACAATTACTATATTGCCTTGAAACATCCTGGAGCATCACATCCGGGCACTATTACTCCACTGTCTAGAACTCTGTGTGCTCATTTGAGCACAATTACTATATCCGGTGATCACATCATAGTGTAGATGCTAGCGCGGTGAGAGTTACCAGGGGAAGTCATTACAAGACCACAGCAATAAAAGCTATTTTAAGAATAGGGGATTATGATATACTTTTAATGTATGGCATATTTAAATAATATACAGTGATAGCGGAGATAAGTGTTATTCCTTTTTATTCTGCATATATTACATTCTGGTGAAAAACAGCCCCTCCCTGTGCCTGTTTTAGTGATACGTGGCCCGTGAGTCTGTGGACAACTTGCCTCACCCACTAGATCAACAAGAAACAAGTGATGCTGTGCTAGAAAGAGTATTACAATGCCCCCTGCAAAGGAGAATAGATTAGCTGTTTAGTTTTCAACAGACTGCCCTGCCAAGACAGGTATCAACCCTTACACTTCAATGCCAAATCTTATTCATAAACAGCGTCCTCCCAACTGAAATACACCTCCCAGCTAAGCAAGAGATCTCTAGACAGCAACAATTGATACATCATTTGAAACCTGCCATTTAAAGGAGTCCAGATTATTTAAATCCCAGGCTTTCATTTAGATGAACTGCTGCTTCATTTTAGGGCTTGTTTTTTTTTTTTTTTTTTTTTTTGTAAATATAATGATGATCATTTTGAGGTGTTTAACTTCTGCCAGGGCAGACATGATTAGTGCTTTGGCAGAATCTCTGTCAAGAACAAGGAAACCTGCGATAGGCAACCCTAATGTCTTTCTCTCTCCTTATTTGGTTTCCTTTCTGTAGAGAGATCAAGTTCACAGAGGTGTTGGAGTCACTCTGCGAAATCAACATAATAAGGATATCTTGGTTTAAAAGCAAATGGTCTATAAAACCAGCGAGCGCAGGAAGTTACCCCTCTGCCTAGAGAGTTTCAATACAGTTCAATCACTCTGGCGGGGGGGGGGGGGGGGGGGAGGGGTGGCGGACGACCCACCACTACCAAAGCCAATTTAAGTCTTTTCTCCTCCGGGGGCCCCGAATACAAGAAACCCATCATGAATCATTTCCCGGAATGTCCCTCCCTCCAGCTCGGCCCTTCCCAATCCTGGTTCACGATGGAGGAATTTCTCCTGCCGTGGGGAGTCGGAGGTTGAAGAGAGTGGAAAGGCTGTAGCCCGCGTGTGACAGGTCTATCTCCCTTGTCAAGATATGAAACGCCACATCACTTGGCTGGAAACATCCTCAGATGGGGGGAATCGGATTTTATCTCCCCACCGCCAGGCCAAGGGGACGGGTTCCGGATGTCACACCGCCTCCCCTAACTTCCAGATTAGATACAACAGTTCACAAGTTTGTAGCCTGTCAATGCGCATTGTTCACCAATTAGCGAGCACGCAGACACGACATCTCCCTCCCCTTTAGGATTATTTCTCTCCCTTGCCTCTGAGCTGGCCGGGTCGGGGGAGCTGGGAGCCGTTGATTGATGCGTCCCACGCTGGGTTAGGAAGTTTAGAAAACAAAGTTCGCCTGCTAATGGCTCCGAGTTCCACTGCGGATGAGCAGACGCGGGCTGCACACTTCACTGAGCGCGCTGGGGGGAATGTGTGTCCGGCATTGTTCGGGATCGTGGCTCGCCCCCTTCGGAATTCGCGGGACGCTGCTGGCCCCGCTAATGAATTTTTGTCCAAGATAATTATCGGGGCCCTAGAGCCCGGGGATGAAAAGGCGGCTTTGTGCGGCCGGGCTCCCCCCGCCACTCGCCGTGCCCTCTGGGCGACCCAGCCCGCCAGGCAGGGGCATCTGAGCTGCCCGGGGATTGCCCCACGACCTACTTCTGCCCACGAGCCGCCTCGCTGTCTCCCTAGCCGGTCAGGACAGGAGGGCTGCTGGCTTCCCACCCCTACCCAGCTCGCCTAATGCAGGTAAATCGGAAAGACACACGGAGGTCACGTCTACACGGGGATTCGTTGTATTTTAATCCGAGCTGCACATTCCGGTGTTGACAGGCGGTGCATAGGGCTAAACACAGCTCGAAACAGACTTTTACACCGGCGGTTTTCACCTCGATGTAATTTGGGGAGGTCAACACCCCTTCATCCTTGGGGTTACCTCCGCTATTATAGCCAGGTGGAAACTACAGCGCCTTGTCTCCCCAGAAAGCCGGGTAACTCCAGTTAGCCGCCTGGCTTACCAACGCAGCCTTTTTCAGACAAATGTGTATCCGGAACAGAGTCTACACTAGAGTTCGCAGTCACCTTCCTGTGTGAAACGCCACTGGTCAAGTGTAGATAGGAATGCGCAGGTCAGAGAGTAACGCCCACAATTCTCCTAAGGAAACATTAGGCTAGTGCAAAAAAACCAAAGAATCAGTGGCAATCATCAATCTGAAGTTTCTTTTCCAAAAGAAAACAATACTCCTTTTCTTTCAAGCTGCTGCAGGCCAATTATTGCTTTACTGGTTCTGCCTTCACTAGCTAGATGGGGAAAGGCTTTTTAATTATATAAAAATGGAAGGTTGTGCTAGCAAAATTAGTTCAACAAATAACACTGACCGTCACAGATACAGAGCCAACCTCAGACCAGCTTCACTTGTGTGGTCTATTCAGGAGGGGGTTGAGGAAGAGAAAGAGGGTAGAAGTTGAAAGTCTTTCTCTGGGCTTGTCTACATTATAACATTTTCATCTTCAGACACAACTGTAAATAGTCAGGATAGGTGCCAGGATTCTGACTCCAACCTGGCCTGGCCAATCCTCACTGCCCAATGGTATCAGCATCCTGATGGTTAACTCCACTTTGCAGATAACGTCTGGTAAAGTAGCCAAGGTAAAGTGGGTGTAACTAGAAAATTAGAACAAGGCTAACTGAGTTTGACACCCTATTTGTAGCCTTCAGTGATAACTGAAGAACCCAGTTTGCTAATGTTCTATTTTTATATTACAAACCCTTTTCCTATTAACTTAGCTAAAGGCAAAAATAAACTGGGGGGCTGTCACACACTGCAGCGTCTGTAGGCAGAACACATGGCACATACCTGGGGCTCCTTCCACTCCTCCATTTCCCTCGTCCCTTCCCAAGCTCCCTCTGTCTCACCCTCCCATTTCAGGGACTCCCTGCAACTCACCCCCCCCAATATCAGGGGCTGTGTCTCCCCCCCATAACCCCTTCCTCCATAGCTTGGTTTCTGTGTATCCCCCATTCCCACTCCCCATCTCCTCTCCACTCCTCTAGGTCCCTCCTTTTCTTTCCCGTCTCTACTTCGGCTGATTCTGAATACTTGCTTCTATACCCAACCCACCCATTTCTGGCCCACATCTCTGCTTCCCTCATCACCACCACTCCAACACCCCCATTCCCTTGCATGTCCCTGCGTTAGCACCCATCCCTTCCACCGTTCCCTTTCTGAGTCCCTGCTTCCCCCTCACTACCACCAACTTCACTTTCCCACCGTCCACTCTCCTTTGGGTCCCTGCACCTCCTACCACTTGTTCCCAGTGCTCACTGGTCCCTTGCTTTCTCTCCCTCCCTCCACTTCCCTTTTAGGTTCTTGCTTCCCCACACTATCGCTGCCCCATGCCTGTAGTTCCTGCTGCTTCCCCACTCGACTCTTGGCACATGCACACCCCAGGTTCCCACTCCCCTTTGCTCTTTCCTCCACAGACGCTCCCCAGTAGGGCTTATTTTTGACTGAGTTCAGGCTTCAGACAATGCTGCCACCTCCCACACATGTAAGCAGGGGCTGGAGAGAGCAGCAAGATTCTTCTGCCTACAGTACCAGGCAGTCTGAGCCCCCCCGGTTTCCTTCTCTATCAGGCTTTTCTGGTGTTTCCATTTACCTCAAACACCAACAGGGTTGTGTTCATGGATGCATAGAACATGCCCAGAAATTCTGGAATTAAGCAGACGCGGTGTTCCAAAGTTATTGCATTACAGACAAACCGAGAAATGCCAGGGAGTCCAGGGGAGGGCCTTGCTTTGCTCAGCCAATATATAAAACCAACAGTTTTCAAGCAAGTTACCACTACCTGCAAACATGTAACTTCAATAAACAATGTCACAGTGAGCCCTCTCAAGCCCTTCAAAGCTCCAGCTCCATATGCTTATAAACCGCCCAGCCACAGTGTGGACATGTCTGATAGCCCATGTACAGTTCTCCTTCCCTGGTGTTAGCTACACTGGTTAATGCCTCTCAGGTTAGCTTAGCTAACCATGGGCCAGCTACCTCCAGTTTAAAGCTCCACTTCATCTGAGCTAGAAATTGGGGGGAGAGAGGGGCAGGAGTCAGGTTACGGGCAACACCTGAGTTGTACCTCCAGCTAACAATGCAGTGAAGACAAGCTCTTTAAATCTAGATTACCTGTCTCTCTAAAGATATCTTTTCACTTAAAAAAAAATGGGCAGGGGGTTAACCCAAGTTAGCTAAAAGAGCAACGAAGACAACTCAGGTTTTAACTTGGGTTAGTTTTTTGAGTTAAAGCCTATCGGGGAGTCTGGGGTTTAGCTCGAGCTGCTAACCTCAGTAAAATCTAGAGCGACCGTGTCTAAACTGCTATTTTAACAAGAATAACTAACCCAGATTAAAGAGTAAAAGATACATATTTTTTTTCTTTTTTTGCATGCAGACTAAATACATTGAGAGAGATGCTCTAGCTCCACTACAAGTTACTAGGCATGACTCAGGAATTATAGGATGAAGTATTGTGATCCAAAATATTGTGGTAACTAGGTGGTATTACTGCTGAAAAAGGATCGGAGGGTTATAGTAGATCACAAATTAAATATGAATCACCAATATGATGGAATTAAAAAAAAAGGGGGCTAATCTCATTCTGGGGTATGTTAACAGGAGTATTGACTGTGAGACACAGGAGATAATTGTCCCACACTACTTGGCATTAATGAGGCCTCAGTTGGAGTACTGTGTCCACACTTTAAGAAAGATGTGAACAAACTGGAGGGAGTCCAGAGAAGACCAACAAAAATGATGAAAGGTTTAGAAACTTATATATGAGGAAAGGTTTTAAAAACTGGGCATGTCTAGTCTTGAGAAAAGAAGGCTGAGGTGGGGCCTACTAACAGTCTTCAGATACATTCATGGCTGTTATAAAGAGGACTATGATCAATTGTTCTTCATGTCCATTGAAAGTAGAACAAAAAAACAATGGGCTTAATCTGCAGCAAGGGAGATTTTGGTTAGATATTAAGAAAATTTTTCTAACTAAAAGCATAATTAAGCTCTGGAGTAGGCTTGCAAGGGAGGTTGTAGAATCTCCATCAGAAGTTTTTAAGAACAGATTGGACAAACACTTGTCAGGGCTGATTAAGTTTACGTGGTCCTGCCTCAGTGCACAGGGCTGGACTTGACTTCTTGAGGTCCCTTCCAGTCCCACAGTTCTATGATTCTATACCAGGCAGGTGGTCAGATTAATCAGCTCTTCCCAACCTTTTGAAAGACGAAGCCTATGTCAGGAAAATGAAACAAACTGGATCCCCCTTTAACACTTGTAATAGTACCAGGTCAGCATGGATGACCTTGCCCTCCAATTGGTCTGCACCCCCAGCTAGCCCTTCACTCCCCTCTTTAGAAAGATATGCGCCACACTTTGGAAGACAGTGAATTAAATGGATCATATTCAGAATAGCTCCTTGCTGGGCTTAAAATCCATGATTCTATGAGACTGGAGTCCAGGATTCTATATCTGCCACTGACGCATAGTGAAGCTTTGGACAACGCTTTAGGTCCAAATCCTGCTCACCTTACTCAAGCCAGTCATTTTATTAATTGCACATGCCTATGTTTCCCTAGTATGTATTATGGGTATAATACCTATCTGCCTCGCAAGGATATGGTGCTGTTTAACTGAACTTCAGCTTGTAACGTACTTCAACAGCCTCACATGGGGGTTGCTAGATTAGAAATTATTATTAGTGGCTGCAGTTGTTGTTATGAAGCAGTATGTTATGGTGAGTGATTATTTCAAGCTGCTCTAAACCAGTGTAGGCTGCTCCTTGTGCCAGGTGTCATTTCAGGACCAATGCATCTGTTACTGGGAATTTTTTTTTTTAAAACCTACTGTTCATCTGAAAATAAATCATAGGCCAGGACAGGTGGATAACATTCTGGAAATATTTCATATTTATTTAATCTGGATTCTTTTTCAATCTACTTAGCAGGACAAATACTTTTTTTTTAGCCTGAATCTGAAAGCTGGATTTTTCATCTGAAGAGGAGAAAATATCCTGATAACACCTTGATGTAAGTAGAACAGTGTTTCTCAATTATCTTTAGCACTGCATCAGTAGTTTCTGGTCCTCTGAAAGACTTGAGGGAAGAGAAAAAAGTTCAAGAAAAAATCCACCTAGAAGATTTGTAGTAAACTTCTTAGTGCTTTATATCTTGTTTTCTACCCTTCTGGGGAGACTCTTCGGGAAATAAATGTATGTATTCAGAGTAGAGATCTTGTATATGCATATCTCAAAGCCATTAAATCTACTACCTGGATTTTCCAGAGACATAAGGCAGCCTTAAATATGGCTCAGCTAGCCAGGGGAAAACTCCCCTAGATTTCTCCTACATTCTCCAGTTTTGCAAGGCCACTGATCCCCAGATGGCAGTATCTCCTCTTGGGACTGTGGGTGAGCTGAAGTCACAGTGGGTCTCTAGGACCTGGCAAGGGAAATGGCGCCTTAAAGAGGTCTTTTCCTTTCCCCACTCCCAATCCTGTACCGAGAGCAGTTTGGCCTGATCAGCACAGTCAGCCTTTTTATTTGCAGAATGCTATCTTCACTTGTGGACTGAGGCAGTAGCTGGCCTTTAAACTTTGCTAACCTTTTGGCTCATCTGTTGGTTTCCTTAATGACCATTGTGTCTTACAAGACTTGCACACTGAATTAAGTGACTTCCTTTGGAAGGAAAAATGGAAGAGGTACCCTACAAGAAATTGAAATCCTCCCTCTACCGATAGCATGAATTGTTATACAGGTGGATACATTAGATCTGACAATTTCATACAAGTAAATGGAGTAATCTACAAAATTGTTCTTTTTAAAAGAAGTGTGTACCAGGAAAGTGTACGAAAGCATCAGCCATCAAACATGCTACCGTGAATGTTGGCGCTCCCACAGATGTCAGGAGTTACTAAGACCTAAATTATTACTTTGAACATGTTATCACCAAGCTTGTCACAATACAGCCCGTCAAAGAACTGATCAAGAAAAAGAAGCAATAGAGTTAGACGGACAAGTATCTACACTTAAGAAATACCACCTTAGGCATATCAGAGTTATTGCCTGATTTGACTCAGAGGAGAAACTTGGTTTATTGTAGATGCCAGCTCTGTTGGACTCAGATGTTTTAATGGAAAAGTATTCTCAAGACTTCAACAGTCTGTATTTCATGGCAGGTTTCACATATTGGGGTCTCTTTTCTAGAGCACAGGCAATTCGAGTGATAACCACGGACATAAGTGAGTGCAAATGTGTAAGAGATGTAGGCACAAAATACCCTTTTGTGTAGGGGACGCGGCAGTGGGTTGGGAGTCAGGAAGCTGGGGTCTAGGCTTACCTCTTTTGCAATGATTGATTTTTATATTTCTGTTCAGTTTAGCTTAATTAATTTAATCAGTTTAAAATGACTTACCCTGGTTTAAAGTGCATCTGTATTAGGGATTTGCACCCATGTAACTGGATTGATTTAAAACATTGATTGAGTTATATTGGTATAAGTTTTTGAATATAGACATGCTGTAAGGTTGATGACATTTCAGCCATTGATTTTCACTAACTGGATGTTTGGAAGGACACAAGAGCTAGAAGTTTAAATTTAAAACAAAAACAAAAGTTTAGATTTTGTGCCAAGAGGTGGATTTGGTGGCAAATTCCACAAATGTGGCATTGCAGAGTACTCAGGGTCTTGCTTTCACTTAAATTTGTCTTCATTTTATGCAGCCTCATCTTCATAATCAATTCTAAAGAGCTTCAACCTGATTCAAATTGAAAACCTAGGTCTACTGCCATCAGAGGGGTAGCCGTGTTAGTCTGAATCTGTAAAAAGCAACAGAGGGTCCTGTGGCACCTTTAAGACTAACAGAAGTATTGGGAGCATAAGCTTTTGTGGGTAAGAACCTCATTTCTTCAGATGCAAGTAATGGAAATTTCCAGAGGCAGGTATAAATCAGTATGGAGATAACGAGGTTAGTTCAATCAGGGAGGGTGAGGTGCTCTGCTAGCAATTGAGGGGCGAACACCAAGGGAGGAAAAACTGCTTCTGTAGTTGGATAGCCATTCACAGTCTTCGTTTAATCTTGATCTGATGGTGTCAAATTTGCAAATGAACTGGAGCTCAGCAGTTTCTCTTTGGAGTCTGGTCCTGAAGTTTTTTTGCTGTAAGATGGCTACCTTTACATCTGCTATTGTGTGGCCAAGGAGGTTGAAGTGCTCTCCTACAGGTTTTTGTATATTGCCATTCCTGATATCTGACTTGTGTCCATTTATCCTCTTGCGTAGTGACTGTCCAGTTTGGCCAATGTACATAGCAGAGGGGCATTGCTGGCACATGATGGCATATATAACATTGGTGGACGTGCAGATGAATGAACCGGTGATGATGTAGCTGATCTGGTTAGGTCCTGTGATGGTGTTGCTGGTGTAGATATGTGGACAGAGTTGGCATCGAGGTTTGTTGCATGGGTTGGTTCCTGAATTACAGTTGTTATGGTGCAGTGCGTGGTTGCTGGTGAGAATATGCTTATGGTTGGCGGGTTGTCTGTGGGTGAGGACTGGCCTGCCTCCCAAGGTCTGTGAAAGTGAGGGATCATTGTCCAGGATGGGTTGTAGATCACTGATGATGCGTTGGAGAGGTTTAAGCTGGGGACTGTAGGTGATGGCCAGTGGAGTTCTGTTGGTTTCTTTTTTGGGGCCTGTCTAGTAGCAGGAGGCTTCTGGGTACATGTCTGGCTCTGTTGATTTGTTTCTCTATTTCCTTGTGTGGCTATCGTAGTTTTGAGAATGCTTGGTGAAGATCTTGTAGGTGTTGGTCTCTGTCTGAGGGGTTGGAGAAGATGCGGTTGTACCTCAGCGCTTGGCTGTAGACGATGGAACGTGTGGTGTGTATCTAAGATACAGCGATGGCCACGTTAACACCACCCTATACCGAAAACCCACCAACCGCTACGCCTACCTTCATGCCTCCAGCTTCCACCCCGGACACACCACATGATCCATCGTCTACAGCCAAGCTACCAAAATGTAGAATGTTTAAGCAGAACTACTGCTCAGTGCTTCTGATATCCTTTGTGGAGGAAAACCAGTTCCACATTCACCACGTGACTAACGAGCCTCTACGCTGATGCAAAATGTTTTTGGCTGCACAGACTGCTCAAGGGCTGGGCCTAAGAGAGGAAACTCCTGCCCCTCTTCTCTTCATATCATTCGTTCACACAGCACCATGCAGTGGGTGCTTCATCCCTGAAAAGTTACTCCAGTCTCTGACCAAGAATATCACACAACACAGCCACAGAACGTGGCAAGAGTTGCCTATCTTGCCAGAGGAGATAGTTCATCCAACTGCATAGACTTCATGATGTGCTGCTAACAGCAAAATTCAAATGACAAATTGCCCCCAGTGTGAGTCTTAGCCTTGCTAAACCGCTATAAAGTGGATAGATATAGCTGCTTCCTGATGCCCCAGATATCTGTGATTCACTGGGGTAGGATATTATTGATCAAACTGTTGTGCACTGTACATGATATCGAGAACCAAATTACATAGCTGTAATAACAGGTAGCTCATATAGTGCTTTTTCATCAGTAGATCTCAAAGCACTTTGCAAAGGAGGTAAGCATTATCCTCATTTTACAGGTGGGAAAACTGAGGCATGGGGTGAAGTTACTTTCCCAAGGCCACTCAGCAGGTCAATGGCCAAGCCACGACTAGAACCCCATCACTCAAGTGCCAGTCCAAAGCTCTATCCACTAGTTCACACTACCTCGTGGTCAGATTTGCTGTACAAATATGATGGGAATCACACAGCAGTTGATACCGGTTTTGGTAGATAATAGATGGGACAGCCAGGACTTTTGAGTCACCTGCTTTCCAAGTATTTGAACTTCCGAGCTAGCTGCTGTTCATCTAGCCAGGTGTTTCTCAGCCCTATAATCAGGAGCTATGATTTATGTACGGTGTGATGCCTGCCACTATGCTAGCCACAACTATCAATGTCGGAGCAAATGCCTGTGCATCACATACAATGATAGCTCATCACTGTCAACACAGAGTTACGTCCTCCCATTGACCCCCTCCTCGCTGACCAAGTTAAGCAGCATTGTATGCTTCCTGATCCTTGCTAGCACATGTGGCGTATGACTTCCGCGTCACTATTTATTTGGAGCACTGCATAACAGCTTCACTTTGAGCTCTCCACCATAACAGACAGTGACATACACAGGCCAACAGCGCAGATCAGGCAATTCTGAGACTTGATCAGCAGCAGCGGAGTTGAAGACTGACGGCTCATAGTAAAACCCGGCTACCCTGCCAAGCCAAAATGACTGCCATTTTCAAGGCACCGCCACAGATGGCAAAACTATCTGCTCACCCATGATCTAAAGTCAGCTCTGACTAATGGAGGGCATCTGATCTAACCCTCCCCCCCTGCAGTTGTGAATGATGATCTTATAAGATTAATGGAACCAGGGACAAAAACAATCACTCCAGCTAACGCTGTGACATTCAGTCCAGAAAAGTGTTTCATGATAGAAAGCTACTGTATCCTGATAATTATGTCATTGACATCAGAATCGACAGTAGCCTTTCTAATGGCACTGCTTTATATTTGCAGGCTCTCTCTGCTCCATGCACAGGAAGATAACTGAAATGGCCCAAAGCCAACGGTGGAGTGACGAGATTAGTGAAGATCTTGAAGGAATTTCTGTGAATCACTGAGGTGGAAAGATCTGAAACAAGAGCTGCATACATTCCTAAGAAATTAGAATTCTCACAACTCTACTTGGACGTCACCAGCAACCATCCTGCTGCCTAACAGGGTCCCTAAGTAATTAACTCACTCTCTCCCAAAGACTGAGACACCAAAAATTGTCAGAGAAACAGAGCAGCCAAAGGGAAAAGAAAATTATTCTACAAACATAATAATGGCCATACTGGGTAGACCAAAGGTCCATCTAGCCCAGTATCCTGTCTTCCGACAGCGGCCAATGCCAGGGGAAATGAACAGAACAGGTAATCATCAAGCAATCCATCCCCTGGCAAACAGAGGCTAGGGACACCATCCCTGCTCATCCCGGCTAATAGCCATTGACAGATCTATCTTCCATGAAGTTATCTAGTTATTTTTTAAACCCTGTTATAGTCTTGGCCTTCACAACATCAATAGCCAATATAGGCTAAAATGTTACAGATAACCACCAGCAAACCGGACATGCATACACCAGTCTTCTCCTGGTGTTACTACATTGATTTCAGTGATTTATACAAGCCCGAGATGAGAATCAAGCCTGCTGTGTTTTTCACAATACCAGAGATCACACAATAATCTCTGAAGTGTCAGATCACCCAGAATCCAAACATGCTGTCATTTTGCATGGGAAATATTATGTACTATAACTTTCCATGACTATGGGGTCAACAACAGTGGCTTGTGTATTGTAGCACAGGATTGGTAGGAACATGCAAGGCAATGGAATGATTTAGCAAACAGGACATTTCCATCAAGGGATGAGGTTTAAAAAACAACAACATGAATTTAACATAAGCACAAATGGAAATAGAAGATTCCTCAATTTGGGATTCAGTGTGCTCCGCTGACCCTGGGATTGGAGCCCGGCCTTTCCAAAGGCATTTCGCCCTTTTGTCTCTCAAGTAGCATATTTACAGTCTGTTCCAGTTATCCCCTTTGATAGTACACCTCTACCCGATATAACACGAATTCGGATATAACGCGGTAAAGCAGCGCTCCGGGGGGGGCGGGGCTGCGCATTCTGGCGGATCAAAGCAAGTTCGATATAGCGTGGTTTCACCTATAACGCGGTAAGATTTTTTGGCTCCTGAGGACAGCGTTCTATTGGGGTAGAGGTGTATATAATGTCCTAATGGCAAGAAAAAAAAACAAAGGGCTCAGTTTTGCACTCAGATATACACCTAAAGGTGTGAGCACCAGAGGTAGTTGGACTAGTCCCTCTGCAATTTAAAGGAAGTGGAGATTCTGACAGGGCATTTTCTATAGGGGATCAGAAATTCAGCAACATTTTCTACCACTGAAGACCAAACCTCCTCTGTAGCAGTGAAGATTCAATCTTTTCTTTTGTTGCAGTTGTCAAGACTAGGGAGGATAAGGATCCATAAAAACCTAACAGAACTAGGAAATGGGATAGGACAACGGTAGGTGAAATTTGACATAGACAAGTACAAAGTAACACATAGTGGGGGGGGGGGGGGAAAGCAATTCCTCCAAACCATTCCCATATATTATCAGATACCCTTATTCCAAGTACTTATACAAATCATCATCATTCAGATTAATTTGGATAACACTGTAATGGTCACCTCATCTGTTGAAATGGTAGATTTTCAAAGCAAGGTTTTAATCTGTCTCCCCAGTGGTTGACTAGCAGACAGCTCATCTTTCCTTTCTTCTCCCCTACCCCCCACTTTCAGTGTGTCCTCAAATTGTATTTATTTATTTAGAAATACACAGGTCTAATTACCTGATGGGGAATTTTTGTGATTTAAAACTTATAAATTACCTATAGAAAAATCAACAGCCAATAAGATTTTTCAGCATTTGTAGGATTCAAGAATTTAACATACATTATTACCCCCTTCTCCCTGAACTTTGACATAAAATCCTGTCTGACCCAGGCCACAGGTGTCTAAACAGGAAATGAAAAAGATTTTCTGTTTCCTCTCAATTACAGTGATGATATAACCTCTCTCTCTTTATATCCATTTACAAACCTGAGCTAAAAATATAATAAATGCTAATAGATTGTACTTGATACATGAATCACACTTAATTTTAATGTTGTAATTTGGGCCTTATTCTCAGATCCAGCTGAGCTGAGTTTAGTGCAGATTGCAGAAAGGGTGGAACAAAGGTGGTTTCATGTCACTTTTCCAATGCCAGTCCCGGGACTAGCTGCGGACTGGACCGATCCTCAGTGCAATTTAGAGCAGCCACTCTAAAAGCCAGGGATAAGCAGAACACAAGCAATGTCTTGGTTTTGGCCGAACCATACCCTGTCCATGCTCCCTTTGCATAGGGCCACCTCTGGCCCATAATATTTAGTGTGAAGAACTCTCTTTTGCAGTGTATTTTTACTATTATAAACTCGTTGTTCACCCCACTTTGTGAACAGGCAAACCAGTCAGGCACAGATGCCAGACAAAACATGCGATACTGGTTGCAAGGTTGGAACCATGTGAATTATTTGATTGTGAAATTGAAAACACTTGAAATCTGCCCTCTTTTGGAGTTTGCAAAGCTTTCATAAAGTGCAGAGTTTCCTGCATAATATCTCTGATGAGAAAAGAGTTGTTGAAATTGGGAGTATTTTCCTCGCACTAGCTGGATGTCACCAAAACCTTCCATGCAGTTTTTCCTCGTACATTTTCAAGGTTCTTTTCTATCTAAGTTCTTATACCACTTTCACAGTAGTATCGGATCACCTTCTAGTAGTGCAGTAAGCAATGTGAGTAACATCTGTCACCCATGGTTTGTTCTCTCATCCTGTGTCCCAGGGGAGAATGGCAGGTTCAATGTAGTGGTTTGTTTTAATAGGGTTTTGTTTTAAAATTTGAAGCTGAGATGTTTGCTTTCTTCATATAGTTCAAGTCACATAATCACCAGATGTCCGCTTAAAGAATCCTCTCCCACAAAGTCAAATATAGAGGCAAATACTTGATCACCTCAATGTCTATGTTATGCCACCTTAGATCTCCTTAAATGCAGAGTCAAATTCAGAGGCAATATATAAGTTACATAGATCCCATCACACTAAGACAGACTGTTAGAACTGTTTATACCCACTCCCCGTGTGCTCCTTGGAGCTCTGGCTTTAAGATTCTGAGCAGGTTCTTAAGCAGGCCACAAAAAGTGAAAAGGTTCCTTACTTACTGCATGGCTTCATAAAAATTAGCCACAGTTTAGTCCAGTATGAATGATAACACTGCTGTGAGATAATTAAACATTAATATACCCATTTTATAGATGACTGAAGTAAAGAAAGATTAAGTGACTTGTCCAAGGTCACAACAGAAATCTGTGGAAGGGGTCAGAACAGAACCCAGACCTCTTAGACGTACGCTCTGTGCCTTAACTTCAAAACTCTTCTCTTCCCCTGCAACAGCCAGCCCAGATTTCCAGTTAGGCTCAGTAGGCATGTGACTAGGGATACCAGCATTCTAGGGGCGCCTAAAAGTTAAAGTTAATACATACAGCTCTCTGCGGGCAGCTGCCTCTTGGTGCGGGTTGGTGGCCGCCCAGTGTTTGGGGCTGGAGCAGGGTGAGCGTCCAAGTCAGCCTGCCTGGGGGCACAGTGATCCGCAGCTGGGCAGAGCAACTGCTGAAGGTGCTGGGAGTCCCCCAGCCCTTTCCCAATCTCAGCCACCCCGCTGCCTCTGCCCTGTACTGGGGAGGGAGAGGTGTGGCTGGTGCCCCATTTATTTGCATGGGCAGAGCTGGAGTGCAGCTGCCATGCCGGGCTGCTGGGGGCGGGGAGGAAGACACCCAGGGACCGCTCGTCTTTGGAATTGGTACAGTCCCCCACCTGGCACCTCACCTGGGGTGGGTGGACTGCGCCCCAGCTCGGACTGGGAGCGCCATTTGTGGCAGAGGGTCTTGTACCTTCCCAGGGGGGCTGTGTTTATATTCCTTTTCATTCCATTTTTTATGGAAAACACAAAGGTCAGCTGTAGTCAGGGAGGTGCTGTAGATGCTGTGCCTAGGGGCACATAAGGTATAAATCTGGCCTTGGCAACAGCCTTACCCACATCCCATTAAAGTCAATGGAAGTATTCCTACTGACATCAGGGGGAGCTGTATCAGGCCTTAAACCACCAAAGGCCTTATTTTTTCAAGGGTTCACGTGGGACTGCATGCTTTTGCTTTTCTTCCTATGTAAAATTACCATGATTGCCTGCACCAATCTGGCCAATTAGACACATAATCAGAAACACAACTAAACATGCATCTTACATGCACATGCAACTGTGAAAATCAGACCCTAAAAGATTAAATTACGATAAAAATCAACCACTAAGTATTCCAGCATATCCACTCTTCCTTAAATCGCAGCTACTGAGTTTACCTTTACGGACTTACACATCTAACTGGTAATAATGTTGTGCTGTACCATTTGTTGGTGACGGACATTAGTCAGAATCCCGCTATTGGATTGCAACCTATGTAGAATGGATAGAAAGTACAGCATGTGCCTTCTCATTGCATTTCACAAGAAGCTAGCAAAATCCCTACATTTCCCCCCCCTCCCCGGTGGCTCACAGTGGATTAAGTTGCACACTGGTAATTCTGAGTCCGGTTTCACAGCCTAGAGGAAATGTGTATAGAGGGGAGTCCTAGTTAATACGTTACAGAGTAAAGGGGCCATTTGCTATGACACATGAGTGTAATAGAACTGCAGAGCTGGGTTTTATGAATTGGTAAATCTGTTTCCTACAGTGATAAATGATACTTTTTTCTTCTCAAACACAATGACTTAGCAACAAAACCAACTTGATATTCCCATTTACCGCTTATTATTGTACTTTGCTGTCCATCTTTTACTAGCGCACAGGCCAGAATATTTTCACACATGAGAAACAGACAAAAATCTATTCTTCAGCAGAACACAAGGGAATTGCATGGGCAATTCCCATTAACACTGATGGATGTTGCATGCATTCCCCCACATATCAAGCTGGGAACAGCTTTCACCCTCTAAATATTTATAGACATAACTGCATTCAACTTTCATTCCACAAACTACATTCATCTGATGCACTTTTGAAAGGGTCTTTAGTGTTTACTCACTCTCCTTACAAGAGTTTGACTCTTGACATATGACCCTTGTGTGGTACAGAATGACCCAAAGTTAAAATGTGAATTATCATTAATCATTCAAAATCAATCAAATACCAATTTGCCCATTCATAAATTCCAAGAACTGTGAAGCCTTTCATATGGAAGGAAGAGCCATGAACAATTGTTTATGAACAAGGGTATAGTAAGTATCAACACATCACATGGCCTAAAATATTTTTGTCACATGACATTTTTAAAACATTACAGAAAAAATATTCTACAGCTGTATTTTACTTTACCTTATTTTCTAAAACTGCACAAAACCCCCAATGAATATATGTGAGCCGGGTATATGCATGCACATATATTCATGTACATGCACCTCTGACTTGGGCACATGCATGAGGATTTTTGCACGTGCAAACTGAGTATGCACAGAAGTGCATGACTGCTTATAGAGAAGCAATTAAAAAACATACAAGCAACCACCAACCAGAACCCACGCTTTTGTTTATTCCCAGCTTTAAATTGAGGCTGTTTTTTGGTGGGTGATGGGGGCGGGATTTTCAAATTAAATTTAATTCACATAATAAAATAATAATAACGATAATTAATAATAATACCTAGCTCTTGTAAAACACTTTTCACCCATAGATAGCAAATCATTTTGTGAAGGTGGTAACAAGTATTGTTATTCCTCTTTTACAAATAGGGGGACTAGGACACAGAAAGGCACAGTGAACTTTCAAGGACAACCAACAGCCGAGTGGCAGAACAGGGAATAAACCCCTTGTCTCCTGAATTCCAGTCCAATGCCCTATCCACTAGGCTACAGGACCCATCACAAACCTACTCTGAGCAAATAAAAAATTATGGTGAGTTAATCTATCATTGTCTCACGCCCTTCTTGTTCAGAATTATCCAGATGAAATGACTGAGATGTTTATTTATGATGGCTCAGCTGGTAGCACCACATATTAAGGTTGCCCAACACTTTCCATTACAAGACCCTGTTTTTCAGTTACTTATAACTGCCACATTTTAACCATCTGGGCTGAAATTTCCCATACTGGATGTCTGCCGCAGGTTGATTTTTTTTTTTGGAAAGTTCAACCAAAATAGCTCAGCCATTTCCAAGAACAAAGTTAGCGGAAAATATGTTGTTCCATCCATATTAAAAAGAACACTTATGACTGTTTCTCTGAGAAGCCCTGAGTGTTCACTCAGGGGTTGGCACTGGTTTGTCTAAACCCAGTGCAAGTTTATAATAAAGAATCAAGTGCTAACTGTTAATAATTTGGATGCCCCTGTCTTCCAGTGCCTGTATAATAAGGTAATTTCTTTTGTCTACCTATCACCCACCCCTTACTAATACAGCCTCCTTCTACTCCTGTTTGGTTCACACAACATGACTTCTTCTGTGGAAGAATTATGCCAGGATCAAAACAGACTCTTGTGAGAGCCCTGCCTAGGAACAGAACCATCATACAATTCCAGAATTTGTCTCTGAATGCCCCAAAATTCAAGATGTTTGGGGTTCGGGTCATATAACCCCTTTCCCCCTTTACAGAAAGTCTTGTAGAATTTAGTTGAAAGTGAAGCTAACAGGGACTTATAGAAATTACTCTGAAAATCTATTGGGTTTTTGGCAGTCCTATGTAATTCTATAGAAGGGTTATACTTTTCTAGCAGATTTGTCAACCATCTGATAGAATTTTAATAGAAAAGTTATTTTCAATTCTATGGGACTTTTCCCATAAGGAATTTCTCTCTCTAGGCTCATGCTTTGGGAGGAATGGAATACAAAGCAATGTTGCTGCACAGAAAATCCCCTCGCAAGAGATGCCGCAAAAACAATACAAAAAGAAATGAAGACAATCAGAAGAGAGCTCTATAAGTGGCTCCCAGGTGGGAAGGAGTGAGAGAATGCAGAGTTTTCTGCTTTTAGGGGGGGAAAATGTTGCTTATCTTTTCTGATAACCAGAAAACAACTGTTTTACTCTTTCTTTCAATTGACTTCGTTTCTTCTAGGAATCCTTTCTTTGTTTTCTACCTGGATTTGGAGCCAATTTATTCTGTATTATTTGCAGAGCGCTGTTGTGGGACTTGGGGGATGTGGGATCTTCTAGCACTAAGCTGTGCAATGTTGGGGATTTTGGCTGCTCGCCCTGGTTAACACAAAGAACTAGGACTTTTTTTTTTTTTTTTTTAAGAAACAAAGCAAAACCCCAAAGTAGAAGTGTACCTTTTTCTGAGATGTAAGCTGTATCGTGACCTATTTCTCTATGCCTCTGCGTCACTCATTTATGGGTTGGGTAGGTAATGAGCACAATGACCTATAAAAACAGCAGAAGAAAGGAAAAAAATTGCATATATCCAAGATCTTCGAGGACAGGTAATTTAACAGGATTTATGGATCAAAGAAAAATAGGCCAGGAGAGTTATGCACATTTCCAATTACTTCCTTGAAAAGTTTGCATGTAAATGAAGAAACCTTTAGAAAGATTTAGAAGATGAGAGACAGCCCTGGAGAAGTCTCTTTACACCTGTAATGAACAGGACACAACCTAGTTATGGGTTGAGTTAAAACCCTGTTGAGGCTGGCAGGTGTGAACCCACCATTCAGTTAACATAACTGAAAGCATAAGCCCCACTTAAGACAGAAGGTGTGTGAACCTGGCCAGGAGCATTTGGCAGAATATTGTATTCAACGTGAGTGCCTGTTTGTGGGAAGAGAGAACTCTCAGAAATTGAGGTCAGACAAGAACAGAGGGCGTGAGGGAGGCAGCTAAAAGCATGTGACTGAAGAAGCATGGAAGAAACCTGGGAAGAGGTTTGTGTGTCAGGGCTACAGGCTGAAAAGAGTGTTCTTGGTGCTCTGAGCAGAAGAACCTGTTGCCTCCTATTTGATTCCTTCAGAGACACAACACTTTGTACCTTCTTTGAATGTGAACAATATTGCTTCAGAGAAATATCTGACTACCACTAATTTCTACTCCCAACTGGAAAACCCACAGGGCCCCACACTTTGGGATCAAAAACAGGCCACAGACCCATAAAGGAGTTGTCTCTAATGCACGAAGCTGGAAGTTAACACACTATGTTGGTATAATTAAAACAACCATTCTGGAACTGTTTATATAGACCCTTCCAAGACAGACCTAGATGCTGGTGTGACAGCACTATACTGAGATGGAAGAGAGGGATAGTTCCTTGACAGAGTATTCTGTCTTTTTCTGAGAAAGGAACCCCTGGTCATAATCTGAAACCTGGCTCACAGAACTCTCTTAGAAAGAATAAGTGCAAGCTAAAGAACAGGTACAAGATTAAAAGGAAGAAAGAGGCCATGGGTTTGAAGTTACATTGCAGGGGAAATGGGCAGCTAGACACCATCTAACCATAAAATAGCATACAGACTCAGCTGTATCACAGAGGTAGGTGATAGAAGTGTCTTTAGCCAAGATGGTCAGGGATGCAACCCCATGCTCTGGGCATCCCTAAACCTCTGACTGTAGAAGCTAGAATTTATCATTTGATAAATTGCCCTGTTCCGTTTACTGCCTTTGAAGCATCTGGTGATGACCACTGTTGGAAGACAGGATACTGGGCTAGATGCACCACTTATTCTGACCCAATAGATGTTTTTGTGTTTTTACTCAAAGGTGATTGAGTACAGTGTATTAGGACCTTTACAGGGAGAAAATATCAGGTACTAAAGGTCTCTAATATAATTGTGAAAAGTATAACAATAGCCAGTGACTGGAAGTTAACACCAGGCAATCTGAAGTGAAAAAAACAAGGCACAAATTTCCAACAGCGCGAGTAATTAACTATTGGAACAAGCTATCCAGGGAAGTGGCAGTTTCTCCATCTCTTGATCTCAAGGCTGGATGCCTTTCTGGAAGATATTCTTTTGTCAAAAACAAGTACATTCGTAGCTGGATGAAATGGAATCATTTGTGTCATGCAGGAGGTAACACTAGATGATATAATAGTCTCTTCTGGTCTTAAAAATCTATGAAGAAGAATATTATTGGTTGCCCTTTGAAAATACAGACTTTCTTCAACCATTTCTCCATCTTTCTGGGAGATATTTTTCACTTAAAGGATCTTTCAGAGTATGTTACAAACATAATTTAGGACTTCACACTAGAGCTGGTTGGGAAATTTTCAATAAAACAGATTTTCATCAGCAAAGGGTTGGTGTTGATGATACTTTCATTGGGAAGGTGTGTCACATCCAGGGTAGAATTTCTTGTCAAAACCATAGACACACTCACTGCACAGTAGCCAATAGCCTGTAGGGTCTGGCTGGGCATACCACTTGGATCTGGGGAACTCAGGTAGGAAATTCAGGTTCAAGGCCCTGCTCCAAACGGATGACAAGGACTTGAACTTAGGCTTCCTACATCCAAGGCAAGTATCCTGACCACCAGGCTCTTGGCTATTCTGGGATGGGTCACCTCCTTGTTTTTCCACAAAAATACCTGAAAGATCAGTTTCAGAACAGGAAAATTTTAGTGGGACAGAAAAAACTGTTCTCCACACAGCTATACTCCACAGATAAAGATTATTATTGTGGGAGAATACAGCAAAATATTTCTTGCAAATATTTACTTGAATTTTTAACAGGTTTTACTTGAATTGGGTTCAATTATGTTCATGCCCCTTTTGTGTGCACATTTTACCACTATACTAGTAAGTGAGATTGCTGGCACATCTGTGGAAAAAGTCAACCTTAAACACATAAAGGAGACAACCTGAGGAAATAAAGTTTTGAATTCATATTCTCGAGCATTAGCCCTGGCGTTATAGTCAGCCATTCAGAGAACAGAAATGATTTGCATTGTTTACTGCTCAAACAACAGCCTGTTAAAAATATCCTTAGCTATAGTAGTGATAGTACATATTTACATGGGTTGTGGCCAGTTTTCAGTCATAGTAAAGACAGGCCTGACCCCATTTTAAAATGATTACTTAAGAGTCTGGTCATATTTTAAGTGTCTATGAAATTATGCAAATGAAATTCATACCAGAAAATCAGATTGCTAGATAATTGACCATTAATCTTTGATAAAAGTTTTTAAAAATTAAAGCAATCAGAAATCAGCTTAGCATTCAGTCTCTTGGGCCTTATTTTGGTCCAGAAAGTCTGTACGCTAAGCTGATTTCTGATTGCTTTAAGTTGCAAAAATTGCTTTTTAACCAATGCAAATCCACGGAAATCAATGAGGTTGCACCTGGTGTAACTGTGGGCAGAATTTTTGTGCACTTCAATCACCGTGTTTTTAATAAAACTCAGTATGTGTGTGGATATTTTGGGTTCTGATTTGTTCAAGCACCACAATAATCTCTTCTCTAAGCCAGTCAGAATACAGCAAGTTAATAACAATGCTGTAAGCAGAATCCAATTTATTCATAAAAATACAGTACTGTTTTAAACAAACTGTTCTTTTATGGAAAATACTGTCTCTGATTGGCTTATGAAACAGACCTTTGTCTGTTTCAGCCAATCAGAATGGAGCAAGTCAACAATAGTGCAGTTAGTATCTTCACTCTGCACTAACATCCATCAGACAAAATGATTCTATCACCATCCATCATTTAGCATAATAAACATAAAATCACTGTAATACCATGTCCCAGAATCAGTGTTTCCTGGTTTGAAACTAAACACAGCTTCACCTCTAACATTTATTTTCGTTATGCCCAACATTTTTTTGGTAGCAGCTGGAGAACCGTAATCCTGTGAGAACATTCTATTTCATTAACACTATCTCTTAATTAGCATATATAGCACTTCCTCAATGTTTATCTGAATTTAATGAGCACATGCTGTAAAACTTTTGTTCCTCTGCAACCAATGTAACAAAAGTAAATCAAAACCCAGCTAACTTAAGCAGCAAGTTAGACAGACTTTGCGTACCAAGGAAAAATATGATAATGCTTTCTGCTTAAGGCTTCCCTGTTAAACTACAGCCTATGATGATCTGCAACTCTCCTGAATTGTTTATTCTTTATTATTTGCACTGTGGTAGCGCTTAGGAGACTAGTCATGGCCCCCATTATATTAGGTGCTATCAGAACACAGAACTAGACACTGGCCCTGCCTCAAAGAGCTTCCAATCACATTAAGAAACAGGAGACAACAGATTCATAGACAGACAGCTGGAACGCACAAGGAAACAAGGAGACAATGCTGGTCAGCATGACAGGCTGTGGTCTCAACATACTAGTGGCCTTGTCAAGTTATAATGGCAAAGGGGAGTTTTGAAGGAGGATAATGAGGTAGTTTTTCAGATGTTTACATGAAGCTCATCCCAACTGTAAGGAGCAGAATGGGAAAAAGCAGCAAGGTACCAACATTTAACAGGTGGGCGATGGAGGCTGACATCATGAGCTGATTAAAAGTTTGAGTCGACATCTCAATACCAAATGAGAGATCAGATGTAACGTGGGGAGAGGCTGGGAAGAACCTTGAAGGTGAAGACAAGTAGTTTATGCTTGAGGTGATAGAGAAAGGGGAGCCAGTGGAAGGATGCAAAGAGAGGGATGATATGGTCCAAGAAACAGGCTAGGAAATTATCTTTGCAGCAGCATTCTGAATGGATAGGAGTGGGGCAAGACTGCATTTGTCCAGGCCACAGAAAAGGATGTCGCAATAATCAAGACATGAGATGATGAGGGCTTGGACAAGCATTTTAGTTGTGTGAAGAGAAAACAAAGTCGGTATCTTAGAGATACTAAGCAGAAAGAGTATGCAAGACTAAGGCTACGTCTACACTACGGGGGGGAGATCAATTTCAGATACGCAAATTCAGCTACGGGAATAGCGTAGCTGAATTCGACGTATCTGATCCGACTTACCCTGCTGTGAGGACGGCGGCAAATTGACCGCCACGGCTCCCCCATCGACGGCGCTTACTCCTACCTGGGCTGGTGAAGTACGTGCATTGATTCAGGGATCAATTATCACGTCCCGACGAGACACGATAAATCGATCCCCGAGAGATCGATTTCTACCCGTTGATCCGGGCGGGTAGAGAAGACAAGCCCTTAGACATAGTCTCACATGAGGCTATGTCTGAACTATGGATCTTACAGCGGCACAGCTGTACCACTTCAGCTGCACCACTCTAAGGTCTCCTGTGTAGCTGCTCTATGCTGATGGGAGAGCGCTTTCCTGCTGACATAATTAAACCACCTCCAATGAGCAACTGTAGCTATGCTGGCGGAAGACTTTCTCCCGCTGACATAGCACTGTCCACAGTGCCTCTGTCGGTGAAACTTACGTTGGTCAGGGGGGTGTTTTTTCACACCTCTAATAGACAAAAGTGAAAGTGTAGATAAAGCCTTAGTGAGAGGTCTGAGTTGAAGATGACACTCAGGTTATGGGGTCCTAAGGGTATTTCTACATTGCAATAGGGGGGTATGATTGCAGCATGCATAGACGTACCTGAAGCTAGCTTTGATCAAAGCTTGCTCGAGTTACAACAGTAATAACGTTACAGCTGCTACTCAATGACATACCCAAGGTCTGGGAAGGGGATGGGGGCTAGCCCATGCAGCTGCTACTCAATGACATACCCAAGGTCCGGGAAGGAGATGGGGGTTAGCCCATGCAGCAATCACACATGGCTATTAGGATGGGCAGGGATGGTGTCCCTAGCCTGTGCTTGACAGAAGCTGGGAATAGGTGACAGGGGATGGATCACTTGATAATTACCTGTTCTATTCATTCCCTCTGAAGCACCTGGCATTGACCACTGTCAGAAGACAGGACACTGGGCTAGATGGACCTTTTGTCTGACACAGTGTGGCAATTCTTACATGCTGCAATGACACCTCCTGATTCCAGTACAGACATAACCTCAATGAGCTTGAGGATTATAGTGTATTACACAGCTTGATTTTCATATGGCTAGGATCCTAGGATATTACTCAAACGTGTGTGCAATTGGGCACCTCATTTATATGTGCAAATACCATGTGACTATTTGTGTGCATAAATGGCGAGACACAATGTCTGGTAACTAGAAAGTGCAAAGGCCCGATTTTCCTGTGCATTCACTATAATGGAGCATACAAGCAGGCACACAATTGTGCTTGTGTGCTTGTGCATAGCACTCTGACTAATCTTTTTTTTAAAAGAAAAAAACAAACAAACTAGGCCTTCAGTTGTACAAAAGAAAAAAAAATCCTCACTGAGGATAATTAACCATGGGATCAGATTACCAAGAATGTGGTAAATTCTCCATCACTTGAAATCTTTACATCATGACTGAATGTCTTCCTAAAAGATTCTCTAATTTAACTACTAGTTAATGGAGGCAGAAGTCACTGGATGAAATTCTCTGCTCTGCATGATGCAGGAGCCCAGCCTTGGTGACCACTGAGGTTTCTTCTTATCTAATAATTCATGTAATATATTTTGCTGTTATGCTGAAGTTCTTTAAATTAAAACACAACATTTTAACCGCAGTTAATTGTTCAATATTCGTAAAACTGTTTATGAAACTACCGTTGCATTAAAGTCAAAAATACATTTGAAAAGGAAAATACCAGCATTTACAGACAAACTGTATCCAGATAGGTCAGATTTGTGCAGTAGGAGTTACAGCTCTTCCATCGCACACTGTAATCAAAGCCAATGTTTTCCACAGTCAGATTCAGAACAAAACACCATTTCATTTAGATATATATTTTCTAAACGAAAACGGTCTCCAAAATACTTTCTGTAAGTCATGAAAACATACACAGTTTCTTGTGTTTCTCATGAACAACGGCACCTCAATCCTTCCTTATGCTTCAGGTTATTTTGCATAGCTCTGGTGGTGCGAACAGCCAGAAAGCTGTCCTAACCATCCTCCGTCCACAGGATTATCTTTGTGTAAGGAGAATCCCCTGGGTGATATAAAGCTGATGTCGTGGCTCTATGCCTAGCTCCTCGTACATGGGGTGGTGTCCATGGGAAAAGGGATGTGGTCAGAGTATTCCAGTAATCTCTGGCTGCTGGAAAGGACTCTTGGGATCGGGCAGCCAGGCCAAAACTTAGGGCTTGTCTACACGACGTGGGAAAGTGCTCCAGAGGGGTATGATTTGTGATGTGCTCTACTGGGTAGCACTCTAACGGCCCCTGTGCACTCTAAAAGGTACCTAGTTTGTGTCATTTGTGAGTGGGACATGAGGCTATATTGCTTGTTCATAATGAAAAATTGGACTGGCTCTATTCCTAAATGTGCCTGGCTCTCAAGCAACACCATTCATTGGCTGCTTGTGCTGTCAGTCGTGTTTGTTTGGAGAGACACAACATGTAAGGGCCTTCAGTCATGACCGTGTAGAGGAAAAGCACCACTTGAGGAATTATGATTCTAGTATTGACAGAAGGCAGGAAACAGACACATTCACCTGGAAACACAAAAGCACATTGTCACTAAATGGTGTGATCATTCTTTTGATCATTTCTTCCCTCTCTTTGTCTTGTGCTAAATCACCTTTCAATCAAAATACATTGGCCTGCTTTCAGCTTTATGTACTAGTGCATCCCAGGAAGCTGACAAACTATTTCATTCCCTATAGATTTTAGTGACTGATATTAGTGCTTAGATACTATGTTGATGGAGGCCATAGAAACTCCTGGAATAGATTAGCAGGTACACAAGTATATAGGGTGATGTGCAAACTTCAAGAGGTTGATCAGGGTTTAGGATGACTGCTGGTCCACGTTTCTATTAGGGAAGTGAATGGCCTTATCCACACAGATCCGCAAGTGAACCAAAATGAGCAGCTGTAAATCAGGTGCCAACATAGTTTAGCATTAAATAAGATGGCCCAGGTGGTGAATGTAACAGGATGTCGAATGGAGTCAGGCAGGGAACAGCAAAAACTCATCAAGCCCCGCAGCAAGCAGGAGAACATCTTCAGTAACAGCAGCAAAACTGACCCGTTTCCTACGAGGGTACCATAATCACTAAGGATTCCTGTGAGCTGCACACTGCACAGGGTGACCGGAGTGAAGAGGACGTTCTATAACTATGAACCCTGGCAGGAGCCTCTCCTTGGTCTTGTTTCACTTCTGTAAATATACAATCAAAGCATCACTAAATCTAGCCTCAGAGGTGCAAATTGGCTAGTGCCTGAATCCTAGGGGGTGTGGGGAGATCACAGAGTGTGAATCTTGAGAGTGGTTGCTAGGGTCAGCCTAGATTTTTCTGCCTAGCTCAGAGAGAGCACACATGTCAAAATGGTGTCTCAAATTGCATCCTTGAAGTCATAGTGCAGCCTCTGCCAATTCGGAAGCAATATAGGGTAACCACATGTCCCGTTTTGGCCGGGACAGTCCCTTTTGTAAGCCCTGTCCCAGCTGGCCCGACTTTTTTTTTGGCAAAACTAGGCATTTGTCCCGTTTGCTCTTGCCAACTGATGATCATCAATTGGCAAGAGCAAATGGGACAAATGCCCAGCTTTGCAAAAAAAAAAAAAAAAGGTGGTGTGCGACCCATAGTGAGGCGTGGAGGAACATGCAGGGGGTGACGCCAACCCTGTGTGAGGGGAGGGAGGGCATGGGTGAGCAGCTTGAGCCAGGCAAACAGCTTGGGCTGGCCCCACATGGGCTGGGGGGGGGGGCGGGTCAGAATCACAGGCCGGCTCCATGTGGGCATGGGGGGTGAGCGGTTCCGGCCAGCAGCTGACACCACCCCCCGCATGCAGGGTGGGGGCCACAGGGTTCAGGCCGGCCCCCTGCAGAGGGGGGCCTCAGGCTAGCCACAGACAGTGTCCCATTTTCCTTTTTGGGAAATATGGTCACCCTAAGCAAGAAGAAACACTGTGCACCTCCATCTTTTCTCTGGATTTCCATCCCAGGCAATCCCAGTTTAAGGGCTTAGTACTCAGTCCAAGAAAAGCTATCCTCCCATTTCCAGACATGCAGATAATGCAGAAGTAGGTTTGCCCAACTTGTATGCAAACTCAAGACTGCTCTAATTCACACTCAACTACCTACAGCCTCCAGGGTTGTTTTAGCTATTGGAAATCAGCTGGAGCAGAGGCCAACCAACTACGCCCCTTAGTGCTTAGATGTACTCCCTACACTACACCTATGAGTGACTACATCAACCCTACATCACCTGACAGTTCCCCATTGAAGGAGGAACCTTCCATGACTGCTTTCTACTGATGAGTGCAAAACAGCTGTTGTGAGGTTAAGCTGTGGGTGGCTAAATCACGTAGATGGCTGGAAAATCATTCCTCACTTAACTAGATTTAGTCTAAATATTTCCAATTCTCATGAAAAAACTGCACCATCTTCTCGTGAAGATGCTCGATTGGTTGTGAACACCTGAAGTCACAGACAGGCACATGCAATACCTGGCTCCGCAGGATAAAAACCTCCTCCCCAAACACTGGTGCAATTAAAAAGTGCTGTCGAAATAGCTGCAGGAAATCTAAACAGAAAAGGATGAAAACATGGTTCAATAATTAAAAAACAAAATCCAAACATCCACAGGAAAGGCTTCCCAATAGTCACTCAAATCTACTTGAAAATGAAGGGGTTAAATGCTGGCCGTAGCAGTTTGAAAAGACGTAAGCAGCTAGGATGTTGGCAGTAAATATACTATTTTTATTCTGTTTGTATGATGCCAAGCCTTTTCTTCCCCCCTCTGAACAGCAGTTAGATAAATGCCAACGTTTTAAAACGAAGTGGCCCCAACATTATTAATTCATTTGGTATTCATTGCAACAGCATTAATCATCATAAACCGCGGCAGCGTTACTACATGTGTAATGTGTACTTTCCTAGGAATTTCACTGTAAAGCCCCTGACATTACTAACAATGTAAAAACAACAAGACATTACAGCTAAGCAAAACAATAATAAACACACAACTTAATAAATCATTATTCTGCCCACAAGTATGCTAAAAAAATAAACTCATTTCAAAACTAGGAGAGGGAAAAAAACAACATGCAATAAGTGACATCAGCAAGTCTGAGGCTTTTGGTTGCAACAAAGAAACAAAACAGCATGCTAATATGACATTTACAAATAATACCTAACCGCAGCCTAATTAACTTATTGTGTGCTTACTAAACTAGCATACATATTGTATTAGAAGAAAAACACTTATTTGTTCTGTTGCTAAGAAACTTAAGACATTTGCATATTTAACAAATTGTTAGAGTGTTTTTAAACCAGAAACCATCACTATTTATAAAAGACAAATTTAAAACATGAGATCAAAGACACAACATTAATTTTTTCTTTTGTCAACTGTCTTTGTTGAATGGCTCAAAGAAGCTGTTTTATAGCTGGCTGATACATAATGAAACATCTGGTATTATTCTGAATTACAGTGGAACCCTGTAAAAGTCACGTTGCCCCCACCGCTCATTTCTCTTACACCAGTCCATGTATTATGGGCCAAATCTTGAAGTACCCTTGGAAGTCAGTGGACGTGTTGCTTCAATAAGGACTTCAGAATCTGACCCTATAATAGGAATTTCACTGTAGCGGGGACCTACTTTTCAAAAGGCTGCAGATTTCAGTCTGTGGTAATTGGCCCCCTGCAGCTGTGCAGGGAAAGGGGAGGGACGCACCCCTCCCCCCACCCAGCCCAGCATGCACAGAGGAATCCCCAGGTAGCCAAGAGCAAGTATAACTGGCCCTATACCACTGTCTCATCTCCACAGCACCTGGTAGGAGTGGTAAGAAGGTGGGGCAGCACCAGAGCTCTTTATTCTCATGATCCCTGTTGCACCCAGTTGTAATTTAGAGCAGTGCTGAGGCTGCTCTACATTTCACTGAAGGCGGGGTCATCTCCCAGCAGCCTAGAGATGAGGGGAGCACAGAGATGGTTAAAACAATCCCCCCCCCTCACAGCTGCTCCAAATGGGGCTCTAAGAGCTGAGGATCTGGACCAATACACTTAAATTCAGTTTAACTTCATTATGAGTGACATTTCAAGACAGGAATCCTTCAGAAAGTGGGTATCCAGCCCAAGTGAAAACAAGGGAAAGGCATATAAATGATGACAGGCAAAACGTAAGAGGGAAATTAGGAGGGAATTTGACGTCTCAGTAGCCCAACACAAACAAGCTATTCTTTACGTATGCCGGAGGTAGGAAATATGACAGTCAGTGAATCTGCTGAATTACCTGTGAGCGCACAGGGCAATCAGAGAGAATGAGGACATTGCAGGGAAGTTATACAACTCCTTTGTATCAGTCTTCCCCACACACTGTTGGCAATAGCCACCCCAGACCTTCTTTTTTGAGGTTATAAAGATGAGCGGTGGTGCAAACACAAATTCAAACCCAGACTAAGGCGTTCATTGGGACAGGACAGTATTCATGAATAAAAGGCTAACAAGTTCTTAGGAAGGAAGTGGTGGAGCTAACAGAACTATGCAATCTCTCTCTAACATCTGCTAATGATATTTATTTAGACTGAACCTTTTAAAGAAACCACATCCATGCATATCTTTGAGAGCTGTGACAATTAAAACCACCACCACCCAGTGCCACCAGGCAGCACAAACACTAACAAAAAATAAATTCATTCTGCTAGGCAGCAGCCTGAGAGAGTCAAAGAGCGATAATCTACCTCAGCCAGCCAACACTAAAAACCAGACTCTCCAGAAAAGCCTCTCACTCCCAAGTCAAACCCAATACTAGAGGAAAGCCGGGATGGCCCGGGCTGTATCAATCGTCAAAACGGCAGTAGGTGGAGAGACCTGTGGTCTTTGTGGCCTAATCCTGTGCGATGGGCAGGGGCGGCTCTAGCTTTTTTGCCGCCCCAAGCACGGCAGGCAGGCTGCCTTCGGCGGCCTGCCTGCGGGAGGTCCGCCAGTCCCGCGGCCTCAGCGTACCCGCCACCGAATTGCCACCGAATCCGCGGGACCAGTGGACCTCCTGCAGGCATGCCGCCGAAGGCAGCCTGACTGCCGCCCTCGCAGGGACCGGCAGGCTGCCCCCCGCGGCTTGCCGCCCCAGGCACACGCTTGGAGCGCTGGTGCCTGGAACCGCCGCTGGCTATGGGAATCTCACTCTAGACACATGGGACTGGGCTCAGCCCTTACAGGAATATAAAGGAGCAGAAACTCGGCTGGTGTAAATCAGCAGAGCCAATGGAGCTACACTGACATGCACCATCTACGAATCCGGCCCAACATATCCAAGTTAGAGGCAAACTAGCCAGGCTTTGGTAAAGTGAAATCCTGCATCTCCAGCCTCCTTTGACTTCTTTGAGGTAGCCAATAAGCAAGTGGATGAAGTTGAATCAAAAGATGTAATTTATTCGGACTTGGAAATAGCCTCAGAATCTGCTTTTTGGGGAATTGAGCTGTCATGGGGCTACAAGTAAACTTCAGCTTTGGGTTCAAAATTGATCAAAAGAAAATGAAAATTAGGAATAAATGATCAATTTTCAATGTGTAAGGAAGTTAGTCAATGAGTGTCCCAAGTGTCTGCATGAAATGTAATAATTATTAAATCACAATACATGCATTCAGATATTTCATAATATTGGTCCTATGGGGGAGATTTTTTAAAGTGTGAGAATTTAGGAGCACTGTGCCCATGAAGGGGCACAAGTCTCAGTAACATTAAATGGGACTTGGGTGCCTAAATCCCTTAGTCTTTTCAAAATCTCCCTGTTAGGCCAGTATTGTGCAATATATTTATTAATGATTTGGAAAAGGGGTTGAACAGTGAGAGGTAGCAACATTTGCAGGTGACAGTTATTTAGGTCAGCCAAATCCAGAAAGGATTCTGTCACCAATGACTATTTTCTGAGATTTCAGACTGGTGTTTGGATTTGGATCTAATTAACCAGAGCTTTTCTTATCCTTCGATCTCACACCCACCTTGTACAAAGAGAAGGCTGATGAAAAGCTTTTTCGCTGAGATTCTGCAGGTCCTGGGAGATCTCTCCCTGGGGGTGGGGGTGAGAATCGGACAATGGATTGTAATGCCAGTTCTCCACAGTTCCATGCAGCATCTCACAAATCTGCTCTCGGCAGGGATTTCATTTTTCAGTGGTCTCCACCGCAGAAATGTTTCACTTCACACTGAGGGGTAGAGCTGGAAGAACATGTTCAAGAAAAATGTGTACATCCTAAAAGGCTTTGTGGGTTCAAAACGTACACACACAGTTCCATGTTCTGTGGCTACAGCTCTCTTTTCAAATTGTAGGCAGAGGCTGCCTACAACATGGGTAAGTAATAGTATTGCTTCATCTCCAGCTACTCAGCTGGCGTGCTTCTGCTGAGAGAGTGCAGAAAAGGGTGATATGTGGAACACACAAGCTCCAATCTTGGCCTCAGGCAGTTGGCTGGTTCGCTTTGGTTGATTGTTAGGTATTTACCAAAAAACATCAAAAAAGCTTGTGCATTGGGCAGGGTTAGACCATATGGACCTTCAGGGTTGCTGGAGGAGGCTTGCTTTTCTGATTTCCTTAATGCTAGCCGCAGGAACCCACCTCCTGAACACAGTGGATATTTGAAAGCAGTTTAACTTTGGGGGCTATATTAATCCTGCTTTGTTTGTTGCTGGGCTGACAAACCTGTCCCTGTCAGGCAGGGAAGCCATTTTATGACAGCCATTACCCCGTTCCTCCCTGTTATAGGAAGCATCTGGAACAAAAACGGAGGTTCTTCCTGGCCAACAAGAACAAACATTGTGTGTCAGCCAAGAAAAGGCCCAGCCATTATAATGTATTATACAGTGGACTGTAGAGGATCTAACCGATAATGAGGCCCCACTGTGCTGGGCACTGCACAAACACATAGTATGAGGCCATCTTCGCCTTGAAGAGCTAACAGTCTAAATAGACAAAGAGTAGGAGAAAAATGGCAGAGCACGTCAGCAAAGGGAAGCTGCTCACAACTCTCTAGTTACAATTAAACAACAATTAAAGTTTGGCAAAGTCACTGATACAGGGTTTTATACCAGGAAGTATTGGGCAACCTTAACATTAAGCACTATTAGCAGCCCTGCCTCTAATTAGCAAAATCCCCAAATACACAGTTCTGAGTAATGGCCCAATCCCAGCAACCAAAGGCTACAGTTTCCATTTGAAGTGGAGGGTGTCAGTTCTGGCCAGGAAGCCTTCCCTTGTAGCTCTGGGATGGAAAAGGGGATCATGTGTCCTTCGGGAGATATGTTCAAGCAATTGAGAAAGAACTCGCACACATGTTTGGGTGTCAAGAGACACCATAGCTCAAAGGAATCTTCTATCATAACCCTCAAAGGTTCCAAAATCATATTGTATAGTGATGGGCCAAATCAGAGCCTACTCTGGATTAGGGGCAAGAAGGCTGGATGAAATGTCTAATTCAGCACTGCATGGTTGAAAGTAAGGGGATATTCACCTCTCAGAATTACCATCTGTGCCTGTATAACCCAGCAGGCTCGCAGAGAGCGCACAGCCCACTAAACAAGTAAGCTGTTTCCAGGTAACCAGCAAAATTAATTTTTATTTGGCCTTATGTCACTGGAAACTTTTCTTTTGTTTGTTTTTTGGTAACATTTGAACTTTGGAGCAGTAGGCCACTTAGAATGAATTGATCTTCTCCTGTCCTTAAGTAGCACACAACAACGAACCAAAGACACAGTTTGTGTTGGATGCAACACCATGTCTGATAACTGCATACTATCATAATGGAAGTGATTTTAAACAGACGTGAACTAGCAACTTGGAGAATAAATTAAAAAGAAAAGTCAAGATTTAGAAAAAAGTTCCAGTTATTAATTTAGTTTGGGATTTTCGCACAACAAAAAATGGACAATATTTTATATGTTTTTGGAAAAAATTGAAAATGGGTTCATTATGAACACGTCAAAATGGAAACAAGTTCTTTTTATTGCAAAAAGAAGTTCTCATTTTTCAACTAGCTTTAATTTCCACTCGCTTCTATGTAACCAACTCACTAATTAGGTTTCATAATATATTCTCATATACAAGCTTTCTGGCTCAGTGCCTTTCACTTACCTAGCAAGGAGACAGGGTTGAGAACGTGCGGTTTCTATCTACATACTGAAGAATAGTGGTTCCAGCTTACATACAGAGTAGATAGTTTTCCAGGAGTTGTGCGCTGATTGACATCTCGCTTACACAATGATTTTTAAAAATGCTTTCCTGTAGTACATTCTACTCAGCTGATTTTCACCTCTACTTTATATACCTGACTATGCAAAGAAATTTCTTCAAGCAATTAATCCATGCTATTCCCTTTTCAAAACCAATCATTTTAATTTGGAAAAATGTCTGCAGTAGTCCACATATGTGTTATGCTTCAAGAAGCTTCTCCCCCAGTGAAAGGTGATGTGTTTTACAATCTATTTAAAATTCAGTCTAATGTATAACATGCATTGTAAAAAAGAAAAAGTGTTGTAGATCCTGTTTTCTGCATGTAGACTGAGCGAAGAACATCCATTTTTAAAACTCACAAAATTTAATGACTTAAGTAGCCTATGGCTTTGCACGTCACTAACCCACATTATAAAATTCTTGGGTACAGAATATATATTTATGCATTTTGCAAAGCCCCTAAATATTCATTTTCTTTATTGACCATAATGGCACCGTTATGATCGCATGAACCATGATGGATTACCTATCTTGTGAGCATTCAGATCTTCCAACGAGACCTTATTTACTTTTTGAAGAGGTACCACTCAGCCACAGGAAATTAACAGCAATACCCATAAGAAACTACAATTCAGTAAATAGATAAATACCGTGTGAGAAAGCAACTTCAGGCTAAGATTCTGTCCTTAGCTGCTCATCCCAGTGGCTCAGTAAATCAGGGCATGTGAGATCAACCTTACACCTGGTCTGCCCAGTTTCTGTACAACTATTTCATTAAGAGATGTGGGGTTTTTTTAACCAAAATAATTATACGAGTACAATCCCGAGTATGGACAGAGTGATACCAGTATAAAAGTGTCTAAGCCCTGGTCTACACTTAAAACTTGGGCTGACATGGCTACGGTGCTCAGGCATGTGAAAAATCCACACCACTGAGCGCTGCAGCTATGCTGACCTAAAGCTTTGGTGTAGACCTGGGTAGGTGGACAGAAGCATTCTCCCGTTGACCTAGCGGGAGGGCCAGGATAGGGACATGCTATTTCTGTCATTGTAGTGTGCTTCTAACACTATGGAGTTACAGTGGCATAGCTGCACACAGTAGCTACGTGGTTGTAACACCCCCAGTAGTGTAGATAAGCCCTTATAGTGGTATAACTTATTCACCTTCCCATGAGGGAGACTTGGTCTACACTATGAAGTTTTGCTGCAGTAGTGATGTTGGCTAAGAGCATGGGGAAAATATCATAGCTAGGTCAGGTAGGGGGTAAGCCAGGAAAACCCTGGTGGTAGACAACTATCTCAAAAGAAAAGTGCTTCTGTCAGCATAGCTAATGTCGTTCGGGGAGATGGTTAAGCTATGACAGCAGAAGAATTCCTTCTGCATCTCCACTCAGGGGCTCTGCAACCCCTGTAGTGTAGACAAGCTCCTTTATAGGAGTATAACTGAATCCACACTACCGGGGCTGTACCATTTAACTATACCAATATAGGCAAAGCCGTACAATTTGTATGTAGACCAGCTGCTTTACCACATTCGTTGAAATACCTAGACACATGGAGACAAAGTAAAGGCAAAATGTCAGTGATATTTCTTTGTCTTATTATGTCACAACCTATCTAGCTTTTGCAAGTTAATGGCTACTATCGTTTTGGACTGACAGTCAAATTAAAGCCAGCTTCTGCACTACTCATACAGGACCATAGCTTAGCACTAATTCTATATCATCAGTAAAAGAAACTTAGTTTGATTGAATGTTGCTCCCATGGTACCGTATATTGTTTCCTGAGACAGACCATATTTAATCAGCTTTAAACGAAAATCAAAACCAAATGCCTTTAAGATTACAATCTAAGAGCCTGATCATCCTCCTAGAGTAAAATGACACACAGTCAAGGAAGTTTTGCCAGAGAATGCACTCAAATTGAGGGTCACATTGCTGCATGTGATTGTCTTCTTAAGCAGCATGTTGTCTGCCTAGTGCATAGCAAAGACTGGGCAGTCTATTAGGGCTCCATAAGAAGACGAAAGACTTGTTGTTAGACTTGCTGTAAAAGGTCCTGTTCCCATTACTCTAGGTAGGAAGCAGTATGGAAGGAGTTTATTAAGACAAGGCATGGTATGCACCACTGCACCCACTGCTGGACAAAATGGAAAACTGCACTGGCAAGCTTTACAATGGAAAACACAGGGACTCTGTTAGTGACTGGCACAATGCATCAAGAAGAGCAAGAGAAAAAGAACCTTTGCAGGTTCAGGCTGATGGGCTGTGAGTTAGTATTATACAAGTCTACACATACTTAACATAGCACATACAGCCAGTGAAAGCACAGCTCTCCACCAGATGGGTTCAACACAACTGCATAAAATTAAAACTGTCTGGGCTGGTTTTAATTTATACTCTCCTAAGTGCCAGCACACAATGCATTTTTTATTTGGACGGAGGTGGGGAGAGGGAGCGGTAAGTGGCACAGAGGAAGACAAGGCAGTTGGGTTTTCCCTAAAGCACCTCCCTTTTGTAAACTTATGCCCTTGTTTTGCCAGCTACAGAAGTAGTGTTAGGACTGTGCAAAGTGTTTACAGGGAAATTCAGAATGCTATGGAACTTTATCACATTTCAGTGCACATTCAAAACTGGAGCATTTCAAAACATTTTTACACTGTAAGGGAAACATTTTCAGTAACAATGGGTCAGTTCTGAGGGGGAAAAAACCCTCAAAATATTTCAGTGGTTACATGTTGCACATTTCCAAAACCAAATCCAGGGTTTTGGGACATTTTGCATAATTCAGAACAATCTCGTGAAGGAGATGGGATGGAAAATGGGGGAAATGTGAAATGAAAAATGTTTGGAAATTTCACGTAGTATTAGCACATGCTGTTTAATGCATTTATTGCTACCCTCCTCAACGCACCGCACATCACCCATTTCTATGTACACTGGATTATTCTCCTGCTCAGTTACAATTTTTTGGCCAGTAGTCCATATTTTAATCCATAGGACAGTGAAGCAGTAGATATTTTTGTAGCATCTTGTCTTATCTGCATATCTGTATATGAGAAAGATTGATTTATGTTTATACATGACTAATTTTGCATACAGGGCCTCAAGATTTCCTGGTAATGAGTTTTGGTTTAAACAGTTTGCTTTGTAGCACACTAAAGTCAGTGGGGATGTTTCCATTCACTTCAAATAGGCATTGGATCAGGCCCAAGGTTTAAAATAGACAGAACATTATAAATGTTTTTATATAAACATTAACTTATGCATATACTACAATAAAAGTTAATTCTTGCTGTAAGTGGGAAAATAATTTGTAACTAATTCAAGTATTAATTTAGCCTCTTTTCCTGCTCACACAATACCCACAAGCAGACTGATTTCTTCAGATGTATTTGTGTATTTGACATGTAGTTTTTTCAAACATTTTACTCTATGGATTGAGAAGAATATTTAAAATCTGAGCTGTTTTGCTTAATTATGCTTGTGTGGATGAAATCACATGGCATTGTTTTTTGTTCAGAGACGGGATAAACACAAGAATTTCTTGCAAGAATTCGGGAGTGTGTTACTGTCAAATTGGGTTTCCATACATATTTGGATATTTGGAACTGGAAATTCACTTGTGAAAATTTGTGCAAGTAAGACTTGATCACTTGAGTGTTCACGGAAAAACAACAAGGTGCAAGCGGGACTGAAGCAAATTCACTGACAACTTCAAATGAATATTTATTTGCAATGAAAAATGTGTCAGTATGCACTCAGCACTAAATCGTGCTACCTACTAGTATCCAAAGTGTACCTAAATTTTTCTAAAGATAAGACTTTAACTATTTCAGTCTTTTGGGATGCTTACTCTGTAGTTCACTCTTTTGAAAGCCACACAGTAACAGTGAAGCAAACATAACTTTACAATAAATCAAGGATATTCAGTGGTTATTCAATCACTGCTTTAGCTCAAAGCCTTGCACATATGTATTCAACCCAAGAGCTAGGAGTAAAAGAATGACACTTCTTGTTTGGAAAATAATAGCTGTGTTGTGTGTTTAAAAATATTTGTAATGAAAACTTCATTATAAATACATATAACTCAACATCCATCATCTATAAACATGGAATCTTGGAAATGAAAAACTGTCTGTATTTAATTTGATGGACTCACTGTGTATTGTTCCGAACCTGTAGGGGTTGGGGAAGCTCCAGTTTATTTTTTCACACATGCTTGAAAATAGACAGGTAAATTGAGGCGCATCACAGTGCCTTTAAATCCTGGAAGCACTTATTTTAAAATGATTCCAAATAAAATGTGACTGTTTCCCAGCAAACTAAAGATTCCATTGTTCAGTCCAATTAGCATGACTTGGTGGTCTTTTTGTACTGCCTCTTGCATTCCAAGCCTTGACGCATCTGCTACATATTTTTAATTTCCTTTTATATTTATTTATTTCCCCAATTTGGTTTCTAAACTCCATTTTTTTGTGGTTTCCTGGAGCCTCGATGACAAAGCCACATATTCTGTTCCTGTCCTTTATGGCACTGGAGAACATATGAAATTTGTTTCTAATTTTACATCTGCCAAAAACCTTTCCTGGATTAACAATACACTCCATCAAAACTAGTAGGCCCTCTCCCACTAATGCCACAAAACAAACAAAACCAAAAAGGAAATCAAATAGACTAAAATACAGCATAAATATTTTTGCACTTCTTTTAGCTTGCTTAACTTGAAAACAAGATTTCACTTTCTGGCATTGCCTATTTATCTGTTTATATTTTGGAAAAAAAATTATGATACGAGCAAATGGGAAGGAAAAGTTCAGCCTTTTCCTTTTTGCTGGTTATAGATGTCATGAAAATATGGCGAATCGCTCTGGAGAAATTGAGGAAGCTCGTGGAATACAATTTCCTCACTCACACATCAGACATTGCTTATTTACCTAAATGCTACAAATGATGGGTCAAAATTCTGAGGTCCTGCATCAGTGTTTACTAAGGGACATTCCGGTCAACCTCCCCCATTTCGCCCCCATTTAATACATCTACAACTGATATTTGTTGTATCCATCTCAATTTTTGGGGATAGTTGATGTAATCTTCCCAAATTTTGCAGCCGTACCAGGGTGAGCCCACGGTATTGTTAACCCATAACGCAACTGCACCAACTCAGAGAATAAAGGCTTCAGTCCAGTGAAGCACTGAGGCAGATGCTTTTAGGCACTTGAGTAGCCCCACTGAAATCAATGGGCCATTGCCCTCTGTGGATTCAATGGGTCCACCCACCTATTTAAGGTTAAGCCCATCCTTAAGCACTTCACTGGATCAAGGCCCTAACTGAAGGTAGCAGAGCTAAGTTTTTAATTTTCACATGGTGCAGGAGGTCACAGTTTGGCCCTGAATGTAGCATATTAAATGATATAGACAGACATGGGACAGAACTCCAGATCTGAACCCCTCCTACCTTCTGAATTTTGTGAAGGTCAATGATCATTAGTGGTAGTAATATGGTAGTGCCAAGATGACCCAAGAAGTTACTGGTGCTCTGCAGACACAAGATACAGTCCCTGCCTTAAGGACTTTGCAATGTGGAGAAATCCAGAGCCAGAGCCCAACTTCATAGTTCGGGTATGAAGGGTAAGGAACGTATATGAACATTGGGTAAATCTGAGAGTGGAATCCCACAATCTTATCACATGTAGAACCAGTTTTGCAATGGAAGGATCAGATCGTAGCAGAGTCTCCTCAGAATGCCTGAGTCTGGGCCTAAGCTATGCAGATCTCATCAGTGTGTGCATGGTTTTCCCGCAGATCATGGCTCAGTTTTACAAATGTTCCCCAGCATCAGCACACATAGCTTTGAGTTTAGAACAAAACCCAAAAGTTTTGCTGCTTTTCAGATTTGGTTATGGAAGTTTTACAGGGTTGAATTGAGAACACAGGTTTTTAAACTTTGCTTGGCCCATCACATCCCTGGTAATTTCTCTTCACTTTTAACTGTAAAGGAATCTGTTGGCAAGAGATTTCAGCTATACAGACTTCTAGAAACTAATCTGCCCATGTACACACACACACACAGCATATACTGTACTGCAGGTACTTCCAATATAGATTAAGGGTTAATGTGCTATATGGTTCTGCAAATGATTTTGACCTTTACTTTTTAGTTGTTATATAAGAGTCATATTTCCTAGGAGGAGAAACATGTGGATTGTATCTGCTGTTGAAATGCATTTGGAAAAAACAACAAAGCTATCGACAATAAAAGGAATTTAAAGCTTCTTTGCATAGCTGCTAGACCATACCTCCTATCTGCATTTTCTTTAGATATGATCCATGATAAGGGCAAAGTAAAAGCCACTGTGGTTTAGGAAAATGAGCACAGAGTTCTAATCCCTGCTCTGCCACTAATTTGCATGTGTGTCCTTATGCAACTCACTTCAACTTTCTATCCCAGTTCTTCTTTCTGGAAAATGGGGATAACATTAACCAGACCTGCCTCAAAGAGGGTGGCTAGATAATATCGATACAGCATCCTGACCATGTAAAGCAATACAATAGTTATTTGAGGGTTAATAAATCAGCCATTAACTATATGCCATGGGTGAAAACCTTGAAGAGTGTCCCAGGACTTTTGGTCACATCACTCAGAAGTTACTTTGGTATTAAAATTAATCTGATGGGCAGCAACCCATGCTATGAACTCTCGTTTTGAGCATGTCACACAAGCACTGAAGTTTGCAAACTGGCTAATGCAATGCACATACAAAGCACTTCATGGAAAGGCTCTTAGATTATAGCTCAGATATATGCATGTACTGCGGGGGGTCCTGAGCAGCCTTACAGCTCAGAGCACCACCCCCCGATACAAAACACATGTTGCCTATCAGAGACTTCAATTTGTCCCCTTGTTTGCATTTCTATCTGGTAGACAAGCAGATTTCCCCTTCCTCGTCTTCCTCATTCCTCTCCTCTTCTCCAAAGGTGTGTTTGGTTTTTGGTCCCCGCCCCACCCCCACTACAACCCATGGCAATTGTATTTCAAAAGAATTTGCATTTTCACCCATTTGTGAGAGCGCAAGACAGAGCCCCGGTCTCAGTCCCGAATGTGCCGGCCCTTCGTCAGAGTGAGTCATAAATGTGACATGACTTAAATAATATTTTTGTATTGATATAGATAATCATGATTTGCAAGCTGACTCAAATTAACAATCAATTACATATGAATAGGCTCTAATCAATAAGTTAATTTGACTAAAAGGAAGAGGGCCGGGAAGATGGAGGACGTGGAATTGAAACAACAGGGCCCTTCAGCTGTAAAGAAACTGCTAAGCTGCTGGTGGAAAACTGAGCAGTCCTTTGTGGAAGAGGGCAATTTTCCCTCTCCCTCCCTCTCTCCCCCTCCCCTGTTTTTGTAGATGTAGAGTGTGTTTATTAAAGAATAAAGCAGAACAATTATTACATTCACAGCAGATTGGGTCCCTTCAGACAGCTGCATGCTTGAACTGCGTCCATAATAGTTGTGTCAGCCTGCTCCCTAGCGTTGCTAGCAGTGTGCAGCATCTGACAGGAGCTAATGCAAACCCGACACCCAGATCGTGTGTCTGAAGACAACAGCCTGCCGCTCCAGCTGTACCCAGTTAGAAAGAGATATGAAGCCCCCAAAATACTCTTGCTATCTTCTGGGTGGCAAGGAAATCTCAATTATACACACAAGGGATGTGGTTAGGGGGGGAAAGAGAAAGAATGTTTAAATTGTATACGTAAATTGTTTTGTTTTACAAGCTGGAGTAAATCAGCACATTTGCAGGCCATATTTATCTGATCCACTCAGTAATAATCTTTTTGAATGAACACCATTGATGTGGTATTTATGCCTTTGCAAAACATAACCAATCCCCTCAATTCAATTAAGGCATTAGTGAAAAATAAGAAATTTTGCTCCTGGGCTAGTCACTACTGCCAGAGAGTCACATGAATATCTGCTCTGCTGCCATCAAAGATTGAAACTGAAGAACACACTTGACAATTGAGAAACTCAGAAACATTCACTGATTTCTACCTACTGATTTCTCCCCATTGCAACCTCATCCACACCCATTTAAACTCAAGGGAGTTACGGTGACACAAAACTAAGGTAAGAGAAGAGAATCAGAGTCTCTGTTTATCTAGCATAGGTTTTCAAGTAATGGGCCCACTCCTTCAATCTTTTCCCAGAAAAAGCTTCCAATGACTTCAGTGGGAATTTGCCTGACTCAAGATGGCATGATCAAGTCCAAAGTTCTACCATGGGGTTTTGCTTCAAGTTCGAGGAGTTCAGGGCTGCGTGCCTCCCCATTTCTGCTTGCATAACACTGGGGTTATGGGGCCCTCCTGTTGTTTATGTACGGAGAGAGAAGCAAGATGGCTACAATCTCTGCTCCTTGATAGGTGTCCTAGACAGACTTCACCAGGAGTGGACCTGTTACAGATATGGAACCTAGACACAAACTAAAATGGCTTTCCCCAGTGGAATAATGCCATAGGAAGCGGGTGATAGGGCAAGCACTTGACCTGAGGGAGACCTTCCCTGGCCCTGCTAGTGGATCTAGGTCAATCTCAGTTACACCTGTGTAAATCAGAATCAACTCCAGTAGAGTCGCAGCTCAAGCTCAATTGCAACCTAAGCCGATGCCTCGATCTTCAGTGAAAACAGCACCATCTCCTCATGCTTACAGCCCAGGGGGAAAAGGTTTCTTTGAAATGATCTGCTGAATTATTTGGAAACATCATCTTATAAAAAAGTCAATATAGCCACTAAAAACAGGAACCCCATTCTAAAGGGTAAATCTATCCATAGAAAAAACGTTTTGTCTCATACAGGCAAAGATCCAGGTTTGGCTTTCAGTAGAGGCCTGGAAGGCCCTGCACAGAGAGTAGGCTGATGAGAATTCATCAGTGATCATTCAAACTAGGGAGTGTACTGATGAGAGATGTACTATTTAAGCAATAGTCCTCACCGTTGTGGGCCTTTCACAACAAGATAATTGACACTAGTGAGAGTTATGGCCCCTGAGCTGAAGGTCAGGGTCCATAATGGAAGGCAAGGTCACATATATCACAGAAATGTCCATAACCAAACGGGCTATTGTGAATAGAGCACTTATAAAAGTGTTGTTGTAGTCCCCACACCTTTTTTAAACAATAAGTTAGAAATCAGTTGATTTGCTACTGCAGATTAATGCAGACTTCATTCTCTCCTTAAAAAGACATGATACAAAATCTGGACATTCCAACTGGCATCTTAGATGAGTTGGAGACAACTGGAAATACTGTCTGAACAGCTGAGTTTCATTAAATACAATTTAATATTCATTTGATGTAAGATGCGTCCCCAAAATTGGTACAGTCTTGGGACACTATTACTGATTTGTGTATGGCTGTTAGAGATGGCAGAAATTGTCTATGATATTTTCTTAAACAAAAAATGTAATTCACTTTGTTGGTGTTTTTGTCCTTTCTACAAATATTCAGCCAACTGTTAGCAGGGACGTTCACAGAAACAGCAAATCTTAAATGAACATTGGAGAATATTCATGAAAAGTGAGTGTTGAACCACTGAATGTGAATATTAACAAGATAACCTGTTTCTAAAAAAATATTACACTAATCCAGTTGGGGAATAGAGAACAATATGGTGGTAAGCCTATGTATCTAATCAAAACTAATATTTTGAATATCTAATAGCAAATATTCACAACTAACAATCTACAGAGCAAAAAATAGTTGGTAGAACAATTATGAATCATGAATACGGGTATATTTGAGAAACCCTTAAACTACTTCTTGACAACTAGTGATCAGTTTAAGGAGGTATATTTAGCAAATGCATTATTCACTATGAATTAGTTCCTCAGCATAAATAGCTACTCCAGTGGCAATCAACATGGATTTATAACCACATAATAAGAGGGAGAAATGGTCTTTCCACTGTCATGTTTACAGTATATCACTATTTCTTTGAACTGGATAACACCATATCACACACCTAACTAAGCCTCTTCACTGGGCAAATTCTACACCAATTTGTTTGCAAAACTCAAACTCAGGATATTTTATAAAAGCACAAAGGGGACACACGATATGGTTGCACCATTTGTTTTACTGTTGGACAAACTGGAGCTTATTCTGGATTTCTCTTACACCAGAGGAACTCCGCTGACGTCAATGAATGACACTGGTGTAAATCGGAGGGGAATCATTTCTTGAATATTTGTTTTTTAGTAAAAAGGTTTGTTTGTTTGTTGAATGGAGATATCCCATCTCCTAGAACTGGAAGGGACCTTGAAAGGACATCAAGTCCAGCCCCCTGCCTTCACTAGCAGGACCAAGTAGTGATTTTGCCCCAGATCCTAAGTGGCCCCCTCAAGAATTGAACTCACAACGCTGGGATTAGCAGGCCAATGCAGGTTGGTTTGTTGGATCCTGGCTGTGTTACAACTTTCCCCTAACCTCCTTTACATTCATACTTGTTAAAAAAAAAAATACTACAACATTCTAGAGTGGTGGTTCCAGATGCTCCAGTAAATACAATGTTAGAGCCTGACCTTGCAAAGTCATAAGTGCCCTTGTGCATATACAGAGTTCCAGTCCTTGATTGCCTAATCAGAGTCATGAGCTGCAACATTAGGGCCCAGAGGGGCACAGGTGATAGCAACTGCATTGTTTATGAATCTTGTGTGATTTCTACAATGATTCGAGCCTTATGAGCCAGTTTTTTCACAAGAGCTCAGCTGTCATTTAGGCACTAGCACTGGCCAACTTTTCAAGAGTTCACTATATGGGGTTCCTTTGAAAAATCTGGCCACGGGCCCCATAATGGCAGCTGCTGGGTGCTGAGCAATTTGGACAATCTGGCCTTTCTATGACAGGAGCACAATTCTGTTGAAAAACTGGCCCCAACTGCGGGCACTGACCTCTGGAAAATGAGGCCCCACCTCCCCATGTCTGTGAACTACACACATTAACTCTGCAGCATATAGGACATTTAAATCATCCTCACTGGCAATCCTTCATTTGGTTTTATATTCAAACAGAGAGAAGCGAAGGAATAGGCTCCTATATGGTTTTGGTTTCATAGCAGTATTGGAAAACTAAATTGCAGATGGCAATTGAGCCTCACACATCTCAAGGAGGCACACGGGGTAGGCTGACAATTAGTTCTCCATCAATTCATTAGTCTAGTATTATGTAGGTAGCACTTGAAAAAGACATTTTTCTTAATGGTTTCCCTCTTCCGCATTGTGTAGTCCAAACCTCGATGTCCCTTGCAAGTGTTATTTCAAGTGCAATAGGCCCCTGCAATCTCTGGAATTACATACAGCTCTGTAGTATGGAGTTTGTTATCAGGCTCTCTAATTCCATCTTTTAATAGACGGCGTTGAGCTAAGGCCAGGTCCAGACCCCCAAGCAGAAACTGAAGGGGGTAATGGAGCTGATGTATTAAGCTTTGGGTAAAGCATAGCAACTACTTTATTCTGCAGCACCCTCTACTTGCCGCATCCCATCATGGCAATATGACACCTGGACTCAAAAATACTTCCACAGAGTTAAAATTAACCTCCTAAGTTAGGTTTCTATTAAGTTTCATGAAAGCAATATATATTTATAATTGGTATATGTAAAAAAAAAAATTAAACAGCCTTATTCTGCAATATCAGGCCATAAATGTCTTAGATTTCAAATGAACCATTACAGCCGAATCATGCAAATTCTTACTGATGTGGTTAGTCCTATGTGCTACTTATGAGAGCAAGAGCTACTCACGTGAGCAAGAATTTGCAGGGCCAGGCCTTTCATTTGTGTAGAATGCCTGCGGACAACCCCTAGGTGAACTCATTTTGTTTAATTTCTTATCCATTTGAACGTTGTGGGATTGAAAGTTCAGCTTAAAAAAAAAATCAAACATTATTGGATTAATTTTCCATTTAGAAGAGACAGTGAAAAAGTAGTAGAAAATATTCAGTGAAAAAAATCAAGGTGAAAAATGTAGCAGAGCTTGGAATCAATGATGTTACTCTTGGGAGTAATGCAAACAGGTTTTGACCTCTTTTGCTTTGCTCCTTGAATAGAGCGTGTCTACCTATCTACAGATATTTAAACCCAGACCATCTACCCAGCAAACAGTTGTTGACTCTCAGGATGTTTTGCCATAGCCTGCATCCCCGCCATCTCACCTGCCATGCTGCCAATCACCCTCCTGCGGTAGCTGCACATTACAACCCTCTTTGTGGGGGGGTTAATGCAGTGGTGGAGGAAATAACATTGCTCCAATCAGCATTCAGCTCTAGGACCTTTCTCTGCAGACTTTAGGATTGTGCAGGGAGCGAATAAAGGGGGTGCAAGGAACGCATCTCTGCCTCTCACAGAGCACAGTCATCACAGAGCCCTAATTATACAAAGCTGCAGTGACAGGGCTACCATGGCATGAGGCAGATGGAACACATTGCAACAGACATCTGCTCCTTCTGCCCTCTCTCTTCAGTGAACCTGTGGAAGTTCTTTGCCTCTTCTCACATTCCTCACCCCTCTGATAAAAGCCATGCTGACAGACACAGTCCCACCTCCTGTTTTCCTCAGCAACCTCCCTCAGTGGGAGTTCCACAGCAGAAAGGGGAAAAACATTAATTTTCCAGCAAGAGTTTTGTGGCACTAGGGGTAATGCCTCCACTGAAGCCATCTATCTAGGACACCTTCAGTCTGCAGCCTCACAGAAGGGCCCTGAGCCTCTAGGCTCCCTCAAGGTTAAGGGAAGTAGCTGAATGATACCAGTCTGGAGACTCTTTCCACCTCCCTGCCTACAGAACCAGGATTCTCTGGATTCCCACAGTATCTGTCCAAGGGAACCAGAGGTACAATAAGATACTTTTTCCCCTCAGGAATATGAAAAGAGAAAATGAGGGGGAAATATAACAAGAATTAAGAATTCTTACCAGCTGGAAGGAAGGGAGCTACAGCCGCTGATGATAGCAAAATGGCTGCATTAGGGCCACAGCTGTGTGTGTCTGCCAAATTTAAAGAAAAGCATGCTGGGGAAAAAAGTTCCCATAGGAGGAGAAGGAAGAGTTATCAGAGTCCAAGTAACCACAATTGTGGTGTGTGTACTGCTGGTATATCACAGATTCCTAGTTACTTATTTTCATAATCCTCATACAAGATTTGATAGTTAACAATTTGGGGGAGGCAGAGGTTAAAACAAAGATTCATTTTCTCCCCACTCTTCTTTTATACCTTACTTCAGTAAAGCTGCAATAATATTGCAGTTAGATGTGTTTAGGAGGACTTTTACACCTTCCCTTTGCAAGCTTTGGCAGCTGTTGGAGACAATTTTATCTGACTGGTTAAATTACTGGGGTCAGATACTTAGTTGGTGTCATCTCTCTAATGAAGTCAATGGAGCTATGACAATTTACATCAGCTGAAGAGCTCTTTGCGGTATTTCTGCTATAAGAGGAGTTCTTATGTTCCTTAGTCTTGACTGAAGAAACTGTTTGAATGTAGGACATAATCAGTCCCATCTCACCAAACTATACCAAACACACTATAATGATGGTATCTGGGTCACCAGTGGAGAGGCATTAATTAAAGTACACAGTAAATAGTTATTGATATTGTTCATTTGTTGGCTGGCATTGTACAAAAGAGTCAGTAACAGCAATGACAGAAAGGGAAGATGGTAAATCCTGCCTTCTCCATTGCAGATGCATTAGAGGGAAAAGAAGAGAGGGTGTTTCTTTTTTACTGCACAAATACTGGCAAGGTTAGGGAACTAATGTGTCATGACACATTAGGCAGGGGTCCAACTAACAAGTCCCCTGTTGCTCCAAGGGGGCATTGTGAGCCAGAGGCAAAGGGGAGAGACATCCCAGCCCTCCTGCCTGGAGGCCACTATTTACCAGCAGGTGCTAACCAGAGCACAAACTGTTCCTTTTTGAAAAAGGAGCCATGAATGCTGCTGAACACCTTGCCTGAGCCTTCTCTGAGCTGTCCTGCTGATGGCTGTAGACTGGCTCCGGACCACTCCAATCAGCTTCTGCTGCTCCCTCCTCATGTAGATCTGAGGAGTTAGGGAAGAATTTTGCCTCCAGCCTTTATATATAAATATGTTTTCTTCAGTGTTTGAGTTAATAGTGTGAAAGTCCCTCTTTAAGCCTTGCCTTGTAACTAGCATCGGATTTTACTTTTAAAGCCACATTTTCTCTTTAAATAGGGGAGTGAAAAAATGCTGATTACCTGAGCACTTATAGACCAAAGTAACAGAGCAAGGTGAGCTTTTACTGCTGTCCTATAAACCCATGGAAATTTGGGTTTGTCGTAGAAATAAGGCAAGCCCCATCAATGTGAGACTGTACAAGCTGCATAGTGACTAATTACGCTCTAAGGAGGATGAAAAGGGTTAATTAGATGGATTAAAAAAGTCCACACTCAACCCTAGTTTATGGGGAAGAGATCAGTGTAGTCAAAATGATGCCCTCATCACAATTAAATTAGATATCTTCTCCCCTATGACTAAGATGGCTCCTCGCTATCTGCCCTGAAAAAGAGGCAATACTGAGCCACAGTTCACTTGCTGCTTTCCCCTTTCTCCATGAAGGAAGGGAACTAAATCAGCCCTTTACAGGGTGCACATAGCATCTCTTTTCATATGGGCTGGCATGGTGAAGGGGCAGAACCAAGGCCCAAACCTTACATCCCCGCCCCCCTGCCCAGGAAGAGGAATGGCAGTCCATTGGAGGTTGCTTCTGCTTCGCTGCTCCCCTGTTGTAACCTGCAATGCAGGTACCCTGCTCAGGGGATCACAGAGGGATCAATTTCCTGTGCAGGTATGTCGGCTGGAACGTGCTGAAGCTAGCAGAGCTTTGGACTGCTTCCCATTATTGTGGTATCTGAGTGCTTTCCGTACTGATATGGTTGACCAAAGTGAAAGGTCACAGTGGAATTAATGGAGTCGGTGGCTCTTCTCCCTTTTGGGGTTACAGAAAGCTCCATCCAGGTAAGATGGCTTTTTTTGGAGGATAGTGTGGATGAGGAGGGCAGTTGCTACTGTAAATGTCATGCTGGGTACAGAGGGAAAGCTCTCTCTATATGGGTCCCAGATTTACATTTTGCATAAATAGACAACATATTCATCTAATTTTGTGGAATAAAAATTGATCACAACCACCACTTGGTTCAGGGTATTTGAATTATATACTTAAAGATCACCAGAAAGCATTTTTCTCCAACTGTTATATTGGATACAGATACCAGAAGGAAATGATCTTTCATAGACAGAAATAGAATAACCTGTCACAATCCCTCATTTACAATGGTGGATCTTTATTGCTTTTCCCAGGGACTTACGAGTGTTAGTTTTTATCATTTAAAAATAAAGAATTTGATGTTATTCCTTAAGAACTGTTACAGCTAAAATGGGAGTATGAGGGCAATTTGGATTAATTCACAAATTAAAATTGATAAAATGTTATACTAGGCTCTGGGGTTGCAAAGTGGAAATTTTTGAATACTGGATGTGTATGCAAGCATGCATTTGCTCATAATTTTTCTAACACACTCCCAATTGGCCTATTTATGGTCTCCTGGCAGTCAAGGTGAGTTTTAGGCCAACTCTGAGTGCTTTTGAAAACCCCACCCATACATTACAGATTGGACAGAACTAATTTTTGAAAATATTTACAAACAAGCCTGTTTTCTAAGGGTTATCTATCAGCACTACCTAGGTTGGTAGAACCAAGTCAGTCATCCTGGAAGCAAGTGGAGTTCTCACCCCATTCCAAACAGAATAAACACACACTGGCTATATTCCAAACCCCTTTCCTGGGTAGTAGCTGTATTGCAATTTGTTAATACAGATAACAAGGAAATCTTAGCAGAAGCTTTTTCCTGTGCTTGGCTAATAGCGTTTACCCTGCAGCCCTCATCTGTACCATCCTCATTTCTTATATCCCAGGGCTTATACTCTAGTACTGGAACTCATAGAACGCACGTGACATGCTGCTCTTCATATATGGGAGAGGCTCCCCTTAAATGTCAGCAAAATTAACTCCTTATGCTCCTTCAAATCACCCCTAAAAACTCTACTTTGCTCTTGCTAGTTTGGCCTGCTCTGAAGAAACTGCTGAGGCTGGTGACATCACCAGAGGGGCTGGAGCCTCTGGAGGCGGTTGGTTGGTCAAGGCGACAGTAGATCTGGAGAGAGGGAGATCTGGGAATGGTGACTGGGTATCATAGGGAATAGGGAGACAGAACGTCTGGCTAGGCTGGCCTGGAGAGGGGACGTAACTGGAGAAGGGTTAGTAGAGCTCTGAGGAGGGAACCTGACTCCCAAAGCCCTGCCAGTATTTCAGCCCCAAGGGTTGGTGCAGAGAGGTGACATCAGAAACCGACAGGCCACAGCCCAATGTATATGCCTATTTGTAAATAATTAAAATGCTCAAGGTAGACTGACATAGACAAGGTAAGATGAGCACTTTCTGTGTATAAAACTCTTTCTTTAATGCTTCCAGTTTCTTGTTTAGATTATATTTGTTCATGGTGTAATAAATAAGATGGCATTAATGAAAATAAAGTAAGACTAAGCCTGATACGTGCTACTAAGTTATTTAGACACCTGACTGTCACTTTTTGAAGTGATGCTACATAATATTATTACATAGTAATTTTTTGAGCTAGCTACTCATTTTACAGTTGCTGAGTTGCACTGTTGATTTCAATGGAGTTATGCTGCTTTATAGCAGGGGAAGATCTGGTCCTTTATTTACACGCTCCTATCTCTACCCATACTCAACTCTTCTTGTTTCTCATTTTCTTCTCTTCCTGGTCTTTTCTTCTCTTTTCTTTCATGGTCAATCATTGTGTAATAAACTCTTATTAATATTTTACTCAATACAAGAGCTTTTTTGGGTACATATTTTTTTCCTTGTAATGAAAGGATTTACTTAAGGTTATGCACATTTTTTTTATTAAAAAAAAAAAAAACCCTTAACAAGAATATGTATTAAAAACATATAGCATGGAAGTTTCCCACTTCCGTGATACCTCAGACTGCCAGACACACCTTTATACTTACCCTTAGATTTGCCCTAGAGTTTTCAGGGTGTGAACCCAAAGTCCATTGAAGTCTTTGGAAAGACACTCATCCACTTGAATGGGCTTTTGATCAGGCCATCAGTGACTTCAAAACACAAATGGCCCAAATTCATCTAAACTTCAGTGAAGTTGCACCAGGGAAAAAAATACTGGCCCAACAGGTCAAATTAGTCACTGAGATATATATATATATATATATACACACACACAGCTCTCATTGATTTAATCTAGCCCAAATTCTTTGTCATTTGAAAAAAAATAGCAGCACATGAGCTCTTCCCCCCTTACTCTGTAGGTAGAGTTCGCTTTTATTGATCTGTAAATAGGTGCCTGTTATGCCCTAGCTCAAATTGGAATTCAAATATATATTTTAAAAATTATCCAAGGTTCTGAGCAGTTACGAGAACTTAATTTCCTGAACCACAAAAGAAAAATGAAAAAGGTGAAAACAACACTGACTGTTGATCTGTTTTAGTTAATAGCATGTCAATCTTCTCAGATCCAGTGCACAATCCTCTTTTGTGTGACTGAAGGTAGAAAATGAAAGTCAAAACTGAGTTAGAACATGCTTTGCTCACCCCTCCTGCACCCCAAAACTCATTCTGACCCTGCTTTGGGGGACAATATTGAAAACAGTCAACATATAACCCTGCTAAAAACATGAATCAAAAAGTCACTGCTTGTGGACATGTTTTTAAAATTGCTTAGTTGCATGGAAGTCCCTTTAGTGCTTGAAGGACTTTAATAAAATTGATTTTCTGAGTATAGCCTTTTAGCAGCTACTGTATAAGCTTGAAATATGAACCCTTCATTGTTGAAAGTGTTTCATTTTTGCCCTGTAACTAATGATCAAGGGAATGAGTGTGTTCAGAATTCTCCATGGCTGCCATTTTCATAATTAAATCGTGCTAATAATAAAGCTTTGCAGACTTTAAACAAACTGGCACTGGAGTGGAATGTGGTTTGCGGTGTTTCATTTAGAGACCTCTGCAATTAGCCTTTAATGAATAAGCATACCACAGTGATAAGTAAGACATCTCTATGAACTGCTTATTTACCAAAGCACAAAACTGTGACATTTTCATTCCAGTGACTGAATATTATTCTGTAGAATTCTTCTGAAGGGCTCTTGTGTAATTATTTTGAGACGTTAAAGCACATTAATTGTTTTTTATACCTGAAGTCTAATTTCAGCTACACTTAAGCATACTACTCATGGTTTATCCTAATGTGCTCTACAATGTATCAAAAAATGAGCAGGAGGCAAATCAATAAAGGCACATTTCGATGAATAAATGGACATTGTTACTTTCTGCATATATTCTATTTGCTATTAAGCTATGCTGAAGTTCATATACACTAGAAGATGCATTCATTCTGGAAATATGACAGCTTTCTTTTCTACAGTTATTTTAACTCAAGATAGCATATTACATTTTTTTCCCCTTGAAATCTAATTGCTAATATTCACCCTTCTAGGATACAATGGGTCAGATCTTCAGATGGGACCATGCTGATTTATATGAGCTGAGGCTCTAGCAGCATGTGACTCAATGCACTGACGTAGGAGATTCAGTTTAGTTCATTCATTATAGATGTAACACAAAGACCTTAGGAGGGATTTGTTATTATCTAGCAAAACTCATTTCTGCATCTAATGAACAATATGTGCTGGTTTCCAAAATCCATGCCATCTCTCATACAGCACAGTGGCATATAGGTCCTGAGCCACTACCCATTGATACAGTGGGAATCTTTCCATTTACTTTGGTGGGTGTTGGATCAGGCGCATTAAAATCAATTTGGTGAGCACAAATACATTTGAGCATCATCACAAACAGACTACCATCTGTTTGTAGAAGGACTGACTCAATGTCAGTAGACCATTCTCCGATACTGCTGTTAGAAGACAATACTAAGATTGTATGGTACGTGTCTCTGAGATATGAGACACAGCAGAACCCTGATTATCCAAACCTAAATTTTGCAAAATTCTGTTCCTAAACACCATATGGGTCTTGGTGAAAAAAAAAGCAAAAGTAATATATTGTGTTCATTAGAGCAATATTAAAATTAAATTTTAATATAAAGTACCTGAGACAAAACCAAAACTATTAACCCCAAAGCCACTAACTATTCATTAGCCAACTCAATTTTGCATCCCATTATGAGTCACATTGTATAAATTCCTGCTGAAATTGATTTAGTAAACCAGTGCTTTGATGGGCCTGAAATTAAAAGGATAGAAGAAAAGATACAACTAATTGAAGAACATAATTTGATGATTGTTCAGGGTGTGAAACTTACTGAGGGCAGAATGGAGCTTTAATTAAACACAATGAGCCAAATTCAGACCTGGGGAAATGGCAGAGAAACACCATTGTAATCAATGGAGTTGAAGTAACTTATCCCAGGTCTGCATTTGGCCCAAGGTCTCACTGCACTTTGAAAATGTGTCTGGAAAAATAGCTCCCAAAAGGCAAAAATGTGTGTTTGTGACGCCTTATCTGGTGTGTGAGAAAGGGCCAGGAGTTACTTCATCTGGGGTATAAACTGCAATATGCTGAGCAGTTGACCTCGTTCAAACTCCCTCTGACTTCAGTGTGAGTTACTGGATGAATCTGTTGTCTGGGCTGCTACAAAAGAGAAGACCTATAGTTATTGGCAAGAAATGTATTGAAAGGAATCCTGCCCTTCAGTCTGGAAACAGAGTTACAAGGTGACAATGTACGGAAGATTGTAGAAGCTGTTCAATTATTTCTTGTGAATAATGTATTTGTCAGAATAGGCCTTTTTCCTGTTCATGAACTGTCCACATAACAGACTGCTAAGATTTGGTTGGTTATTGGTAACAGTTTGGTCATTTTTGTTTTGTTTTCTAAAATGAACTATTTGGGTGTGTAGGTTTTTGCAATCTATTAGTAGTGAATACTCCTTAAAAGATTCACTTTTGGAATCTGATATTTATTTTTTACCCAACTCACATTGTTTGGCTTCTGTTCTGTGATTGGATGTCACAATCTTTATAAGAAATCATTAGAGTATTCAATTTTGCATGGAAAATATTTTATGGCAAAACATATGACAAGAGTAGGAAATTTTAGGTCTTTTAAAATTTTCTTATTGTTGGTACAGAAGAAAGAGTCCTGTTTGGTTACATACAGAATATAGGCCAGATTTATTGGTTTTTATTTAGCGCTGTTTGAACTATTCATTGCAAATTTAGCTGATAAATTTAACTTATTTTTCTTTTTGACAATTGGCTGTGAACAGGGCATGATTTTTATGCATTTGTTCATTATTTGTAATTACTCATAAGGAGCGAAAAAACACAATTAGACTAGATTGTTCATTGACTGGATGTTAGGAGTATTCAGTAGTCATTATTCACTAATCGCTTGTCCGGTTAGTTATTTAAGTCACATAGTGTTGTTTCAGGTCCCTGACTGGATGACTTAAATTTTATAAACAGGAATATGCTGGTAGCAGGGGTGAGTTCATTCCATTGCAGCAAGAGGGACCTGATGTAAAATTCCAAACAGAAGTTCAGATTTTGAACATTCCGTGGGCAGAGTGGGTTGATATAAAGACTTCGGTTAGGCACATCTTTCTGTGAGAGAGACACATAAATAGCCCACTCTTTGACATGCAATTTTACCCACTACAACAGGGGTTGCATGGATTCAAATCAGGTCCATGCAAAACACCACCTTTGACAATCAGGGACTATGTAAATGTGTGCTGGTTAATATGAATATATAAACACACATGGGGTACTTGCTATAAAATATATATCTAAAGATTATGGAACCACTAGTTTCTATATTGGTGGATTTTAAGTGCAGTATAACAGCATAACTCAGTGTCCTTCTGAGCTATCATGTATACATCTGTGCTGGCATGTATTTGTTTTTACCTTTATCTTCCATCTGAGGATTCTCATTCCTACAGTGAAGGCGGCATCCTTAACCAGAAGGAATCACCAAAGTTAGTAATGAGCTAATAGGAAGATGAATTGAGTACTGAGCAATATCTGTAGGAGCTCTGTAAATGACATCCGCATAAAAGCTGTTGTGCGGGAGCAAATAAGAAAAGTTGAATACTTTGCCTAGTGTAATTCACTTCATTTATTGACTGTTTTTTCCCCTCTCGTTTGTCAGTGGTTCTGATATGCCTGGCATTCAGAATGATTTGTAATGTAAATTATGTAATTGTACTCTCACATATTTTAACATCAAATGGAATGATTGACTACAGAATTTGAACTGTCTACAGGTGGGGGTCAATTATCATCTGAATAATCACACTGCCACACAAGAATAGCATGGCCATGGAGTGTGACATATTTTTATCTCTATGCATTTCAATGAAGTCAGGCTGGTACATAAAAGGTTATCACCTAGGAAACATATTTTCCTAAGCACAAGTTAAACATGCAAGCGAGATCAGCATAGATATTCAATTTAGCCAGTCAACCCTAACCTATTAATATTTTAACAAAATCCAGTGAGGATAATTTTTTTTCTTTGATCCCATTTCATTTGAGCAGCCTGGAAAGGGAAGAAAAATTAAAAACAAAATAGTCAAGCATACAGAATGAGGTTATGTATTAAGTGGGCTATTTAATGTTTCTGGCATTTTATAGCCCTAGGGAAAGCGTGGATGGATTTAACAATCAAGATCTGTGTTCCCTGGGCCCACAAAGTTCGAGAAACATAAAATAATCTATACTTCCAAGCTGACAAATTTTACCTGACACTCCGCTTCATCTCACTGGGACTCTCTAAATCAGCATTAATCATATGTTACAGGGAGTAAAAAGAAAAGTAAATCACACTAAGTTGAAATGTGAGATGGAAGGTCTTTGGGCAAAGATTTTAATCAATAATATGTGGGATAATAACCAGGAGCTATTGTTTTAATCTTTGAATATAAAAAGGTAGTGATGCAAAACACAAAGCAACTACAAACTCGCTGCTGTTTCAAAGGGGTCAAATGCAAAACAAAAGTGGCTTTGTTTGCTCCAAACACCTCCTTTTCCCTTTCCCTTTCCAGTCTATTAAAATATTCTGTATTCATTGTCCAACAGGATTTTGAGCTAGATCTAACTCTGTAGTTAAAAGCCAAATACAAACGTTGGCCTAGCCACCTGCCTGTCTGGGTTCAGAATGACTAGTGAATCTGCATGCTTCAGTGTTGGGGTGCCCAATTCGTCACACCTTAAAGGACGTGATTTTCAGAAAGTGCTGAGCATCTGCCCTTTGAAAGCCAAGCCCTTCTGTGGTATCTCAAGTTGGACACCCAAAAATAAAACATGCCCAATGAATCTTATTCCTCTCCAGTCTTTCTTCTTCCAGCCCATCCCCACAAGTCAATAGGCAGGGAGAGCATAAAAATATTGTTAATTACCCAGTCCTTTTTATAATTTGAATATTTGTTTGCCATTTAAGGCTGCTTTGTAGTTTAATGGACCTAGATCCTCAGCTGGTGCAAATCTGCATAGCTACATCACCAGTTTATGCCGTCAGAGAATCTGGCTCATAAAATATAAGACTATAATTGATCTGACCTCTGGCTACTCATACAGCTTGGTTCATGACCTCTAACTTTACTCACCCCTCCAGTAATGTATGTAATAATATTTGGTTTGCTCAGTTGTGAACAGGAGGTGGGGACACTAGACCTAGCGCATGCTTTTGTAATTAATTATTATTATTATAGGAGGTGGGGAGGGAATTACAGGTCAGATTGAAACCTAACCCTAATCCAGTGCAGCTTGTCTATTAATGCAAAACAGTTTTGAAACTGTGAATGGAACTCAAATAATTCCTTCACCACTGCTCTGTGTGGAGCTTAACTGGGCAGTATTTGCATGGTTAGATGAAAAGAGAAAATCTGTTCATAATCATGGAAACAAGTAGGAATCATTTCCCTGAGCAGTCCTATGAAGGAGGCCACTGCTGCTGGGTATCCTTACTACTGGAAGCTCCAGGAGAGAGTGAATCATGTTATCTTCCTCTTACTGTATTTCTCTTTCAGAATCAATTTATTTTTTCTTTCTGGACATGATCAAAGTTAGAGCTGATCCAAAAAAGGTTCTGATTTGGGACAAAAAGTAGAAATCTCAGTATTTTTCATGAAACAAAACATTCAGAAATATTTGACTTCAACCTTATCCAAACATTTTGATTTGATAAATACTGAACTGTTTCATTTTTGACTTTTATATTATGTTTAGATATAATATTTTGACATTCTTGGAATGAGACATTTTGATAATTTCCCAAACATTTCAATGAAATCAATATATTCCCACCAAATGTTTTGATTTCTTCAAATCAGGATTTAATCAAAGCTTTTTTATTTACATTACACAATCTCAGAAGCCATCCATCTTTTTTTTTTTTTTTTTTTTTTTTTTGAAGCCCTTTTATTTTTGGCTTGATTCCACTAAAGACAATGGAAAGACAGACTCCCATGAATTCATTCAGAGTTGGAAAAAACTACTTAAACTTAATAAGAAACTACTTTAACAGAAGCAAAATTTCCTCATCGTGACTCTATTAGAGAGGAAAACATAATGTATAATTAACCATTTATTTGCAGGCTGTAGTCTCTTTCTCCTCTCATGGAATAGCCATGAGAAAATCTCAGTTATCGCAATTGGATCCATTTATCCTGTTTTAAACCCTATTTTACATATAGGGAATGGTGCTGGAGCGGGTGAGATCTCCAAAAGCAGCATGAACTTTTTCTGACAAACGGCTGTTTAGAAAGGCTGTTCCTTTGCATCCAACAATCTCTTGTGAGTGGTTTCTAGAACTTTACGGCGCTAAGTGAATGAACTCAATGAAATGTTCTATAGGAATAATGAAAGAGTTAACTCTAAATGTAATGGTGTTTTCAGCTTCAATCTCCACTTAACTGGACTTCGTAAAGACTAATGGCCAACCCTTTGAACCTTCAAGTCTCAAAAGATTTAATTTGTTATTTCTGAGAAAAATATGAATAAATAATGAAAAGAAGGGACACAGCAGCCAAAGACAATTCACAAGTGTCATTTACATATCCAGCAAGGTTCAGAATTCCTAGAATCACTCATTACCACAATGTCACTAAAAGACAACCCAAGCCTAGGAAGGCAGCTAAAACCCAGTACCGTTTCTTTCCAAGTATGTAGTACATTAAAAGACATACAGTAGTCTCTGAAGTCATTTCAGTTCCATAATATCTGGAACCCAGAGTGCTACCATATATTGAACTGACCAACATAAATACTTTAGCATGCTGACTCTTATAAGCTGAAGTAGGGTTCAGTAGCTTATATTTGGCTAAGGAAAAAATGAATACTGTAGTAAATGTAGCACTGGAAATTAATTTTCCTATATTTTTAACTGCTCTGTCAGGTGATGAATAGATGGACAATTACAACAGTGTTACAGAACGACGATTTTGTACACAAAATTAAATTTCCTTCCTGAACAGTGGTTTATTGCAATAAAGAAAGCTCATTAACTGGAATTACTACAGGCAAACACTGATGGTGAAAAGGAAATAGAGTGTGTGAACAAAGAAACATAAATGGATATTAAATTTCAGGGACATCATCTACAAGTTTCCTGTGGCTTATCAAAGATGCGCAAAGTAGACAGTCCATCTAGTTTTGTGTTTAATTGTTTCCCTCTGGGAAAATGGTTACATGATCAGTAAATAAGTGAATCACAGGAAAACGTCTATACTCTATAAAGACTCACTAAGCTAATGGGGAAGCTGATAAGAACTATTTTGTTCTCAACCAGCTAACAGCAAGAGATTTCATTTCCTATACTTGCATCTCACAATTTGTAAGATATAACTATTTGAATTATAGTAGCATCTGGAAGCTCCCAACAAGGTAAAGGCTACATTTGTGTAAGGTGCTGTACACATACATAATAAAAAATAGTCCAAAGAGCTTATATGACAGAGAAAAAGTACGGGAGAAAGGAAATACCATCCAGATTTTACAAATGAGGAATTTTGGAATACACAGAGAGAGAGAGAGAGAGACTGAGTGATTTGCCTGAGGGTGCACAGGGAGTCTGTGATTGAATCAACTGAACCCAGATCTCCTGAGTATCAACTCAATGACAAACACAAGACTACTCTTCCCCTTCAGCTGCTAATAAAGTCTGACAAAAATGTGGAGAAAGTTTATGACTGCTACTTGGCTAGTTTATTCTGAGACACACTTTTTCTAGACTTTTACAGAACGTCTCATACAGGGGTTGGCAACGTTCGGCACGCGGCTCGTCAGGGTAAGCACCCTGGCGGGCTGAGCCAGTTTTATTTACCTGCTGATGTGGCAGGTTTGGCTGATCGCGGCCCCCACTGGCCGCGGTTCGCCGTCCCAGGCCAATGGGGGCGGCGAGAAGCCGCGGCCAGCACATCGCTCGCCCACGCCGCTTACCCTGGCGAGCCGCGTGCCAAACGTTGCCGACCCCTGGTCTAATACGTGTGCTAGTTGTTAACAATCTATTTGATATTAGTTTATGCTTTTTTCCTTAATAGAATTTTTTCCTGTTTTTTGGGTCTCCTCCAACAAGATGGCCTACCAAGTGAAAGCATGCAAAATTCATGGAGGATAAGTCCATCAATGGCTATTAGCCACGATGGGCAAGGACGGTGTCCCTGACCTCTGTTTGCTAGAAACTGGGAATGGGCAACAGAGAATGGATCACTTGGTGATTACCTGTTCTGTTCATTCCCTCTGGGGGTACCTGGCATTGGCCACTGTCGAAAGACAGGATACTGGGGTAGATGGACCTTTGGTCTGTTCTTATGTTAAATCTAGTATAGCTGCATGAAAATAAAAATACACATGCTTGGATAGCTTTGCAGCTCGTATTAGCTATTGAAAAGACCAAAGGCAAGCTGGTTGTGTTTTGGTTAGGGAAGTACAAAATATCTTCTTCTTGTTTTATCCGCATCAGTATCTGATGGTGGTATTTGACTGAACATAAACAGTGGGCAAAGCAATAATAAAGTAATATGCTCTCATGTAAATAAAATGAGCCATGAATTTGGTCATATCAAGCAGGGACTTTCTGGTGCTATGGGGAGATATATACACCAACACTAATCCCATCTTAACTTCAACCTGGGATGGGCACATTCTGTTAGACCTAAACTTAAAAGGGGCGATTTCCTACTTTTCAAACTGGATGCAACCGATGTAGCAACACCACCTCCCTGGCATTGAGTCAAGCTGAACCAAACACAGGTATACACAGTTTTGAGACTTCAGTGGGAATTTAATGGTGTATAGGACATAGGTGTGCCCTCTGCACAGGCATGAATTTAATCTCAGGGTGAGAATGGGGCACAGCTTATACCAGAGTAGTTAAAACAAATCCTAAATAAGGCCAGCAATGGATTTTTAAGGCCAGAAGGGATCTCCCAGGCTGTCTTTATGCATAACAGACAACAGAACTTCACCCAGTGACTCCTGCATCTAGCCCAACCACTTGCAGCTAAAATGAAGCATCTTTTATATAAAGACATCCAACCCGATGTAAAGATTCCCAGGATGGAGGATTTTTAACAGATACAGAATTGATCTCTGGCTAGCCATTTGAAAATATCTGCAACATTTTATTTGTTCATGGTAGCCTCCATGATATGCTAGGTTCCTTCCATTCTTTCATGAAGAGACAATCCCTGCCCCAAAGAGTTATCAAAGGACAGGCAGGTAGATAGAGGTTAGGGGAAGAGAACACTGTAGGACATTTTTGTACAAGTCAGTTAGACTCTCCATAGGCAGAAGTGGATCTTTAAAAGTAAGTGTGTGTGTGTGTGTGTGTGTGTGTGTGTGTGTGTGAGTGTGTGTGTGTGAGAGAGAGAGAGAGAGAGAGAGAAAAGGGTGGTGGTGGGGGGATTATATACCATTTAAATACTGTTTTTCTTTTAATAACCAGTTCAGGTTGGGAGCATTTGTATATGTGAGCAGTACCTTGACCCTAGCTTCAGCAAGCACTTAAGCACATGCTTAACTTTAAGCACACACTTAAGTCTATCCCTATCTAGCAAAGCACTTATGCAGGTGCTTAAAATTAAGCATGTGCATAAATCTTAAGCATACACTGAAATACTTCACTTAATCAGGCCCTTGTGCATGAACAAATGATAGATCATTGAAGTAGTTGGGCTTATTTCTATGTGGCTCTCTGTAGCTAGAGCACTGTAAGTGATTTATTTGCTTCACATAACAAGGTCATCTATAACCTCGACTCTCCTTTTACACCTAATGGCTAGACCTACAAGAATTTCTAAACTTTAATTTATCCTTTTTACAGTTGCTGTATTTTTCATGCTTGACAGTAAGGACAAAGGAGGAGTACCCTAGTCAGGATGATTTTATTCCTCCACAAGTTGTTGTGTAACCTATCTAACCTTGGCAGACATCAATGTTTTAAAATGCAGTTTAAGAATTGAAAGAGTGCTGCTGCAACAGTCACCTCAGAAGTCATGCACTTACTTCTTCCTTTCATTTTGAAGACATACAAGACCTCTGCATCAATCTTTAACAAGCTATTAACACAAGCAGTCTGTAAACCTTTTCAAAGTCTGGTCAATAGCAATGAAGAAAAGTCATGATTTACAGCTGGTTTAGTATAAGTATGATTAGCTCTTGTAGGTTGTTTTCTTGGCTAAAGAATGCTGGCCAATTCCTCTGTTTTAATCTCTGCCTCTGTAACATAGATGGAAGGTTGGTTTCCTGTCACACTGCTTCAAAACTATCCAATTCGCTTCACTCTGTCTCAGTATCTCCCTTTAAAAGCAGTTTACAATAGAGAGTTCCAGAACAGTCTTATACAAATGAATTCCATTCAGGTGGCATATTAGTAAAGATACTATCCAACTTGTTTGGTCAATGCTCATATAAAGCAAAAGAATGAGAAGCCTCTAATCAATTTACAATTTGCAAACAAAATAATAATCCATAATCATTATTAGCAATAATAATCTCTCAATAGTCTCTAAATATTTTTTTTCTCTTAAATTTTACTTTAGCCCTCCTGTCCCCTTGTACTGAATAAATCTACTGCTGGTTTTGATTTATAGACAATAATGTTTTAGGTATTTTGTAATGAATACCTATTGGTCACACACCCATATTAAATATTCTTCTATTGGCATTTATAATTTTATTAAATAAAAATTCTGGTGGCATGAAACCTGGAACATCTGCTCCGTTAACTTACTGCTATACGTGTTACAAATATCACTCTGGCTTTTGTATGCGTTCCTGATGATTTTGTCATTTTCCCCTGCTGCTAGCAACACTTGCCAATAATAATATTTACTAGGAGAATATTTCTCACCTGTGTGAGAATGAATTTAATGATTGAATCTTTATTAAATGACATCATAAACAAAACATAGACACAGGGAAACATGAAAACACCTAGATTCCATCTGTTCAAGTGTGATACACTTCAGAGCTCCCATTTCACATGTAAAACAGAATATGATTTATAATTTATACCTGGCTGGTGCAATCCTTATTGAAGAAAAAACACTTTGATGAAATGTTGGCTTTATGCTATCATGAAGCTATTGAGAGAATCACAGAACGTTTGGCAATTTACCTCAACTTCTGCATCTTTGAAGTGTGGGTATTTATATTTTATGCATTTTTCAAATAAATTGTACTATTGAACACAAGTATAAAAAATGCCTCAGTCTGAATCAGTGCTGAAATGTAATTACTGCATTAACCAAAGTAGACTGCTGCAGATTTTTGCAGACTTCTGGGTAGTGTTTAAGGCCTGGTTCTAAGAAGATTTCAAATATTCAAGGAAGTGGGCTTTCCCCTGATTTATTTGAAATCTATAACACACAAAAGATTCACAGAAGAAAAGCAGAGAAATGCAGCTATCATACGGTTCAGAGCTTTAATATATTGGCTAATAGTTTTAGGGTTTGTAGATCAATATAGTTATAGATTTTTGAAAGCACGGGATCCACATCTGGGGTCCGATCCTGCAGCCAATATAATTGTGAATAATCCCGTTGATCTGAAATAGACTGTTCCCATGAGGGTGAAATTCACTCCTGTATAAAGGATTATGTACCACCAAAACCCTGTTTCAAGGGCTTACATTGGTCTATTGGTGGACTGGCCTTGTGCTAGCCCTGAGCACAGGGGTGAGCTTCACCCCTTGTGAATAGTCCATCTCAAATCCATGGGATTATTCCCAAGTGTAAGGGATGCACAATCAGGCCCCAGTGATCCCATTCTCTGAAGGCATAAGAAATCCCTCGATTACTAGTAAAGGCATGTGAGCCCAGATTCAGGAAAGGGACTTGGGTATCTAATTCCCATTGAAATCAGAGAGTTAGGCACCTTAATACCTTTGTGAATTTGGGCCTTGATTTCTTGCTGAAACGATGTACTTTTCAGAACACCTGTCATCTATGTCTCACTTAAAATCCTGACTATTGTTCTTGAATAACCAAAGAATTCAGAATGGTTTCTCTCTGGTCTGACAGTTTCATCAACATACTGTATTTCAGTTGAGAGAAATATTGCTTTTGTATTCTTATTTTCATAAAAATAAGTGCTCTAAACTGATCTAGTATATTTCACTGTACCAGCTAGTACAGGGCATGTTAGTCCAAAATAATAATAAAAAAAAACCTGCTGGATCATGGTTGGTTCTCAAATGTGTGTGCAAAGGGAGGCCTGCAAAGAGGCTTTTCCCCTCCTGTGGGAAGACCAGCCACAACTCCAGTCCCTTCTTGCTTATCCAGAAGCAGATTCACTCCAAAGGGGCTGGGAACAGACAGGGCCCTGGTCTCATTCTCCTATGCACCTGACTGAAGTGTGGGACTGGCTTACAAGAGGGAGTATGCTGCATTCCCAGAAGGGATATACTACCCCACTGCAGGGGCTCTCGGTTGTGTGCCATTGGCACAATCTAGCTGGAAATGATTACATAATTGAAATTGTTTATGTTCATTTTTTTCTAACATGTCTTTATTGATACCAGCGGAAGGGCACAACATATAGATTCCTGCTACATCTAGCAGGACTTTTATTTCACCATTATGAAACCCAATCCTTTAACATTGCTGAGCATAGACTGGGATCTTCCAAGGGACCTAGAGGAGTTAGGTACCCAAGTCCAATTGAAACTCTGTGGCATCTGCAAGTTGAACTGTGATAAGTCGACCTATGCTATGCAACTCCAGCTACGTGAATAACACTGGTCTACAATTTTTGAGAAGTCGTCTGCTTCAGAGATAAAATGTGCTATTTATTATGTATTTCGATGTGCTGAATTCAAATATGACAATTAAAACAACTGACTGGCTACTGTTTCTAAGATATTTAAGTTTTTACATTTTATGTCTATGTATATTGTGTAGATAGTAGAGTTTTAATCATAAATTGTAAACCTAGGTCTTTTCATGTGTTTATGGTTGCTTTACATGATAATATTTCACCTGTCCTGTTTATGTAACACTTTAAAAATCAGCAAAAGGGTTATATGAATAAAATTTATTATGAAACAAAAGGCAAAAAACTATTATGTACATAGTTTAGTCCTATTCAGTGTCTACTCGGCGCTTCTTGGCTTGTCTCTTGTATTCATTAAATGGAGCATCTCTTGTCACTGTCCAACAATAGTCTGCAAGCATTGATGGGCTCCATTTGCCCTGATAGCGTTTCTCCATTGTTGCAATGTCCTGGTGAAATCGCTCGCTGTGCTCGTCGCTCACTGCTCCGCAGTTCGCTGGAAAAAAATCTAGATGAGAGTGCAAAAAATGTATCTCTAGTGACATGTTGCAACCAAGGCTTTTGTATGCCTTGAGGAGGTTTTCCACCAACAACCTGTAGTTGTCTGCCTTGTTGTTTCTGAGAAACTTTATTGCCACTAACTGGAAGGCTTTCCATGACGTCTTTTCCTTGCCACGCAGTGCATGGTCAAATGCATCATCTCGAAGAAGTTCACGAATCTGAGGACCAACAAAGACACCTTCCTTTATCTTAGCTTCACTTAACCTTGGAAATTTTCCACGGAGGTACTTGAAAGCTGCTTGTGTTTTGTCAATGGCCTTGACAAAGTTCTTCATCAGACCCAGCTTGATGTGTAAGGGTGGTAACAAAATCTTCCTTGATTCAACAAGTGGTGGATGCTGAACACTTTTCCTCCCAGGCTCCAATGACTGTCGGAGTGGCCAATCTTTCTTGATGTAGTGGGAATCTCTTGCAAGACTATCCCATTTGCAGAGAAAACAGCAGTACTTTGTGTATCCAGTCTGCAGACCAAGCAAGAGAGCAACAACCTTCAAATCGCCACAAAGCTGCCACTGATGTTGGTCATAGTTTATGCACCTCAAAAGTTGTTTCATGTTGTCATAGGTTTCCTTCATATGGACTGCATGACCAACTGGAATTGATGGCAAAACATTGCCATTATGCAGTAAAACAGCTTTAAGACTCGTCTTCGATGAATCAATGAACAGTCTCCACTCATCTGGATCGTGAACGATGTTGAGGGCTGCCATCACACCATCGTTGTTGTTACAGGCTACAAGATCACCTTCCATGAAGAAGAATGGGACAAGATCCTTTTGACAGTCACGGAACATGGAAACCCTAACATCACCTGCCAGGAGATTCCACTCCTGTAGTCTGGAGCCCAACAGCTCTGCCTTACTCTTGGGTGTTCCAAATCCCTGACAAGGTCATTCAGTTCACCTTGTGTTATGAGGTGTGGTTCAGAGGAGGAGGATGGGAGAAAATGTGGGTCCTGTGACATTGATGGTTCAGGACCAGAAGTTTCATCCTCTTCCTCTTCCTCGTCTGACTCAAGTGAGAATGATTCTCGTGCATCAGGAACCGGCAGTCCTTCTCCGTGGGGTAGTGGGCGTATAGCTGATGGAATGTTTGGATAATGCACAGTCCACTTTTTCTTCTTTGACACACCTTTCCCAACTGGAGGCACCATGCAGAAGTAACAATTGCTGGTATGATCTGTTGGCTCTCTCTAAATCATTGGCAATGCAAAAGGCATAGATTTCCTTTTCCTGTTCAACCACTGGCGAAGATTTGTTGCACAAGTGTTGCAGCATATGTGTGGGGCCCACCTCTTGTCCTGATCTCCAATTTTACAGCCAAAATAAAGGTGATAGGCTTTCTTAACCATAGTGGTTATACTGCGCTTTTGTGATGCAAAAGTCACTTCACCACAAACATAGCAGAAGTTATCTGCACTGTTCACACAGGTACGAGGCATCTCTGCTCACTTTGGCTAAACAGAAATGTGTCCCTTTGCAAAGTCAAACACTAACAAATAAGAGAGCACGACACTGTATGATTTCTAGAGCTGATATAGGGCAATTTGTTCAGCAGAGTGATGTAAGTTCGTTATGATTGCATCATCCATGACTTCTAGGAATAACAGGATGCAATTCATATCATGTATGATGCAATACCAGCTTCAGATTGCATCATTCATTGTTTTGCCTAAAAAGCAAGTACTGTCCAAACCCAGTCACAGATTTATTCATAGATCCAGTCAAAGATGTATTTTAGTCATTTCTGGTTTAAATTGAGATCCCTTCCCTTTATAACTCACTTATCCTCTGCCATTCCCAAGTCAAGGGTCGTATATACTGACCCAATAGCATATCTTGAAAACTAGAGCCAATCAACAATTTTAAGCATCATTTTCGTTCTCAGTGACCCAGAATTAGTAAAGTTTGACTACATTTATTTCAGAAGCATTTTGGCTGTAGAGCAGTGTAACGTAGCTGGAGTCGACGTATCTTAGATTGAATTACCGCAGGGTCTAAACCACGGGGGGTCGACGGGAGAAACTCTCCCATCAATTTACTTTACTCTTCTCATTGGGGGTAGAGTACAGGGGTCGACTGGAGAGTGATCTGCTTTCGTTTTTGTGGGTCTTCACTAGACTTGCTAAATCGACTGCCGGTGGATCGATATCAGAGCGGCGATTCCAGCTGTAGAGTAGACAGCCTTAGTCTCCTATGAAAATCCCATTCATATTACCATGAATAGTCTTATTTAAGCCAACGAGACTACTCCTAGCAATGGTTACTGCCCTCTAGTATTAAATGCTTACAGGGTCAGACCAGTAGGGAGTACAATGAAAAGAACAGACTATTTTATACTGTTGTATCTAACCAAGGCTTCCAAATTCTTTGGACGTGTTTTTGAGACACATTAATCATTTACCGAATGATTTAAGGTCATGGCAGGAGCCTTTAACTTTCAGTAGGAAGAAATTAGTATCTGAAGCAAGTGGGAAAGCAGTCCATTTCCTGGTGAAATTGCAATGCTCAAAATAAGAAAGATTGCTGCCAGGTGTTAATTTGAGGGGCAGCATTACAACAGGAGGAAAGAGATAGTGTGCGAGAATGATGTAGCTAAAACTTTAAAAAAAAACAACTAAACATTAAAATATTAAAACTGTCACTCGAGCAGTTGCAGCTGTTCTACAGAATGTTTCAAGTGTGCAAAGCAGAAAGAAAGCGGCCTACTGAGCACACTGGGGACAGAAACAGCAGGCAACACCTGTACTTAGGCAGGTGCAACGGACAGCAAACACCTCCTATGGGGGGTTGACATCTGTGGGGTGATGACAGTCAGGCCTGTTGATGTCTTCATGGGAGATCAAAGAAATTCTTGAGGGGTCAGCGGAGGATGACATGTGGGTTGGACAGCTGTACTGGTTGAGAGACTTTCAGGCAGGTGATCCACTTACACTGTCATTTTGGGTCTGTGTCAAGCAGCCATCTCTTCTCTTTATGTTCTGACTAAAGAGAAATCTTCCCATTACTCCATTGCTTTTTAGCAGAGTGTTTGGAGACTGTGTATATTTATGCGAGTCAGATCTCAAAGAGCCACGAAATGAATCCAATGTGTTCCCATTGGATGGCATTTGTTTCAGAAGTCTCTCTCACTAACATGTTTCTTTAAAGGATGATCATTCTCCTGAGAAGCAAATATTATTCGTTAACTTAAAAGACTCAGGTGCTAAAGAGTTTGTCAAAAATGACTTCTTCCATTGGAGACTGTGCTCCCTCTAGCGTGTCCCTACGATTTTTTTGTTTCAAAGTTTCTGCAACACAAATGGTGTGAAAACTCTTATCCTAAAACCAATGGCCCAGACCCTCAAGTGGTGTAAACTATGCCAGTTTACTTCAACTGAAGATCTGGTTGCATCTGCCTGTCTGAAACAACACTCAGAACATAAATATCTTTAACAAATGCCCAAGCTTATCCTTTTTTTAAAACGATAGTAGAATTATAAATCAAGAGCTAAGAGAATATTAACAATGTATAAAGCAAACTTCTGAAAAATACACTTGATTATTGAAATATTTTTGCATCTATATTTCATACAGAAGGCTGCCTTCAGCACTATCAAATTGCAGGGAAGCTTTTTAAAAAATGTCCTCTCTAAAGCTTTCATGATCTCAGTTTTCTGATAACTTATCACTATTAATTAGAGCTGTGCAAAACTTTCATAAGGAAACCCAAAACCAGACAAAACTCATTCAGGAGCATCTAGATCCAACTTTAATCAAGCCTGTGCTGATTTATGTTTACGTGGAAATCATGTAAAACTCATCAGTTCAATGGAGTTTCTCTTTGAATGTTAATCTTTGCACCCTCCATTTTTTGTTCTACTACGCTCTGGCTAGCTGCTTTGTGCATCATCCTCTTCTGACTCCAGGTAGGTCCCAAAATCATGAGATTTAAAGACAGCAGCTAAGTCAGAAGACCTGCCAGACCTGCTCTGAAGCCCTGACAGGAATTTTAACAAAGATAGGCAGCCTACTGTGAATCAAGGAGAGGGAGTTTAGAGTTATGTATCTGAACTCTTTGAACTTAAAAGAGGTTTGACTCAGTTCCATTCTGAGCTGCAGTTCTACAGAGTTTATTTTACTCCAAACTAATTCCCCATCCATGATGAAAATTTAACCTTTTAATGCTATGAAAGTCAGGGAGACATTTGAAAATGTTAACTCTAAGCACAAGCTCCTATAAATCCTTATATAAGAGCTAGGTCCTTGTAGTGAGTCGGTGTGGCTCCCCTCCTGTCCAGAAGAGGGAGCCCACGTGCAGGCACCAGAGTGGGTGGGACCACCACCGCCTGTCCCCGCCCCCCGGAAGTCAAGGGGCGGGACAGGAAGTATAAAGGCCGGCCGCCAGAGCTCAGTCGGCGGCCAGCCACCGGAGGGAGCAGACGTGCGGCCGGGAGCTCCCGGCCAGGAGACCGTCGAAGACCGAGGCCTGGACCCTAGCTGGCCTGAGCTACCCCGGGCCCGCTACGAGGAGGAGCTGCCGGAGCCCGTTCACGCCCGCTACTGGGAGAATCCCTGGGAACCGCACCCCACTAACCCTGAGGGTGAGACTGGACCCGAACCCCTTCGCCCCTGCTGCTATCCAGAGGAGCCGCCTGAGGACCATTGGCCGGACTTCCCGGCAGAGCTACCAGACTTGCCGCCGAGCCCGGGCAGAGAGGAGCCCATGGAGATGGACTGGCCCGATCCCGGCGTAACGAACGAGGTAGGCTTTGAGGGGGATCACGGAAGTAGCCCGGGGGTAGCCGACCCCGGTCCGGCTGCAACTGAGTGTGAGCCTATGTCAGTGTGTTGCGGTCTGGATACCCCACTGACCAGCAGCGGCAGCAACCGCTGTTAGGGCCCCGGGCTGGAACGCAGTGGAGTGGGTGGGCCTGCGTTCCCCCCTGCCACCCTCCGCACGGGTGGCAGGCTTCCCCCTCACCCAACGCTCGGCTACAGAAGCCTGGGCTTTGAACTATTTGCTCGCTCAGCCCCTGCAACAAGGGCCTGAGCCTAACTGTGTTTGCCCCGCCCTGATCCAGGGCCTGGGCTTTGAACTATTTGCTCGCTCAGCCCCTGCAACAAGGGCCTGAGCCTAACTGTGTTTGCCCCGCCCTGATCCAGGGCCTGGGCTTTGAACTATTTGCTCGCTCAGCCCCTGCAACAAGGGCCTGAGCCTAACTGTGTTTGCCCCGCCCTGATCCAGGGCCTGGGCTTTGAACTATTCACTCGCTCAGCTCCCTGCAAACAAGGGCCTGAGCCTAACTGTGTTTGCCCCGCCCTGATCCAGGGCCTGGGCTTTGAACTATTCACTCGCTCAGCTCCCTGCAAACAAGGGCCTGAGCCTAACTGTGTTTGCCCCGCCCTGATCCAGGGCCTGGGCTTGAACTATTCACTCGCTCAGCTCCCTGCAACCAAGGGCCTGAGCTAACTGTGTTTGCCCCGCCCTGATCCAGGGCCTGGGCTCTGAACTGTCTGCTCGCTCAGCCCCTGCAACCAAGGGCCTGAGCTAACTGTGTTTGCCCCGCCCTGATCCAGGGCCCGGGCTCTGATCTATTTGCTCGCTCAGCCCCTGCAGTCAAGGGTCTGAGCTTTAACTGTGGTTGCTCCGACTCTGCACTAAAGAGCCGGAGTTTCGGGACTAACTGACTGCTTGTTCCCACAGTAGTGAGTCGGTGTGGCTCCCCTCCTGTCCGGAAGGGTCGAGCCCCGGCTAGGACCTACTACAGTCCTATTTTTGTAACTCATATGAGGAATCCCATAGAAATCAATGAGATTATTCTCAAGGGTGACAGGTCATTATGTGTTTGCGTGGTGGGCCCTAAGCTAATATTCACACAAGATGATCGCTAAGAACCAAACCGTGCCTTATGATATCTATGGCTCTCATTGACATTGAGTCAATGAGTCCACACATGTGTGACTGAAGACCGCTATAATCCACACACATTTTCCCCCAAATCATTTAGGCCCCGAGTTTCATGTAGGCAGCATCCTACCCCTGCTCAAAGTCCTGTTGGCTACATAATCCTCCTGTACAGAGCTCACTGCAGGATTCAGGCTTTAAAGAAAATGAATTCCCCTTTGCTTCTGTGCCAGTACCTCCTGTTTTCTACTTTCTCCTCTACCACCACACCATCCCCCTACATATACTGAATCTGGCAAGTTTTGTGACATGCACACAATGCTAAAGCTGATTTCATATGCTTGGAACAAGGGAATCAGAAATGACACACAAGAGATATGAGCTAGGTGGGGCGCACATATGGGAAGACAACTGTTCTACGTGAGTCCTTCTCATGCTAATCTTACTGTAAATAATATGTAGGGTATATGCGAAAATGTTAGCTCTATGCTAACTCACAATGGTTGGCTTTCAATCCAACTTGAAACAAATCCAAAGAGAAAAATACAAGAGAAAGTTGCACTGTTATTTAGTAAGTTACTCCTCCCTAAAATTAACTATAGACAGAAAATCTAACAGGCATTCAAAATAATATCAGTGTCCAGGCGAATAAAGTTTCTAGATGCATAAACAATTAAATTAAACAGACTACATCTGAATCCAATTATTTTTACAACTTTTTAAATTTAAAAAACTATCTCCTAGGACACGGACTGCGTATTTTTCTATGTAATTCCTCTTGAAAACCGGGAGTGATTTTTCTTAATAAAAAGCAGCATACCATTTCATTCAAAATCAAACACTTCTGAAGTGCGTCAGACCCATGTACAAACATCTTGTCAGAGAAAGGTATCAGTGCTTTTAACACAATCCTATTCCATTGAAGTTAAAGTAAGGTGAACGCCTCTGTTTAAAAAAAAAAAAAAAAAAAAACAGCACATAAAACACTTTCCGTTTTCCCCTCTTTAGCATCAAAGGCATGTTTACTGCAAACATGGAAGTGTAAGGGAAATGAAATGGTGAAAGATGGTTGCAACATCGTTTTTACACATTTATTTTTAGAACTTTTGCATTTGAGGCCTAATAACCATAAACTCTAGTTTTCAAACTTAGCATACCCCAGTGTTTCATTTCCCCTGCCAGTTGGATGTTACTGCACATTCCCAATCTCTAAAAAGGTTTATAAGGATTAAGTGACCTTTACATGACTGGAATACTCTTTTGTTCTTTCCTCGTAGAACCCAATTCTACCAGGTGCTGAGAGCCTGCAAACTCCTGCTGATTTCAATGAGTTGAGCACATTCAGGACTAACTCAGCATCTTCCAAGATTGAGCTCTTAATGCCTGCTCCTGCTCCCGCTCCCATGGAAGCCAATACAGATTTTACTACTGACTTTAATGGGAACAGACTCAGGCCCTTAATGGCAAACAGTTATTCTCGATAAAAAGTACAAAGACACCCTCAAGTTCCCGTCTCCTGCTTGAACTTTCATTGCTGCTTTTATTGTAACTGTGAATTCAGTCCATGTCACGTGTTCCTTTGTTCTTAAGCTTGACATATGTTTTAATGCACAGTGCAAATCTACATGCAAAAAATAAGTGTGCCTGCCTATAGGGGCATTAATACTGTACACAGCAAACATGGTTATAGTTATAGTTAAAAGCAACACCGCCAATGACAGTGCAGCTTAATATTTCAAACTCCCAGCCCCTCTTGCAAGCTCCCCTCCCTCCCCCCCCCAAAAATACAAGACATGCTGAGCATACAAATTATGTCACTGACATCTGGAAATAGGCACAACTACCCAAGTAAAAAATAAACACCACAGAGGTCACGGCTTTAACAGACTGTCATTCTATATTTAAACTGATTGATTCACACAAAGGTATAATCATAGAGAACATTGGGATCTGCAGCTCACAAGATTCAAAGTTTCAGGCAAAATGATTTTGGCAGGAAATTTATATAAAAAAAAGCGTGTATCTGGAATAAGCTAATTGATGCATTCAATATTATTATGATGCACACAATAATTTAAACTTCAAATGTGAATAATGCCTACTTATTTTCCTACCTAACCGCTTACTTTTAACTATACATTAACATGTATCATTTACAGGACTTCTTTGCATAATATCTATTGGTTATGCAAATAAAAGGCTTTGATGAATAATGGACAGTAACTAATTTGTATAATCAGTTTCCCTCAATTCAGTGTGATAATGATATGTAAAGCACATCACTACAGACTGTCTGTGAAATGAATTCTGTCTCAATATGCTAGTCAACTAGCCATTAGACCTTTGCACGGGATCACCGTAAGAAAAGCAGAAAAACCCACACACATTCTTTCGATTTCTAAAGGGAAATTTGACTCTAGCTGTAGAACAAAGAAAGAAGAAATAGAAGTAAAAGAAAATCAAAGAAAAAGTGATTTGGATTCAAGGGGATCAGATGTTTCACTTATTGCAGGTTGGAGACCTTCAATCAGTCAAATGAAAGACACATTTGTATTAAAATACCTACAAGGCAGAGAGAAAGCCTTGATCAGGTGTATTAGATTTAAGTTACAGCTCTCTTGCTGAGAGATGTGAACCTACCTTCCAGTCTATCTGTTCTCAATATTGAAGGTTTTCTGTGTTACAAACAGATGAAAGGTAGCTCATTTGCCTTCCCACATATCTGCTAGACATTAACTGTACATTTTGAGCATATGCTGCAAGGAGATGTGAACTTACTATACGCCAAACAGACACAAATATTCACCTGTAAAAAGGGATGAAGTTGAACTATGTTAAGGGTGTCACCTAAATCCAACAGAAGCGAGGCTAGTCAATGGTAAGGCTGAAGTTCCATTATAGTCAGTCTTCGCTCTTAGGATTCCTATTGACTTCAGTGGGAGTTTTGCCTAAGGGCTTATTATTTCTGTTATGATTGTGCCTCGAGACCCCAAACAGGGAGTATGGCCCTGTTGTACATACAGACAAACCCAGAGACAGCCCCTGCCCTAGTCTCTGCTGAGTGAAGATGGCACAATGTGGCTCCAAGTCACACTAGAAGGAGGTGCAGAAGGTTAAAGCCAAATGCTGAGATCTTTACTTGGTTTTCACTCTGTCCCTTCATCAGACAGACAGATTCATTGAGCTTGCCTGAACATAAGGAATGGTGTCAACACTGACTACACAGCCTTCAGGATTTCAACCAATGAATAAATAAAATAAATAACAGTGTATGTATATTTAGCCTTTCCATAGGAGACTCTCAAAATGCTTTACAGACTAACAAGCTACAATAACACTATGTGAAGCAGGTAATGTGTATTTCTGTTCTGCAGGGGGGGGAAGTAGGGGCACAGAGCTAAGTATTTTGGCGAAGGACATACTCAGCTGAAAGGATGGCAAATAGAGGGCCTCAGCCCTTTCCTCATGTAAGTGCTTATATGGCTCTCATCATGGCATCACAAGTGTCAATTAGCTTATCCTGACGACACCCCATGAGCTAGGGAAATATTACTATCCCCATTTCACAGAAGGGAAACTGAGGCACAGAACACTTGCACAGGAAGCCTGTGGCAGAGGCAGGAATAGAACCTAGATCTCCTGAGACTCAGTCCAGCACCTTAACTGTAAAATCATCTGCTAAAGTTCTGGGGCTGGGATTCTGCAAAAGAGTAAGGCACAATCTAGAGAAGGGTGAGGCAATGGTGTCTTTAAGCCAGGTCAGTGCAGCCTTGGTAAAATAAAGCAGCTAGGAGTTGTTCTGCTTTATGGTGCCTAATGGGGACTCTGCAGCCCATAGCCGCATATGGGTCATGGACTCTCCTCTTCACCCAGGCACACCCCCCAGTGCAAGAACTTGCAAGGGGCTCTGAGTAGGGCAACGCAATGCACCTGCATTGGGGTGAATTCCTCCTCAGCCCCTGTATGTCACCACAGTAATGTACAGGTTCTGTAGCTGGAGGGATAATCCCACTTTGCAATTAAGTTTCAGACCTGAGCAGAGCATAGAGACAGCCACATCAGCACTAAAAGATGGCTTCCTTATGGGAATGGAGGAAGGTTATTTCAGTGTCCTAATTTAGGAGATTGGTCCCACTGATTACAGGATCTAGTCCTTTATCAACAAAAGTGCATTAGTAGAAAAGTCAGAAAAACACCCACTGTACTGTCAGTTAGAAGAGTGAGACAATTATCCATGAGGAGCCCGATTCCCCAGTGTGTCACTCCAGTTTTATGACGGTATATGACTGGTTTATGACGTAAAACTGGTATACATCCTGAATCAGGCTTCAAAATTTCTTAATTTAACAGCTGACATCTGACTGCTATTCTACATAAACTATTGCTACAGTGATTGCTGCTTTCACACACACCCTTCATGTTTGCATGAGTTTTAAATCACCCTGCTCATTACAAAAAAGAAATCTATCATTGTAAAGCTTTGAAAGCCTAAAAAGCAACAGAGGGTCCTGTGGCACCTTTAAGTCTAACAGAAGTATTGAGAGCATAAGCTTTCGTGGGTAAGAACCTCACTTCTTCAGATGCAAGACTAGTTGACCTTTTCATTTATCTACCTAAAGCTTCTCTGTCATGCTCAAAAAAAAAAGTTTTATTTTAGTTCCTTATTTTTTTTAATTCATTTTTAAACAAAAATAAATATATTCACAATATGACTTGTATAACATTAACAGAAATGTTCTCTCTGTGTTGGACCTGGTAAAGAGATGAATGGGTAAAAATAGACAAAAGGCCAGAATAAGTTTATTTTCCTTTCATTATAATTTTATTTTTTGTTTAAACAGAGAGAGACTATAACTTTAACACTTTCATGGTCAAATGGGGAAAGGGCTAAACAGATGATATTTTTATCTTATTTATAGATAGCAACATATCACAGAATTTTCACAGTTATATTACAAAGAAGCAGTTGGCACGGAGGGGTACAGCTGACAGGCAGAATTTCTTAGCTTCTCGTATATAAGATTTCACACCGTGTTAAATCTACTTATTGGGAATGTGAGTATGATGCAATTCCCTTTAACAAAGTAAATAAAAAGGCCCAATCTGGTTCAGTGATTTCCATTCATTCTAAAGGCTCGCTCAGTATATGGACAATTTATAATTCACCCTGCTATGTTTCACAGTACACAAAGAGCAAGACGCGCATCTCTCCATCTGGATTATTTTATTTCAGATTAAGGAAAGAAACCAAGGAAGAACAAATATAAAGTCGCTGGAAGAACACAGTGATGCTTAACATTCTATATCTGAACTGAAATACAAGCTGGTAGCAGGGAATACTCCTTTGTGTGCAAAGGTGCAGCATATGGAAAACAGACTGATATGATCTCCTTTCAGCTACATAGCTATGTACATACTATTCCCCTACTGCTGAGCAGCTATTACCTGCCACTGGATGCGGCGTCCCCTTGCAGTCACAGATGAGGGAGAAGAGAAACGCCACCTCTGCAGGGAGAAAAAGAGAGGGAAAATGACTGTTCCTTCCTTGACGGGATAGTGCAGAGGAGCTAGTGTGCTAGTGCTCTCTCTAAACCATATACTGAAGAATAGGTATCTCCTGACAGCCCACACGTAGTGAAACTCTACTTATAGGGAAACCAGCTTGTGAAAAAAGTTATTACATTATGCGGTGATCCAGCCTCTGCAAGGTAGGTCCACAGGGTATTATACTAGAAACACACGATCCTAAGTAAAGAATTGCAGTATTCACCCTGGCTCTTTTAAGATTCATTGAAACTGAGTAGCTGGTGCCTTAAACGTTGTATTGTCATTTACACCTATGAAAGGTGGGTATCAAATGCTGCTATTGTGATTTGGCGCTCCATTTGCATAGGGGTCAATAACTACAGAAGATGCAAGGCAGCAGGTTCATCAGTGCAAACAATGACACTTCTTTCTTTGTTCTCTAAAACCACATGCAGGTTGACCAGAGAAGAGTTAATTCCCTAGATGAAGGGCTGCGTCTCTGCTGTCTGGAGGCGGAGGAAGGGTCAGGAGTAGCTAGGGTGGTGTCAGAAATTCCTGAGATTTGCAAATAGAATGGGGGAAAATGTAAATGCTGGGAAATGAATGTTAAATATCTTCAACCAGTGACTGGAAACCAAATTCTCAATTTTGGACGTCAGTAGGTACATGGAAATTTTGTATTGATTTAGGAGAAGAGAGTGGAAAGCAACCAGGGAGTGTTTTCCATTAGCCTTCTGAGTATAAGCAAGGACAATCAGATTGTATTTTAATATAGAAGAATATTGTTTTACTTTTCTACTATATATAGTAAGTAATCACTATATTTTCACAGACTATCCAGTGTGGCACAGCTACTTTATGCAAAAACTCCCAGTGGAATCTGCCTGTAGACGAGAGCCAGCTCACATGGTCACAGGAGGATCATCTCAGTATAGGGCAGTCCTTCAGTGAGTAAGATCCAGGGTATTGGCTCTGATGCCTTGCCTTCTACTGCTAACTGGGGAGATAATGACTGGGGAAAGATAGGGCTTCCTTATGCCTTGGCAATCCCTGACTTCTGTAATGGTGCCTTGGAACCACTGGTAGTTAGCGTAAATTAAAGCTGCTCTATCCGTTGTCTGGGGATACCAGTCCAGCATACAGTGGATATAGAACCTGGGTGGGCCAAAGTGGCCCATGGTGCCTTTGCACCCTCTCCTCTCCTTAGGGGGAGAAAAACCGGCATATGAGTAAAAACAGGCCGGGTCCATTTTTTGGTGATATTTCTCAGTAACTGACCCACAAAACTGCTGTTCACTCCCCGAGGAGATCAGGATGAGCACAAACCTCGGCTTCCTCACTCTGACCATTTTAAATGCGGAACATTTTTGATTTCCAGTCTGTTAAAGTGGACACCTGAGTTTCATGCATGCAAAGACATTCAAAGCAAACGATCAGCTTAAAAATGCTGGGCTGTTCATACTATGATATCCTGGCCTTTCTGAGACAAAAGTTCTGGGCACTGATGGCAGCCATTTAGAAAAAATAAAACTACAGTAGAATAGTAGTAATATCCACTCATTATATTCCACACCCAAACATAGCCACTCTATGAACTTCATACCCTCATATCCCAATGCCTGTACTTTGATCCATCAACCTTTTACCCCCAATCGGGGATATTGCAGATTATGTATTCCTTATGCCACCGGATCTTAAACCAAACTTTGCACCCTCGATAATCTGTACGTTATTCCCTGATAACCAGAAACTTCTATGCTCAAACTCTGTTCACCTTTTTTTTTTAACATCATCTTAATAAAACTTTTAAATCAACACCTCTAAAATAAGGGCAAATGGGTTAGCATTATATCTGAAAAGAAAAGCTACTGAACAAAGAATTTTTGACAATGTACTATACACAATAGAATGGGGGAGGAGCTATCGAAAATAGAAGTGTTATGGCCACTTTTTAAAAAACAGTGTAGCTACATTTCCTCTATAGAAATAAATTACATGTTTCAGATGGTGAAAACTCATCATATGTAGGATTAAGATTCTCAGAGTCAGTGGAGATAGTGATTACTCAAGTTCAACCATTTTCAGTGCAAGGTGACCTGAACATTCTTTTGATGATTAATACAATAGAGTTTTATGTGACAGAAGTAACAATTTGTATAATATGCAGGCACATGCATTATAGCTGGTCAAGTACTGTAAAAAAAGTTCATAAACATTTGTTTGAATTCCTAATTGCTGTTCAGTTTCACCATGTAATTTACTATTCATGACCATTTGCATGAATAGGCTTGTTTTCATGAGTGCTTGGGCAATGATTGCTCTTCCTATGAGTACAATTAGCCACATGCAAACAAAGGGTATGTTTGTCAAAGGGAGCATTTATTATTGGTAGTCTCCAGTTTAAAATTGTCCAGATTGTCACCCAATCAGGGGACAGAAATAACATGCAATTTATACCACTAGGTCCACACCATAAATAGAAAACAGCCAGAACAACCCCGAGCTCAAAATGTGTTGCCTGAAGAAGAGCTCTGTGTAGCTTGAAAGCTTCTCTTTCTCACCAACAAAAGTTGGTTCAATAATAGATATGACCTCATTCAACTTGTCTCGCTAATATCCTGGGACCAACACAGCTACAACACTGCACACACATATTACCATAAACCATTTGTTGAATTACAAACAATAAAAATAGTCTGTTCATTTATTTATTTAGTGTGTGCATAGTCATCTAGACAAGATGGCATCTTCAGTGGCATGATGCAGTTCTTCTAGGCCACCGCTTAACCTAGTCAGCAGGCATTCCTCGACAATATGCGCCATCATCTGTGTCATGCCACAGCTGCACAAAGGGCTGTTATGAAGGCCCCAGTGATACTGGCTGGCTGCACAGAGACCTTGCCCAGTCCAGAACCTGTTCAACAGGGACCGTTGATGATGTGGCAGGTCAAAACCAGGCGGGCAAATTGTGGAGATGGCGACGAGGGACTGGTTGGGGATTATAACAGACCCATTCCTCTCGCCAGAGTGTTTCCACCCTAACATCCTGGCATGGCAGATGACACCATAATGGGTGACGTGACAGCAAACGTGCAGCTGGTGATTTAAAAAGGTCATTGTGCAGCGGCAGACTTGAGCCTGTTAATGATTCATGAAGAGAAAAGAAACGGACTATATTAACTGGATAATTTACAATCCAGGAGTTGAGCTACATACATGTAGATACACACCCAGATTATAAAACTAAATGTGCACGTATAGTGTGTGTTTGTAGTTCTCAATTACAGCAGATGTGACTACTTAAGCAACTAACTGGTCATTTGGGCATGCAGTTGTGTACACTGATTTTTAAAATGGGCCAGAAATATTCATGGTATAAAGGTATTAAGGCATATTGAATATTAAAGTGGACCAGAAATATTCAGCACTTCTATAGTTCTTGATATTTTCAAACCTCTCTACAAACATTACATTAATGCACACAAAGTCCTTCTGAGATAGAAAAGTATTAATATTCTAATTTTAAAGATGACAGAAGTGAGGCCCAGAGGATGTCATAGATTCATAGAGTTTAAGGTCAGACAGGACCACCAGATCATCTAGTCTGACTTCCTGTATATCACAGGCCGCCAACACCAGCCAGCACCCGCACACTAAACCCAACAACTGAAATTAGACCAAAGTATTACCGTCCAAAGGAGCCGAGACTATATTGCGCCACAGGCAGAGAATAGGAGGGATTGAGGTGTACCAGTGCCCAAGGCCCACACAACAGCAGGAAAATGAGTAAGTAAGATATACCCAGATAATGTTGGTGACCTGCATCCACACTCTGCAGAGGAAGACAATCCCCCATCCCCAAGGTCATTGCCAATCTGACATGGGGGAAAATTCCTTCCCAACTACACATATGGAGATTGGTTAGACCCTGAGCTTGGGAGTGAGAACTTTCCCCAAGCCCACCCCATCAGTAGCAGAGCTGAAATTAGAACCCAGGAGTTCCTGGCTCACAGCCCAGTCCTCACTCCACCAGACCATGCTGCCTGAATATTTTATATATATTTCACTCTCTCCTCCTTTGTGGTGGTGGTTGTAAATCTACCTCTCTCAAATTCAATAAAAAATTAATTGGGGGGCAGGGGAAGAGTAATTTTAGACCTAAACAATAAAGACCAATTGACTTTTCGGTTTTCTGGAGGGTCGGAGAAGAAATCAGCTAGAGAACAGAAACTCCATTCCCAAAAGCTCCCCCTTCAGAATTTCAAGACCTTCATTCTCAGGGGTGCTGTGTCCCTTAATGTTTATTCAATGTCATCCGGGTATTATTTTCTCAGTTCTGAAGGAAGCAAGAATTCATTCTAAATTATTGATGACTCGGTGCTCAGCAGTGACAGTAGCCTTTAATTCACTGCTTCCTGCTGTCTGCCAGTCATCTCCTCCGAAGTCACCCATTATGCTGTGGGACACAGATTTGAGCACTCAACTTTGGAAAAAGTTCAGATCTAGGTGCAAACATTTTGATACAACCCTCTCTCTAGAGAATATTTTGGGAGAACACATCAGAGATAGAAATAGTTAGAAATATAGTCAGGAGTGAACACATAACCTGAAATTATATTCAAAACAGGAGTTGTGGTAAGAGGCTGTTATTAGTCAGTGATAAACCTTCACTTTCTGGCAACATTTTGGGTCTTTCTTCTACTCCCTGGTAGCCTTGTCTTTAACTTCTAGCCCTCACCACTTTTTACTTCTTGTTTCTATTCTCCACTTCCTAACTATTCATTTTGAAGGTTTAAACTTTTCTTCTGGAAATTCTGACATCTTATCAAAGACAAATTAAAATTGCACTGATAAAAGGGGAGGATTCCTTTGAAGAATTAAGTGAGATAATTAACTATCTACCTATTTGGCACCCAAAAATCTAACTGCACCTACAAGTCTAGTAATTTAGGTAGCCAGCCACCTAAACAGGTAGCTATCTCAATATCTAAAGAGGTATTCACACCCTTAATTCATTGTGGGTGTCAGGAAGCCAGAGTCCATTTTTACAGGGACAAAATGGAACCTACAAAAGTGGGGGTTGGGTTGCAACATGACTCAATCAGTCCCTCAAAGTATTACAGATGGGCCTGATCCCACAAACTCCCCCAGTCTAAATAGCATCAAAGAAGGGCATCAAATAGTATTTTATTTATTTATTTTTACCCCAATCTTCCTAGGTCTAAAGATACATAGAAGATGGGACAGTTGCCAGAGTTGTTTTGGAACAGGAGCAGGTCCACAATTAAAACATGATATGATTATATTTTAATTATTGTTCTGATCCTGTTCTACCTGAACTCAGTGGCAAATCTCCTCACTGACTGTGAGGTATAATCTAGTCTGGAGTGTGGTTTCCTGTAAACATGGTGCCTTTTATTTAGACCTAGGAGATTTGGGGTCAAGATATTTTTTAAACTGATTCCCATCTTTGATCAAGAATCCTTCTACAATTATTGGGGCCATTCAGACTTAAGAGTTTGGATCTCAGGTTTTAATGTCGTGTGTGTGCGGGGTGTAGGGGGAACTATATAAAATTTGGATCCAGATTCCGTCTGTGGGGAGGGGGTCTAGGATTTTGGCTCAGGCCCATCTATAATACTTTGAGGGGCTAATTTTTGGTTGCTGTTGCAAAATTTCCTCCACCTCTGTAGGCACAATTTTGTTCCTGTAAGGTACTGTCCTTGTATGATTTACATCCGCAATGAACCGAGAACATAAATAGTAGCAACTGGACTTGGAAACAACAGATTTCTGGATGCAGATAAGTGGTTAAGTGTCTAACTAGCTGGGATCCAAAATCCCAGCTGAAATATACGAAGGCCTAATTCTATATATATATATTTTGCATTCTCTGTGAAATACCTGAACAGCTTGTGAGTAACCTTTGAACCCTTCTAGCCAAACTACTGATAACATCAGCTCTAACTGAGCCTTCCTAGGACTCAGAGGAAAAAAGGGGGAGGGTGGGTTATTTGAACGGTTTGCTAAAAGGCAGTGATTTTAAGGAACTTTGGAGTGAAATTCTATCTTACGCCAACAGTTTTAGTGATTGTGGAGAGACACCTAAAAAAAAAAAAAAAGTTAAGCAATTTCACAGTGGAAAACAGCCCAGGGCAGAAGAAAACTAAAACCAAACAGTTTGCCGTCAGTGCTGTAGACTATGTTCAGTAAAAACAAAAGATCAAACAAGTTCTGTAATCATTATATAAAGCACATTTGCTATGGCATGTGAAGAAAACATACTTCCTTCCTAATACTAATTAACATTAGAGAGTTGTGGGCTGAAATGCAGGATAAAAATAGCTGTTTAAACTAATCACTCAGCAAGATGTAAATGTTACATATAAAGTATACCTAACGGGTTGGAATGAGATATATTTTCCCCAGAAGTAAGGAAAGGCTTTCACTACTTAGGAATTATAAAAGTTTCTCTTCCTGTCTCAATGCAACAACATATGCATCCTTTGTACGAATATGGCCACCCTCTTAGGTTGTCTTATGTTTCCTTCATTCCTTAAGGGTTAAATAGCTTGCTCTTTCTTTGTTTAGGACAATATCAAATACGCTCCTGTGCAGCACAAACTCATCCTATTGGTTTGACACCTGTATTTAGCAACATTCTCATTATCAAATTGATTGATGGGTTAGATGGTTGAAAAAATACCATAGAATAATAAAATAATAATAATTTGAATGTATAGCATCTCTTTGATCTAAAGATCTCCAACTATTATTCAACAAACCCACTTATCCATCAGTATAATACAGACATTAAATACATATGCCAGTTTAGCATGTAGCAACAGTGATGAAATTCTCAAATCTTCTCCTGTATCTGGACAAATTCCTATTTCTTTCTGTTTGATCTTTTCCCATATAAGCCCTATCTCTTCCTTAAACAAAACATGGAAAAAGTTATAATGATCATCTTTCCTCCTAAACATTCCACCCTTCTTCCCCCCACAATGTCTCCATCACCATTAACAATTCCACTAACCTCCCCATCATGGCAGTCACCCCTAAAAATAAAAGGGGAATGAGGCCAACTTCAAAACAAACTCCCTCTCCAAGTCCAACACATAACCTCAGGGTACCCACCTCCCAGAAAAGCCTGGGAAGTAAGGTGTGCCTTGCAAACAGATCAAACTGGGAAGCAATTTCCAAACACGAAGACATCCCACCAAGTTTCTTGGCAACTGTGGCTACCTGGGTAACCAGAAGCAAGAGGATTCTATGACCCTCCACAGACTGTCAGCCTAAGCAAGAAATGGGACCTGTTAGCTCCAGCTAGTTGCAACTGACATGGTATCACAGGATGAGAGAGGTGATTTCTGTAATGGAACATGTAGCCAAGGCAGATCACAGAGCATTGATTTAAAAAGACCCCCTAAAGGAAATATTGTTCAGGCAGCCACCTTCTGCAATAACTGCAGCTTTCTGGTGATTTTAATGTACAGCCCCAATACTCCCCATTGCAATAATCCAAACTTGATTTTGAAATGAGGAATAATTATGGTGAAGACCACGTCTGAAACAGAGTCCACAGCCTTCTTACCAAGTGAGGATGGAAAACTTGATTGGAAACTTCTCTAGCCTAGATATCCAAAAGCAGCTAGCAGCTTGTGTTGCAAACCTTAATAATAAAATGGCAGACATATCCCCTCAGGAGGGATGCTGTTATAGGGCCCAATGCTGAAAGACACTGAGCACTCTAGCCCTAAACCAGCAAATCGCATGGTTTCCTTTGAGTCCCCAGTTAGAACTTCTCATGTGCCAGAACTAAAGCACTTAAGTGATTTGCTAAAGCAGGGCCAGTGTGCTCAGCACCTTGCAGGACCAAGCCAATAATCTCCACCTTTTCTACGCTTGCTTGGAGCTGCAGAAAGGTCAGCGCCACCTGATGGCCATAGGTAGTGATGATTTTTCTAGATCTATAAATTGCCTTCATGAAAACCTAATCCCTATCAACCAATGCTATCTGCACAGTTCCCTTGATATGCCCAAACCAGTGGTAAGAGATCAAAATGCAAAATATTGCTGGAGTTGCCTCCCCACAAGCTTCCTTAAAAGGATTCAAAACAGGGCAATAACTGGAGAACTGGGATTGAAAGATAGTTCTTTTGAGTATCATACATTGCTTTATTAGATTAATCTGATACGACAGACGCCTTCCTTAAGGCTTTCACCTACCAAGTGCAACATAGATCTAGTACTCGTGTCATATCAATCACTAAATTCCAGAGATTCAGTGAGGTTCCACCGAAATGCTAAAGGAGACCGCTGAGACAGTGTTCTCCTATGATACAGACAGATTGTTTGGTCTGGATCCAAGTTTACTTATTTACAAGGTAATTTGAAAATCTTTATAGCAATACATATCTGACCCTTTCACAAAAAGGGTCAACCCATACAAACCAACCTATGTGAACCAGGAAATTAGCAAAGAAAGATAGTCCTATAGGTGCTGTGCTGGAGACAAAAAAAAAAAACCCTGTTCTTTGCCGCCTTCAGAGCTATGGTACAGGATGTCAAAAACTCTATGCCAAAGCCTCATGGCCCAATTTGGAATGAGATGTCCACCTATGGTGTTCTAGCACCCTTACTTCCTGCTTCATCAGTCACAGGTCATATGAATACCACTAGGACCGGTAAAGATTAGGTCAAGGAAGAGGGAAATTAGGAGACACTGTAGTGATGATCAAGGACAACAGATGAGATGGTCCCACAAGAGCACTGGTAGTCTGTCAGCTAGAGAGTACTCTTCTTCAGAGCTATGAGAAACCTAGTAATTAGGTGAACCACCAGCTCGGATGCTGGACAAGCAAAACACATGGCAGAGATAAAGGTTAGTCTGTAAAAAGGACATCAACTCTAACCTTTTAAAGCCTCCCGTCCTAATTAAAAAAAAAAAAAGAGTAATAGCCCCATGAGTTGAGTCATAGGCCACGTGGGACAGACACATGCTAGTCAGGGTGACTGAGATGATTGACAGGAATAGTCATCTACACGGGCACTGAAGTTCACAGAATTAGTATTAGTGACTCCATAACCACCACAAAGACAAACCCATTCAGCTCAAGCAGGGGCTCTGACGTGTGAGAGAAATGCCAGTTCTACTTTTATCTCAAACCATGACTCACATTTTAAGTGTGTTTTCTTCAACAGCAGATAACACTTGGGCACCCATAAAAATGGTTCATATTGAAATAACAGATGAGGTAACAAATTCATGAAAGGCAAAATTGTTAATGACACATTAAAAACAAGTCATGTAACAAAAAGAGACACAACGCAAAGATACATTTAGTAATAGAAAAAAAGCAAGGTCACAGAATATTTAAGTGTTCAGAACCAAGACACAGTATTCTTGCTAGGTATTATTCATCGTGCAGGAAAGTATTCAAAACGTGTAAGCCTGTGTTAGGAGTACCAGGCAAGACAGCCCTCAGGGAAGCATTGGGGGAGTTGTACATCTAACCACAGACATACAGCATGGATCAGCTATCCGACAGTGGGTTATATGGCTGTCATAGCTCATTGGATTTCCTTGTCTTTATCCACTGTAAGCATTTGCAAGACATCAATGAAAACAGTGTTCCTATGTCTAAAAGTGTTCAGGAAAGCTCATATATCATTCAGCTTCTGGAAAAAATCTTTAAAACAACATAAAATAGTGGTTTTCTTCAGAGAAGCTGAGAACAGGTTATGGAGAGTGTGACAATGGTGCTAACATCTTAGAAAGATTTAGTTTACACATGTGACCTATTTGGTACATTGTGTCAGTCTTGTAGTGCATGGATTGCTGGAAGCATAACAGTAGATAAAAGATATGGTTTACGCTGCCAAAAACGTTAGCCATTTCAATTTCTTTCACAGGGCCATGAATAGTTCACTTGAGTTGCAGGAGAAAAAAAGTTTCCCCCAAAGGAATCTGATCCAGAATGTTGCTGTAAGGAGGAATTCTTTCCAAAATACGATACAGAGCCATAGTGAACAGAAAGAGGCCTAGCACAGAACACTTTGTAGAAAACAATACTAACCTCACTTCTGTGGATCTATAGAGGTAGCATGCAAACATCTCGTTTGCAGTGTTGTTGTAGCCGTGTTGGTCCCAGGATATTAGAGAGACAAAAGCTGGATGAGGTATTATCTTTTATTCGACCAGCTTCTGTTGGTGAAAGAGACACGCTTTCAAAGCTACCCAGAGCTCTTCCCAGACCTGAAGAACAGCTCTGTGTAGATCGAAAGCTTGTCTCTTTCACTAACATAAGTTGATGCAATAAGAGATATTACCTCAACCACCTTGTCTTGGTCCATCTGAGACTCAAACCAGAGATGTCCTCTGTATTAGCCACCTTGAATCAGGTAAAACTCAAAGCTTCTGTTCTCTTTGAGCATCAACTGGATCTTATAAAAATCCATTTTGATTAGTAAAGAGTAAATGAAGTAGAATTAGCATATGGATACGACACCAAAATCTGTGCTGAGAATGATTGATCATACGTAGAGTGATGAAAATTATATACAGGATGATAAATTCTAGACTTTAAATTTTTTGTAAAACGTGTGGACATCTAAATCAAGGTCTCACTGTTCCACATGGATCATCAGATGCACCCCAAAAGTTCTGACATGCTCACAGGCGAGAAGAACAAATGGTGCAGTAAGAACTTCAGCAGCAGCATCTGCTTCTAAGTCAATCAATCCTCCATTGTCTTGCAGCATCAACCACAGTTCCTGTTACTTTCTGGTTCACAGGAAAATACTTCAGCTGTTGACAAAAGCTGCGAAAGACTGCATCTAATATGCACCGAAGTGTGAAATCAACAAGCAACCACTACTTACAAAGGTGAGGTGTTCTTTATTATGAACAATCCACCCAATACTGAAAAACAGAAAAGTTTCCAACCAAGAAAGCTGTGGTAGAGGCTGTGGACCGCGATCCCTAATTCATAACAAAAACTGAATGTAGGTGTGTTGTATTGAGAAAAATGCCAGTCTGCCTATTTGAAAGGGCAATACAACAACAGGTTGGGGGAGAGGAACATATTGGGTTGAGGGATGCAGTAATTAGGTTGGGGCAATGACCCTTTAAAAATGGCTACTGGTTATCTTTAAGGGTTTGTTTTTTTGTTTTTGTCCTTGGTGCCTCACCTCCTGGAGAAGGCAGCAAGTCCAAACTCTCCTGTGTATATAGGTAACTGGAGAAGACTATTTTGGAGGGCAGGAATGGCAGCCCTAGGTTAGAGAGACATTCATCCCTCTCTGGACACCCATCAATAGGGTCTGTCTGACCAAGAGGATGTCAAAACAGGGACTTGTGTTTTACAGCTATAAAATCCCTATCTGTGAAGAAGCTGAAAATGACTTATCTGCTTTACCTCATTAAAAGTGTAAATCTCAATCTGGGAAGTGAACAGTTTTTTTTTTGTTTTGTTTTGTTTTGCTCTCTGTTTTTAATAAACCTTGTTTCTGGTTGAGATTACGGTCATATGGGTAATTTCACCCAGACATCCCCAAGGGATAAAAAGAACCCTGAAAGCTCTGAAGAGAGGTGCTGATGGGCAAAGAGTTTCTGGAACCTACCGCCCCCCGCCTTTCCCAGTGTCGGCTAAGGGGCCTGGATAAAGGTAACTTCTCCCAGGGAGTTGTATTGCCGTTAGGCAATGGCAAGTGGACACGGATGGAGAAGCCAAAAAACCGTGAAGGGAATGAGAGCTGGCAGAAGTGCTGGTCACAAAAGAAAAACAATTGTAGAGATGAATATCAGTTGCTTTTCATTCTTTAGACTCTAGTTAGCAGAATGCATAGACAGGGGCCTGCTTCTGGCTTTCACTCATACCTGTACAAACACCATTGATTTATAATAGAATAACAGAGCAGAACCAGTCTTAAAATTAAAGCCCACATTTTTCAAGAGAAACCTTAGGCATGTGGAAACAAGTTCCATGTGTCTGGGCAGAGGACAGTACAGGCTGTGCACATTATAAGGTGTGTGTGTGTGGGGGGCAGAAATGAAGGTGGCCAAGCAAAGCCAGATCATGGTCTGTTTTTTGTATCAGCACAAGGGAGTAAAGGAGGAAAAGGAAGCAGCTCTCAGGTAGTAGGTTCTACAGAGTTGCTGCATCTCACTCATAGTGGTGGGCAGGAAGTGGACACATTGGCTCCATCTCCCTTCATGCCACACCTGTTAATACAGTAAGCAGGTACACCAGGTGTCATATGTAGCATCTGGTGTATACTCAGGGCAGGGGAGAGAGAATGACTCAGTAATAATATTTGACTGCTCAACAGGCAAAGTACCATTGCACTGCCCCCAGATTCAGGGTGGGCTGTAAACGGGACTGTCAACTTAGAGCTTTTTCAATAGCACTGTAGTTCACAATCTCCCTGCTCTTTCTTTGTTCCTATGGTACACACAAGAGGTTGATAGGTAAAGAATGTTTTGAGAACTGAGTTCCTTGGACTTGCTGTGTATTTTAATGGAATAGCTCTGTGGCTGGCTTCAGACCCAAACTCCTTCTGTGCAGGAACAATTTATACCCACAAGAATGTGTGCTCCCATGTTTGAGCCATACAAAATGAATTGCTGGTGCAAATCGGAATAGCCGCACCTCTGACAAGGCAAGATGGACCTGCAATTCAATTGGAGGCATAACTCATTCCTGCAGAAGGAGGCCATCCTCCTGAAAACGGAGCATAATATGTCTTATAGCACATGGGGAGGGGGGGGGTCTATTCCATTAACCTGTGAGCTTGGGCAAGTCTCTGCACCTCTGTATGCCTTTGTTTGCACCTCTATAAAATGGGCATGCTAATGGTTAACCATCTTACTTTGGCAAGCACAGACCAAGACCCTAAATTTGTCCAATGGGCAGCAAGGCTGATCAGTTGCCTAGTTCCCCAGCAGAGTAAATAGAGTTAATTTGCACCAGTAGAAATCCAGAGCAACCCAATGAAGTCAATAAAATTACTCTGAATTTACACCAGCAGAAATGAGAGCAGAATGGGGCTTATTGGTCCACATGCTCCCTCTCAGCTGAGGAGTACATAGGACAAGGAGGTGGTGGGAACGAGGTCACTTTAAGGTGTGAGCAAATTTGAGACCTTGTAGCCAGGAGTCCTGGGTCTGTAGCCTCCTTTAAAGGATTGACGCATCCTGTTATTAACCCTCAGTATAAATTAGAGCAGCCTGAAGGCTGGATATTTTTCTGAGTCTCAGTCTACACACATATTCTTAATAAAAACCAAGCAAACCAGCAGTTAGACAATAAAATATCTATGTACATTTTATTGTTTTTCTCTTTTTTCTTGCCCCCACCCTTATTTTCCCCTAATCTCACTGTGTATTTTTTTCCCCACTCTGAGAAAAGCAACCACAAGGGAGCCAGATGTGCTGAATGTATGGATACCAAGAAGGCAGTCTGGCCTAGCAACAAGAACCATATGAAAGATTTCAGAATACTCTTGGCTTTTCATCCTGTTTATATTTCCTGTAATGGGAAAATAAAATACAAAGTCCAGTTTGTGTTTTGTTCTCTCTTTCCCAAGAAAATGTATTTCTGGTTTCCTGTTTCATCTCCTAATTGGCGTATGTAAACATGTGGGTGTATATATTTAGTCATTCTACTAAGTCTTTCTTCATCTCTTTACTTAGGGTACATCTACACTACAGGGGGGAGTCGATTTAAGATACGCAAATTCAGCTACGTGAATAGCATAGCTGAATTCGACGTATCGCAGCCGACTTACCCCGCTGTGAGGACGGCGGCAAAATCGACTTCTGCGGCTTTCTGTCGACGGCGCTTACTCCCACCTCCGCTGGTGGAGTAAGAGCGTCGATTCGGGGATCGATTGTCGCGTCCCATTGGGACGCGATAAATCGATCCCCGAGAGGTCGATTTCTACCCGCCGATTCAGGCGGGTAGTGTAGACCCAGCCTTAGGGTTATCACCACTGTAGTGGTTGTGTCCACTAGAGATGAGCAAAGAGGCTATTGTTCAGATTCTAATTATACCCCATAAATAGGAGTCAAATTATGAGCCCAAGCGTGAGACAATGGCAAAATTCTCATTGGCAACAGTGCTTTCTTCACTTCTAGAAGCTTGGCAATCTATAAGGGGAGGAAGCAGGAAACGGTGTTCATACCCTGATTTGAACACTCTTTATGGCCTCAGCAACCCTATTCAGTACAGATTAAGTCAATTTAAAGCACCCACTTAAAGTTAAGCAGGTGTTTAAGCAATGTTCTAAATAGAGATGAATTTAAGCATGTGCTTTGGTTCTTCCCTGAGTCAGGACCAAGAAGAAGGAAGGATAATCATGTTGGTAAGGCACCATTCTGTATTTTCAGGAGACCTAGGTTCGTTTCTTAGCCTTTCCACAGACAGCTTGTTTGACCTTAATCACGCCAATTTTTAGGCCCCAGTTTTCCCCATCTATGAAGTGAGGATAGTAGTATTTTCCTTCCCTCGAGGAGTATTTGTAAAGATAAATACATGAATTGTTGTGAGGTTTTCATCTTGTGATGGGGACCCATATAAAGAACCTGGACAGATAGAGAAATGTAATGGGAGTAGGATCTGGCCCCTATTTGGATATGCAAACATGAATACCAACTTTACCTGGCCTATATGTTCCTCTCAAAATGTACCTGGGGAGGATTGCCATTAGCTTTCTTACTTCTCTCTATCCCCAAATAGAGAAGAGAATGGATTGGTGAGCTGACTCTTTCCCCGGCTCCCAGTTTCTTATCTCATCTTGCTTGTTGGAGTGATGGGCCAGGAGACCCTTTCACACCCCCTTCTTCAATTCCACATCCAGTTGCTGTTCCTTCTAGACTCTTAACATTAACCACTCACATTTGTAAGGGGGCAGAGTGGGGAAATCAGTCCACCACATGTGGACTGCAATCTAGATTCCTAGTATCCCCGATTTTGAGGGTACTTATACCCAGTAAACCCACCCTCTACAACACACACTTGGTCAAACTTTTTAAAAGAACAAAGCTCCTACTTAGGCACCAAAATAATGGCCAGATGTTTGAAAGAATTCAGCAGGTTGAAAGCTGAACTCTTAGATGAGGAGTATCACAATGGGAGCTGTTGGGTGCTAAACAAAAATCCTGGCCACAATCATTGGACACCCAGCACATGAAAATATGGCCCTGAGCTTCTTTGAAAATCTGGTCCTGGGGGCCTGATCCAAAGCTCATTGAGAGACAAAGGGTGTGTGCATAAGGAAAGCCAGGTGATGGAGGCCGCAGGTGGTCAGTGGCAGAATAAAGAACAGAATCCAGATCTCCTGAATACCAGTCCATACACACAGAATATACTCCGGTTTCAGAGTAGCAGCCGTGTTAGTCTGTATCCGCAAAAAGAACAGGAGTACTTGTGGCACCTTAGAGACTAACAAATTTGTTAGTCTTTAAGGTGCCACAAGTACTCCTGTTCTTTTTGAGAATATACTGTATGTACCTATGCATTTTCTAATCAGCTTTCACTTAAAAAGGAATGTTGCAGTTTTTGCTAGTATATGAACAATAGAATTGAGTGGGCAAGATCGTTTCCCCTATTGCCAACATGCTGCTGTTACCTCAGACCTAATTTTGTGTTCGTTGTTCAGACCAGACCACCTCCACTGAGGTTGTCACTGTACGTTTCCCCCTCCCTGGCCCCCATGATTAAGCAGATGCTGGAGTCAAGTAGTTCTATCTTCTCTCAATGTTTGTAAATGACAGTGTTTTAAAAAGATGCAAGCAGCAAATAATCTGGTACATAATCGTTATTTGATTTTTTACATATGTGTAGACCAAATAAGCATATTAGATCTCTAGCCTTTAATTAAAAAATAGTTTAAGGCAGGAAAAAAAAGTAACATCTTAATAAATAACATCTGACCAAGAACTATTTAGTAGATCATACCCTAAGTGTGGCCAAAAAAAAAAAAAAAAAAAAAAATTACAACAAGTAAATCATTATTGCTATCTGAGTCTGAATAGCTTCCATCTGATTTATATATGAAAATACACTCCATAGAAGAACAGTCAAAAACTTCAAAGGCAATGCAGGATGCTGCTAATTTCTGTATCTGACAACGTGATGCAGTGTTTGGATTTGCATCTGTGCACTTCAAAGTGTGGCACTCACTAAAAAAGAGTCTCCCTTTATTTTGACATGGATTTGCAGAGTTGAGCAAGAATGAAGCCCCAAAATGGACACTTGGCCAAAAAAAAAAAAAAAAAAAAAAAAAAAAAAAGCTGTTTGCTGCTATCTAAATTCAATAATGCTACAGAGAACTGAGGATTACAACAAGAGTACGAGTTATGGCTGTGGTACTTCAAGTAATCTCCAGTGACCACCATCCAGTGTCAACATATGGTACTCAAATGCAGATTTAGAATTTCTTTGAAGTTATATTGAATCTGACTAACGGGTAAAGTGTAGACCTCACATTTTAACATGCTGAGGTTGTCAAAATTTCAACTAGGGCAGCTAGAGATTAGTGCATCTTTAGCCTGTGAACTACATACGATAAATGTTTCTTATCTAAAAATTGCCACCAAGATGACTCTGATGGTTTGTCTTACTTTCGTCTAGCTGCCTCTCATGGGAGCCTACAGAGCAATGATATAAAAACATTTATCCAAATCACAGAACATTAAAATAGTCATATATATTATATAAATACATACGTATAATGATGCAGAACATATAACATTAATAATGTAGTGTAAACAAGCCACATCAATACAAATCTTATTCACTTTGCTGAAATGTATCTTATGGAGTTAGTTCCTCAGCTGCTCTCATTTCCCCTGTGTGCAACATCAAAGTTTTTTTTTTCAGATAGCAACAGCTGCTGACCAGAAACATAATTATTATAATAGTTTTATTATTATTGATGCACATTATTGATGCTTAACTAGTACTTAAGACAAAAAATTAATCTTAAAACAATTACACTTTTGAAGCGTTCTATTCTGTGAAGTCTTCTCAAGGTGAAAATCTAGAAATAAATTATAGATGTTTAGAAATAATATATTTTAGAGTACTGTACCTGGAATTACAATGTCTAAAAATATTACCTACCATCAAAATTTCTAATTGATGCAGTACTGTCAAGTATTACATACACCAGCTATCTACTGTCCTTATAATTAATTTTGCATAATATGCCACAACATTAAAAGGATTGCTTTTGTATTTAATTATCTTTTTGATTTAAATTCTTTAAAAAGAAAAGAAAAAAACCCCTATCAAAGCTAACGGGACTCAGAAGATTTGAGAAGTAAATATCATATGCAGATTTTTATTTCCCAATTCAGCTGGAAAGCGAGAGAGTATTTTCATGCTTGATTAAGGAAGTTTAGTCCCTCCAAAATCACTCTTTCAAATTTAAAAATAAGTCATTGTATGCACACACTATTTAAAATAAATTAATAAAAGAATAGCAAGTTTCACTTGCTAGCTCAAAAGGCCAAAATCAAATACTGTGCTGTGATTTTGAAATAAAAAATCACCCAGCTTTTTCTTCATTCTTGTCAATTGTCATTTGCTCGACCAATATATATTGTATATTATTTCTAAAAGACCTAATCCTATAATTCTTTAAGCAGCCAACAAAAAGGTCAGTGGGAGTTTTGACTGAATGAGTCCAGTAGGATTTGGACTATATTGAATTAAAAACCTATATAATTCTAAACATTTTCTCAATTATATAGAATTCTTGCATGCTTAAGCAACTTGGTATATAGAATGAATCTTAGAGTTTAAATGCATCTTGCATCTGGATTGTAGATTTTGCCCTTATATTAACCTATCTGCAGTTACTGGGAATGTGTGTATCCTTTACTGAGAAAGTATGATTCATTTCATAGAAATTTTCATCTGCTATTAATCTTTCAGGATATAGTTAGTGTTCTGATATTTTCAGATATTGTTTTATGGAGGGATTTAAAGTAGCTCTCCCCTGGCAGCCTGCAAGATTACTCAGTGATTATAAGCAACTCAATACTGTATGACAGCATTTCCATGCAAGGGACTTACAATCATGTTTCATTAATTCAGCTTGAATGAAGCCTCATTTCAGGCCTTGAGGAGCTTAAGATTTATGTGAAATTAATAACATAACAGATGTCTTCACAATTTGGTTCCTCTGAAAAAAACTGATTACTTTGAAAACTTCAATGCTTTAAAATGCAGACTGAGGGAGTTTTTACTCTAGGGTAAAGAGTTATTCGTTTATATCATCCATATCTCAGAACTAAGTGGAATTTAAATGTCAGATTTATATTAAATAGTCATATTCTCCATTATTACATGTAATAAACAAAAGCCTATTACTTTCATTAATAATCTGTGTTGGACATTTAAACTAAATCTTAGAGAGATAAAGTCAGCACCTTTGATAAGCAGTAGGAATAAGTGAGACACAAGGGAGGTAAAGGAAGAATATTCAGGAAGCCCCTTTTTTATCTTTGTTTCTGATAATTTAATCATTTTTCCCTCATAGGAAAACAAAATGCATCTGTGCTCACACAAAACTCACCACTTTATAAAAGAGTTGAAGCGGTCTCTTGTGAATGCATATGCCTAAGGCCAAATCCCTTCTTTTTTCCACAGGACACTTTTAACACTGGCTCCTCTTTTTTTTTTTTTTTTCTTCTTCTTTCCAAAAATTCAATTCTTTTATCTAGGTTTCAGCCATACTAGGTGCGTTGCAAGCTGAATTTTAACATACTCACGAGCAGGAGTTTATCTTTAAGGAAACTGACTATGTGATTACTTCTCTGCGTAAAAAAAAAAAAAATTGAAATAAAAATTCTCTTAGCCTTGCTTTTTGATCCGATATGCTGAAGGGCACAGGGAACAATGCATTTTTTATTCAAATACTCAAGTACAGCTGATAGGATAGTCACTGTGATGGTTCGATATGCAAATGCATTACATTAAGGGCTGGAAAGCTGACAGTGCAGGATATTCCAGCTAAGACAGTATCAGAGAAATCGTAACAATTAGCTCTTTGATTGCTGCAGACACGGTTCATGCACCAGCCTCACATTTATAATGAGGTATCTCCCCGTTTCCTTTCTTGTCTAACCCAACCCTCAGCATCATGTCCACACTGATACGCCGCCCTGCCAAGAAGTAAAGGCTCCAAGATAAAAGATGAAATATCAAAAGCATTAGTATAAATTACAATTTTTTACATTATTAGCGATTTAATTACATGAGATAGAGAGGAGCTCACTGATTTCATGCTTGTGTTAAAAGTTACCATGGCAGTATTTCTCCCCTCCGAGACTACATAAGGAGTTATTGTTAGCACATGCTAAAACAGACAAAGCAATGTATTCTGGCTGCATTCTCTTTCTAAGTTTAATACCAAGGAATTCCTTAGGCATATATATACACGTAAAAAAAAAAAAAAAAAGCACATGTCTGGCACAAGGCTGTGAACTGGGAGATCTGAATTTGGAGATAAACTCGGCATGCCAGGCCTTAGGCTAGTGGAGACTGTGCTGATCATGCAGGTGACATGTTCTGCTCTCCATGAGGGACCTTATCATGCATTAGCATCCCCTCTTCACTGCACCCCACTCTCCTGAAGGGATGGCGTTAGTGTCACTCCAAAAGCATATGCTTATCAGCTTCTCTGGAGAAAAGGAGCAGCACCGGGTGGCAGGAAGTTGCAAGGAAAGAGTGGGATAAAGTCCAAGAAAAAAGGAAAATGTCAAAAGGCTAAAAGAAGAAGTCTGCTGTATCCAACTGCTCATACAATCATAGGCCCTGATCCAGCAAAGCACTTATGCACACACTTAACTTTGAGTGCGTGCATAATCCCATTGACTTCTATGGGAATACTCATGCTTAAAGTTAAGTATAAACATAGTGGACCAGGGCTAAAAGCAATCTACACGTTGAGATAGAGCTTAGTTTCTTAGGCATTTATTTTAAAGAGAGTGGAGATTGGTATTTGTACACACAGAGTCCAGAGCATTCAACTAATATCAACTTTAACAACTGCTTGAGTTACTTACATAAAGTTTTTCCATCCAACTCCCCAAGCTGCACTATAATCATTGTGTGCAAGCAGCATTCTGTCAGGAATATTACAGTCATACAAACCTTCCTTCAGCCTATTGGAATTTTCCTAATTGGATTACATGGAACTACATCACCATGTGTGGGTTGAAAAGTTCCGAGTGTAGCATTAAGTATTTGGTATGTATCAGAGGTTGTTCCCATTTGTCTTGTGCAGGAGGTTTCCATGAGCAGTTTAGTTAAACAGGGACACAGACACTGACAGATGTTGTGACCTGCCACATCAGAAACCTCTTCCTCAGCTAAAATGGATTTGAAAGCCAAACTATGAACATAAATTGTACTAGTTGATTGACTCAGATCCTGAAGATAGCTAAGCTTTCTCTAGCCGCTTGTCAATAAAGCATTCTACCTTTGATGTGTATAGCATCTTTTCAGACGGAAGAATCCTGAAGCACTTCAAGAGCTTCAAATATAAAGGAACCATTTCACTAAACCACTGAAATTTAGACAAACAGGACTGAAGATTTTGTTCTTCTTTTGCTTCATCTGCTTCATCCGCCTCTTCATTGGGATGGATTTGTTTTGTTTCCTGAATCTTGAAATGTCAGGGGGATGCAAAGTGAAAGTCACAAATTTTCCTGTTTAATACAGTACCAATTGGTGAGATCACTGTCAGTGATGGTGAAGTCTCAAATGGCTTGGAGTTTGGACTCAGATCAGATTTAACACCCAAGAGTGGTTTTCTTCTTTGTTTTGTTTTTAAGGCCTCAAGCAAACAAACTGTGGCTGGAAATGGCATGAGAACTGGCTCTTGCAAGCCAACCCAAACCCTGGAATGGTAGAGGCATGTGAAATCCAACCTCAATAGGATGTTTGAACAGCAGGCAGACAGGGAAAAGATTCAGGATGGCACTGCAGCATGAGGTAAGCACTTCATCAGGGCCCAATGAGCTATTCTGCACTGCCACCAACTAAAGCAACTGTAAGAACACAAGCATCCAGGGTTGAAATAACTCAGCTGGACTCCTGGTGTCAAGATCATTCCGCATGAATCTTCATAATAAATATCATTCCATACAATCAATACTTCTTAGAAGAAGTGTATTTGCCACAACAATTAGGGTGATAGTGTTTTTTTCACTTGCTACTTGCAAATTTAATCTCTGATGAGATTTTTTTGGGCACATTTTCCTAAATACCAAACATTAAAAAGACTGGAGGATATTGATTTCCAAGTCTGACTCAGGTGCCTTAGGGAGATTAGAAAGTGAATGGGAACCATAAAGTTACTGCAGAAATTCTTGATCCAAAGGTAGCACTGCAATACAAAATGCATAGAAGCGTTGTTATTCATACAGCAGGGTTAGTGCCACATGCTTCCTTGTCTCAAACAGACATGCACTTGATTTTGAACAGTCTCCCCCTCACTTTAAAGATGGTCTAACCCAAACCTTTCCCTTATTGCACAAAGTTGTACTCAAAGAAAGTATTACAACGATCATACAAACTAGCCTGACACAGTAGTCAAAGAGAGAAAGAAATCTCTTTTCGGTCAGGGTCCCTAGTGTTTTCACAAACACATCACTGTAGCAGTCAACCCCAGGATATGTTTCAGAATAGCCTTCTTTAAACAATTACCTATTTTCAAGTGCTTTCTATAGACTTCTTACAAAAATCTTATAATGCGGCACCTTCCCTTTATAATGCCACCTTCTGATTGCTCAGAGTAAACATGCTGTTTATGCAGTGTAAGCAAACGAATAAAGCTATTGATGAAATGCTCCATGCACAGCAGTAACATCGATGACTCTCTTTTTTTGGCTCTTTCTTATTCAAGACTAGACAGACATCATACTTCCTTTCTGTGTTGGTCTCATTTTGGGTCCCCCGAAGCCAACTTCTGAGAGCAAACCAGTTTGTATAAAATAGCATTCCTCCAGAAGCCTTCCACCATTTTCCTAACCAAGCAGCAAAGAGGAAATATGACATGTTAAAATTAATTTTTCCCTCTCTTCTGGTTTCTGGCATGAATCAGAACAAAAGGTGCCACAATAGCCAATAAAAGGCTTTTCTCATGTGTTTTTTTTTTTTTTTTGGCACTTGTGTTTAAGCTTTGCTTGAAGGTTGGGGATGGCTTTCATTTTATCTGAACTTGTCCATTCTTAATTACCACACGCTGCACAGAAACAGCAAACTTACTGATGCGACAGCACCATAATGGTGCATTTTTGCAGTGACCTATAGTGGTAGAAATTACAGTGAATTTATGTCTAATGCAGGGCTGGATTAAGACATAGGCTCTAAAAGCCTGAAAAGGATCCCCCGCTTTTGGAGTCAAGCGATTACTTCAGAGACTCAACTTTTATTTTAAAACCCAAGCAAGTTTTACTTCAGGCCTCATAGTTGCGTAGAAAAGCGTGAGAAGATGACTGGAATGCAACAGATTCAGTGACGTCTGCTGGACTATTTGCAGACAGCTTGGGGCAATAGGTTGAACTGCCCCAGAAGGTTTTGAACTGCCCCATTTACATCAATAAGGTGTTAAACTACAAGATACATTGTTCTGGGGATTCCCTGCCAACAGGGCCGGCTCCAGGGTTTTGGCCGCCCCAAGCAGCCAAAAAAAAAAAAAAGAGCCGTGATCGCGATCTGCGGCGACAATTCGGCGGGAGGTCTTTTGCTCCCAGCGGGAGTGAGGGACCGTCTGCCGAATTGCCGCCGAATACCTGGACATGCCGCCCCTCTCTGGAGCGGCCGACCCAAGCACCTGCTTGCCAGGCTGGTGCCTGGAGCCGGCCCTGCCTGCCAACATTGCCACGGTACAGGGATCTATGAGGGGCAGGTAGAGAATGCAGCAGGCCAAGCCCGCCCACCCAAGCAAATAGACCTCACTGCTGGGTAAGCACTGCCTCACTAGAGAGGACTGGCTATTATCCCTGCTCCCCTGCTCAGTCCCTGCTTTCACTGCTGGAAAGAAGCACTTTGCTGTTGTCCCTGTCTCATTAGGAAGGCGGAGAAGGCCGCAGCCATCACCACTACAAGCAGAGGGTGGGACAGACTATGCTGGCCCCCACGCTGTGGTATAGCTGGAGCCCTGGATTGCCTTTGTTCAGCTTGGGCCAACATTGAACCTCTTTGCAGGATGAGAAGTTGAGGCCAGTTTGGTGACTTTCTTCTCTTGATCCAAGGCTGCTTTTTAATCCCAAATCACTCAGACGCTAAATGTTGAACTACATTTGTCAGCCCTTTGACATACTCTCCTGTTCCCTCGTGCAAGATGGGCCCACTAATCGCCTCTCACTTGGTGGCTCAGAATTCCCAGGCATCAATCTTACGTGCCAAGTTGGCTACTTAAAAAGAAAAAAACTTCCATATCTACCTCAATGGTGCAGTTAAGTGGATAAAAGTTCATTCAGCACGTCACCAGGGAAACAGCATCTTTTCAGATCCAACAATTTCTTTAAAAAAATAAAAAATGAACCAGCCTATTCTAAAACAGAGCCACGTGTATCCGTCATAGAATGCTCATTAGTCACTTTAAAAGAAGAAGGAAAAGAATATAATAGGACAAAACAAAAACAGGCAGATCTAACTATACAATAAATACAGAATGTGCCTTATTTAATCTTCTTACAGTAAAATCCACTGAGCAAATTATAATTTGATATGGCTCAACTTAGCCAATAGAAACTCATAAAATGTCTTAACATCATAATACATTGTACAAAAGAATCACTAAGTACCATAAAACATATGGGAATATGGGTCTGCATTCATCTATTACTCTTTGCCAGTGTAGCATATTAAGATGATTTCTATTTAAGTGCAGAGATCCCTGAAGAATACTACAGTCTTAATTAAAATGTCAATAAAATGCAAAAGTGCATAGGGGACCTTCTGATTTTTGGTTAACTCTTTCAGAGAGCAATTTCTTAACAGAGTCATTATTTCCCAGCTTTGGAACAATTAGAAGTAAGCGTATGTAAAGTCTTTTTTAATTACTAGCCAACATAACTGTAGAGGAACCTACCTGAAACACAAAAATATAAGTCTAGATCCTGTAACTGTTACTCAAGTTGAACTCCCCATAGCAGTCATTGGGTAGTCTGAGTGAGAAGCAGAGAATTGGATTCTAAATTATCTGATGCTATGCAATGAAGCTCTGTGGATTTTAATTTCTTTTACTAATTTCATTTTATTAATTGAAAGAAATGGGCAAGAGCTCTAGCTCTTTTGTATTTTGGTACCTTTGCGTCTTGCAAGCTGTCGTTTTTGTAGTGATATTTGAGAGGAAGGGATTTAATTTGTGTTCAAGGCATTGGATTGGGAATCAGGAGGTCTGGTTACAATTCCTGCCAGAGACTTCTTCCCATGTATGGCACATCTCTGTGTCTTAGCTGGACAGCCATTAAATGGCTGGTCAAAGTAGTATATTTTTTGAAAAAATTACATGAAAATTCTTTTAACAAAAATGTTATTTTTTTTTAAAAAGTTGAAAAAAGTCTTTTAGATGGGAGAAACACTCCCCCCCACTTTTGAAAATGCACTTCTTCCGCCTTCCCATTCCTTTTACCCATTTCTTCCCTCCCTCACCTCCTTTTGCAGTGAAAAATTATCATTAAAGAGAGAGAAAGCATTTTCTCTAGCTCTAAATAAAACAAAACAAAACAAAAAAAATCATGGCTTTTTTTTTAAAAAAAAAACAAAAAGATAATTTCCCCCTGAAGTTTTTCATTTAGAAAAGAAGTTTCACCTAGAAATTTTTAACTAACTTTAATAATATTTCCTTTCTCCAGCTTCCCTATTTAAATTGTAAGCTCTTCAGGGAAGGGAACATCTCTTAATATGCATTTGTACAGCTCCTAGCGTAATGGGCCTTAATCTTGGGTGGCTGTAGGTACTACAGTAGTATATAATAAAATACTAATAAGAAATTTCATAAGTACCTTAGTTGTGAAGCTGGAAAAATCCAGTCAAAACCCAGTTTGAATTTTTTCCAATATTACAAATCATACCAACTTCGAAAAGTCAAATTGATTTTCCATTTTTGTGCATCTCTGCCGTCTGGTTCTGGCCTCAATGGAAGTGCCAAATGCTATGAGAAAGGTCAATCTCTCAGCCTGCCTGGAAGCAGGAAGTGTCAGAATTGTCACTTGAAATGCTGTACCAGGCCAGTCATGGATGTTATTTCCTTAATTGGCTCTATCAAGGAGTATATGCTTATCTGTCATTAACTGGCTTGCTTAATTAGGAAACCAAAAAAGTGTCTTCAGAATAATGACTGTTGTCATCAATAAAAATGCCATTAAACAAGTCAGTTTTAGCATTCAGTGGAAATCAAAGATTAAGACTTCTAACCTGATTCTGCACTCCCTTGCACCTGGACAAAGTGAGTGGAAACTGTACCAAGTCAGTGTGGGAGAGTATTACACTTTGCCTAGCTGTAAACGACACAAGGAAGTGGAAGGTCAGGTCCTTAATAGCGACATCAGTATTTCAGTGTATCCTGTAGACTGTCAAGTTACCAGGAGAAAAAGAGGGGAAAATGGAACAAAAGTATATTGGTTCATGAGCTGTGTTCCATTTTAGGAACTGGAACAGTACCTTGGAAATATTCTTTTTTTTTTAAATATAAGTAAGGTTTTAAGGCAAAGAGTGAATGGTGCTGAATAACTTGGAATCTTATCACCCCACTCTGCAAACTTTTACTCATTGGGAGTAGTTGCATGACAATGGTTACTATTCTCTAATGACTTTCACGGGACTACTCACATGGGTAAGGCTTACTCACATGAGTAAGAGTCACAGGAGCAGCTCTGATGTGTACAGTCCTCATTACAAGCCTATTATCTGCCACCTTTGCTCAAGCTGAGCAGTATCTGAATCCATGAATGGTCAGCCCTACTGGAATCAGTGGGACTTTTTGTGGAATAAGTTATTATTTAGTGTGAGTAAGGGGGGCAGAATCAGACTTTATAAGACTGCATCAGGTCTGACTAATTAGGAGCTGGTATATATAAAACTCTATTCAATAGAGGCTAGTGAAGGCTACAGGAATATATTTTATTTTTGCTCGGTTGCTTGAGTCTGTGCAAACATTGGATGATTGATAGGGAAATCAACATCTGGCTTTTGCCTTACAAATACACGATGACCTTTGGATTAATCAGTACCATATGAAAACTACAGAGATGGGATCAAACTCATACTTATTTTTGTCTTGCCTGTGATAATGCAATATCCCTTTACTCCCTTTTTTCACCTCATTCTTCTGTTTCTTTTTTTCCCCCTGTCAACACACACACAATGCATAACACCAGGCTACTAAATTCATTATAAAGCCAATTTTTTCAACTTCTAAAAATCTGCTTTTGCTTCCTATAAAGACGTGTAGAGGATCTTTATCTCGCACTAGAAATGTGTTCAAAATACAGCATTAATAATGTTCTTTGTACTGCTTAATCTGGCTTAAAAAATATTGGAGAACCGTATCTTTCAGGAAGCAGAGAACAAATAACCCAAACACACCCTAAGAGTTGAGCAATTGCACCACATTAGCAATGCATGAGGATGCAGGAGATGTCTGTATCCGCTGAAGGAGTGTTTCTTCTCAACATAAAAATCATTTCTTCTTGTACGTGTCAATGTTTTATAAAATGAATTATAGAACTACCCTTCCCCCCCACCCCCGCCCCAGTGCATTTGATGAGGAATGGCGTATATGGCAAATTCAATAATATTTACAATCTCCTTAAAAAGATATAAAACAATGGAATTTAAATTCAATTGTTTATTTCAATAGACTCCCATTTACAAAATCGGACAGCTGCCCTGGTATTTTGAAGTGTACCAGATACTGTGACAAAGATTGTTTTAAATGCATGTCCTCATTTTTACATACAAATGAAACACTTTCAATATATATATTTCACTATACACCTTCAGCTCCCACTGAATCCATTAGGAGTTGAGGGTGTTCAGCACTCCATAGGAAGTACGTAGTATGTTGCAGGATTGGACCCCATATCTTTGTTGCCCCGGCTCTGATGCCTACTGCTTCAGTACATTTGAACAGATAGTGTTGCATATTATCCCCTTGCTCTGTTATTTAAAGTTGCTAAAAATTAGATTGCTTACACTGCACTTTGTATCCTGAAAGGGCCTGATCCAAAGCCTACTGAAGTCAGTGGGATCAGCATGCAAAATATGTTAAGAGGAAAAACTTCAAAGTTCTATTCACTAAGGATTTGACTTCAATCATTTGTCAGTTTAAAAATGAGGCTCCAAATATATTGGGAACTACTAGGAATGAGGGCCTGCAGCTGGGTCTGGGATCAGCTAGGCAACTGCAGCTGAAACCCCTAATTGGTCAGATCACCTGATTAACTGAGGGGCATTGCCATGTCTGCTCTTAAACCCAGCAGTAGCACTTGGCCAGTGATTGCTCAATGCTTACACCTGCAATTGCTCTTGTTCTTGCATTCTTCTTGTACTGCTCCCCTGTTTGGTTTCTGATGGCTGTGGCTCCAGCCACTAGACCTGCCTGCCCATAACCTGGTCCATGACAGGAATCAGACTACAATGAGTAAGTCCTAAACAAAGTATAGAAATAGACCAGCATATAAAGTGTATTAGCAGGTCCACTTTCCCCCCACTCAATCTCTTTCTCTCAAACTGCAAGTCATAACCCCCCAAATTTGGCTGTTAGCTAGCAAAATACAGGTGAAACTCTGGTAAGACAAACCTGTACAGCTATATCATATTTCTGCTGTTGTTGCTACATCTGCAAAACATGCCAACTGCTTGTTGCTTAACAGAAAGTGAATTGGCAATGGGATTAAGTAGGTAGAATGAGAGAGTACAGCAGAGAGACACGTAATAATTCTCTCTCCTCTTTCGGTGGGACTGGGAGTTAGTGGCTGTGGTCAAGTAATTCTGAATTACTTGCATGGCAAAGTGTTGTGGTAGCATAGCTCCTCCAAATTAGCTTTCAACATGTTGCCCGTATAGTTGGAAGTGTATACGTCAACATCTAAAATCTCTAAAGACAACACCAAATTAAGGAAACTATTCCAAGTTATGTTAGTAATAGAAATAAACCAAGGCCTGAAGATTCATAATTCCTATACAGTAAGGGTAATTATTGCCAAGCGTTGTGGTGGATTCTCCTTCACCAGCAGTTTTTAAATTAAGATTAGATTTTTTTTTTCCCCTAGAAGATCTGGTACAGTTCAAATCGGAAGTAATTTAGGTAATTCCTATGACCTAAATCAGAGTAGATGTTCCCAATAATGTCTTTGGACTTTATAATCTATTAATCTGATTGGATGCTTTCTTTTTATGCAACTAAAATATAGACATGTAGGACATATTTCCGGCACCCTATAGAAGGGCGACCATCATTTCCCTTGTGTCGGAGTGTGGGTGTCTGAGGGTTTGCTAAGGACTAATCAGCCTAATAAGTCTCCTGAGTTAGGAGCCCACTGGGTTCCAGCTCAAGGCCATTGTTTGGAACAGTCAGAACCAGTTCTCCTTACTGTTCCCTGAGTCATTGCCCATTTCAGTAGCCTTCCCTAGCCTCCTGCTCCACTTCTCCCTCTTTGGAGTGCTGGTTTTGTGTAGTCTGTTCTCACCAGTCTACTGGAGGAAATCCTCTGTCTCTACAAACCCTCTGTCTTTCTAGCAGCTACTTTTCTTCCCAGGACTTTCTCTCTCTAAATGAAGTCATTAACTTTATCACTTCCAGGTGCGTCCATGTCTAATTAGCTGCCTCCCAGTTACTCCATGAGTTAACTACTCCCAGGTGAATCTGAGATGCCTCCTTCTCTCTTGTGAAGTCTGTCAGAGGTAGGGAGGAATCCCAATCCCTCCGACGGACCAGCTGCTCTCTGATACATCCATACAAACAGTCTGTCTCATTGAAGTCAGTGGACTATGTGCTACTCTCCTTTTATAATGTTTGTTCCATTACCAATTTGTACCAGCTTATTGACTCACCTGTCCAACTCAGCTTGCTGTTGAGTCAAATTCTGATGGAAGTTTTTCTAAAGAGGAAATACATGTCTTCAGGCTACAACATAAGGAGTTACAGATGCATGCAGATCACACTCACAAGCTGTCCATAAACTACTTTGCTTCGCACAAATTTAATCAGCATACACTAGCTGATTTGGGATGCCGTATGAATCATTACAGATAACCACGGAATTATTTAGTAACCGCACTTCTCTGACTGCTGTCCACTCTACTTCAGATATGAAGAAGGAGTGAGAACTGTATGGAGAGGTGACATCATCTGAGTGCACTGGGTTGGGAGGTGGGAGACCAGGGTTTTAGTCCCAGGCCTGCTGCTACTCTGTTATAAGACCTTGAATAAATTACTTCACCTCTGTTTCCCCATACAAAACTGTATCTATTTCCATTATAAACTTTAAGCAGGGCCCATTTCATTAGGTACATATTTTAAACCAAGAATGAGACTCTGAGTGCAACTTGCATCAGTTGTACTTCATTTATTGTTCACTCTGTGAGACTGAAGGGGAACAGAGGATATAATATTTTTTTATCTAAAAATAACGTATTTTGCCAGCTCATCCCCACCACACGTTTCTCTAGAGGGATTGAAAGCTAAAGAAGAGTTGCTAATGTGGCTTAAGGTCCATTGAAAGGTAGGTAGTTAAGCCTACATGGCATCTCACCCTACACAGCTCTTCCCTCCCTGTATGTTTGAGGCCTCAAGAAACCAATCCACACTACTACTGATTGACTCCCTGCCTCAGAGTCATGTGTTTTCCAACTAGCTTTGGCCAGCCCACCAGGCTTTCCCATGGGAAGATATGATCTGGTCATTAAACTTTAGCAATGCAACCATATATGCATTGGGGCCTGATTAATATATATATTTTTGTTGTTCCATGCAGTAAGTCTTCAGCAAAGTGGATGCCAAGGCCTATGGCTCTTCATAACGTTTTTAGGGCATGAGGCAGGAGGACTATACCCAACCAAACATGCATGATCTTGTGAGGACATGTCAGCTGGAGGTTAGAGAAAGAATTTAAGAGTCAGGGCTCCTGGATTCTATTCCAAAGTCTGCCAGTGATCCAATGTGGGACTTAGGACAATTTGTTTGAACCTGTCCTTCTTACGTACCTCCCACCAGGGTTCAGTGGTTCAAAGGTTTGGAAACCCTAATGTTGAAGGGTATGCATGAGTCTGAAGCATTATTTTTGTCACACTAGAGCTAGCCTCAATATGCAGTACCAGCAGAACATCGAGCTATTGTAGGAGACTAACATCTGTGAACAATCCTCAACATTCCATCTCCCCTGGCTGATTAATGGAGATTTGGCCCATCAAAGGAGCATGACACGTGTACAGGGCTATCATCAAGAGGCACATCTAATTGGGAAATAATGAAGCAATACTTAGTCTTTAAACCTGCTGTTTCCATGCCAAATCCCTGCTTAGAGGGATGATGCTACAGTTGTGATGATAGTGGGTAATACATCAAGAATAACAGGTTTTCAGATATCTTATTCATGAGTGGCATTTAAGCTGAATAAGGGATATACTCTATCGTTCATTGAACCAATATCCGTAAGTAAATGTAACTGTTTCTAGGAATTCAGGGATTCATTTTTCAGTGGAATGAGTCTATACATTAATTTATTGTTGTGTCCTTATCAGGTTCAACATTTAACATCTTTCTAATTTAGCGGAAAATTTTATTTTTTTTTTAAAAAATTGTCTTTAAACTAGTTCAAATCTTTTCATTTTTTCCCCTTTTATGCTGGAAAATTCTCCTTCTTGCCTATGACTGAGTTTGATCTAGCTTTGTTAGAGCCCTCTTACGATATACAGCATACGTTTTTGTTCTTCCTATCTAAGTTTCCAGATTTTGATCAATAGTGAAGAATTTTTTTTTATCCAAGAACTAAGCAAATTTATTCAACAGATTATACATTAATTTTAACATTAGAACATAATATGAACAGATAATCCACAAAAATGCTTCAGATTTTTATAAAGTGAATTTAATTATAACTAGTAATGTGTGTCTGAGAATTATAATTATGAAAAGTCATGTTCTATAAGTCTGAAATGACAGATTATATTTCAAAGCCTTATTGCAGAGGAATTAGAGTACCGATTTATTAGTTGTAAATGTCTGATTATTGCAGCTTTGCTAAAAAAAACATGATCACAGCATATTCTAGCTGGATTTAACATGTTTAATCCTTCTGACAAGAATCATATTTTGTATAGAAAGCAGGCACTGTGTTAATTTGTTTATGAGACAGATTTAGACAACTAATCTTTGTCTTACGATCCCTGAACAGTAATAATTTAAAAACACTTTACATACTTGTATTTTTCCAGCTGCAGACTACAAAGTGATTAAGAAATTTACATTAATGTATAAACACCATGATTATCATTTGGTATTTGGATTGTTTCATTTTATTTGTAGTTTCTGTATTACATAGGGATAACCTGTACACACGAAGCCTGCTTCAACAATGCTAAATATGGGTTCAGTCATGATAGAGTAAGGCAAGAAAAGCATCCATGATTTTGCTATTTATCAGTCTTCTTCCTCATGCCCAAGTAGCTAACTTCCCAACCAGTCCAGAAGTGATGAGCAACCTAATAAGATGGAGTTGGCTGGTTTGGTCTAGGATCGGTTCCTCTAGAACCAGCATTATTTCACTTTCTAATGACGCCCTTTATGGAAAGGAGATACCGTAATTCTATAATGGAAGCTGTCATTGCTGCATCCATCAGCTAGTAACGCTTTAAATGAGGATGATCACTGGTCCAAAATGACATGCTGCTTAAAGTAATCCATGTATATGTGAAATATGTCCTGGCTGTATGGCCCAAAGATACCAGGCCCAATTCTGATTTTAAGCACTCATGTAAAAGTCAGAACTCAGTTGATTTGAATAGGGAGGAGTGACATCAGGATCAGCTATAACATGAACTGTATGTCAGGCTGCCCATTACCAGGGTTTGGACTATAAATCAGAATTCATCTTGACAGTCATATTCCAGATTTTCTTTACTAAGAAAATTTCATGGCAGGCTGGAAACCTTGTAGTGGGCATTTCCTGGGCATTAGCAATAACCCCCCATGATCTTTCAAAGAATAGAAAAATTGAAGTAGCTCTTTTGAGTTATGGCTCTGATTCTATATATTTGCTATATTATAAAATATAGTGTATTTTGTGGCAATGTTTGTGAATGCGTATTCATTCAGTAGATTGATGGCCCCTGGGTTTCATACTAAGGATTTAGTAATTAGGGATATGGTAAAATTCTCCACGGTACCTATGTAATTGAGATGAAAACAGTCAACTCCCACTTCTCCCCAAACCTTTACACGAAACCTGAACCTTGTTTAAAAATATTTTTAACTTATCAGGCTGGTTAGTTGGCCCTGCAACCTCAGCCTGGAATTCCATGATCCTGGGCTTGAAGCTTTGTTTGATAATGACTTCCATCACACAGGCTCCTAGTTACATGTGCAAAAAGACCGATTAAAACCACTACAACGGTGTAACTATCAGGAGCTATCCTCTACCCCAGAACTCAGCAGGAGAGGTCTGTGGAGATAGGCGAAGAGATTTTCTTCCAAGCTGTGGCCCAGTTCCACAACTGCCGCTCCAGCTTCTAGGCCATCAGAGCCTGGGAGACACCCTCCTCACTGTCATCTGGGGTGGTGAGGAAGGAAACAAATGGTGAATCTGTGCTGCTATGGATTTACCATCTCTTCCCTCCACTGTAGCCTGCCTCCAAATCCCCACTTCTCAGCCATGGGCAGGAAGCCCATGACACCCCTACCAATTCTCTGAATCCATCATCTGCTATGAGGAAGGGGGGCAGTTGTCCCCCTAGACCTTGGTTCTTCCCTGCCAGACTTTTAATATGCTCTATTTATGTCACCTCCAGGTTTTTCAGGAGATAATATAATACAATCACATCTAACATTCTATATGCTGACACAGCATCTCCCCCCCTCCCCTAATTGTTATTGTAACTGAGATCCTGGCTCTGAATCCTGCCCTCGTTAATCAGGGAAACTCAATTGTTTCTGCCAGAGAAGATTTCTGCACCCATAGAAGAAGGGTCATGATTTGCTCTATGTGGTCAGAGAAGAAGGGAATGATTGCTAGAAGAGTATAACCAGTTTAGTAATGGAAAGAGGGCCTTTGTTCATATAGTTTTATGTTGTCAGCAGAACTTAAAGGTGCCATTATAGCCTTGTAATTCAGTTGCCTATCAATCTCTCATATACTGAACCGGTACATTTAATGTAATATTCTCTTAAAGAAATGTAGTAAACAGCCTGAACTTTAAATTTTCACTTTATTTTAAGTACAATCTGGCAGTGCTTTGCACTTGTTAATTTTGTTCATTTATCATATGTGTTGCAAATTGTACTGTCAATTTAGTAAGCTGATTGAAGTATACAAGCAATCCAACAGGATTTCCCTAATAATATTACAATATTTCATCCATCAGATGTTTCCACTACAAACTCAGATGCTTCCAAACAACAAAAAGTATTAATGTTCCTGGAAGTCTTCTCCATAATTTAGGCTGTAGCTAATAGAAGTTAATCTATCAAAGTGCCACTCTGGGTTTTTGTGCTATGATGGCTATTTCAAGCATGTAAAAAAAAATCCAGTCCTCTTGACTAGCAGGCCAGCTCTAACACCCACTGAAATCAGTAGAACACCTCCTACAGACTTCATAGGGCATTGGATCTCGCCAAAAATGCAGATCCTCCCCCCTCCACAGGTGCACGTGTTAAATACTGTTGCTCCAAAAGTGGCTGGAATTGGCTGTTTGAGTCAGAACATTTTATCAGAGCTGCATATTGGCTTCATCATCCACAACAAGCCAACACTGAGGATTAAATTTGTTTTCTGTGGGCCAGTTTGCCACCCACTCTTCCTCCTGGTGAGTAGTAACTTACCATGTGAATATTCCCATTGACCTTGGGGAGACTGCTCATGGAGTAAAGTACTACTGGACAGGAGGAGGGTTGGCAGAATTTGGTCCTTATTGTGCAACGCTCAGGGAGATAAAATATTTACTTTGAAGACCCTTATGCTAAACCGCGGTCTCTGAAAAGTTGAGAGAATCAATTATTCTGAAAGAAACATTTATTTGCACTTCTGTATTGGGCTTACTATATCCATATGGTGGCAACCATTTGGCCAAACTGTGCCTCAGTTTTGGACCTGAATCACCTCTCTTACTCGTGTAAACCAGGATTAAGCCATCTGAAGTCACTTAGGAGGAGACAATAAAGGGCCTGGTTCAGTGTAACTAGTGCAAGTCAGAGAATTAGGCCCATTGTTTTTTCATAATAAAGAGTTTCTCTTGTTTCTCTAACATACTGTAAAAGCAAAGACGTATTTAGATCTGTTGGGAGTTGCCTACCCCCTTCATTGCTAATACAGCTCAGGTGTCAACTGTTCATTGGCAAAAGTTGATGTTACTCAGAAACTCTATGGCTACTGACTGACCTCATGAAGTCTCTATTCTAGCAGGTGAATTGACACATTCTGCTATATAAGGACAACAAGGGTACTGAACATGTTGTTTGATACTTGAAGCATGCTGCCTGAAGGAGGCCATATTTTACTCCCATACTTTTCTAGGATTCAAGGGATGCTAATATTTCAAGAACAATGGACACATTTCTTCTCCCTGGGCCCAATTCTCATCAGCGTTTAAGAGAGTTTCTCACATACATCAGGTGCAGAATCTGTCCTAGTCATTTTACAAATAATGATTTTTTTACCATTTAATTTTAATGGTGGGGAAGTTGTAATAGCTTATAAGTCTTGAAGATATCTAATGATTTTGAAGACAAAAAGAATGTTGTTTATTGTGATGTGCAAGTGGCAATGAGGAGTATATTCTATCTCAAAGTTATTTTGAGAAAAGAACAGGACAAATATCTAGTAATTTGTTCAATAAATTAAATTTGATCACTATCTTATTTCCCTTCTGAGAGTTTAAATTTATGGATAGTGGGACAAATTCATCCCTGGAGTAATTCTACTGGCTGTGAGGGAAGAATTTGGCCAACATTATTTTAGGGTAGACTCTAAACATCCTAAGCCTCTTTGCATTGTGTCCCATTGGCTCATTTGTGTGTGTTTATATTCATTCCATTGTGTACTTCATAGAATCATAGGACTGGAAGGGACCTCAAGAGGTCTTCTACTTCTCCAGCCCCTTTTGCCAATGCAGCAGTTGTTACTCTGAGATGTTGAGCATTTTGCCTTGCTATAGATATCTGGCCCTTGATATCTTTAGAAGAATCAATGACTGCCATCAAAGTGAACATGACAGGACACTGAGATCATGTGACCTTGTTTTCTCTCAGGTTGGGAGACTTTGTCAGGAAGAGTCAAACAAGCTGAAGATCATCCATATTCTTTCAGGTTTTTGTTTCGTTTTTTGGTCATTGACTCTTTCATGTTTCTCATTCTGCCAAGACTAAACTCTAGATCTGGTAGAAAAATTGGCAAAGATTCTGGATCCTTTTGTGTCCCTTTGTTATTCCTCCTCACCCCAACAGTCAAACAACCAGTTTATACAAAAGTTTGTGGAGGCAGTTACTGCTTACTTCACTCACAATTGTGAACAAATAGAATATTCTTGTGAATTAGGGTTTATTCTCCTGTTTCCTTCAGTTTGGAAGAGAAACAATACTACAGGCCAGATCCCCAAATTGTGTAAGTTGTCATATGATGAAGTCAGTGGAGTTATGGCACATTACATTAGCTGAGAATCTAGGCCCAAGCTGGCTAATCAGATCATTAATAGCAGCATGCAGTTCACAGATAGTCCAGATATATGGACGGATAATTCATTACATGAATTATGAATCAAACAAATATGGGGAAATTGTGTTCAGTTCACTGGTAGTTGGTGGAAAAGGGGAAAATGTAATGAGTGGCTAAGCTAGCTCTCTGAAATGTTGTCATACTCTGCTAGACCCAATTTCTGTTGGGCACAGTGCGGGGTGGGAAGGGAAGGGTGAGAGCAACTGGAAAGGAGAATGCAGCTCCTGATTCTGAGATCAGTATTATTATGGCCACTGGCACTGTATAGTTTAGAACAGCCTTCTAAGCTCTGCTGGAAGTGGCCCCCAAGGATCCATTAGGAAGCTGATGATTGCTGGAGTGCAGTAGTGCTCCAGTGCGATCGCTCTAGGCCATCATGGGGAGAGGGATAGTGAAGAAATAAGCTTGCATGGGTTTGGGAGCATCACCAGCTGCTTTTTGGCCCCTTTGGACCACCAAATTGGACAAAGGAACTGTCATGAACATGAGAACCTGGTCCCTTCCCACCTCCCAAGAAAACTCAAGTTGTTTAATAAGCTAAGTTCTTATAAAGCTGATACATAAGTGGCAATCTTACAGCAAAAAGAACAGGAGGAGATTATAATGTTCCACTCTATATGCATCCGAGGAAGTGGGCTGTAGCCCACGAAAGCTTATGCTCTAATAAATTTGTTAGTCTCTAAGGTGCCACAAGTACTCCTGTTCTTTTTGCGGATACAGACTAACACGGCTGCTACTCTGAAACCTGTCATCTTACAGCAGCACAACAGAATGCCCCACCAACTTCTTTAAGCAAAGAAATGCTGTCAATATAACCCAAAGCATGTGAGAATGTACATATCTGTACATTTGGGTTCAGGAGTGATGTTGATTAGCTGATACTTAATAAATTATCCAAAAGCAGACCCACAATCCTAACGCTTTAAAATTAAAACAAAATTCAATTTAGAAAAATTGTAAAACAGTTTCCCTGAAATTAATCTTAAACGAAGTTGCCTGCTCAGCCTCTCGCCTGCTGCAGATAATCAATCTCGACATGGCTGCGTGAGAAACAGAGGCTATTGAAAGGAAAGTGAAATTAAAGGGAGAATCTGGGGCAGCAACATGAAATATGAGATATCTAATTATCAGCATTTTATTAGGAACAATTAACTAATATTCAATTAGTTTCCCTCCCTGAAGCAAAGTGACAGTTAGGAAAACAAAGCCTGAGCCGTGACAAGGTGTTCATTGTCTAATAAATGGGAGGTAAGGGGAATCATTTAGTGGTGTTTTACCCCTGGTCAGAGCCTTGGGGCAACTCACGCAGCACGAGGTGATGGGATTGGCTGGTTGCCAACATTAACTGTACTTATTACACTCATCCCATGCAGAACACATCCATCTCCTGCTCTGCCCTGACATCCCATTTATTCTGAGATTCATTTGTCATGTCCCCAATCACCAAAATGAATAGAAACTTTCCAGCATGATGGATTGTAGTTCTAATTAGTACTAAAGAAAAGATCTGCACCCAAGTAGAGCTGTTATTTTTTTTTCTTCTAATAAAATAGTGTGCCCAGCCAACTTCGTGACTAATGTCCTTTTGAGGTGGTTGTCTATTGTAGGTCAGCCTGTCACAAAGCAACAGTAGTCCCTTCCAGAGTGAATTTTTCTCCCCACCCTGAGACAAGACACTGGTGAGAAATTATTGTACAGAAAGAAAACACATGTTTGGTAGATGCTTAGAATACCAAACTTAAGACAATATTTATGTGTCTCAGAATTTGCTTGAACAAAATATAAATGAATAGAGTCTACAGGAATACATCCATTTTATCGACTGTAACCAGAGCAAGGAGAAAAGCTATATCTTGCCTGAAACCTATAAAAAGCAGGCATAGAAGAAAATCATAATATTTTTCTTAGTTTGCCCATGAGTTAAAGTTGTTACCCTAGTTCAGGGGTCGGCAACGTTTGGCACGCGGTTCGCCAGGGTAAGCACCCTGGCGGGCCGGGCCAGTTTATTTACCGGCTGACGCAGCAGGTTTGGCCAATCGCGGCCCCCACCCGTCCTGGGCCAATGTGGGCGGCGGGAAGCCGCAGCCAGCACATCCCTCGCCCGCGCCGCTTCCCGCCGCCCCCATTGGCCCGGGACGGCGAACCGCGGCCACGATCAGCCGAACCTGCAGCATCAGCAGGTAAATAAACTGGCCCGGCCTGCTAGGGTGCCTACCCTGGCGAGCCGCGTGCCAAACATTGCCAACCCCTGCCCTAGTTTAAAAACAAATGGATACTAACATGCAGAATACCTATCTCACAGTCAAGCATTAGGCATTTGTTTCCTGTTTTGACACCTTTCATTCATTAAGACTACACACATCAAAAGTACACATAAAACCTTGATAGGATGGCTAAGAGCTTTTTAAGATGTAGGAAACAAAAGTGAGACCACAGAGGAGACATAATATTTTATATCTGAATTTATTGTGATGTTAAAGATACTGCTATTAATATGATAATAAAAATGCAAATTTCTTCCCCTACCCCTCTTCACTGATTTTTAGTCTACTTGTAATCCTTTTTGCTCTAACAGACTGTTATGGCACCACAAATCATTGGGACTCACTGGAACTCAGCAAGGGCAAGATTGAGGAATAACAATTATATCAGAAATACTTTCACAAGTTAGGGATGACTTCATAGCTTGTGATAAAATGAAGAGGAAGGTAAAGCGACAAGTGGTTGTTCTTACCAATCAGACGATTTCCACCACTAGAATGCCCAAACACACACATTTGAATTTATATTATTATTCAATATTTATATAAGCATATTTAATCAGTATGAAGTTCCCCACGCTGCTAAGGAATGCTTTGCAGGAATAATTAAGCTTACGCACCTTTCCAAAGCATTTTGCGTTATATGCATTATTTGCTGTTTAGCAAGTCAGTTGTGGAATCAGTCTAGAAACACTTCTAGCACTATAGGTGTTGCTGGGATAGACACAGAAGGCAGCAGGTGAAAAGACTGGTCTAAAGCAGTGTTCAGCAGACAGTGATGAAATGGGGAATATCCAGTCATTTAAAGTATTCTAATCTCACTGAAAACTCCCAGAGGGAGTGGAAGGAAATGCAAAGGAAAGTGTACATAGACTTCCTAATCCTTACCACTGGACTGCATACGGACATTAACTGACAACAATCTGTTGAGAAAGTGTCATGTGCTCAATACTGTTGAGAAAGGTCTCGTAAATAGAGCTGGTAAAAAAAATTCAGTCAAAATATTTGACAGAGTGACTTTCTAGACTCAATGGAACCATTTGTGGAAAATGTCTGAACATTTTTGATGAAAACAAAGAAAAACAATTGTCTTTTTTTGCAGAGGGAAAAATAATGTTCTGAAAGACTTCACTGTTAGAGTAAAATGTTTCATTTTATACTGAGATTACACCTACAGTTGCCTCAGTAAAGTGGAATAAAATCCCAATCCAGGAAAATTCATCACAACTTGTGCATCTGAAGGAGGCCGTCTTTCTTGGCCAAGTTCATCACTGAAGTGTTTTGAAATACATGCAGACTGGCAGTAGGCCTGATCTGTCACTGCGTTGCCCAGCAATTTTACACCTATGCAATGGTACCATATCAGAACGCTTGTTAAAGTGTCTGATCTGGTATATCAGCTCTCATCTTGTACATGCTACACAAGGTGCAAGCCAGTGGAAAATCATTCCATTCATCAAAGTGAAATAATTTACAAGCCTTATGCTATTTCATCATCTCTGATCATTGGTCAGTCTTTAAAAAGCCCAGATTTGATGAGCAACAGGCCTGCTTAACGTTTGGTTGGTGATAGGGAAAGTGCTTTACTGAAGAGTCTTTGTTATTTTACACGGAAGTAGCCATATAGGCTAAAGTCCTTCATGAAGAAGAGCTAGTGCAATGCAACACAATTTCAAGTCCCAATTCAAATAAACCTTGCAGCTAGAAAAGTCATCTCGCATAATGCTAATATGTGAAGAGTATTAAGTTTTTATAACATGTGATGATGAGCACTATACCTTGGGGATTAAAAGCCAGTTGTTGCCTGCTGCATATTTACTCAAAAAGTAATTGACACAAAACTTCGACCAAGAACAAATAATCCAAAAATGAATAGTAGAGGGTGAATAGGAGGAGAATGGATTAAAAAAAAAGAGACACATCACAGTAACAAGGAGGATACTAAGCAAGCAGTTGTGTCTGACCATCAGTGCTTGAAACCTGGCTTTGGCTAAAAATATCAGCATTTAAGAATCCCTGTTGGAGCGTAACACTGATTTTTGTTTAGCCTAAAATTTCCTTTGGGTTGCTAACCCTTTCTATGCAAAAGGCTCCTGTTGGATCCCAAATAGATCCAGGCAGGGACCATATGTCGCTGGGAACACAGTGATATCAGAAAGAAGAGGTAAAGGACAAATAGTAAGTGATGTAAGAAAAAAACAAAGGGACTAGAGTGCTTATCTCACTCCATCTACACACAACAGGACAAAAGAACTTTCAAGACGTGTTTTCAGTATGAGAATAATGGCCACTGTGCTTTATTCAGCTAAACTCAGGGTCATATATGAAGAAACTTTCCTGCTTTAGGACCCAGATTATACTTTCCAGATGCTTGACAGGATTAAGCAGAGCATTCCCAATTGCTTCTGGGACCCCAGGAAGACAGATCTAACATCCTCTGCTTCTTAGACTCCAATACGCTAGTCCATACTTTTGATCACTAACTAATAACTGTGTTTTCCCTTCTTACATAGTGCAGTGTTTTCTGATCATTCACTATACATTTTCAGTGCCACCTGAAAATTACTTTTTGGGGGAACATAATGGACTTGATCACTGTATGACCTTCCTTGTCTTGGAAGGAATTAATGTTTATTTCTTATTCCATCCAAAGGGCAGACAAATGGCTCCAGACCAGTTGTTAATTTATTTACCATCATAGGCTGCATATGAAGCTCTCATGGGCCGCATTCACACAATATATATACACTACCTGCATGGCCCTGAGGATGTCACATCTGTGACAGATGTGTGCTGATTGGGCCGCAAGCGACCCATGAGTTGAGAACTACTGCTCTAGACAAACCCTATTTGGTTTACACTTTCAAAAGTAGCTAGCTTTTAGTGTATTTGTCTTTCAGTGTTCCTATAAGAGTTTTGATAAACACATGTAATCAGACATAGAGAACCTTCACCATCAGTGTAGGAGTTTTTATGCAATTAGCACTTGTAAAACAGTCTATGTAAAGTTTTCATTTGGTCTTTGAGCCAATCACAGCTTTAGCTGCCTATACTCCTCCTTTTTCCTGTCATTTGATGTCACAAAAATACACATTTTTTTAGATTGACTCCTGCATATGAATCTTTATCTTGAGCAACCTATGAATAACGTCACATATTGTTCTTTTAAATCAATGAGTTTGTGTCACCATCAGGAATCATTTTACATGCTGGAAGTATATTGGATTTGTTGACCTTCAAGGTATTCAACAAGGCTGGCACAGCTGTGTGTGAGAAAAGAAAAGAAAAGTTGCTGCTAGGCGGCATGGGAAGTGATCGGGGCAATAGGTCTGATCTAAAGCCCATTGAAGTCAAAGGGATGACTTCAATAAGCTTTGGCTTATGCCCCTATTCTCTTCTATTTCCACAATGCCTTCCACCCAGACGGATGCCACATAACATTGCTAACAGCTGTGTTAATATCATCTACCTCTTTAGCTAGCTGCTGTATCACTTTAGCCGCCACCAGGTGCCACTACCAGTCTCAACAACATTTACCAGTTGTTTAACTGTGGACAGAGTTTTAAGTGCAGAACCTGAAGAATATCCTATCTAGATAAACGGTAGAACATCTTTACAGCCTGTCCAGGCTGAACATTCGGAAGTTGGTGCTACTTCCATATCTGGACATGATACCAATGGACCCAGGGGGCTAAGTGACATTCCAGCTTTTCAGCCCAAGATAAGAAAGCTAAATCTACATATAGCCTTTCTTCCCCCGGTAGAGATTAGTTGTCTTTGGAAGTAATGTAAAAGCTGCTGATGGCACTGGAGCCTTGATGAGGACTGTACTATCTCTAGCAAATTTCCCAAGATGCACCTCACAGTATATTCCGAGAATACCAATGGTGCATAACTTAAAAGAGCACTGTGAATTGTCATTTGAATTGCATGAGAATCTGAGATACTCTTGGCATAAGAACCAAAAAGGGTCCTTGGAGTGTAAGATTAGCACAGTGTGTGTAAGACAAAAATGAATACTTTCTAGTTGGGTTGGTTTTTAAATAAGAAAAATGTTTTTCTTCTTTGTTTTTTTTTTTTCTAATTTTTGACCTTTGGTTTCAAAGAACAACCAATCTGCAAACTCCCTTGTTGCTATAATTGATCAGAGTTTGCAATAAACACATCGTAGTTAAATATAATATACTCGGGCCAGAAAAGCAAAATCTTGAAGAGCAGTTTCCAAAGCAGATCCCCCGCTTCCACAGAGATGGATAATTTAATCTTTGTCATTGGCCTGTCTCTGTCAAAGAGCACAATGGATAGTCTATTCAGAATTGATGACTATATAGAAATTAATATTAGTAAAAGGTGTCCATTTAGTGTCTCACCTTATGTGCTAAAGGTGACATCCATGATGGATGCTTCCCCAGACAATGGATTTATCTTAAAAATGGGGTAATTACACAGTGGATGCATGGGTGACATAATGACATTGTGGTTTTATATTAATAAAAGAAAACTATTCCTTCTAAAGATGGAAAAAAATATGTCTGTCTCAGTGATAAATTGGATTTTGGGGGTCATTTTGTTACTGTAATAAACACAATTTAATTATTTAATTACTAAAGGTTAGACTACATTGTTTAAGTGATTCAGGATTAAATTACAGATGGCCTAACCAGGTTAGGAAAATGTATTGTACTAATACCCTCACCCCTTCCACCTTTGTTTGGAAGCTTTGTAAATAAATGGCTCCAAATAATAACAATGTGATGTCTTTTGAATAGGGAATCAGGAGACTTGGGTTCCAAGGCCAACTATGCCACCAGCCTGCTGTGTGACCTTGGACAAATCACTTCCTCTCCATGCTTGTGTTTCCCCACCCTTTGTCTTTCCTATTTAGATTATGAGCTCCTCAGAACAAGGAACCTCTGTTACTATTTCTCTGTACAGCATCTAGCACACTGGGACACTCATCTTGGGTATGGTTTCTAGGTTCTACTGCAATATAAACAAAATGTTATTTTCACCTTGACATCAAACACAAGAATTGGATACCTGGCTGTTGACATGAAAACCTGAAGCATGCCAAGACAGCCGTAGGGTGTTTGGATGGCACAGTTCATAGAAATGTATGCCGAGATATAAGGATATCACCTTTCCTATATATCTACGCTGAAACATGTGCCCCAGCAGCATGGTATCTAAATATTGCAAAAGTTTTAAGGCCAAGTCCTCAGATGATATAAAGTGGTATAGTACCATTGAAATCAGTGGAGATATACCCATCTATAGCAGCTGACGTAGGCCTAGATCCTGAAAGAAATCAATGGGAGTTAGGTGCCTAAATACCTTTGAGGATCTCAGTCCTACCGCATAGCATTCATATACAGGTATCTTCATCTTCTATCTACTCTGCTAGGACTGGTTTTTGTAAGATGTTGTATTCTAAGTTTGGCACGTGCGTTTTCCATTGGCATTATTGTGTGAATGCTCAGCTGGAGAAGCAGGCCATGCAGTTTGCTCTGAAGACCCCTGTCACCCTGCTGTCTTCTGGCCCTCATTTGCTTTACTGTCCTTAGCTACATCATAACATACCAGCAGACAAGAGGGCATGACAGCTGTCTCAGACGTTGTAATATAGCTCTAAAAAGAACAATCAAAGATACAGTAGTAATAGACTTACCTCAAAGAAAAGCACGTAAAGGTAAAGGTAACACTTGCTGAGCTCATGTAAAACTCATTGGTATGCTCACGCTGTGAGAGAAGACTTTCATGAGCTTTTTAATCCATTGCTGGTTTCCAAGAGAATTTTATTTGCTTTGTTATTGTATCATGGTAGTGCCTAAAGGCCAGGTCCCATTGTCCTAGTTACTGTATGAACATAACAGACTGTCTGTGCCCCAAAGAGCTTTGTTAGCTGAACTCAGGATTGTGGGAAGTTTAAACTTTTGTTTTTTAATTAAAAAATGCCAAAAACATTTAAACCCTCTAAAAACCAACCAACCAACCAACCATTCAAATTAAGATTGATTTTAGTTTTCTCTTTGAATGAAATATTTATTAAGCAACTATGAAATGACAGCATTACATAAAGCAAAATGCCAAATTCCAGTTTCAGGGACTGCTGCAGTACCAAGGAGGATAACAAAACTTTGTAAGCCAAGATAATACAGTACTGAAGGACAGCAATATAATGTCCACTTTTTATAGCTTATAATGTGTTTCGTAGGCTGTTTCTCATCTGTATGGTAAACTGCAAAATTTAAAGCATACTAAAAGTGGACAGTATTAGACAAAGAAAAATCATTAAAGTTCACTTACAAGTGTAGCCATAATGTACAGTAAAAAGACAAGGTCATATGCTCAAGTGTGATCACAAAAGCATGCAGTCGCTTGTGTGCCTGTTAGAAAATATGCCCAATACTGTGTAGACATTAAGGCCTATAAAAAGAAGTCAGTCATTTAGGTAGAAGTTCTCAAACAGTGGTTTATGGAGAGCTCACTGGTCATATGGTGCTGGCCCTTCCCATTGCCAGCTGCTACACTGCATTAAAAAGACAGCTAAACCCTCATTAAACACCTATTATCACTTTTCTCTGTCACCAATTGCTGTGGCTGCCACAGGAATTTTATGGGTTAGACAATGGGAAGGGAAGTGGGCCATGAAATGCTATGTTAAGATATGGTCCTTGTGTGAAAGTATTTGAAGCCCTGATTTAGGGAAAGAACAAAAACGTATTTGAGTTTAAAGTGAAAGTTGTCTGGTTTTATTTTTTAAATCTGAAATGGTTCATCCATCCATGCTCCATGTACACTCCCTTCAAGACTGACTGGGTCACTTATTGAAGAACCCATCTCTAGCCGGCCTAAGAAGAAATATTTCCAGTGTCACTTGAAAACTCATCTCCCCATCCAGTTAGGCAACATGCTAATCAGTAAACCATTGGACTGGGTTAGTGGTGGGGGTTCATAAGCAGAATAACCTCTTTTCTTTAACAGTTTCCACAGTAGCAGTGAGGTTACAAAAAGGATTGTGCAGAATTAACTATTGTTGCTTCTGCCAAAGCTTCTATCTTCTTCAGCTAAAAGGCAAAGAACCGTTTCAGAAGCATTTGAGAGCCCATTTCATTATTTTTTCCATTCTTTTTTTCTTCCAGTAACAATCCTATTACTACCAGTTATTCAACTCTTTATGAAGTGTTTAATATTTTTTTTAAAAGAGGAAACTCAGTAGTTATCAGTAATTAAGGAACGCATACGAAACTTAATTGTGATGATATTATCAGGATTATAGATTATGTAAGGTTATAGACTAATATCACTCTATTTGAATTCATTCTATACAGTAAGAGATGACAAACATCTGAAGAAAGACCACACCTAAGATATAAAATAAAGCCATATTACCTACAATATTTTAAGTGCATTATCATACTGCAATATTTTAAAATATAAAATTCTCATCCTCACAGCAGATACTTATTGTCTGTCAAAGAAGAAAGCCAGTGATTAGTTAAATAGGACAGTAAGCTAAAGAAACTTTTATTAGTGTGGTCAGAATTATTATTATTATTATTATTAATGATTTACTAAAATGACATTTCAAAGAATAGAAAAAAAATGTTTTTAAAATGTTTTGAGATTCCGCCTCCCTCCACTGTGGAAATTTTTGTCTAAAAAGCAACGGCAGAACCCAGCTTGTAACATTTCCCAAATCTATTCACATTTTTACACAGGTCTGTGTCCAGCAAATCCTTCGCAGAATAGATCCAAGTACTCGTAGATGTATTATTGACTTTAAACGGAACTGTGTGTAGAAGGATAGTTTCTATGCATTTGAAATATTTCAAGACCAGTGTCAAAGGCAAGAATTTAAGTTACAGAACATGGGCAGTGGAAGTGAGGGCTAAGGCCAGGATTTTCAAAGAGCACCTAAGGGAGTTAGGCACCCAATTGCCACTGAATTTCAATGGGAGTTAGGCACTAGGGTAAAGGAAAAACATATGGGCATTCCAGATACTTATGGTTCTTCATAAAACACATTTGTCCAGTAATTTGACTCGTCTCCAAAGATACTGCTGTGTTTTCCTTTGATTTTAAATATTCATTTGTTTTGAAGTCATCTGACAGAAAAGAGTGAAATGTTTAAAGGCAAAATCTTTGTTTTTTCTTCCTAAATTAAGCATCCTGGGATTTTAATAAATGATCCTGTTTATTTATGTCCTATTGAAATGAATTGTTTTGCAGATGTTGCTCACAGTTGGCCTTCACTGGGAGTAAAGGGGCCTAAGAGAACTTGCCTTTTGTGTATAGTTGGACTATAAAATTTATTACTTTTTCACAATCCAAAACAGCTTTGTTTTATTTGCCAAATAAAATCCTTTTTAAAAAGACTGGCCTTTAGCTCGTCCTTGTTATTGGATTTTATTCTTAGCCTTTTTCCACTATAAAGGAGAAAAACTGGCCTTACAACACACTTTGTAGAATCAGATTAGATAGATGGTGCTGACTCTTCCTTCGGAGGCCACATTAAACTGAACCTGGCATGAAGAACAGTGCTGCTGGAGATGCCTTTATTCAGTTATCATGGAAGAACTGAGATTCTGATTATACAAGACAGATAAAGATCCCGTCTTAAATTTTGCCAGAGTCCAGTCAAAGCCCTAATATAGCCAAATTTCCTGTCTAAATCATAAGCAAATGTATTACCAATAGTCTCTTTCATAAGTAGTAGTAGTAGTAACAATCCTTAGTTGTAATCTAACTCTTCATCCATTGATCTCAATGCTCGTGATAAATCCTTTGATATGGTAACAAGAAAACAAGAGGAAAAAAAACCCACTCTGCCTTGTCCACACAGAGACGACCCATAGTGAGGGGGGCAGAGTGAGGGCACCCAGCTTCGGCAGTGTCATTGAGCATGCTCAGTATAAGCTCAACAGCAAACCTGGGGGGGCACGTTACCCCCCTCACACACCCTTTCCACTCGTTGCCTCAGCTTCCACACCAGGTACAATAGCCCTAATCACATACCGGTTGACCAGGTAAAGAGCTTCATTGCTCCTGGTTTCTTCCACCTGGTCACAACTCCTGCATGTGAGTAATGGGCTTCCTTCCAACAATCCAAGTTTCCCTCTTCTGCCGTGCACTCCTGCTTGAACTCTCCCAACCTAGACTGTCTTGCAGCAATCTGTACTTCTGTCTCTCAAAGCCATTCACCTGCCAGTTTCAAGAGAGCTAAATGTCTGTCAGATGGTGATCACCTAAGAAAGCTACATGACTTATCAGACTGCCTCAATCCATTCCAGAGACTGTGCACCAGGTTCATTACCTTGTATCTTATGTAGTCACTTACACTAGTGTAAAGAGGATGCAAGATACTCTTAAATCAAAAAGAGGTAATGATTTTCACCCATTGGCTTGGCATGAGTGTAACAACAGTGAATCTGGTAATGAATGGCAGAATCATTTGTAAATTCCTTTTTCAGCTAATAGAACATGGCCAGGTCAGTCACTGATGCTGCAGTTCCCCCATCTCATTTTACTCACTCCCTTTACACATTTTATTAAAGTTTTAGTTATCACAGGAATTCCCCCCCCCCCTTTGAAGAAGGCCAGGTGCTCCCAAGCTGACTCTTACTCTGATATTTTATTTAAATATGCATGGTGCAATTTGTGACAGAGCATCAAAGGTCATTTAGAGGTCTTGTGCCAGGATTCATGTTGAACGAGTCATGAAAAAGGATATTGTCAAGAAAGTAATAAATGGCAGGTTTATATATTCCAGTGATGTCCTCTACAGTGTGTTGACAAACAGTCACAAAGGCCTGTTATTTTACATCTCTTAAGTTTTCATAACACAAACCAGGGCTGCATTATGTTCTGTTAGGTAGCATCTGATCTGAATGACTGTATGGTCATCTATGCGCTACAGTGTAGATTGCTGTACTATGTGTGTTCATACATCAACATGCCATTTTTTAATGTTCTATTCAACTTGGTGACAAAACTTCCATTGACCTCAGTAGGAGTTGGATGGAGTCTATGAGGTATGTGCTATGGCCCAAAGAACCCTTTGGAAGGAAACAAGTAAGGATGAAGAGGGATAACCTCATGGAGATGTCTTGCTATTTGCTCTCTCTTCCATGGGCTGTCCCATAGGATGGGAAAATTGATCCTATGTTTTTTCCTGTATTTAACAATGCTTATTAAAATATTGTAAACAGAACTGTGCAAGAGAAAAGTCTGCAGCTATGAGCTATAGTCAGAGATTTGGGTATCTTCAGCTCCAGCAATAGGGACATTCTGGTTTCATTTTTAACATTTGCTCCCATTCATTATCCTACCTGTGATGCAAACACCATAGCATTGCAAAAGGATATGCCCAACTTTGTTTCACTCTTGCCACTGGCTGATGCTTCCCTTTCCTTCCATCTCTTGACGTGCACTGTTATTGCGCAGCTGTAACAAAATCTTCCATTGACAATTTACTCTTGGTGAGTCTATTTTGTCCATGTAGGGACTTGCAATACAGTCTGATCTGATCCCACTGATGACTGAGTCCCATTGGACTACTCACAGCAGTAAGCAGTATGGGTGGGCCAAAAGTCTCAGAAGTCTTCTGTTAAAATGAAGGGCATTTCCACTGTCTTCAGTTTCTCCTCAGCTAACTAAGACCTCTAGATTTTGCAAAGTACATGCCAGGGCTTGAACAAAGTCTGTTCTCCGTTTAGTATCATCTCCAGTCAAGCGAGCTGATTGGCCCTCAGTGTCAATTTTTAATTTTATATGCATCTTCCCAAGCTGGATGATATTTGGGATATTGGATAGAAAAAAGTCAGATTTGTTTGTCAGATGACATTTAATAAATGCCCAGGAGCACCTATCCATTTAAAAGATTTTTGTCCCAGAAGAAGACTTTGAAAGTTTGGCTGCTTAACCATGTTTGCCCGGAATGTTTCATTGGAGAAGACATAAGTATTGGGAAATTGGCCTGGATACTTTGCTTTTCCCCCTCCACAACAATCTTCTTTTTTTCCACATTCAGATCAGGTTAGATGTTACGTTTTCCCAGAGCAAACACATTTTTTCAGAGATAATAGATTTTACATTGACAACAAGCCATCAAGAAAGAACAAAAGTAAAGTCTCTTTGAGAAAACAATATCCCCCCTCTCCCAACTTATTGCACAGCTCTGAACTCTTCCCACAGAGGTGTGCTTGGAAGTTAAAAGATGCAATACATTGAAAGTGAAAGCCACTATAGTTTCAAGGGGAATACACAATACTTATAAGAAAAAAAAGTTTCCTATACCAGAAACCTTCTTGAAACAGTAAGTTTCAGTTGCACTTGCTAATGTAGGGCCAGATCCTGGAGCAAGGCACTTTATTCCAGCTGAAAATCAGCTCTATGGTATCTAAAATCATGTAAAACCAGCTTTATCAATCAATGAAGCAATGAAATATGAAGCTCCACTGAGTGATAATTACCATCTTAAAAGCAGCACTTAAGACTTCAGAGAATCTGAGAAAAATTTGATATACCAATTTAATTCTATTTAAAGTTTTTTAATGATAAATGAAATAATCTACAACATTCATGATTACAAGCATGTGTCAATAAAAAAAAAAAGACATTTACTTCCAAAGTTAAAATCCAGCCTTTCAAAATGCTCATCAAAGCACTTCCTGTATCTACCAGTACATCTGCCATCAAGAAAAATTAGCCCCTTGGCCACTGGCCCAGCCTTCTCATACAGAGTCACATACTTCACATTTCATGTCCTAAGCAGATCCTAAGCTACATTCAGATGATTAAACTAACCAAGAAATGAGACACGTATGTGGCACCCTAGTCTACCAAAAAAACCCAATAGATAAAATTCCCTTTCACTACCTTCATAGTGAGTGTCCTCAGTCTGTATGTTTAAAACAGAAGAATGAGAGAGAGAGATACACAAAGAAGGAATTTATTGAACTCAGAGTAAGAGGAGATTTAGTGTTGGAGATTGGTTTTTAGAAGAACACAGGAAATATGGTGCCACCATCCTCAACTGTCCCAGACTTTGGCAATCCAGATTGCTGTCTGCATGTTCAGGTATAGGAATGACTTCCCTCCCACTGAAATGCAAACCACCTCTGTGATTTATGGAAAGATCAGTGTAATAATAAAATGGTTACTAATCTCATAGACTGGATAATATTGGGGGTGGGGGAGGAGTCCAAAGTGAATACATTTTTCACCATTAAAATGAATTCAAACCAAAGCTTTGGTGTTTGAAATATTAAAATTACTTTTTTCAGCATCCACGTGACTAGGGCAGGACTAGAAGCTGAGTGTCAGAGAGCATGTTCTGAGATTTCCATCCTAATTCTACAGACCCAAGAAGTTGGTATACTTTCAGTAAACTTGAGATAACTATCCAAACTTTTGCGTCCTAGCCACACCTGTATTCCAAACTTTTAGATTCACCCATTATCAGTTGAATAGTTTGTAAAATGTGGGACCTGCTGAGCTTACAGTTGCACCACAAGTTTAGTTATTAAAAGGTGCTGCACACAAACAAGTTGAACTTGCACATGACCACAAAAGGTCCAATTGCCAAAGCAGTGAAGGTTGTTTACGATTGTATGACACTTATGTGGGTCTCTTATGAAATTAATGAAACTCCGCCTAATGTGGAGGAGAAAAATAAGTTCAGGTAGGGCCCAAATTTTGCCATCCAATTGCATCTTTTATAGTGACCAAGGCCCTAAATTGTCAGCCTTGGTATATGGAACAAAGAAAGTGTAGTCAGCTAGGAAACAGACAAGCCCTGTTCTTGTGAGGAAATGGAATGTGCACTTCTAGCAGACTGGAGGAAACCATAAGTTACATACTGTTTGTACTAAATACTGTTTCAGTTTACTCACTCTTCACAACTAGAGTGCCTATGTGGAAAACAAATGAGGGGACTTCCGAAGTGATAGACACAGACAGACAAGATGTAACAGTACCCTCATCCAGATATAATGAAGGGTATATGTAAATATTCATTACCAAGTTTCAATGGGGAAATATTTCTTCCCAGATGACCCCCATAAAAAACAAAAATGTTTCCTCTGAGTACATGGAGTCTCTCTCCTTATATTTTGTAACAAATAAAACTTTCAAGTATGTAAAGGCTTACTATTACTATCATTTGGAGGTGAACTGTTGCAGTTAAAATTTCAAATAGACTTTAGATGACCTGAAACCCACTGTAATTGAAGCTTTTATTTTTCCATTTTTCATTTTACTTTGATCCTGAGTATAAGACATGCGCACACAAAACTGTACCATTAAATTTGTAAAATATTATGCTCATTTTTTGGCTGAGTAACAACGTGCACAAAGCTATAAAAATTGAATTAAGACAAATTTGAAATGCTCTTTGTTTTTCAGTTGTTTTAATTTCCATTTTTCATGTTTTTTCCAGAGGCTGGTTTTAGTCTATTACATAGAGTACCTGTCTGTTTCTTGCCCCGTCAATCATTTGTCCCTATATTTTACTGTTCATTGATGCTTGCAAATGTTAAGGCTTTGTATTCCACAATAAACAATATGAAATATATTTGTTGATCACAGAAAATAAGACTTCACTAAGCATAGATTCTAGTAATCAGAGATGTAAGTATTAAAATTTCTACTAGCAGACGGTAGCTGAATAAGGCACAGGAGTCTTTTCATAGACATTAATGGAAGTTGTAGCAAGCCCTGCAACCATTATTCACAGCAGATAAAGATTTTTAAACACATCACTTCTTTTTCAGTCATTAGTGTCTTCTTAAAATAACATTTTGCTTTGTTTCCTTGATCAAAGCTAAGGAGTTAAGAGTGAAAAATACATTTCACTTTGGTGTTTTCCTTTAAAATCTTGTCAATCTCATTAACAGGTTAATCTTCGGAGATGTATTATGATGGATTGCACTTACTCATGCAAATTGGCTATACAGTCTATGTGCCACTCCTTAAAAGGAATTATTTTTCCCATGTGAATGTTGGTATATGGGTGAAGGCTAGATGGACATAAATATTCACATATGAGCCCTAGTAAACACCCTCCTCTTTGGGCCAATCGCTAGTTGGTATCTAAAATTATCACTGATTCTTCAATGATATTTGCAGGCATCTTATGGCTAGAACAATGCCAAGGAGCTGCTAAAGGCACTGTGAAGCAAGAAGTGAGAGTTATTATAATCTAATTTAGAACTATGGGTTGTAGCCTGGGAGAAAAGTAACCTCTGCATTTTACAGTTCTTCTCATAGACTTTCCACAATGATGTCCCACCTACATAGTTGGGGTTGTTTGTACACACAACACATGCACAGTTATAAGCCAATGGAAGAAGTGTTTCCTTCCACCGCCACCACCCCTTTCTAGGGCTTGACCATAAAGTCCTTTGGGTAAGTCTACACTGCAATTAAACAGCTGCCTCTGGCCCCGTCAGCTGACGCGTGCTCACTGTGGGGCTATATAACTGCCGTGTAGACATCTAGGCTCGGGCTGGAGCCAGGGCGCTGGGGCTCCATGGAAGGGGAGGGTCCCAGAGCCCAGGTTCCAGCTTGAGCCCAAACACCTAGATTGCAATTAAACAATTCTGGAGCCCTGGCCTTGTGAGCCTGAGTCAGCTGACATTGCACAGCCAGCCACAGGTCTTTGATTGCACTGTAGACATACCCATGGACTTTGCTGGGAGTTTTGCCTGAGTAAGGGTTGCAGCTTTAATCCCTTAGAGGTTATTCCTCCAGTCCAAATCTCTCTGTTCATTCATGGGTGCTACCGGTCAGCTTTTATACAAGTTCTGCCCTGACTTAGTTCTCATGCAAAACTATTGCACATTGTCTAAATGAGGGCAGAGTTTGATTTTCCAGGAAGCTGTAAAATCTTTCCATTTAAGAAAAAAAGCTATCCCTGAAATTAACAAGCATATCTGATCTCCTGTTAAATCCCTATTCAGTCTTATTCCAATAAATACATGATTATTTATTCTCATGTGCTGAGATAAGGAATACTTTATTTATTGGCTTAACTATGTCTGCTAGACATCACCTAACAAGCAGTAGCTTTTCCTGGTAATACAGATAATCTCTTTGAAGAGAATTAGTTCTTGGAAAGTGGAAACGCACCTTTCATCAAATTCCATTTTATACTTTTAGTTCCTGAGTGAACGTGGATTGGATTATATATGGAAGACAGGAAAGAGGAAAAGAGAGATTAAAGGTGTAACAGTAATTTTTTTTTTGTTCAGCATCTGCAAGCTAGAGAGATTACACAATTTTCAACAGATCAGCAAAAGAAGATTTGAAACTACTAGTGTTAAACCTTCTGATCGGCTAAAAGAATGCCTTTCCTTGCCACCCATACCAAGCTTTCCAAGTCCATAACAAAAAACAGCATCCCACCTAGCTATTCCTGTTGTCTGCCATCCAATTTTCTAAACCGTCAACACCACACTTCAGTAGCTCTCCCTTGCTATCAGAGTTAGATGGTGCGAGAAATCCAATCCCTTGAAAAGATGTATCTACTGTAAGAATGCAAGAGCCCCATCGCATTGAGATGTGTACTAACATGCTAAGCCAAATGTCATGCATTGAATCTGGAAATGAACTAATTGTCACAAATACAACTAGCATCTTTCCATAAATGTTAGCAATAAAATAGGGAATTCTTCACAAAGGAGATGAATTATACGACTGTATTCACTTTGAATTAAATCACAATGTTAACAGGATAGATACATTAAACACAAATGGCTCTGGACTTGTCTGGTCTTAACCCCAACAGTGCAATTCATTTGTAATACAAAGGAATGGCTGTGCTCGTGACGTGATTGGGTATCTCCCAGAGTTTTGGTTTTCCAGGATGTGAACATATAGCTAGTAATTACAAGTATATTAAAGCATCCAGTGGAGCAGAGGATTTATTTAGCAAAGGTCAAGTGTGTATAACTAGGAATAATGGGATGAAACCAAGGATTTATGCTATCAAAAAATAATTGTCATGTTCTAGAGGTGAAAGCACAAATATAGGACAGGGCAATTGTCTGCTAATGGGAAGTGGTGGGAACCCCTTTGCCTGAAACTGTTGAAACTCCAGGGACAGGAACACTACCAAATAGTGCATCGGAGACAGATTAAATAATATCGCAGGTCTCTTCCATCTCTAACATCATGAGAAGATGCTTCTGTTATGCATGAAGGGCTTTCACCAACACAACCCTGACAGAAGTTTGCCTGGAGCAGTGGAATGACGATGCAAAAACCCTCACAACTTGTGCTCCACTAAGGGCCCAGAACCAGCCAGCAAACCCCCAGGTAGATGGGGCTGGGCCTGCAGGAGATGTGCCGATTGTTTCCCAAACAGGATCTTCATCTTATCGAGCCCTACCCCGATTCTACAACCGCCCTTCCTAGCAGAATTCCTGCAATAGGGCAAATTGTAGTAGCCTGCCTCTGCAGAAATGAATCCAGCCCACAATGAAAATGCTTGAAAATTAAAGAGAAACAAATATTTCAAATTACTCCATCAGCTGAGGAAAATAGGAAAAAAAAAAGAAAAGAAAACAAAAAAACCCCCTCACAACTAGAATTTTGCTGGAAGATAAAAATGCACCACAAATTGCATTGTTTGACATACGATTCCCGAGCTATTCTCCAGTCAATTTCAGATGAAGTATAGGAACATGAAGCCTTTGATTCTCCCCCAGCTCCTGTGGACCTCCTCTATCCCCCACAATCAACAAAGGCACCTTAGTGACCTAAGGTGGAGCAACAGCGTTTCATGGATTTTAAAAGAGAGGAAAATAGAAAACTCATTGTATGTCTGGAAGCAAGTCGTCCCCCCACCATCACTGACATTGAGGGTACCTGACATGGAGCGGTTGTGGTTGCCAGGAGCACACAGAGGGAGTACCACCTGTACGCAAAGGAGTCCAGATTCATACAAACGTCCAGTGCAGTTGCATACAGTGGTTCTTTGGTTTAGAGGATGCAACAGGGTGATCTCTGGATCCTCCAGTTCTTCCCACATGACTGGGGACGCTAGGGTTTTTGAAGGCTAAACCACCCCTTAGACTTCAGTAGTGACTGTGCAGCTGGGGGAGGGAGGACTCTTCTTTCTCCCCCTTGTACCTATGGAATTCTCCCAGCACCAGCTCCCGGTATTTGCGATGGATTCTTTGTGCACAAATACTAATGGATTAAGCTACAGTGGAGCAAGGCCTGTTATGTGTTACTGCAGCCTATCTACATTAGGATATTACACCAGTTTCTGTAATGTAAACAAGGCCTGAGTGGCCTTTTTTGCTCCCACTGAGGTCAGTGGGAGTGGGATTGGGCCTGTGCCCTAAATCATGTCAGATGTCTCCCTGATGATTGACAAGATGGATTCTGAATCGAGCAGTAAAATCAATTTGATTATATTTCTAGAATTCATTAATGAATTTTATTGAAGGAGAAATCCTCAAAACCTTCTTCAGGGATAACACTACTGCTAAATTTGTTCTGATTTTAATATTCGCCACCTAAAAACTCCCATCTGTTATAAAAAAGTTGATACTTTACCTGGTACAAAGTAATGAGACATTAAGCAATGTGAGTCAATTTGCCGAGCCTCGGCAAGACAAATGCAGTGGAAAACCATGCCCATTTGAAGAGTGAACAAAATGCCTATGCCTTCTCTTTTGTGCTATCTGCAAATCACTGAATAATGTGGTTCACTGCCCAAGTGAATTATTTTCAAGGAGTTTGGCACATCTTTAATTAGAGGATATGTAAAAATGAAATGCAACCATGTTGCACATATTTCCTTTATGGCTGCTGAACTTTTCTTATGGAAAAAGCATCTGGTTTTATAAAACTGTCTCTAAAAGCCATAAGATGGATAAGGTGTACGTTGGCAATATGTTAATTTTCTCAGTGCATATATTTAGCCATTCGCCTGATAAGGTTGCTCTTCTGGATGCATATGGTGGCAGATCTATTTGATAACGGGAGACAATAGCTTTTCATGTGTTATGGCTGCTTTAAGTTTAATCACAACATACTAACCATGTTATAATATCTCACTTGTGACTCAGGAAGAATTAAAAAAAAAATCAAATTGGGCTCTATTTACTAAACATTTATGTGCCCTTTATGCATGGGAAAATAAGGACTTTGCATGTTGACAATGATTATGTAAATTTCCTGTTTTGAGAATCACGTCCCAGAGGACTCCCTGGTTGAAAGCAATTCCCCTTTAAAGGGACCATCACTCTTCAAATCGGTGGGCTTTTAAGAAAATTTCTTTTTCTGTAACAGTAAATACAATTGTCAATCATTTTTGTGTGCTTTACTCTTAGAAGTGGTATCCTTTCTTGCTTTTCTGAGAGCAGCCATCAGTAAAATTTGATTAATTTTTTCCTTTGAAGTGATATTGTGGATAGCATTCATATTTTACCCTTCACTCCAGGTACGCCTGGAGTTTTGGCTATAAATCTTGCTGTCTAGGCCAAGCCCTAAATGCCATGACACACAATTTGCAGTTTTCAGAGTAGCAGCCGTGTTAGTCTGCATCCGCAAAAAGAACAGGAGTACTTGTGGCACCTTAGAGACTAAAATTTATTAGAGCATAAGCTTTCGTGGGCTACAGCCCACTTCTTCGGATGCATATAGAATGGAACATATATTGAGGAGATATATATATATATATATATATACACACACACACACACACACATACAGAGAGCATGAACAGGTGGGAGTTGTCTTACCAACTCTGAGAGGCCAATTAAGCAAGTGAAAAAAAACTTTTGAAGTGATAATCAGGATAGCCCAGTACAGACAGTTTGATAAGAAGTGTGAGAATACTTACAAGGGGAGATAGATTCAATGTTTGTAATGGCTCAGCCATTCCCAGTCCTTATTCAATCCTAAGTTGATTGCATCTAGTTTGCATCAATTCCAGCTCAGCAGTCTCTCGTTGGAGTCTGTTTTTGAAGTTTTTCTGTCGTAAGATAGCCACCCGCAGGTCTGTCATAGAATGACCAGACAGGTTAAAGTGTTCTCCCACTGGTTTTTGAGTATTATGATTCCTGATGTCAGATTTGTGTCCATTAATTCTTTTGCGTAGAGACAGTCCGGTTTGGCCAATGTACATGGCAAAGGGGCATTGCTGGCACATGATGGCATATATCACATTGGTAGATGTGCAGGTGAACGAGCCCCTGATGGTATGGCTGATGTGATTAGGTCCTATGATGATGTCACTTGAATAGATATGTGGACAGAGTTGGCATCAGGCTTTGTTACAAGGATAGGTTCCTGGGTCAGTGTTTTTGTTCAGTGATGTGTGGTTGCTGGTGAGTATTTGTTTTAGGTTGGGGGGCTGTCTGTAAGCGAGGACAGGTCTGTGCATTTAATCCAGCAACTAAAGGGTTAATGTATTTTGATCTCTGGGCACAGGAGCTTAGTGTTAGTGCTGATGTGTTCTGGTTGGTTAAGAGTGCCTGAAAACACTCAGACAACGTGTTGTTGTAACTTGTGCATTAACCGGTGGGCTATATAAAATTGCAAAATATTGGTGCATTCAATTTTATTCAGCTTCACTTACTGCAAGATGACTACATTTGTATTTTAATGAAAATATTAATTTGGCTAGAAATAAAAGTAAAAATGCAGTTTTTACTTTTTCGCAATGAAAGGAATGGCATGTGCAAATGGGCCTCTGAAAGTCTTTGCACTCTAACAGAAATATGAACAACCAAGCAATTTAGAATTCAAACCAGAATGTGGTCAAATGTCTGCATTTCAAATTTGACTAGGAATATGTCACATCACTGCTTCCACAGCTCTCTCGGTTTAGTTAGGTTGATTGTCTTGCAGAAAAGAACAGTACAGAACATCCACTAGTCTCAGATCAGAGAGAAGTTTGGTCTTAACTTCTTGGAATACTTTCTGTTCAACAGAAGCCAAAATTCAAGAGGGTGCTTTTTGAATAACTAAGTCATGCTACTTTGTTGATTTCCTACCACTTCTTATATAGTCTAGTAATAACACTTTGCACTTATTCAACTACTAAATGTATTTTTAAGTCAAGAGAGAGAGCACAAACTAAACCAAGAGGCTAAAATTAGCTAATCTGCATCACTAACTGCTCTCCTTGGATACTCAGTTATCATTTAGTATCATGGATTTGTATTATAGTGATGTCTACATGCCCCAGTCATAACCAAGGCCCCATTGTGATAGAAGATTTTTCAGGTGTTCTAAGATGGCCTCCTGAGCAGTTGCCTGAGGTGGTGTCTACAATATTGGTTTAGCTACTGATGTATCCGTGCAAGTGCAGATCCCTAATGCTGACACTTCACATCAGTGCAGCACAATTTGCACTGATGCAGTTTGGCCTGGTTTCAAACTGGGGTAAATCTGATTTGTAATGGTCTACTTAAACTGATGGAAGTCATATCTAGACTAGGATCAGTACAGCTACACCAGTGGCAGAAACCCAGTGTAGACAAGGGCTAAGTCTCCCAGGGTCACAACACGAAAGGGAAATTGGATGCTTTCCCGGCATACACTCCTATTCTCTAGAGTAGTCAAGATTTTTCAATCAAAGCAACACACTTTCTCCTCTACATTGGTTTTTCTACCATGCTCATCACGATAGTGAAATTGTCCTTTTTCCAACAAGCTCAAGTGTTCTGTATAATCTGTTAGATAGTTTGTTCCAGCCTATGATTTATGGTCAAAAATCGTCAGAGCTCAGATAAGCTAGCTAGACAATCCAGTGGGATTTTGATGCACCTTGCTACTTCAAAGGGTCCTACTCTTCCTTCCTTGACAGGCTGCAGCCATTCAAACCTTCATCAGAAAGATACGCTGGACGAGTGGAAAGCTCAGGAATAGAAAGCTCACATCTTTACCAAGGAGAGAGTAGGCTCTGTTAAGTTCTGGAGAATAAGTGAAGTGTTGGGCTGTGTTCAATGGAATTACTCTTGAAATTGCTTTGGGCTAGAGATCGGGCTGAATCACTCGTAAGTCTCAGGATTTATGGGGTGAGATTCTCTAAAAGGAGAGTGGGCCAAGGTGATTTTCTGCTATTTTTGTGCCTGACCCAGCCTGGGCTGTTTTGGGTCTGAGAGGCCCCAGTGTAACTGACAGGATGCCATAACATAGATGAGTCCCAAGGCTGTCTCAGCTGCCCTATGGTCCACAGTGCTGCCCTGAACCTCTGCAGTACTGCAGCCCTGCCTGGATACACTTCTCCTGCTTCCAGCCCCACCACCTATCCCAGAGTTTGCAAGGAGGTACTCAGGATGCAACCTGATGGCCATCTTCCGCACTTCCTGCACCAGAGGATTTCTCCCCCAGCCGGATATGGGGCTTATATGATGAGTTTATACTGCTCTAGTCCTTTTACACATCATAAAGGGGCTGGAGTGGGGATGAAGAATTCACTCCTGGTACTTGCCCCTTTGAGATTCCTGCAAACCCAGACACAGCCTTATTCCTTTGTTGGGACATCTGGAATGGTCATGCAGAAGCTGTATTGCATTTGTGTTTGGATTGAAAACTGACACCAGCCTTAAGGAGCAATCAGGCTTTCCCCTCTAATTTATATTTTACAAGTGAGCAAGATTTTACTTTTCAAAACTTCCAGGACATTTATCTTCTAGAAGAAACTTTGCTTTAAAAACACTAAATACAAGTAACTGAACACGGGTAACAACAGTATAGTAACAGCATTCTATAAACATTTATAACAAAAAGCCTCCCCCACTGGGTTATGGAGCTCGTCGTTCCTAATTTAGGAAAATGAATCAATGCATATTTGTTGTTATAACAAGTCACTTTCATAAAGCCTCCAAAAATTCTCAGACCATGAGCTGAACAGCGATGTGCTAGGTGCTGTACAAACATGAGTCAGGAATGTAAGCTCTTCAAGTACTGAGATAAACAGAGGACTGAAATGCTGTACCACCCCATCCACAGCAGGGATTCCTGTAGGTGATGGTGTAGGAACAATTTTCATACAGGGGAATGATAAAGAATATGACGTGACCTCCAAGGTGAACACTGATAGCAATTATACACCATGCATTTTGTGAACACATTATTTTATAGATTAAGACCCAGCAGACATGCCTCTTCTTTCTGTAATTTATTTGTCCAATTACTACCAACATACACAAAGCCTCCTCGAGAAAGGAAAAAATAAGAGTTAATCCCACTGTCCTGGATAAGATCCCTTTTACTGGATGCTGGCAACAACTAGACTGTCATGCACACGATTTCCGTTTGCAGAAGGCTGCCGCCAGCGCCCACATGCTGGCTGGGATGAGAAGTTCCAGCACAAGAAAGAAGAAAAGTTATCATATGATAGAAGACTTGTTGATTTCCTTGCCACCTTTTGTGCTAAAGAAAATAAACCATTTGCTCCATCAACATATGCTACCAATAAGTTGGTCTAATTAATGGCAGACCACTGAGAAACTGAGAAGTGTTCTTTATCAGTGCAGAAAAGAAGCATGAGTTGGCTTCTAATGTTTAAAGTTACTTAAAGGAAACTACCTAGACATGCTGAGCTGTGAACTCTGCTTGTCTTTCAGGGGGAAGGGTGGGGGAAAGATAACACTGGTTTTATTTCAACTGATGCCAGCACACATAAGAAGGAATATTAAGCACATTTGTATGAAAGCAGCATGACACTTCCACTTCCCTGAAATGTGTTTTCTTCATAATGCCAGTGGCTGATACAAAGCACAGTCAAGAAAGTTAATCCAAAAGATTTATAGAAGGTTGAATAACTACAGATAACACTTGTATTTATGATGTTTTAAAAAAGTCATTCTGTCAATCAACACAACTACCCACTGGCTTTGCTGTTCCCTAAAACCAGCATACTTTTAGATAGCTCAAAGTGAACAATGGTATCTTATATGATGATCTGAAAGGTAGACAAATCAGTTATGTACAGGTAGGGTAATCCTGTCTTTATTAGCTATGCAAAGCTCTTGCCAAAATATAAAGAACAAGATATATAATTGAAATGGTTGTGTCCTATCACCCAGGATCTCAGGTTTATATAGTCAAGATTAGAACCAAATGAATGGATTGATTAGAAGTTTAAGTGTTTGTTTATCTTCATACACTTAGAAAAATTAAAACATCCATTTCTCCAAAAGAAATTGATGCAGAGAAAAAATGGGTAGAAACAAAATTTCAAAATGTTGAGGTGTGGCTTGGAAATTCATGGTGAGGTTAGGCATTTTGTAAAACTTACAATAAATAACTTTATAGCTTTCCTTCACAAGGATCCCAAACTACTTTACATAAAGAGGTGGACATCCATCCATCACAGAAATACAGCCACACTTGGATTGAGTTGTGGAAGCCATTCTGAACAAAAAGTGAACAGAGGGGGTTTGGGGGAGATGGAAGATTTTTTCTCTCTCTTTTTTAAAACTGAAACAACAGGTGGAAATGTAGATAGGAAGATGATAACATTTAAATAAATATAAAGAATACTGGATGGTGGTGGAAGATAAATAGCAATCAGATTTCTATCCCAAAGGACTTAAAATCAAAGTACTGATGCAAAGAAACTGTTCAAGAGAGAATGTATCCAGAATAGGATATGGACAATGAAGCCAATTTCCCACCATGTTCAAAACTACTTTCACATTAGTATTCCTTCCTATACAGAGATAGTGATGAGGCAAAATAAAGGGTGTTAGAAATGATAGCACACATCTCAATATGCAGGGGTAATACCCCATGATTTTCTGATATTGATACAGACCTTGAGACTGAGTTTTGTCACTGAAGAATTTAAGAAAGGAAGTTGTCAGTGTCAAAATATTAATTAATATCTATTCCAATAGCTTAATGCAAGTATTAATATATTTCTAATTTATATTCCAAGAGCTTTCCCCTTGAAATAACTTTTCACCAGACTCCTACAGCAGGTGTTCTTTCTTCCATACAACTTGAGAATGTAACTGTAATGATTTTCCAAATAAAAAGTGAAAGGCTATCAGTACAAATCTCAGTTTTTATCCCATTGAGATATTATTATGGTAATAATAATTCCATAGCAGAATTACTTAGAATACCCACTCAGCTCCGACCTGACCCAGCTCTCACTGAGATGATACCTTTCCTAAGTTGGAAGAATTTATTTTCATTTTTCAGCTGAGCTCATCTGATCAAAATGCTTCATTGTGACAAAGAGTTCATTGCTGCTGTGCAAATTGCAGTCACCACTAATGCCCTGCTATTAGGAGCCAGGCACTGCTATGTAAGATTTAGCCAACTAGTTGGGAGCAGAATTTTCAAATCAACGTAAATAGTTCATTATGTTTGGGCATTACCAATGTTTACATTTAAAGGCCCTTCATGGTAATTTGTCTACTTTAATACAGATTTAATAATGAGGTATGGATCCAGATGTTAGGAATACAATGCAACTCGTTTGTTAGTACACAGGAAATCAGGACATGCAGGCTGTTTGTTCTAAATCTTACCATTCCATTAGGTTGCTGAATGACCTTGGCTAAGGCATTTAACTTTACCTGGAAACCAACTGGTAACCAATGCAGATCATAGAGCACAGGTGTAATCGATCACCTTCAGAAAATATTGCTAAATAGATGGACCCCAGCATTCTGGATTAGTTGTAAGGTGTAACCCCAAGAATGGCAGTAATCCATCCTCATGGTGACAAAAATAACTGTAGCAACAACAGATGTCTGAAAGAAATGAATGCAGCTCCTTGCCAGCTACAGATAGCAGACTTGTCCATTTCTATCTGACCATGCAGAAACAGCAAGGGTATTCAGCAAACCAATGAAAAACTTACCTCTTCAACTTATTTTTCCTTCAGTAAGTAACAATGAAAGACAAACGGTCTAAGGAAATGATTTACCTCTGGCTGCTTGGAAGAAAGAGGGAGATTATTGACATTGGGTTTTGTTTGTTTGTTTAGTTCTTGGTTAGCACCACCAACTAGGGTGATGGCCACCATATAAAAATTGAGTTTAAACCAGTAAATCAAATTACGTAGATCAAGTTCAGGTTCCACTTCCAAGTGAACAAAATGATTGGCATACCTTACAATTGGAAATACATACACAAACACACAGCTGGATATTTACACACAAAAAGAGAGGAACTGGGTATGTATACACATAAACACAACATTTAGGCTTTACTTTGATATCTCAGTTATGTTTGTGCATAAAGAAAGAAAATATATTTCAAAGTTGTAAAACGTTTATGATCTGAGCAAACTCTATGCCCTACAACGTGTCCAGAGCTTTGTATATATTCAAAGCACTGTACAAATAATGAATTAAACCTTATTCTCTTTCCGCCACCACCTTTAAAATAAGGATGTTAATATTTGCTTAATTCAAAGTCATAACAGATGCCAACTGGGGAAACAGGTTAACTGACTTTTCCAAGGCTGCATAACAAGAGAGTAAATAACAGGAAATATACTTTGAGTTATTTTTACTTGCTCGGTTCTTGGTACTTGATATCTTTTCAGGTGGAGGTAAAAACCCAACCCTATTAAGTGTTTAACATTCAGATAATACTGAACTTGGCCCATTGAAAACTATAGAATGGTAAAAAGCTTTGCTACATATAATCAGAGTAATCAAGCATATCTAAGTGGAAAATTCCAATACTGGTATGGTATAGAGTAAGCATTTCAGTCTAAGACTCTTCATTAGGTAATAATTCATGTCACACAGTAATGTTATATTTATTTTAGCTTGACAGGCATATCACTAATTTGGTTACATTATTTAATGTCACATTCTTTGACCTACAAAATATGCCTGAGATTTGCTAAATAGAGGACCACCCATCTGTTTTTATACCACACCCTGCATTATAAGTGACTGCCAGTCTACCACCACCTTTCATGAATATAAAATTCATTTGAGAGGGGCAAAAAAGACTCATTCTTTCCCATAGTTTTCAAAAAGTTTGGTTGTTTTAAAAGCCTTGGGTTTTATACAGAGCCTGGTTCAGTGACCATGTTAGATGCAAAAGGACATGCCATATGTTCTACTGTAGCACTGGATTTTAACTTTTCAAAGAGTTGTGTTTTCAAACCAGTTATTGTAATATTTGCAGAAAAATACTATTTTGCTTTGGTTAAATGGAGTATCACCTACTTAATTAGGTTTAAGAAGAGGAGAGATACACAAATATTGGAACAACCTACAGGCTACATTTAGGGACAACTGCCAGGAGAGATCAATATACATGCACACAAGGCCAGATTCTGCACTCAACTACATTCGAACCAGCTCCAGGCATGTGACCAGTGGAGTGAGGTTTCCAGGTCAACAAATTGGTGCAAAGAGTCTTCTATGGCATGACAAGGGGAGGGAAGTGTTAGCCAGCAACCTCTTCCCAGGCTTCAACCTTCCTCAAAAGTTGTTTTAATTAACACCTGAATGGGTGGAATTGACAAACAAATTGACAGGAGGACACCACAAAGATTTAATGTACTGGAGGCAAGATCCAGATTGCACTCCCATTCATGTATGGATTTGCCTTTGGCTGCAAAAGAATTATGCTCCTTCTCCTGGCACTGCAGAAGGCACCCGATGGTGCTGGGTATTTGTGTGGGAAGGAAGAGGGCAGAGATGGAGAGAATGTGGGTGGGACACAGTCAACTGACAAACAAGTTAATGCAGGCCGAGGCTTTTCCATTATCCAGACCTCTCTTGCATTGGGGAACTTCTTTTTAGTGAGGTTCTAGGGGTAGAGCTGGACAGGAGCCACCTTAATGAACCCCACACTTCCAGTGAGTCAAAGGATGCCAGCCACAAAGACAAGGCAGAAACATGAGGTTGCCTCCAGCTTCCTGTGGATCATCTGAGGCCAGCAAGTTTACTCCTTCCCCCCAGAACAGAACTATCTGGGGGAGATTTGACAAAGAAAATCACATGGTGTTTTCCTTCTTGTAAGGGCCCTCCTGCAGTTTCTCTCATAAATGCTATTTTGACCTGGCTCTGTGAGAGGTTGAGTTGAACCTCAGCTTCTGAAGTAGTTTATGGTGAGAAACTAAGTGGCTGGAGACTGAAACACATGTGCTTTCTACAGCTCAAAGAGCTATAAACTGTACTGGTTTTGCTATCTGGTATGTTATCTCTACAGAAGTGTAGTTATTATGACTAAATGCAGACTAGGATAAGCTATCCCATGCGTGGGTCTACTTATTTCTCTTCCAGTAAGGAAATAACCCACTGCTGGAGTCCAGACCTTCTTGGCAGCTTGGAAGCCATGATAATGCAAATTCTGTCTAAAGGCAAACATCTGCTCTGCTCATTATTCAGAGCTTACAATTTCTACAAAGAACAGCGAGGCAGAAATATGTCTCCATATGTGAAGGAATGGTAATAGAGTGCCAACTCTCTCTTCTCAAGTCATAGTATAGCTAGTCCATACCAGGACTAGTTCTACAATGGCATATGTGTACTCAGTAAAATTTGCGTACCCAGCAAAAGGATTTCTGTGGGAGAGGTTGTCTTAGGGGAGATAACATTTTAGTGGGTGGAAACCTATTCCAAGGACACTTAACATTACAGTGAACAAAATAGTAAATATATGCCATCAGGAACAATCCTGTATTGGCAAGGAAATGAACACAGTTATCTTAATTCCCTTCTTCCTCCATTACATTTTCCTCTCCAAGAGTATAAATTAAGATGATTCCTTATATTTCTGAAGCAGAATTGTCATTAGCAGCATCCATTCTAGGGATGTTTATGTTACTTTTACTATCCAAGCTCCATACATTATTGTGGATGGTTATTTGGAAGAAGTTTTCCCTCTAGGGATACTATTATTGTACTTCATCTCTTTCGTATAATAGTCTAACAAATTGGAAAAATAAGCAAAGATAAAGTGGAGTTTCATGAATACATTCTTCAAGAACTACAGTATCCTGCAAATCACACAGCAATATTTATTGGCACTTGTGCTAATGTTGATAAAATCTATTGGGTTCTTGGAAAAATAATCACTTCAGTCTTGTTATCAGAGGACTGAATCTGGGTCAACAGATGCATTTTGGATATGCACCAATTCTTAAATGATTTAGCACTCTGATCTGTGGCTACAAAAAGCAATTTCCTACGTCAGCAGTACCCTCTGCCTAACGTGCAATTTCATCCCACCGCCTACATTTTTGTAATCATTAAAATGTTATAAAACGTCTCTCATAAAGAGAAGAAAGATTCTGATATATTACTATAATGTAAACCACTGCTTTGGATTATGGTTTGATACTCCTTCAGTTATTTATATGTGTTTCAACTGAAAACATCCAACTGGATTTCCAATATCACAAGATTAATCTCACTAAGACTTTATATATACACAGATGGTCAGACAAGAAAAATTAGGCAAATATGAAAAATTAATATATTCCTCTTGTATAATATAAACTATGATTTGTCTTGTGAAAGATTATAGCTGGAGCTACTAGTCCCAAGAAAAACTGACCTAGCAAGCATGAGCCCTCTCCTTTGTGGAAAGTTCTCCTTTCTCTTCCAACTCAGAAGCTTGAAGAACATCTTCCTTAAAAGAAAAGAGATCTACAAGCATGAAAATGTGCTATTTTCCTCCTTGGATTAATTAGTATCTTATTTACTGACCTCGTAAAGGAATAATTGTGACCAGATCCTGCAATTTTTTTCACCCAAGAGCTCCAATGGAGTGAACCTGCAGAATTAAGCCCAGGAATTTGATACCCAAAAAAACATTCTGAGCCAATACATCCTGCTCACTGAATGTGGTTAACATTAAATGGTGCAATATACTTTAAACACCAAAAAAAGCCTCATCATTGAGAAAGAGGATAAGAGTTGAGGTGGGATCCTGGGTGGGCCAACAATGATCAGGATTTCAAAAAGTGTTTTTTAGGTGTTTGTTTTTGTTTGGTTTAAAGCAGGCAGGCCTAGGCTAAAACAGATGCCCAGGGGGACATCAGATTGAACACTGACACACCAACTAGTGGCAAAATAACTGAGCTGCTAAAAGATAATGAATGATGCCAGAGCAGAGATCTCTGACAGAATGAGGATCAGAAAGGTCTCAAATATCCAGAAAAAACAAAACATGCTGACATCAAAATATTGGCAGCTTTCACTGTTGCTTTAATTCCAAGTCAAATGGGCAAACAACAGGCTAGCTTTCCAATCCAAGCTCAGTTCTCTAGCAAGCCATGTTTTGTAGCTCTAATTATACTTTTGCATTTGTACATGCGCTAGCTAGTTGACTGGGCAAGCTACATTTCAGCACAAATGTACTTGCATGTAGAGACTAACCTCAGTCAAACACACCAGCAGAGTTCAGCCACCTGCAGCTCTTTACAGGTGACCTTGCAGCTCTGCAATTCTGGTGGCTCTTTGACATGTTGCCTTTTCAGAGAAGGACATGAGGCTCTGCAGTTCCTTTGGGGCTAACGAGACATAGGAGATAACTGGTTTATTTGCTTTCAGGAGAGTGGGGGGCTGAAAAATGTTCTTAGTTCTATTAATATTTTGCATGTTTGGCTATTTGCTCTTATTTCCAGTATTGGTGGAGCTAGTTTCTTTTGCTTCATTACCTTATTTACCCCTTGGACTTTTTCTCATCTTATTGTTGAAGATTACGTATTTGTTCATATTGTAATTTTTTTCCCACACCTCGCTCTGTCCAGAGCAGACAATTGTCAGTACAGCAAATCAGATTACTTCCTGGACATTATTGTCCAAACTAACCCAGACATGGCCACAGAAATAGGAAAAAAGTCAACACTCAACAGGCCTGATTCACATCTCATACTGGTTTCAGGCCAGTCCAACACTATCGGTCTAATCTTTGGTTTAACTGCACTAGTTTGTACACCGTTGAGCTACTCTTGCTTTACACGGTTTCCAACAAGAGGACAATCAAGTCAATTGACTTTGGTGCAGTTACCCCCGATTTACACTAGCGTCAGATGAGAGGTTTCTGCTAAGTCTGAATGCGGCTCAGTCTGAGTGCCACAGGGAACAAATTGTAGCTCCCTGGCTGCTTGGCTTCAGAAGTTAGAGCAACAGGGAGGTCCACTCTAACCTTTGCCATGGCAATAGCTTTGTAAGGGAGTTTGTGCCAGTGGGTAAGCAGGCATGGTCTTCCATTGTCCATATACCTCCCCTCCTGCTCAAGCAGGTGCTGTGCAAGATGGCTGACAGAAGAGTCCACCGCACTGCCTTCAGTAGCTCTATGCCAGCAGACCTACCCCCTAAACAGGGGGAATACCCATCTGTTAAAGTTTGCTTCGTGCTGTACAGTGCAAAGTGAACATACAGACCATAGAACCCAGCCCAAGTAATTTCCATCGTTTCAGCAGCTCTGAAAGTTAAGTGTTAACAAGATATCAGAGTTTACAGGGGCATCATAACCCTAAATCCAGTATGTAGCCATGCAAGGATTCACACATAAGGTGGCAGTCACTCATTTACATTGCAGTCCTGTACTCCTGCAGTTAGAGTTCGTGCTTTGGGCACATCTGGGTCTCAGACACTCCCTTAATATTTGAACCAGTCGTATAGTTTGAATTTCATTCTCCAGCGGGTCGTTAGATTCTTGCGAACAAAAGATTTGGCAGCTAAAATGCCTGCCACAGAAACAATTGCAGGCAGGAGTGACACAGGGTAGGGAGCCAGGAGGGAAGCCCGGAACACTTTTGAGACAGAAGCATCAGTTCCTGTCTTTGATTAGCTCTTGTCCTAATTATTAAAGTACAACACAAGTTGGCCCAGTTAACTAATCATGTCAGAGACCCCAATTCAAGGGTCCCACGTGCTGGTCTGCCCCCCAAAACTAATAATCTCAATCAAGACAAGCCTCAAACCATCAATAGTAAAATGATAATTAAATATTTCATAAGGAACAAAAAAAGCAAGGTCATGGTGTTGCTGGTCTATCTGAAAGATGCTCACATAGTAACAAAATCAAAAGGAGAACATTAAATGATTAGAACATTTTCCTCCTTAACGGGAAAACTCAGATTATAATTTACTGTGTTATTAAAACAGTTGAAGGTCAACAGAGTTGGTAGCAAAAAAGCCCAATTTTGTTTGTTTGTTGGGTTTTGGTCAAAAATCAAATCTGAAAAAAGCATCACTGAAAACTCAATATCTGGAAATTTCCACCCTCTCTACTGATGGCATAAAAAGCCACCACCATATAAAAACAGACACCAGAGACCGGGACCTTCACATCAGGCTTTAGCATACCTTTTCAGAGCAGTCATTTACAAGAAGTCTTTCTATACTTCTACTCAGAAGGAAATAAATGCGGAAGAACTTGAAAAAGAAACCACCACTTCCACTTTCCTCATGGGCTCTTACAGAGTTACTCGAAACTCAGAATTTCCATTTTGCAGAAAATCACATCATTTGGGGAAAAAGTTGGTTTTGTTGAAATGACTTTTTCCTATGGAAAACCGTTTTGATGAACATTTTCCAGCCATCTTCAGTATCTTGTTTTATGAAAGTTACACTGAACCAGAACTTGTAGAAACCCCAGACTTGCTTTTTTTCTGTCATGCGAATAATGAGCATACTAGCTAAAACAAGCAGATAGTTAACTTTGTGGGAGAGGAGAGTACCTCTGCAATGTCTCTCAAAAGATTATCACAGCAAGAGTCACAGCTGAGATGAGTGTTTATCTACTGTGCTCCTTGATTTCACACCCTGATGGGCTTTGCAAAGGCACATTTCCATTATAACGTTACACAATGTCACATGTGTATAATATCGAATCCAAATTAAATAAAAATTAATGGAGATATCCTATCTCCTAGAACTGGAAGGGACCTTGAAAGGTCATTGAGTCCAGCCCTCTGCCTTCACTACCAGGACCATGTACTGATTTTTGCCCTAGATCCCTAAGTGGCCCCCTCAAGGATTGAACTCACAATGCTGGGTTTAACAGGCCAATGTTCAAACCACTAAGCTATCCCTCCCCCCAAATTTAATTGAACAATCTCAGAGACCAAGCAAGCATCAATATACATGGACAAGTGGACAAACGGCTCCATTTACATGAGTACCGCAGTTCACTGGGTGTCGTTCCAAAAACCATCTGTCTCCGCTGTCTCATCTGAATTTTATGAACAAGCCAAACTACACTGTGCATTTCTGAATGTAACAAAGATCACACAGCTGCCAACATACTATCAAAGCCTAAAGACCAAATAAATGTTTGGCTTCCCTCCAAAAGTCCTTCCCCTGGTATTATTATTACTGACAATAGAACCAGAGCAGAAAAAGCAGCGAGATGGCAAATTTACACATGTGCCATGTTTTGTACATTGTCTACATCTGCTGCTACAAGAGTTTAAGTATAACACCAGTGAACATTTTCTGGCAGAAGACTGACCCATTTCAAAGGCCCATAATATTCTTATCAAAGTATAAGAAGAAGAAAATCTGCTCCTAGACAAACGGATCTAGGAAACACCAATTCAAAGGGCTTTATTCATTTTCCCATGCATGCAGAAATAGACAAGAATTCTCTCTTCTGGATGGTACATTAGTCTAACCAACTTTGCACTTTTTGAAAAAGCTATATGATATTCTGCTCTGAGGGGTGCATGAAATCCCTATTCATTATAACGGGAGAAGCAGGCAAGTACTGAGGGCAGAAGTTGGACATAACAATTCTTCTCTTTGACCTGCCCAACGGATCTTTACTGTATATTTAAGAATAATTACTAACCTGATCTCCCTTGTGACAAAGTGCAAGCATATCTACTGCACTATGTCAACAACCACTGTATCAATAGATACTGACCCCTGCCATGTGACAGTGGTATAACATTTTGTAATCTGGACCCGTCAGATGACTAGGGCCAGTCCTCCAGTGTTGTCAGCCCTTTAGTACACCTTCCCCCTGGTGAATTTCCATTCATGGACCATTCAGTAAAATCAAGAGAGAGAAAGGAAAATGTGTGCAGTTTGCCTAGTTCATCGCTAATTGCAACAGATTCAGGGCACAGTCTTGCATGGTGCTTCCTGTGAGGTGCTGAGAATCCTCCACTGAAGTTCATGGGACTCAAAAACACTCAGCATCTTGCAGGATTGTACCCTTTGTTTTTGTGAACAGCTTTGTTGTGCCTATTAAATTAAGTACACAGAGGGACTCAAGAGGGTAGAAAGAGGACACTAAAGTAGCCTCAGAGAGGAGCAATATTTTGGCATTCTTGTTCCAAATTTCATGCTGCTACTTGGTTGCCAAGACACATGAGCTGCATCTGTAATTAGCCTCTTGAGACATAGGGCAAGGCATTGGGTTCTCACCTTCCATGTTGTCTCATTGTATTTCCCACAGTACATGACAATCTTTATCTTTCAGCTATCCCATCCCTTGAACCAGATGACGGCTGGCATCCGGCCCTTATAGCTTTAGGACAGAGGTTTTTTGTATTGTTTGCTTCTGCCCTAATTTCCAACCACCCCCTTTCTTTTATGTTTTCAGTTGATTTAAATTAAGCTTGCTCTAGGCTTGCAAGCTTGTACGGCTTCTTTCTAAATAAGGAAAAGAGTTCTTGGTCACTAGGCAAGATTACCACAAGCTTTAATGTTGATTTATCTGCACAATGTGTGAAGCAGCACTTGGAAACGAGGGCAAACTCCCCCCCCCCCCCCAATATTGAGCAAAAAACAAGACCAGCGTGTTTTTAGAAATATTTCTTTAAAATGTCCCCTTGACCCTGAAAATATTTGAGCCTGGGTTTTTTCAAGGCTTCTTTTAATGTATTCTTTCTTCAAAGTTTGTGGTATCTATGCAATTTTTCAATCAAGGATTAGAAAGGATTAAGTCATTGCTAGACCATGTCTCCCAGGGAGCGTTGGCAAGCATACTTTACACACATTTCCAGTGCATGCTCAGTAGAGATGAATAGTGGGTCATTTTATATGCTACAGGATAAAGTCAGGACCAACCCAACTGTACACTGGTTTTAGCAAAACCATGACTGGTCTTTCATTCATTCTGCCTATGTCTTTTAGGTAGAAAGTTCTTTGGTCAGGAGCTGTCTTTCTGTAGCCTGGTCTACACTTTAAAATGTCAGGTGTGAAACAACCATACCCCCAGCCTGACTGACGTAGCCAAGCTGAACTAATCCTCAGTGTAGATGCAGCTATGTTGATGGAAGAAAGCTACCATCATTCAGGAAGGTGGTGATCCTACACAGAGGGAAAAAACTGCTTCCATCAGTACATGCTGCATCTATACTACTGGCTTATGCCTTCAGTGAGGCTAAATGGGGGAGCAATTGAATTCCCATTTGTGTGGTGAAGGCTGAGATGCTGGAGACCACCACCTATAGGCACTGGCCAGCATAGCAGGGCCTGAGTAGGGGCTGGGTCATGTAGACTGAGGAGTTTGCCCATGGTCTAATTGCAAATACAGGGGCTAAAGCTTTGACTGGTTGGAGCTGCATGTGTTAGAGCAGAAAGCTAAAAGAAAGCCGGAGTAGAACTCATTAGCATGATCCTGAAAAAGAGCAGAGACAGAGTTCATTGGGAAACAGGACAGTCTGGAAAAGGCAGGCGTGGAATTTGTGAGCAGGTAACCTGCCTCATGTTTGTTCCTCACACGTTCAGAGAAACAGGACTGTGTCTACAGTCTTTGTAAACAGGATTGGACTAAAGAAATACCTGACTCAGGTCATCAATTTCTCCTTCTAAAGGAAACGTCCTAGCAAGGCCCTGAATATTGGCTAACCACTCAAGCCAAGGGACTACATTACTAATAAGAACAAAGATGAAAGTGAAGTTCAGGCTCCAGATCTGAATCCAGTCCTGATTTCTGGGCTGTGATTGCCATGAAGGGTACGAAAGGGTATAGAATCAACTGTGGACACTGGTTAACAAAATGTGATCCCACAGGGTATTATCATAGCCAAAGTGGATTAAACTAGTCGGATACTCATAGGAAGGTGTAAGTACTCATATATGTACTAGAAGTAGTGATTGCATAACTGGAAATCAATTGCTAAGAGAAAGTCAATTTTAAATACTTACTTTGACTAAGCATGTTTGCTAAGGAGGCAGCAATCAGTGTTAATGATTTTGTATCTTTTATTTAACTAGTCCAAGCTCCTTCAGAAATTAACATGGATGTCTAATTTTTTTAAAATGCTGCTTTTAATTAAAGAAAAAAACTATTTTAGATCATAAGTTGCAAAAACGTACTTGCTCCAGTTCTGGTTATGCTACCCAGATCTGAATTCCTTTATCATTTAAGATCCTTATTAAGTCACTTGCATGGTATAGATTACAGTTCAATCCTAAAATTCCTCTACATTTATGTTTCTTGTGTATTTTACTTTGATATCCTGCCTGTTTTAATGAAGAACAGGATGTGCAATAGCTTGTTACTTACGGCAGTACTTTGACAAGGAACCTGGATCTTAATAAAAAACAGGAAATAAAATCCTTCATATTAAATCAATTCTTTAAAAAATAAGCATGTGAATGTCATATTTAAGATTAAAGGTATTTCTCTTTCCAGGAAAGGATCATAATAAGGTGGGCATGTGGCTATTTCAGAAACTGCACACATTTGGTAAAGAGCTTATAGAAAACAGTGTCAAATCCCATATTGAACCCAGCTGCTGGTACTTACTTTTTGATGTAAGGCTTACTTCCTGCAGATATACATCAAATTAAATTCTTTACTAAGCTCACAATGGTGTTTTCCCTTTAAGCGGAAAGGCAATACTTACCTGAATGAAATATTATCTCTCTTTAATGGGTTTCTACAGCAAAGCCACATTTTACATTTAAAAAGGTGCCGTGACAGTAGGAATGAATAGGGACTTGCCATCTATTAGAACCATTTTCTTTTCTTTTTTTTTTTTTTTTTTTAAATCACAATAGTTTGAATGAAGCCAGTTGGGCTTTGTCACATTGATGGTGCATCTGGACTATTGGGAGAGATTTTCACAGGATTGTTCCAACAACTTCTGCCAGCCAAATATATAATAGGTTGATATTAGCATCAGTGCAGACTTTAGAAGAGTTCCTTTTTGTATCAAGGTGTAGATTGTTGCGATGGCAAATGCTACTAAAAGGCAATGATAATGAACAATGATATAAAGGCAATGGAGGGATTTCTTCTCTGAATTCTGCCAGGTCTCATTTTCTGGGGCCTTGGGCTTTCCATGGTTCTTGTGGCTGTAAGGACCAAATACCATTAGATGCAAACAAGCTATTTTTAGCTTCTAATTTAATTCAGCAACAACTGCAAACTCCTGCTTGAATTGACAGGAGAGTGTTTCCTATCTATAAGGCCAAAAGAAATCTGCCTTCGACAGTGAGGTAAAGCAGACCAAAGTCTAAGATGAGGGGTAACATGTTATAAGTTAGTCTCCCTTATATTCAGTTAGGCTCCTCAGACTTTTAGATATATGTACGCCCACAAACCATTCTCTAAGGGAGTCAAAGTCAATGTAATTTAGAAGTCAAAGAGCTGGAAGACTCTGCAAGTTACAGAAAGGAGGCAACATCATCAATAAGCTTCTCTTCTTGCTACATTCCCCTTCTCTGGTCCCTTGACTTGCACATTACACCCAGAGAGAGTCACACATCAATACTGGACTTGTCCAGCTACATCTAGAGACTGGGTATACATTGCACACTGATGGATGGGCAAGAGTCCAAGTAAGCCTAAGAGAGTCTTTTAACAGTCTAAGACTATTTAAGCCTAGAGTCTAAATTTGTGTGGAGGAGGGCACCAGAAGGAGGTGCAAATCTCACCCATTTACAGCAGTGTCTCCGGACTCTCTTTCCTGGAGTGATAGCACAGGGGAGGGGTGAATGAATTGTTGTCTAATTAGCCTTCAGTACCACTGTCAACGAATAATGGAGGAACAGACAAGAAAACAAAAATACAGTAACTCCTCGCTTAAAGTTGTCCTGGTTAACATTGTTTCGTTATTAGGTTGCTGATCAATTAGAGAACATGCTCATTTAAAGTCGTGCAATGTTCTGTTATAAGGTTGTTTGGCTCGCCCCGCTCCACCTGCCTACCCAGCGCTTCTGCCAGGGAGCGGGGTCAGGGCACAGGGACTCGCCCCATTGCATCCCCCCGGTGCTCCTGCCAGGCAGCGGGATTGGGGAGTGGGAGCTTGCCTTGTTCCACCCACCTGGCATTCCAGCTGGGGAGCAGGCAAGCCCCCGACCCCGCTCCCCAGCAGGACCTCTGGACGGGGTGAGTGGGGCAAGCCCCCGCACCCCAACCCCACTACGCCCTGCCTCAGCCAAGCTTCACAATCATCATTGGTGAGTGCAGTATTACATAGTTTGTTTAAAATTATTTAAAACTTATACTGTATATGTATATAATGTCTTTTGTCTGGCGAAAAAATTTACATGGAACCTAACCCCCCCCCCCCATTTACATTAATTCTTATGGGGAAATTGGATTCCCTTAACATCATTTCGCTTAAAGTAGCATTTCTCAGGAACAGGACTACAACATTAAGCAAGGAGTTACTGTAGAAGGAAATGGTACCGACCCACCTACCATGCTTCCACTTAAAGCCCTTTCCACGTTGAAAGATTCTTTAGATTTAAGAGGTATTTTCATACTTAAAATGAAGAATGTCAATAAGGCCAATAAAATCTAAATACGGGGGAGGGGGAAGGGGAAGGGAGGGGGGACCCTTTTGTAACCCTTCTGTTAGGTGTTTGTGGCAGTAACTAGGGCCTGGTTCATCACCATGGGTAAGTCTACACTTGAGCTGGAGGCATGATTTCCAGCTCAGGGAGTCTGATGCATTCTAGCTTTGACGGATTCATTCAAGCTAGTACACTAAAAATAAAAGTGTAGCCACTCCGGCGGGGGCAGCGGGATAGGCTAGCCACCCCAAGTACACATCTAGGGTTCTGGCCAGGATTGTACTCAGGGTGGCTTAGCCATCCTGCTGCCCCCGCTGGAGTGGCTACACTTCATCGCTAATGTGCTAGCTCAGTCAAATCTAGCACCGGAGCTGGAAGTTACCTCCAGCATGAACGTAACTTTTATCTTGGGGACCTTTCTAAAAAGGTGGCCTCTGGCTCAGAAACCTGCTTAAAACATCATTCTCTCCCAGCGTTCAGGAACTTAAATCTGAATCTCCTCATCACCTTTCGGAGTGTTCCTTCCCCACGTCCAAGCACCTCCATCCTCTAGAATATTGATCAGAATAACTTTTCTTTGGGAAACCTAATGAAACAAAATGATCATAACCACAAAGAGAGGAATATGGTCAGACCCTCAATCCTTAGTAATTATATTGTATGGCTTGTTAAGGGATCAGCATGTGTTTAAGGGAGACAGTCCTTACCCACACTTCTGAACAGGTTCAGTAATGGTTAAATGGGTAGGAGACTGGAGGTTTCCTCAGCCTGGATATTTCGGTCCATCGACCCAGACCTGTCACTGCTTTGCTGACACCAGTACAGTAGGGGGGGGAATGATTAATTCATAAGGGTTTGCTTTTTTGCATGTATGACGAACCTATTGAAGAAAACGTAGGCAAAGAAAAGAGTGTGCATTTAGTACAGAACTTGGCATGGTGTAGAATCATTTCTCTTTTAGGGGGATTGTCAGTCTTGGTCCAGTTCCTGTGACGTTTCTGTCTCCGAAGTTCATGAGTTTCCCCCTACTGATCAACAGTTTCATTGTCATTTATGATCATGCTCTTTCCCACGCCGGGCATTGACTAGCAGGAGGACACAGACCTTGAACAGTGCTCTGCTCTCCAGTTTTTATTTTGACCCTGCAGTAAAAGCTAACAGATATATGGAGTCTCGTAGGATCAAGTCTGATCAAGTTTAAAAAAAAAAAAAGTTTCCGGGTGGTTCCTGACAGTCCTTCCTTCCCCACAGTAAAATCAGTATTTGCCTTGTTTATCCCATTCTTGAACCCCAGTAGTCAAATGTCAAACAAGTATCCGGGGCAACTTGGAAGAGTGTCACGGTGGTGGAGCTATTTGCAAAACTACCAAGCTTTTTGGTTATATTCACTCTGCTTTATATTCCCAGCACTCAGTTTCAGCTTTAAGTTTAGTTTGTTTGGAACAAGCTTAGTTTGCCTTGTGCACTCCTATCTGAGTCTTAATATCAATATACTGCAGCAACTCATTATACTGCATCATATATTCATTCATGACTCACTCAGTTATCCTGTACATCTGGCTTTCAGGATCCAAAACAAACTTGTGAACATCAGGATTACCCTGCCAACTTTGGGCAAATGCCAGCCCAACTTTGACCAGCAGGATCACTCCATATTTTAGGGATCCTATAAGAACCTTCCTTATCTAGGGGTAAGGGCAACTCTAACTTCTCAGTCCAGTTTACCTTGAATGTATAGCACCACCACTAACTTCCTGAGCGGCTATCTCAAGGCATTCGAAACTTAGCATGAATGATAATTCCCATTACAAGTCATTCACTGATTGGTCGATCCACTTTTATCTACCTATGATACAAGGCCCAAAGAGATCAGATTGACTAATTACTTCACAAATGAATATTTTGCAAGGCTCCAGTTACCGATGTCAATGACAAACTGGAAACACAAACCATAATACAGTGGGGTGATAACTACCTTTCTCGGCTCTGCTGTGCAGGAGAGCCTTCATAGGAGAAATTGCGTTGGTGAAATGGAAAACTTCAAGTAACCAAGAGGATTCAAGGTTCTGAATGTTCCAACACATTTGTACTCTTGAATTCTATCAGCAGCCTCCCTACCTGAATAGTAGGTTATTCTCTCCTCATTGTTGTGTATAAATACACGTACCCTCTACAGGATGGAATCAAAACTTCTATCATTTGGTCATAACCAAGCTATCTTGGCTGGCCTAGGAGTCACTCATGGAAGTAAGAGGGCTGCCAAGTTGTTCCTAATTATGTCTTATTTAACACGACCATTTAAAGAACTAAACGTTCCAGTACTTTGCTCTTCGAGTTCCAACAAGCCAGATCCTTGTGGGGTAAGTCACCATATGGAGCTGTGCTGATTTACAAGTCAAGGGTGTTTATATGGTTGAGCTGCTCTTTTTGTAAGTTGGCGTCCTTTTTATTCCCGGCACAAATTGTTTTGCTCAGATTGCAGTCGTATGCAAACGCATCACATTTCTATACACTACAGAGCTGGAGAGGAAGTGGATATGTCTGGCAAAACCAAACACTGGCTCTGCTGAACATTTTATTTGGTTAGTTCAACGGATGAAGCAGACTTCTCATGGCCCTATGGGTGTTTGGCTGGTCTTCTCAAGGAATTTTCTTTATGGCTTCTGTAGCCTCTACTTATCCCCTTCAGTCAGCTGCTTTTTTTCCCCCTCAGAGCTACTTCGCCTGCATTTTGCTTTTGATTCCAAAGCTGCTTGAACATTTTTGTATTAAGAGGGACACAAGCCAAAATGCCAGCCAACCCCTTCCTGAGTTGCCACACATCTGGCTCCCCATCTTCAGCTCAACTTAGGAGGCCTTTTTCCATGCAAGACCTAGCTGCAGTGAGCTAATCTTATTTCACGTCCTCCAGGTGGGCTGCTTGCCACACACTTGCCTGGGCAAAAGCAAGACTTGAGGCTCCATGTTGCTCACAGTGGTGCTGACAAAACTCTAAGCCGGAGGTCTACAGGGCAGTATTAGGCAACATTTCATAGCACAAGCATGATTTGTTCGGTGGTGCCAAGACAGTGAAGCCCTGGGGAGGATCTGTTGAAAAATTCACAAGAAAGAAAGAAAGAAAGAATAGGGGCCAAAAGGGTACAAACAAGCCAGGAATAGCTGGTAAATCATTGCTGCAGTTAAAATATTGGAGGGGATTCATTTTTTGGTTAAAGCTTGACTTGACCAAAGCGAAATCAACTAGCTTCTGCAAGTCTTATTGCTGTTGCATTTTAATATCACTATAATTTTCAGCCATGTACTTGCACAGTATGTTTTGAGCAATGCAGACTGTAAACACATCATTATGAAAGCGCTTAACACAATATGGCATTTGCACTCATAGGACGCTTATAAACACAAACAATTTATCCCACTGTGTTTCTCTCTCCAATATAAGCTATAGCAGAGTCATTATTATGATTGTACATTGGAATAACTGAGTTTCCATACTGTCAAAGCTGTTTTATAGCTTTAAAGATTTTTTTGTCATCACTCCAGAGAATAGATTGGAAAATTAAGCAATCTGATTAGAAAATCAGGTTACAAGCATGATATAATCATTGCCCTCTGAAATGTGGATAACCCAACTGCTCCTTTGGCACATATTTTATATGCACAATAGATCAGAGAAGAGAGTTTTATCCATCATATGTTAGCATTAGTTTGTAGGGAACTCCATGTGGTATTGCTAAACTCAAGAGTTGAACTACGTGAAACTCAATGCCTTTGTTTCACATGGATTCACGTAAATATTTCCTTAAATTTCAATGTGTGAGAGTCTGCCATCACTTTGAAATTTTAGACCAGTTAGAACCCAAAACTTAAAAAGAAGTGAAACTGACATAGAAGTTCACACCAAAGCCATGCAAAGCTGGGACAGTCACATTTTTTGGATGTAAAATACAAGATTTTCTTTGAGGTTACAGGCTCTTTGGCAGGTACGGTATTTGTGTGTTCATTTTGTAATGCCGAACGCACTGGTGATGTTCAACAAACCTTGAAAGCCACTTGACAGACCAGGGCTGATTTCAGTTTGCAGTGGAAGCCCAAATCCAAGTAAGTGCCTATGGAGCAAATCCTGATCTCATTTATACCACTAAATAGTTTTACTGCCTAGAGTGAAACAGAAATGAAAACTGGGCCCTTTGTGAACATTTCATAAAGCTCAAGACACCCGTTGTATTTGAAATGAATACCATTATCATAGAGACAAAGCCAAAAGAAAGTTGTTATAAAAGCGCTTAGAATAGTTAAGACTAGGTGGGAAACTGTTTTCCTGCCCCACAAGAATTTTCAATATTTAAATATTTTTTCAGTCTCAAATCAGGACAAACAAAATCTTAAACATTTTTGTGAACCAAGAATCTGAAAAAAAAACAACCCTCAAATGGGTCAACAGAAATATTGAAATAATTTTTAAGAAATCATTTCAATTTCACTTTAAGTTTTGCACATGTATAAATGTACCTACATTTTGAAACAGTCATTTTAAACTGAAAAATAGAACTTTTTTTTTGCCTATTTCAAACCTTTTTTTATTATTTCATTTTAATTTTCGAAATGGGAAACAACTCATTAAAAACAACCTTTTCCTGGGAAAAATTTTGGTTTTAATAAATTGGCATTTTCCAACAAAAATTATCAAAAAATTGCCAACTAACTCCGGGACAATCTACTCTATGTAGTAGTTGTACATTATCACAACAGCCACCTCTTAACAACACATAGTAATGGGGAAGGGCCAATTGCTTACTGTTTGGAATAATTATTCAATATTAGATTAATGATAAATGCTCTGTAATTAGTGCCACCACCTGCAGCTGTGAGCCAGGCTCCCTAATTCCAAATAGTAACAGCCTCACAGAAAAAAAAACAAACAAAAAAAACCCCCTAAGATGAAGCAGTTTCTTTAAAACAGTACTGTCCTACCTGCTTTGACCCCTCCCACACTCACCTCCCACTCTCCCTTACAACACAACATTCAGCAACAACTCTTCCACTAAAATTGATCTTTCTAATAAGGACTAAGATTGGAAGAGCCTTCATTTTAAAGGGCCCCAGCCTCTTGCCCTTCCCAGCATGCTTTGCTAAAAGGAGATTGACAAGCAAGCCTTCTTTCCCTCATTCTTTAGGGAGATGTACCTGGTTTACACCATGCCCAAAGGCTGTTCTTTTGGCCAGGATCTACTTTCTGCTCTGTTTACTTGAACATAAACACCAAACAAAATGAAAAAAGTAGATGGGGGAAAACCTAGTTTTCACCCGTTTCCCCACAACTTCAAAATAATTTTTTTTCAAAAATAGTAAAAAAACTTTTATATTTTCTAAAATATTTGTTTTGAAATGATTTTCAAAAGACAAAATCCATTTAAGCAGGGTTTTCCCCCCATGACATTTTTATTTTTGATAAGACTCAATTTTTTGACTAAAGTGCATTTTGCTGAAAAGTTTGAATAGATTCATAGATTCTAAGACCTGAAAGGACCATTGGGATCATCTAGTCTGACCTCCTGTATAACACAGAACTTTCCCAAAATAGCTCCTAGATTTGGTGATGGGGTAGGTGATGACTGGATGTGGGATTTTGGTTTGGGCCTGTCTCCAGAAGAGACCATGGGTGTACCCTGCAGTAGCTCTCCTCCCCTGCTCACCCCTCCCCCTGCCCTGCCCACTCAAAATATTAAAGAGTTTCTATTGCTTGCTACAGGTTAATGCACCTTATTTCATGAAGACCAGGTATGTTCCCAATGAAATAAAAATGAACTTGACTGCCCTATGGCTTCCAGTGGTTGAGAACCCCAGTTTATTATGCTGAAATTTGACTCCTATTACAAGAATATTGATTTTAGGAAACTGTTTTTCCACTGAAGGAATCTTTGAAATACATGAAGTGGGCTGTAGTCCACGAAAGCTTATGCTCTAATAAATTTGTTAGTCTCTAAGGTGCCACAAGTACTCCTGTTCTTAAAAGTGAAGTGTTGGGAAGGATGTACCATGATCATCGTGAAATGGGGACAAATGATTTGGTGAACTAATCTGAACCTGTTCTGTGTAAAGATATTTTTCTGCCCGGAAACAAATCCCTCTGTATCATCTAGTTTCAACAGTAATCACTGAACCATTTACCCAGGTGTGGAGTCTTGGATTGTGATTCAGGAAACACAGAGTTTTTATTATTGCAGTTGTACCCAAAATATGGTGGACCTCTTCCAAACAGAGATCAAGATAATCTCTGGCTCAAAGAGGTTGCCATCTAATGCAAAGTACTTACGTTCTAACTTTTTACAAAATCAAACAAAACAAACAGAAGTGGTGGGTTTTTTTTTTGTTTGTTTGTTTGTTTTTTTACAACTGTATTAAAAAAGGTAACCGAGAAAGTAAAGGAATACCGCTGAGCTGAAGCAGTATAGGTTGAGTTACAGTAAGTATATCATCAACCTCATTTGTAAAACACTTTGCAATGTATTGGTAAAAATACCTACCTAAGAGATAGGTATTGTAGCTATTGCTGTTATATGAGTTATATCAGAAAATGATCATCCCAAGCTACCCATGGGTATCTCTAAGGCCTTATCTTTATTAGGAAAAAAAGGTTTGTTCTTAATATTTGGCTCCCTCATTGTTTTTACTTCAAGCTGCTAAATTGGGTTAAAGCTACAATCCTTGTTTTCACTAGGATTTTACCTCATGATGTTCATTGCATGTTAGCCAACATAAGTTAAGAAAGCATCCCCACCCCCCGCCGAGAAGATGCATCCATTGTTATGTTTAATTTAATTCTTAAAAAGAAGAAGACTAACTAAGGTGCCACAAGTACTCCTGTTCTTCTTTTTGCGGATACAGACTAACACGGCTACTACTCTGAAACCTGTCATTTAATTCTTATTTGCTTTCACTTTGATAACTATTCCATTAGTAGATATTTGTGGTGAGCCTGTTACACTAGCAGGCACATTCCACAGCTAAAGTGTTTGAACATTTTTGTTTTTATGTATCTGATTTAAATACTTTCAAAGGGTGGGTGTTTAGTGAGTTTGGGTGCCTCCATTTTTGGGGGGACCTTGAAGGATACTATTCACTATTGAAAATGTAGGCCCTGGTCCATTTGAATTTGTACAAGTGATTGACAAATGGTAGAAAACACCTACAAAACAAGTTTTTTCACCCTTAGTTTTCCCTCAGGTGTTGGGCACAAAATTAAGATATGCTGGGTGCATGTGCTGTAACGAATCAGATGGCTTGAAATGAATGCAGTTTTATTAGTCAGCTCAGGTAGTTTAATGTGTTTGCCCACTAGATGGCACAGTGAAATAAAAATACAGTGACTAACTGGCCAATGAAGTATCTGTTCCAGGGGTTCTTGTTTGCTTTAGCTACTGATCATAAATACCGTATCATTATTTCTTCCCCATGTAAATGTTGGGCTATTTGGAAAGCAAGGTTAAATGAAAGTCTAACAATTCTTTAAGTGTGAAGCTGAATGGCATTTTCTTCCTCTTTGATAACCTCAAACATTAGACATTTCAACTTGAAACTGGCAGTACAAAAATGCAATCCTCTAAACATGAAAGGTAAATGGAGTTGTGAGGTAATTGTTATGTCAGTGGTGTTCTAGCAATATTTTAACAAGAGGCTCCCACAATGTTTTCCACCTAGCCTGAGATATATTATATTTAAAACTCTGTACGTGTGTTGATGGTGAAGTTATGAATCAAGCCAATAAAGCAAGAAATACCAAAGAGATGAGAGAAATGATCCTTAATTCTCTCTGTGTCACAAAATTCACATTGCTCAGTCACAAGTTCTCTATTTTTCTCCTTTGGTGCTTATAAAAGTACTTTAATGCATCATCAAGATATGTAAGTGAGTTGTAGAAGTCTTTGCCATCTGCAATGATATAGAAATATACATATATATGGAAATCTGTGCTCTCATCTATCCTAATTAGTCACTACCATTTTTCCTTTCTGTTAATTGTACTGATTTATTAAGACAACTGTAAAAACAGCCAGGAAAAAAGCAGTTCTGGTAGATGTTTACAGGTTTCACTGTGATGTTCATCACACATTTATTTCCACCAACATTCAAAACAAGTCACCATATTCAAAGGGAAGGAATAACTTTTTCCACTGGACTCAGGTGTTTCAACCAACTTCGTCCAGTGTAGTCTTCTGTCTGTCTCCATATCTACAGAAAGCACAGGAGTCAGGCTATGTGAAGTCCTGGCTAGTCCACTGCCAAGAGTTTTTATTACATCTCTTAAGAGATGGCCTTAAAACCAGCTTTCGCTGGTTGCAGTTATGACAGCTACAGCTGCTACTTTCTCACTTCCTCCCTCCTGTTGAGAGTTTGGACTTACTGAGCCATCAGGAAGCTTGCTACATCCTAGTTAGGTCCTAACAATTTCCCTTCTGATTGCATCCAGACACTTTTTAGGACAGTGCTCTTTTGGACAGCCTGTCCTATACAGTACAAAACTGCTAGAAAGTATACCTGGTAAGTATTATGAATTGCAATAACAGATCTGATTCAGAAGCCTTGTTATAGCTAACTGCATTGCCAGTGAAGTAATGAATATACCAGACCCATAGCTCTTTCAGTCACTTTCTAAGGGTTTTGGCCTTTCCATTTGCCTACTTTTTCATCTGATGTTACTATTTCAGGCTCCTCATCAGAAATCTCAGTGGCCACTAGAGGGCACTTCAAACCAAAATGTCATTTGAAATCACTGCAGTAGCTGCAACCTACAAATATGGAGAGCTAGGCTTGGGAAAAAGTGTTTTTGGCTTCCACTAAATGTGGGTTGATTCTCCCATATAACTTCCATAATATAAAATCATTAGCGATGGGCTTGAACCAAAACATCACATCCAAACACTTGTAGCATTTGGAGGCTCAAAATCTGGATCTAGAGCTATATTTTGTAACTTGGGCCTAACTCTGAAGACTGCTGATGATACAAAAATTTCCCATGACCACGTTTGCAGGCAAGCTATGAGTGATCTGCAGCCAATCCTTTCTACTCAACGAGTGTTACTTAATCGGTTCAACTTTACTGTAATGGAAGCAAGGGACGAGCAGTTCTTTGCTGTTGTGCTTTTAACTTGTTTTAAACCTGGAAATCAGAGAAAGGTTGTGCTTTTAACTTGTTTTAAACCTGGAAATCAGAGAAAGTGTAAAAGTTATGAATGATGATGGAAATAAGACAGGAAATGAGTATTCCTATAAAGGCCTGCAACTGAAGTGCTTGAATATTGCATCAGTTCTTATCCACAATAACAATTCTGATTTTGTACAGCACTTGAACTCACAGCGAACAGTTTGTGGTAAGTTATGTCTTGCTGTTTGTGAATTGTCCATGAGCCAGTTTAATCAAAATGTATTAGTTAAATGTGTAAAGCAATCTTCAAGGCCAGAGAAAGGTTCTGTCCCTTCCATGAAGAGAGTACAATAAAGAGACAAGTGGTGAGGCAAGGAATACAACTTAAAAGCAGGATGGTGATTGGTCCCCATCTCAAAGTTTGGTTGGCACTTCACCTCTTCCCTCTACATAAGTAAGCAGTCCAATGGTAAGTCAATGAGATAAACAGATTACTTAGCTAAGTATCAGAGGGGTAGCCGTGTTAGTCTGAATCTGTAAAAAGCAACAGAGGGTCTTGTGGCACCTTTAAGACTAACAGAAGTATTGGGAGCATAAGTTTTCGTGGGTAAGAACCTCACTTCTTCAGATGCAAGTAATGGAAATCTCCAGAGGCAGGTATAAATCAGTGTGGAGATAACGAGGTTAGTTCAGTCAGGGAGGGTGAGGTGCTCTGCTAGCAGTTGAGGTGTGAACACCAAGGGAGGAGAAACTGCTTCTGTAGTTGGCTGTCAGCAAATATGCTCTAATATTTACTGTGCCACTTATTTGCTGAGGATAAATCTACTCAAATTGATCTCAGCTTTTATTCAAGTGAATATTTTTAGAGAAACATTTGAGGTATTCATCCAGCTTTGTATAGGGTGTTTCCTACTGAAGGTGCTTTGTGATAGGCACACGGATACATAGGGGCCACTTCATCCACCAGTTTGATGCAACCACCTCGGTGTAGAGAAAGACAGTTATTAGAGGCCCTGGTCCCACAAGATATTGATTACCCTTAACTCTCAATAATATCAAGAAAGCTGACTGTGCTGACAATGTCTCAGGATCCTCACCGTATCTTGCAGGGTCAGACCTTAGTAGTACAAAGCAACAGTACACATTACTTTAGTGGACAAAGGGAAGCATATCCTATTGAATGAAACTGCAGAGAGAATTTGAATAGACAGAATTATCACTATAATTCCCACAGATACATACAGAACAACTCTTACTTTAAGCATGGGGTGTTTTACATTGACAGACTCTATTTGCTTCTTAATAGCTACTCTCTTTAGCGCTGATGCTGATCAGAACTTTGAAGCAAAGCACAATTGCTCCAGGGCTTGAGAATATGGTTTGTTTTACACAATTGTAGATCATTAGTCTTCAGCAACAATCCAGAGAATCCTGTCCTTCAGTACTGATAAGGGGGTATGGATTTTTATTTTTACTAGTAATGCAATCATCATTAAAATGTAATACGTATGACGTTCATTAGCAGTGTGCCAGATGCTGCCCTGCATAAAAGTAGAACTATGATTCTGAAACCTAATTCAAGAGAACAGGATATTTAAAGAGCTTAAATTTTAGTATAAACATGCAAAAATAAGGGGAATAGACATGAACATAGGAATTGCTATATTGGGCCAATCCACTGGTCCATTTAGTCCAGTCTCTTATTTCCAACAGTGGCCAATAGCAGATGCTTCAGAGGGAAGTACTTACTGTAGGGTTTCTTGCAGTTATGGAATTAAGCTCAGAAGCATGAGGAACATTTATATTTCTTCCAAAATGTATACATATTTATATAATTTTGGATACTCTTATCTATCTCACTATCTAATGCCTTCATGAATCTGCTATATTTGGACATAGAGATAGTTAGCTATATTTTTAAAAGACTATTTTCAAATGATCATGTTAACATAAACTGTTAAAATGATTAACATCTTAAAAAATTTAGCTAAGTCACTTTTAAAAATCTAATTTGCTTTTAGCCATATGCTCTGTAGTTGAACTGTTAAAGCTGAATGAATTCCAGAAACTGGTTAAACATCACCACAGGAGAACATTTAATTGAAAAAGAAAGTTAAGTCACACTTTAAATGGTTTAGTTTATTTGGCTTGTCACAAAGGAAATCAGCATATGTCACTGACAAATCTCATAATTTTATTTTAAGTCTCACTATACTTTTTTTCTTAAAGCCCCAGCTCCTGGAGTCATGTGAGTAAATGCATCTGTGTTCTGAATGTTAAAAAGTAAATTTCTAGTCCTCATGGTTATGGTGAAAATCTAAGGCTTAAAAACCAGAAGGCAAATCAAAAGAATCTAACTTTTTAAAAATCTCATTTTTGAGGGCTGCCTAATGATTTCTGAATGCTTACGGTGAGTAATACTGAGCTCATCATAGAATTTTGTAACCGTAAAGCAGCTTTCCAACCTTGTCCAGATGTGATGCATGATCAAATTTGGTAATAGGTATTTTTAGGGAACTTACTCTAGGTAACTGTTCAATGTGACAGTGACAATATCAATATCTATTCTTGCCAGCTCCACATAGAAAACATGTTCATGAGAATATTTGTATTCACATTAGGTTTTAAAAAACCCTGCTGCCTACCCCCACATCCTTTTATCAAAGACTAAATTATTTTGATCCTATTGCTTGACAGTTTCCATTTCAATAACTGTTCCCTGATCACAAATCAGAAGCAATGAACAGTCAGAATCAATGAGCGGATAGTGTTTTTAATTGTATAAGGCTTTATTGTAACAGGCTTGTTGTATTTTGTGGCAGAAAAATCGAATTTATGCTCCAAATGAAATCACTTTAATGGAAAACAAAACAAACAAGAGCTGGTTGGAAAGTGATATATTTTCTGTGAAATCTCCCCCCCCCCCCCCCCCCCGCAAAAAAGTATGGAAGTTTCCCTTTTTTCATGAGAAAAACCAAACATTTTCACCAAAAAGAAGCATGAAATTTTTGGTTTGATAGGTTTTTTAAATTATTTTTGTCTGAAAAATCCTGACAAAGTTTTGATCACCTCTAATAAAAACTGATTCGGAGTCTGATTTCAAAGCCTTCTGAAGTCAATAGGAGTCTTTCTACTGAGTTCAGTGGAGTTTGGGTCAGGACATATATGTTCAGTAAAGTCCCAGGTCTTCCTCTGAGCTGTACTGTAGTGTAGCATATGCAAAGTCTGGCAGATGCAGTCCTTTACTTTCCTATAATTGCTTAGTCATTTGACATGTACTTCAATGACTATAGTATGGCACTTTGCATTATTCTAACATACTTGAGAACTGAAGCTACAAAGACTCTAACTGCTGTTCTGTGTACATAAGATCACTGGAGATACTGGCTGGAACAGAGAACTGCTGACTTTCTGGGCCTGGATTCCAGCTTGACCCCTTGAATTTTTATCTTCTGCCATCTTCAGTGGAGTACATATAAAGCACTTTTTACTATGTGTTTCTACATGAACATCCTTGAAAGAGCAAAAACAACCAGCATGGAGGCAATGATCATGAAAGCTCAGCTTCGATGGATAGGTCATGTTTTCAGATTGGCAAAGAAAGAAGAAGTGGGACCGCTGAAGACTATAGCCGGATACAAACTGGCCGGGGGGAAGTTTAGGCTTGAAATTAGACGAAGGTTTCTGACCATCAGAGGGGTGAAATATTGGAACGGCCTTCCAAGGGAAACGGTGGGGGCGATGGACCTGTCTGGTTTTAAGATTAAGTTGGATAAGTTTATGGAGGGAATGGTTTAATGATAAAACATAGTAGCCAAGGAAAACCAAGCAATGGTACATGAACAGCATAATGGCCAACAAGGGTCAGGCTAGAGACTCTTGCCTATATGCTCGGGGTATTACTGATCGCCATATTTGGGGTCGGGAAGGAATTTTCCTCCAGGGTAGATTGGCTGAGCCTCTGGAGGTTTTTCGCCTTCCTCCGCAGCATGGGGCAGGGATCACTAGCAGGAGGGTCTCAGCCGATTGAAGTCACTAAAACACAGGATTGGGGACTTCAACGGTAGAGTCCAGGGAAGGGTCTTGCGGCCTGCAGCATGCAGGGGGTCAGACCAGATGATCATAATGGTCCCTTCTGACCTTAATGTCTATGAGTCTATGGGTGGTGATAGACACCCAAAAGGTGTGTTTTATGACAAGTTGAAGCTCAGAAAGCCCAATAGGGGCAGTCAACGAAAATGCTTCAAAAACACCCTTAAGCAGGATTTCACCTCATACAGCGTAAATACCGATAACTTCAAAGATAGCCAAGGACAGACCTGAATGGAGAGCAACTATCAATAAAAATTGTAAACACTTTGAGGAACACAGACTTGAAAAACTGATTGGAAAAGAGGGCCAAGTTTTAGTGGGAACTTGCACATTCCTGGGTGACATCTGTTTGTGGTCTTGCTCCTCACAGCTCAGGCTATATGGCCACATGAGAATGCACATGATGGCATGACATCATCGTCAGATACAATGGACAACCATACTACTATGTGTGGACACTTAAAAGGAGCAAGGGCCTGTCCAAATTTTCATTGGTGTCAATGGAAGCCTTCAAACTGACTTCAGTGTGCATTGGATCAGGCCCCAAGGCACAATCTGCACATAAGACCAGCATTCTGCAGCTATTGTATTTCCAATCTAAATGCTGGTGTTGTAAGTAGAACTGACTTCTTTTAGGCCAGTGAGTTGTGAACTTCATTACTGGGAGTTAAGAGGGACTGGGGTAGAAGCGAGCCCGTACTAATATGCAGGGCCGCCTGGGGGGGCGGGGGGGGGGCAAGTGGGGCAATTTGCCCCAGGCCCGGGGCCCCGGGAGCCCTGGCTGAGAATCCCTTCCCTGGCTAGCGGTGGTCCGGGTCTTCGGTGGCAATTCGGCAGCGGGCCCTTCAGTCGCTCCAGGTCTTCGTCGGTGGGTCCTTTAGTCGCTCCAGGTCTTCGGCGGCGGGTCCTTCAGTGCTGCCGAAGACGTGGAGCAAGTGAAGGATCCGCTGCAGACTTGGAGCACCACCCAGTAAGTACAAGCACCTGGTGGCGCTTTTTTTTATGTCCGCTCCCCCGGTTTGCCCCAGGCCCCCTGAATCCTCTGGGCAGCCCTGCTAATATGTACCCAAAGGGTGGTGGTGTAACTTCATCATATGCAATTTTCACTGAAAAGATACTAAAAGAACAAAAATGTGTGCAAGTAACTTTTAGAGACTTGGCTAGCCTTACAAAACTTTGTCAAATCAGGTGCTTAGGGCTAATAAAAACATCATTGACCATATTTAAGACTTCATAACACCTAGGATTCTTGTCCATAGGCCACAGGCCAATTGTTATACACCCAGGAAATTTAGTTCTGGAACAGACTGCAAGCCAGTTATATCCATCCAACACTACTGAAATCAACAAAGTTCACAGGCAAAACTAAGGATAGAATTTGGCCACAAATGTCTGTGTTGTCTGCTAATTTGTCAACAACTGTGGCTTACAATGGATATTTCAGCAGACAGAAAACTCCACCCTATAACTGTTTTGACTAATTGTGCAATACTATACTATGCAGGATATTTTTTCTTGACTCAATCTTATGTTTATTTTGCATTTGGGTTTTTGTTGTTGTTGTTGTTTTGATCCTTGCTAGCATAACTGCTATTCATATGTGTGTGCTATTGTTAGTATATAGGAAAATTTGTTTTCTCTGGAGCATTCACAGTTTTTAAACTGGTATGTATAAAAAAGATTGTAGCCATTACAAAAGCCTCTAGTTGCATTTACAGGAGTAAGAACGAAGCAATGTGTCTGGGAGGTGTGATGCAGCTCGCTAGTCAACCTTTGCTTTAGGCTGTACCTTAAGGCACAATCTTGCCTGAATAAGCACCTGGGTACACCGTTCCCTGGATGTCAGAGAGGCTTTGTTTACATTTCCACACTATGGCAAATATGTTAGGGGAAATTTTATAAAGAAAAGAAATATTGGAATAAAACCCTGAAGTTCTTACAGCATTGGATGTGTTCTTTTTCTCCCAGGAGCCCAGCCCGTGCTGAACTGCAATGTGCCACCCTAAGGAAATGCAGTTTAGGGTTGAACTGACGTAAAAGGAAATGTTTCAGGTTAGTTCAACAGTTTGACATATTTTGATTAAGGTCAAATGGATCCAAATGAAGTTTTGTTTCAGCATTCCCAATGGAAAAGTGAAAAAACTCCACAAAAGGCGGCGGTTGTTTTTTCAGGACATTTTGATAGCGGATATTTTCAATTTTGAGAAACTCCATTTATCCTGTTACACAAACAAGTTCTGAGATTCAGACGCAGGCCCACACTACAGAGCTGTGCTGCCCAAAGGGCAGGGCCGGCTCTGGCTTTTTTGCCGCCCCAAGCAAATTAAAAAAAAAAAAAAACGCGCGGGGCGGCCGGAGCCAGGGTGCAGGGGGCCTCCCTGCACTGCAGATGTGCCCGGGGAGGGGGAGAGAGTGGGGGGGGGAAGAGAGAGAAGGGGGACGGCCAGGGCTTCCTTCAGCGGGGCACTCGCCGTGTGGCCCCTCCCACCGCACTGCCTGCCAGGAGGGTTCTGCGCCGCTCCGGTCGGCGTGGAGGGAAGGACGCAGGCTGCTGCAGACCTGGCACCAGCTTGGGCAGACAGAGCGCGCAACCCACCCCCAGCAGGGCGCCCCCCTCCTCTGCGCCGCTGCCCCCTACAGGGCGGCCGGAGCGGTGAACCAAAAAGAAAAAAAACCTGCGGGGCGGCTGGAGCAGCGAAGCAAAAAAAAAAAAAAAAGGGATTGGAGGGAAGCCGCCCCTTAGAATCTGCCACCCCAAGCACAAGCTTGCTTGGCTGGTGCCTGGAACCGGCCCTGCCAAAGGGGAGTGCATCAAATTGCTATCAGAACAGTGCTATCACTGGCTAAAAGCACTATGTAGTACACAAGGTACACTCATTCACAGCTTCAGGTAGTGCGGTGGAATGCAATCGGCTGGGAGAATTCTTAAATAGCTGGTTAAATACGGCCAACTCAGCACACAGGAAATGTACTGAGTCTGAGGACCAGGCATAACAGCATTTCAACCACCTCTAAGAGTTGTAATGCCCAAGCATTTTGGGCCAAATCCTGAACCTTACTGAACCAAATGCATCAACGTCAAAGGGAGTTTTGTCCAACTAAGGACTGAGCAAAAACTGAATAAGAATCTCAAGGTTTAGTGCTCAGCCATTAACAATATAGATGCAGAGAACGGTTTGGTTTTTTTTGTATTCTGGGGGAGAAAAGCAGGGCTGGACCATCCAGACTTTTAAACTGAACTTAAACCAGATGTTACCGGAAGTTCAAAAATGTTCAGCCAACTTCTCTCTTTAATTTCTCTCTCTTGCTTCTGCGTTTCCTGGTTGTGGCTGGAGCTGGAACAGATAATACCAGGGCAACACAGACTTCTGTTTTCTGAAGATTCCAGTTCAGCTTGGCAGACTAAAGGTTTTCACATATTTCAAAGGGTGTCTAAAGGTGAAATCCCTCCCTCTAGACACAAAGCCCAAGTTGAGGGATACAACTAATCAAACTCCCTCCTCTTCCCCCTTCCCCTCTCCCTCCCCTCCCCCCCCCCACACACCTTGAAAGCAGGAGACAGTGACTCCTCTGATCTGCCCACAGCCACCCAACCCCTGCTGGCTTATGAGAAGGTGATGCAAAGCCCAACTGCACGGCCACTCAACCCATGCCCACATCTGCCTATGTGAGAGTCTTTATGGCTCCTGTAGCCAACTTTGGGGAGGAAAAGGTTGCTAAGTTTCTTCACAGAGGAGAAAAAATGCCAGAAGAACAGATGAAGACGTATCTTCACTGCTATAATGATCAACATCCCCCCACACCACACCTGTCAAGATCCATGGGTCCTACACATGCCTATCACAACACGTAGTGTACCTCATCCAGTGCACTGAATGCCTTAATAACAATTATGTGGGTGAAACCAGACAACCACTATGCTCTCACACAGGAAAACGATAAAAGATGAAAACACCCTATCATCCGTGGGTGAACACTTTTCACAAAACAATCACTCTATAGCTGACCTATCCGTCCTTGTCCTCAAAGGAAACCTGCACAACACTTTCAAAAGATGAGCCTGAGAGCTTAAATTCATAACTTTGCTAGATACTAAAAATCATAGTCTCAATAAAGCCACTAGATTTATGTCTTATTACAACAATCTGTAACCCACTAACCCCTCCCCCCCTTTTTGTCCTATGACTACAGAGGTATTGGCAGGCCACTTCACCTTGAATAGTCCCTTAGCAAATGTGCTAATTACTATTCTAAACTATCTGCCCGATCTTGTATTTACCTGTGATACTCTCAGTACCTTTCCCAGACCTGAAAAAGAGCTCTGTGTAGCTTGAAAGCTTATCCAACTCAAGTTGGTCCAACAAAATACTACCTTGCCCCTTGTCTTCTTAATATCCTGGGACTGACACAGCTACAACACTGCATACATCAGGGACTGGCAGTCCTGAAGGGAATGATGTGCCCTGTTAAGGACACAGACTTTTTAAGTGGCAATTTGGGGGGCATAGGAGAAGCCTTGGGTTCCAGAGAAAATCACATTCTGCCTAGAATCCAGTCCAAGAGGCCCTTGGCCAACAGGACCCAGGACCAGAGACACTCAACCGTGTTTTCTTAGTATGCATTGGACTGTTAGTTTAGTGTTCCCTGGAGAGAACCAGGAGTGTTTGTGAATTAACACTTCAGAGAGGGAGGGGTGTGGACTAATATCTGCAACGGAGTCATGCACCTTTGTGAAATTCTGACATGGGTTGGAGCCCAACCAACCCTCTTTGTGAAGGGGCTATGGTAAAGTGCCATGCAGCCAGGGGTGGGTTGCCCATGCTAGGATGAATTTCCTAAGGGTCCCATTCTGCAAGCCAATGGGGAGCAGCATTAGAGCCTAAATATGCAAAGAAGGCTTCATCCTTGTTTCCCCATCCTTCTGGTTTCTACCCATTCAAGTGTTTTATGCACACTGATTTGGTGCCCCATCTTTCTCCATCTGAATTCAATAAGAGCAGGAATAGAAAGACTGAGAAACTGGTATACTTAACCTTTACACTGTAAGCTGAGTTCAAAATCATTTTGCTTTATACCGTACCACTTAGAATTGCTCTCAAAGGAATATGCATACTTTCACTGAGAGGAAGTATAACAATTCTATAAATATACATTTGAAAATATTCCAAAATGTTGTATTCCTGTCTGTAGGTCATATAATAAAACTAGGGTGTAGGGACTTTATAGAGAAAATTTTAAAGGAACAAAATTCAGCTGGATTTGTCAGTTTGAAATGTTTTATTTTTGGTCCTAAAATAATTTTTAAAAATCTCCTTAGTAGCAGCTCTAGAGAACATACTAAAAAAAATGTAATAAAAACACGGTGAAATATCAAAGACTGTGGAAGTTCACTTTCATGATTTTTTTGGTATTTGACATGTGCACACATCAGATTTTATTCCCTAAGACGAACAACTTTAATATTAAATTTTAGAAATGTTGTGAAGACAAATTGGTGTCCTGCTTTGTCATAAAAAATTCCCTGAATTCATTCAGGTGACCTTAATTTCTTTAACCTGTGAAGAGGGCAAAGATTCATTGCAGACCTAGCAAATCTCACTTTTGCCTGATGACACCATTTTAGTTGAGAATTCTCAGTAAAACCAGGATATTGTAGTTAGTTATAGTCTCTCCTACTACCCAACTGTTCCTTTACAATAGGATTTTATTAGGCAGTGCACTAGAGGAAAACCAGCTCAGGAAACGGGGTACTTAGAAAAGGGTATTTTTCTCATTTTCTCCAAAGTGCCTCTCCTTTCTGGATGCTAAAATATTTGTGGGAACCTTCCTCCATCAATTGAGATTTGCTTCTTCCACCTTCTCACAGGATAAAGGAGGCGTCTTCAAATTCTCTCTCATTCACCCCGGCCCCGCGCTTCCCCTGCGTCTCCTGGGCCTCCCTCCAGAGCTTGTGGAGGGAGGAAGAATGGCGGAGGGGGCGTAGTCGGGGGGGGGGCATGAGCACTTCTGGGCTCTGGAGCATTTCCTTGTTTGTCAGGTGTCCCGACCGCACATCGGTCGGGATGCGGGACAAACAAAGGAATATCGGGACAGTCCCAATAAAATCGGGACGTCTGGTCACCCTACCTGCAGGCCAACCCAATGCCAGCTAAACACATAGGACAGATACCACAAAGGACATTGCAAAGTACAATGCAGCATTATCCCTGCTTCTTCACTATGTCGTTACCTTGCCTTCAGATGTTGCTCCTCCTCTTCCCCCTCCCAGCACACTGCATATCAAAGCTTTTTAAATGTTATATACAGTGGTCACAACTAATTCACCATTCTCACAAATGCCTTTTGCTGAGGATACCTGCGAGCTCACGTTTCTCACACGGAAAGTCACTGTTTTGTGCCAACTCATAGAATGTTAGATGCAGACTCTGAACCCTGAGTCGGGAAAACACTTGAGCATGTGCTTAAAATCCCATTTAAAATCAATGCTTAAAATTATGGCCCCTACATCTACTTCACACCAGATTTTACAAGAAATTAGTGGTACTATGGCCCCATGTCACTTGCCAGGATTTCCATCCTACTAACCCAGATATAGGATGTTCATTCTTCTCCCATGCTGGTGAGGGCTGAACACAAGAATTTGTGGGGAAGCGGTGATCTATGCCGAGTGTTGCTGGAGGTCTCTTATGAATGATCACCAGTGGACTAGTTAAGTTATGTGTCTAACTGTCACTTGTGCTAACGGTACACACCATTTACATGCTTACGCTTGTTGAGATTGAGGCCCTAGGTATTGACAGAAAAAATATCACAGTCCCAAGTGAGTTCAAAACTTAAAAACGAGGTGTATGTGTGAAAACAATTAGTTATACTGCTTAAAATGCAACAAACTTACCAGTTGAAGCCTGTTAAAATGGTCATTGGGCAGTCAGTTTGCATGTTAATGTTGTCCTATTGCAGTACCACACTGCTTCACATTTATTGGAAATTATGACAAATTGAGACTGCTAAGCACTTTCAAAAAAACGGCCTTGCCTTTGGTAACACTCATGTCTTTCGGAATGTTTTTGGAGCATCACTTTGGAATTGATTGAGTTTTCCTGACCTTAGAGAGTGCATTTCAGAGCATTTATGATGTGTTATGTAACACTGTCCAGGCCTGCCAAGCCCCTTGGCTTCGCTGCATCACACAGCTTTGATGGGGAATTCCCACTCAGATGGTAAAACCTTTTTCTCTCATTATGCAGTTACCCCAACTTCATTATAATCACTATCAAGATGCTCATGGAATGGGAATCAGCCATCAAGACAACAAAAAAGAGAGACTGCTTGATTTAATCAAAGGAACATTTCCCCTTATATTTACTTCTATTTAAAAAGAAATCCACACAAATGTTCCTAAGGTCCCAGACTAGGAACATATTCCACAAGGCAATTTTGAATGATGAACATATTAAATGTACATAGCATCTTTCATCTAGGGATCTCCAAGCACTTAATCAACGTAATCTGATTCTTTACTTATACTGAATAGCATTACTCACTCTGTGAGGAGTCCTTTTATTTCAGGGAGACAATTTGTAGACCTAAGGAACTTCTCAGCTTGAGCAAGGGTTGTAGAATTGGACCTTAAACACCCCTGTATGATAGGTCATTATTGTTATTATTATATTCCAAGTGGGGAAACTGAGGCATAGAGGTTAATTGACCTGCTCTCGGGGACAGTGAGTATAACACACACAGATTTAGAACCCAAGAAGTTCAGTCTTCCAGTCTTACTCTACAAAGATAAGTCGACTTAAGCCATGGCTGTAATTAAACCGCTCTTGCATGTTCACACTACGCTCCTCGTGTCAGCAGAACACAATCACAGTAGCAGCTCTTGCATTGACACAGAGAGCAGTGCACCGGGGGTAGCTATCCCACTGTGTATCTGGCCACGGGGTGCTTTGGGAAGAGTTTGCAATGCCTCATGTGAGCAGGTTCAGCAGCACATGATGCAGGTTTCTCAATCCCATCATTCCATGGGCATCCTACTAGGTTTCCAGCTGCTTTTCAACTGCCCTGGTAACCTGTGAACCAGCCATCTCTGTCAGAAAGCACGGATCCTGTTCTGCTCTTCAGTATTGTGCTGTGTGTTATGAACACAAGGCTATAAGCAGAGCTCAAGGGGGGGGGGAACATATTTGTGGGTCCCCATGGTGGCAATGGCTTGGGGAGGTCAGTCCCTGGAGCGAGGGGCTGGCGAGGGGCAATGAATCATGGCATGGCGGGGGCAACCCCGGTCCGCCCAGCCCAGTGTGAGGACACTGTTTACAAACTGGCAGCTGCCAGATGTACCTTGGCCTGCCTTGTCCTGTGCTGCCAGCATAATCCTTCCCCTCGGGGGCAGGTCCGTGCCTCGCCACACAGCCCCTCCCCACCACCCTCTGGGCCCACTATGCCCAGCGGCCCCTCGGCCCACTATGCCCAGCGCCCCCACAAGCTCCCCACCACAAATGCACAGCCCCCTGCACAGAACCCCCACTCTCTAGCACCCCAACACACAGATATCCCCCACCCCCACTGCCCTTCCCCACAGCCCCACCACCACAACTACACAGTGCCCCCCACTTCCCAGCACCCCAACATGCACAGACCTTCTCCACCATCCAGAACACCCCCCAGATTCCCCATAGATCCACTCCCCCATGCCCTGCCCCCCGACCGCACTCATCAGCCCTGCCGGGAGGTGACTGTGTCTGCCGGGCTGAGCCGGCAGTGTAGTCGGGGCTGGTCCTGGTCCCAGGACAGGGAATCACTCCAGCCTCTCGGAAGCGGCGTGATCATCCATCCCTCCCTCAGGACCCACTTGCCTGGCGAGGCCCTGCCAAGCCTCCCCTTACTGACCCCCCCCACACACACACACGCACACAGGCTGAGACTGGGCCAGCTTCTGCACCGGTCCAAGGAGGCTTGGCTCGGGGAGGCAGGCAGGACTCTGCAGGTGGTGGGCCAGTAGAGACTGGCTGGAGCTGACGCTGCACTGGGGTCTGGCCAGGGGGCAGAGAGGAGCTGGTGGGCTTTGGCAGGGGACAGAGAGGAGCTGGCAGGCTGGTGGGGCCTTGGTGCTCAGAGCGGGATGGGACAGTGCCCCTTCTGAATGTGGGCCTGGCGCCATGGTACCACTGGCACTATTGTAAACCCGTTACTGCTGCTATGCCTGCCACAGCTCGTTGATTTTACACAGCACTGCTGTGTGTCCCTTCCATAGCCCTTCTCCTCCATGCCCCGAGCAAGTTCCTTCAGCTGGAGCAGAGCTGTGCCTACACAGCCTCCTCTCCCCACACACCCAGGAGATCCACCACCTCCCATGTACTCCAGGCAGAAGCGCGTTTGCTGCATGGAGCTGGCACGCCCAGCTGGGCAGTTGCTATGTGAGCTCTCCACACCAAGCAAATGGGAAAAGCAAGTTCAAAACTTCCCAGGGCTTTAAGAGTGGAGGGGCCTTCACCTGTGTACATGGCTGTGGGGCAGCGAAGTTCAAAACAGTGACCAGAGTGATCACCGTAGACATTGTAGGACACTTCCTGAAGGCCATCGTCAAAGGTGATGTGAGCAAGGCAGTGCTTACACTGACACTGCATCACCCTAAGCTCTACACCCCTCGTTGAGGTGGCTGTATTTCGTTGGAGTAGCAGGTGAGTTAAAGCGGTGGGAGAAGCATTGCAGTGTGTATATCTCCATAGTTAGATCAACGTAGACTACCTTATGTTGACAAAACTCATGGGTCTTAGTCTCTAACCACTTCACAAACTCCCTTCCAGAGCAAACTCTTCATTGTACTGCAGAAACAAAGAAAACCTGGGCATATTTCATGATGTCATAAATTCAAGTTGAGAAAGGGACGTGCAACATCCTGTAGATAAAATAAATTCTGCTGTACAGTGGTCACATTACACCAGATATCATACATCTGAGTTGAATTGCAGGAAATAGCATAATTATACTACTTAGGGCCTGAGTCAAAGTTTGGATTGGATGTTGAATAGATTCAAAGCTCAGGGGATGTTCATAATTAGTGTTCTAACTCAGTCCATTAGGGAGATCTGAATTGTAACGTATGGACCTACATTTCAGTGCAGAGGTGTTTGGTTCTGACCTATCATAAAATACAGAGGACAAATCTCCAACTGTTCCTCTTCACATCTAATGTCATTGAAAACGGCAAACACAACTTATGCTGCAGCTCTTTTTTATTAATAGAATGAACTTTTTGCACTTTTCTCAGCTAGAGAGGTGCGTTATATTGCCATGTATTTTTGGCAAGTGGTCAGCCATTTATTTAGTTAGAGTGTGTTTATTGCATACTTTATAAAGTAACTTAATAACAAGGCATTCCTTCCCAGTGAAGCACTGGCTTATTCCCGCCTCAGAGAGCAGAGGATTACAATAGGGGAGGTGGGGTGGGAGCAGAGAGAAAATGCTATCGCCTCATATCAGGTTTTTGCAGCTGGGATAAAGGGAGAGCCAGTTGGTAGAGACTATGATGCAGTGATCATCTGAATTACATGGAGATTGGAGACCATCTAAATGTTCTAAATTCAGTAGTGTTCAGTTACTGGTGAACTATTTGGGTCAAATGTGTTTTTCATCCTCCCCCTCTGATTATGATCAAGAACAGTCATAACCTAGTGTTACACTCAAGATGATATATCCAGATTTATTTAATGGCTCAAATTACCACTACTTAATATGTCAACCTTTTAATTGCATGAGTCGTTTTTTTTTCCCCGATAGGATCTTCCTGCCTCTATACATGAGTCTCGTAGCATAAACCTTGGACACAAGATCCTCCAGGTGGCAATTCAGTGGGAAGCTCCGTTGCAGTTCATCATGGGGAAATATTTATTTATCTTTCAATTAAACAAATTCACATACATCATAAACCAAAAGCTTGCCAAGGTAGATTGTATAAACTCAAACACGAGGCTGTAAACCTGAAAATTAGCAGCATTTCCCCACTGAATGATTTCAACATGCTTTGAAACAATGAACGAACATTACTGTTGTCCAACTGAGTGCCTGGCATTTCATTTTGTGCCAGTTTCAAAGCAGTATACTACATGAAAAGCAGTTAGCCTTCCCTAAGCACAAACTAAACAGCCTCACTATGAAAGAGAACTTCAGGCTAACTCTTCCAGTCCATACTCAGGTAAAACTACCTTTGACATCACAATAAAAGCCACGATTAAGTTGAGCGTGTGGGATTTAACCTTGATTTAAACTGTCTGGGGCAGAGACTGTCTATTTAATAAGTTTGTGAAGTACAAGGAACAAATAGTCACTGAGGAACCAACACAATGTAAATGATGATGATAATAATAAATTGCTCCTATGGAGTTTTGTAGATTTAGACAATATGTTTTCTTACAATACGTAGTAACAAAGTTCCCAAAAAGCACAGAAAACACAATAATTTCCCTTCTCACTGGGGTAGTGAGATCCCCCATAGAAGGGGATAATACAAACCCTAGTGACATCAAGATAGGAATGTTCCATAACAATGGACATGTGATCAGAAACATTAAATGGCAAGATACAGGAAGAGCAACTAAGTGATTATAGGAAATTCAAACTTAACATAAGTTTGAATTGGCACAGCACTACTGATATGAAATGACGAGCCGAAGTGGTGGGACTCTTAACAGGAATAGAAATGGACCGAGACTGTGGAAGGTTAACGTTCTGAATTATACTAACTAGGTTCATCTTGTCTTTTATATCCTGAAAGACTGCACTTAACTTTCTAAAATGATCTTCACAGAAAAGAGAAACATTGGGTTTTGCTTTGTGTCTGATGAAGGATATACAGTGTTATTTCATCTGTGGTTTTGGTGAACAACTTTTGATTAATGCTTTCAGAACACTAATGTAGGATTATACTGGATTTATGCTTCTGGGTCTGACCACTTTGTGCAAGGAATTCCAGTGTAACCTATTTCTACTAAGTGTAGAATGTCTGCTATGGAATATATATTTAGTTAATTAAAAGCAAATGTCCACACAAGGAGTGCTGCACTTTCATCTTTAACTTTAAGAGTCATAAAACAGTTGGAAGAATAACCATTTGCAGTCACCGAGTTTCAGATTAAGATGCTTGTAACCCCTTTACCTCAGAATACACCAGATTTTGTTCAGGTATAAAATCCCCTGGCCAACACTCTGTACGCCCTGGCAAATGTTCTGTATAGTTCCAACTTCAATCTCTGATTTTTACAAAATGATCAACTCTGAGAGCTTTGACCCTCTCCCAGTGAAGAAAATGGCAAAAATCCAATTGACTTTAATGATACCCTTTATTTCTCTGAAGCACAAGGACACCACTGTTGCTCAGTCTCCTATAGTCTCTTTGTAACTCTCACAGTCTCCATGCCTAGATTCCTCCAGTTCCAGAACCTTCCCTCTACCCCAGATGTTCTATAATTGGTGAATGTAGGTAGAGTAATTCTAAATGGCTGCTAAAACTGATACCATCTATGGTTCTCTTTCTAATTGTCCTGGTAAATTTCAACATTGCATCCACCATCAAACTGCACAGAAAATACACTCTAGCTCACTCATACTTAAATTAACATTGTTTTAAAGCAGCATAAAAATGTAAGACCTCCAAACCAAGCCCACTAGAGATCACCATATAAACATTTTAAATCTCTGAAACATTACTGTAAGTTACATTATTACCCAAACAAAACCAAAACTATTCTCAATCAAACGTTCAAAGTTAAATGAGATTAATTTGTGCATTCCAGCACCATAATTGTGGATATAGGTTGGTTATCTGCATCTGCACAGTTTAGCGCACAAGTATCTCTTTACCTATTTTGAACATTTAATTAGGCATGTGCTTGTATGGGTGAAACCCTGTTTCCACTGAAGTCAATAGTACAAACTCCCACTGATTTCAGTGGGCCAGGATTTCACCTACCGTTTTGCTCACTGAATTGTGCCCATCTGGTTTTGAAAATTGGGTCCCTGTTGCTACTAAAAAGTGCACATTAAAAGTAGGCTTCCAAAGTTCTCCCAGTGACTGTTAGAGCACTCTCTGAACAGAGATTTAAGTCTGGAAAGGGAAGCTGGAGACACAGTAATCTTAGTTAATGCTTCAGGCAGTTAAAGTTCATCATAACCTCTATAAAGCTGCCCATGTTAGCAACATAGCATCAACACTCTCAGTAATTAGAAGTAACTGAAATAAACTACATAGAGGAAATGGGTAATAATAGTTAATCAAAAATCATGGTTTCAGAATCAACCAGTCTGACTAGAGTAAAAGCTCTTTTGTGTTAAGATTACCGCAATCCCCTTTATAAGACTATTTCTAAACAGGAACAAAATACTTGGACATTATATTTCATTAGGAAACATTCCATCCCACACATTTCTTTTCTTTTCTTCTTTTCAGACGCTGAGACATCCAGATATAGTATTTTACAGTCTGCAGTACCTCCAGGGTCTCCTGGCAGTGTTGCAATATATAAAATCATCATCCTCCTCCTAGGAAAAAGCAGTAAATGTGCTAGAAAATACCACACTGTGGTGAGTTTTGCACAGTTCAAATATTAAGTTAGCCCAATGACAATATCTGCAGAATTTCAAATCACTGTGCCAGGGTTGTTTCTTTATTTTGTGGTTTGTTTAACTTTGCCAAAAGGCCAATGCAGTTCTATCACAGAGACATCACAAGAGTCCAGTATGCCAATTACTTGCCTCTTCTCAAATTGTTTAAGTAAGTCTGCTTATTGTGAAGGAATGAAGCCAAATGACTACAAACCAGACTTTATAAAATATTATTATTATTGAGTTCCTTTGAGTTCACTTTCTCAAACATAGTTTAAAGCATATTTTATTACTCAGGAGTCTGAAGTGAATAACTAACTGCCCACTCTGTTTTAGAACTTGGATCCCCAATGCTCACTTAATCCAATTTAAAGAAACATGTCTAGTTATTTTGTTTCCATATTTGTCTTTCAAATTTTGGGCCAGAATTTCAGGTGTAGTGTAAACTGTGAAGCTGTATGCTGATGAAGCTATGCTGATTTACACCCGCTGAGGGTCTGACCCACTCATGGTACCTAATTAAATTAATCTTGCAGATATTTCACAGGATATTTCCAGAAGGTAGTTTAATAGAGAATACCACTATGTCTTAATAACTCTGTTAAGCCTTTCTAAAAAAGTGAAATACATATTGAACAGAAAAATAGTAGGTATGTTCCACAAGAAAATTCTAAAAAACATGGAAAATATTTTAATTTAGTTGAAATTTGTCATGAAAATTTGTGTGGTTATTTTTTTAATAATAAAAAAAGGGTGTATGTGTGGCTGGGGGGGGGGATTACTATCTTTTTATTTTTCTCTCCCTTTTCCAAGTGGGAGACAATGGTGAGGAGAGTAAAATGAAAAGGGGGATTTTGAAATGAAGGAAAAGCTCTTGGAAAAATTTGAAATTTTTCATTTCAAAATTTTTTGTTGTGGAAACACATACTGAAAGGAAACGTTTAACTTTCCATTGAAAAACTACTTTTACTCAAAAAATCTTTCAAGACAGATTTTGACAGAATCTAGCTTTCAGACTTAAAACTGGAAGTATCACACTTGAGATATGCTTTTTTCTCATGTACAATGAGTTCCATCCGGAGTAACTTCACTTAAGTGAATGGAGTTACACTTATCTAAGGGAGAGGAAAATCAACCCCATCAATTTTAAATACAGATTATCTGTCAGAGCCTCAGCTGGTGTAAATCAGTGTAGCGCCATTGACTAAAAGGTCTTTTGACTTTAATGGAGGTAAGTTGATTTACAACAGCTGAAGACCTGACCCTGTATATGGGCTTGCTCACTAAGACTTAATACATCAAATAATTCAGGAAATGATATTCCTGTCTGGACTGGACAGAAGTGAGTCAGAGGCCCATTGGTTGCAATAGACAAGACCAAGTGCACAGCCATTTGTGCAATTCAGTTCTTGGTCTTGTCTGGTTTAAGTTTCTTTACTTCGTGCTAAGCAGTTGGGGTTTTTTGTGGGTTTTTTTGTTTATTTTTACCTCCTGTACCGGTTTTTTTAATTCAAGGAGGCCAACAGTGACAAGAAACTAGGGACTACTTAGAACTGATGGACCAACGTGAATTTCCAGTTTCTTTTGGTGTTCAACAAACGCTCGGGATTCAGACATGGAAATAGGATTTGGGAAATGTGGGTTCATTCAGACTTTAAGTGACTTGCTCAAGGTCACACAGAATCACTGTTTTAGTTCCTTGTTTGTAAAATGGAGAAAATAGTCCTTTTGTCTGTTTAGATTGGAAATTCTTCACAGGCAGGGATTGTCTTCTGTGTGTTTACACAGTGACCAACACAAAAGAATCCCAATCTTGGCCAGGGTCTCCAGGGGCTATGTTAATACAAATATTTGTGGGATAAAGAGGTCATTATAAGCCTAATGTCTGGCATAGAGGAAGGCATGATAGATATAACTATCAATTTCTTAACATTGTTAGACAACATCAATTCTTTCCTACTCCTGGGCACAACCAAAGTGATGGTGCCTACTACTAAAAGAAGAGCTGAGGGAATATGCTATTCCAGAATTTATGCATTACATGGCAGGAGTAAAGAATAGGAGACAAAAGGGCCTGCTGCTTTCTGGATCACCATTATTTAGGGAAGTTAATGTGATAGACTAAACTAGGTTTCAATAAGGCATCTCAAGTTCTTCATACCCAAGTCCTTATTCTGTTAAAAGACCTCATTAATATGCAGTTCACTAATCCCCAGGCTTCATAATCTGTACCAGAAAAACTGCCCAGCACTCCCCACCCCTCAGAAATTTAACTAGCAGAGGCTACAATGTCTTCTCCAGACATCATTATTTTTAAAAAATATGTTGCAGAACATTTACTAGTGCAGTGACTCTCAATTTTTTTTACTGGTGACCCCTTTTACATAGCAAGCCTTTGAGTGTGACCCCCGCCCCTTATAAATTAAAAACACTTTTTTATATATTTAACACCATTATAAATGCTGGAGGCAAAGCGGGATTTGGGATGGAGGTTGACAGCTCATGGCCCCCATGTAATAACCTCATGACCCCCTGAGGGGTCACGACCCCCAGTTTGAGAACCCCTGTACTAGTGTATTGCAGAGTTTCATCCTAATCCATTGAAAATTAACAATAGAACAAGAGTAATTGTAAGTCTATCTTCATCCACATACTTGCTATACACAAAATTGAGTAATAGACAATAGGTCTCTCCATCGTCACTGCAAATTAGTGCAGTTCTGTTGTATTTAACTAAAAGAGGTCCTTTAATGGCGGTTTTTGTATTGCAGGGGTTGGTCATTAAAATGGAAAATGTTTTAAAACAATGACCTTTTTTTAATTATAATACAGTGGGACTGCTCTCTCTATTTCTCCAGGAGTGCAAGGTGCCAAAAGGGGGCACGTCCATCTCCCACCACACCAGTCAGCAGAACTGCCTGGTCACACAGAGGGAAGTAGTAAACTGCAAAGGGGTATGGTAGCAAGCATGCAGCCTCTGTATGACTCCCCTTGGGTCAGTGTCTCCAAGTAAGTGAAGTCCTGTGCTGACCCTACCCATAAACTGTGCCTAAATAGCTTAATCTAGCATTAATGGAATTAATTCAGTGGGCCAAGTCCTGCTCTCAATGCTGGTCTAAATGCAGAGTAACTTAAATTCAGTGAGTTTAAACCACTGCACTGGAGAACAAAATGTGACCTACTTTCTTTTGCACTAACTTTCCTGGATACTCTGATTCAATGTATGGACCTGAGTCATCCCTGTACTTATGATTATCTGTTCTGGTCATTCCCTCTGGCACTGGCCACTGCCGGATGACAGGATACTGAGCTAGATGGACTTTTGGTCTGACCCAGTGTGGCCGTTCTTATCTACTTCGCCAGGTTTAGTCCATTGAAACTAATGGAGTTACGCAGGCATAAAACTGGGAGTAACAACTTTGTGAATCAGGCCTTCTCTTTTCTAAATAAACCTCTTTCCCCCAAATGTATGGAGTGTTGAAGGAGGAAGATGATTTGAAATTTTGAGTTGCCTGGGTCGCTATGTTTAATTGCACAGCTGCAAGTCAATTACAGCTGGGTAAGATTTCTGTTGTATCTTTAAGTTACATAAAGGATACCTACAGACTTGAACAAATGCTAAAAAAAAAAGTATTTATTCACAATCTAAATATAGTACTATAAACATCTAGAAATTGAAAATGACAAAGTGAATTTTCTTTATTTAGATATTCATGAAAAGTTGTAGACAGACTGCCAAATTCTGCATACAGTACTCCAATGTAAATCAGGAGTAATTTAAGTGAAGTTATTCATGATTTATACTGGTGTAACAGAGAGCGGAATTTGGCCAAAGGGGATCATAGCTGTGGATTGAAAAAAAAAACAACAAAAAACACAACTTAATTCTCTCAAGCAGCATACCCCCTGCCACCAGACCAATGCAATACCGTGTAGATTGTCTCTCCAACAGTACATCGTTTGCCAGAGAGGTCCCACAGCAGCCCACAACAACACATTGCCACTGTTCAGACTAATAAGAACAAGCATTTAGCAAAGCTGGTGCAGAGAACTGGAGTGTTCTTTATATGGCGGTAAGTGACTGCAGCAAAAGAGACATCTATGGAATTTGGAACAGTACATGGAACAAAGGTACAGCTCTCTTCCCACCGTGAAAGAGCCTCAGGCTGTACACAAAGTACTGGGCTTTAATCTCTCCTGTATTGCTCAGAACTGAGACCATAATCAGTACCAGATAAATGGGCATTTTTTAGTATTTATTTATGTTCTGGAGGAGCAAGCAGTGCATATAATCACTTACATGAAATATTAGATATCTGATTTTTTTTTGCATGTCACAAAACATTAAAGAAAAAGATCTCTCACTAATTTACTCAAAGGGATGGTAGACAGTTATAAGATAACTTAACTAGTTGCACTGGCTGCTAGTTTTCTTTTTTGATGTTGCATCCCTGATAGAACATTGCCATGGCATATCCAGCTGAGCCATCACTCCACCACAAAGTTAGTGCATTTCTGCTAAGCTTCCCCTCTTTTCCACATGACCACTACAACTTTGGACCAAAATTTGGACCGCAAGAACAGACCAAATGGCGAACGATCGCTACGGCCGACTGTCTGGCTAAGCGTTGAAGAAGAGACTGCAACTTGGAAGATGGGCTTTAGTCTTACTTGTTTCCTCAATCCCCAATTAAGAGCCAAAAATTCTGGTAATTTACATGGATGTAGATCAGGTATACATGCATTGACTTTGGTGGACTTATAGCAGTGTAACAGGCCAGAATTTTACCAAGGGATACTGTCTGGGAAACTTAGGCCTGGTCTACTTTACAGGGGGGAAGTCAACCTAAGTTACGCAACTTAGCTTAGATCGACTTACTGCGGTGTCTGCACTGCACTGGGTTGATGGGAGAAACTCTCTCATTGTCTTACCTTACGCTTCTCGTTCCAGTGGAGTACTGGAGTCGACGGGAGAATGATCTGCAGTCGATTTAGCGGGTCTTCACTAGACCCGCTGAATCGACCCCAGTGCATCGATTGCTGCAGCATCGGTCCCCAGTAAGCGTAGGCATACCATGACCATGATTCTTCCCTGATCTGTACCGGTGAAACTACTGTAGCTTCAGCACAGTTACTCCTCTTTTACAGAGGTGTGAGATAAAGACTTTTCCTGACTAGAACAGCACAACTGTATAGGGCTGGAAATTATTGATCAATTATTATTTATATGGCTCCCCAAAATGTACTGGGATTTTGCAAATACATAGATAACATCACTGCCTAGAGAAACTTTAAATCCAAACATTAGACTGACTAGCTGCTTTAGGATATGGAGCAAGGGTTTAGGAGGGTCTCCCTCCACCACTTGAGCCCCTGCACAGTGGGCAGGCAAAATGCAGTCCTCATGCTCTCCTAGAACAAAACCAAACATCCTCTAGAGGTGCACAACACCTAAAAAGAGGCTGGGGAGGAGGATTCATGTCCCTTGTTGCATTCCTTAGTCTCAGCCATCAGAGCTGGCTGAGTGAGCAGAAGTCAGTATACTTCCCTGAATGGGTATATTATTTGCCTTTGCACTTTGGGTTTTTGCAACATGCCCCACATGAACCACCCGTGGAGGCCAACTTGGAAGGGACAGCAAGAGCAGAGTGCGACTGCCCAGCCACTTAGGGTATTTCTGCACTGCAATCACAGGGTAAGACTGCAGCTTAAGTAGACGTACCCAAGCTAGCTTTAATCTTGCTTTCTTGGGTCTCAGACCAGTGAAGCCACAGCAGCTTGCACTTCAGCACAGGCTGTACAAGTTCATCTAAACACCCTCCCAGGGAATTCCTCATGGCAAGACCATCCCGGAGCCACAGACCCTAGGCAGCTGCTTGACGTCCTGCCAGGTACTGAGGTCTCAAGAAACAAATTTCCTTTTGGGAAACACCCTGTTTTTCTGGGGGCTTTCCAGTTCACAGGAAATTTTATATCATTTGGTTGCGTTCCAATTCGGAACAATATCAGATTTTGAAAACATGACATTTCCCGGTGAACAGGATATCCTGCATTTTAGCCAGCTCTACCTGAGAATGCTTTTCAACCCACTCAATGTGCTCAGAGAAACACTGGGGACGTCTTACCTCGTATGTGGGCTGTGAACACCCAGTACAAAGGTTCTCTCTCACTACTTGGAACAACTGCATATTGTACAATTTGGCTGGCTCCCCTTAACACCATTCTTCTTCAGCTAGTTCAGAGTCTGCCATGGGCTCACGCAGAGCCTGCAGACACATATAGCATGTGACCTTTCATCCCCACATGTGTTCTTAATGAGCTTCCCAAGCATCTAAAGGAACACAGCCTGCTTGGCAGCCTCAAGCCTCAGTCTCTCCTCTGTGGGTCAGGGATGCTGTATTTTGGCACATGAATGTGGACAGTCTAAGGAGGCATGTGGTACCAACGTGGCATTACAGTCACAGAAGAGTTTGCAGAAGGGATGATACAGCCTGCTTCCCAAATTTGTTCCCTTCATTGCATACAGTGCGATGTGTGAGTCACCCATTAGCATTTGTGCTGCTAGTATAAACGGAGCGCCTGACATAGAAATGGCATGTCTATTTTTGGCATATTTCGGTTTTTGAAAGAGGAAAATAAGTTACAGTCAGCTGTTTCATTTCCCTTTCTTTTACCCGACTTTACTCTCCAACCTGCCCGTGTCCCCATGCACCAAACCAAATTCACCAGGGATGTAGCTCTGGACTTTGATTTAGAACACAGCCTCACTCCTATTACACATCTCATTGTTCCAGAGTGCACTCCTCCCCGACGGCCCCGCAGTATAGTGGGGGCATTGAAGAAGTTTTGGCTCAGTTTCCGCTTGGGTTTCTGCAACTTCACCTAGTCACCAAGGCCTTCCAGGCTGCTATGGTGACTTAGCCTTCCACATAAGTCACAGTTCCACCCCTTCTGGGATACCCACATCCACAGGGCATATGTTCAGGCCTGTCAATACTTCCTCCTCCCCCTCTACCAGGAAGGAATACCACATTCCTTTTTTCCTTTGACTCAAGGGGCCCTTTACAGCAGTAGTTCTCAACCAGGGGTCTAGAGACCCCGGAGGGTGGGGGGGCGCGAGCAGATTTCAGGTGGCCTGCCAAGCGGGACCAATGTTAACCCACTGAGGTCCAGGGCAGAAAGCCGAAGCCCTGCTGTGCAGGGCTGAAGCACAAAGCCCTGAGCCCTGCCACCTGGGGCTGAAGCCGAAGCCTGAGCAGCTTAGCTTTGTGGGGCCCCTGTGGCGTGGGGCCCTGGGCAATTGCCCTGCTTGCTGCCTTCTAAAGCCAGCCCTGGCTTTTATATGCAGAAAAACAGTTGTTGGGGCACTGGCGGGACGTGGATTTTTTATGGCCTGTTGGGGGGACTCAGAAAGAAAAAGGTTGAGAACCCCTGCTCTACACCCTCTCCCTAAGGTCGTGCACAGTCCTCTTCATGCCTCCATAGCACCTGAGGTAAACAATGGCAATGTGGCTGACTGAGTTTCTTTGGATATGATGCAGGGCTCAAATTTGATCACATTTTTTCCTCAGGTATTTTGCAGCTGGCAGCAGTGAGAAGTGAATGTATGACATGGCCATTTATATCTTCCCTCCTTCCGGCTGGAACACAACTCTCCTGCTGCCTGGGAAATGCTGCTGGAATCTAGCTATCGGTCCCCATTATCCACATGACATCTGAAGGGGTCACAAAATGATTCCACCAATAATTCACTGTTGATGATTTATAAGTCTCTATGGGAATGCCCAACAAAAAGAATAGTAAATATGGAATTCAGACCAACTATGTGCCCAGGGCATAAAAACATACAGGAACTTCCATTTCAAGAGTAACTGGCAGAGGCTTCCAATATTGGTATAAACAACACCATAAATCACAGGGGGAGGGAAAAAAGAGAGAAAGAACAGATAGTGGTGGGAAATATCTCTAGACCCACCATGTCCCCAGATGGTTAGCCTTTTACAAAAATATATTTCCACCCCTTTGCATTTCCTTGTTCTGACTGACAATAAAAGCAGAAGTGCCAAAATACCACAACAAAGGCGATTCTTATGGCATTTCTGGCCTGACTAGAGGAGTCAGGAAGTTCAGGAAAACTTATGAGGAAGAATCAAGGATAATCAACTTTTGTAATATGATGTGGCCACAAGGAATATCAATCTCAGAAGCAAGAATACTTGCAAGCATAGAACATTGAAATGTCTGGAAGCGACCTCAAGCGTTCCTCTACTCCAGCCCCTGCTCTGAGGGAGGACTAAGCATACCTAGACCATCCCTGACAAGTGTTTGTTTAGCCAGTTCTTAAAAACCTCAAATGACAGGGATACCACAACCTCCCTTGGAAACCTGTTCCAGCACTTAGCCATCCTTCTGGTTAGAAAGATTTTCCCTCACCCCCAATATCTCCCTTGCTGAAGATTAAAACAATTACTTCTTGTTCTAGCTTCAGTGGACATGAAGAACGGTCTCTGTTATAAAAGCCATTAACATATTCAAAGACTTATCAGGTCCCCTCAGTTTTCTTTGCTCAAGACTAAACATGCCCAGGTTTTTAACCTTTCCTCATAGTTCAGGTTTTCTAAACCTTTAATCATTTTTGTTGCTCTCCTCTGGACTCTCTCTAATTTGTCCACATTTTTCTTAAAATGTAGTGTCCAGAGCTGGACACTGTACTCCAACTGATGCCTCACCAACGCCAAGTAGAGTGGGATAATTACCTCCCATGTCTTACATAAGACACTGCTGATAATACACCCCAAAATTATATCAGCCTTTTTCATAAATGAATCACACTGTTGAGTCATATTCAAATTTGTGATCCACTATAATCCCCAGGTCCTTTTCAGCAGTACTACTTCCTAGCCAGTTATGCCCGATTTTGCTCCATTTAATTTTTCCTTCCTAAGTGCAGTACTTTGCGCTTGTCTTCATTAAATCTCATTTTGTTGATTTCAGACCAGTTTTCCAATTTGTCATGGTCATTTTGAATTCTAATCCTTGTCACAGATCAGGGCAATTGTATTTGTATTCCACCTCTATGGTTCAGCAAGGGCACCTGCCTGAGGCTTCTTAGCCATCTCTCTCTTGGGAGGAGACCTGACTCTCTCTCCCTTCTGACTGGGGTATTCCCAGGCTGAAGAGTTCTCTACCTGTTTTATTCCCCAGCAAGGTAAACTGCCTCAACAGGCAAGTTCCTGCACTCTGTTTTCTCTTCGGAGATTATGAAAAACTATGATTGCCCATAGTTTAACATTACCACACAACTTTTCTAAGCACATTTATTCTTAGGGTAAAAGTAATATAGAGAAAACACTAAAAACAGTAAGAGAACATACATGCATGTTAATAAGCTTATCATGATCACCCCTCACTCCAACAAGGGTTCTGGTTTAGTCCTTCAAACCGCACTGAGCGGTTTTACCTGTGGTCACAAGTTCATCACAGCTTCAGCTCAGAACAAGCACCCTTACAAGTCAGGTACTCATTTATACAGTTCATCTTTGACCTGCCCACATGTTACAGGTGATCATTAGACAAAAGGTTGTCTCCACCAGGGCAAAGCTTCAAAGGCTGAATCCATATGTGAGATTGCAATCCCATTCTCCCAAATTCTTCCTAGGAATTTCACTTCACACATATTGTCCCAACAGATCATTAATGTCTGCTACATTGTTCAACATAGTCTTTTGAATTCCCAGAGATTACATTAATTCTGTCTTCCTCCCAAAGAAATTCAATGCAATCCCACAATAATACATAAACATTTGCATTTTTAATAAATTTAACTCCTAAAACACTTAAACTTAATTCAGTAGGGATATTGCAGAAAAATGCCATAACAGTCACAATCCTGTCCTTTAAAATGCTAGCAACTCTTCCCAGGTTAGTGCCATCCACAAATGTTATTAGCATACTCTCCATTCCATTATTCAAGTCATTAATGAAAATACTGACTAGTACAAGACCCAGAACAGACCTCTGCAGGACCCCAATATATGCATCCCCCCAGTTTGACATTGAACTGTTGATAATTACTCTGAGTATGGTCTTCCAACCAGTTGTGCACCAATCCTATAGTAATTTTATCTAGACCAATTCCTTTAGTTTGCTTATGAGAAGGTCATGTGGGACTGTCTAAAACCAAGATATATCATATTTAGAACTTCTCCCCATCGACTATGCTAGTAACCCTGTCAAAGATTATTTGTTCTTGACCAATCCATGTCAGCTATTCCTTATAACTCTATTCATCTCTAGGTGCTTACAAATTGATTGTTTATTAAATTTATTCCAATATCTTTCCAGGTATCAAAGTTAGGCTGGTTGGTCTATAATTCCCCAATTTGAAGGTACCTGATCTTTTCCAATCCATTTAGGCTCACCCCATTTTTAAAAGATCTGTTTTATGAAATATAAAGCAACCAGTTCCAGTTGGGACACTGTGGTCTCACGCTTCTGAGCGATAGAACCATTTCAATGAGGTGCTTCCCTTTGTGTATTTGTGCATACCAAGATCCTTTGAAAAGTCATATCTGGCAGTAAATGATGTATGTGGGGTGAACGGATACATTTTTAATAAAAAGAAGTCATCCGAGAAAATTGTTGCTACTAACTCACACCAGTAACCCCAGCTGAACTGTTTATGCAAGATGAGTACGAAGCCCAAGTTTTCCCCCTTTTACCTTCTGAGAGGCAGGCAGGCAGCCTGAGGCAGGCCCATGTCTATGTGGGAATGCCACCAGGGAGCTGAAACACTTCAGACTTATCAAAAAAGGAGAAAATTTCACAAAGAACCTTGCACTTTAATTACTGGCAATTAGAAAATCCTGGTTTGGGGTGTTTACAGCTCAAAAATGTTAATGAGTGCCAGTTGTGTCAGAACATTTGATGAAGCTCTTTAAGCCTAGCTTGCAAAACTTTAAACATTCACTACATCCTATGATCAGAGTGTCTTGGGGGGCTTTCAAGATGACTCGCAGAAGTCAAAAGTGCTTTAGTAGTCTCCACACAGTTCCCTGTGGACTAGAGTTTGCATCACAATCATGCGCACCCGACATGTTTGGCAAGAGACATTCCTAACTGGCAGTTTTATGGAAGACTGGATAGCATCTTAGTAATACTGGAGGTCATTATCTGAATGAGAACATGGAATTCCACAGCTGGGGATAAAATGAATAACCCTGGTACGATAGTCGGGGGATAAGTGCATAGGAAATGGAAAAAAGGTTATTCTGTGTGGGTTGGTTACCTTTTAACATATGGCATAGCTGTGTTGATAACTGTCTCAGTAAATTAAAGACTAAAAGGAAACAGTACAGGTAAGGAATTATTTTAGAGGAAAATTAGTATGAAAAATACAACAAGAACAAAAATTAATTCTGGGGCCTAATAGATGATACATTGCATTACAGATATAATGCTGATGATGAATAGTCGCTACACAAGTCTCCATGTGTCATAAAACATAAGCAATAAAATCAAGACAAAGAATTGAAAAGACAAATGACAAAGCTCTATGCATCATTAATGAATTATGAGGATAGAAAGGCAGACAATAACCCTCCATGCATATAATAATGACAACTTTGACTGGAGGTGCGTCTCCATGCCTGAGTGTTTAATAAGATGTGTTGGAATTAAAAATTTAAAAATCAAGTCTATGTGCTTCATAAAATATGAGGGAAGAAGTAACTCCTGCCAAAGTTAAGTTGTCAGCATCGCACATATGATTAAAGAGTGAGATGTAACTCTTGATGCAAATGCACTTCAGTGAAGTATGGCAGCGTTCTAATACTAATACCAAAACAAGTAGTACAATCAGTAGCTTCACATTTTGTTAACTTAAAGGAAGAGTTCTGATCCCTATCAAAAGACCTGGGGAGCCAGCATTAAATTTTATGCATCTTTGTATCTGCTATCCTTTTTGCCAGCTACTTTATTTCATGATAAGTCTTCAGATCTGAAGACCTGACATAACAGTCAGTCATCCAGTATGACTTCTTTCATATAAGCAACAAGTGCGTTAGAAAGAAGATCTAAGAGAGGTCATCGTGTACACCTGCTTAGAGCACTGTCAGTTGTTCAAGAATTGAACATAACTTGTTTTTTGTGCATAGAGCATGTACAGTTGTGTGTGATCCTTTCAATAACTTATGCTCCTCAAATTGAAGAGATGGCCGCAATGAGAACTTTTTCTTCCTTCACAACCACCGGTGGCATCTTTATGCTGAGATCTCAACTCCACTGGATTCTAAATTAATGCTGCCAATTTCTTTGCACCTACCTCTGGAGCTATGATTGGGGATAAATCATTAAACTGAGATGAGGGCTGAAATTCAGTCTTCCCCAGAAATCTCAAATTGGTTTGGGATCAGTGTTTGGTCTGGTTAAAGTGCTGCAGCTCAGTCTGCTTCCCCCTCCCCATTAGATGTGGCAAGGGAGCTCAGCTCTTTTGTTAACCTAATGTCACAGAGTTCTAAAAAATCCCCATTCCTTGGGGGCAATTCCTTGTCATGCACATGGCTGAGAGCATGGTCTCTTCAGAGATTGCCAGTACTTGCTTTGACATGCCCATATTGCAGAGAAAGAGTGGGCTATGACCACTTATAACCCTGCTATATATTGCTATATTTTCGATTAAATAATGTTAAATCCAACAGCCACAAAGGTGTTGAAAAGCAGGAATTGGAGATCTCGGCCCTGCAACCCTTATATAATGCTGCAATGCATGCACATGGCATGATTCTGATCTCACTTACACAGGTGTAACTGCACCTACCTAAATAGAATCGTTCTTGATTTGCACCAGGAAAACAGATTATGCCTGCAATCCCTGGTCAAGTCTGGTTTACAAGAAGAAGTAGGTTTCGGAGTAGCAGCCGTGTTAGTCTGTATCCTCAAAAAGAACAGGAGTACTTGTGGCACCTTAGGGTACGTCTTCACTTACCGGAGGATCCGGCGGCAGGCAATCGATGTTCTGGGATCGATTTATCGCGTCTGGTTAAGACGCGATAAATCGATCCCGGAAGTGCTCGCCATCGACGCCGGTACTCCAGTTCGCCGAGAGGAATACGCGGCATCGACGGGGGAGCCTTCCTGCCGCGTCTGGACCTGCGGTAAGTTCGGACTAAGGTACTTCGAATTCAGCTACGTTATTAACGTAGCTGAATTTGCGTACCTTAGTCCGAAGTGGGGGCTTAGTGGGGACCAGGCCCTAGAGATTAACAAATTTATCTGAGCATAAACTTTTGTGAGCTACATCAAAGAAGTGGGCTGTAGCCCACGAAAGCTTATGCTCAAATAAATTTGTTAGTCTCTAAGGTGCCACAAGTACTCCCGTTCTTTTTAAGAAGAAGTAGCTAAGGGTTATTGAAAGCTAGTGGCTGAAGTCAAGATAATGCTAACTAATAGTTACAAAAACATGGGAGTTGTTAGTTCCCTGGGTATTTTTATGACTAAGAAAAGTGTTTAGCTTTACCAAATATGGGCAGTTAGACATCAAAATTCACATGTTTTTGCCTTAATCATTTCTTGATCCTGCTGCATTGTTTTTGAAAATATCCAGCAATAATGTACTTGTTTTTTGTTATCTTTATGAGTCACTGCAAAATGTGGGCTTTTCAAAACCTACTCTGTCTCATTCATGTATATACATAGCAGGGGTCACTTTCTTGCATTCCTTTCACTGCCACTTCTTATTACTATAATTTCCATGTCTTGTTCTTTTAACTGTTTACAGTGCAGGAAAGCACAAGATGTAATTTACAGTAAAAATACAATATTCCCTGTATTATAAACATTACATACATGGTGAAGGAGGTAAGTGTAACAGCAGGATTCAATATTACCAGCACACTCAGGCTGCAATGCAAAGCAGCCATAAACCCGATTTAATTGGCCAGGTGAAATGAGTTTACGATTGCTTTCCATCACCGGGCAGAATAAAGCTGACGAAATGTACCGGTGCTTCTGGGCCTTAATCTGTATATAAAAAGTCATACTGATGATCAAAGACACTGTTGACAGCCATTAGCATGGCCTGAGCCTCCAAGCTTTGAGGAGATTCAGCATCCAGGTGTCCAGATGCTGTTCAAATGAAGCTCATTTGAACTTAGCTTTGGAAAATTGGGAAGGATACCTTGCCTGGAAGCAGAAATTGCCAGATAATTTGCAAGATGGAAACAACTAGGTTTGGTTAGTATTCTGAATAAGGTGGTGTTGGGAGGTGGGTCTTGGTTTGCCAGTCCACCAGCAATCATCAATTGACTGCCTTTGATTTAATCCACCAGTAAATTTATTCCCATGTCCTGGGTTTCAATATAGTAGATTCACGAATCTGGATCCCTGGTGCTGAGTTTAACTTTTATATTGTGACAATGGCAACAATTTAAAATGCTGTATAAAATGGAGGGATGGAGATGGAGATCCCAGGTGCTAAAATGAACAACAGTAGAAACAGGGTGCATTTACACGGTGGTAATACCATGAAAAGCGACTGCAAGAGTGATTTATGGGACTTTATGACCCACTTGTGACTTTGCTTGTGTACAGCGAGTAGAAGGAGCAACTAGCATGGCCAATGGTGTTCTAAATCCCAAGAGGGTTTGTCCCAAGCTCTAATCCCCTGCACATCTACTTGTATCCAGGAAAAGCATGCTGGTTTGGGAGGCACCCTTTTAAAAGAAATTAACTCTATCCATCACACTACCCCTCTTGCTGCTGAGATATTCTGTCGACAGTGGCACTACACAAGTACCTCAAGCCACCTCTTGTCTGTTACAGCTCTTCAGGGTCCCTAGCCTGGCTAATGTGCTTTAAGGCACCATTTAGCCTTTAGTATACAGTATCTCAATGTCGTCCAGATCAAGTCTCCTCAGATTACAAGTCAAAGGATGATTTTTTTTTTTTTCAAGCTGCTAGTTCTGCAGACTCAGCCTGGGATCTGAACGTCAAAAGTGTGATCCTTATGGCTCATGCATCACTACCAGTCATAAAGATCTGGCACATGAAATTTAGCTACTAATGATGTTAAGTGCCGGGCGGAACAGAAAGGCAGCTCACTTCACTTGCCCATAATTGTGTCATCTCTGCATCATTTCAGTCGGTTAAATAAGCAGATGTGACTCAGATGTGTGGAGCGCAGGACGATGGGGTATTAGCCCCTTTCCTGATCAGAATGGCATTTTCAAATTAGTCACTTGCACCCTGCAAACTAGGAGCTCGGGGGCATCACATGGGGAGCGGAGCTAAGAATAACAGCTAGCTTTTATATTGTAAATAATCTCATAATTGGAAGAAGTTAAAAGGCTTCAGTACAAGGGTCCTCTCCTGCTCCCCAATGAAGCAAATGGTAAAACTCATGCAGACAGCAATGACAACAAGACCCTACCCACCCAAACTACTGGGAGCAAAGTTCCACCCAGTTATTTCACCACAGTTTAACACTATCACCAATTTCTGGTCCAAACAAAAGTGGTTTGTTTGTCCATCCTGGAGTGCTAATAATTCTGAGGTTCTTATTCTTCAATATGCAATAACGGGGCAGGAAAGGCAGATATTATAGAGCTGACCATAATGAATGCAAACATTTTTGACAGGGTGAGCCATACAGGTAATCCTATAGAGAAGACTTAGCAAACATCCACTCTCTTGATCTTGTTATAAAAGAGAGAGAGAGGACAGGTAATAGTTTTGGCCTGGAGGAGATTGTAGAGATAGCTGAGTCACTAGGTGGTATGGAGGGAGCCACTGCAGATATTTCAGAGTATTGTGTCTCTTCTAAAAATATGGTGCCACATAACTAACTGAAAGCAGGATCCAATAACCTACCTCATAATTCCTATTGAATCCCATGATGAGGGACACGAGGCATATGACACCCACTTTTCTCCCCTTTCCACATCTTGCCATTATCCAGAGTTTCATTACAGAAATTTATTGATATCGGACAAGCTGACTTGGCCAGCCTTGATTTACTCTACATTGGAAACGAAATGCAGAGTGAAGGAAATAAATCCAGAGGCAGTATCACAAGAGAGAAAAACAAACTCTGTATCAAAAAAAGCTCTGAAAGAGGGAAACAAGTGTAACCATCACTACATGGAAATAGCTTTTAAAAAATGACTCCCCCCTTCACCCCCAACAGAATGACAAAGCCTGTAAATTATATACTGTGTAAATAATTTAACAGTTGGGATGAGCACTAGTCGCATGACTGTCAAGTCAAGATTCAGTTCCTAGGCCACTGAGTCACTTGGATAAGTCACTTAATGGTTCCATGCCTCAGTTTCCTCATCTGAGAATAATATTTAACTTAACTCACAGGGGTGTTGTAAGGGTTAATCATTTACATGTGTACAGAATTTTGTGCTCCTGGGATGAAAGGTGCTATGTTAGTATTGTGACCCTATGACCCCCTTGATGCCAACTGACAAAGGGTTCACTGCTCTGTAACAGTAGCTCCTACCAGGCCTAACATACTCACTACACCTAACACTTTGCTGTCTAGCATTTATCTATAAAGACTGTCACGTGAGATTTTCAATGAAAGTCAGGATCATGGGATTATTATCATTGTAAATGTATGTACTGATTATATTTAAAAAGTTGTGTCTATATAATGTTTTCACCCCTCAGCTCTTAGAGAGCCATCTACATCATGAAAATATGTCTCTATAGTTTGTATCAAGGGGTTACTTCCCAGCAGAGACAGAGAACTGGTTTTGCCAGACAAAGGGATGTATATTCATGTCTGCCTAGGTTCATATGTAGATTTAGCTTTGCAAGACGAACACAATGGGAGCTACATTTACATTTAAAGTCAACTTGGAGCCAGTGCAGTGGCGAACAAACAAGGGGCCATCCTCACTCTGGCATCATAACAATGAGTTTTGGGAAACAAGGAAAAGCAAAAAGCCATTTTGGTATCTATTTACTGAGGAAACCCCTTGCAGGGTGTGGGGATACTCATGAACACTTAGACCAAAACCCAATAGCTGTGTCAAAGACTGAATCCTTGGGAGAAAAACTACTTTATAAAATAGGAAAGATAACTATTAATAAGTGTAGACCTGGGATAGTAGTTTATATTTTGTTTTATATCTGTAACTAGCTCTGTTTCCACTCATTATCCATTCTAAGTTTCTCTTAAATCTTAAACTTTATTAATAAATTTATAATAAATGTATTATAAAAAAATTGTTCTCACTATATTTGGTGATGTGCTGTTATAAAGGACCAGATCCTGAATTGTACCACTCCGGCTGTGTACACTGTCTCTCTGGGGACAGCTTGCCTAGTGATTACTGTGTCCAGTGGCAGGCTACCACAGGGAGTGCTTCAAGGACTAAGGGGTTGGTGCGTACTTAGCACTAGACTGCACAAAAAGGGTTGGGTGACCAGACAGCAAGTGTGAAAAATCAGGACACGGGGTGTGTGTGTGGGGGGGGGTAATAGGAGCCTATATAAGAAAAAGACCCAAAAATTGGGACTGTCCCTATAAAATCGGGACATCTGGTCACCCTAAAAAAGGGTGAGGTCATCTGTGGAGAGTTGGAAGTTAGTGCTTGGGGGACAGAGGCTGTTGGCTGTAGGGAGTTGAATGCAGGCAGAGCCCTTTCACACTAAGGGCAAGTAGTGCCAAGGTCTCTCACAACCCAAGTACTGCAGAGTATCACAAGTATAAAATGTTTTTCTTACTAATATGGCCTAAGAGGTGACTTCTTCATGCTACTTACACACAGGGCTATTTATGTGACTAAACTTCACCTCATCATAGGGAGCGGAATTTACTCTTTCAGCTATGACAAATATATTTTCTTTTCTTCAAGCAATAGACCAGTAAAGCTCTTATGTATATAAGTAGTCCCCTTGGTTTGAATAGGACTATTCATGTGTTTAAAGTGTAGCACATGCTGAAGGTATGCAGAAGCCAGGTCTGCTTTCAGCCACTGGCTTCTCCTACTCCCCACACTAGAGGAGCAGATGTTAAGGAGGTTCCCCTTTTGGTTCAGCCAATACCATTTAGCCCCATCTGATAGTTCCTTGCTGTGACTCCATCCTGAATGTGAATAGTCTCTCCCCTCTCAGGGGTTCAAGATTCTACTGAGTCATGAGGCTGGTAACTCTAGCAAAGTTAGATAGCAATAGATTCCTTGGGGTTCAAACCCTTTTGCTCTGCAAACTTTACTAACCCCTCTGCTGCAGTTGGGAGCCCAGGACCACCCATTCCTCCAGGTTCACTGTTCAGAAAACCTGTATGACGCCCTTGCAACCAGTTTCTCCCAATTCCTTACTACTTCCTTTAACTAATTCCTACCCCCTCTCTCCAGTAGGCTGTTTCCCAGACCCACACTTTACGAGCCTTTTCCTCTGGAGGTCCAGCAAACCAGACAGCTCCCCACCTGTCCATCGCTGAAGAACCCTACTCTGAGTGGTTCCTCACCCTCTCTGGCAGCCACCCCTTCTTTCTGAGCCTGCAGCCTTTTAATCTCCCCAGCTGTTGCAAGGCCACCAATCAGCCCCAGCTGAGGAGCATAGGGTCAGTACACTCCTTAACAGGTCAAAAAAAATCAGTATGTTCGGCATTCCCTGGCTTTGAACTAACGTCTGAACACTCACAAAATATTTATGATTTTTCACCCCATCCGTGGCCAGTTTCTCATATTCACCCCCGTCCCTCACAGATGTTACCAGGCTTATGTTAAAGTTTGTAAAGCCCACAGAGGTACTTGGCACTCTGTTCCTGTACAATGGATCGTTCACTGGTGTTGATGGCATTTCCTAGTGAGGCAAGAGGCCCATGATCAGTGCACCCGTGGCAGAGGAGCACTGGAGTTGGAAAGAATGTCTAACCCAACTTCGTTGGAGAAACTGTGCAACAGCAGTTTACCATTACATAGCATTGTCCAGAAACACTGGTGGGGTGGGGTGGCTTTATCACTGTCATTCTCATAGCAACCATTGTCAGATTAATAGGTTAACATGATGCTGTGCTGAAATCACATATTCTACACTCTGTTGTCTTGTGCCACTCTAGTAGATTGAAATCCTGATGTTTCTTTCTTGTGACAGTGTCCTGTATCCAAATGTAATTTTTTTTTAAAGGGTATTTTCAAATTGGGGAGCAGGGATTATTTTATTATTGGCTGAAATCATGGCGGATTAGCTCCCTTTTTGGCACTGGGTATTTAAGACAAGCTGGGTGTCTGTCTCGTATTTATGGCCTGATCCGACACCCAGGGAAGTCAACAGGAGGCTTGCCATTGACTTCAGTGGGCATTGAGGTAGAGCCCTTGGAGCTCTTGAGATGAATAACCCTAGTGCACAGTCCTATTTTTGTCTGTACATCGGGTTAGTGATTCATGCATCCTGGTCTTTCCTTTTTCTGCCCTTCAAATACATTTTTTATCCTCACCCCTTCCCCATATGGATACTATGATGTGTCAAGACAAAGAGCACCTGATTTCTTCAAAGATAACTTTTAATGCGCAGCACACCAACTGACACACTGAACATTAGTTGCTCTCCATGTACACAGTATAGTAGGCAAAGTTAAGAAACAGAAAAGGAAGCTTACTAGACTTAGATAAACCAATGTTGCTATATCAACAGAATAGGCTGGATGTTTTCACTACTGCTTTTTTATCTATCATTGGGCAGTGCACAGAGAAAACTACCCATTACTTGTTTTACTCTTAACAGAAAACATGGATTAATCTGGTCATGATCACACTTGCCCAACCAACTCCTTTTGCCCAGCTATTCAATTTCTCTCTAGCATCAAGAAAGGGCAAGACGAAAGACAGACATCTAGGCAAAGTAAATCTTCATTTAGATTCCTAGCTAAACCCGTAGACATTTTATTCTTTGGACCAGAAAAACTGGTGTGATCCAGATCTCCCACAGGCTTAAAATCAGAAAACAATTCAGTTTGGATCAGTGGAGTTAAGCCAATGTAAAACTGGTGCACGGGAGACTAGACTCAGGCCCACTAACTGGAAAACATGCAAGTACTGTAAGGCTGATCAAGTTCCCTTTGGAAGCAGTTTAGCCATTTATTTGCCCTGTATTAATAATAGTCAAGTATGAAAGAAATTAACAGCTCATAAAAATCACAGGAAGGACAATAAAAATGTTGAAAGACAAAACACTGGAATTTAATCTTTTTATAGACACATTCTCATCGGACATTTAAATGCTGCCTTTATTCAACTGTTCCTGTTAACAACTAACACAAGGCATTTGAAGAAATGCAGGCGGTGCCACTAGTTCACATTTTCCTTCTAATGGATGTTTTTTTTTAACTCAATACCACTGAAGGCTGTTAGGCTTTAACCAGCTACTCCCCTTTGGGATTCCCATAGCTTCCCCCTCTACTGGCTTTCAAAGGTCATAGTTCTATCACAAAGTCTGCCTCATAGAACTAAGACCTATAATGATGCAGGTCTTGCTCAGGCTGCCTTATTGGTCTAGTTAAAAGAAAACATGCTGACTGTTACCGCTAATTATGCAGAAAAGAAAGTCACTAAATTAAGAGACCAATTTTTCAATTTCATTCACAAATTGGGTAATTGCATAGAATCATAGAAATGATAACCTATTCCAGTCTCTTCTAGTCCTACTAGTTCAGTCCCCTGCACTGAGGCAGGACTACATATGTTCAAACAGGGAGTCTCCTGTTCGTATACAGTTGCTTGCACAATATTTGTACTTCTGCACACAAATTGGACATGCAATTGCACATGCCTAATTTTAAAAGTCACTCACATTGCATGAAATGTAAGGACTCAGAATAACTGATAATCAGATAGGAAGACCCCATAGAAATTTATTTTATTTAAGTTTAATTTTTAAAAAAATCCATGCAGATCTCTAAATGCCCTGATAATAGCTAGCTTTGCCATAACCAGGAGCGTTAATACAAATACATTAAGTCTGTCAGGCAAGCAGCCTTAAATAATCAAACTGATATAACAATTTACTTAAACCAGCTGATAAAAAAAAATAAAAAAAAGTGGAAAAAACTCCAGAAAAGCCTCTCACCCCAAGATAATGCCCAGGAACCCTGTTAAAACTAAACATTGAGAAGTGTCTTAATAGCTGGTTGAATTACTATGTGAAAAGTTGGGAATATAAAGCAGGAACACTTTGTAACTCTCTCCAAGATTTATTGCTATCTTGAATACCTACTCTTGCTAATTTCTTTTTTCCAGGGAAGTTATTTTTTATACTGTATGAAATAAGCTAGAATTTACTATCTGGATATAGGTAAAAATGGCAACTACAGGTGGTTGAATGTTGTTCAAAAATAGTTTAATAAATACACTTTCCATCAGCTACTGAATAAATGATTGGCAAATAAAATTTTCCCATTTCTGTGGCTAGTAAATAAGCTATTCCTGAATTTGCCAACATTCAGTAATTTCCCCCCACTATTCAATCACTTGTAAAAGCTGGCCTTCACTGTTAAAGACCACGTCTGCCTTATTTTGACTTATTATCCAATTTTCCTTAGCTCTGTTAAATTGTAAAGTGTTTAACTTGCTAGCTTTTGTAAGTTTACGGGTTTGAGTATGTTTGTTTGTTTGAGGGAGAAATATGAAATAGGTTTCTCTGTGTAGTGCGGAGAATTTATCAACAATAAATGACTGTACATTAAGTGAGACACAACCAGCCAATTAATAAAAACCACCCATACCAAAACACCCTTAAAATAATCTGAAATTTTTAAAATCAAAATCGCAAATCCTAGCCCAAGCAGAGTTTTTGCCCCATCAAAGGGAAGTGCCAGAGACTCTGTGTCGCCCACTGGGTCTTCACCATTGCTATTGATTTTATGTGGAAGGTGCTCAGAGACTGTAGTAATTGAGCAGCAGTATAAATAGATAAGAAGTTTTTTAAATTAAGAATTTCTGGTTAAACGGGAGTTTTATTTTGAGTTAAATTATATTCAAAGAAGAAAATGAGTGGGAACAAATTAAATGGCCTTCAAACAAACACGTTCCCCAGCACAAACAGAGCAATGGAACCTTAATGCTACAATATTTGCTTAAGCTTGGTTATACCATAGCTATAAATAAATATCATTGATTAGCAAGTCAGATTGCAGTCTTTAAGTTACTCACCAACTTCCACTCCATCTTCTGGATGAGAGTGGTAGCAGTTGAAGCATTCTCAGCTTTGACGAAACAGAACATTGCTGCAAACATTTGAGTCTCAGTCAGAGCAAGGGCACATATTGTCATTTGTCCTGAGAAGGGCTGAACTGTTGCAGGTGTGACGTGTTTAGAACTTTTGTTAACATTCATTCCTGAACGACTGTGGTGGCGTTCAAAATCTGTTGCTATTTAAGGATCCAGCATGTAAAGTAAGTTTGTGCTCATGAGAGAAGAGGCAAAGACTCCTGCTGATTTAATTCGCTATGGATTGGAGTTCTAAGTAATCTTGGCTTCATTGTCTTTAGCAAGTGACCTCATTGTTGTATGCCTCAGTTTCACCATCTGTAAAAGGAGGATTGTATTGCTGATATCTTGCACAGGATTCTTGAGATGATTATTTAGTGTGCTTTCATAGCATTTGCCACCCAAATATTAAAATATAAGCGCTAAGCAAACATGTGCAAATTTCTTTTAGAACAAGCAGACTTTTCACCTGTATGTGAACTCTGTAAAGAAAAGAGTAGAATCTAATGACTACAGGCTTCCAGTCTTTCCCCTTTCACAAAGAGCATGACAACAGGGACCTCTTTGCTTTAAGAAAAGCACATTCTCATCTCTGAATCTAGCCTAATTAAAAGTCATTTGCATTCAGCCTATATGCTAGTGGTCAGAGGGAATCACTTTCCCCATCAAAGATTGTTCACTTTAAATCCTTTGCTATTTCAACCACTATGCATTTGATTTTAATTAACGTTCTGTCATGAATTATAAAAGACCAGATCTCCACAGTCATTAATTAAAGCCCCTTGGTGTCTGCATACTAACATTATAATGACGAGTGAGATGGACAGTGCCTATCAGCAAGCGGCTCTGCAGCGACAGCAAAGCAAGCAGAACTATTATTCTGACATGCTCGGGACTGCGCTTTCCAATTGTTACCGAAAAGACATCTCCCAAGAATACAAACACACCCACAATGGGGAATAGTGACACTCTGGAATGGCACATGGCGGGAAGTACCAGGCACATCTTCAGACTAAATAAATAGGTCACTCAGTGATCTACTCCTCAGGGTGAACCTAAGAAATTAGAAAAAGCAAAGTAACAAAGGCCCACATTATGTGATTGCGTATCTGATCCTCAGAGCACTTATTGCTAAGTCTAATGCTTACTCCTGTGAGTAGCCATCATCTTAATAGAAGTACAATTGCAATGTGGCTTGCTGGCTAAGGGCTAGATTCTTCCATGCTTACTCACATTTAGGCTTGGCAGAATTAGATTTATTTTTAATCATTTCAACAGGCAATAGCAATGTTTATTTCTAAGCATTTTTTTCTATTTTTATCAATTTAAATGCTCACACTTATGCAAAATTATGGGTCTTACGCATTTTTAAATTTTCTTTATTTAAATTTTCACAGTTGTGGGATATTTTGGAAGGGGTCCAACAATGGGGAGGTCAGACAATACTCGTTTCACAATGCTAGACATTGAGATTCAAAAAGTTAAACTTTATAACCATTAACACACACATTGTAACATCCCATGTCAAAATGCACAAAGTAAATATCTTTAAACCAAATGCCAATAAGTTCTCAAGCAGCATTTTTCTTACTTTGCCTATCTGTAGCTTTCATCAGGACTTTTTCATCAGTTTGTGTGTGTATGGTGAAATCAACATTTACTGATAAAAAACAACAACTAATATTTCCAAGCCTACTCCATTGAGTAGTACCTTACTCTGTAAGTAGCCCCATTAACATCAAGGGGATTACTCACAAAAAAAGACACATCTCAACATCAATAAAGATGGTAGAATCTTCCCCTAATACTATTTATGACCATGCTGTGTTACCCAGGCTTAGGAAAATCTAGTAACATCAGGACTACATTCTTCTGTCAGGCCATATGAGGTGCTGTATTTCTTTTCAAGGCAATTGAATTTGTCTTAACATAGAATTTGATTTTAAAGACAGCTGCGATCAGCCAGTAGCTTCTTTCTTTGCCTAGGTTAAGAACCAGGACTACTTCACCAAGTGTTGCTTAACATGAGTAAAGGACACAGAATCTGGACTTCAGGTTTCTAGACATTGTTTTCTTATGTTGAAGCCAAGGAGGCGTTGTGCACTAGTCAGCAGTAATCTCAATGGTAAGGGTTTGTCTGATCAGATCTTTAAAAGTAATAGAGCTAGATCACAGAGGAAAATGGTAGTATAAATTGCAGGTGCTAATTCCCATGATAAACTTATCTGAATATAAACAGTACAAATTATTCACATTTTCTTTTTATTTGGGTTCCCATTGAACACCAGTTCAGGGCTCGATCAGTAATCCAGGGACACAGCAAATCCAGAACACAAAAGAATAAAAAAATAAGCTTGTCCCATTTACTAGACAAGGTTTGCCCCCACCCTGTATTAACTGAGTGCTCCGAATTAAATACTTTATCCTGCCACTTTTTCTGGGAGAAGTCTGAGAGATTCCTGACCACTTTCAGGGAATGGAAGTGTTTCCCTCTGTGGGTTATATTGTAAGTGCAGGGTAGCTGTGTGAAAGCTGGCTCCATATTTTTACCTTCGTTCAGGGGTGGCCAACCTGTGGCTCTGGAGCCACATGCGGCTCTTCAGAAGTTAATGTGCGACTCCTTGTATAGGCACCAACTCCGGGACTTTCCAACGTGCCGGGGGAGGGGGGGCTCACTGCTCAACCCCTGGCTCTGCCACCAGCCCTGCCCCCACTCCACCCCTTCCCACCCCCTCCTCTGAGTCTGCCATGCCCTCGCTCCTCCCCCTTCACCCCCAGAGCCTCCTGCACACCACAAAACAGCTGATTGGGAGGAAGGCGCTGGGAGCGGGAGGGGGTCGGGGGAGGGGCTGCTGACATATTACTGTGGCTCTTTGGCAATGTACATTGGTAAATTCTGCCTCCTTCTCAGGCTCAGGTTGCCCACCCCTGCAACTGGAGGTGTGACTGCAGTTCAGGTAGGTATACCTATAAGCTACCTAGCACAGCTAAAAAACCAGTGAAGACAGGGCAGTATGGACCCAGGTATGGGCTAGCAATGAGAATACGTACCCAGGGTGAGCTTGTAAAGCCCATGTTGAAGCCTGTGCTGTCATGTCTTTACTTTCACTGCTATTTTTAGCTCTGCATGCTAGATTTAAGCTCACCTACCTGAACTACATCCACACTTTCCATTGTAGTGTAAACATACCCTTTGTTTCACATAGCAGCTTATCTAGCAACAAAGTCGGGCTGATTTTCTTTAAATACCAGTGCACCTGTATGGTAATAAGGATTCAGTTGCAACCCTGGCTGGATTCTGAGATGATGATGATGATGTACGTATCAATATTCAATCTCACAGTGCTCCACAGTATCTGTTCGATTTATTATTTCTATAATTAATTGTTCTTATAGAAAAATGATTCTTCTGGGTAATTTTCATAGGCTCACCCTTGGGTTGTGTCCCCTTCATTGGGATTTTGGAAAGTTTCCACCTCAAAGACCCCATCATTGAAGAGGCGTTTGCATTTACTGGACTTCTGGGCCATTTGTAAGTAGGGCCTGTCATCTTATGCTAAGTCATCATCGTAGAGACACGATTGCTGTTGCTTCTGTTAATAAATAAATGACCTACTGTGCATAACATCTCAATTATCAACAAAAGCTCCACCCACGCTTTGAGCTCCCCATTGCTTTATCACACTTGTCCATATGATGGCACAGGAACCACATAACCTGTGAAACAGAGACTTAAAGATAACTCCACCCATCAAAAAAATCCCTATGGAAGAGGCATGCCTATGCCACGTAATTGGGTTTTGACCTGATTTTCTACCCATTATGGATTTCTACCTCCTTCCCTGGATTTTACAAACCCTAGCTCAAGACTCTTTTCCATGAGGGATTAACCCTATTTCTATAGCTCTACCTCATGCCACCGTCAGACCTTCCTCCAAGCCCTTTCCCAGTGAGAGGAAGCTCTCTGCTGCCAAAGTGATCTCTTTCAGGTACTTATATCTCCTTAGGCCAGGAGGCAATCAGTTAATCACCTCCCAGCGTGGAGCATCCCTAAGTAGGTTCTCTCTGGCCTGCAGGTGATGGGGATTAAGCCCTGTCACATACCTCCCCTTCCTCTAAACCTTACAGGGCCAAGTTACCATCCATATTTCAGACCATTCTGCATTCTCACAAGCTCCTTCTTTATCTGGTCCACTTCCACAAGCAACTGCTCCTTTTCCTCCTGGGCTCTTCATTTGGTCTCTTTCATAGCATCAAGTTCTCTTCACAACTCCTCTGTGGGGAAGGAGAGGAGGCTTCTCATGTCCTCTCCTCTCAAGGCTGCATTTGTGCCCCACCCACAGCTTCATTCTCCCAAGTTTCACAAAAGGCCTCCACCACAAACTGCTGTTCACTTAGGATTGCCAATAGAGTCTGCCTCACATCACCTGGTTCCCCTTGTGGGCTCTTCACTGTCAGCTCTAGGCATGCCTGGGGCATTTCCATGGGCACTGACACCTCAGGGAGATTTGCATCAGTGACCACAATTATTTTGTTTCACTCTCCTATACCCTTGCCTAGCTGGGTTTGCTGAGCACTTGTAACATTCATTGTCTCCAGTAACAGCTGTGGTGCAACTTGCTTCCTAGGCATTCGTGCCCGTTGCTTCCCTTACATTTCTTCTTTCAGCATGTCCACCTCTTCAAAGGGCAAAACAAATTTATGGGGCCCACCTCGCCACAACAAGCGCAATTAAGCCTTATCTATCTCTCAGCCACTGGCAGAGTTTCTGTGGCTCTTTGCCTGATTCACCCCAGAAACTCAGTCTTTTCCCCCTAGTTCACCCAAAGGAAGCTCTTCTTAGATATTACATCTGTCCATTCCATAACATCTCCTTGGCTGAACCTCCAGTCCTTTGGCTCCCTCCTGTCTACTCGGTGTGATAGCCATTGCTGTCTCTTTCTCAGAGAATCTGTGAGCTTCACTGAGCTGCTTTACAGACACAATCCTCCCCAGAAATGGGTGTATGAAATTCAGTGTCCATATCTATCCTTCTATACACTAAGGAAGAAGGGCAGCCTCACCAAAAAAGTCCTCCTTGTATGCTGATTCTCTGTCTCTTTTCTTCCTTCAGGGTCCATCCCTTCTTTCCCTTTATTCCAGGAGCCATTCAGACAACATTTCTGGTACCACATGTAAATGTATTTCCTGGGGCACCTGCTCTGGTAGCCACTTACCCAGTCTCGAGGCTAAGACCCAGTCAGTCCCTTCTCTGGACTCCCTTGCTCGGTCTACTGAGGCTCAGTCCTCTGGCCAAGTCAGACACCGTTAAGCCCCCTTCTGGGGTTTGGTCCTAAACCAAACCGTCCTTTGCCCCTCCCGGGCTTGGCTTCATACACACATGGTCATTCTCCCCTCCTGGGCTCACCTCCAAACCCAAACAATAAATCTTTTGCCCCTCCTTGGCTGGGCCCCCTTTTTCAGCTTTCTGGCCACCCAAGCTTTAGTCTATCTATTTAGTGATTTCTTATGTGTTCATTGCTGTAATATCTTGGTGAGCAATCTAGACAGAATGCAAATGGATAATAAATCAAATCAGAGGGTGACACCTTGTCATTGCTGAAGTCAAGAGCAAAAATCCCATTGACTTTGATGGGGCCAGGATTTCAGTCAGAATAGAAAAGGCCTTAACCTTTGATTAATTGAATTGCCAAAAATTCATTTCTAATTCAATGACAAGCTGACAAACTGATTCCATGTGTTAACGTCGCTTCTTGTCCTTTGGACCTAAATTCCAGAAACTAAAGGAAAAAAAAAAAAAAAAAACTGCCGTTGCTACCTTAAATGCTGTAAGCCACATCAGGTGACAACCATTGTCTTTTCCCTCTGCTTTCCAATAGTTTAAAAAAGACTGCCTTGTGCGGTAGTCAGAAGCTGTACATTTGGCTATTGGCATATTCGGTACAAAAGCAATGGCCTGAGCCAGTAACAGTGCAGGGAGAAAAGAGTTGCAAATAAGAGGGAAAATGAAGGGACTGAGACGTTAAGGCTTATTATGTGCTGGAAAGGATCAACTCCTTATCTATCACACAGCAAGCAATTCACATACTGTATTTAGATGAGCTCACTTGGCTTCAGTATATACTGGTTTTGCTCCAGTTATTTTTTTAAAACTCACATTAGAGCTGCTGTTGCTAATCATTGTCTCCTGGAGACAGCTCTCCCCGAACAGAAAAACTGTTAGTATTAAGTTTTCCTCTGTTGAATATTCCTGTGTCAGCACTTGTCAGCCGCAATGAACTCGCATTGTTCCTGTTACACTCAGAATAAAGCGGACTTCAGACATATATTAGGCCTCATAGAGATAGCAGCAGTGGGTAGGTAGATGGATCATTTGCAGCTTGGACAGGGGCTGGCAATTCTCTAGTGGCCCTGTCAGTGCTAGATTCTGGCTGCCCTTTCACTGGTGTGCTAGGCAGTGGAAAAAGAGGTGGTGTACAGAGTGTCAACTTCTCTTCTCTGCCTCAGTCAGCATCCATGCCTGGCCTTCTCCTCTGGCTCCTGGACTACCCTGGTCCTTCTGAGCTCCTTCTACCTGGTCAGGGGAAGGAGGAAGAACTGGGGAGCAGGAGCAGAAGAAGTTATAGAACATGATCAACATGCAGCAAAAGGAGCCATGTAGCAGCCCCAGGGAAAGAGCCCAGGAGCAGGGCATTAGAGAATACAGTTGAGCAATGTAAGCATGCCAGGAGCTAGCTAGCAAGGCAGGAGGCAGTTCACTTGTGTCGCTGGACAGGGCTGCTACAGGTTCCTCTGCTGCCAAAGAATTGCTAGTGCTGCTTTTCTAGCCTTCCCGCAATTGTTTGCCTAGCTGTACGAGAGCCTCTGTCCTACTAACCAGCTTACCCTGTGTTCCAGGGCATTCCCTTCTCTTTCCCCTAATGCCTGGCCCACTCTCTGCCTAGGAACATAAACAGCCCTCATCTCTGTTATAAATGAGCATCTCTCAGCTAAACACAATGTAACAATTACAAATAAAGTCTCAAATGTTCCTCCTCTCCCTACAGCTTCTCCTCCTAGCCTCAGTCCAATGTAGGCAGCTTTCCCACTCCAGCCCCTAAAAGAAGAGGGCCTGCCACTGTAGCAGAAGCCTCCAGCACACATATCTACCCAGTTTCCAGCACTGCCTGCCTCGTTGTGGCTTATATTTTACTCCACTCTGAGCTATTTCTTCTGGGAGGAATAGGATCTGCCCCAGGGCCCTGGATCTGAGAAGTGGAGCCACCTGGTGTGGGGGGAGAGGAGCAAAAGAGAAATACAGGATTTACTCTCCCCACTAGCCTAAATATATAATTTACTTAAAAGGATATTACCACTAGTGTTTTATTACTTTGCTTCCCAGGAGCCTCCCATATTTTAAAAATATGGTGAGAGGATAAGAACCACAGAAGGGGGTGGAGGGGAACCCTACTTGCGATTTATAATGAGGCACAATGGGATGAGCTGAGACTGGAGCATCCACCTAAACATCATGTTTCCTTGTTCTTCTCAACATGTTTCACCATATTCGATCATCTCTGGCGTTACCCCACTGATTCCAGTGGTTTTAAGAAGGGGATGGGTTTGGCCCTCTCTACAGAAGAGAAGGGTGATGCCATAAATAACTATTTACTATAAACGCAACCATTTTAATGTTCTGGTTTTTAAAATGTGTGGGCCCATAGAACACCAACTTTTAAATACCACAACACATTCATAGGTTCCAAGGCCAGAAGGGACAATTGTGATCATCGAGTCTGAGCACTTGCTAAGGAAGTTAGATAGGGATTTAAGGAGGCCAGAAAAAAGCAAACAAGTTGGAATTTGGCAAACACTTGTACTGTTGAAAAGCATTGCGATAGGATTTTTAACAACAAAAGTGGCTTTTGTCTTATGGCCCTTCTTACAACATAGAGAGTGCCCTTTCACACCGTTCTGGATCACTACTGATTTCATACTGACTTAGAAGGAAGAATGTCATTCACTGAAACATTAGCATCATCTCCAAATACCCAGTATTCTTCTGTTTATTAAGGTTCCTAATTTAACATAAGTTGCTGAACAGCTCACCAGCTGAAGTGGTGGAATGTATCTGTTCAACTAATGTCAAAGGTCAGAAGCAACATTTCAGAACAAAGTCTGTGACATCTCTCTTGCCATGTTAATTCAAAGAGGGATTATATAAGAGAATTCATTTCAGTGGGAACCTTCAGCAACACCTGTTGTCAGTGCAGTTGGGAAACAATAGGGATTTTTCAAACTGCAGGGATCTCGCATTGCACTCATGAGTTTCTTCATTCCTTTCTGATGCTGTATTAATCAAAATGCAATGAGAATGCCTGAGCACTCACTGTGCTTCAATGAGGGTTATGAAGGCAACTAAAATGTACCAGGAAATATTCCGTTTTAAATGGCTGGCATTACAATACCCTTAGAAAATGAAATACACTAAGCTATATTAAATTACTGTTAAGGATTGCATGAAAGTCAGAAAATCCTTATGCAATAAAGTCTACCATAACACCCGACCTATTGCAAAATGTACCAGTAGATGAAGGCTCTCAGAATCCCGAATCACAGACCCTAAAATTGCCACCTACTTAATTAGGGACAAATTAGCAAATGTATCTTGGAATTTCTTAGTTGTTGTTCTTTTATAACTGCATGAGGCCAGATATAAATAGGACCTGCCATTACAAACAGAAGACAAAAGCTGCTCTCCTCAATTTAGCATAGGGCTGTGGAAAATAGGTCCATATTTTTTGTATTGGTATTTGTGCAGAGTTTAGTGACATGTCCTTGGAGAATGTGGGCATTTCGTTCAAGGAAAAGTTAAACTGGGAGGTGTAGTTCCAAACTGGACCAGTGGAGGGAACTGTTCATTGTAACTCCTGTGTGGCAGACCAACTGCAAGGCACATGGCAATGAAATGAAGAGGGTGTGGAGCAGGGGTTCTCAAACTGGGGGTCAGGACCCCTAAGGGGCTCACAAGTTATTACATGGGGGGGCCGAGAGCTGCCGACCTCCATCCCAAATCCTGCTTTGCCTCCAGCATTTATAATATTGTTAAATATATAAAAAAGTGTTTTTAATTTATAAGGGGGGGGTCACACTCAGAGGCTTGCTATGTGAAAGGGGTCACCAGTAAAAAAGTTTGAGAGCCACTGGTGTGGAGCATGTGGCGAGGAAAGTGGGCCTCTCAGCATGGCTGGGGGACATCTCCTGAATTCGGTAAATTGTTGGACAGTCAGAGAAGCCCTGTTCAAAGCGGAATTAGGGCAAATCAAGATTCAGAAGAGCTCTTTATAGAAAGGGGAGCTCCAGTACCCTCTCTCAGAAATTAGCAGGCTATTCAGGGATCTCCTCCCCTCAGTCCTGCTCCACAAAGACCTCATGGCAACAGCTTCTGGACTGCTCTTCCCCTGGTGATGGTTCAGCACTTCTTCCTATGCTTATGCCTCCAATGGCGGCTCACTCCTGAAGTTTGTTTTTTCCTGAAGAAACTACGCTTCTCATTTCATGACAGTAGCGCTCACTGAGACAGAAACTGCTTCTACTGATTTCACATAGAACCCCATGACCACAGTGCGACACACATGGCAATTTCCTGTGTATCCTTGGGAGACCTTACTGAATTAAGTTTAAGTATCTTTGGGGTCCAGTGTATTAAACGCAAAAGTTATGTATTATTGTGGGCCAGGATTGCACATAACATTTCTAGGGGGGAGCTGTGATGTGAGGCCTGTGAGTTCAAAGGACTATACTGAAGATATGCCAGAGCAGAATGGACTTTGGAGACAATAAGTGTGAAGTGGATTACCTGGGGAATACCCAGGGAGATATTAATGAAAATTCCCCACCCCTGGTTATACAAAAACGTACCTTTTGAAGCTACACACCGAAGAATGGGTCATTGTCTGCTGATCACCTGTTACCAACAGCCAAGATCAAAGGTGTGAGCTGTATAAAGAAACAGCTGCTTTGTCCAGCCTTTGTTCTGGCTCTGAATCTAAGGCCATTATGAACTTGTAACTATGGGGAAACCACGTGGGTTTTAAGGACTGGCATCTTCCAGAGCCTGAGGTTGGAGGTGAGATGACCTCTGCCAAGCTTATTATTGTGTGTGCGGGTTCTTTTATTGTTTTAATATGTTCTCTCTATAATGCTTTCACCTTAAGAATAAATGTGCTTGCTTAGGAAGTGCTATGTGGTGACCTGTATCTGCAGACAATACACTGGGCATAACCTCTGGAGAGAAAACAAAGTGCACAGCTGGAAATATCACAGTGTAAAGCAGGGAACTATGCAGCTGGAAAGCCCCTGTATAGTAAGGAGAGAGAGACGCAAGTCTTGGCCCAAGAGAGGTGGCAGCTGGCCATAGGAAGCCTGAGAGTGGGTGCCATTAGTGGACCACAGAGGGCAAATATAGGTGCAGTTGCCCTGAAACTGTGGCCCCATTATAAGAAGGTTGAGTTCATAGACATGGTAAAAGCCCCTTATTCTTTCTGTTGGCATGCAGTTAGCACAATGGCTTGGCAGTAGAGCAGATACAAAATGTCCAGTATAAAAACTTTTTGTGAACAAATTCCTGTTTTTTCAAACAGCTGCACTTGGCAAAAGCACAAGTTCCAGGACATCCTGCAAAATGGCATTCAGTTGTAATTAGTATGATGCCAATGCAATCTCTGTGGTGCCATTTGGATCACAAGAACACGGGTGAACACTTTGAGGGCTGTTTCACATTTAACAGAACATATTTTGTGGTTTCATGTTGATTAGAGTGCACACGGTATGCATGCAGTATTACCAAACCCAGGCATTCTGCATCATGAGTCAGGCCCCAGAAGTCATGAGATTAAAAAAAAAACCTTGTGATTTTTAAACCAAATTATGGGTTCTTTTAGGTTTTTTTTTATTTCGAGCCTTTAGGGTGTACTTGGGTCACATTTTCAAGTTTTACTCTGCAAACATAAGGCCTAGAAAATTATTTTTATTTTAAATAAAAGCTGAGATTCACACCTAAGCCTATCACTCCAGGAGCTGGGTCTTTAAGAAAATCATTGAATGTCATGAGACTTGTGATAAAACCATGAAAGTTGGCCCCACCGTGCATGAGATAAACATGAAAAGTACCCATGAGTGTGCCCAAGTGAGGTGGCACTGGTACAATTGCACTGATGGATAAAATCCCTAGCATAGATAAGGTCTGGATCTCATAATATCCACATGAGATTGCCACTCGTATCTGCAAAATCAACCGGACTGTAACTGTACTGAGAGAAGGAGAGAATGTACATTGCATACTGAGGGTAAAGCCACATATAGGTTATACAGGTCATCCCAAATGAGTGTGGATAAAAAATTTATATCACATACTATGTGTTCTGTACATGCCAGGGAGGGTGTCCCAATGAGTCTTGTGTGCATAGCTCCATGGTGCATGTCACCTGAGTGTAACAAGACTTCTCTCTCCTGTGTTGGTTCACAGTCTAACTCCAAATGTCACCCCAAATGTTTACTAAAATGCACCGTAATGTATTGAGACACATAGGACTAAAGCATGTTTGGAGCAAGAAAATAGTTTGAACAAAATGATGCAAATACCAAACCTTAAAAAAAAATCCTTAGGCTTTTATTTTTAAAATTTACTAAGCATGTATACGATACCTCATCACCAATTAATCTTGGGTCAGATTTTGCTCCCAGCTGCACTTGGGCAAACCTGGGGCTTGAATGTAATTAAATGAGGGTAGAATTTGGCCTTTTGTCTCTTTCAGTGTAAATCACTATATCTGCCTGTGGCTACCTTAAAATCACAGCAAATCACATCTGGTAACTGCCCTTTTTCTCATGTTTCCACTGGTTTTCAGACTTCCTCTTGTGGTAGCTCGAGACTGCGCATCTGGATGTTTTAAACATACAAAGGAATTGCTAGAGCAAGCAAAAGGGAAAACGGTGCAGAGAGTTAAAGATGTTCCGATAAGCAACTGGTGGGTGGACTGTGCAGCTAAAGTGACCGACAGTCCGTTAGGAGAAATCTCTTTGCAAAGAGGGTAACTCGAGTTCAGGCAAAATGAAGACTCACATTGTTTTTAGCTTTTTTGCCTTCATTTTTAAAGTACTCTTGCTCCAGCTATATTTTTTTCACCAAACTTTAGCTGCACCGTCACCAATCATTAAGTTTCCTGGAGACAACTCTCCCAAAACAGACAAAGAACTAGCAGTGGTAAGTTTTGGTTTTTTGCTTCAGAATTATATTGTTGTTCTCCATAGCAGATGTTTCTTTCTTGTTTCAGCTGAGACTAGGAAATGACTGTAGCCTTTTCTCTCTAGAGTCTCTGGAAGGGAGAGCTTGCTAACAAGGATATCAGCTTTCAGATGTAAAAGCTAGAGCCAAATAATGTTTCCTCTCTTAACATTTTTAAAGCCAGCACTGAGTGTCTTCCCCCCCCCCCCCCTGAAGTCTGAATACATAGGAGAAAAATACTTTCATTAAATTTCTGTGACTTTCACTAAAGTGGTAAAGGGGGGGAGGGGGGAAATAGATAAATTTAAATTCAAAGTAAATAAAATGGAATAGAAAAATATAGGAAAACACTTACATAAACCTGAACTTATTGTTAGCAGTTCACACAGCTTTTCAAAATGTTGTTTTCCATGTTGTTTACTATGCATTGCATAAGCACAGCTTTAAGGGACAATTATAGCTTAAAGCTGGTTTGAGCTTCAAAGAAGATAATGACTAGTTCTAACTTTGCAGTATACTTTTCCTAAGCCAAATTCAATCTGGAACAAAGGAAAGAGTTTGGGATTTCTGAATGTGACATTAGCAACTTATGGATAGGTAGCATTTTATCCTAACCTTATTGTAACCCTGTGGACTTTCTTAAAATGATATAATGGGGAAATCCATTTTAGGGGAGATTGAGATAGATTATCCTTATTTTAGCATATAAATTATAGACATTTCTCTTCTTCAACAGTAAATCCATTTTAAGGAAGATTGAGATAGATTATCCTTATTTTAGCATGTAAATGATAGAAAGTTGGTCCCTCTTTCTTTAGAGTTGATGTGCATCTCAGGGAAACTTGCCAGGCAGAAGGGAGGTGTGGGGACAAGGGGTGGAGAATTTCCAAAAGGGGGTGGAGATGTTAGCAAAAGCAAGCAAACTGACCCAAAATAGCAATTTCCAGTCTTGGCTCTCAGAGGACAAATCACCAAAGGTTTTACTGACCTTGGCAGTATGACAATGGGTCATATATTTCTAACGGTACATCAACTGTTCTTAAATACTCTCTCCATTTTGTTAGACACAATCAGGCTTTTATTGAACAAAGGTAATCATCTCATCTGCATTTCATTCAGCAAACTGATTTATTGTATATATTCCAAGGAAAATCACAGGGTGCTTTAATGTGTAAGTTCTTCTTGGTTTCTCTTGTAGTATTCCTAGATAATACTACATGACTAGGTTTTCCTTGAGCCCTGGATCTGAAACCTTATGGCTCAGAATCAGAACCTAGATCAAAATTTTGCAGCTGGACTCTGTTTCTATGATGGCCTGAATCAAAACCCCAGAGTACCACACTTCCCTCTTGACTTTGAGAGAGGTGAATTTTGCAGCTCAGGCCAAGACATAATTTACATTACTAAATCCCCTTTCAAAAGCCTGTTCTCATAGAAAAGCTGGCTGTGTTCATTTCTCTTCAGCCCTAACTCCATTGTAGGGAAGATTGATATGGGTTATCCTGATTTATATTTTACCTTTATTGTGCCTCTGTTCTTATTGCTCAGCTACCTCCCAAACTATAGTATATGGGAACAGACGCACCCTGCCCCTTCAGACTCCCTATAAACATTTGCCCCGTACACCCTAGTTTTGAGACCGTGGCACATAGTTGAGAGTTAAGGACAGAGGCATGATCAGGATATTTACACGCCAATATGAAAATCCGGATAACCCATCCCAAGTGCTGATATGGGTAGAATGTGGTGTTGAACTATTTCACATGAAGCTAATAGGCCCCATTAACTATGCTCTGGCAGAAGGAACCTCATGGTGGCAGAACGGCATGAAGAATTTGCATAAGATTTGTTTGTTAATTTATATGCTGATACAATGATCTCCAGAACAAAAATGCCACCTCTGACTGGGGTCTCATCAAATCTTATAGCTAAGCAGGGTCAAGCCTGGTCAGTACTTGAATGAAGCACCTTCAGAGGAACCCAAGCTGTTGCACAGTTAGTATATTGCAACCTTCCTTCTGAGTCAACAGTGAACTATTTCCTTGGCACGGTGACACAGGGTGCTGGGTTGGTGGACGTGCCAGCTTTCAGATGAGGTCCAGGCCCTAACCACTTTTAGTCATTAAAAATCCCTTGCTACTTTTTACTGTTGTGGGGATGTTTGCCCTGGTATCTTTTCTAAAAACTCAACTACAATAACTGTATTCTACCTGCCATGTTTTCTGTTGGTTTAGGATGTTCTTCGCTTTTTGAATACAGCACATACCCTGCTTTCCATTCTACAATGTGTGTCAGGGATGGCTGAAATAATCCTTTTATACACACGCTCAGAACGAGCAAAGGGATTTGCAGACAACAGACTTCAACATGGAGTTCCACTGAAGTCAAGGAGTCTGTCTCTGCACAAAAGTGAAGGTTCCCCAAGGATCACTTTGTGAGATCAGGGCCATTAGTTTGTAGCTAGTTTGTCAAGGCATTTGGGATCTTTGGATGAAAGTTATGGTCTAAATAACAATTAGTCATTATTATTATTGTTACAGATGTACCCAACCAATATCCTCAATATGTATCTGAACACCATCAAACTTTGGTAGGGATATCCATTCCCAAATTGGAACATAGTACCTAATCCAAATCCCATAGCTGGTCCAGTCTCTGTTATAAGCCAGACCAATCCCCCAGATCTGAACACCTTGAGCTAGGAAGATTAGGTAGGGCTTTTGAAATCCATCTCTGGATCCAAATTTTGAAGTTAAGGCCAGGCCTCTAATTATAATTTAAATTAACAGCTTTTTTTGTGTACCCACTTCTGTTTGCTTTGCATCCTATAATAGCATGCACTGTATGTTTTAGAAATAGTTTAAAATCTTCTAAAAGCTCCGGGGGGGGGGGGGGGGGGGAGAAGGAGCATACTTTGAAAGGGGAAATGAAAGATCAAGTATTGAAACTCAGAATAGGACCGCTACACAATGTTTTATGTATTATTATTTTATGGCAGCTTCCACAATATGCTATATGCTTTCCAGACATTCAAACAAGGATGGTCTCTGCCCCAAGAAGCTCACAGTGAGACAGACAATTAAATTATGGGTTAGGGTAAGGGAAGCATAAAATAGGGATTTGTGTTTTTGGTTGGTTGGTTAGTTAATTCTATGCATATGCACATTTTGGGGAGGAAAACACATACCTTAAAAGGATAATCATAACAACAATTGCATGCCTAATACTTATGTTAAACAGAGGTATCCAGTTAATCAGCATACAGATGAATGGTAGGACCTCTTAACTGGGATGATTGCTAGGAAACAGACTGAGTATAATGCACATCAGTGATTAGACACAACAGACCACAAAAGGCATACCTCATCCATTTTAAATGGAACACCTAGTGTCTGAACATTATTTCCCGTTGTTAAAAGGAGCAAACCAGTACCTTATATGCCCTTTTGTTCTCTTCATGTTTTTTAACCGTACTAGGGTTGATGAATGCATCAAATTTATAAAAATAGAGTTGTTTCTATAGAACAATGTAAAGGAACACAGTGCGGAGGAAAAATGGGTTAGTGCTGCCCTTTGTGTTTCTTTATAATTCATCACAAAGCCTGAATGTTGTTTCTTAAAGAAAGACTACTTTGTGGCCTGTTTGTTACCATGGACATATCAGGAAGGTCAAGATTAGTCTTTCCTTGTTCTGATAGAGGACTCAGAGGAGGTTTCAGAGATGTAGATTGTGTGCTCCTCATATTTAATTGTATGGGGGGGGAACAGTAAGTGAAGCTTTAGCAGAGACATCTTTTCTTCCAACTGTTTCTCAAGTAAATTTGAGTTAAACAGATTAACAAAAAACAAACCTAAAACCCCAGTCAGTTCTAACAGTCTGAATAAAAAGCACTTTCCCTCTTAATTAATATGGTTCCATTGGTTTCTTCAATCATCCATAGACTCTTCCAGGAAAAAAAAAAAGGATAGACACAACCTGAAACTCTAAAGCATAAAACAAGCAGATGATAAAGATGATAAAGAAACCAATACAAGATGGACCCATCATTTCCTTTGTAGTTCATTTTTAATGCTTTGTGCTCTGCTTTTTATAAAGCAATTCATGAAAAAAAGACGACAATGTATTCCGAAATATTTCTAATAACTGGCACGATTGCTTAATTTAGCAGCATTTTGTGTCCCTGGAGGTCTGTGTCAACTAAGAAGATTATCTGAATGTTGGTTGTTAACATAGTAATTTTAAAAAATCCTTACAAGGTATAGACATAAAAGTTAACGTTCAGTGTCAATAATTGTAGGGATGTCTCTCCTGTTTCAGAGTTTTGAAACCTCTGTTCTCTGTGCATTTTTCCCCCCTTTTTTAAAGCAATACCTGAATACATACTATGGGTGCCCAAAAGACAACTGCAATTTATTCGTGCTGAAAGATACTTTGAAGAAAATGCAGAAATTCTTTGGGCTGCCTGAAACAGGAGATCTGGATCAAAATACTATTGAGACGATGAAGAAGCCCCGCTGTGGTAATCCAGATGTGGCCAATTATAACTTCTTTCCAAGAAAGCCAAAATGGGAAAAAAATCAGATAACATACAGGTAATGCCTTAGCAATATTGTTTTTTTCACAAACCTAGGATGCTTTGAGAATTGAAGTGCTTCAATGTGGCATTTAGAAATGGAGGAATTTTCTAGTGGCCTGAGCTCCAGACTTTGAACCAGGGATCCCCAAATTATAATCCATTTGTGTTTGGACAACCACTGGAAAATGTCTGTGAAGCCCCAAAATTTAAAGTTTAATGAACATTCATCCAAAAGTTGTGCCATAAATTCAAGGAGAGAATTGTTGTTAAAGTGCAGGAGATCTGAGTTTTATTTTGTTCTGCTGCAAACTTCCTCTGTAATTTTGGGCAAATCATTTAATCTCACCTCTGTCTGTACAATAGGGATAATAGTATTCCTGACTGCATCGGATAATTATGGGGATAAACCCAACAGTGTTCAGAAACTATGGCAATGAAGACCATAGAAGCTACTAAAACTATTCACTATTTACTATTCTTTAGTGTCTAATCTTAAAATTTTTCATCCAGTCAGTGACTAATGAGTACTAAAACAGACTAAAAGGATTAAGGAATAATGAGTAGCCAATAGTGGAAGTGAACAGTTTTCAAACAATCTGTAGGCTGAACATTTTTCACCCAAGTGTGAATATTTATGAATGACAACATGCCCTTACATATCCAGACTGGTTCATGAATAACTTGCAAAGGTAGGGGAAAGAGGGAGAAAGGATTAATATTCCTCACAAACAATTTGACCAGCTTTATTTATGACTATGAGGCATTCTGTCTAAGAAGCAGCAAATGTATTTCATAGATTGTGGTTTTAGCAACTAAGGAAAATGTGCCAAAGAATGAAGGTCCAAACCAGCTCCTGTTTAAATCAATGGCCAAACTCCCACTGACTTCAGTTGTACAAGATGATGCTCTTAATGACTGGTGAGGGGATCAGAAATTCTCGCAGATTCCTCCTAGCTGTTTTTCTATTTGTGTTCATCCTTCTTTGGTCAGGGGGTCAGAGCATCCTTCATAGTCTGAGTAGCCCAGAGAACTCTGGAGAACATTGTGGTAGATTTTTAGGCCTTCTTTTGCTGATGTGCTCCAGATGATATCATCCCACTGCAGTAATCCCAGACACAAAGCCGATCCAGTAACCACAAGAAGCCACACAGTGTTGGAAGCTTTTCTTTAGCAGGAAGATCATTGTCTGAAATGAGATCCATGAATAAGTCCCAGTCAGCATAAATCAAGATGAAGAAAGAGGTGCTCTTGTGAACTATCCCTCTATTTTATGTGCTTGTGTCTCCCCTTCTCATTCTTCTCAGTCTGTACCACGTCCCTGATGGCAGGGTTGCTGGGCATACTGGCAAGGAATTAACTATCATTTATTTGACACAAAACCAAAACATGACTAAGAACAAAAAGGTGATTTTTAAGCTTAAGGGGCAAAGTACCCATTTTTGGAACTCCAAATTGCTTCTGGTCGTTAGGAGGCTCCCAAAATTCTGATGACTCAGTGGGTGCTTGTGTAAACATATGTCTAACAGGATGATATGACTGAAAGGATCTTTAATTTCAGTGAAGCAAAATATTGTTAGGTGTGTCTCTTCCTGTATGCCAACTCTGACATACAATACATATACTTAGTTCAGAGTGCATTAAAATATAAGTAATACAGACTCTGGTCAAATTACCACTTATGTAGTATGCTGCTTCCTGCAGTGTCCTCATTCTTCAAGGAAATATCAGTAACTCTCTGGCAGATAATTACACTTCAATTAGAGAATGGCCCCAACAAAGTCTCAATATCCCTGAGTCTTGGGAATGTCCTGATCTTTTTTGCACAGTGGGCACCTCCCTTTACCAAAGGAGTTACTTTCACTGGCACTTTCAACACTTTAAACAGCAAGCTGTAACAATCAGCACATGTATGTGGTGTTTAACTTTTGAAACTGATTTTTTTCCCCTTTTACCATTAAGGATTTTAGGGTATACACCGGATTTGGACTCCGAAACAGTAGACGATGCCTTTGCCCGAGCCTTTAAAGTCTGGAGTGATGTCACACCACTGACATTTTCCCGAATTAATGATGGAGAAGCGGACATTATGATTAATTTTGGACGATGGGGTATAGTTTCTATTTTTACATATGCTCTTGGTTTTCTTCCTTCCATTAATCCTCAGTATTGGAGTGACCTACCCTCAAGCAAGCACTCCAATGAGCCTTTCTGGCAAACGATGCCCTAGTTTTCACTTGGTTTGTACAGGCTATGTCAGATTTCACAAAGGTGTGTGTGTGTGCATACACATACACCCTTAATTTATCTGTTACAAGAGAATTGCTAGGGGACAAAAAATTATTTCTGAATTTAAACTATCAGTAGTAGAACCAGGAAATATTGGGTCAGATCCTTAGCGGATGTGAATTGGCACAGGTCCACTGAAGTGAATGGAATGATATTATACTGTTAATTTATAAATCTCTGCTAGGTTTTCGAATGTCTTCAAAGGTTATTTGCAGAGGGTGGACTATTCTAATACTCCTAGACACTACAGATGAATTGGGACATGCCATCTGAACTTCACACTTAGTCTCTATTTACTTTTATGGGTTGAACTGAGGCCCTTAATCCAAACATCCTTAGCTTTTGGGAGTTCCAAAATCTAGATCTGAACAGCCAGACTTGATTCGGTTTGATTTCTTAATTTTACTTCACACAGAAAGAGCCTGGGTTTCATAAGGAACCTCTGGCATTTTAACCAACAAGCTGTAGAGGGCTATATAATTTTGAATAAATATAGTCACATGTTCAATCTTTTGGGAGATGGCATTTGGAATCAAAGGGAACAGTTCATGGAATAGCTGAGCTCTCTGAGGAGAGCTTGTTTTCTTCGCTTAAGTTAATGATGGGTCAACCTCAGAAGGATGAGAGATTCTGTGCAGTATGGATGAGCACTCAAAATTTCAGATTCTTACCAGCCCTGTTTGGTCCACAAAACTGAAGTCTCACAAAATCCAGAGCGTTCATGCTGATTTTAGTACCACTTGATTACAGTAGCCCAGAAATAGCACAAGAATTGCTTCCCCTATAGTATTTTATATTTAAGTATACAATAGAGACATGTTTCAGTTCTTTGCAATCACTGTTCACATTCCTGTGTGTCAGAGTCAAACTGATGGGGGCCCTATGCGGCATTTTTTTTTGTTCACAAGTTTTCTCAAACTGAGTCTTTACTGATGAAGAAAGACTAATGCCTGATACATGGGAATATTGGGGAGAGGAAACTTCATTAATGTCAGTGGAGTGAGGCCAGCACAAAATAGGTGCAATGGAATAGAGACTCCGGCCTATGTATTTAGGGCTTCTGTCAAATGGCAACACATCAGACCAAAAGGCTTTTAGTGATGTAATTGGAGACACTGGCAGCTTCGGTGGTCAGGTCAGTGTGGTGAGAGAGCTGTGAATAACAGGGTTATGCCCTTGCCAGCTTGCGTTACCCAAGTGTGGTGAGCTTCCAAGAAAAGCCTTCAGTGAAGTAACAGGAGAACGACTGAAAAGGCGGTTGCCCAGCAAGCGGGCTGAGACGAGGCCTGGTTGATGTGGAAGTAGGATGGGCTGAACCACAGACATCGGGATACTGAATAGGAGTCAGCTTTTCAGGGATTCACTACTGAGAAAAATGAAGCGAATTTGCTTTCCTGTGAGCAGCACTGGTAGCTTGTGCAAAGAGAAGGGGACATACAGGAAAAGATCACGAAGTACGTTGTAAATGAATAGCTTGCTGTGTAACTGATTAAAGGAGGCTGCAAAGACTGGTATGGACAGTTATATTCCTCTGAAACGATCACTTAACTACAATGTATATTTTACTGTTCCCACCAGTCAAAATCAAGAATATATCATGGATATGTAAAGCAATGTAAAGTGTGAGTTATCTCACAGAGCTTCACGAACACCAGAATCCCTTCCAAATATCCTTAGTACATATAAAGAAACATGCTGCAATACACACACTAATCCTGTGTGCTTTCGTTTTTCATGTGAAATGGTTTCCTCTCCTAGGGTCCAATCCTGAAAACCTTCCACAAGTGATGTATTCCCAGTGATGTGTTCATTTGGGAATATCCATGTGACTATCTTTACTCATGACTGTGTTTGCAGGGCTGGGCCCATTATAACTTGTAAGTGCTCCTCTTCTGTGTTCTTTCTTGTGCAGAGCATGGTGATGGATATCCATTTGATGGCAAGGATGGCCTCCTGGCTCATGCTTTTGCACCTGGGCCAGGTGTTGGAGGTGACTCCCATTTTGATGATGATGAACAGTGGACTCTGGGAGAGGGACAAGGTACCCAGACATTTTAATGTTTCAAAACATTTGAACGATAGACTGCTGTGTCTGAAATGGTGGCCAGAGATTGCACTTCTGTTACTGAAATGACTTAAATAGTAAATGCTAGAACAGAACTATGACTCTGGAAGCTGATGGTTATGCATTTTAATCATTTAAAATTCTGCTTTTATCAAAATTTTATATATTTTTTTAGAAAAAGTTACATATTTCTCCCCGGAAATTAGAATTAATTATGGACCTGATCCTGCAAACCTTTACTCATGTGAACAGAGAGAAGTGAGTAAAGGGCCCTCATGACAGAAGTGCCAGGCCATGATTTTCAAGAGTGATTAGGGATTTTGAGTGCTTCCATTTTTCGGTCCCAACCACTGAGACCTTTAAAGGGGCATCCTTTTTAGAAGGAGAGGGCTCAGTGCTTTCTGAAAACTGGACCTTTCTAAGCTGGATACCCCAAGTGATCACTTTTGAAAATGTTGCCCCATTATCTTCAGTGGGACCATTCAGATGAGTAAGGATTTGCTGGTTCATGTCATCTGTCAAAAGCTTCTGAGTTCGGAGCTCCGCGGGTTTGTGACTTGAATTGAAATATAGATCTATACCAGGGCTGAGAAAAAATGGGACTTAGAGATGTCTGCAAGTTTGTCTTTTGGAAAATTAGGGGATGTTTTCTTTATGCAAACTATTGACCAAATACTGTTTGCCTTACACCTAATGAACCAAATTCTGATCTCAATAAAATACTCATCTGAGGCAGGCCAGCATGATTTGGCCATTATTTCACCTTTTAGAAGTAAATAATACTGATGTGTATTGTCATTTTTTCTCTTTAATTTGACAAAAATAATAGTCTACTTATTATAATTCTTCGTGGCGGAAATTTAACAGGAATGGAGGCTCACAAAAGCAGAATTTAAAATTCATACTCATTTCTGTATTTCACTTCAAATTCAAAATTTCTGAAGTCATTTGTTCGTTGGAAAAATAATTGAATCCTTATATCCTGGTAGTCAAGTTCCATCTCTTTTGGCTTTTTTCAAACTTTAGCAGAAGCAATAGATTTGTGGCTGTCATTATTGGACTGAATGTTTCCCTAAAAGTAACAATGAACAGGAAACTTTTGTGTATTTGGATTTATTCTACAAATGGTCAATTTGTGATTGAGGTCTATAAAATCATGACTGGTCCCCTGTGGAACTCCTTGCCAGAGGATGTTGTGAGGGCCAAGACCATAACAGGGTTCAAAAAAGAACTAGATAAATTCATGAAGGATAGGTCCATCAGTGGCTATTACCCAGGATGGGCAGGAATGGTGTCCCTCACCTCTGTTTGCCAGAAGCTGGGAATGAGCGACAGGGCATGGATCACTTGATAATTACCTGTTCTGTTCATTCCCTCTGGGGCACCTGGCACTGGCCACTGTCAGAAGACAGTACACTGGGCTAGATGGACCCTTAGTCTGACCCAGTAGGGCTATTCTTATGTTCTTAATTAGTTCCTCATATTGAGAAATCATTAAGGGAAACTAGGTAGAATGCACTTTAAGATAAGTTACAATGCCAGTGTTGTATTCTTAAGGAAAGTTTCTATATATTACAATCGCCTGAAATAAAAACCAGGTTTGGGGATGTATGCATTAACGTATCCGCTAGCACAGCAGTAGATCTGATTCAATTCTGACTGAAAATGCCAAAATGGATTAAGAGGCATGTTAAGATTATGCTGAAACGACTTCCTGGAACCTTCGGAATTATAGTGCACATTTTAGATTATGCTATTAAAGGATCTAAATTACTAAACAAATTAACAGCTTGGGTATAAGTTTGCGTTGCTATAGCAACTACTATAATTATCTTTCTGGGCACTTCAACATGAGTAATATCCATGCTTTTCCCCCCAAAATTACTTATTATAGTTTCAGCTACAGTCATCATGCCAATTGGGAAACCAACAGAATATATTCGTTCAAAGTGTAAATGCACCTGAAATTTCTACACTAGTGTCCCTTATAACTAAAGTTTCAATCCAGAAAAGAAACAAACCTGTATGCAGACACCATAATGGACGAAAACAATTGGTGACAGGATGCACTGTTGTGTTTTCTCCCTTTACAGTTGTTAAGGTGAAGTATGGGAATGCAGATGGCGAATACTGTAAATTTCCCTTCCTATTCAATGATAAGGAATATAACAGCTGTACTGATGCAGGGCGCAATGATGGATTCCTTTGGTGCTCAACCACATACAACTTTGATTCCGATGGCAAATACGGATTCTGTCCCCATGAATGTAAGTTGAACACTTGGGTTGGAGGCTTGTCTCATGGCTGATTTTAGCCAAGAGGAGTCAACTGTAGTTATTCTGGATGTCAGGCTATCATTGTACCTTTCCACTATGAACGCTCTAAAGTATGTTGAAACTGATATAGAAACTTCAGTCCCAGGATCAAGTAGCGGTGTCAGCTCCTTTGTGTCCCTTCCCTTCCCCCTTTCAGTGCACCCAACAGAGAATCTGGGCCACTATCTTCAGCTCCTGGAATCTAATTATAGCATTGACTTCAGTGGGAGCACAGTCGGTCCTTATTAACTACATGAAAAAAATTAAAAAAGGAAATATGAGGAGGACATCAACAGAAAACACTAGCTAAACAACTGCCCACCATCTCCTTCTTGGCATCACAGAGGAAATTTGTGCTCGGGTCAGGTGAATTAAATAAAGTAGATGATCTCCTTGCTTAGTAAGAAATCCTCCTCTTTTTTCAGTCCTGCCAGTTGGCCCTCTCCAAAGAGAGGTCCACATAACAGGGGAGCAATGGAAAGGACTAGCATTTGGTTTTTGACTTCAGTGGGACCAAGATTTGGCCCAAACTGGGCATGTGGCCATTGCAAGGGCAAGCATTTGCATTTTCACGAGCAGATTAGCATTTTCCCCACACAGCACAGGTGAGCCTTGCAAGGAACTAATCTTGATTTATATAGACCAAATGTCATATGGCACATCGAGGTCAGTTGAGGAAGTCACAGGCTTTTCCACTGGATAACAGTCCCACTAAGGGGATGGTGTGATTGCAAAGAGAATGAGAACAGATAAAAGAAAGATGTTTTCATTTTGATTCCCCATGCCTAGATTTTGACTTGCTTGATATTAAATATCACCAGTATAGGACCAGCTTGAACTTGCTGCTCAGCAGGAGAAGATAGCACAAGAAGCCTCCTGCGCTTGTCCCTTGACACCCAGCAGCCAAGTACAAGCACCCTCCCCATGTTCCCTGAATCATAGCGTCAGCTTCTCCTAGAAAGACGGGGCCAGATTCAGAGAGGGGAGCGTGCTGCACTTATCTACACATTGGGGCAGCAAATCTTTTCCCCCTGAACACCATGCCGCTCCAGCAGGAATTGTAGCTCCCCCAAAAGCAACAACTGAGACCATTGTTTGTGAAACTTCACAAGGTGAAGGCAGAAAGAGTCAGTGGGCCAGAACCTCTGTACCTCCCTTGACGTCACTGAAGCTCTCTCAACTCAGAGAGCTGAGGATCAAGCCCATTGTCTTCTGTTAGAATCCAGGCCCCCTTCTCTGCAATGGAATACATTGTTCCATCCCATCACGTTACACTGAAATGCTCTGACTCCTTTACAGAATTCTGATGATGGGAAATAAATGTTATTTATGTTTTATACAATAAATGTTATATAGTTAATGGTATAATTGCAAAACGCTCGTCAGATAAGTGAGCATGCTTTTAGAATTAGGTTTTTATTGTTAACAAATACCGAATGACTCTTTTACTGAAAAAGTACTTTCAATTGCCCAGTGCAGACAGAGGAATGGCACTGAGTATTTCAGAAACCATATATTAGAACCATATTAATGGAAAAATTCTAGTGGGTTTTGAAAAGCTGAGATCATATGTAGGGTTTTTTAGTAAGCTTTTTGAATTGTGAACAGAGTGCTAGGACTTACAGATAACTTGTCTCATAATTTGGAACTTTTTTTTTGAAAGATCATATACAGATGAAATAATTTGTATAACAATTTCATTAACTCAGCAATTTTTGTACATATATGTAATGTGGTGATTGTTTTTAAAGTAACACTAATATGGTGAACATTTTTCTCTTCGCACATTTTTAATATGTGCATTGTTTAAAATCTTGAGGGTGAGTCTGCAGAGTAGAAGATTACAGAAAACTTTTATGTTATGTGACCTTTAATTTGATGTAATGGATCTCAAACTACAGGAAATATTCTGGAGAGGAAGTGTGGTCCTGTGGGTAGGGCTGGGGCTACAGTTCAAGATAACTGGGTTCTATTTCCAACTCTTCAACTGACCTACTGTGTGACCTTGGGCAAGTCACTTCACCTCTACATCCCCCTTCCATTCTTTGTCTACTTAGATTGTAAGCTCTTGGGGTCAGGAACTGAGGTGTTTCCGTGTTTCTCACAGCTTTACGCATGTTGTGTACCATTGGCAGGGGTGCCAATTGGGGGACAGGGCTGCCCAGAACAGGGGGGAAAAAGGGGCCTCATTTGGGAGGGCCCCCAAACTGATTGGCATTGCAACCTGGCACACAGGTTCACTCAGATTTCACCCGGCAGCCCCTTGACAGAGGGTCCGCTGGGATAACGAGTTGTGCTGAGACCCCATGCTCCAGGTCGCAAGCACCGCTCACTGAAATTTGGCCTGTCAGCCCCTCTGTCGTGATCTTTTATGTTAAAGTGAGAGTGGTTCAGCTGTGCATCCCATGTGAAAAGTGTCTAGGGGTGTCCCTGGTGTGTTTTACACAGTGCCAAGCACAATGGGCTCACAATCCCATTTGAAGCCTCCAGGCTCTCCTGTAACACAATAGTTAATAACAATAATAAGTCAGAAAGGAATGATTGAAGGAAATAATACTGGAGATTTTGTTTGAAACCAAAGTTGTTGGAATCATCCTGTTCCTCCTTGGAACACTTGCAGTGCACCTATTTGCAAGGTTACGGCTGGATTATATCTAGATTGTATTGGGAAAGGGAGTGCAGGTTAATAAACATCTTATCCAGTGCTTAAAAACAAAGCTAATAAAACCAGATGTGCTCAATATCTTGCAGGTTCAAGCCCACGGTAGCCCAGTCTAACAAACCCTAACTACCATGTGACGTACTGCAGAGCTCAGCAGTGGCTCACATAAAATAACTGCCCAGATGGGTATTTCTATGTATATATTTGTCAGTCCAGCAGCCATAATTTTTGGAGAGACCATAATAGCTGTTGTGTAGAAAAAGGCATTCTCATACCCTCCTTTTCAATGCTTTCCTGCTCGCCTTCTTATCCTAAGAGTGATCAGAGGCAGACATTATCATCTTAGGTATTTCTCAGGCTCACTTTTCAGAACAGGAGGTTTTCAGTATTAGCAAAATGAACCAGGGTTTTTCAGAGTCAGCGGTACTTTTCAGGTATAGTGCCACATACTTCAGTATTCCAGCCCTGAGGTGACAGAAGGGGGTCCTTCATTTCTGAGGGCATGTCAATACTGTAAAGCACTCTGATGTGCTGTCTTCTAATTGCCCCAAGTAAACCCTGCTGGTGCACTCTAAGAAGTACCTAGTTCACATCATCTTAGTGCGCACTAGGTACCTCTTAGAGTATAAAGAACAGGAGTACCTGTGGCACCTTAGAGACTAACAAATTTATTAGAGCATAAGCTTTCGTGGACTACAGCCCACTTCTTCGGTATGCATCCGAAGTACTCCTGTTCTTTTTGCGGATACAGACTAACACGGCTGCTACTCTGAAACCTCTTAGAGTATGTCAGCACTTACATTGGGCAATTAGAGCTCAGCACGTTAGAGCATTCTACCAATCATCCCCCTCTGGGGCACTATGCTTCACTCTGTCAACAAGCCCTCAATCTTTCCACCAACTTCCCCACCTCCCCAAAATCATTCCTTATAAACTCATCAAGTTACTTTTCCTTCAATCTGGAAAGGAGCAGGAGAGAGGCTTTATGTTGTTACTTCTTTAAAATACTAGCGATACCACAGGGATGATGGTTAGGTAGGTAGGTGGACAGATAGACATTCATGCACTGTGGGCTATTTCTGTGCCTAAAATTACATGGGTTAGAGAATTTAAACAGTCTCTTCCAATGTCAAGGGGAGTTATGATTCTGCATGGCCAAAATGCTGGTGTCAATATTTTGAAATTGAATTGGTGGTTTTGAGCTGTTTGTGATGTAATTGTTTTGCAAGATCCTTGTACAGCTATGCACAGATGTTTCTTGTTAAACACATTGTGGTATTGTTCACTTATTATTCCAGGACACCATTTTCTAAAACCTAGGAATAAATTCAAATAGGGCAGGATTAGGGATTTACATCATGGAGTCCGTTGGGTCAGGAAAAATTTCTAATTGGCAGTAGGTTGATCTTTCATTTCTAAAGTCAGGGTCTTTAGCTTTCCTATAACATTATATAACCAGAGAATACATGTGAAATGGTTAAAAGAAATGGTTTAAACCCTGAATCTGCACTGAAGGCTTTTTAAAAGCTATTCTGCCCAGAAAAAGTATAGGTATTTTAAACACTATACATGCACCTTTCAGAACACCAACCCAGCTATCAACTAACATATATAGTCATTTGTTCTGCTGAGAACATATGGCCTCAGTTCTCATTTACACTGAAATCCTTCAACAACATTCTGGTAGTGTAAAAGGGCATGGGGTATAACCATTTGAAGGCCCCTTTACACTGCCTAAGTGCTGTAAAAGGCCCTTTGAGTAAATGAGAATCAAACCCAAAGGGTTTGATTTGTGCACTGGGCAGGATAGGAGTAGAGAACCTTTATCCCATTTTGTGGGGCCCACGTGAAGGCCAAACTGCATCACACACCTGGTGCTTTGGGGAGTGAAGGGACCGTGTGAAAGTCATGCCTGAGTCCCTTTGCGTTGGCATTACTCCTGATTTACCCTGCTTTAACATCAGAATCAGGCCCTGGATGAAGCCTTGCTGATAAGTAACTGCACCTTTATTTCAGTTCTCTGAGCAAGTGATACAGTGTCTTTATTTTTCATTTACAATAAAACTCAAAGAGGTTTAAGTTTAAAAAAAACCTGTAAGAACTTTGTTGGAATGAAGGACTTTTAGCATCACGTGTCATTACCCAGGGGCAATTTGAAGAACCTTATTTTGACTGTGTCTTAATATTGTATTGAGTTTCCATATGATTTTGCAACTTATCCCTGTTCAAACCAATCAAAAATTCTGCTCATAGCCCGAGACTGCCAGATCTGCAGCTGGAAGCCGAATGTGCGGCAAATGAGTCATCCAAACAACTCAATTTCGTTTTGCTTTCCAAGTGTCATTTCTCTTAAAAATCTTTCACCAATCAAAATAAAGACTGCACTGTTTAATGTATGTGTCCTGACTAACTCACCACCAGAATCTGAGACATAAATATTGAATCAGACACTTGGCTCCGGCTCTGTCACTTTTGCCCAGCTCCCCCAGCATAGGGGCCATAGGGGACATGTTAGGGCATTGCCAGAGTCTTGAGATCGCGAGGTCCCTGAAGGATGTAGTGCCCCCTAGAGATAAGTTCCTAATGTGGCTGATTGCAAGATCAGGGAAGCATAAATATGGCATTAAGCCCCCCTCTCCTGGATCCTATGCAGAGGATAGCTTGGCCAGACCAGAGGACCATGCTTGCTACATTTAACAATAACTTGTTCTTTCATGATAACTTCTGGCCCAGTCCTGGAAGGTACCGAACACCCTCCCCTCAATGGGACCAAAGCATGCTAACTGGAAAGATCGGATCCTTAATGCCATAGTCAGTCATGCTTTAACTTGGAAAGGGAGTCATCTGTGTCACAATCAAGTATCAGAGGGGTAGCCGTGTTAGTCTGAATCTGTAAAAAGAAACAGAGGGTCCTGTGGCACCTTTAAGACTAACAGAAGTATTGGGAGCATAAGCTTTCATGGGTAAGAACCTCACTTCTTCAGATGTGTCACAATATTTCCCTGTTCAGCAGTGATGCCACTCAGTTTAGTTAGCCTACAGAGCTAGAAGGGTTTTTCCCCCCTTAAAAAGCAAATCAAGCCAAGAAACAATGGATATGTAAATATGGCCATCTTGCCGCTTACATAACAGACTAAGCCCAGGGAAAAACTAATCCCACAAATACGAAGTGTCTGTGATAATTTTTCAGTAGTCTGAAAAATAGAGCTAAAAGTAACATACACCGTAAAGGAAAGATACTGTGTCCTAGGTGCAACTCTCTTACCCCCTAGATTTTGATGCTCCCTGGAGATGGATACCAGGTCATTAGCACACACATACATTACTCATTTTCACATCTATTTTTGAAAACCAGGCCAAGACCATTTAATTGCCCTTCCCTGGGCCACACAGGATGTCTGGAGATAACCCAGATCTCCAGCCATAGAGTTAGTTCTGTGCCTTAACTACAAGACCCTTCTTCCTCATGTATGTGGTACAAGGAATCATGATTCTCAGGGACTATAGAAAGCTTGGGAATGTTCGTGAGTCATGGGGCTTGTTTATGTGTGGGTGGGTGAGAGGGTGGATGCAAACCTGAACTTCTTGAAGAGGAGCATCTCATGTCTAAAATTATTAACTGGGAGGGAACACAGGAAGCATGCCCATCTCTCCCTCTTTGTCAGAGGAGTGAAGTGCAGTCTATCTAGCTTGGATATTTATAGAGTGCCAATCACTGCAGCATCAAGTGACTGTTGTGTGGACACTCAGAAAAGTAAAGCAGAGCTATTGAGAAGCTAAAGGAAAGAAAAGTGGGATAGGAAAAATACCAGGGTATGGTCTCCCCTACTTGTATCTTCTATTGAAGTCTGCAGACTAAACAAACAGAGGAATGTCACATAACATGCTCATTAGGAAAATTGTCATCTAAAGTGATAACGGCAGGCTACAAACCTGTCTACATGTTTAAGATGCTATTTTAGTCACCTCTATAGCACAGTGTAAATTAGTTAGCAAAACACTAAGGAAAATAGATGGCTTCCTGGAACACTCCCTCAAAGCCTTGTTTGAAGCAAAAGTATTAGCTACAGATAGGCAGTAATATATTATGAGGCAGGGCATAAAGGACATATTGCCAGAAACTTGAACAACCCCGTGGACTTCACTTGAGCCATATTAATAATTATTGTCTCTCTCTGTGCCTCAGTTCCCCCATCTGTGAAATGGGGATATTACTTACTTTCTCCCACCCTTGTCTGTTTAGCTCATGAACTCTCTGGTCTCTTACCATGTGTATGTACAGCACCGAGCACAATGGGCCCCTCATGTTATTTGGGGCCTCTACATGCTACCATACTACACATAATTAACCAATAGTGTTTTTTCTTACCAATTTCTAGTTATAATTTATATAATTACTCATTAAAAATATTCTATTTTTTCTTCTGTTTCACTTTCACTGCAGCTCTTTTCACGATGGGTGGAAATAGTGAAGGGCAGCCATGCAAGTTCCCCTTCAAATTTCAAGGCACATCCTACGACAGCTGTACAACAGAGGGAAGGACAGATGGGTACCGGTGGTGTGGAACTACAGAAGACTACGACAGAGATAAGAAATACGGCTTCTGCCCAGAGACTGGTAAATAGACATTGATATGCTGGTCTAGTTTGTCATTGATCTGTATATCACACATGTAATTTTCCATCCTTTAATTTAATAGGTAAAAGTAGTTGAGTTAGGGGCATATGTGCCTCTGGATGTGTTGATATTTCCACTTTATTGAAAATGTGTTGATTGTGGCTTCTAGGCACGTGCACAATATAACTTATAGATGAGCCCATACATAAACCTATGTGTGTTTATATATATTAATATAATATTAAACCAAGGCAACATCAGTTAACAAGAATAAAGAATTACTGAATTCCCATCCAACCCTCCAACCCCCAGGAAAAAACAAAAATCCTCAAGTCCTTTCTGCATCTCAGGAAAAGTCAGAGAAAATAAAATAACTATTCAATATGCCTGGTAGGTAGGAAGCGGTGGTCTGTCAGACCAAAAGGGAAGTGGATTCCAGAATTCTGTCCCCTTTACCGAGTATGCTCTTCCAGCAGGCCCCAGATAAATAAATCTCTGGACTATCAGCTCAAGTGCTGGAAAATTGCTAGGGAGAGCTGTGCAGTACAGATCAGAACTAACCCCTTGAATTACACCCAAAAATGAATTGAGGCCATGGTATGTCTTTTTCCTTCACCACTCTAGTCACCTGACTAGCAGTGAATATAGCCATTCAGATGTAATCAGAACCACACTTGGAACGTTGGACCAAAGCTCAGAGCTGAAGCTTTCCTGAGGTTTGAAAGAGTTTGCTTGCGTTTTTCTAACGTAAGCAAGTCGCAAATAGCAACTTTCCCAGATTCCTTGGCTCTTTCAGCTTCCAGATGGAAATGGAATTACCCACAACAATAGACATATATCTGAGGTATACTGTATAGGCCAACCAAAGTATGGCCCAAATCTGTAAAAACATATGCATCTAAAGTTGCATACAATTTTGCATATACCCAGTTCAGATGAAAAAATCTTGGATTCATGCACACAATCCTAGATAGCTTGCCCACGGACATCAGGAATTTGCACAGCTAAATCAAAAATGAGCATAAGCACACATGTATGTAGGAACATGCCTTTAAATTGTAGGTATAAAATGTCTACCACTACGTCGTAAATGTGGGTAGATTATTACTTTTTAATATCCCTGAAACATGAGTCGCACATGAAAAAAGCAGTACAAAGGAAATGTGAAACTTAAACAGCCAATGACTAATGATTAACATTTATTTTTTTTTCTTTTTTTAAAAGAGTGTTTAGCACATCAAATTTAACTTAATAAACATGCCTTTATGAATTTACAACATGCTAGGAAACAAATTGAAAATTATCTCTTCTCTCCAGAAGAATGATCTTTCTGCTTTCTTGACAATTTTAAATGCTTGTTAACTTCAGTCGTTACTGCATAGCGTGTCACAGGAACAAAATTAGTTTAGAGGATTGTATAACTTGGCAGGAATCATTTTTCCGAGATCCAGACTAAAGGCACGGTTACTCATTTAAACTGCCTATGATGGTTCAGCACTCTTGGCACTTAATGGAGCCAAGGTGAAGCCACCAAATGTAATGAAACCAAAACTAAATATAAGCCTAACTCTGGAGCAATGGCTGGCCCTGGATGAACAAACAGATTGAATCCATTTCCAAGCTTTTTAAAATGCCATCTCTGTTTAAAATAGGTACTTGGAGCATTTTGATGGGTTGCTAATTAGTTCTGACCCATCATTACTCTTAACAGCAAAAAAGGATCAAACTTAGCATAACTGGTAATGGGGACACAGAAAAATCTAAGCGATAGTTAAATGAGCAGGAGAACATTGGGATGAATATACTGAAATTCTTACACAAAATCTTAACAATAACTGGAAGTAGTTCATACACTTACCTGTAAGGACCCTCTTTTTGTTTTTTGGACAGTATCTAGCACAGTGGGGTCCTGCTCCAAGACTGGGGCTCCAATGTGCTCTGGTAATACAAATAATGAGTAACTTTTGAGCAGATGAAGGGTTTTTTTTGTTTGTTTTTTTAAAATGGAGATATCCCCTTCTCCTAGAACTGGAAGGGACCTTGAAAGGTCATTGAGTCCAGCCCCCTGCCTTCACAAGCAGGACCAAGTACCAATTTTGCCCCAGATCCCTAAGTGGCCCCCTAAGTGGCCCCCTCAAGGATTGAACTCTCAACCCTCGGTTTAGCAGGACAATGCTCAAACCACTGAGCTATCCCTCCCCCCAAAGTTACTACATAATAAGATTGTTGTGCTTTGGCATTTTGCATAAACCAGATGTAAACAATAAACAAATGCAATCTTCTAACTGGCCTGGTTAGTCTTGACTCCAACTTTCTATGCATTTACAGCAAATATAGGAGCTCTTTCCAAATTATGGCACAAAGCTCCCTGAGCCATTTAAGCCCAGTGATGCCTCGGTACAGTGGGTGTGGAAGTGGAATGACCATATGGCATTGGCGTAGATTCTGCAACTCCACAAAGCAAACCCCAAACCCTGCCACATTTAACACTCCTATTTTCACAGCGTGAAAGTCAGTACGCCCTATCTACATGCATGCTGGCTAAGCCACGGTCCTGCACTGCGGCTACTCAATATCCTTCATTCCAACCTTGAGCAACAAATAGGGGGCACAGTTCTTCAGCTTCCTTTCCATGAAGGTTCTGACCCATTGGCCATATTTAAAAGCAGATCCAGCTTCCTCTCTCCCAGTGGTCCCCCTGACCTGGTCCGAGCTGTACTGCAGTCCCTTTTCACAGTTCACAGAAGGACCTTGCCCAGCTACAACACAGGACCTTACCCTGCCTACCCAACTCCCAAGTCGGTTACTCGGGCTAGGTCTACACAACGGGGGGAGGGAGGGTCGAACTAGATACACAACTTCAGCTTCATGAATAGCGTAGCTGAAGTTGCGTATTTTAGGTCGACTTACCTGGCTGTGAGGACGGCGGCGAGTCGACCGCTGCCACGCCACCGTCGACTCCGCTTCCTCCTCTTGCCGTGGTGGATTTCCGGAGTTGACGGCAGAGCCATCGGGGATCGATTTTATCGCGTCTTCACTAGACGCGATAAGTCGATCCCCAATAGATCGATTGCTACCCGCCGATCCGGCGGGGAGTGAAGACGTGCCCTCAGGCTTCATGCAGGAGGTAGTGACTTTCCCACTGTGCAAAGAAGAGAGTTATGTAAGGCAGGTTTGGGGTTTGCTTGGTGCATTTGTTAGTTCCATGTAGGAATGACAAAATTAATAACAGACTAAGGCCCAAGTCTTGAAACCACAAGTGAAAAGGCTTTGCCCATTAAACACTGAAGAATAAGGGGAAGAAACAGCCGCCCTATAGGCCTATATAGTTGTGCTGCAGCACACTATAATCACAATCTAGAGCAGGGGTTCTCAAACTTCATTGCACCATGACTCCCTCTGGCAATAAAATGACTACATGACCCCAGGAGGAGGGATCAAAGCCTGAGCCTGCCTGAGTATCGCTGCCCCGGACAAGAGGGCAAAAGCCTGAACATCACTGCCCCGGGTGGGATGACCAGAGCCAAAGCCCAAGGGCTTCACCCCCAGTTTGGGGGCTGTAACCTGAGCCCCACCATCCAGGGCTGAAGCCCTCAGTCTTCAGCCCTGGACGCTGGGACTTGGGCTTCAGCTTTGGGCCTGGGAAGTGGAGCTCAGGCTTGGGCTTCATCCCTTGGCCCCAGCAACTGTAACACCAGCCCTGGCGACCCCATTAAAACTTTGGGGTCCCAACCCACAGCTTGAGAACTGCTGGTCTAGAGGCTGGAATAGCCATAACAGCCCACGGATAGCCACTAAGCAGTTTTATGGTCCAGTCGATCTATTCTAGTTTTGGATGCAGTGGCCATTTCCCTGGCCTTCCCCCAATGCAGAGAGTTGGAGAGATGGTCACTATGGCATGCAAGGGAATATGGAGTCTTTTTGTATTGGGTCTCTGTAGCCCCTGTAAACCTGTGTCACCCACTTCAGTGCTGTAGGTGGAGGATTTGAGCATTAGGACTTTACTTCATTTGCCTAAATGTCTTGTATATTTCCTTTATGTCCATATAAAACAAATTGTTGATATAAAATGAATGTTACTACTTGCATTAGCTTCCATTCAGGAATCACTACCACATAAACAACTGACTGTATGTGTCCCAATTAGCATTAAGCCTGGATTTGGAAATATTTGTTACTGTGCTGTGTGTATTATATGCCTTACTGAACACTACTAGCTGGAGTTTCATAACTGCAGGAGAACTACGTATATTCCTGCAATAAATAATAATGTATTTAAATTTCTAAGGCACTGTTAGGCTGCCAACTATCATTTGAATCCTGTACAAGAACAAGTGACTTTACAACAGCCAGCTAATACTGTACATGTGTTAAAATGGCAAATGATTTTTTTTAAATGGGGGGAGGTGTATTCTCTGTTTGTGATACCTACTTTAGAGTTTAATTTCTACTTTGGGTACACACAAGTACAACTGTGGTCTTCCTGATGCACTATGCTCAAATAGACATACATGTTTGCGCACACACACACATATATACGTGTACTATATGTAAGTGTGGGTGGATATAGTAGAGTAGGAAGAAAAAAGCAGTCTCCGTGAGTACCAAAAGGTAGAAATTTTACTCCACAGCACGTATCACATATAGCTTATATCCTTCTCATTAGAGTTAGTTTAAAAACCACTGATTTTAATTGATCCTTTCTGACAGTACACCTCAACCATCGCAGAGTGCAAGATCTGACTTTTTGACTCCTCTAAGATCTTTTTTTGTCCTCAGAAGCTAATTAAACCTCAGTGCGACACTTCATAATCTGCTGATATATAACAAAATTATAGTTTCTATCAATAAATCTACTCATGGAAGACAACTGAAAGCATTACCAGAAAAGATCTTATTAATTAGGCTAATACCAGTTAATACCACTTTGTTAATCAGTTCCCCCTCCAATTCCACATGCCATTGAGCTGCAATAGAGTAACTGCTTCTTTCAAGTAGTTGCCAGTTGCAGTTTTTGTCTTTAGCTTCCGTGGCTTCAGCGGGAACAATTAGACTTGCCCTCTCTTTTCCTCGGTTGCAGGCAATTTCCTTTTCAAACTGTAATTTTCAGTCACAGTTTCCATGTTTGTTACAACAGTTCAGATTTTCCAGTTTCTTTCTGGGCTTAGGTATGATTTAAGAGAAAGTGATGTCAGTTTTATGTCACAAAAGCTGGTTGATTCTCTACTTATTGTATTTAAATATTGTTTTCCCCATAGCAATGTCAACGGTTGGTGGAAATTCAGAAGGAGCTCCTTGCGTATTTCCTTTCACTTTCCTTGGCAATAAGTATGACTCCTGCACAAGTGCTGGACGTAGTGATGGCAAGATGTGGTGTGCTTCCACTAGTAACTATGATGATGACCGCAAATGGGGCTTTTGTCCAGATCAAGGTAACACAGTTTCTCAAACAATAACTTGAAACCCTTTAATAATGTGTATTATCCCGCCTCTGTCTCAGGCTAACCAATGATAGAAGAACATTGACCAAAATGCTATGAGTAATTGATGTAATTGGCATTACATCCAGGATAAGTTTGGGCCCATATTTATAATTCATGTACACTTGCATTACTTTCCCTAAAAATTTGGGAATGCATATTTTACTTTTGAAAATAAAAGAACACTCTCAGAGTACATCTGGCGCCCAAAGTTAGGTTTTGGAAAAAGCTTGTCAAAATAAATACATAAAAATGTTTGCATGATATTTTAAAAGACAGGAAAGGAAGCAGGTTTTTAATCATAAATGTTCCCCTAAAGTAGTGGTGGGCAACCTGTCAACCCATGGGCTGCAGGTTGCCCACCACTGCCAGAAAGGGTTAGCAGAAAAAAAACCCAAAGCCACCCCAAAACCACACAACTCTTGAAAAAGTGGGGGAAATATTTTTTTTAAATAAATTATTTTCATTTTAATAATCTTTGGTGTTATTTGTAAATAAATTAGAGATTTTTTTAAATGCAGTACTTGCAATATTTACCAACAATTGCTAAATTCAGGTATCTGATATACAGAAGCATTTTCCATTTTTTTAGAACAGGAAATAAGTGCTATATTCAGACACTGATTTGGTAACTGTTGATAAAATGCTGCCCTTTTGTAATATGGATGATTTTTCACCTATCACTTTAACCGTACTGAATCAATGCACTCCTGTACTAATAAGGAGTAAGGAGGTGACGACTTGGTGTTGACAAATATGTTCTAGAGTCTAAGATGGCAGCACAAAAGTACTAGTGACCTAAGTTAGGTTTTAAACTCAGAAATCCAGAGGTGAAAGGCTACTGCACTAATCCTAGGCCTCCTTCTGCCTCATCTTATCTTCAACTCAAGCAAGACAAATAATGAAAACAGCTATTTTGTTAAAATAAAATAAAAAAACCCTTGCCTGCCTCACTCTGTATATCCACTGGATGGTTTTTAATGATTGAAAGCAAGATTCAAGGTCCAGATTGTGGTTTAATTCTTCCATGCTAAATAACTCAAATGTTTCATTTGAACTACCGGTACTTCCTTCCTTCTCAGAAGTACTAAGGCAATGTTCACGGGCACTTTACATGGGAGACAATGAAAATATATGCACGAGTCAACTGTACAATAGGATTTAAAAGAAACCTTTCTGTCTAATGAAATTTCCTAAGACTTGGCAACATGCATAGCATGTTTATTATTATTATATGAAATTCCACATCAAGCAATATTTATGATGGGAATCTTTTGGTGGAGAGAGGAGGAGTGGCAATTTTATGGGACTGGGATAATAGACGCAATATATTTTTATTCGGATACAAGCAACCTCTGTGGACTCATTGTGTTGTTCAGGTTACAGTCTTTTCTTGGTTGCTGCTCATGAATTTGGCCATGCCATGGGACTAGAGCACTCTGAGGACCCAGGAGCTCTTATGGCTCCAATCTACACCTTTACCAAGAACTTCAGACTGTCTCAGGATGATATTAAAGGAATCCAGGAACTTTATGGTAAGGTATTCATCATTTATCAAAAGTACAGGCTGACCTATTATTTTCAGATGCTATTATAAATAATGTGCACTTCTGATTAATTAGAGATGTAAATTGCCATTTCCTTGCCTGCCTCACTCAAGATATTGTTAGTGTTCCTACTTCCTATTATGGCTCAATTCAGTAACAAGCAGCCACTCACGCTTCTGAGCTGTGAAAGCCCCAGAGCAGCATAGCTTAATCCCAAATCTTTAGGTGGAACTTTCAAAGGCCCTCTCTCTCTTTGGCTATGAAACGCCATGCTGGGAATTGTGGGATACCTGCTCTCTGACATGTAGTCCCTAATTCCGGGCTCATGACCAGGTGTCAGGGAACCATAATCACCTTGCCCTACATATTGCTAAAGGGGTGAGCTATCCGACCCTGACTAAATGGCAGAGGGCAGTGCAAGGTCCTGGTATGGACCCTCCCCACTCCAGCCCTGGGGGAGAGGCGCTCTCTCGTTCTCCCTGCCGCAGCTGCAGGGCAGGAGGAGTTCTGCATCCCCCACCAAGCCGCGCTCCCAGTGCAGGAGGAGCTCACTCTCTCCGCTGCAGCCCCGGGGTGGGAGGAGCTCTCTGCCCCCCCCCTTTTTTCTATTAAGATATTTCCTCCTAACATGCAGTGCGCAAACTCGGTGAGGTCATACACGTATCCCCATAACGTGAGGTTATGGATGCACATACACCTACTTGGTTTGCACCTATTCCCCCCATAAGGTTAAGGAGCCCATATTCAAAGTGGATTAAAGGCACAGTTCGTTTAAATGGTGGACACGTGGCTGTTTATTTCTTTGTATATGATGCATGTGCATGTGTAGATATGGTTTAACGTGTATAATGTATGTGTGTTTAATGTGCTCCCTCACAAAGTGGTAACATTTAAATTCCTGCACACACCCCTGTTTCTATGGCAGATGTGCATGCATAGTTCTGGGCAGAACCTGGGCCTAACATGGGGGGCAGAGACTTTTCCCAAGGACAGTGTACTACCTACTATCAACCAGAGAAAACTTCATGCCAGATATTTAGGTCTTCATTTAGTCTCCTGGAAGCAATGGGGTGATAGAGGTTAATGGCTGGGTATACAATTTTCTTCTTCTGACACCAACTAGGGAGCTCACTCTTTTAGCCTGTAAAGGACATTTAAGTCTATATTCCAAAGACCATTTTTGTCTAAAAGCAATGCAAAGAGTGTAAAGCTGTTTCACAGATGGAGACATACATGCCATCTTCATCGTCGTACTATTGTTTTCAAATAGGGATGCTTCAGATGAACAATTCTACTTTGTTCATTAAGGAGACACTCCCTAGACTTAGAAGCTGGTGATTGCTGGTGCTGGTTAAACTGAAAATAAATTGTGCTGGAGGGACAAGTTGCTTTTCATGAGTTTCTTGTCTCCACTCTGCTCAATTTAGTGATTATTCTCCACATGATAGATGTTTCTTTTTATTTCCTGATACATTTCAGAATGATATGTGAATAATAAACCTCCTCACCTGATTGATTTATTGATGATGGACCAGAATTTATGAGGATAATGTGTAGTGTGTTACCTCTATCACCATCCTATCAATCAGCCAACGATTTAGGCTGTACAACAGAAAAAACAATTGTAGATAATGTGTGGAAGGTGATAGCTGTATATACCAGATGTTTCTTGTGATTTCTGTGGGAAAGAAGAGGATATCAGATATTTGTATTCTGCGTTCATGTTTAATATTTATTTATTTTTCTCCAGAGATCATTTTAGCATATATTGCATGGTGGTGGTTTTATGACTTTGATCAGTTAAAATCCATTCAGTCTATAGACTTGCTAAACTACCATGTAGGGATGAAAATATCTCTGAATATAAGGCTGCTGATCAGTTTGAAAGGATCATATCATTTCTCTAGCCGGGCTTCTCAGTTTTCTAACTGCATCACTTCTTAATTACTGGTGCCTTGATTCTGTAGTTCTGGACATCTTAGGCATGCTAATAATAATACCAAATAATTACCAGATATAAGTTCTTTATTCAAAAACGTGACTTTGATATTCATTTTTTCCAATTCCTGGGGTCTTTAATTGAAATTATTTAATCATTTGTGTAAAGTCTGAAGAGACCAACCAAGATTGGACCTCATTGTGCAAGGTGCTGCACATAAACATGTAAAAAGTATCCCTGCTTGGAATATTTTACAATCTAAATAGACAAGACAAAGGGATGGAAGCAGAAAAGGATGCAGCATACTACCAAAAGATTGGGAAGTGAGACACAGTAAGGTTAAGTGATATTCACAAGTTCATAATTAGAAGACTCAGAATGTAACCCAAGTCTCTTAAGTCACAGGCCTAAGCCTTAACCAGAAGACCATCCTTCCTGCCTCTTTAACTAACTGAAGTAATACTTTAACTCAAAGAACTTTCCATTTTTGTAAACAGACTTGTATTTTGCTTTTGGGATTATTGTTCATTACACATTTTCTAGCATTATTCAGAGCTACATCAAATCAGCTGGAGTCACGTTTTGTTTAATGATGTAAAACCACCTGATTGCTAAGGAGCAGCCAGATGCTACACCAGGCCATGCAGCCACGGCCAAATAACAAAACAAAATAAAATCCAACAGATGGCAAAGTGCATGTTTTGAAGAGAACATTTTGATTCTTAATGAAGGGAGAAAGGCTACAAATGGCTCAAAATGGGTATTTATGACTTGCAAACTCTTAGCAGGCTGGAAAAATTGCAGTACAAAAAGCTGGTATGTCTAGTACTCGTTATTCAGAATTATCTGCACATCAGCTCAGATACCATGGCATACACGGTTTTAAGAAACTTTAGTTTGTTATATTTTAAACTACCCCATCACTGGGCCAAAAAATTCTCAAAGTTAATAATTGCAAATTGCTAACAAAAATTATCTGTCCTGAAAATCTTCCAGACTAAATAGACTAGATCAACTATGGGTAGGAGGGGAAATACAGGCACATAGAAATGACATGTCTTGAAAAGCTCACACAGCAGGCTAGTGGCAATGCTAGAAATAGACTCCTCCCACCCCAAGACCTTCTGAGTCCTAATCTAGTGCCCTGTCCACTGAACTACACAGCCTCTGAAACATTTTCTAATTTCCATCAAATATAACCTCCAAACAACTGAAGTGATTGTTTCCATTAAATGATTTATAGCAGTTTGGGGTCTTCACATTATTAAAACAACAATACACTCAAACATTAGAGTATAAATCTGTTCTTGGTTCTAGGAGGATCCACTGATTTTGGGCCAGATCCAGCTCCAACGCTTGGACCAGTCACCCCAATGTTATGCAAACAAGACATCATATTTGATGGTATATCCCAAATTAGAGGAGAAACCTTTTTCTTCAAAGACAGGTAAGTGAGAGACATTGCTTAGTGATAAGAGGCTGCCATAAAAAAAGATGGAGAAAAGTTGTTTTCTCTTGCCACAGAGGGCAGGACAAGAGGCAATGGGTTCAAACTACAACACAGCAGATTTAGATTAAATCTCAGGAAACAATGTAAGAACAGGAGGACAATGGAACAGATGCCTACGGTGGTTGTGGAAGCTCCTTCATTGGAGGTTTTCAAAAGGAGGATGGAGCCATCTGTGCATCTTGGCAGAGGGTTAGACTAGATGACTCTTGTGGTCCCATCTTACCCTATGATTCTATGATTACTTGGAGCAGAAGGAAAGTTTGTGCTATACTGTCAAAGCAATTCTGTAAATTTCTGGTTGAAAACCAGAAAACAAATGTTCTGTTTCAGAACAAAGTGGAAATGATGAAATTTCCCATGGAAGGGAAATCGGGGGTGGGGGTGGGGAAGGTTTAAGAAATAATCCTTTTTTTGTTTGTTTGTTTGTTTGTTTAAACAACAGGGAACCAGGAACCTACAAGTCCCAGAAGCCTCGGATTTTCCCAGGCTCTCTTCTGCAGGTTTGGGAGGTTTGTCTAAGAGCTGGAACTACCAAGGGCTTCCAGGCTCCCATTTCTGCAGTAGCTTGGGCTCTGCCACAGGGAGCCTGGAAGCTCTGGGGTCCCCGACTCAAAGACAGTCTGAATGGCAGGGGTGCTCCTAGAGCCACTGGCCTTGGAAGCCTGGACTTCCCAGCAGCCCGCCAGGCAAGGTGGCAGGAAACCAGGCAGGGCTCCATTGGAACCACTTATGTTTTGCCAGAAGATCATTGAAACAAATATGTTTCTGCAAAATAGTTCAGTTTTGATGACTCCGTAATGAAAAAATGTTTAGCCAGCAAACTCCCAACCAGCTCTAGTTGGGGGAGTATAAACAGCACTCTTGTGCTCCCCCCACCTCCCCATTGCTTGGTTACACCAAGCGTTCTCTGGCTATAGCTAAGATTCTGAACATGTGCATATAGTGTGAGTGTGAGAATGAGAGAGAGAAACTTAAACACAACAGATTTAGGACCAGAAAGTGAACCTGGCCAAACTATCAAATGGAACTGACCCATCCAATTTCAGTGTCTGCGAGTTGCAAAAAGTAACACAGAATAAAAGAGTGAAAAGTACACTCATTGCTCCAATAATCCAATGTTTTAGTATTGCCACAAAAACAGAGAACTGTATTACACAGGAGAGTAGACTAAATAATCATAATGGCTCTTTCTGGCTGTAAAATCTATGAACTCAGCATATGTGTTTATGTACATGATGTGTGTGGGGGAGTATATATGTGTGCACATTCACACTCATTTGTGCTTGAGTAAATTCATTTTAGAAATTATGCTTTTTAATAATCGCTAAAAATGTAAAAACGAATCTCACTTGTTTAAAAGAAGCAGACTTCCTTGTTTAAAACTGCTCATGCAGTGCTGTAAAATATGAAATTGGCATGAATCAGAATGTCAATGGTTATATTATAAACCAGATAAACAGGCATAAAGGCCATTTTTCCAGCAGTACTGGAAACCACAACAGCTATGTGCTCTGCTGAAACACAAGAGACTTGGATGCACTGAACAGAACTAAATAACCAAACTGGGCATGCTCACAAAATATCTGCCGTGGAGCTTCCAATCTCAGGCCATTTAATAATCATTTGTGCCTGCTGGTGTTGTATGCCCAGAAATGTCCTCCACGTTTAATTTTCAGCTGGAACACTTATGATTTTCTGCGAAATAATATTGCCTAAGCCATGTTCTTTGATCATCCTTTCACAGAAAAGAGCAGAAGGGAGAGGCAAGCTCTCGGGGCCTGATTCATCACTATGTAACTCCACTGGTATAACTCCAATAATTCAATGGATTTACTCCCAATTTACATGCATGTGAGATCAGAATCAAGGGCCAAGATTTGGGAGGTTAACTTTTGCTCTGTTACTGGGTTTCTGGTCAAGTAACAGAGACTGGGGTGACAGATGGAGGAGAGAGGAACACAGTAAAGAGACTATGGGCAAGTCTTCACTACCCGCCGGATCGGCAGGTAGTGATCAATATATCTGGAGGTCAATTTATCGCGTCTATACTAGATGCGATAAAATCGATCCCCGATTGTGCTCCCCGTCAACTCCAGAACTCCAGCTTGCGAGAGGCGGAAGCGGAGTCGACGGGGGAGCGGTAGCAAGCGACTCACCGCCGTCCTCACGGCCAGGCAAGTCGACCTAAGATACGCCGACTTCAGTTACGCTATTCGCGTAGCTGAAGTCGTGTATCTTAGGTTGACCCCCCCACTAGTGTAGACCTGGGCTATGAAGAAAACTGCCGCTAAAGCTGCTTTGTGGTGCTATTGGTATAAGGGGCCGCAGGAGATTTCCCTTGGGAAGGAATCTCTGCTGGCATTGGGACACTTAGAAGCTCTTGTGCTATTCCTATCAGGCCCCCAAAAAGTAGGTGTGGCCAGGGCTTCCCTACAATCTGGTGATGTGCAGCTGCCAGAAAAGTCCCTTGTGGGCTGTGAGCAGTTGCACAAGCAGTGCATGGAGGGCAAACATTGCAGAAAGCCATCTTTGGACCGTTCCATGCCTGAGCTGCAAAGGGCTGGACCCCAGGACCCGAACCACTTCCTGTTTACCATACACAGGGCACACACTTCTGCTAGCTTCGATATTTGAGGGCAATCCTTAGCTCAGGCTTCCTTTTAGCTAAACACATGGCCTTTCAATAAAGTCAATCACCTTTAAACAAAACAAACAACAACAAAGTTTAAATGCAGGGAGAAAAAATCTGTGGAGTCAAATTTGTTGCATTGCACAAAAGTAACTTGATGCGTTTGCAAAACCTGCCTGACTAGGGGCTAGCTCATACCATTTCTGAATTGTGGTATTAAAATTGATACTCCAATGCCATATGTATCATTTTTAGGACCCAATTTTCAGCCAGGCCCCAAGCCAGCTTCCATTTTTGCCAATGGAATATTGCTGGTGTAATCAGGTAGTCATTTAGACCCAGGTTTTTAAAGGTATTCATGTGTTCAGCATTGCGACACTTAACTGACTTAGCAGTCTAAGTACCATTTTCAAAAGAGATTTAGGCACTTAGATTCTAAGTCCCTTTGACTTTCAGGTCCTGATTCAGGAAAGCACCTTAGTACTGCACTGGATATTAATATTCCACAAAAATATAGCCATAATTATTTTCTGGCACAAATGGAATTCGCAAATAGAGGTCATCTCTGAAAACAGATCCTACTAAAAACAGTTTCCCAGCCTTTAAATCCAAGATTCCTGAAGAAATTTCCATTCAATGTCCTGGGAAAGAGAGAGGAGGTTGTCAGGTGTATAAATACACCATACTTCAGTTTCCTTATGTAGGGCACCTCTGCTGAGCCCAGCAACAGCCTCTTGCAGTTCCTCTCCACCTGTCTCCCCTCCTTTCTTTGTTTGGCAGCTGCTAGTGGTAGTGCAAGTCATAGCATTAGTGTAATCAACAATTGCCTGGCTTTAATCAACTATATTATTCACATAGGTCTCTTGCACTTGAAACTCACGTGCAAGTATTATGAATGTGTATATACAAGGCATCAGCTGTGTCAGGGGTCAACATTTTATAATATACAAAATCATAGGGAAATATGAAATTCAACATGCAGTCAGAATAATTTAATTGTTCCAAGAACAATATAAAGACTAAAACAAATTGTTCAAACTGATTCATACTTTATCTAACATTCAGCAAAGAAAGGGTGTGACTATTTGTTTGGTTTACTTTGGAATTCATTCGCCTATCAGTCTCCTGGATTTCCCAATATTAAGGGAGAAGGCAGAAAACAACCTTGTGATCCATTTCTGGAATTAAGAAATAACCCTGAATCATGGGGCCTGTGACTTTTATGACTCACCCACCTTAATAATAAAAATGACCAAAGAATCTAATTTTTATATCACATAGATATAAGACTGAGAGAGGACTAAGGAGAAAGACTAGATGAACTCTTCAAAGCAAAGGGTTTTGTTTTTGTTTTTCCTCTCCATACAGATGTATGTAGAATCAAGAAATGAGGGAAGGGAAATACTGTGCGTATGTGCTACACCACATAAGCAAGAGGTCCCGTATTAAAATACCTGCTAGTCTTTCCAATGATGATATATGAAGCAAACTTATTAATTAGTAGAGCCGGGAGAAAATTGGAATTTGTGTTCAGTGGGAAATTCCAGCATTTAGAAATTTGTTTTCATTCAATTGGAACAAAAAAAAATTGAAATTTCCTGCAAAATGAAAAGTCCAAATAATTTAAATTCAAATCCACTGAATCATTTTGTTTCACAAATGTTAAAACCATAATATATTGGATGCATTATATGTATATGTAATATACAATATTAAATTAATATTTAATGTAAAAGTCTAAATAAAATGTTTCAACATTATTGAAATGAAACAAGAAAGTTCATTTCTGCTCTTTTGCCATTGAATTTTTTGCTGGAATCAACACGTAACCATAAAACATATCACTTTTGACTAAACTGCATTTTTCAACAGAAAACTGTTGTGTCAAAAATATTTTGATGGGCTCCATTCAGTACAGATGGGCTTGAACCACATCCCTGCTTTCGAACCCTTCTGGGCTCTGGGAGGTTTAGAATCCAAATGTGGATATGGATCACTGGCCCTTTTCTCTGATTAGAGCCTAAATTTGATCCAAACTTTGCAAAGGGTAGCAGAGCCACTAATATGGATCAGAATTTTGCAGCTTAGGCCCTTCTCTAAGGATAATCATTTATTAAAAGCTAAATATGTAGTGGCAGATATGTGTTACATGGAGTTCCTTATGTCACATGTGATCTGCTTTTCTGTGAAAGAAAAGAAACATATAATAGGCAATAGGAAAAGGACCTTTTTCATATAGTGTATCAGTAAATTTCCTTTTTTGTGTGTGTCTCCTGCTATAGCTACTCTGACGATTTCTTCATTAAAAATAAATATGAAACTGATGTTTATATCAGTGAAAAATAGAACACATTAAGACATCATTATCCCAGTTATTAAGACCATATCTCAAGTTATATCTAACAAAAGTTTTGTAAAAAAAAAAAAGAGGAAAAGTAACATACGTTTAGCCATTTGCTGTCTTGCTCATATCAGCTACTACACCCTATTATCATAATTGTTTAATTTTAGAAATGAGACAAAAAACTATCGTACTTCCAAATACATATTAAAATGCTCTAAATTTGTGTCCTTGCTAGCTCCATTTGTTGATGGTCAGATTTCAACTGACGGTAGTACAGCATTCTATAAAGGCAATTTAGGGCCTGATCCTGCAATTTTTAGGCAACACTGAAATACAATTTCAGTCTCAGAGTTTCATGAGAAAAGGATTACAGTTAGGGGAGAGAAAAACTGGCACTTTTTTCAGCTTTTACTTTTCAGAATGATAAAAGTTGGATTTGACCCGATAATTAGTTTACTAGCTACCAGCTAAAGTATGTTGCAACAGGGCTTCAGCTAGCTTGTTGATTTTTCATCTTAAAAATTTGGCAAACTGCTATAAGCTTTTGTTCTGTTGCGGCGGGGGGGGGGGGGGAGGGAGGGAGAAAAAGGCTGTTCCTTCAACAGGGGAGAAAAACAGTAGTGCCTTTGTTAATATCAAGTGCCATCTACACAATGCACAGCCATTGAAAGATAATTAGTTTTTAAAATCTTAAATCAAATGAGGATACTACTTGTACATAAAATAAGCATTTCTCTAATGAACATTTTTAATGTTTAAGGTTTCTCTTACAGCCAGGCTCACTTCCCAGCTGCTTGACATATAGTTATTCGATTTGAACTTTTAGTCTCTACAATAATAATTGCAAGAGCAATTCATGGAATGCAAATGTCTGCATTTGTCAAATGCTTGTCCATCTGCTCCATACACAACAGCAGGATAACTGTAATCATGTAACTGCCTTGTAAATGGTTTTATTTGTATAATTGAAGCACAGAATACATTTTACTCTGGCTCAAGAAGCAACATGAACCCTTCAGCCATCAATCTACTTCATTTCAGTGGGGTTCCGGCGGGCGGCAGATTATGCAACCATTTCATCAGCATTCTGCAGGAGGATTCATTTAACCTCTCAGGCACAGTTTTGAATGTATAGCCAAGCAGTTATAAGTTTGTGCTGCTGTTGCTAGACCATGTGAGAGCATGTGCGTGTTCAGGCACATACGCCTTTGCCAGATATGATGAGAAACAGATGTGCCGATGAATCAGTTCATTGTAAAGCCTGTGCCATTTTCTGTTCTGTTCAGATTCATGTGGAGGACTGTAAACCCCCGAAATAAACCCACAGGTCCCTTGCTTGTTGCTACATTCTGGCCGGAGGTGCCAGAAAAAATTGATGCTGTCTATGAGGCCCCTCAGGAAGAGAAGACCGTGTTTTTTTCAGGTATTGGTTTGAAGTTGTAAACATAGCTTGCATAAGCGCTGCATTCAAATTCAGTCTTCTAAATGCTAAGCTGGATGAGGGAAATGTACCTCTGAGGGCAGCCATATCAGATCTGTTATGAATGTCAGAGTTCAGCTATTCCTTTCCTAGAACTAAAGGTCCAGAACCTGCAAGGTGCTGAGTACCCTCCACTTCCATTAACCCACTGGGAGCTGAAAGGCTGTTAGCGTCTTGAAAGAAAAGTTCAGCAATATGCAGAATTGATTCACTCTATGTGAATGCTGGCATTTCACTCACACTGAATATCACACTTCACTTTGTCCAGGTCACCCTCATTGTCAGCTACAGGATCAGTACAGATCACTTCTCTTTGAGAATCTTAGACTTAATTCCATTCCAGGAGTCTAATTTGGATTACTCATCAGGCAGAGAGGATGCATGCGGGCATGCTAGCTAGCTTGATGGGAGAGGATAATAATAGATACAAATCAGTATTCTATCCATTTTAAGTCAGTCATATATATGCTCCAGCTAGCCTAGCCAAAGTACTGCAGCTGGGAGGTTGTTTTCAATGTTTGGAAAACCGAGCCAGCCAAAACTATCCTCCAGAATCCATTGCAACATGACTAAACATCTCCAACCATGTAAAAAACACATGGTTGATGCTGCTGTACGTTTTCTGCTAGGGGGGGAAAGTATTGTTAATTTATTCCCCATGTTTGATTGGCTATTGGAGTTAAGCTACATGGTAAAAAAAACAACAACTCAGCACAGTCAAAATGCATTGATATGCCATCTCCAGTAAATATTATTGTTAGTTTTTGTGGGGGATTTTGGAGATTTTATTTTGTTTGGTTTGGTGCTGTTTTTTGCAGGGAAATGCAATTGCTTTAGAAAAATTCTAAACAGGAAAGACTAGCAAAGGCTAAAAGATCAGTAGAAAACTGCCTCTAGCCCAAGTACCCTAAAATCCTTTGTACAGGAGCATCCACATTTTGCTTCTGAAAGGCCATGCTGGTAACTTACAGGATGGAGAAAATTATCCTGGGAAGCAGTGACTATGAAAAGATTTGGGGGTTGTGGTGGATAATCAACTGAACACGAGCTCCTAGTATACTCTGTGGCCAAGATAGCTAATGCAATTCTGAGATGCATCACTGACCATTTTTAAATCAAGATTGGATGTTGTTCTAAAAGCTCTGCTCTAGGAATTATTTTGAGTTAGTTCTATGGCCTGTGTTATACAGGAGATCAGACTAGATTATCACAATGATCCCGTGTGGCCCTGGAATCTGTGAATCTGAGTTTGCCAGGAAGTTCAATGTTGCACCTTACCTTTCTCATGTTATATAACTTAGTTCTGGATCCAACTCCCAGTGAAGTCAATGGAAAGCTTTCTAATGTTCACAATTATTGTAATATAATTATGGCCAATAGATATATTCTCTCCTGGCGAAAGCTTCCGTGGTCACCGGTGGGTAATTTCACTGGAGTCAATGGAAATATTCACTGAGTAGGATACCAAACAATGTAAAGGTTGCAGAATTTGGCCCTTTGATTTGTATGTATTTTGGGTTATATTAGAAATCAAGGACCACAGAATCAGGGCCTTTTAAAATGGAGATATAGACGACCACTTAATATGTGATATTCTTGTATCTAACTTGATGGATGAATAGAAATTTCTGAAATAAACAAACCACAGATACATGGAGAGGGTGGGTGTGGGCAGGATATAGGCTGCATTTGGCCTGCTTTAAGACTTCATCATCCAACCAGATTATCATTGTTAATTATTTGTATTACAGTAAACCCAACTGACAGCCAGGCCTATGCATGCTCATAGTCAGAGGCACCCACTGTCCCAGAAAGTTTACAATCTAAATAGACAAGCCAGATGTAGGAGGGGAAACAGAGGCACAGACTGGGGAAGCTATATGTCCAAAGCCAAGCATCAGGTCAATGCCAGAACCAGGAACAGAACCATAATTCCTGAGCCTCAGTCCAGTGCTCTGCCTACTGGAACACACTGTTTACTAGTAATATAAGCAGGATGATCAAAGATCCTATAAAGTGTCACAAAACAGAAATAGCTTTTTCAGTTAATCCACTTTGTAACAGAGTTAATTACCATGTAACTAAGTGTTTTTCCCACTTAGGAAATGAGTACTGGGTTTATTCAGCCAGTACTTTGGAGAGAGGATATCCAAAGAAACTCACCAGTCTGGGGTTACCTCCCGAGGTACAACATGTCAATGCAGCTTTTAACTGGAGCAAAAACAAGAAGACATACATTTTTGCAGGAGACAAGTTTTGGAGGTGAGACACATTACAGTTAAGGTGGTGAGCCCTTAACTAAGCTCACAGCTGTTGTGGTGGATACTTGTTCTCATTTAGGCTCAGGTGTTTGCTGCAAAATGTTTTGCCAGACAAGAGCCTAAAAAGATTATATCCCTTGGCAGCACAGAAACAAGGTGGTCAGGTGAGAAGCCTGGAATAAATCTCTGAAATTTTCAAAGGCACACATAGCAGGTAGGAGAAAGTTACTGGCAGTTAAGCAGCTAATTGCCATCTGTGCCTTTGAAAAATCTCCCCTTAAACCACTATTCCTGAAGGGCATTGGCCAGAAAAATGGGGAAACAAGGGACAATATAAGGCTAGCAAACTTTGGGATAACTGCTTTTCTTGTAGCAACAGAAATAACAAAGGGCTAACATATTTGCTTTACTTATCTAGCTGGTGTTGAGGGGAGCTGGGCACATCCTGCTGAATGAATATCTGTTAATCTTTTGTCAAATCTAAATTTGAAATTTATTTTGACTGCATCTGCAATCCTCTTCATATGTTTTCTATGCACAGCAAAGCAAGCATTCTTTGTAAGGATGTCCACAAATACCCAGAAATACTAGTGTGTATATTAATGTGCCCTAAGAATCATGTTGGAAATGTCTGTCAGAGAGCTAAAATAATATTATGCAACATAAGTAACCAAAGGCAGAATTCAAATATCATATTCTTATTGTTGTTATTTATCACATATTATTATAGTGCCTAGAGGTTCTAACAAAGATGGGATCCTTTTGTGCTAGGCATAGTAGTTACATATAGTAAATGACAGTTCCTGCACCAAAAAGCTTATACTTTAAATAGACAAGGCAGACAAAGGCTGGGAGAAATTAAGGATTATCCCCATTTTACAGAAAGGGAATTGAAGCACAGAGAGATTGAAAGACTTGACTAAAGTCATATAGGAAGTCTGTGGCAGATCTGGGGACTGAAACCAGTTTCCTGAAAATTATTCTTCCTTCCCAAATAATCAAAGTAATACTCAAAGAGTTGCACAGCAGAAAATTTTGGCTAACTTTGTGCTAGAAGGAAAGGACAGCTCCTTCACACCTGTCCCTGTCTAGAAAGTCTGAGTCCTGTGCTAGAAGGAAATGTTTTTAACCCTGGGTCTATGAGTGTGATTGAAAGGTTAGTATCAAATAGCTTATGTTGTAGCTGAAGAAAAAATGTACTTATATTATTTTATTTCATGGAGTTGCATGAGTATAACTGTCAGCAGGTTTTGGCACAAAAATAGGTTCTTAAAATTAGTCACCTGTCTGAGTGCTTCGCTGAACTGCGGTGACTTACCTAAGCAATACACATCAAGAAAGTAGTAGAGCTGGGAGCAGAATCCTGGCTCCTGCTTTAATCACCAGACAGACCTTCTTCGCACATGGAATTAGGGCGGGGTTTGGTTTTAAGAACACACACTTTAAATTCCAGGTAGAAATAAGAGCCATTCATTAATTAACAATATAGAAACAAGGAAAAACCAGGAAACTCCTATTACAGATGTAATATGTTCCCAAAAAGAAGAACAGGAGTACTTGTGGCACCTTAGAGACTAACAAATTTATTAGAGCATAAGCTTTCGTGGACTACAGCCCACTTCTTCGGATGTAGTCCACGAAAGCTTATGCTCTAATAAATTTGTTAGTCTCTAAGGTGCCACAAGTACTCCTGTTCTTCTTTTTGCGGATACAGACTAACACGGCTGCTACTCTGAAACCTGTCAATATGTTCCCAAAGTTTCAAGTATTCTTTCAGTGAAATGTAAGCTATATCACATATCAAAGATACATCTAGGGTGCATGAATCCTTTTTATATGGACAATAATTTCCTGTTGTGAACAGAGTAGACGAATTTGGGCTGTAGTCCACAAAAGCTTATGCTCTAATAAATTTGTTAGTCTCTAAGGTGCCACAAGTACTCCTGTTCTTCTTTTAGAGTAGACGAAGTGTCTTTTTTATATCCTAGTGGCTATGAATTCCTATAAGTACATAAAATATCCTTTCACAAAGGTTACCATTTTGAAAGACAAGTATGATTAATTACCTTTGCGAACAGCGCTCTTCTTTTCCCCATTATCTGAAAATACAGGCATTGATCTTAAAAAGATTGCTTATCACTCACTTTGAAAATATGAACTATGCAGCTGATCATGTTGAATGTTTTCAAGTATTTATAATAGAGCCATTTGTAATACTTCAAATTACAGACCACGAGTTAGCAAAGCTGCTAGTTCTTCCTTAACACTCACTCTTTTGGTTAACTGTACCTTTGGGTCTCCAAGAAATTTATCACTCTGATCTCAGACACTATTTCTATCAAAGCCCCTTATCAGTTGCAGTCACAGTAGAATGTATAATTTATTGTTAAGCAACTAAACAGCTTAACTGATTTATATCTGCGTAAAGAAGATAGCAAGCAAGCAAAAAACATTTGGGAAAAGGCAACTGTGTTTAACACAGACATTATAACCATTAAATATGCAGCTGTTTTATTTTATACAAGTACTCTGCCAGACAGAATCAAAATAACTACTTTGCAAAGTCCTTTTCATGTCATTATCAAAAGCTTTAAACAGAGGTATAAGAATGAAGCCCACTGCCTCCCTGTCAGTGTCTTCATAACAGGATTGGTAAGCCAGGGAGCTTTATTGGGCTCATGGTGAGGGGAGTTGGTTCATAAATTCCACAGCTAAACTTTTAAAACTTCACTGCAGGATGGTTTAGCCCCCCAAAGCAGGTTTTGCTTAACTAGTCATAGAAAAAAAAGTCATGATTTTAAATCTCTCTCTGAATGTATGGGCTTAATTTTGATTTAAATTACATCAGTATAAATCAGGAGTAACTCAGTCGAAATCAAGAGAGTTTTATGTGTGTAAAACTAGTAAGGGAGAGGAGAATCAGGCTCTGTATAGAACAGGAATATAAACACATCTGTACGGTATGTGTGTGTAGGAAGTGAAGATGATCATAAAGAGATCAGTCCACTATCACAGTTTAAACTGAGGCTCATTGATGCAGTCCTGTACTGGGGGCATAGGCACATCCATTGCTACCATCCCTTGGTAAATCCTGCATACTCTCCTCTCCCCTTCTTCTGGGAATCAGTCTCAGGCCCTAGGTCCATGTGAGGTAGAGAGCCAGGCCATAGCGTCCCTGCCCCCTTGGGGATATCCTGCATCCCGAGGGTCCCAGACTGGGATTAGTCCCTGTGCTCCTATGTGCATAGGGACAGTCACTGGTGGATTAACTGTATGTGGGCTATGAAAATGGGGGAAAGACTTCTTACATCTTTCCTCTCCCTGTGCACAGGCTAGTCTAGAGCGAAGGGCCCAAAGTGAACAGAGCATCAGATCCTCAACTGGTAGAAATCGGCAAAGCTCCAGTCACTTCAAAAGGATGTTGGAAAGTAGATATAAATTGAGTGGAGCTAGCTGAGGATTTGGCCCCAAAAGTATAACAAATGAAAGTAATTGGGTTGGTTTCAGTTCTCTGTTTTTCCAAGCTAAGGTATTACTAGTAGTAACACATTGTAAAGAAGTTTAGCTCTTGTAACCTTTTTATCATCACTGGTAGGGCTGTGTGAAAACAGTGGAGATTCAGGATGAACATTCATGCACAACTATTTATAATTTCATTCTGGGTAATTTTTATGGCTCAAAAATGTAGCTTTGAACGGAATCTTCACAAACTGGCCATTATACATCAAAATGTGCCATTTTGAAAAGTTGCTGGTTGCAGAGCAAAAGTTGATCTTTATTGGAATTACGTTTTGAAGTTTAAAATATGAATTTTGGGAAATTGATGGTGTTGCTCAGAAAAGACTATCTGGGTGAAAGTGAGGTCCATTTTCAGTTCAGAACTGATTGCATTTTCAAACAGAAAAGCTGCAAAAATTCACAGGATTTTCACAAAATTGGACCAGTTTAATCAAACAAACAGTTTGAAAACATGGTTATTGAATTTCACATGTGAATGTTTTGTACAGCCAAAATTACTGGTGACTTCCTGAAAGGTAGTGTCAAATGTTACAATTAAATAAAGACATGTGATTATGGGGTGTTATTTTCTGCAGGTACAATGAAGTAAAGAAGAAAATGGACCCTGGGTTCCCTAAATTAATTGCTGATGCTTGGAATGGAGTTCCAGATAACCTAGATGCTGTGTTGGATCTCAGCGGAAGTGGTGAGCAGTCTGGCATAAGTCATTATAGAGCTTCCTTTCAAGTGTGTATTGCCCTTGTCTACTTCTGGACTTCCTGGAGACATTCATTTCTAGTGGTTAATGAACATGCAGCCACTCAATCATTCTGCTTGGCATGCTGCCAGCTGAAATAAGTTTTTCAGTTAAATATCCCATTGCTCTCAATTTATTCTTAAAGAAAAATATTTAGGAATTATTATGTTTCCTGAACGTTTCTGGTTCCTGTAAAAAAAAAAAACATCCTTTCAAATCAGTACCACTTTCATGCAGTACTTGTATTTAAAAAATCTGCTACCATTGATATTGAAAGTATTTAAGCTCCCCTGACACCTGTCCCTGGGAAAGGAAGTCTCTTAGAAATAGAGATTTAGTAGCAAAGGAACCCTTTGATTTTTAGTTCTCATTTTCCCTTTTTAGAAATGAGCAAACCAAATTAGATAACACAGTTCCTCCCCATTCCAAAACCATGTTTAAAATGGCCCATTAGAGAACTGGTTGGAGTAGAGATGGGTTTGAGCCATATTGTGGAATATGGAACCCTGGGGGGAGTAAGAATCCAAATATGGAACCCTGAGGGGAGTCAGAAGCCAAGTTTTGCCAACTGGAACATCTCTACTTTGGAGGAGTTTTCTCCACTTTGTTTCATCGTGGATTGGAAGTGGAAGTAATAATATACCTCAGGAAAGGGTCTTTTTCCAGAATACTTGACCAGAACCAGAATGCCAAAAACCTCATGGGGAAAGAGACTTCTCATGAGAAAGTCAGTGCAATGTTAGATTTTGTCTAAACAACTGAACTTTTGAATTGAATACAAATTCTGAACTGTTGGGCACCTACCCAACACTTACCTCATTGTCAATATAATTTGTATACTGGGTCTTTATTTTGTCTTTATGTTTTATATGCCATGTCTTGCGCATGGGTAGCTTAAAGGCCTTCGTTTTTTCTGTCACTATCCTCTAGGACAGTGTTTCCCAAACTTGGGATGCCGCTTGTGTAGGGAAAGCCCCTGGTGGGCCGGGCCAGTTTGTCTACCTGCCACGTCCGCAGGTCCGGCCGATCGCGGCTCCCACTGGCCATGGTTCGCTGCTCCGGGCCAATGGGAGCTGCTGGAAGCGGCGCAGGCTGAGGGACTTACTGGTCACCACTTCCAGTAGCTCCCATTCACCCGGAGCGGTGAACTGCGGCCAGTGGGAGCCACGATCGGCCAGACCTGCAGACACGGCAGGTAAACAAACCGGCCCAGCCCACCAGGGGCTTTCCCTACACAAGCGGCATCCCAAGTTTGGGAAACACTGTCCTAGGAGGTTACAAACCTGTTCTATATGTGGAGGAATGTAAGAGAAGAATCAGTCACACACGGAAGATAAATGTGTATGACTCAGTCCTTAAGGCTTGGACTGGATGTCTGGGTCCAATCCCTCTGCTTTGCACCATTCTCGTGGTGTGAAGCCTGAAAACCAGATTAGCTGCCTTCCTGTGGCTTCTCCTTCTAGTCCCGGATAGGGTCAGCACAAGATCCTCTGACATAAGAAGTGTTCCAAGAGGAAAGGGCGTGACCAGGGAATCCTTGTGCCCATGAGATTTCCCCACATGGCTTCTTGGAATCATGGGTGGCCAGTTAGAGCATATTCCAGCACTGTTCTAATTCCCCCAGGGTCTGAATCAGACCATGGTAAACTTCAGGACTGGTAGCTTGGAGCCAACTTTGCTTCTTCCATCTCTGAATGTATCTCAGCTGCAGCTAAGGACCTAGTCCATTGTTTTCAGAAGTGGCCTACATTTTTGCACTTACAACTTCCCAAGCACAAGTGTTTGTGAGATGTCATGGAGGTGCCTACCTGATCGCACCTTCATACCATGGAGCAAAATTTTTAAATGACATTAATTGTGCCAGCAAATATTTGTGTGCATAAAACTTAAGCTCACAAAATGGGCTTCATTCAAAATCAGTCCTCCCTTGATATCCACTCTGGATTTCATATACACCTCTACCCCTATATAATGCTGTCCTCGGGAGCCAAAAAATCTTACCGCGTTATAGGTGAAACTGCGTTATATTGAACTTGCTTTGCTCCGCCGGAGCATGCAGCCCCACCCCCCTGGAGTGCTGCTTTACTGCGTTATATCCAAATTCGTGTTATATCGGGGTAGTGGCGTGTGTATATATATACACACACACACACACACACACACACACACACACACACATATTACATTTGTATTAATAACTTTAATATATTAAATATATATATAAAGTTATTAATACAAATGTAATTTTAAAAACCCTGTTAAAAACAAAACACAATTTCTTCTAAATATCATTAGATAAATTTCATCTATTCCTATAGATTTAGCTAAAATAATAAACAAACAAACAAAAACTATCATCAAGAATTGTGTTTTCCATAATATATATCTTTTTTTTTTCCTTCACAGGGTACAGCTACTTTTTCAAGGACTGGTATTATCTAAAACTGGAAGCCACTAGCTTGAAGATCGTTAAAGTTGGCAATGTAAAATCCGATTGGCTGGGTTGCTGAACTGTATAAAATATTAATAACCAAATACTTACTCTTTTTGTTATATGCCTTTTCTGTAATTAGAGATAGGTCTGAATGCTAATTAATGGACCAGTCTGGTACTGGTACCAAAACACTAAGTACCAGTACTCTACACTTTCTTTCATCAGATAATTTAAGAGTGTGCACCTCCTAAATATACAAAAGATGTTTACTTACATATCCCAAAAATATGGTACAACTTTCCAATTTTCATGCTAGTCATAGTGATGCTAATAGCAGAATATCCAACACCTTTTATTCCCCTGGTGCCTGAATCAAAATCCAGTGAAGTCAATGGAAACTGACTTCTTTGGACTTTGGTTATGTCCCCTGTGGGGTACCAGTCCCAAATAGGCCCAAATGAGATGTACCAGCAGTGCACTTTGATTTTTTTTTTAAATACAACTCTGAATATAGATGGACTTTTGTCTCAACGCTTGTCACCTTCTTGCAGGTTTTGGTCATCGTTTCCATTTATTTACATAGTCATACAGAAAGACTGTCAAAGGCACAGGTTGCCTCAGGATTTGATTTGTGTTGATGCATGATGGAATCATGGCAAGAAACTGTATTAAAAGTATTGTTTTAAAGTACTTTTTATTTTAATATCTTAGTTAAAATTTAGCAATTTGCTTCATGCACTTTGTTACTACTATCACTTGTTTATATGGACAGAATGACTCAGATTTTTGAGGTCGATGCATTATACATAAAAAGCCAAGTACTAATGTTTAACTTGTTTTATTTTATTTTATTTTGTTTGTTCTCTATAACATTGGGGGCTTGTTTGTTTATTTGTTGACCTGCTTACTTATACATTGGGCGATGGAAAATTTTCAATCTACTACCTGATGGAATGTTTTTATTCATAAAAAAAAAAAAAAAAAAAAAAAAGAAAAAGAAAATCCCACACAAGAAATGCCAATGATACAAATAAAACCAAATGATGCTGTCAGTGATTCTCATAGACATGCTTCCTTGAATTGTTTGAATTTACAAAGCATTTTGGTAGCATGTTAAATTGAGTGTCTGTCAAAGGAAAGACAATATTAACCCACAACAGAAATGCATATTGGAAGTGTTTAGGAACTCAGGTTCAAACTCGCAGTTGGGGACTTCAACAGAGCTGCACCAATTTACATCAATCGGAAATTTCATAGAATCAGGGTCAGAAGGGACTGCAAGGGTCATCTAGTCTAACCCCCTGCCAAAATGCAGGATTTGTTGCATCTAAACTATCCAAGATAGATGGCTCTTCAGCCTCTTTTTAATAACCTCCAGTGAAGAAGCTTCTACAACCTCCGTAGGCAGTCTGTTCCATTTTCCTACTGTTTTTACAGTTAGGAAGTTTTTCCTGAGATTTGATCTAAACCTGCTATGCTGTAGTTTGAACCCTTTGCCTCTTGTCCTGTGGCAAAAGAGAACAACTTATTTCCATCTTTTTTGTGGCAGCCTTTCAAGTATCTGAAGACCTCTCTCATATCCCCCTTAATCTTCTCTTTTCCAAACTAAATATATCCAGTTCTCTAAGCCTTTGCTTATATGGTTTGAATTCCAGCCCCTTAATCATCTTTGTCTCTTGCCTCTGGATCCTTTCCAATTTTTCTACATCCTTTCTATACATTGGTGACCAGAACTGGACACAGTACTCCAGCTGAGGCCTAACCAGCACCAAGTAGAGCAGTTCTATCACCTCCTCTGACTTGTATGCTATGCCTCTGTTAATGCAACCTAAAATTGCATTTGCTTTTTTTGCAACAGCATTTCATTGCTGACTCATGTTGAGGTTGCCAAGCCAGTTTTCCCCTATTCTGTATGTGTGCATTTGGTTTTTCGTCCCTAAGTATAGCACCTTACATTTGGCCCACAACTGCAGAAGAGAGCACTGTACTTCTACATTTAGCTTCCATGTTTTTCTACTGAAGTAGCCTTTCCAGACAGTTCCATTTGTCCATCAGCCATGTCTGTATTCCCTCAAGAGCCTCCTATCACCTTGTCTCTTATTGCCATTGGTCAACAACTTACTGCTCTGGTTAAAGGTTTAAGCAGCCAATGTCTGATGATGTAATTCTGGCATCTGTTAGGAAACGATTGAATAAGATTGGGTATGGGATCTGAGCAAGAGACAAAACACATCACTGCTACAATAGATGGCCTGGCTGATCCCAAAGAGTTCTCCATTCACTCCCAAGTCTCGATTCCAGGCCTTCTTCACAGATATAGAAAGACGCAATTGAATAGCGATGCAAAGTCCCCAATCTGAAAAGCAATGCTGGTTGGCCACCAAAAATGAGTAGTGTTTAGTGATTTAAGGTGATTTTAATTTAAATGGACAAACCCCACATACTGTTAAAAGAGAACACTGAGAATATACAAAAAAGCACAGAGACCAGTTGTTAACATGCGGTCATCTTTGTCACAAATTTATCACACACATCTAATTATCTACTGTTGGTTGATATAATGTGATTTTTTAAAAAATCTCACAAAAGGAAACAACATGCAAAACCACATCTTTTCCCAATCATCTGGGGATGTAAAATTGAACTGAAAACTAGAATTAGCACTGCCTGTTGGGGACCAAATGCTGGCTAATGTGCAGAAAGTGGTTTAGCAACTTCTCAGACTTTTTGGAGGGCCCAGAACAGAGCTCTTATGGTTTGTGCACGCATCTAGTGTATAAATCCATGGTCCCAAACAGGACACAAACTACCAGCTAACTCTGGCCCCTTTAGCATTGGGGCTCAAAAACAGCCATTCATCCAAAGCCACAGGCCTCTACAGTTTGAGTAAAGGTAAAATCTCTACTAGCTGCAGTATGATTAGGACTATATCCTCTGTAGGCCAGTCACTTGAGGTCTGACATTTTATCCAGGAGGAAGTGATTATACACAGAGTTAGGCAGAAGATTTTAATCTGATAGATTTGAGGTTCCAGGAGTTTTTGTTGCAGTGTTTTGCAGGTTTTTAAAAAATTGGGTGCAACCATTTTGTATTGGAAAGTAGTGATTCTAAAAGGAATTTTAGGGGTCATGGCGGATAACCAGCTGAACATAAATCCCCAACACAACGTAGCGGCTAAGAGATTGTGATTTTTGGATTATAAACAAGGGAATATTGAATTGTATTGTAATTGTATAGAGCATTGGTGGAACCATTACTGGAATACTGTGTCTAGTTCTTGTGTCCACACTTTAAAAAGAATGTTGAAAAATTAACAAGTGTTCAGAAAACAACTACAAAAATGACCTGAGATCTGGGACACAAGTCTTACAGTCAAAGACCAAAGAAACGACTTGATCACAATCTGTAAGTACTTACATGGGAAGATTTCTGATAGCAGAGGGACCTGTAATCTAGCAAAGACATAACAATATCCAATGGCTTGCAGCTGAAACTAGACAAATTCAGATTAGAAATAAGGTGCAAATTTTTAACCGTGAGGGTAATGAACCACTGGACAAAACAGACCTAGGAATGTAGTGGATTGTCTGTCACTTGAAGTCTTTAAACAAAATGGGTTGATTTTCATTAAGAAATGATCTAGCTTGATTTAGAGTTTATGGCCTGTGTGATGCAGGTGGTCAGAAGAGATTATCATACTGGTACTTTCTGGCCTTAAAAATCTATGAAAGTTGGTGTCAGTGCTTTTTTTCTGCACCCATAGAGGAAAAAATATAAATGGTATGATTATTTTAAAAGCATAAGAAATCTGGTATCACACTATGGACTACAATATTTTCTTTCTTCAGTTAAACTGGGAGCAATCATTTATCTAATTAACTCTTAGTATAGATAGAAGTCCAACAGATGGATTTTTAGAAACCATATGAAACCTAAATGTTGCTTTTCCTAAAGAATGTCTAATTTGGTCACAGTCAATCCATTTAAGTATGTTTACACTGAAAAACAGAGGGATCTGACTTAGAAATAGAGTAAGAAATATTAGAAATAAGCATGTAAATCTGGACAATGCTCAAATTGTTGAAAAGGTTGAGAACCCCTGCTCTAATCGACTCTCGTACTTGTTGCAATAAAATTAGGGTTGTGATTAAAGGGCATTTGTTGACGAGACTAGCCGAAGAAATGAATGGCTTTGTACAGTGTTTTTGTTTAAGAGGGATGAACAAAAAGTCTCTCTTATTAGAGGTGCTTTAGACCAATTGTAGTGTTGCTCCTATTAGTATACCTGTATCCCTGTTTTTTTTTTTTTAAATCACATGATTAAAAAACAATTTCTAATTATAAGAACAAATCTCCAGGGAATTGATATCTGCCTGTATAATTTTTTGCTTTTAGAAACCCTGATCTATTCATATAAGAATGGTTTGAAAAGCAGATGTCGTCTTTGTTTACTTCAGGGTCATGGGTGCATGCAGCTTCCCAGATTAGCCTCTCACTTCCTGTGTAGAAGTCAAGTCTATTAATTAGGCAGCTTCCTATCAAAACAAAACAAATCAAAACAAAACAGGTCCACCCTCGATCACCATTTCTTGCCCTGCAATACTCTCAAATACAATTTTGAATCTTTGTGACCTGTTAACATGGGCTATAAAGTCAACATGTTGGATAATTAACGCAGTTCAAGGAGTAACCTAGACTAATTTTGCATACATTGTTCTGTGTCTGAAGACTCCATATTTTCAAAATAAGCCATATGCACAATGAATCTATGAGAGATTTTATAGAGAATGGCTTAAGAGAATGAAACAAAGTGAAAGTAAGGTTATGTTGCAGATGAAATTAGAGCAGATGGAATGGCAAAGAATATATCAGGCTATATTGCAGATAGAGTGGCAAAGAATATATTCAAAGAGATACTCAGTGACAGGCTGCCATAAATGAATGTGAGTTAGACCCATCAGAATAAAGCCTATCCTACTGAAAAACCTGCTAAAACAATTTGAAGAATTAAAATGGAGATACAGACTGAAATTCACATATATATGGCACAGTACAGACTTGGTTACAAGTGCTGGTGGGCAAACCACAAAAGACATGGAAGATTGGTGTGGTTTGGTTCAGATAATCACCCGTGAATAGATCTAGGCATTCAATTGGATCTAAATTTAGTGCAAACTACACATCTGATTTGTATAATCCAAAGTTAAATAGAGCATTAAAATTGACTTAGTGCAGCAGTAGGATATGGAACACTTAGTTACATTGCTAAACTCTTTGCTAGCACACTCTTCGTATGCACAAAGCTGTAAAATGCAATGGTTGAGAGATTTCTGAAACACAACTCAAAAGAAAGTTTATATTGCAAATCTCTATCCTCCAGCTTTCGAACTGTGCTGACATTTTCTGTGCTTAAGTAACTGAAAGGTGCAGGAAGTTGAATAGTGAGCAAATGAGGGAGTTAGGTTTTCAAACATGGATGCCTAAACTACCCTGACTTTGGCCAATCAAATCACATGTCTTGGGAATGCCCATTTTAAATGCTGAGCTACAGAATTTGACCAGCATTTACAGGTGCCCATTTCAATACTGGGTCCACAGTCAAAAATGAAATAAAGTAAAAGGTTCCATGCTCCATTGATTCTCTCTTATTATAACTTTCCAGGATATCAACTTCAGTGACAAGCTGTAACTTGAGGATGCACCATTATTAGTTTCATCCCTATCACCTACTTAACCAGAGTATCTAGGAGAAATCTCCACATACAGAAAATCTCATAAATCCTGAGGAGGAATTTGGGTCTTCCTGTGGGTTCTCCAAAAGCTAAGCTTTCATTATAAATTTTTTTAAAAAAAAACCTTTCTGATTTCGAAGACAATGGTTTTGTCTCCTTAATGAGACAATTGTAGTAAAATAAATTATTTCTCTCAGATACCACAGTGATGAGCATGGTATAAACCTCTTTAAAATAGAATATCTCAATTAACCATAAAGTCCAACTATGGTCACTTAAATACCATCATTGTTAATCACTTCTCTCCATAAATACCAACTCAAAATTCATCCAGTATGGCTAGATGCACAGTATCTTGATGGTCTATGTTCTTGCATAAGGAATAGAAAGAAGTTTTTAATGTTCTGAATATGCAAACAGGCAAATAAACTTTTGGTTATACGGATGATCAAGGTGATGGCTATTAACCTTAAAATTATGGTGAAAGTGGTATTTAGAGTGATGTCAGCTAAAAAGTTGTGGACTCCTGAGGTGCACTTTGTGGCCACCTACATGACATTACTCGATTTTGTGGGTTTCCAATAAAACCTCTTTTTAGACCAGAAAAAGCCACTCTTCACATTTTTGTTGAATGATTTATATTTAATTATACTGATACCTGGCATTGACTTTGCATGCAAAGCATTTTTGATCTTGTATTTCTAAAATAGCTAACAGATCTCTAACGGACTCTGACTGTGACCAATTTGGAAGTGGAATCAGTCATACTGTCACAGCACCGATGCAACCAAAGTCTGAACTCCAGAGTACCTTGTTTTCTTATGGGACAGAAATTTGTTGACTCAGACAAAGGATCCTAGTCTAATTTACCAACAGTAGACATATATTTTTAACAGAGTTATTACTTGTGGAAAGCAAAGGGCATTTTCTATCAGTCACACATGTAGCACGCCATTTCCAGAACTCAACAGAACAGCTATTTTCAAACCCTCGCCTGTTGTGCTCTCAGACCCAGTGAGCTTTATTTGCCTCTCACTGGGGTTTCACACCAATTCAACTCCATTGACTTAAATGGAGTTACTCCTGATTTACACCAGTGTAAAAGCTAGATAAGGCCCTGTTGGTTTAAATACCTCCATAAGCACATTAAGGGTATGTCTTCAGTATGTGTTAACTGTGCAACATCTACACCCAGGTTATTTCTCTCTCATTACGCTAGCTAAGGTTAGTGCAGCCCTACTATGAAATAACGCTTGATCTCCTGTGTCCACACTGGTGTGCTGCACACACTCGTGTGAGACACTAAGACTTGGGGTTGGGGACGCATCCCATGGTTCTTTATGCTGCAGTAAGATGAGCTGCTCTATAAATTCTTTCCCAGTGAAGTGTGAGAAAACTTGTCTGCCTAAACTTGTCTGCCTTTTCTGGGCTCACGGAAGGCAGTGGAAGACCAATGGCACTCAAGTGGAACTAGCCTGTGTCCACACTCCCAGAATAGTTGAATTAGCAGCCAGCGAGTTGTGCTCACTCGAGCATTAGCATGTACCCCCTCTTGGGTCAGGCAACTCAAGTCAAAAGCAGCACCACGCTTGAGTTAAGAATTTCTGTATGTTGACAGGACTCAAGTGAGGAGCAACACTGGAGTTAAGTCCACAGTAAAGACAAGCCCTAAATCTTTTGTTATGAGGTGGGACTGGGCTGTCACTCAAAAACACTCCTCCCCTGAGAAGCTGAGTCTGAACTACCCCTTTCCTGCTGTTACTCCCGCCAGTGCCAATCTACAAGTTGCAGCAGCAATGACTGGCCTAGCGTAGAGAAAGCACTAGGCAGCCACTGGAGTCTCAGTCCTTGTTGTCTAACGCTGCTCAGAACAAGTCTACGTTCAATGCCAATGCCTTGTCTCCATTAGCATTCTTACTTAGCTACCACTGCTGGAGCAGCACCAGCAGTATCAATGGTGGGAAATATTAGGGGAAAATGGTGACTATAGACAAGACCATATAGGGCTTTTCCTGCACAGGTCTCAAGACCCTCTACAAAAATAAGTAAGCATTATTATCACCCTTTCACACAAGGAACATAGAACCGATGAGTTTAAGTGACACCTTCAAGCCACATAGTGAGGAAAAGGCATAACCAGCTGCCCAAGCTGGTGTCTTAACCGCTTCACCACATTCTCTCCCTTCTATTATAATGTTGGGATAAATTCAAGTCCACTTAGGACTTTCCAGTGGTCATTATGCTATAAACCATGGCTACAGGGATCTCCGCAATCGTGGAGGTTGAACTCCTGTTCCAAAGCTTAATCCTTGATCTGAAGGAGAATTTCCACTAGTTGTTAGCAGTACAGGGTCTATGACACACAATGGGACAGTTCCAGTTCTATCCAGTCAAGGGCAGTGGTGTACATTCACTAGCCAGTCTATGGGTATGTCCACACTATGAAATTAGGTCGAATTTATAGAAGCCGGTTTTATAGAAATCGGTTGTATACAGCCGATTGTGTGTGTCCCCATATAAAATGCTCTAAGTGCATTAAGTCGGCAGACCGTGTCCACAGTACCGAGGCTAGCGTTGACTTCCGGTGCATTGCACTATGGGTAGCTATCCCACAGTTCCCGCAGTCTCTGCCACCCATTGGAATTCTGGGTTGAGATCCCAATGCCTGAATGATGCAAAACAGTGTCGCGGGGGGTTCTGGGTACATGTCGTCAGGCCCCTCCCCATCCGTCAGAGAAATGGCAGACAATCGATTTGCGCCTTTTTACCTGGGTTACCTGTGCAGACAACATACCATGCCACGCATGGAGCCTGCTCAGCTCAGCTCACCGTCACCATATGTCACCTGGGTGCCGGCAGACGTGGTACTGCATTGCTACACAGCAGTAGCTAATTGCCTTTTGGCAGTAGACGGTGCAGTATGACTGGTAGCCTTCATCGGCGATCTGGGTGCTGGCAGACGTGGGGCTGGCAGATGTAGGGTTACATTGCTACACAGCAGCAGTCCCTTGCCTTTTGGTAGAAGATGGTATATTATGACTGGTATCCATCGTCGTCGTACTGCCTTCCCAATGACGATGATGGCTGTCAGTCATAGTATACTATTTTCTGCCAAGTGCCCAGTATTTTCTGCCAAGCACCCAGAAGATGCCGAGGGCTATCAGTCATGCTGCACCATCGTCTGCCAGCTTAAGATGTAAAAAATAGATTTGTTCTGAATTCATTTGCTTCCCCCCCCCCCCCACCGTGAAATCAACGGCCTGCTAAACCCAGGGTTTTGAGTTCAATCTTTGGGGGGGCCATTCTGTGTGACAATTGTTTGTGTTTCTCCCTGATGCACAGCCACCTTTGTTGATTTTAATTCCCTGTACCTGTACGCCATGTCGTCACTCGCCCCTCCCTCCCTCCCTCCCTCCATCAGATACTAGTTTCGCACCTTTTTTCAGCTCAGATGCCATAGCGCTGGGATCATGGAGCCCGCTCAGATCACCGCAGCAATTATGAGCACTATGAATACCACGTGCATTGTCCTGGAGTATATGCAGAGCCAGGACATGCCAAAGCAAAACCAGGACCAGCTGAGGAGGCGATTGCAGCGCGGCAACAAGAGTGATGAGGAAATTGACATGGACATAGACCTCTCACAAGGCACAGGCCCCAGCAATGTGCAAATCATGGTGTTACTGGAGCAGGTTCATGCCATGGAACGCCGATTCTGGGCCCGGGAAACAAGCACAGACTGGTGGGACCACATCGTGTTGCAGGTGTGGGACGATTCCCAGTGGCTGCGAAACTTTCACATGCATAAGGGCACTTTCATGGAACTTTGTGACTTGCTTTCCCCTGCCCTGAAGTGCCAGAATACCAGGATGAGAGCAGCCCTCACAGTTGAGAAGCGAGTGGCGATAGCCCTGTGGAAGCTTGCAACTCCAGACAGCTACCGGTCAGTCGGGAATCAATTTGGAGTGGGCAAATCTGCTGTGGGGGCTGCTGTGATCCAAGTTTCCAGGGCAATCAAAGACCTGGTGATATCAAGGGTAGTGACTCTGGGAAACGTGCAGGCCATAGTGGATGGCTTTGCTGCAATGGGATTCCCAAACTGTGATGGGGCGATAGATGGAACCCATATCCCTATCTTGTCACCGGAGCACCAAGCCACCGAGTAAATAAACTGCAAGGGGTACTTTTCAATGTTGCTGCAAGCCCTGGTGGATCACAAGGAACGTTTCACCAACATCAACGTGGAATGGCCGGGAAAGGTACATGAAGCTCGCGTCTTCAGGCACTCTGGTCTGTTTCGAAAGCTGGAGGAAGGGACTTTCTTCCCGGACCAGAAAATAACCGCTGGGGATGTTGAAATGCCTATCGTGATCCTTGGGGACCCAGCCTACCCCTTAATGCCATGGCTCATGAAGCCATACACAGGCAGCCTGGACAGTAGTCAGGACCTGTTCAACTACAGGCTGAGCAAGTGCTGAATGGTGGTGCAATGTGCATTTGGACGTTTAAAAGCGTGCTGGCGCAGCTTACTGACTCACTCAGACCTCAGCGAAAAGAATATCCCCATTGTTATTGCTGCTTGCTGTGCGCTCCACAATATCTGTGAGAGTAAGGGGGAGACATTTATGGCGGGGTGGGAGGTTGAGGCAAATAGTCTGGCTGCTGATTACGCGCAGCCAGACACCAGGGCGGTTAGAAGAGCACAGCAGGGCGCGGTGCGCATCAAAGAAGCTTTGAAAACAAGTTTTGTGACTCCCATTGATGGAGTCAAAGCCCACGGTTGGGGTAGTGGTGGCTGCACCCCCTAGCATGGCATGCAGCTCCGTGTAGAAGCGGCATGTTTGCAGCTCTGACCCGGACCTTCCGTTTGCCTCTCTGGCTTTGTGGTAGGCTTGCCTTAGCTCCTTAATTTTCACGCGGCACTGCTGTGCGTCCCTGTTATGGCCTCTGTCCTTCATGGCCTTTGAGACCTTTTCTAATATTTTGCCATTTCGTTTACTGCTATGGAGTTCAGCTAGCACTGATTCATCTCCCCATATGGCGAGCAGATCCCGTACCTCCCGTTCTGTCCATGCTGGAGCTCTTTTGCGATCCTGGGACTCCACGCAGAGCTCATCAGCACAGGTAACCATGATGATCACCTGTGCTCTCCACGCTGGGCAAACAGGAAATGAAATTCAAACGTTCGCGGGGCTTTTCCTGTCTACCTGGTCATTGCATCTGAGTTGAGAGTGCTGTCCAGAGCGGTCACAATGAAGCACTGTGGGATAGCTCCCGGAGGCCAATAACGTCGAATTCTGTTCACACTACCCCAATTCCGACCCGCTAAGGCCGATTTTATCGCTAATCCCCTCGTCGGAGGTGGAGTAAAGAAACCGATTTAAAGGGACCTTTAAGTCGAAAAAAGGGACTTAGCTGTGTGAACGTGTCCAGGCTTAATTTGATTTAACACTGCTAAATTCGACCTAAACTCGTAGTGTAGACCAGGCCTATTACAATACATACAACATAGAACATAGCAGAGGTTATAGTACAATGCCACAGTTTACATAGACAAGGGGATGAGGTAACATCTTTTATTGGACCAACTTCTGTTGACGAGACAGATAAGCTTTCGAGCTTACACAATGCTCTTCTTCAGGTTTGGGAAATGTATTCAGAGTGTCACAGTTAAATACAAGGTGGAAGAGATTGTTTAGCATAAGTACCTTTCAAGATCCATGGGTCCTACACTTACCTATCACTACATGTGCTGTACTTCATCCAGTGCATTAAATGCTCCAACAACTAAGTGGGTGAAACCAGACACTCACTACACTCTCGAATGAACTCACACAGGAAAATGATAAAAGATGAAAACGTCCTATCACCTCTGGGTGAACAGTTTTCACAAAGCGTGCACTCTATATCTGACCTATCAGTCCTCATCCTCAAAGGAAACATGTACAACACCTTCAAAAGACAAACCTGAGTACTTAAATTCATAATTTTGCTACACACTAAAAATCATGGACTGAACAGAGACACTGGATTTATGGCTCATTACAACAATTTAAAACCCACTAAACCCCCACCCCACTCCCAGCTGCCTTCCCCTCCCCTTTCTTTCCCCCATATGACTGGAGAGGTGTTAACAGTCCACTTCACCCTCAATGGCCCCTTGAAATATGCATTAAACATCTTATGCTAAACGATCTGTTCCACCTTGTATTTAGCTGTGAGACTCTGAACACATTTCCCAGACCTGAAGAGCTCTGTGTTGCTTGAAAGCTTGTCTCTCTCACCGACAGAAGGTCCAATAAAAGATATTACCTCATCCACCTTGTCTCTCTAACCTCCTGGAACGGACACCGCTACTACAACAACAACGCATACGGTTTACATAAGCAGTAAACACAGCAGGCTAAAATAGAAATGATACTCACTAGTAACTGGTTCATGAACTCTTATTATTCATTTTCTTCTTGCCATTTTGTTGTGATTTGACAAAGCAACAGTTTCCTGTGAATTTAAGCAATTGTCATTAACTACAAGACTGTTCTTTACATCAATAGCAAATAGGTCCTCTGGGCCCATCTTGGACAAATGACTTCTCCACATGGGCTTGCTTTTAACAGTAAAAAACAGGAGCCTAAGCTTTCCTCTGCTTTAGGAAGAGATTCAGTCTAACAAATGACCATGCACTGGGCTCTGTCGGATCGCTGAAGCCAAATATGTACATTTACATCTAACTGCCTACATATACAAAAGGGAAACATTCTGCTCACTATTGGCTACACAGAAAGCTCAAAAGAAATAGCAGTGGAAATCTTATAAGTTTAAAGGGAGGGATATCTGTTGAGAACTGCGGGGGGGGGGGGGGGGGAGAGAAATGGATGGACAGACCCAGAAACTCACAAGAGAAGAATAATGCAGTCAAAGACAGATCTGGAGGTATCTCCAAAGCTGTCAGCTTAGCTTCCTGCATACCAGAGTCTGTCAAAGAGCTGCATGCTGCTATTTGAAACATATTTCCTTCTGGAATTGCAATCCAAAAAGGAAGGGAAAGCAAAAAGAACAGCAAAAATGGCATCCTAGATTAAACCGTGTGGCTCTGATATTTACAATTGCACACACAGTTACTATGATTTCATGCACAGCCAGCCAAGTAATGTGTACTTGGCCTTTTACACACACAGTCAGTGCAGTTAAATGTGCGTCTGTGATGGCTATGCACACATTTTGCACATATATTGAGTGTATGCAAATCTAAGCTTTTTTGTGTAAAAATTCTGAAAATACTTATATATTTTAACGTATAAGACAGCTTTGCATAACAATATATTCTAAAAGTAATTGTTCAGAAATTAAACACATTTATTTTTTTAAAATAGTGTAGGTGTTCATTAAGTACACGTACAACATTTTAAAACAGTGATTATGTCAATAACACATACAAATAGCTCATTGCTAACTAACCAAGTTTAATATTAACATCCAGACTTCAGCTCCAAAACCTCACTCAACACCCCCCATCTCAAAAACAGATGGGCCATGTTCTGAGTAGGGATAAACAGCATAGTGACAAAAACCAACAACAAGTCTACACTCACGTTTTCCCAATGGTTGTTAGCAGTAGTGCAGCAATGGTGGAAGAATTTCAGAACAACCTCAGTGCAGATACAGCCTTTGGGAATCACTCATGATGCCCATGGAGAAGGCACACACACACCCCACCATGTGACATGCCTTTCAGCAACTTGGGAAGTCCATGTGCCAAATGCAAGGGGTTTGTGTTACTCCTATTCAACAGCCTAAACAATATACTGAGAAGAGGGGCAGCCAGAGAACCAATGGACAACATGATGAACTTACCGGTGCCTGTCTCACATCAAGGTGACAACATTAGAAGGAGGCACCCTTCTGTTCCCTCAACAGTACCCCGCCATAGGCAGGCGAAAGCTGCAAGTCCTCGCCCTCAGCATACTTGTATGGTACTTATTCTGTTCTCATTTACCTGTTCTCATTTAAATACTATTTTCTCTCCCTTCTGTCCCATTGAAGCATTTGATTGACTGAGAAGCCAGAGGCCATCTTCCCTTCCTTACATACTTCTAGATGGGTAACCAACACTGACCAGATCAAGCTCCCTCTTCTGGACTCACCAGGCTGATGGGTTCAGATCCAAACACTGGATCCTGTATGTTTCTACCCTCTGGATCTGAGCAGTGTCCAAGCACTGGTTCTGGCCTCTCAGGCTCACTCCCAGGGTGCAGACACCCTATCTAATACCCGTTCTTGCTCAGCCTTCAGGTTTGCTCTCTCTATCCCTGTCACAAGCTTTCTCTAGCTAGTTCAGGTCTGGCAGTTCAGGTCCGGTAGCTCAGAGTACATATCTTTTTAATGGAAGCTTCTACAGGGGGTCCCTGGTATATATCTCCCCTTTATCCGTTGTTTAGGATCTCACATCAATAGGTGAATGTGTTTGGTTTACATGGGTCCAGATCTGCATATCTGTCATTTGCACGGATCAGGACCAACGTGAATTGGAACATGTTCCCCTATTGTACAGTACAGTACTATACTTGCATTTGCCGGCCATGCTCAAGGCTTATTACCTATGGAAGATGTTCTCCATGCTGATTAAGGAGATAGCAGGTGAAGGAAAGCCCAATGTAAAGGAGTTTTGGAAGTCCTACAACATTTTGAACGGAGTGAAAAACATTGATGCGTCATGGGAAGAGGTCACTTCACAATGTATGAATGGTGTTTGGCACCGTGCATGGCCATATGCTGTCCACAGCTTCATGGGATTTGATGCCATTCCTGTTCTCGAGCAAGAAATTGTCAAGTTGGCAAAGGATGTCAGCTTCGAGGAGGTGGTGGAGGAGGAGGATGTAGGGGAGTTGTTGGAGTCTCACGCTGACCAACTGACAAATGAGGAACTGATTGAGCTGGACCAACAACGAATATCCGAAGAAAGCAAGGACAATGACGACGACAATGACGACATAGGGCAGAAGCCAGGAGTCTGACGACAAAGAATCTCTCCCATTTCTTTGAATTGCTGGATGAGATGACAGAAATCAAACAGAGTGGTGATCCTTGTCATGAATGGTCTGCAAAAGTCTCCAAGGCTCTCAGTGATGCAGTGGCTTGCTACAGGAAGATCTTTCATTCAAAGATTCATGCAGGAAGGCAGATGTCAATAAAATCCTTTGTTAAGACTTCTGCAACCAAAAAGCCAGCCATGGAAAAGCCAGTCCAAGAATATCCAGCTGCCACCCCTACCTAAGTTTAGCATAATTGACACTGTTTTATACTGTATTTCTGTACTGTACTGACTGTATTAAAATGTTCTGTGTGTTTGAATGATGTTAGTAGGGTTCTACGTTATTTTATTCAATATTTTATGTGTACAATGTGTACTGTATAACCTGTCATTGTAAAAAGATACACTGTTTAGGCAAAAAGAGCATTGTCATAGGCGAGTGTGGTGAAGATGTGAACCCCTCCCTTATTCCATTATTTCTTATGGGGAAAAATTCCCCGGTATACGTCTGTAACAGGGTGCTGGCCAAAAAGGTTCTGGCCAGGCCCCTGTTAGCCCAGCCCCAATTAAGGGGTATTAATTGGTACTGGCTGGGTGTGGCTCACCAAAGGGCTTAAGGAAAAACACTGTGGGCCTTCTTAGCCAAGAGGCTATATAAAGCTGGCAGGCAGGCAGGCAGGAAGGGGAGGGGAGGGAGATAGATGACAGGAAAGGGAGGAGCCTGTGGCTGTAGTTCCCAGCTGGCTGAAGAAGCTAGCTGTCGCCCAGGGAGCTGGCTGGAATGGACCGTATGTAAATGGTGGTGGGAACTGACACAAGGAATAAAAGGGCACTGGTGCTTGCATAACAAGCGGTCTCTGACTGATTTTTGGGACGAGCAGCGAAGCGCTCCGTTACACATGGGGGCTTGTCAGGGACTGGAAGCCAGCAAATGTGGTTGGTGACCCGGAGATGGAGGAGACCCTGTCATGGCTGGTAAAGCAGCAGGAACAGACACAGCAGACCCTGCAAAACTTCCAGCAGTCCCATCAGGCTGAGAGACAGGCCTTCCTAGCCTGGCAGGTGGAACAGCAGTGGAGCCCACAGGAATTTATCCTGGAGCAAACCAGCATACAGGGGCAACTCCTGCAATGCCTGGTGAGTCCTGTGACAGGAGAGGGCACCCATCCGCCAGGCTGGGGACTGTGTAAGATGAGCCCGGCAGATGATCCAGATACCTTCCTGGGGACCTTTGAGCAGGTAGCCACGAGCGCCGGGTGGGAGAGGGCAACGTGGGCCCTCCGACTCGCTCCCTATTTGACAGGGGAGGCTCAAGCAGCCTATATTTGTTGAGCAAGGAACAAGCCTGCTATTATGAGACCATAAGAGCAGCCATTCTGGACCGGGTGGGCCTGTTGGCCGAGCGGTACCGACAGAAGTTCCAGTCGGCCTGGTGGACGTCAACAGTGCAGCCCGAGGCGTATACCCAGAGGCTGATGGACTGGGCCATGTGCTGGCTGAGGCCTGAGGCGCGTACCATGGGGGAAATCATGGATACCCTGGTCCTTGAGCAATTACTACAGAGCGTCCCTGAGACCATACGCATATGGGTGAGACATCACCAGCCAGGCACTGTCGAGGCGGCCGTCAGATTGATGGAGGAGTACATAGAGGCCAAGGGACCCCGGAGGGCGGACCGACCCCGGAAAGACAGGGAGACGGGGAGGAGACAGACAGAACCTTTTCCCAGGAGAGGCCAAGAGAAGAAGGGGGATCCCCGAGGAGCGCCCGAAAGCCGCCTGGCTAACGTTTTGGGAGTGTGGGAAACCGGGTCACACAAAACGGGACTGCCCGGATATGGAATGCGGGTGGGCGGAATTTTGTGGATGGACTCAAGTTGAGGTGCAAAAACGGGGGCCAAATCTGTCCACCATTCCTGTGGACTCCATGGGGACAAGAAGTCCTGCCCGGTGGCCCAGTACCCCTGGAAGTGAGGGGCCGTTTCAGATGGAAGCGGGTGGGGGTGCTGGACGGGCTACCAGACCTGGTAGTGTTAGGCTGGGACTGGGGTCTGCTGCCTAGAAGGAAGCAGTGGGGTACCCCAAAGGGGGGGCAGAGATACCTAGCCGGACAGTCTCCAGACGAAAGGACGGGCCTAGTCCCGTCAATAGCAAAGAAACTCCTAGACAACAGAGCCCAGAGAGGGTGGACCTGGGGGAAGGGTATATGGGGGAGCTGGTCAGCCTGAGCCCTTCAGAAGAGGGGACAGGCGAAGGGGAGCACCCCATATCACCGCTCCCCGCGGATGAGGGCCTGGATCCGTGGAATAAAGCGGGGGAAACTGAGGTGCAGAAGGTCCCGCCAGATGGTGGGAGGAATCCTGACCCCCTACCCAAGGGGCAGAGGGAACAGGGGACTGGTGTGATAGCGGAGGCGGAGCTATGGGGGCAGCCACTCCCAGAACAGTGTACGTTCTGCAGGAAGGGGATGGAGAACCCACCAACAGAGGTGGCCGGGATCACCCAGCCAGAGGCGGGGAGCTTTCCCCGGAAGGGCCCGCCCCAGCTAGAGTGTGGAAGGGCCAAGGGGCCGAGGTCGGCTGGACTTTCTGCTTCTTAAGGGGAAGGCATGTACAGGGTGCTGGCCAAAAAGGTTCTGGCCAGGCCCCTTTTAGCCCAGTCCCAATTAAGGGGTATTCATTGGTACTGGCAGGGTGTGACTCACCAAAGGGCTTAAGGAAAAACACCTGCGGGCCTTGTTAGCCAGGATGCTATATAATTCGGTGTCTAGGCAAGATCAGTACCAATGAAACAAGTCCTCTGACCTTTATATTTATTATATAATCAATTATATTTAATAAGCATAATTCTGACCTGGTTTTGATTTGAATTGGTGAAAACCATCACAGATCTTTATACCGTTAGTCCAGTATCTTTGAAAGTAAGGTAATCCTAAAGCTAAATTAAATACATTCCCAATCCATTCACACAAGGGGGACACATATCTAATCTGTCTTTAGTTATTAGTTTTTACTTAACTGGTGTCCTGCATGTCTTTGAATGAATTTATAATATATCAAGTTATACCTGGCATTTGTCAATATCATTTTCGTTTCACTGCACTTAGTCACTGAGGTTTATTCAGATACTTGTACCTCCAGATCTACTTCCTGTCTACTCACAGTTGGACACTGGGAGTAAAAAATGTCCATGAAGAGTGTAGTTAGGGGAGGACTTAACCTTTCACCCCTAAAATCATCTGTTCAAATCCCCACTAGAAAACCAAAAGCTCTTTGTCAGCACCAAATTCAATTTATTTTAAAAGTGTGGATAGATTTAATATTTTGTGGGTGAATTTTATGCTAATGAAAGGAAAAGGCTACTAACATTGGCTAGAGCCAATTTTAATCCAAGTGCTATGCAAGCTTCCCCACGTGGCTCTGCTAATGCCATACACTCCTGACCTAAAGCCCCTTGCTGTTCCCGTCCCAGTCTCCCATGAGCAGAGACTGCTAATGGTACCAAACTGGAACACACTGTTCTTTTCAGAAAATTTTTTACTTTTAATGAGGTAAATGTTTAGATCGGGAAAGGGCTTGGGCTAACCTTTATACCAGCTTGATGGGCCAAATAAGTAATTATTACTATTTACCATTTGTATTACATTAGTAACCAGGGACTCCCAACCGAGGTCAGACCCTATTGCTCTCAGCACTGGCAATACAGATCGTGAGAGACAGTCCCTACCCTGAATAGTTTACAGTCTAAACAGACAAGGCAAGACAAACAGAAGGTGAGAGAGCTAAAATACCCTCACTTTAAAATAGGAGAACTGAGGCCTGGAAAGGCTAAGAAATTTGTCTTAGGTCACATGGAAAGTCTGTGGAAGAAACAGGAATTGAGCAGGACTTCGGGATTCAAGGCAATATTTGCAAAGGTATTTGGGCACCTAAGATGCAGATAGGTGCCTAAATACCTTTGCAAAGCAACCCTTACCCGCTAAGTATTTACACTGTTATGTGTCATTAGAGATTCAAAAGCAAGGCTACCTTTACATCATTTTCTTTTATATTTTTTATCTGTATGGTATGGTGCTGCAAATCACAGTGAGGATGGACTCTCATTATGCATTCTGTAACATTAACACACACGTGCCATTTTACAGATAATTTGGTTGCAAACCTACCTTTCACAAAAATGTCCAAGGGTTTAAGAAGCCCCAGTAAAGCTAAACAAAATACCAAATCTATAGAACTTTCCAGTGACATTAGAAAGCCTCAGAAGACATGGTAGGTTCAGAGTCGCACATCCCCTGTTTAGGGCTTGATTCTGTAACCAATGCTCACATCAGCAGTCCCACTGACTTCTGTGGGTCTACCTGTCGAAGTGTGTACTACTCAAGGGCCAGATTCTGCATCCCTTATGCTATGGATTTGAAGAGATGTGCACGCTCCTCAGTGGAAGGTGGCAGCACCAGGGGGCTTTAGCTACTCTGACCCTTTGTGGCACACAGATGGAGTCTGTCAGCATTGCCAAGAATGGAGCGTCTGTACCAGTACATCAGCTCCAACGTTAAAGAGGTGCAAGCATTTAATCATAACCCTTTTATTTGGTAACTCCCCATAATGCACATACCACTGCCCTTCTAGACCAAGACAATCTGAAAGACACTCACATAAGACATGCTTATCAGATTACCTTCAGTACAATAAATGCAATTGATTTTTCCACTGTGTTAGCAATTCCTCACATTAAATTATTGAAGCCCACACTCACCAACACATCCAGAAAGCTATTAAATATGGATTGCTTTAATACTATGAGATCTTTTTTCTCATGTGAAATAAGCATTGTGGTGAATTTTAACCTACTGAAAGCCTTGCAGCATGCCAAGGTTAATACTGCAAACTTCACTAAAGCACTTCACTAGGTTTTGCTTGAGGTTGCTACAAGAAGCAGACTAGCCCCATAGCCCAAGACTGTGCAGATAAACTCTTGATCAGAGATCACTGCAGTCTTTTCTGGCCAATTTAACACATCTCTGGGGTCCTGTCGACGTTAGCACTTTTCCCACCCCTGATTCAGTGCCAGTACAACTCAACTGGTGGTATCATGGTAGAAGTGCTGGTATAAACAGGGCCCAGGCATTTTTACTATCATGTCATGTTAACTGTGTACAATATGAAGGTTCGATCATACTCATCTACATTAGCGCTCCTTCCAAGACAGGATTAGGGTACTATAGGCTGATGGCCCCAGATCCTCGAATTTTATGATTACATCATAATTGCTGTTTTCATTTTTAGAAAAATTGCAGTTTTTGGCCCCAACAGTTGCAGAGAAAACCTTCAGAATGTGGACCAAGCATAACCAATGCAGCACCTGAATCTGCAGAGAGCCTGATACAATAGTTCTTAGAGGTGTAAACTACAGTATGTATCTCAATGAAGTGATAACTCTAGACCTACTGCTCTGGGGCCCTGCCAATGCCACCCCAACAGAGGATTCAATGTGGGGCAAGAACAGATGAGTAGAGAGGGCCCAACCCTCCCACTGTGGAGGACAGCTGAGGTAAGCACAGGACGGCTCACCCAGCTGCTACAGCTGCTTCTCTGAAGTGGGTGGGGGACATCGATTGCCACCTCTACTGCTCTCATGAGGAGCGAACCTTGCCATTCCTAAACTGGAGAGAAGGGGACTCACGCTTTTACCCATGACTCTCTGCCAGGGCAAAGGAGCGGGCCCCACTGCCACCACCACTCCAAGTGGAGGCAGAATCATACTGGGACCTCCCCAGTCATGGTTTGCCTAGGGTCCCAAATTACCTTAGTCCAACCCTGGTTTCCTCCTCTACTACCACTAGTGGAGCTACACTGTTAGCAGCCCAACGGGGAGAGAAGTGCCAGAAATCCCAAGTGCAAACACACCCTAGGAATGCATTTGGAATTTCAGCTGAGCATAGCTACCAATTGACACCATTTGAGATGCCTTGCCTGCATCAAATCCCTTTTATGTGAGCATCCCAGAAAGCTTTACAAACATTAATGTCACTGTGCCCGCTGAGGTAGGTGAGAGCTTCTAAACACATTGCAGACAAGTGTCCTAGAGAAGAGGAACTAAGTGGGTTATCTGCACCCATAAAATGGTTTTGAGTACTGGTTTATTTTCAGGAATACATATTGGCATGACATATGATTCTCCAGTGTTAAACCTGGATTCAATTTTTTTAAAAAGCATCACTTGGCTTTTGGCCTGTGGAAGTCTGCAAGGACAGCAAAGAAGTCCCCCCAAAATGAGGCTTTTGTGGATTTTGCAGCATTGCAGGGCTTGCGTAGTGTGGAAGTTGGAAGTATTTCTTATTAAACAATTCTGATCTTTGGAAAGCATAGCTCTGTATCTTAGCTCTACAAAAGCTAACCACCCCCAACTGAATCTTTGCCTCTGAAAAACAACAAATATTGCTAAGATGCAGTGTGTTGGAAGGACACTCTAGGGCAGCTGGGTCTGCCAATGCCTTTATACTAGCCCTTTGGAAAGAAGACTTCAGATTCAAGGGTTGTCACATTCAGGCATCTAAATACTACGTTCATATAAAGAAACAGGTCAGCATAAGTTAGACACGAGGACAAATTCCTTCTGACCATTTTGAACCTTATATGTAAACAGCAAGAATAATTTGCCTCTTTTCAGACTGTTCCATTCCTTCTAGTGAGCATCTTTATCTCAACTGCCAAAAGTTGTGCACTGTGGAATTTGAACTACTTAAGACCAGCATAAATTACAAACATATTATTACGTGCCTGATTTTGGAGATTAGCCTCAGCCTTTTGGCATGTACAGAATCGAGCTTAGTTTCCCTATCCCTAAAATTGAGGATAATGATACATAACCTACTTCACAGGCATGTTGTCAGGTCTAACTAGATGTTTGTCAAGCGCTATATAACTACAAAGGGGTACTAATGTCTGTCATAGAGGTGATGAAAGAATCCCAGCTTCCAGCTCTATGCTTATTCCTCTGCACAATGTGACCTCTAAGGCTGCAATGTCACCTCCCCTCATTGCTCCAAAAGTTTTGATTAGGAAAAGGGGCCTCTACGTTTTTTCACTCTTCACTGAAACACATTTTTGGTCTCCCAAAATTTTAGGGATGCAAAATGAAGTGGTGAAAAATGTTTGCAGTGTTGATGTAGCCGTATGAAAAATGTTACTTTTATGCAATTTTTCACCCATCTCTGGAACGACATGTTTAAATTACTAGCAAACTATTCTGGATTTCTCTGCATATTTCCCTGTATAATCTTGTGAAAGGGAAATTAATTGACTAGAACAGGAAAAACGATAACTGTTGGACATAAATGCACTTTTTAAATGCACAATGCTTTTTGATAGAAAATGGAGCCTTTCTATTAGGTTTTGAAGGGATTTTTATGATGATGTTTTAATAAGGAAGTATGTCTTAAAGAATTATGCAATGATACCAGATACCATAAATACCTTCTGACCATGTTGTGAAAATTACATAGTAACTTGTGTGGGAATTACAATGGAAATAATGATAAATGTGCCAGGTTAGTTCACGTGATTTCAGCAGGCCCATGTTCTCCTAACTTTGCAAACAGGTTGGATCCCCACTGCACACCCATGTATTGTCCCACATACTCAGCTTATTCAATAGAATTGAGAAATAAGAACATCTATGAAATGAGAAAGTTAAAATGAAGGAGTTCATGAAGACTGAGGCAAGGAAGACTGTAGCTGTAGAACTGGCTTTGCAATAATTGATATGTTCCGAGAACAGCAAGTGAGAGCCGTTGCAGTTGCCACAGCATTGTTTCTAGTTTGCTTTTATTTTCAGAGTCAACAAACAGGCTGTCACACACTGATATTTGGAAAGCATGAAAGATTCTGAAGTAGTCCAGCCTACATATAGTTTTGGGATCAACTAGGTGATATAGTCCAGTAACTGGACAAACAGCGCCACTCACAGGCCAAACTGAATCACTGCACTAATGTGTTTCAAACCTGTGGAATTTGCAAAGTTAAAACGAATGGAAAACCTAGTTGACTTCATTAAGCCCCAATCCACACCACCCCTTCGACTTGTCAGTCATGGCATAAGAGAAGTTTCACTTAAGATACGTTCTGAATTCACTCTCTGAATTATGCTTGACCATGGCCAACCCAGGATGTGGAAACTGCCAAAAACATGAACTCCACTTTCCCACAAGACAGTTATATATATTTACCCTGGACAGTTTTTCAAAGTACAGGCACAAAAATAACTTCTGCTGAAAGCAAGATTAAAAGGGGCAGTATCCCCTCAGTCACTGCTTCCCCTAATGCCTCCTCCGCTCAGTACCTTAACACTAACCAAACAATAATTCCTGCAATTTGAGAGTGACGGAGCTCAACGATATCCAGGTTAAACTGTCTTTTCATTACAGCAGCTTGGGGCGTGACTTAAGCCATTATAACCCCCCTTCTAATACTTACATCAAGACATACATTTGAGGATTAGATATGAAATTTGTGTTTAGAACTTAGCACATCGTACAAAAATGAAGGTGTGGGCATTGATATGGATATGATAAGGCATGGCATGATTGTGTGGCACTGAAAGACATTATATAATGTCCTGACACATGCCTATATTAATCAGATGCCCACCACTAATCCTCCATATCAGATCCAGGGCCAGATTCTCAGCTGCATGCAGCTTTCACGATCTCCAAGCTGGTTACAGTGCTCTGATTTTCAGCCTGGCATAGGTTAGAGCGGCTGGGGGATTGTGCTCTGTCCACTTTCTGCCCCCACATGGCCTTCTGCACCAACGGCTTTAGGAAGAGAGGCACAGGAGCCATAGAACAGCCTTGGGTATTCCCGCAACATCAGGGCAATGCCAAGCAGGGACTTGTAAGTGTTTCCCACTCCCTTTGTGCTATTTGGGACTAGTATCGTGCTATCCAAACAGACGCCATTAATTAAAACAGTGGTCGATATAAAAGCAAGGTATATTTGTTGGACATATGTACGAGAATACATTTCCAGGCAAAAATAATTAAGCAGCAAGAACATTACCTCATCAGCTCTCATGACTACTTATATATACCCACTCTCCCATTCTCCTAGACCCTGCATTTTGGTGATCATTCCTTCAGCCAAGGAACTAACTCCCTCTAGAATCACTGAGCATATCAGCCAGAAAGGGGTGCTTGAGGCCGATTCAAGACATTTCCTCCTTCTAAGAGCTTGAGGTTTCTGCCTTGACTCACAGTCACTCCTGGCAGTTTGCGAAGCAACGATCTCTATAGGAACAGAACATGCTGCCACTAAGCCACTGACCTGGCCCACATTTCAGCAGTATTTCAGCTATGTATCACAGCTGCTAGCGGCATTTATTTTGTAAATGCACATTACTGAACACAATTTTTTAATTTTCCGAAAGGGTCGTCACAGCCTGTTAAAGAATCTTTACTAAAGCCTGTTTAGCAAAAAAATGGACTTTTGACCTGACTGGCTGTGATATATTCTTGACAGAAAAACTCATAGTACATTGTATCAGTCCACTAGGTGAAACCAGCAAGAATTTATACAGCTCTTCATACCAGGAAAGATCATGCAATAAAAACAGCATATGAAGGAGGCACTTTCAGAACCAAGCTAATCTAACCCTTTCCTTTTGCATTCTTGAAGAACACAAGGTCAACATAATTCCAAGATATTTTTAGGAGACTGTGTTATTTTCTGTTCTACTCATCCAAACAGCTCATTAAGTGCTCTGATGTTGGGGGAATACCCAAGGCTGTTCTAGGTCTCCTGTGCCTCTCTTCCTAAAGCCGTTAGTGCAGAAGGCCATGTGGGGGCAGAAAGTGGACAGAGCACAATCCCCCAGTCGCTCCAGAACAGAAAATCAGAGCCCATTGCAGTCAACATAAAGAGATCCGACTGACTTCAAAGGGCTTTGGATCAGGCCCTAAATCCATTACGCCAGTGCAGGTAAGTAGTATCTGTCCACATCTTTATGTAATTTTAAGAGAAGTATATAAATATATTAGAACCCAAGCACAGCTTTCATCAGCCACTTTGCTTCAATTCTCTATCGCAATTCAACATGCCCAACAGCAAATTTTGTTGTACACTTTTATTTCCACAACCACTTATTAGCATGGTAAACTTTCAGCCCAGAGCATGGGGAATTAGCCAAGCAATGTCAACGATAATATTGCACAACTAATTATTGTGTATCACAGTGAAAAGTTACTCTGCAGTTTCTTGCTATAACTGGCTACTTAGTAGAGAGAGAGAGAGAAATCATAATAATTAAGAGCAATGATTGTTGAACACACTCATTGCCACATTTGAAGAATGAATGAGAGTAAAATGTATTGCTAATCCAGTAATTGTGGGAAAGCAACCATTAAAATATCACAATGTCATCCTCTTACTAGCCTATAAAGTGAAATAAGAAGAGCAAATCCAACTTTAGAACACTTGCAATTGGTCTTTACAGTGGCTTTATAATGGAAACATAAGCTTACAGTCCATGTACCTCATCAGGAATACCTAAAAGTTGTGACCAAGTTAGAGGAACTAAAAGACAAGAGAATGAAAAGGGAGAAGAAGGCAAATGAAGAAGCAGCCCCAGAAATATGGACATTCAAGGTAAGCAGCCATATGTGAACTTCCATAGTGTCTATATTCTCTGGGTCAGTTTGTCTCTTATGAAAAAGTCACGGTTATTTTCTGTCCATCAATTTTTTAAATTTCTCCCAGTCTTCAATGCAGCCTGACTTCTAACATATTTAACTAGCTTCCGGGAAATTCATGCGGGCCCTGGCTTGGTGGAGGAGAGAGAACACGGACATCAACAATGGTTCCTTCTCCCCAATAAATGGCATTTGATGCTTGATGCTTTTGGTTCACTTAGGTGGTTATATCTCCCAAACATAATGGAAATTCCAAAATCAACCAATCATTGACTGGATCAAACAAACTTCTCACAAACCCAAATATACTAGATGAGCTGAGTGCTTCGAATTCAGATTTTTTTTTCTTTTTTTGCCATTGAAAAGAAGAACAAAGCATGGGGTTTTTCTCTGCTGCTGTGTGCCCTAACAAGAGCCCTTTGCCATAAGAATCAGGTATGGTTTAGTAATAAGAGGAATTGTCATAGGCAATGCAATAAATAATTGATTATTCTATGCAGATCTGCTGAATTCCATTCCAGCATGGGGGGATGTTTCCCATGACTATGGAGAGTGATCAGGATATAAAATCAGTTCAAAACAGAAGCCATATTACTGGCAGTCTCTTTAGAGCAGCAGATGTTTGTCAATAAACAAATTTAACTGGGTCTCTCTGATGTTTCATTATCTGAGGCTGAAAAACACCGCTAAATATTTCAAATTTATACAGATTAATCTATTCTCTATTACCATCTAATATACAACAAGATCTAATCTTTATTGGCAAGACCTCTCCATTTCCCTGATGGGAAGGGTAAATTCTATTAATATGAACATGAACAGGTTCTATCTGTATTGCAGTCCTGGTGGCTATTCCCCAGCATACTTTCAATTTACTGAAGTGCAAGAGCCTTTTGTTTATTATGGAAAAAACGCTGACCTAGAATTAAACACAGCAGCCTTGAATTATGGAGAAAGAAGGGAGGTCCTATTCTTCCTTACTGTCTAGTAGGTCAGCTCATGGCACTTCCAAGCGATAGAGAATTTATCACATCCATAGTAATGTGTTCCAGTGGTTGCTTATCTTCACTGTTATAAATGATTGTTTCACTCTTTATCCAACTTTAAGGACCTGGTGAAACCACATGGACATACCTGGGTTCCAAGTACCGTGTTTACTACTTACATACAAACAAACAGGGCCTAGTACATATGCATGGCTCCTCTGATAGCTTCTGGTGGCTTGTGCAAAAGAAAACAGGGAGGCCAATGAGAGGACTCTCAAACTATTTGAAGAGATACTACCCAATACTTACGCACTACAGAAACAATCTATAATTATTGTGTAACTACATATTTTCCTTGCTCCCTGTTGAGCTTGGATTTTCTCATGAACATGGGAGGGAATATAATTCTGGTAAATTCCCCAATTAATTACACACTTGCATTTTAAAAATTTTCACTAACTCAGTTCAATTGATCAAGATCAGCCTTTTAAAAATAACTGCAATTTAGGCACTTAAATTTCTCTCACAAAAATTCGGACACAGAATCGCCTCCCACCCTGAGAAAACAGGATTTCCCCTTCCTCAGAGCACAAAAGGAACAAGCATCCAGGATGTAGTCCAAAAATATATACTTCAAAATTCTGAGCCAAAGTCCACAGAAGTCAATAGAAAGGCTCCCATTGAGCTTTGGATCAGACCCCAAGAGAGTAAGAACATGAGAGCAATTATGTTCTTCATAATTGAGTACAAGAATTTCAGGTCGATATACAATTTGCTTTCAATGGCTTTGTCCATACTGCCCATTCCCCATTCAGGATTATTGACTCTGTGGGTTTTCCAAATTTAGCACCACTATAGGTGGTTCAGAATAACCTTGTGCTGTAATATTCATTAACTTGTATTTACATTGTGATCTAAGCATAAGTTAAGACTAACTTAGTCTTCCTGAAACCATTGAACTCAGCAGGGTAGACTTAGCCCCTCATCTTTGCAAGAAAAATAAACCAATCTCCAGACAGATTACTGTGTGGTGAACTTCAGGTGAGACTTTATAAACTGAGATCCTGCCAGTTCTGTGTCTACACCACAGATTCTTCATAAGAACAGAAGATTATCTAGTGTCTAAAGTCAAAATGTCCTCTCCTCTCCCCTGTCATTCTGCTGTACACCAGTTCATTAGTGCCCTTCAACTCTGGAGGTGGCTACGTGTTTCAGTGATGATGCCTACTCAGTCTGTAAAGTACTTTGGGGTCCTTAGAGATACAAGGTGCTATGTACTCATGTGCGTATAGATATAGATACATACACACACACACACATATATATTATATCACACAAATATAGTATAGTAGTTGAAGTGATATGCACTATTACTCATGTTAAAGTTAAAATATTACCATTGTTTTTGAAAATATTGTGCATGCAAAATATTCACCATCCCACCTTTTAGTGCCAAATTTACTTGAGATTTGGGCTTGTAACAATTTAAGAGTCTGAACTAGAAGAAATGGAGTAGGGGAAATCTCATTAAAGGGAGAACTAAGAAGAGGCTTTCACTTTCATATTGCAATAGCTGTATGTGATGGATTGGCGGTGGCCTGAGCAACTTCAAAGGGGAGATGTAAGGAAGAGTTTCCTATTAAACCCCAAAGCACATATTAATAATCAGCTACAGTATTTTGGAAGCATCAGAAGCTACTTCCAACTTACTCTAGCTTTGTGATGAAGAGCGATACAATGAACTGCAGTGAACTATGTCAGGCTATGTTGAGTCTACAAAAACAATGTAGCCTACACGCAAATTGATTTACACAGCTTTTTTGGAATTCAGTAGCATTTTCTTACCAAAGAGATTTGGATTTTCTCCAAAGAGAAAGTTGTTTTCATTAACCGCACTACAGCTAAGCAACGGAGACAGACAACTAATTTCCTGAAATGCTGAGCACAAATAAAGTCTACAGCTATGTGTTTGGCAGCCTAAGTATTTCCAATCAAAGCAGCTCTGCTTGAAATTAAAAAAATAAATCTAAATATTTTAACATCAGAAGGTATCTATCCAGTAAATCACACGCTCTCAAGAGACAATTGGATTACAGTCAGAAACCACCAGGAAAAACTTTCTGCATGTGGAATTCTGACAGTGGGGTTCTGTTTCTCACCATGCACATTTTTTTTTTTTTTTTGGTAATTAAAACCTATTAGTCCTACATCTCTCTAGCAAAAAGAATTTCAAGAACTTTAAGTAATAATAACCATATTTTCATCTTGAAAGCACTTTATAAATATCAAGTGATGACTCCTCATAGCCACTTTGTAAATTGTGGAGTTTATTATCCATAATACAGAGGTGAGGAAGCTGAGGCAGAGAGTTAAGTGCTTTGTTGAGGACATAGAAGAAGTTCATGGATTAGATCTCATGCTCTCTGAAGAGTATATAGGGGCTAAAAAGGAGAAACAATAGTCCTTTCATTGCAGAAGTTTGTGTAGATGGTGGGACTAGGGGAAGAAGGATGTGGGAGAGGGAGTACCTGTAGTGCTCAAAATTATAGGGATTCTTATCTGTGGCACAGCTTTAAGCAGCCATGGGAAAACTGCCATAAATTAGAGCTGCCTCAGCACCTAGGGTTATTTCTGTCCCAGCAGCACCCAGGAATCCAGCTACCTTTGCATCCCCTCCTCACAGCATAGCATCCGAGAAGAACAGAACATGGTCTTCTGCCAGTAAAGATGTGGTGGTTAGTGATCCAGGCACTCATAGTTATCATGATAGGCAGACACTATTCTGCTATATTATTTGTGTGAATGTGTAGTGGACTTCTTTCTGTCCTCAAATGAAGTGTCACACCAATCCAATACCTGGCAACATGTTTTGAGATATTATAAAATACAACTCATTCCCACTAGTGCTAACAGAGCAACTCCAACAGACAACATAGTCTGAAATATCACATTCTAATTAGCCATTTATCTGACTACACTTAGATTTCCCTACACTGGTTACACAGGAAGTGCCGTCTGCTCAGTGCTGTCTTCTACTGGAGCACAGCATCCTGGAGTATGATTCCATGACTGCTGCCCCCATGCAAGGATATTGCCACATTGATATATGTAGCTCATAAGACTATCCCAGAGAACATCAATTTAAAGTTACTACAAATATATATAGCAACAGAGAGTCCTGTGGCACCTTTAAGACTAACAGATGTATTGGAGCATAAGCTTTCGTGGGTGAATGCCCACTTCGTCGGATGCATACAGATATATATGTGCAAGTTAAGATTAATGGTCCTCTTGTCCCAAAGCTCCTTAGGTGGGGTTATCCTGTAAGATGTCCTTCACCGGAAGGGTGTTTGCACCCAAATGTTTCCACAGTGGAGCCTGAGTTCCATTATTTCAGAATTTCCAGAATAAACCAAATTCTAGGCTCTCAGTGTTTAAAGCAACGTACATCCTGTTCTGTTCTTTATATATGCATCTGTAATTCACTGGTCGTTGTGGTGCCTAGGTAGCATGTACTTGGTCAATCTTTCTCCAAAATTCAGAGAGCTGTCCAAATTCACCACCACACCAGCATTAAATTAACTTTCTTAAGTGGGGCTGTTCTTACTTGGTCTCCAGCTCAACAGGGCTGGGCCCTGGATTCCTAAAAGATCACCTTCAGGCTGCAGGATAGGACTATGGTTGACAATTCTGCTTCTCAGGCACAATGGTGATGTTTATCACAAGGGTATAGCTTGTCTGTGCTGGAGACGGAACTTTCTCAGGGGCTGGTCTAAGGCTCTGGAACCAATTCCTCCAGGATCTAAGAACCACCACAAACCTTTCTGCTTTCTATTCCGAGTGAAAGGCACAGTTCAGTACTAAACATACAGCAGATATCAAACACTATAATAATAAACAATTACATTGAATTGAAAAATCTCTCATACTTTTCCCCTTTGGAGAGAAAAAGGGAGAAAGAGAGCACTACACATAACAGATGTCAGTCACATCACTCACTGCACTACTGGAAGGCCATCAGATACTATGGTAATGAGGGTGGTACAAGAACCTGAATAGAATGCAAAAGAAAAGAAGAAACGTGGCTAGCCATTCTGCAGCTACCATTAATGAGGTAGAGTTCTAGTGGCATATGCCATTCCCTCTTCTATTCACCCTCACTCTCTCTTCACTAACAATACTCTATTATTTTGGTCCTCAAATTAGTCAGTTGGTTTAAATAAATGTAATGAAAATGTTTTAAAGACTGCATATATTTGCTTCTTTTCTTGCTTTTCTTTCCACCCTTTAACATAATTGCAACTAGCCTGTCAAAACTGTGAACACCATCAACATTACAAATCTGCCTTCCCAAGAAACTGAATGCAGGAATTAGAAGATTTGAGTAGAGTCGCTCGGGGATATTTTAGAGGAGGACAGTGTTGGCCTTGGGTTTATGGCAGGAAGTCCTTTGATATTGAAGATAGCCAGTAGTGAAATGCAACTGGCGTCAAAGCATTAACACCTCCAGTGTTCAACTTTCATGTATTAATGGTTAGGCTAACCCTTGCCAACCTCTGAAAAGAGTCTTGAGTGATATTTCAAGGTAAAGTGAGTGGATAAAAATGCCATCAAGAAAAGGTGAGCGGAGAGCATTCTTACGGAAAAACTTGAACACTTTATACTGAAGTGTGATAAGCACTCAAATAAATCTTGTGCAGATCCCTATCTGCTAAGGGTAAGGCTATAAAATCTGGACAGAGATATAAAACTAGGAAAAGAAAACCCGGCCTATTAGGCCTTTTTCAAAGGCTCTGTCTTTCTCCCGCCTATCTTGCTTTTAAAACTTGAGGGTATTTTAAAGCGTCCTGGAGATCAATTCTCTCATCAATTCTAGCTCCACTGTCAAGAGCCACAATCCAACAGCATAGGAATATATGGTGCGTAGAGAGGTTTGGTAGATTTTATTTCATTTCATATGGCCTCAACTGTGTTTTGGTCTGTTTTCAGGATTTACCACAAAATTCTTTTTAGAAAAAACTCTGCAATTTACAAAGGAAACACATTCCCACCCAGGCGAAATACGTGCTCCTGAGGAAAGTGTTTATTGAAATTTAAGTATAAGATGGGGTTCAGTAGGTTTCCAATATTTATCATAGCATTTTTTTTCTTTGAGAGGTTCTTTGTTTTGCCTTATTGTTCTTGACATTTCATACAGCATGTTATGAGTTTTCTCAGAGGAATGCTTTTTCCAGAGAAGCACAAATTGCTGGGTTTTCTCTCATGCTAAGCATTATTAAAAGACGTGCCTTTCCCAAATAATAGATGAAAGGCAAAGTGCCTTATGTGCACTTGCAAAACAGAAGCACAAAGCCTCAGAGAGAAATGTGGTCTAATTTCTAATAATATGAAGAAAATCCTCTCAGCAGGTTGGTGTGTGTGAGCATTTTCTGAGGTAATGCTCCACCAAGACTGGAGATAAAAGCCATGTGAGATCATGTATAGGTAGGAAACAACTTTCCAGATTTCTATTTATGTGGTATATGCCTAGAGTTCTACAGGCTTCAGATGAAAGATTGGAATGCCCATCTCTCCAAGCACAATTCCAGGGGATCCGAAAGCCTAATCCGACTTTAATTCCCTTTAAAAACCACAGAAGCAGCCAAAAGATACAAATAAAAATCAGAATTTAGAATTTTAAGCTAGATCCATATTCTCCCTTACAGTCATCCACTGAGATTTAGCCCTATCAGTAGTTACACTCTTAAATAGATTCTAGATGGATAGTGGCTGATTGCAAAAGTGTTTTGTGGCTCTCTTACTTGGCTGCTTTAGTGATTGCTCTTATTTACATCTATATAGGCTGAAACTCTTAACAGCAGTTGTGTTTCTCAAATGATTCAGTTTAGTCAGATATTTACTAAAGATCATAGTCTACAAGGCTAGGGGGTAAATATTAGGCTTCTCCCAAACCTCCCCTCTCTTATGTTAGCTCCCATAGAAAAGCAGTCAGGGAACTAGTTATTTATAACCTGTGTCAGGAATCACATGATGCCTGGCTTTTAATGGAACACACCCTTTCTAATTACACTCTTGTATTCAATTAACATACTTTAGCTTGTGTTCCTTTTCGGCCCAAATCCTCAGGCTATTCAAGTGCTTTTCATCCTTACCTGCTAATATTTCAGCGATACTGAAATTAGCAGTTTCCATAAAATCACAAATTAATAAATTGCTAATTAATTGACTTACTGAGCAATACTGCATCTACTCTTCTGTCTTTGCTCTGTCCCAGTAAGGAGCAGAGACTGAGAGTAATTAGGCTCATCAGCATAAGTAATCTGGTTTCTGAAGCTCCTGCCTTTGCCTAATGCTTCCCTGTGGATAAGAGTCACAACTTTTTGCCAGATTAAGGACCTGGTCCTGTCCCCAGTGAACCCAATGAAAGATTTGCTACTGACCTCAATAGGAGCAGGATTCCTACCTCAATAATATAGAGCGCTGATATTTCTGATAATTTCCCAACAAATAGCTGGAGTTAAGGAATTGGTCTCCAAATTAACTTCTGGACCTGCAGTGATTGATAAAAGATATTTACACGTTGCACCTTCTTTTTCAATCCACTTTACAAACACTATATTAATCCTTTCCCAAACCCCAGTAAAATAACCACCACACATTACATAGTGGGAAACAGGCAGGGACGTGAGTTGCTCCAGGTTGTATAGTGAATCACTGGTGGAATTTCAGACTTCATTCCCTGTTCTTACAACTAGTCCACACTCCCGCTGCTGCTGTGGACTCAAATGTTTTTCTTAACTAATCACTTCACTGATGTAGTGCTTTCTTTTTGGCAACTGAGGTGCAACATATTTACTTATTTATCATCACATTTGTGATCTGTGATTTGACCAAATCATTTACCATGTTTTATAGGGCCTTGTTACAGCCTGACCCAGCTCCCCACTAGTGTAACTCCTTTAGGGACAATGTGTCAGGATAGTGAGGTACATAGGCTTAGCAAATGAATTTCTTAACCATGGACACTTTACTCTAAAAGCAATTGAGAGGTACAGGACTTTGAAAATAAAGTCCTGAGACACATCCTCCCTGAGTCTGAGCTCAATCTTCCTTGTGAGTCTCAGGTTTGGCAATGTTTCAGGCAGGGCCGGCTCTAGGTTTTTGGCTGCCCCAAGCAAAAAAAATTTTGGCTGCCCCCCGCCACCCCAGCCCTGGGTTCTCTCTTCCCCACTCCTACCTGCACCCCCTGCCGCCCCAGTCCTGGGCTCCCCCCGACCAGTGATGACTCTGCCCGCTCCCCCCTCACCTCCAGCCGGTCCAGCGCTGGCAGGGTCGGGGTAAGCAGTGGGGCTCCCGGGCCGCATCTCAGCCCAGGGTCCCTCCATCCACGGCTCCCACCTCCAGGACCGAGCAGAACCTGGGAGGGCAGAGCCGGGGGACCACCGCCGCAGAGGGCTGAGGAGCCGGGGCAGGGTAGCCCCAGAGGCAGCGGAACCCCAGAGAGCGGGATGCAGGCCCCACACGACAGCGCCCCGCCCTCTATGGCACCGCTGCTGCTGCTTCTGGCTGCCCTGCCACAGTCCCCCCGCCCCCCCCCCCGCGCACGACGTGCTGCTGCTGCCAGGGCCGGCTCTAGGCGTTTGCTGCCGGAAGCACACACACAAAAAAAATGGCCAGAATGCTGCCCTTGAAAATGTATGTGCTGCCCCAAGCCCGTGCTTGGTTTGCTGGTTTGCTAGAGCCGGCCCTGGTTTCAGGCTGGGTTGAGTTTCTTTTGTTCTCTTTCTTCTGCAAGCCCTTCTTACGTATGGTGAGGGTTGGTCGCTTTGCACAGAGCAGCACCCTGTTTTTAAGTAGGTCTCCATCTCTCTGTCGTGTGCTCCACTGGGAAGCCCCAACCCCCTTTCCCAGTCATGCTGTCCCCACCTACCGGTCCCCATTAGTTGAGAGTCATTCGAAGTCAATGGCTCCAGATCTAGGTCGTGAGGACTCTTAGTATTAGTCTTTCAGCAAGCTGTCAAAGCATTTTTCCTGGGGAGGGCAACTATCTGTAATGTAGTTCACTAGGTTGTCTTTGGCCATGTCCAGGCTTGTGTTCAAAACACTACAAACTGGAATTCAAATTTGATACCGAAACCACACTGTCATAGGCCTGGCCCCATTTTCTGATTCATGAGCTATCACTGGCTCTTTATCCCAAGACAGCTCCTTTGCTTTCTTCACATCTTATAAATTGTGCAGAGCCCCACCGAAGTCCACATTGATGGAGGAGTCCTTCACACAGCTACAGGATTGGGGGCCTTAAGATTAAAGTGTTTTATTGTACTTCCGCCTTCATTTTTTTCTACTTAAAGATATGATATTTGAGGACCCTAATCCTGCTTTCTTTATACATCCCAAACTAAGTCAACTCAAACTCAAGGAAGAGCTGGTCTGATAAAGTTTTTGTTTTTATTTTCCAAGTGGAAAATTTAAACAAAAATGGGTGGGAAATCCATTTTCATTTACATTTTCCATGGAAAATGTTGATTTTTCAAGGAAAACTCAAACACCAAAAAATTTCGACCAAAACCAGAAATATTTCAATTCAGAAATGCTGCTGTGTGCCTCAGATGAATTGAAGTTTGGGCGTCTCATGCTCCCATTCCGCTCTAATGGCTGGGTCCTATGGTTGGACTATATCTTCTATGATCCACCGCAGTATCCTCTCTTGGAGAACAGAGGCAGGGCATGATGGGAGTTCCTGGTCATGGTGCATCTTGGGAACGTAGTCCGGCCAGGAAGCACCCAAAGGAGAATGGGGATGTGAGGCAGGTGAACTACAACTCCCACGAGACACTATGGCAACATATCCAAATTGAAATATTTTGGTTCCCAGGTGTTTGGTTTTTCAACAAAAAAAAGTCAAAATTTTTCAGGAAATCATACACTTCAGGAAAAAGGTTGTTTTGTCAAAAGCCCAATTTTCCATTAAAAAACAGTTTTGACTGAAAATTTTCAGACAGCCTTACCTGGGAGTTCTGGGGGTACAGGGAATGCAGGATTTATTATTTCTTTTCATAGTCAACATTTTCTCTTGGCTTTTAATGGATGGCCTGGTCCATTGTAAAAATAACCCAACAACCCTGGATCATCTTCTACATACAAGCTCTGCTGATACTACAGTGTGCTTGCAATTTTAAGTAATAAGACAAAATGTGACTTTTGAGGATCGTTTTACATATGGATGGAGTTTTGGAGGGCACATAGTTGTGGTAAGAAGGGTTTGTTTTCCTTAACTGAATACGCATGAGTTATGGATTAAAGTGAGGCACGTCCCATTTACAGTTGACTTTACCCTATTTAGTGTTGCATACTCGTGGCTGCATAGCAGAACTGTGGCTACTTGTGCCAAGGAGGGTATAAGAAGTTAATGGAACACAGAAAACTCTGAGGTTTTCTGGCGTGAAGCTGATGTAAAACCCACATAAGTGATGCCACACATTTTTGTGATACTGTTTTGAACGTAACAAAACCAGCCACAATGCCTGAATCTCCTGGGAGAAATAACTAAGGCGTACTGGGTGTTAAGACCTGAATTCTTGTCTCAGAAACCATTGACTATGGCAGGAAAGGGGATCTGAAGATTTTACCTAAAGATACAGACATTAAAACTTCTCTTGGTGTTTGAGCCTGTAAGATACAGCAAAGCTAACTATCTACCTTCCATCCAGCAATTATGGAAAGGATGGGGTAGATTCTGATCTCAGTTACACCCAGATCAGGGTTTGGACCAGGAGGTTCAATCCTGTGTTCCTCACAAGTGCCACTCAGCAAAGGGTCAGATTCCATGTGGCTTTACTGCTCCAATGAATAGTGCCAGTGCAGGGCCATCTATATGCCAAGGTGGGAACAGCCCTGTCAGCTCTGTGTTGCCCCTGCAGAAACCCTTAGTACAGAGGGAATTGTTTGTTGGGAATGGGGGAGAGCAGGGAGTGGGTGGATTATTGGCCACAGAAGATGTGGCCGGGATAGTCCTGCAGCCTAGCAAGTCTCTGCTGCTGCAAGCACCAGGGCACTTTGGCAATGAAGTCTGCCCTAGCTTATGGAAGAGCCCTGGAAACAGAAAGCTGCAAGTTCTTGAAAGAGAAGACACAAAGGTGGTGTGAGGCACCTCTTGACCCAGCCTTCTGCATTAAACCTAAGCACATGCTTTGTGCTTAGCTGAACGGGGTCCGTGGTCCTGCATGAGGATTTTCTATGCATTAGAAAAAAATATACAGAAGTATATTATATCTAATAATAAATATTTTCATTTAGGAGACCCAGTAAAACCATTCTTCAGGGGCCATATCATGCCATACATTTTATTAAGCATTTACTTTAATAGTGATTGCCATTACAAGCTGAAATAGGCCCAGGTCCTTCAGATCCAGCACCTGGAATGAGCTCATGTAGCATTAACAGAGACACAAAGTATTGAATTTTCTAAATCAGGGGTTCTTCTTCTTTTCCTCTTTTCCTTCAGGATGCTCTGGCTAGAGCTGATGAAATTCTTCACAGCAAATAATTCACTGTTCTTAATATAGGAGAAAGAAAATCAGACCTCACAAAGATAGAATGGACAGCAAAGAAAAAGGAAATCACAACAATCATTAAAATAAAAGAAAATAAAAGGATCATAAGCTTCTTAATACAGGGGGGAAATGAGTATATTGGAAGAGAAACCAGAGATGCTAAATCTTCCAAATAGCAGCAGCAGTTTCTGCTTTCCATCATTATTATGCAGATCAAGATAAGGCAGCCTCCGAATATGCCCCTGGTCTGTAGATGCAGTATTATTGCTGTTAAAGGAGAGGGTCTACAAAAGGAGACGTGGTAAGTTGAAGCAAAGGGCTGAAATTAAGAAATGGAAAATTCAGACAACTAGGGAAATGTCCCAACTGTAAGAAACACACTTAATGGGTGCTACTTCAAATAAATAAAAACTGAAACACTGTTAGGCTTTGGGATAGCCTCCCAAAGGGAGCCATGTCATTACAGACATTTAAAACTAGCCTGGACACCGCACCAGTAAATGTAACACTCCTGAACTAGTAGTGGGATGGAGTAGTACTGTGCCTTAATAATGAGTAGAGGTTTATCGCCCCCTTGTGAAAAGAGAAAAAAAATTCAGTCTTCTAGGAAAAGGGACACGTGATTTTTGCTTATAGATAATACTGAAAATGTGATGATATGGTGTCCATATAGTAATTTCACTAAACGTAAGGTTAAGGGAGCCAGAGGCACTGTTCTTATTAACAGACTGTAACAATTTTATGTGAAAGAGACAAATGCTAAGCATAAAAAAGGAAACTACAAACATGAGGAACTGAGCCAATTGGGAGTTTTTTTAAAAAAGCAATTTAAACTTCCCAATGCTCCATTCCCCGAGTTGTGTGACTCAGTACTGCATACAATATAGACCTATAATGGTGCTAGCTGGTCCTATGCAGGCCCATCCAGAGAAATCTGGGGCCCTGGTACATCATGTTCACGGTCCCTGTTGTGTGCCAGCCCTCCACTAGACAATCATCCTCCCATTTTGCCCACTTCTGTGGAGGTTTCCTCCATGGGCAGCCCCGGATCTCTCATTCCTTAGCAGCTTTAGCAGAAGACAGAGAGCCCTGAGTATTCTACCCTCTGTACAGACTGTGATGCCATCATGACTCTTTATTGAGCTAGACACAGCGACTTATTACATGTTCTACGTCCTGCCTTTCCCGGGCTGCATTCTCCACCCCTCTACTGTCCCTGTCAGACTCAGACCCACTCACCGTTCACCTCTTCCTTTTCATCTCCCTCGTTTTCCATTCTCTCACCCCTCTTCTCACTTAGCCACTGGTCCCTTCTCCACCCTCTTTTTCCTTGCCCCACGCTACTCCCCACCTCATCTTCCTTCTCCACTGCTCCTTCCCACTACTTTGCCACACCTCCTCCTTTTCCTCCCCGCTTCTTTTCCCTGAGCTTCTACCCACCTCACCATGCACCCTCCTAAGATAAAATGACTACCGACGCTTACTAGCTTTTTCTCACCCTCTGCTGTCTTTTCTATGTTAACTGTAAGCTCTTCAGGGTAGGAACAGTCTCTTAACTATGTATGGGGATTGCCTACCATAAAGTGCCGATGGCTTGTGTGCACTATAGCCCAGATTGTTAAAAGTATTTAGGCATTGCTCTGCTCAGCATTGCAAGGCCTAAGTGACTTAGGAGTCTAGAGTCTTATTCACTTAGGAGCATAAATTCCATTGACATTCAATAAGACATTCAATATTCTTAAGGGCTCACCTTTGAAAATGAGACTTAGGTCTTGCAATTCTGAGCAGAACAATGTCTAGATACCTTCAAAGATCGGGCCTATGTCAATACAAATCAGTATTACTATTTCTACTATTAATAATAATAATAATCCTGCCTGACATAATGCTTCTATAGCTTTACAATTACATCTCACCTAAACACTCCTTTGTGACATTTCCACCAAGTCACCATAGCAATACAGCCTTAAATATTATTTGATCATAAATAACAGAGGACTTATATTGTGAGGAACAAAAAATGTAACAGCCTTCTACAGTAATCCTGTTGCTTTTACTGTGCTGCAGTGGGTTTTGTTGCCTCCCCTGATTCAGAATAAACAAAGCATAAATCCTATCCAAATGAAGGTTTTGCTAAGTCCTGCTAGCATAATGTAATACCCACTCATTATCACAAGCAGTGTATTATTACCACTTAGCTTAGTAAATATTTAAAATTATATTACAGTAAAGAATACAAATTCACCTACGTGCCTTTACTGTGCTTAGTTGTGAAATTTAATAAACACAGTTTTATAGCTACTATATTTGAATACAATTAGTTCCATACATTTCCAGCTTAATAAGAAATAATACATATTCATTTCTGCTCATTAACAGTCAGTAAATAACTCTTAGCTAATGAACATTCAATTATGCTCCATGAATACATTGTGGGATAAATTCTCTTTTTGTTGCTCGTATCAGTTCACTTCAATTCAGTTTTTTCTAATTAAAATTATTTTGCCTCATGTAGACAAAACTGGGGTTTTTGAGTCCCTGGAGACTTCTCTAAGACTTCTTTTTTATCTCTATGTACTGTCAGCTCCCTAATTAATGTTTTAAATAGGGTAAACTTTACTGTTCCTCCTGGGTTTAGTTCAAAGGGAAAAAAACAGTAAGATTTTATATTTCATACACATGCAATTCACTGATTCTTTCTTTTTCTTGTAAATCTACTTTTTTCTTTTGTTTTAAAGTGAACTTAGTGATCATGGAAGATGACATTACAAGAGTCCTGGGAGTTGGATACATAATCCTCCATCACCAATTTGGACTTCCTTTGACCAAGGAAACATACACATACACCTCTACCTCAATATAACGCTGTCCTCGGGAGCCAAAAAATCTTACCCCGTTATAGGTGAAACCGCGTTATATCGAATTTGCTTTGATTAGCCGGAGTGCGCAGCCCTGCCCCCCTTCCCCCTCCCCCCCCCCCCCCCCCGGAGCACTGCTTTACCGCGTTATATCTGAATTCATGTTTTTTCGGGTCGTGTTATATTGGGGTGGAGGTGTATAAGAAATTCCCATCAAAGTGTCCAGTTCTATGGCAGGGAACTCCTTGATGTAAATGAGAGTATGTGTGACATGGGCAGCGCCTGCTGAATCAGGCCCTAAGTCAATACTGACTTTACCTTCAGTTAAAATCAGCAAGCCACATCTAACATCATTTAGCTAACTGTTCAGTGTATCGAGGTAGCCATATAGGCCCTGATCCAGTGAAGGATTTAAGCAAATGCTTCTCTTTAAATCCCATTGACTTTCATGGGACTAATCACATGCAAGCTAAGCACATGTTTAAGTGGTTTGTGGAGACCCTGTGCTGCACTTCTGATACACGACTTGTAAACCTAAGGGACCTGATTCTGGGTGCTTGTTTTTTCCTGCTTTATTCCACTCAAGTGGTGCAAATTGTGGGGGAAGCCAGATTAAATGGCTACCTGGGAATTATCTCAGCATAGGGGGAGTCTCCTCCCTGTTGTAGGGTGCATGCCCATGGGAACAAAGTATCACTTTACTGCCATTATACTCCAGCTATTCTTGGATGCCTGAATGACCCATTAAAGCACTGGACAGTCCAACTGTCAGGCTACTCTAGTTTACGCAGGAGGGAGAAGCAACTGAGTCTGACCCCCACCCTAATGCTTCTGAACCAGTAGAGGCAACAGAGACTGTGCCCCTAGATCTTGGGCAGATTAGCCCCGGGAGAGGAAATTTTGGATGGGACCAGGAAGAAGACCCAAGGTATGACAATATTAGGAAGGAGGTGACTGAAATAGATGGGGTCCCCGTGGAAGGGAAAACCCAGGGACCAGGACCCTACTTCATAATGAAGAAGGATCTCTTATACCGGGTTGCACCAGTACAGGGGCAGAAGGTACAGCAGATCCTGGTACCTCAAAAACACCAGAACGCTGTATTAAGTCTTGCTCATAGTCATCTTTTTGGGGGGCATTTGGGGGTAGAGAAGACCCTGGCACAAGTCCTACGATGGTTCTTCTGGCCCGGAGTACATGAAGTGCGGAGGTACTGTGCCTCCTGCCCGGAGTGTCAGCTGCACAGTCTCCGTCCCCACTTGAGGGCACCTTTAGTACCCCTTCCCATCATAGAGATCCCCTTCGAGCGAATAGCCATGGACCTAGTGGGACCCCTGGAGAAGACGGCTCGGGGCCACCAATATATACTTGTTGTTTTGGACTATGCTACTCGCTACCCAGAAGCCGTCCCCCTGCGGAACACGGCCTCTAAAACTATAGCCAAAGAGCTGGTGGGGATCTTTGCCCAAATGGGGCTACCGAGGAAGATATTAACTGACCAAGGAACCCCATTTATGTCGAAGCTAATGAAGGACCTCTGTACGCTGCTCCATATACATACCCTGAGAACTTCGGTCTACCATCTGCAGACTGATGGGTTGGTAGAAAAGTTTAACCGAACCCTCAAGGCTATGATAAGGAAGGTGGTAAGTCGGGATGGGAAGGATTGGGACACCCTACTACCCTACCTTATGTTCGCTATCCGGGAGGTACCTCAGGCCTCAACTGGGTTTTCCCCCTTCGAGTTATTATACGGGCATCACCCCCGTGGCATACTAGATATCGCCAAAGAGATCTGGGAAGAGGAAACCAATGAGGGGAGAAATATAATAGAGCATGTATTGCAGATGTGAGACCGGATAGCCCGGGTTACCCCTATTGTACGGGAACATTTGGAGAAGGCACAGGAGGCCCAGCGAACCCATTACAATCGCCAGGCAAAAGTGCGACAGTTCCAACCAGGGGATCGGGTTATGGTGTTGGTACCCACAGCAGAAAGCAAGCTTCTGGCCCAATGGCAGGGGCCTATGAGGTGGTTGCACCCGTGGGGGAAGTAACCTACAAGGTGCGGCAGCCAGGACGCAGAAAACAAGAACAGATTTATCACGTTAACCTTCTGAAACCCTGGCATGCACAAAAGGCATGCACAATGGTCCAAAAAGACCTAAGCCAGGAAAACAAGCCTTCCAAACAGGAGAGAGTGTCTCCCAATTTAACACCAGACCAGAAGAATGAGGTGTCTGAGATGATCTTCTGGAACCAAGATGTGTTCTCAACAAAACCGGGTTGAACAACCGAGACATATCACCACATCGTCACGAACCCTGGGGCCAGAGTAACAATGAGGCCCCATCAGGTGCCAGCGGTAAAAAGGGAGGAAATAAAAGCAGAAGTAAAAAAAATGCTGGTGTTGGGGATTATCGAAGAATCCCACAGTCAGTGGTCCAGCCCAATCGTGCTGGTGCGCAAACCTGATGGCACCACAAGATTTTGCAATGACTTCCGGCGACTAAACTAAGTATCCCAGTTCGACGCGTACCCCATACCTCGCTAGTGGAGATGAGCTAGTGGACCGTCTGGGTAATGCCCGGTACTTGACTACCCTAGACTTGACAAAGGGGTACTGGCAGATTCCCCTTGCAGAAGACGCAAAGGAAAAGACTGCGTTCTATACATCAGAGGGTCTTTTTCAATATACTGTCCTCCCTTTTGGACTACATGGGGCCCCAGCTACCTTCCAGCGCCTCATGGACAAGCTATTACGCCCGCATAACAGTTATGCTGCTGCCTACTTGGATGATGTGATCATTCATACCCCAGACTGGGAAACCCACCTGGAGAAGGTGGAGGCAGTCCTCGATACCTTCAGGCGAGCTGGCCTTACAGCAAACCCTGCCAAGTGTGCTGTAGGGTTTCCGGAGGCCAAATACCTTGGCTACATTGTGGGAAAAGGTCTGGTAAAACCCCAAGTGAACAAGTTAGAGGCCATCCAAAATTGGCCCCGACCAAGTCGCAAGAAACAAGTCGGGGCGTTTCTAGGTGTGGTGGGGTATTACCAACGATTTATCCCCCACTTTGCCACAAGGGCAAGCCCCCTGACAGACCTAATGAAAGCCCGAGGACCTGATCTGGTGAGATGGTCTGACGCAGCAGAGGAAGCATTCACAGACCTACGGACTGCCCTCTGCAGTAACCCCGTACTGATAGCCCCTGATTTCACCAAGGAGTTTATCCTGCAGACAGATGCATCGGAAGTAGGGTTGGGGGCCGTTCTATCACAGATGGTCGGGGAGGAGGAACACCCAATTCTATACCTCAGTCGGAAACTCCTTCCAAGGGAACAAAAATATGCAGTGGTGGAGAGAGAATGCCTCACTGTAAAATGGGCCCTGGAAACATTGTGCTACTACCTGCTCGGGCGCAGATTTGTCCTCCTGACCGACCATGCCCCTCTTCAATGGATGCAGCAGAACAAGGAGAACACCACAAGGGTGACCAGATGGTTCTTATCCCTTCAACCTTTCCAGTTCCGTGTGCAACACAGAGCAGGGAGCCGTCATTGCAACACCAATGGCTTGTCACGTATGCACTGTCTGGCATCCCAAGCTGCCCAATCCCTTTGCGTTGAGCAGGGGGAGGGATATGTGACAGACCCAGACCAGTGGGGTACAGGAGTCTGGTAGAGGGCAAATATACTGGTCACTGGATGAGTCGTTTTCTGTTTCCTGAGTGACCAGAGCAGGGGCTGCACTAGAATAATCAGGAACCTGCTAGAACCAGTTAAGACAGGCAGGCTAATTAGGACACCTGGAGCCAATTAAGAAGAAGCTGCTAGAATCAATTAAGACAGGCTAATCAGGGCACCTGGGTTTTAAAAGGAGCTCACTTCAGTTTGTGGTGCGAGTGTAAGGAGCTGGGAGCAAGAGGCGCAAGGAGCTGAGAGTGAGAGGGTGTGCTGCTGGAGGACTGAGGAGCACAAGCATTATCAGACACTAGGAGGAAGGTCTTGTGGTGAGAATAAGGAAGGCCATGGGGAAGTTTGGAGGGAGTTGTAGCTGTCATGCAGCTGTTACAGGAGGCACTGTAGGCAGCTACAGTCCACAGGGCCCTGGGCTGGAACCTGGAGTAGAGGGCGGGCCTGGGTTCCCCCCAAACCTCCCAATTGACCTGGACTGTGGGTTCTTCCAGAGGGGAAGGTCTCTGGGCTGTTCCCCAACCCACATGGTGAATCTCTGAGGCAAGAAAATCCACCAATAAGCGCAGGACCCACCAAGATAGAGGAGGAACTTTGTCACAATAGTTAAATAGATACCTCTAGAAACTGATCACTCCTAGTATGTTTTATTATCCTTCTATAATGTGACCCCTTTCTGTTTCTAGATCTGCCATTAAAAATGATCCTTTATTATTCTGGACCATAGCTTGTGCTACTGATTTTCCTTTCTCAGTCTGTGTTTTGGCTACCTAACAAATGGTAATTTACACATAGAGTGTGATTCTTTTCTCACACCAGTTTTACACCAGTATAACAGTATTGGCTTCATCTGAACTGCTTCTAATTTACACCAGTGCGAGCAAGAGGAGAGTCAGGCCCATCAGATTTAGTAATCTCTTATGGCATTATTTGTGCAGGGTTATTGTAGCCCGCCTTGAGACAGGGCTGTGGGGATCAGTTACTGAACAGTGCTGAGTTTTGTTGTGGTAGAGCATTGTGACCACCAGATGGGGCTCGTTTTTCAAAAGCAAGTGGGAATCTGCTTCAAACATAAAGTGGATTTTCAATTTATATGTCAGAAGTGCTTTGTGAGTGTGTTCTATAAAGATAAGACACTGGGGCTAATCAGGATAATTAATCAGCGAAAACCTATAAGGAGCAGCATCTGTTAGCTTGTGGTACAGAGGAGAAATGACTGACAGCAGATTTCAAAAATGTGAGAGTGCATGTATTTAGTCTCATACTTTGGAATATGTATTTTCTTCCATTCCATACTTTTTGGAAATAAACATTAAAATGAGTTTCTGGTGTTTTATTTCCCATCATTATGGTATGAAGATATATAGGAACACATTCTAGCTAACGCAAAGAAAGGAGAGTTATTTCTTCACAAAATGAGTACTAAGGGGAAGACGTTAATGTGGTATAATTTGTCATAGCACCACTGATGTCAATGAAGTTATGACAATTTACACCAAAGGAAAATCTGCCCTCTACAGGATATATTCTGCAAAAATGGCATTATTATAATTTGCCCTCTACAGGATATATTCTGCAAAACATGGCACCATCTGCTGGCATGTTCCGCATGGGTTGTATGTACAGACTGCAGCTGTACTAGACGCAGGGGTTTAACATCAGCAGATTTAACTGCAGGATCAGAATCTTAGATTGTAAGATCTTCTGGGCAATAATCTATCTTCCTACATCTCTGCAAAGTGCTTAGAATACTCTTATGTGCTAGATCAATATTTTATAGTAATAAGAATAAACTACTCTTAAATTGTACATATATAACACTGTATGTTTATCTGTGGATTTTGGTGATGTACAATAAAAAAACACTAGATAGACATAAAATTCATTGTGGTGATATTATTATTATCAGTAGTAGTCATTTGTATTGAGGTAGCACATAGGCGCTCCAGTCATGGACCAGGACTATTGTGCTAGGGGCTGTACAAACACAATAGATGGTCTCTGCCCCCAAGAGGTTACAATATACCTCACTGACATGAATTCCAGAACAATGGCTGGATTACAAATGAATGCCCGTAAAAAAATTTCACCTCACCACCTCATCATGTATTCTGGTATGTGACATATTTTACAGAAAGACTCTTTCAGAATGTTAAAACATTTTATTTGCATTATGTGCTTCTCTCTCACTGCAAAGCTAAACTCTCTCAATGGCATAAATCCAATTGTACTGATCGTGGAGGGGAGAAAAAAATATAATCAATATTTTAAAAATTGTGTGAAATTTCCTAAAATAGATTTTCTATACATAAGAACATCATGACTGTAAGACTCAATAACTTGAGATCTTTGAAGCAGCACAAGAAATGAAAGAATTAGAAAGCTAGGATTCTCCTCTATCCAATGGGATAAAGCTCCTGGCCAGATCTCCAGTTCATGTAAGCCACTGAAGCTCCCTGGAGTTAGAAGTAGTCTCAGTGGGTGAGGATTAGTGGGCAGAGTCCAGGTGAGATGGTCAAAGATGCTTGATAAGTGCCATTTAACATGAGTACCACCACCACATGCTTTATATATACCTAAATCTGAACTCAAATAGCAACTGGAAATGAATTTGATATAGAAAAAGAGGGTCTGATTTTTGAAGATGCTGAGCACCTGCAACTCTCAATGATTTAAAATATCCATATCACCAAAGCACTACACAAAAAACCTGGCTGTGCTCAAGAGGTGGAAGGTTAGAGAGAATAAACAAGAGAGATCACACCTAAGCTGTTGCAAACAGGAACATTATGTTTACTCAGCTTCCACTTTGCTGCTTCCTGCATGAAGATCACACTGTACAGGGTAGAGAAGCTGAGGCTCAGAATAGTTGGCCATGTGAAGCAAGGTCTAACCGTCAACTGGATGGCAATTCTGTGTCTCCTGCATTAAGCTTGGAGCTCCTAATTTATGTTAGCTCAGCTGCTAAAACTATAACCCCAGATTTCTTCTCCTCATCTCAGTTTATTTAATTATAAAATGGAATATCCAGGATGAACATTCACTCTTGTCCTGCTATCCGTTACTGAAACAAAACCTTTTAATGCTTCCGAACCACATTTTTTGACATTACTATTCTATGGGAAATTCGAGTTTCCAACTAGTTCTAGCCATGACCCATGGAGTCAGGGCTTTAAAAGATCAAGGATTGGCAGAGAAGGTCACTTTTGAATTCAGGGCACTATGGCTCTAGGCCTAGAAGCTTGAGTCTTGGCATCATCCCAAATGGGAGGAACGTGAGTGAGAGATTTAGTACCTAAGTGTCCTTTATTATAAGTGGGGACGGGTGTTACAGAAGGAGAATTAGGCAGAGCCTTAATCTCTAAACAAAGCTCATTTAAGCCCAGTTGGGGTGTTTGTATGCTCTATGGAAGACAAGGACAAATTACTGGGGCCTGGCTTCCCCCCTCCCCCTTGTAGGCCCTGTTTAGCTGGTCTGCCCTTGTTGGGGGGCCCGAATAAATTCCGGGCCTGGCTTCCCCGGTTTCCCCCCCGCATCTCGTTGGCCCTGTTTAGCCGGTCCGCCCTTGCTGGGGGGCCCGGAAATTTTTTTTCACCGGGGCCCGAACCCGCTCTCAGCGGCCCTGTGGAAGCCAGACAAATCTCTCCACCAACTAAGAATGGCCATGCACCACCACTCACAGAATCGAGAAAGAGCTATCTATCCGTCAATCCTTTCCGTGTCCGGGCCGGGTGAGGTTTCCCGTGTTGAGTCAAATTAAGCTGCAGGCTCCACTCCCGGAGGTGCCCTTCCATCAATTCCTTTAAGTTTCAGCTTTGTAACCATACTCCCCCCGGAACCCAAAGACTTTGGTTTCCCATAAGCTGCCCAGCGGGTCATGGGAATAACACCACCGGATCGCTAGTCGGCATCGTTTATGGTCGGAACTATGACAGTATCTGATCATCTTTGAACCTCCGACTTTCATTCTTCGTTAATGAAAACATTCTTGGCAAATGCTTTCTCTTTGATCCATCTTGCGCCAGTCCAAGAAATTTCACGTCTAGCGGCACAATACGAATGCCCCCAGCCGTCCCTCTTAATCATGGTCCCGGTTCCGAAAACCAACAAAATAGAACCGGAGTCCTATTCCTAGCTGGAGTATTCCGGTGACCAGCCTGCTTTGAACACTCTCATTTTTTCAAAGGAAATGCTTCGGACCCCCAGGACACTCAGTTAAGAGCATCAAGGGAGCGCCGAGAGGCAGGGGCTGGGACACGCGGGAGCTCGCCTCGCGGTGGACCGCCAGCTCGATCCCAAGATCCAACTACGAGCTTTTTAATGGCAGCAACTTTAATATATACTATTGGAGCTGGAATTACCGCAGCTGCTAGCACCAGTCTTACCCTCCAATGGATCCTCGTTAAAGGATTTAAAGTGTACTCATTCCAATGACAGGGCCTCGAAAGAGTCCTGTATTGTTATTTTTCATCACTACCACCCTGGGTCGCGAGTGGGTAATTTGCACGCCTGCTGCCTTCCTTGGATGTGGTAGCTGTTTCTCAGGCTCCCTCTCTGCAATCAAACCCTGATTCCCCGTTACCCGTGGTCACCATGGTAGGCACAGGAAGTAGCACTGAAAGTTGATAGGGCAGACATTCAAATGCATCATCGCCGCCACGGGGGCGTGCGATCGGCCTGAGGTTATCTAGAGTCACCAACGTGGCCGGGCAAGCCCGGGTTGGTTTTGGTCTGATAAATGCATGCATCCCTGGAGGTCAGAACTCGTCAGCATGTATTAGCTTTAGGATTACCACAGTAATCCAAGTAAGGGTTAGAGCGACCAAAGGAACCATAACTGATTTAATGAGCCATTCGCAGTTTCACTGTACCCGCCATGTTTACTTAGACATGCATGGCTTAATCTTTGAGACAAGCATATGCTACTGGCAGGATCAACCAGGTAGCCACGATCCGGAAAGGAGGAGCGGGGGCCGCGCAACAAGGACTGGAGGCACCCCTGCCCAGAGGGCCGCACCGGCCTTGGAAAATTTTTCGGACTCAGAAAAAAAATTTCAGCCCGCTTCCTCCAGGTTGACATGGTGGCCGAGCGGGAACTTGGAAAACTTCTCGGACTTGGCAAATATTTTTCAGACTCGGCAAAAAAATTTCAGCCTGCTTCCTCTGGGTTCACCTGGTGGCCGAAGTGGGGACTTGGAAAATTGTTCAGACATGGCAAAAAAATTTCAGCCTGCTTCCTCCGGGTTCACCTGGAGTCCGAGCAGGAACATGTAAAATTTTTCAGTCTCGTCAACAATATTTCAGCCCGCTTCATCGGGGTTGACATGGTGGATGAGCGGGGACTTATAAAATGTATCGGACTCAGCAAAAATTTCTCAGACCGCTTCCTCCTGTTTGACATGGTGACTGAGCGAGGACTCGGAAAATTTTTCGGACCTGGAAAAACATGACATAGCAGAGAACAGACATGGATCCCTGGCACAGTGTGGAGGAATATGGAGCCGTAAATCCCTGTGTTTAGCCCCATATTGCCATGGAGGTGGTGCAGGTGTGGAAGGGCCGGCCATGCACCTTCCAAAGACAGGCCCCTCCCGGCACATCAGCAAGTCCCCGCTCGGCCACCACGTCAACCCGGAGGAAGAGGGGTTAAAAATTATTGCCAAGTCCAAAAAATTTTCCAAGTCCCCGCTCGACCACCAGGTGAACCTGGAGGAAGTAAATTGAAAAAATTTTGCCGAGTCTGAAAAATTTTTGCCGAGTCCAAAATATTTTCCAAGCCCCGCTCGGCCATCCGGACAATCCATAGGAAGCGTGATGAAAAATATTGGAGAGTCCAAAATATTTTTGCTAAGTCCGAAAAATTTTGCAAGTCCACACTCGGCCACCAGGTCAATCAGTATGAAGTGGGCTAAAATATTTTTGCCGAGTCTGAAACATTTTCCAAGTCCCCGCTCGACCCCAGGTCAAACTGGAGGAAGCGGGCTGAAAAAATTTGCCGAGTCCGAAAAATTTTCCAATCCCCTGCTCAGCCACAAGGTCATCACGGAGGAAGAAGGCTGAAATTTTTTTTTCCCTTGTCCGAAACATTTTCTAATTCCCCGCTGGGACACCAGGTCAAGCCGGAGGAGGCAGGCTGAAAAATTTTTGACAAGTCCAAAACATTTGTGCCAAGTCCTAAATATTTTCCAAGTCTCCGCTCGGACACCTGGTCAGCCCGGAGGAAGCGGGCTGAAAAATTATTGCCGAGTCCCAATATTTTTTGCTGAGTCTGAAAAATTTTACATGTCCCCGCTCGGCCCCCAGGTCAACCCGGAGGTTGCAGGATGAAAAGTTGTTGCTGAGACTGAAAAATTTATGCTGATTCCAAATAATTATTTCCAAGTCGGAGAAGTTTTCCAAGTCCCCGCTCGGCCACCAGGTCAACCCGAACGAAGCGTGCTGAAAATTTTTGCCAAGACCAAAACATTTGTGCCATATCCTAAACATTTTTGCTGAGTCCAAAATATTTTCCAAGTCCCCGTTCGGCCACCAGGTCAACCCGGAGGAGGAGGGCTGAACGCTTTTGCCAGCTCCAAAATATTTGTGCCAAGTCTGAAAAATTTTTGCCGAGTCCAAAATATTTTCCAAGTCCCTGCTTGGCCACCAGGTCAACCCGGAGGTTGCAGGATGAAAAATTGTGGCCGAGACTGAAAAATTTATGCTGATTCCAAATAATTATTTCCAAGTCGGAGAAGTTTTCCAAGTCCCCGCTCGGCCATCAGGTCAACCCGGAGGAAGTGGGCTGAAAATTATTGCCGAGGCCAAAACATTTGTGCCGAGTCCGAATAATTTTTGCTATGTCCTAATATTTTCCAAGTCCCCGCTCGGTCACCAGGAGGAGGGCTGAACATTTTTGCCAAGTCCAAAACATTTGTGCCATGTCCTAAAAATTTTTGCTGAGTCCAAAATATTTTCCAGGTCCCCGCTCGGCCACCAGGTCAACCCGGAGGAAGCAGGCTGAAAAATATTTGCCGACACAGAAATATTTATGCTGAGTCCGAATAATTTTTGCCAAGTAGGAAAAGTTTTCCAAGTCCCTGCTCAGCCACCAGGTCAACTCGGACGAAGAGGGCTGAAAAATTGTTGCTGAGACTGAAAAGTTTTCCAAGTCCCTGCTCAGCCACTGAGTCAACCAGGATGAAGCAGGCTGAAAAATTGTTGCCGAATCCTAAATATTTTCAAGTCCCCACTCGGCCACCAGGTCAACCTGGAGGAAGCGGGCTGAAAATTACTGCCAACACAGAAAAATTTTTGTCGAATCCTAGATATTTTCCAAGTCGCCGCTCGGCCATCAGGTCAACCCGGAGGAAGCGGGCTGAAAATTATTGCCGAGGCCAAAACATTTGTGCCGAGTCCGAAATTTTTTTGCCAAGTCCTAAATATTTTCCAAGTTCCCGCTCGGCCACCAGTCAACCAGGACGGAGCGGGCTTAAAAATTCTTGCCGAGACTGAAAAGTTTTCCAAGTCCCCGCTCGGCCACCAGGTCAACCTGGAGGAAGCGGGCTGAAAATTTTGTGCTGAAAGAGAAAAGTTTTTGCCGAGTCCGAATAATTTTTGCCAAGTCGGACAAATTTTCCAAGTCCCCGCTCAGCCACCAGGTCAACCCGGAGGAGGAGGGCTGAAATTTTTTGCCAAGTCCAAAATATTTGTGCTGAATCTGAAAAATTTTTGCCGAGTCCCAAATATTTTCCAAGTCCCTGCTAGAATCAGGTCAGACCGGATGAATCGGGCTGAAAAATTGTTGCCAAGACTGAAAAATTTATGCTGACTCTGAATTATTTTTGCTGAGTCCAAAATATTTTCCAAGTACCTGCTTGGCCACCAGGTCAACCCAGAGGAAGCGGGCTGAAAAATTATTGCCAACAAAAAGTTTTTTTTGCCAAATTGGAAAAGTTTTCCAAGTCCCCGGTCGGCCACCAGGTCAACCCGGAGGAAGCGGGCTGAAAAATTATTGCCGACATGGAAAATTTTTTCCCGAGTCCTAATAATTTTTGCCAAGTCGGAAAAATTTTCCAAGTCCCCGCTTGGCCACCAGGTCAATCCGGAGAAGCGGGTTCAAAAATTATTGTTGACAAAAAAAATTTTTGCCGAGACCTAAATATTTTCCAAGTCGCTGCTTGGCCATCATGTCAAACCTGAGGAAGCAGGCTCAAAATTTTTACCAAGTCCAAAACATTTGTGCCCAGTATGAATAATTTTTGCCAAGTCAGAAATATTTCCCAAGTCCCCACTTAGCCACCAGGTCAACCCAGAGGAAGCGGGGTGAAAAATTTTTGCTGACACAGAAGTATTTTTCCCAGGTCTGTACAATTTTTGCGAAGTCGGGAAAATTTCCCAAGTCCCCGTTTGGCCACCAGGTCAAACCAGAGGAAGCGGGCTCAAAAATTATTACCGACACAAAAATTTTTTGCCAAGTCCTAAATATTTCCCGACTCCCCACTCAGCAAGCAGATCAACCCGGAGGAAGCGGGCTGAAAATTTTTACCAAGTTCAAAACATTTGTGCCGAGTCTGAATAATTTTTGCCGAGTCCAAAATATTTTACAAGTCCCCGCTAGGCCATCAGGTCAACCCTGAGGAAGAGGGCTGAAAATTTTTGCCAAGTCCAAAACATTTGTGCCGAGTCCGAAAAATTTTTGCCACGTCCTAAATATTTCCCAAGTCCCTGCTTGGCCACCAGGTCAACCCGGAGAACCAGGCTCAAAAACTATTGCCGACACAGAAAATTTTTTCCCGAGTCCAAATAATTTTTGCCAAATCGGAAAAATTTTCCAAGTCCCCGCTTGGCCACCAGGCCAAACGGGAGAAGCGGGCTCAAAAATTATTGCTGACACAACTATTTTTTGCCGAGTCCTAAATATTTTCCAAGTCCCCGCTTGGCCATCAGGTCAACCCGGAGGAAGCGGGCTGAAAATTTTTGCCAAGTCCAAAACATTTGTGCTGAGTCAAAAAAAATGTTGCCAAGCCCTAAATGTTTCCCAAGTCCCTCCTTGGCCACCAGGTCAACCTGAAGGAAGCGGGCTGAAACATTTTTGCCGACACAAAATAATTTTTGACGAGTCCGAATAATTTTTGCCAAGTCGGAAAAAATTTCCAAACCCCTGCTTGGCCACCAGCTCATCCCGGAGAAGCGGGTTCAAAAATTATTGCCGAGACTTAAATATTTCCCGAGTCCCCGCTCGGCCATCAGGTCAACCCAGAGAAGCGGGTTCAAAAATTTTTGCCGAGTCCGAATAATTTTTGCCAAGTCGGAAAAATTTTACAAGTCCCCGCTCGGCCATCAGGTCAACCTGGAGGAAGCGGGCTGAAAATGATTGCCAATTCAAAAATATTTGGGCCGAGTCCGAAAAATTTTTGCCGAGTCCCAAATATTTCCCAAGTCCCTTCTTGGCCACCAGGTCAACCTGGAGGAAGCGGGCTGAAAAATTTTTGCAGACACAGAAAAATTTTTCCCGAGTCCGAATAATTTTTGCCAAGTCGGAAAAATTTTCCAAACCCCCGCTTGGCCACCAGCTCATCCCAGAGAAGTGGGTTCAAAAATTATTGCCGACACAAAATTTTTTTGCCGAGTCCTAAATGTTTCCCATGTCCCTCCTTGGCCACCAGGTCAACCCGGAGGAAGCGGGCTGAAACATTTTTGCCGACACAGAATAATTTTTGCCGAGTCCGAATAGTTTTTGCCAAGTCGGAAAAATTTTCCAAACCTCCGCTTGGCCACCAACTCATCCTGGAGAAGCAGGCTCAAAAATTATTGCTGACACAAAAAGTTTTTGCCGAGTCCTAAATATTTTCCAAGTCCCCACTCGGCCATCAGGTCAACCCAGAGGAAGCGGGCTGAAAATTTTTGCCAAGTCCAAAACATTTGTGCCATGTCCAAAAAAATGTTGCCAAGTCCTAAATGTTTCCCAAGTCCCTCCTTGGCCACCAGGTCAACCCGAAGGAAGTGGGCTGAAACATTTTTGCCGACACAGAATAATTTTTGCCGAGTCCAAATAATTTTTGCCAAGTCGGAAAAATTTCAAGTTCCCGCTTGGCCACCAAGCGAAACAGGAGAAGCGGGCTAAAAAATTATTTCCGACACAAAAATTTTTTGCAGAATCCTAAATATTTTCCAAGTCCCCGCTCGGCCATCAGGTCAACCCAGAGGAAGCGGGCTGAAAATTTTTGCCAAGTCCAAAATATTTGTGTTGAGTGAAAAATTTTTGCCGAGTCCTAAATGTTTCCCAAGTCCCTGGTTGGCCACCTGGCCAACCCGGAGGAAGCAGGTTAAATAATTTTTGCCGACTCAGAAAATATTTTGCCTAGTCTGAAAAATTTTCCAAGTCCCCGCTCGTCCACCTGGTCAACCCAAAGGAAGTGGGCTGAAAGTATTTTGCCGATCGGAATAATTTTTGCCGAATCCGAAAAATTTTCCAAGTCCCCGCTCAAGCACCAGGTCAGCCCGGAGGAAGCGGGCTAAACATTTTTTGCAAAGTCCAAAACCTTTGTGCCAAGTCCTAAATAATTTTAATGAGTCAGAAATATTTTCCAAGTCCCCAGTTGGAATGAGTACACTTTCAATTCTTTAATGAAGCTCCATTGGAGGGTAAGAAATTCCAGCTCCAATATCATATATTAAAATTGCTGCCATTAAAAAGCTAGCAGTTGGATGTTGGGATCGAGCTGGCAGTCTGCCATGAGGTGAGCTACTGCCTGTCCCAGCCCCTGCCTCTCGGCGCTCCCTTGATGCTCTTAACTGAGTGTCCTGGGGGTCCGATGCGTTTCCTTTGAAAAAATGAGAGCGTTCAAAGCAGGCTGGTCGCCAGAATACTCCAGCTAGGAATAATGGAATAGGACTCCGGTTCTGTTTTGTTGGTTTTCGGAACTGGGGCCATGATTAAGAGGGACGGCTGGGGGCATTCGTATTGTCTTGCACTGGTCCAAGAGGTGAAATTTTTGGACCGGTGCAAGACAGACCAAAGCAAAAGCATTTGCCAAGAATGTTTTCATTAATCAAGAACGAAAGCCGGAGGTTCAAAGACTATCAGATACCATCGTAGTTCCAACCAGCGATCCAGCGGCGTTATTCCCATGACCCGCCGGGCAGCTTACGGGAAACCAAAGTCTTTGGGTTCCGGGGGGAGTATGGTTGCAAAGCTGAAACTTAAAGGAATTGACGGAAGGGCACCACCAGGAGTGGAGCCTGTGGCTTAATTTGACTCAACAGGGGATACCTCACCCGGCCCGGACACGGAAAGGATTGACAGATAGATAGCTCTTTCTCGATTCTGTGGATGGTAGTGCATGGCCGTTCTTAGATGGAGGGGAGATTTGTCTGGTTAATTCCGATAACGAACGAGAGTCTGGCATACTAACTAGTTATGCGACCCACGAGCGATCGGGGTCCAACATCTTAGAGGGACAAGTGGTGTTCAGCTCCACGCTTGGCCATCAGGTCAATCTGGAGGAAGCAGGCTGAAAAATTTTTGCCGAGTCTGAAAAATTTTCCAAATCCCCGCTCGGCCACCAGGTCAACCCAGAGTCAACTGGCTGCCGGTGAGAGAGGAATTGGTTGCTGCTCACCTAGCCAAGCCGTCAGGTTTTGAACAAACTGTTATTCATAGAGAAACAATAGCAAGTTACAGAACAATTCAAAAACAAAACTAGCACCTCCCTCCAATACCCTCACCACTCAGAGAGCCTTTTGGATTTTTGGTCGGTACTTTCAAGATGCCTAGACTCTCCTCTCCTCCCTCTCAGCCTTCAGATTCTCTCTCCCTCCACCTGTAACAAGGTCTCTCTAGATAGTTCAAGCATGGCAGTCAAAAGCTTCCCCAACATTCCATGTTAGCAACTTCTTTGATTGTCCTGTAACTGTTCCAGACAGGGTGTGTGATAGGTGACAGTGAAAAACCCCAGCAGTGAGGAAAATCCTATCCCGTCCAAGATTCAATTGCAGACAGGTAGCGCGGTGCGTACATACCTGAAGCCACAATTTGGCAGAATCTTTGTATTATTAATTAGCTGTTACACTGTGTTTTGCACTTTCAAAGCATAAATACTATTAAAAATCATTTGACTGCTGTTAATGTATTAATCCTCATGACATCGCTGTGAAGTAGGTAAGTACTGTTCTCTCCAAACAGAGGAACTGGATTAGAAAGTTGAGACTTGTCTATTATTATTGTTATTTAGTTGTATGATGGTAGCACTTAGAGGCTCCAACAGAGTTAGGGTGCTAGCCACTACATGAATGCTTAGTTACACACAAGACAGACAATAGGTGAGATAGGAAACAGTGTCACAGGGAGGTCAAGGGACTCACCAAAGGTAACACAGCAGGACAGTCATTTAAGAGCCAAGACTGGAAGCCAAGTCCCAGTCCAGTGCCCACTCCACTAGACCCCCTGCCTTCGATGGGGCAATGAAAAAGTTTTGTTCTTATATCATAAACTGGTTAATAAACTTATATAAACTCTGTTATGAGGGTAGTGTGAGGAACTAAAACAAAGTACCCCAAAGAAAGTCAGGCTGAAACTTTGCTTAGTTTCAAAAAGGGACCCAGCTTCATTCAGGTTTGAAGACAGAGGAAGTTCCAGCAGCCCTCACCTCCGAAAGGGAGATGGAGAATGAATAGCCTTATAGGGCTCCCCACCTAAAATTAACTCCTCTTCACTAATTATGCCACCTGATCCCCTGACTTTATCTTTCTGGCAATAAGTTGTCCTGTCTCTGCCTAGTGGTAGATCATTGCAGCATAAAGGTTTCAGGGCATTAGGATGAGGACCTCTTTACAGGATATGCCATCTATTTTAGGTCCATGTTTACCCCTGCTTCTACATACAAACCTGGGGCTGTCTCATTGTTAAACCCTGTCAAATACGAATCAGAAATGGTGGCAACATGATAGAGAAGGATGAAACTGACGTTATTGAAGTAAACTTTACACATATTAAAGAGAGAGAGACAGACCCGACTGACCCAGACCTGGCTTGCTCCTCTATGATTGATTGGGCTGTGCATTTGAGAGATTTTTGGTTTTGTACCACCATAAAGGAAAGGGGAAAAGAAAATCTCCATGGAGCAGCGACAGTCTTTTGGTCTGTGTTTGTAGAGCGCCCAGCACAATGGAATCCTAGGCCATGACTGGGGCTCCCAGCAGGCCCTACCACAAAGCAAATCATCATCATAACAAGGGCTGCAACCTCCAAGCAGGCGCCTTGGGCAAGGCATTTAGTTTCTGTATGCCTCAGTTCCCCATTTGTGAAATGGGGGCAATAGTAGTTCCCTGCCTCCCAGCATCGTTGTGAGGAGAGATATAGTAAAGATTGTGAGGCCTGTAGATACTACAGTGATGGAGGCCAAATAGGCACCACAAATAGATGTAAGGTTAGTGAGGCTTTCTGTGTGCTGCCTCTGAGAAGGCTGCAAGGGGCCTGCTGTTCAAGGTTTGGGGTGCTGGCAAGAACCCACTAGCCCAGAGGTTCTCAAACTGGGGGTTGGGACCCCTCAGGGGGTCATGAGGTTATTACTTGGGGGGGGGTCAAACCCCGCTTTGCCTCCAGCATTTCAAATAGTGTTAAATATAAAAGTGTTTTAATGTATGGGGGGGAGGTTGCACTCAGAGGCTTGCTGTATGAAAGGGGTCACCCGTACAAAAGTTTGAGAACCACTGCACTACTGAGTCCAAGGAGATGGGAAGTGTCGGGGGTCCTCCAGCTTTGGCCTTGGCCACAGCTCCTGCAGGAGGAACAGGGGCTCTTCTGTACCTGGGATGGTTCCCTTCCCCGCCCCCAAAGCTGAGGGCCACAAGGGCCCGGGGGTTGGCTGTGCTCTGGGGGGCAGTTCCCTCAGAGACCCGTTTACACCAGGGGGCCAGCCCAGGCTGCCATTAACACCCCCCCCCTTCCCAGCCCTTCTGGGGGCTCTGGCTGGAGCCAGGGCAGGGGGCTGCCCCGCAGAAACACCCCCCCCCCCCCAGCGCCCACACGCTGAAAGGCCGGGGGCAGAGACCCGGCCGTGGGCGTCTCCTGCCTGCGGGGGAATCCCTGGGGCGCGCTCCCCTCAGGCCAGCCTCCCCCGGGCCCCGGCCGGCTCATGCGCAGGTGGCGGCAGGAGGTGGAGCAGCCCGGCGCCGGGCTCCGTTGCGGTGACTGCACAGCGGCGGCAGCGGCCGGTGGAGCGGATCGGATCCGAGCGGAGCGGGGCCATGGCGCAGCGGCTCTTCCCCCTGCCCAGGCAGCAGTCCCTCTACCCGCCCAGCGTCCGCAACCCCTTCGTGCACGAGGGGCGCCTGAGCGCCCGCGACAAAGCCCGGGTAAGGCCGGCGGCGGGATTAACGGGGCAGCGGCAGCCTGGCCGGTGCACCCGGGGCACGTGCGTGGGAATGAAGGTGCGGGGGTGCGGGGAAGGGTCTGGGCCCGGCTGCTGGGCGTGGTGCCGGGCTTCCCACCCAGGCTGCGGCTCGGTCAAAGCCAAGGGAATGAGGCTGTTTATGCCCGTGCAGCCCTTCCGCCAAGGCTGCAGTAAATCCAGGGCGGCGATTAGCCCTGGAGCAAACCGTCTCCCTCCAGCCTCCCTCCCTCGGGGATCTGCAGGGAAGCAGCCCGACGGCCCCCGCGGGTGTGCACGAGCTGGACAATGTTTGTCTTTTCCCTCCTGTCAGCGTGCGGGGGTGCAACGACCCAGCTAAATTGCATGGGCACTAGACTTCCCTTTCTGTGCGTGGACACATTGCAGCTGAAAGAGTACAAGGTGCTCCGACTGTGTGGTTAAAGTAGGGGCCGCTTATACCAACAAACAAATCCCAGCGCCCTTCCCCAGCTTGTCAAAATCTACATGGCTATTTCCCATGTTAAAGAGAGGCACTATTACCAATACTGTGCCTTAGTAAATGTTGATTTCCCCGCCCTTAAAAAGTAGCTCCCATTGCACTGGAGATGTTTGTTTGGTCCAATTGACCAATTAGAGCAGGGGTTCTCAAACTGGGGGTCGTGAGCTGTCAGCCTCTACCCCAAACCTCACTTTGCCTCCAGCATTTATAATGGTGTTAAATGTTTTAAAACCTAGTTTTAATTTGCGGGGGAGGGGGGCTGCACTCAGGGGCTTGCTATGTGAAAGTATAAAAGTTTGAGAACCACTGAATTAAAGGAATAGAACTGCAGAGGTGCAATTACTTTTGATGTTAGCACTCTGGCACCATCAGGTCAAAACTGGTCCATGAGTTGGCTCTAATACTACAGTTAAATCCAGTTGCAGCACTGGGATTTTAGATTTGGCTGGGGTGGGGGAGCATTTTATAAAATTTAACAGCAGTAGAAGTTTTTTCCAGTGGAAACATTTCCTTCCCAATCGTTTCCTCATTCTTCTGGTTCATGTCACCTTGAAAGTGAAACTGAATAGCAATAAAAGGGAAAATGACTAGTCTTTTTTATTATCAAAGCTTAGGCGAAATGTAAAAGAAATCAGCATAAAGAGTAAGTCCCCGTTTAAAATGATCTCATTTTAATAATCTAATGACCTAATCCTGCAAACAAGCAGGTGAAATATCTGTATGTAAATGAGTAGTCCCACTGACGTCAAAATTACAACTTGTGTGAGTAAAGTTACACCCTTGCATAAATATTTGCAGTATGAGGGCTATAGTTGTTGTTTATAAAGTAGGAAAGAAAATAGCTTAAAACATTATTTTTGTCATAAGTGAACTTTTAAACCCTGTTCCTTGGGTTATTAATCTGTACAATGTGGCTAATACTTGTCTCGCTTTGAAATGGGAGTATAAAAAGCTGAATTATTATAATATTGATTTTAAAAGGACTCATGTTAAGCACTTTAAAAATTCTTTTATTTTCAAATTAAAATTAAATAATTTGAAACATATACTTTTAAAAAAAAATGTTGACTCTTACCTATCTGTTAGCTTGGACAATGCAAAGAGGGTGGCCAGTTTCACATTATCGTTGACTAGGGTGACCAGATGTCCTGATTTTATAGGGACAGTCCCAATTTTTGGGTCTTTTTCTTATATAGGCTCCTATTACCCCCCAACCCCTGTCCTGATTTTTCACATTTGCTGTCTGGTCACCCTATTGTTAACAGATTTTACTTGCAGGCTCAATTGAACTAGATTCTGCGGTAGTGGATGCAAATGCTGCAGGGGATTGGATGACAGACTTTTTTTTTTCTTCTCTTTCACCTTTTGGAATGAAAAAATACGTGGAAAATATGGATTTATGATTTTAAAAATCTTATATTATTAAAATCTAAACTTTGAGCCAAATTTGACCCGACATTGTCTCAGTAAGGACAATCAACACAACACAGGGTGGCCTAATCATCTTCCACTTTCTGCTGATACTTTATTAAATATCTGGGATTATGTGTAATGGAATTCTAAATAGTTCTATATATCTATACTCTACATTTTAAATAATTCACATTGAAGGTCGGTGAGGTGGAGGAAAGGTAAGACACTTGCATAACAATTTATGATCAGTATTTACTCTGTTCAGCTTTAATGGTGGACTGAAATGTTTCTTAAATACAAACACACCAGGATCTGCAAGCATGGACCCCACATCTCTCAACTGTGCCATTGACTTTGGTGCGACTGCGATTCCCCAAAGGTGTAGGTTTCCATACTAGCAGATCTGGTTATAGAATACAGAAACTTGTTTTCAGAAGCCTACAATTTGAAACCATGTTCCATTACTCCAGATCTCTACAATAATCTCCACTTGTTCAGCAGTTGAAGTATGTTCCTGTAAAGCTACAGGAGGGTGGGGGGAGATTACACAATGGTACAGTTTCAGGCCCCAGTGCTGCAAGATGCACTGTGTGGTGAGCCTGGCACCCATTCACAGCCCCCTTGAGGCCATTGGGGTTCTCCATGAGTGCCAGGTTCTGCCTGTGAGGTGCACCTTGCAGGTAAAGTCCTGACAGAGACAGGAGGCCGGTGGGAACTGAAGATCCTGTTTTTCACTCACATTTTGCTAGCTGAATTTTTCTTGTGGACATTAGACAGCAGCGAATGTTCACATTCGAACTTCTGCATAAAAACAAATGCTTTTCCTTAATTCCTTTCTAGTCTTCAGTGAGATGTGGTATCACCCTGTCCTACATTAGAGGCTTAGTCAAATAGTTCAGTTCCCAAATCTAGGGGGGCCTTTGTGGCTTTGAATATTTTTTTACTCTTTAACAAAACTTAATATAAAAATAAACATTTTCATGACACGTTTTCTGGATAGCTATATTCTGCTGTAAACCCAAAGGTTGCACCAATGTGCTAATACATGGAAACTGGGAAGGGAAACTGATTAGTCTGTTTTCATTGTTGGAGCTGAGTGCAATGCAAGAGGTAAATAATGTCCGACACGGTGAAAAGTGTAGTCAACTTTAAAAGACCTCTGGCTTTATATATGGCAATATAGCAACTTACTTTTAAATTAAAATGGTTTTTTAACCTCACAGTGCAGCTGTTTAGAAGAGAAAGGGTCTCTTTAAAAGATGAGGAAATGGTTTTCTCGTCACATAGGATTACTTGGGTTTGGAACCATCTGAAAAAAAGTAATACAAATCTATTGAAACAAACAATGGATGTTTACCTTGCATCCCACAATATAACCAGTCATACCTGCTAGGGGCAGGTTTACCTGCTCAGGAGCTGTAAGAAGGTGGGATTAGCAGACCTAAATTCGTCTCAGTCTTTAATCATCTCTGTACGTCAATTTATGACATGTACCTCTAATATTAAATGTGTGTGCTATAGGTGATCAGGAAAAAAGATTGCAGTATCTTTGTTGTGTTAATTTGGAGTTTATAGCTCAATAGCTCTCCATTTAAAATGTGTGTGTATTATACTGCCTGTACCAATTGAGGGGTGTTGTATCAGAATAGCCCATCAAGTCAAGCAGAAGACATGGGTTATCATTCTTGTGGTGGTTGTCACCAAAGGTTGCAATTAAGATTTTAAAAAGATTGTGCTAGGAGCTGTACAAACTGCACAGGAAGATGCAGCCTTTGCCTCAGAGAACTTGCAATCAAGTTTGAAACAGATGTAAACAAGCAAGTGTGATTAACCAAAGTGAAGGAAGGAGTAGGGTATTTAGAAATTAGATCACATGGATTTACATGGATTTCCCAAGCTTGATGGGGGCCTGCTATTTCCAGTCTGGAGTTAGTTCATCAGAATGGTTGAATTTTAAAATAAATAAATCTGCTATCACTGACTGCTGCATTACCTATCATTCACAGGCTGGCTGATTATCTTGGGCCTAACACCAAAAGTATGTATTGAGAAGAGGCTAGTAACCTTATAGATTAATTCAGAATGCATGTTTTATGTGTAACGGCCGCCATCTGGGCTAACCTGAGGGATTGAACTGGAGATCTCTAGGGCTAAAAGCTTGAGTCTGTGCATCTTGAGTTCAAGAAACAGACTCTCTAGCTGGGAGTTGTAACAGACTCATCTTGTGTGGACTGGGCACAAAGAAGGACATACTGACCAATGGGTTACATATGCATAAAGGGCATCATGGAAGAAAGCAGAAACACTCATGGGAGAAATAAACAAATGGAGGTATGAGGGAAACATAAGAGACTAGAGTAGATACGTTGGAGAGGGACAGAATTGTAAAGAGCCTGGAAGATGAGGACAGGAAGCTTGAATTCGATGCACTGAAAAATGTGGAACCAGTGGAGGGATTCAGAGAAAGGGATGACGTAATCAGAGCAAAGGGTAAGGAACATGATCTTAGCAACTGTATTTCTTAATGGATTAGCGGGGACGGGGGCAATGTCAGAGAAGCCAGAGAGTAGGAAGAGGGAGATGATGTGAGCCTAGCTGTGTGGAGAGAGAAAAAAGGCTGGATTTTGGAAATGTTATAAAAGAGGAAAGGGTATCGTTGGCATAAAGCCTAGATGTGTTAGATGTAGGAGAGGGAGGAGCCAAAGGTGACCCCAAGATTGACAGAGTGTCAGGGAGGATTGGGGCATTGTGAACAGTGTCAGATACTGGGGTGGAGCACTGGGTTTGGGAGGAAGGCTAAAGAGTTCAGTTTTGATCTTGTTAAGGGTAAGCTGGTGTTGTAATATCCAGGAGGTGGCAGAAAGGTAGGCCGAAGTATGAGATTGCATGGATGGAGACCAGGCAGGTATGGAAAGGGAGAATTGTAAGTCATTGTTTTAAAGAAGCCCTGTGAGCAGAGAAATCATGCCCAAAAGGGTGCACAGCTAGAAGAGAAGAGGCTCCAATGAGAGCGGGGCAGGAAAGGGAATGTGCAGGAGCTGACAAAAGAGATCCTCATTCAATGGCTAATTTTGAAAATTTTGGCCTAGGGGAGTGATAATTCCCTCCTTTATTCGGTGTCGATCATTGTGAATCTAATAAAATCAGCTCCTGTGTGCAGAATTTGTTGAACCCAGAGATTTCCTATTAGCTTCTCAATACTGGATCAAGAAATACAGTACATGATCTCCTTTTGCGTCTTTTGTTTATAATCTGCACATGAAGTGCAACATCATGGACTATGCATCATGGAAATGTGGTGAAATGATAATCAATGGAACTTGGTAATACCAGAGTACAAAATATATAGGAATGACACAGTAGGTCGTAATAGTGGGGGAATGGCACTATGTGTGAAAGAAAGCATGCAGTCAAAGTAAAAATCTTAAATGAATCAAACTGCACCATAGAATCTCTATGGATAGAAATGTTGTGCTTGAACAGTAAGAGTATAGCAGTAGGAATATACTACCGACCATCTGACCAGGATGGTGACTGTGAAATGCTCAGGGAGCTTAGAGAGGCTACAAATGCAGAAAACGCAATCATAATGGGGGATCTGAACCAGAAGTGAATATAGCTGAACTGCTAGGTAATAGTGGCCATAATGTAATTAAATTTAACAGGCTTGTAGAGGGAAAAATGCCAAAGAAACCCACCACAGCAGCATTTAACTTCAAAAAGGGGAACTACACAATAATGAAGCTAGTTAAACAAAAATTAAAAGAAACAGTCACAAGAGTGAAATGCCTGCAAACTGCATGGAGACTATTTAAAAACACCATAATAGAGCCTCAAACTAAATGTATGCCCACCCCCCAAAGCAATAAGAAGACTAAAAAAATGACACCATGTCTAAACAGCAGAATGCTAGAAGCAAAAAGACATCCTTTAAAAATTGGAAGTCAAACTCCAGGAAGGAAAATAGAAAGGAGGATAAACTCTGGCAATGTAAGTGTAAAAGTATAATAAGGCAGACCAAGAAAGAATTTTAAGTTCCACTAGCCAAGGACACAGAAAACAGCAGGTTTTTTTAAGTACATCATAAGCCGGAAGCCTGTCAAAAAATCAGTCTGGCCACTGGATGATTGAGGTGCTAATGGAGCATTCAAGGCAGACACAGCTGTTGTAGAGAAGCTAAATGAATTATTTGCATTGGTCTTCACTGCAGAGAATGTGAGGGAGAACCCCATACCTGAGCCATTCTTTTTAGGTGACAAATCTGAGAAACTGTCCCAGATTGAGGTATCTATAGAGGTGGTTTTGGAACAAATAGATAAATTAAACAGTAGTAAATCTCCAGAACCAAATGGTATTCACTCAGGAGTTCTGAAGGAACTCAGATATGAAATCGCAGAACTACTAACTGTGGTATGTAACCTGTCACTTAAATCAGTCTCTGTACCAGGTGGTTGGAGGGCAGTTAATATAATGCCTGTAGCCCAGTGGGCTAGCTTGCCTTTATTATAGGCACTGTATTGCATTATATTCTGCTTTGCATTATATGTAAGGAACCTACAGGCCTGTATGCTGTTAGCATAAGACTTGAGGCCTATGAACTTTGAACAGATAAACGGCCAATGGAAACACCAGTATTGGGAAGCTAAAAATCGAGTATTTAAGGGGAAGTTCTGACCACAGGCATGTGATCCAACCACAAGAGTATCCTGACAATAAATTGACGTATATAACAGGTACACGACTTACAGCTGCAGATACCTAAAAGGGGTCATGGTAACAAATTAACGTATATAATAAGTTGAAGTAATTGATATACTAACCTATAGGGGAAAAAAAGACAGTCTGACATTAGTAAAGTTAAAAAATACAAATAAAGAAAAGGGGAAAATCCCCTACTAAATATGCATCAAACATAGTGGTGACAGCGTAACATATTATAAACGTTGTATCACAGCCTAGGTGCAGTAGGGAGGAGATGTAGTCTTGGGAGGTGCCAAAATAATGGGCACTAGTGCTGAAGGAGAAGGTGATGGTAATGAGGAAGATAATAGCTAATATTTCAGGTTATTCTACAAGGGATGGTGTGAATATATGGATGCGCAGATGTACATTCTGTAGTATCGCTATCTACATTACCAGGGCCAGCTCCGGGCACCAGCTCAGCAAGCAGGTGCTTGGGGCGGCTAAGGGGAAGGGGCGGCACATCGGGCTTTTCGGCGGCGGGTCCCTCGGTCCCTCTCGGAGGGAAGAACCTGCCGCTGAATTGCCACCGAAGAAAGCGGCGCGGTGGAGCTGCCACCGATCACTATCGCAGCTTTTTTTTTTTTTTTTCCTTCCCGCCACTTGGGGCAGCAAAAACCCTGGAGCCGGCCCTGTACATTACCAAGTTAGGGTGTTTGTGACTGTGCTAAATGTATTAATAAAACAATTTGTAAATATAGAAGAGTTCCAATCGTGTATATGCCTATTTTTAAAAAAGGCCCTAGAGGCGATCCTGGCCATTACAGGCCCATAAGCCTAACTGCAGTACCAGGCAAACTGGTTGAAACTACAGTAAAGAACAAAACTATCAGACACATAGATAAACAAGATATGTTGAGGAAGAGTCAACATGGCTTTTGTAAAGAGAAAACATGCCTCACCAATCTATTAGAATTCTTTGAGGGTGCCAACAAACATGTGCACAAGGGGGATCCAGTGAATATAGTGTACTTAGATTTTCAGAAAGCCTTTGACAAGGTCCCTCACCAAAGGCTCTTAAACAAAATAGGCAGCCATGGGATAAGAGGGAAGGTCTTCTCATGGATCAATAACAGATTAAACGATGGGAAACAAAGGCTAGGAACAAACGGTCAGTTTTCACAGTGGAGAGCAGTAAATAGCAGGGTCCCCCTGGATCCTCCCAGGATCTGTATTTGGGACCAGTGCTGTTCAACATCTTCAGAAATGATCTGGAAAAAGGGGTGAACTGTGAGTTGGCAAAATTTGCAGACATTACAAAATTATTCAAGATAGTTAAGTTCAAAGCTAACTGTGAAGAGTTACAAAGGGCTCTCACTAAAGGGGGTGACTGGGCAACAAAGTGGCAGATAAAATTCAATGTTTATAATATTAATACATAGAAGATAAATAAGGACAAATTTACTTTTGGATGGAGATGATCCAATTATTTTTGGAACCGTAGGCTGTCATGACAAGATTGAAGGAATGCTGAAAGAGATGAGAGAGAGAGAGAGACAGACAAAAGGAACATTGGAGCCAATGGAGTATATTGAAGAATAGGATGAATAATACTTAGAAATGCTTTTAATCTCCAACGTGAATTACAAACATTAGTTAATTTAAAGGGGAGACGTAAGAATCAAGACAGTGAATATAGTTTGGTAATGATCATTCAGCTGTATGAATCAGAAATTGCTTTCCAGAAGTTATTTCCTGATGGGGCAGCTGTTTGGCCTTGCTTGTATTGAACAGGCAGTAGTCACTTGTAAAGATCAGCTTAGAAGTGCTGTCTTTGAGGGAGGAATGCTGCTATTTAGTTGCAGGTTTAAAAACAATGGTGAAGCTTGCATGGTTGCTAGTAAGAGCCAATCATCTGCTATGGCAGTAAAATACTTAACACAACTTGCTTGTTTTTTGTACGATACACTTCTTGCTGCAATGTACCTGTCTGGTTTTGGAAATTCATTGTTAAATGGCTGTGGATGTAATGATCCTTCAGATCTAACTTTCAAAATGGGGTTTCCCAAAACTAATTCTTCTGTTTATACTTTCTGTTGTTTTTGACCTGCTTGAAAAACATTGTAAAATTATTTCAAGATTTCAAATTAAATACAACACATTAAGCTCTTTGATTGTGATTAGTTATGTTGAGAGGCTTCATGACATCCAGTCATGCCTTTGGATGAATACGGTTTGTGCATGTATCCTGTTATATACAGAAGCAGGATATGGTTACATCATGATAAAGTTTAATACTCTGTCAAATATTTGCATTAATGTTAGCGTGATTTGTGGTTTTATAACCTTTACTGAATAGCTGGATTAGCCAGTCTGCATTTTCCTGAGACATGTGTCTCTGACCGAGGTGGGCAAACTACGGCCCGCGGGACCCTCCTGCCCGGCCCCTGAGCTCCTGGCCGGGGAGGCTAGCCCCCAGCCCCTCCCCTGCTGTCCCCACTCCCCCACAGCCTCAGCTCGCTTGCTCCGCCGCTGGCGCAACACTCTGGACAGCAGGGCTGCGAGCTCTTGCCTGGCAGCGCAGCTGCAGAGCCTTGCCTGATCCGGTGCTCTGGGCAGCGCAGTTGTAGCGCCGCCAGCCACCGGTCTCCAGGCAGCGCAGTAAGGGGGCAGGGAGGGGTTGGATAGAGGGCAAGGAGGTTTGGGGTGGTGGTCAGGGTGTGGGGGTGTGGATAGGGGTTGGGGTGGTCAGAGAACAGGGGGTTGAATGGGGGCAGGAGTCCCGGGGGGCAGTCAGGAAGGAGAGGAGGGGTTGGATGGGGCAGCGGGAGACAGTCGGGGGCAGTCAGGGGACAGGGAGGGGTGGATGGGGCAGGAGTCCCAGGGAGCGAGAAGCAGGGGCGGTTGCATAGGGAGCGGGGGCCAGGCCATACCTGGCTGTTTGGGGCAGCACAGCCTTCCCTAACTGGCCCTCCATACAATTTCAGAAACCCGATGTGGCCCTCAGGCCAAAAAGTTGCCCGCCCCTAGTCTATGATGTACCTACCCAGCATGTTTGAAAGAGCTTTAGGAACTGAGTCGAAGAGGAATAGTTTGATTGTGGCAAGACTGCTTTGTGTGTATTACACTAGGTGTAAATATTGAGTCTGTTCTTGGCAGTAACTAAGGAATAGGGAAGCTGTGTCCTTTTCCCTTCAACAACTCAGAGTGCATTTCAGTTTTTGCCTGTCTAAACCAAAGTTTTTCTAAATTTATGAAAAATAAAGTTGAGGCTCTATCTCCGTGTGTTTTGAGGATTCAAAGAGGCACATTTCAAAGCAGTCAGGAGGTAGGAAGTCAAATATTGATTGATTGTGTTGTCTTCGTCAAGCCTGTATGTTTTAATACTTCTAAGTGACTCCAGTGCTTGTGAAAATTTCTCAGTGACTGGGGACTGAAGACCTTTATTGTCCATAGAACTGACGTTGCCTGGGCAGCAGTAATGACATGCAGTACTCATACTATGCGTGAACATAAGTTGTAGTGATTGTATTTAGGGGTGAACAGGCAATTTAGGTATGGCTTCACTACATTTATAGCTCAGGGCACAACCTGAGTGTTAGCCCTAATTCAGTTCCCAACCACACCCGCAAATGTCTAGCTCAAGGTAACTGGGGCTTCATGCTCAAGGTAGCTAGCTCGGCAGGGTGTGCGCGCATGTGTAGATGCTTGAGTGCCACTGAAGCTCAGGCTACTAATGCAGGGGGGACTTAGCCTGTTTCCATCTTGGTGTCTCTGCTGAGGTTACACCAACATTAGTGCTAGTTACAGTAGGCTGTGTTGTGGATATGTTCCCTAGGACCAGGACTGAGAAAACATCAAGCAGATCTCAGCTGGTAATGATGTTTGGTTACTAGCTATCTGGACTCGATGTGAACCGGTCACCTGGAGGTGACCATTACCATTTCCAATCTGCCACGCCAGGACGTTAGGGTGGAAACACTCTGACAAGAGGAATGGATATCTGGTATAATCCCCAACCAGTCCCTCATCACCGACCCCACAATTTGCCTGCCTGGTTTTGACCTGCCCCGTCGCCGATGGTCCCTGTTGAACAGGTTCTGGACCAGGCAAGGTCTCTGTGCAGCCAACCAGTATTGCTGGGGCCTTCGTGGCAGCCCTTTGTGCAGCTGCAGCGCGACACAGATGATGACGCACATTGTGGAGGAATGCCTGCTGACTAGGTTCAGCGGTGGCCTGGAAGAACTGCATCGCGCCACTGAAGAGGCCATCGCTTGGCTAGACGACTATGCCCCTGCTAAATAAATAAATTTTCCAATCCCCTGTGCCAATCAGTCTTGTAAGATCCTTTATTTAAAGATTCAGAAAATCCAGTTCTAACTATAGAATTTTCCCAAGCACCATTTGTAAAAGAAAAAATAACTTCCCCCTCCTTTTATATAAACATCTGTAGTTGTGTTAGAATCACATAATACTTTTTGTATTTAATCATGTAGCAGTGACATAAGTACTTTAAAGTCCACATTATGTAACCAGAGCAAATTGGTTGTCAAAGTGATTTCTGTTGGTGCATTTTCTTCCTTTTTTTCCCCCTCCCAGATTGTCCTATTGGGGATTATCCTGCTTCCATTTCGTGCCATATGCATTGCATTGATTTTGCTGCTGTCATGGCCATTTGCAGCAATTGCAACTTTCTGCCATCCTGGAAGAGGGTCCGTGCCGCTCATGGGATGGAAGAGGTAAAAAGCAATTGTCAAACTTTAGGTAAATTTTAGTGATATATTTTAAAAGCTCCAAACGTTAATAAATTGTTTCCTTATTATTTACATGATCAAAGAAATATTGCAAATACAGGCTGTGGAGAGTGTGTCTGCTTTAGGATCAACAGCATTTTGGTGCATTTTCTCTGAGTGATTGTAAAACAGAAATAAGCTTTCTGCTACCTCATGCAAATATCAGAAAATCTTCCTCTATGTGGTGGGCTATGTAGTTTGCTGAGCTCATTGTAGCAGAGACCTCGGGAGCTAGTTTAGATATTAAAGACGGACACTTTGCAAGCCCGGCCTTTCCTTAGAGGTGGTGCTGGAAAGGAATATTTGGGCCATGGAGTGGGGTACTCATTAACAAAGGAAGTAAAACACCTTTGGAATTCTGCCCAAGGATGATGGGAACAAGAAAATACATCCCTGTATATTGCTGATGTTACATAATAGGCAAAGTGCCCAGACTGCTCAATATTATTATGCATGACAACAAAAACACCTGTGGTAGCTCCCACGTCTCTTCTCCTAGGTGTGATGTCATCAAAGGGCTGTTCCACAGCGATAATCGGTTATAAGCAGGGATTCTGGGTTTTGATCACTCCGCTTTGAGCCTTTCAGTATCTTGGGTGCATTCCAGATTCTTCCCTCTCTGTAGCCATATGATACCAGGCGCAAATGAAAACAGGAAGTGGGTTATAGCAAAACCGGGGAGTAGCTGAGAGTTAAAGTTCCCCTTGAAAGGAACATGATCACTTTCTGTCTTAATCAGGGTTTCTTTATTAAAACTGATCATTTCAAAAAATAGGATTGATGTTATTTGACTGGCTAATTTTGATTCATAGTGGAATCCCTATGTTTTTTAACATAAAAAAGGGGCAGTAGGGTCTGATTTCCCACATAGCGGGTGCATGAGTCCAGTAGTTATAAGGTTTCCATGTCATGCATAACTTGCATGCTCTTTATTCTAAACTGGGAAAGAAATGGTGACCGGGGCAAGTAATGGAGTTGATTCACTTACACATGCTATTTGTTTTGTTTTCTTTTTAAAGGAGAGTGACCCAGTGTGCCCTCCAGTGCTTAGGTCGTGTTATGTTCTTCTTGATGGGCTTCCAAGTTGAAGTGAAAGGGAAAGTAGCAGGTCCCTTGGAAGCCCCAATCCTTGTTGTAGCTCCTCACTCAAGCTTCTTTGATGGAATTGTTTGTATCATAGCTGGATTGCCGTCGATCGTATCCAGGTTAGAGAACCTGTCGGCCCCCGTTTTTGGCAGTAAGTATTGATAAAGTTACAGATAAGGGGTAAAATTTTCCAAAGCACCATAGTGACTTAAGAGCCAAAGTCCTATTTTAAAAAGTGACTGAGGGCCAGATTTTCAAAGATATTTAGGCACTTACAAATGTAGGTAGGCGCCTAGTGGAATTTTCGGATCTCAATGGGGGAGAGGCTCCTAACTTGCTTAGGCACTTCTGAAAATCCCACCATGCACCAATCTGCATCTTTAGGTGCCTAAATATCTTTGAAAAGCTGACCTATATTTCCACTGTCTTTCCCTCCCTAACACTGTCCTGCCATAATTTCTAGCTCCATTGTCTTCCTCTGTGTACATGACTCAAGTGACCCTTGACAATCATCCTGTAAATCATTAGCCAGAAGATTCTCCTGTTGACAGTGTTTGGCTTTGGGCAACCTGGATGGAATGGGGAAAGGTTGGGAGCTTCCCAGAAATTTCAGACTCTTGGGGGGGAAGGAGGCAGGAAGACAAAGGGGCTTCAGGAGTAACACAAAGAAACCAAAGGAACGTTGTTCACGTGACTTTGGGGTGACTTTTGCCACAGGGAGACCTTCTTGCCACAGAACTGGATTTAGTGAGCTCACACTGAAGGCTTAGATACATCCCTGGCCTGTGAGAGTGACTAGCTCCACAGCAGATCTCTCAGAGGAGACTCGAAGGAAGCAGTGGAATTGACGATCCCTGTGCAGATCTGCCAGTCGTTTCCAGGAATGGGAAAGTTGTGGAAAGGCTTCTCTACTTGACATGGATGGATGGAATGGACTCATCAAGCCCTCAAAGTGCTGAATTTTCAAATGAACATCCAAATTACTCAGGGTCTTGGGGGTTGGGAGTGATGTAAAGAAAATGCAGAACAGACCCATATCAAGGAAATTCAGAAAATGGCGCATTCTTGACACTGCTTTCTATGTTTGAACTCACTGAGCATTTGTGCTTTGTGTTTGTCACTGATCTGTGAAGGAGTTATGCAAAAAGGAAACCATTCCATAGATTAGAATATATGCTTGATTTTTCCCATTGTCTGATCTCTCCTCCTCCTTCTCCCCCCAATCAACCCAAGAAAAAAGAAGACCCACACTTTTATTATTACTGGGGCCATATACATGCTGTAGCCCTTTTACTAATCTCATGTCCTTTATTTTGTATGGTGGCCAGCCTGAAGTTTACAACATTGTTCATAAGCAATATAACTCAAAGCCATACTCCTAGTAGGTAACTAGGAAAAGTAACCTAAAAACACTAGACTAGCATGAAAGACTCACTGATATTTGCTATGTAGTTTTGGGAGCACAGGGCAGGGAAGATGGTCTCATGTTCAAGGCAGGACTGGGACTTAGGAGATCTGCATTCAGTTTCTGACTCTGCCACAGATTGTATGAACTTGGGTGCAAATCACATAATTTCTCTGTATTAGGGGCAATCATATCTCGTTTTTTCCATTCTTGGCCTGTCTTTTCTATTTAGACTGGAAGCTGATCAAGGCAGGGTCTGTTTCTTACTATGCGCTTATTCAGTGCCTAGGACAGTGACACTTGATTTCAGTTGGATCTTCTAGGTATTAGTGTGCTATGAATAATAATGATAACTTGAATCTCTCCTTCACAGCAATTCTCAGATCCCTCCAGCCTGTACTGGTATCCCGTCTAGACCCAGATTCTCGAAGGAATACAATCAATGAGATAACTAAACGAGCAACATCAGGAGGCCAGTGGCCACAGGTAAAATAGTCTGTAAAGTGTCAGCTTTCCTTTTAAATTGTGAAACATAAGGCTTAAAAATCCCAATCAGTTGGGCACTGGCCTGTAGCTGTAACTCTGAAACCCAAGGAGACCTCATCAACCCTTTGGGGTTTTATAAAAGGCTTTTAAAAAAGGAAAGGGGATTCCAGCATAATTACTCTTGAGTGACTGAGGAATCAATTCAGAACCCAAATGTATTAACAACTTGTAAAAAACGTGTCAAGACCACTCAAAGGGATGCTTTTTCCCCCCCCTCTCCCTGCCCCGAAGACTGGGGCCTTGAGCCTCTTGACCAGGTCCGCATACCTACTCGCTTGTGGTAACTTTTCAGCACCACGCTGTTTCTCTGCTTCTGGGACTACATCATCTTTCCAGCCGGAGTAGCTAGATGCTGGGGACCTCCGTGGAGAGAGTAGCGTTGTGGGGAGCAGCTCTACAATTACTGTGCCAGGCCAAGGGCTGGGATGGGCCCTGGAACCTTCGCACACCCCATTCTTCTTGGAAGAGCAAAGCCTAAAGGATCCCTGTAGAAGCTGATCCTCTAATTCTGACCTCAGCCCACTGCTGCCCTGTCATAAAACCCCCTGACTGACAGTGCCCAGGGAGCCCCACACAACTGAACTCCCCATGACAATTTGACCAAATCCTGCATCTGTCCTATCCCACGCAGTGGAATGGCACCTCTTCTACTGTGTGTGGAGCTCTTAAAGGCAGAGGAGCATCCAAGGTAGAAATCTGCACCTGATCTCGTGCTTGTGCTTGTGTTTGTTTTTGTTTTCAGTGACTGAGAGAACGAGTTCAGTGGCTGAAATATCATGAGATCTATTTTTCTCAGAGCAGGTCCCTTTCCTGGATGATTGAAACATCATGAGGAAACTGGCTATCAGTTTGTTTTTGTTCCGTAGCTGGCTTCCTGAAGCAAATATAAAAAGCTGGTGAAAAGTCAGAGATGCCAATAGCAAGATATTTGTGTTTCTGTTGAACCGGAATGCACAGCCCTAATGATAAGGGGGTGATCGGGCAGACAGCAGCCATAGAGCCCCATTTCCAGGAAACAAAAACCAAAACACACGTCATTCTCTCCCTGGGATGGGATTATTTAAATACCATGCATCATTTTCATTTCACAAGCAGCTTGCTCCAAGTTCTTTAGTTAAGATTTAGGCTTCTTTAATTTGACTCACAAGTGCACATTCAAATTTGCCCTTTGCATTCTTACAGCCACCTTTGTTGTTTTTCCATTTGTCACAGGTCTGGAACTCTGCCATGCAGGCATTTTAATCAGACACCCAGGTCACATCTAGGAAAGCTTTTGAGTAATGCTGTGCTTAGAAATGGAGGTGTGATTGAACCAGTGCAGTTCATTTTCCTGGCGGAAATGCGTGGTTGGATGGAATCTAGACCAGGTGCACCAGAGCTCTGCTGAAGACGGGGCAGACACAGAAGTGGCTTTACGACAGTTTTGTCGTAATCCCCAGAGGTGTTGGGGGCTGTTTAGGCTTGTGGCATAAAGTAGAGTAGATTTGTGGATTCCCAGTTTACCAATGAGGAAGCTGAGGCATAGCTAAGTGACCAATCCGAGGTTGTGGAGTGAGTCAGCGGCCAAGCTGGGAATGTAGCCCGTGCTTTCTGACTCCCAGTCCTGTGTGTTATCCTTCCTCTTTTTTGGAGGAACCTGACCCTAAACATATTTTCACAACATATTCTAAAATATCTAGGGCCAAATGCTGCACATCAACAGAAGAACACTCCTGTTAGCAACAAAGGGGCCCAGCTATTGCTTCTCCTGTACTCCTCCGCACAAAGGAGGCATGATCTGGTTAGGGTGCTTTGTCTGTTCTCAGCGTGTCTGCTGAGGTAGGTGGCATGTGCTAGCCAAGAGCACATGCTGCTGCTCCCATCACCTGTTTCTTTTAGGTTCTCAAAGAGTGGTTTGGTCTAGAGAGAAATGGCTGCATTTGTCTACTTGATTCTGGAGGTAGGAATATGAAAATTCCTCTCTCTGGGCACCAGCCCTATGTCCTTTAAGTATCAGTTTTCGTGCCCACGTACCTAGGTAGCAATTTTTTTGTCCTGGTTGTACTATGGTTGGTACAGGAATGGTCATGTGTTTACCACCTTTGTGCTTCCTCTATCCTTGGAGCTACCCCTCTGTCATAAATTAGAGCAGCCTCAGGGTTGCTCTAACTTACACCTACCTGTCTATGGCCCCAAGCAGAATATCACTGGAGCACAGGGATGCCTTGGGCATGCCTTCTTTTCCCCAACCATGCCCTGTGAACTAGGAGGGAGTAGAGTAGGAGCATCTCTTTGTAATTTTTGCTACAGTGACACTGTTCAGGAGTCGCATGTTCTTGCCAAGAGAGTTCAGAATTCCAATAGGTGTTGCTAGAGTGCCCCGAAAAGACAAAGCTACTAGTGTGCTCTATGTTCCTTGAAGGGTTGGCTGCACTGTGTCCTACTGTATCTCCTTCTAATCCAATTGCTTCAGAAGATGATTCTAAGACCTCTTGGGTATCCAGTATGTCTGATTCTTCCAGACACCGAAGCCATTCAGTAGTACGTAATGCTTTCAGAAGTCATCACATCACAAATGCCCCCACCTCTAAGTCTGTGTATTGCTGCTGTCCCTTGATCCGTGATCATATCCTCACAGTTGGCATCTAAGCTCATGTTGATAGCATCTGTGTCGGTAAGTGCTTGAGTGCCTCTTATGCACTTGATGTCAACCCAGACTCAGTGTTCATACAGCTTACAGATCTGTAAGGAGCTCCTGGAAGAGAAAGAAACAATCGCTCATTATTTCCAACACTAGATACTGCAAGGGAAACATTGGAGGCCTTTTGTGCCCTACTTCAGACTTGACAAAGGCCTTCCCCAAAGTTCCCTCTCTTACAAAGCATTTGTTTTCAAATCCAGATGAATAAAATCGCTGTCAATCACAGGCGTTCTTTCATTTCCTTGCTGACAAAGTGATAAACTTGTGATGCAGTATCAGGGCTCATTGACAGTTCAGAGAACTTGAATAAGAAGTCACACCTTCAGGCATGTATAAGTTGTTAAGGCAAAAGTATAAAGTGTGTGTGTGTGTGTGTGTGTGTGTGTGTGTATATATATATATATATATATATATACCTTTTTTTTTAATCCAAGGTACTGATTTTCCCAGAAGGCACCTGTACAAATCGATCCTGTCTGATCACCTTTAAACAAGGTGAGAGATATTGTGTTGCATGTATTTTGTTAGAAAACCATGGACTGGCATGATTTGCAAAATCACTTCAGTCAGTTTGTAAAAATATTAATTTGGTCCAGTGGGTTTCTTTTGTTTATTCACAGTCTGTAAGGGTACTGTCAAGTCAAGCACTTCTAAAAAGCTACTTTTCTTCACCTTTGCTACTAGTAACACCTTAGATTATTAAAACTGCAGTAGTTTTTAAAACCTCTACTACTTTATACCATTTGCTGTGAGTTTGCTTTTTCAATTTGTGGCAGCTTGTAGAATGATAATAGATTAGTTAGTTGCACTTGTTTTCTGGGCAGTTTCTAGACAATTTTACTAGGTCTTTTCATGCTTTATAGCAATGGTTCAATAGTAGTGTTGCAAATCCTTTACAGGAATGTCTATTAGTTGTATATAAAGCATCTTCATTGAAATTAAAAACAAACAGTGGAAACCCATTTTCACAAAACCTACTTTTGAGAGATTGGACCTGACAATGTTCCTGTAATTTGAGATGCATTTGTTTTAGTTAACCCCTAATATTTAATATACTTATTCATGCTACAAATGCATAAACAACTCTGAATTTTATTGGTTCCTGCAGGATAATTAATAATTGCATTTATTTTGGTAGTTTTGTAATTTTTAAAATTTAGAGCTGAGCAACTAACTGGAGTAATCTCAGAGCTTCAGTGTATATTTGTTCAGGTACTGATGGGGGGGGGGGGGGGAATAGAAACATTCTTTGTCATGAAGCTGATTTATGAAATCTACTCTGGCTCGTATTTAGCAGGATTAGCAGAGCAGATTATTGGCTGCACAAAATCGATGTTCTATTATGGCACTGTCTAGTAGAAAGTGGTCTCTGCTGCTGCTTGCTCACCAAAGCTATGATGGTTTCCCACGTTACGTTGTTGAAAAAGCAGCCCCCTATTCCAAAGTCACATAATGCTAGTATAGGTATCTATGTGACTAAATAAGGACCATAAGCATTACCTGACTGTCTTGGCTGTCATTCTCCCCAGTGGTCATGTGAACATGTAGCCAATATTATTCCTATGGTGACTGGAGAGACAAGGTGGGTGAGGTAATATCTTTTACTACGTCACCCACCTTGTCTCCCTAATGTCCTGGGACCAACACGACTGCAACAACACTGACTATGTCCCTTGACAACTGACATTCATTCAGATGGGTGAAAATTAGTTTAAAATAATCCACAAATCCAAGGGAATCACTTCTCTCTAACCTAAAACTCTGTTCTGGAGTTTAGCCAGGTAGAAGGGAGGGTCTCCTTTATCTGGAATCACTAGTTGTGCTTTTAAAAAATAACTGTCAAGGGATAACTTTTTTTTAAATTTCCCCTTTACATTTTATTTGTCCTCCAGTCCTCCTTTGTCTTAATCACTTAAAATTCTTAAGTGGTATGTTTGTATATTAAAAAGTGATTTGTGGTTACAGGAGCCTTTATTCCAGGAGTTCCCGTGCAACCGGTGCTGCTCCGATATCCGAACAAACTGGTAAGTAGAACATTCTCCTTTTGGCAACTTAGAATGTTTTGATTTCTAGCTTTCTTCTTAAGACACCCAGGTACTAGGCAGTCCATTGTCAAGATTAAATGCATTCCTAGAGGCCCCAGCTGCTTTGCCTTAAAGGGTTGGCTGAGAATTCCCCTGACACAGGGAAATCCTCTAGTGATGCAAAGCTAGCGTAGCTGGCTCCAGTGCATCTTTCCTCTTCCTTCTTGGTGTGGCCAGACTGGGAGGAGCTATCCTAGGATTTTGGGGGAAGAAAGGTTGCTTCGACTTCTACTCATGGCTGCACCAAGATTACACTGAAGATTGAGGGCCTACCGTTGTAATACAATAGAAAGTGCTTAAGAAATTAAATGCTACTTTAAGAGCACTCTTGCTATATTTTGTTACTAGGTGTGAAAAGCAAATTTGTAACAGTACAACGGGTTCCCTTTGATTGACTGCAAGCAACATGGAAGCAATTCCCTCAAACTAAGTCTGCTTGTATTGTTTGGGGAGTGCTTTGTCGTGGCTTGTCATACTTTTACACAAATTTTCCTAATCCACATGAGCTTGCTGCATTCTTCCTAATATCGAAGCAACCTGTGTAATATGTGCTTTGGAAATGTCCTGTTCAGTGCTTCAGTATTAGTATTTGGTTTTGCAATGTCTTGTAAAAAATTGAAAACAACAACCCAGTTGTCTTTAATACACTTTCCATATTCTAGTATATATGCAATTGGAAATCAAATACAAATACATTTACCATAAGAAATGCTTATGTCCTCCTCCAGTGTAGTTATGTTATGCCGCCGGCATAATTAAATTATTTAGAATAATAAACTCTGCTTTCCTTTTTGTTGTTTCACACTAGTTTAAATTAATTGTAATATGTCATAACTTGATTAGCTTTGAGACAGAAACCATGTTTTATTGGTGTTCTGTAAAGCTGCATGCTAACTTCTGGTTATGTATCTTTCACAGTAATGTTGTGGGGCCCTTAAGAAAACAAATGTGATCCATTAAGAGAAACAACCTTTGAATAGTTTAATAAGATAATTACTAGAAGGCCACAAATAAAGATAGTGCAATGCCTCTCAGCAACACTTTTTATTAGGAGTGCATGGAATTTTAAGAATTGTCCTTGATTGCACATCTGGTTCCATCCTGCTGAAATACTTACATGGCAGATAAACTTGAGGAATATTTTTAACCCACGATGCATGTATGTAATTCCCATTAACAACTACTTCCTCTGCAAAACGCACTGCCACTGCTTTCACATGTACATAAGAATAATAGTTTGCACTGCATCCAAGAAACTCAAGTAACGTACATATATTAATGAATTTCCCTTCACAGCGCATGTGTGAGGAAGGTAGGGTAAATGTTACCCCTAGTTTACAGATGAAGAAACTGAGACAATTTGTCCAAGGTCCCAGAGGGGGTGAGTAGCAGAGCTGGGAATAGAATTCTGGTCTCTTCACTCCTATGTCTGTGTTTTAACAAAAAAAACCCCACCCTTTCATTTCTCCCCCTCCTCTGAATTGTCCCATATAAAAGAATGCCACCAGTGCAGTGGCTGCATCAGACCCCAATGGCAAGGTGGCAAAAGTCAACAGGAGTGAGTACTGAAGGAAGAACAAAGTCCTTTAATATTTACAAAGCTAAATGTTTTACATCAGATTGGAAGTAAGCTGACTGAAGTCTTGGCCTCCTGAATACAATTAGATCCTGATCCAAAGTTTACTGAAATCACTGGAAAGGTTCCAGTTGACTTCAGTGGGCCTATATTGGACTTGGGTAAAATCCTGGCCCTATTAAAATCAATGAAAGTTTTGCCATGTACTTTAGTGGGGCCAGGATATCACCCCAGTCTTAAATAAACATCTAATGAAATACATTTTTCTCATCACCTCTCACAACTAATTGAAAATTAAAGTAACTTTCATTCCTTACAAGCAGGCAGCTGCAAACATTTAGCATATGGGAATTTGGGGACTTTTGATTCAGTTTTACTTCTACTCTCCGCCACCTGATCTTTCCAAGTTTTTGTAGCTGTTAGAGCAATTCTTCTCCCTGAGTAAACTCAAAAGGCCCCAAGGCAGACATTTAATGCTCTTTATTATAATTAATTAAGCTGCAATAGATATGCTTGTATTTGTGGTGTGGGTTATGCGCTCTTCTTCCCGGAGGCTTAATTTATGACTGCTGCAATAACTTTCAGAGGTGTAGGCTAGTACATTCTTGTTGCTTTCTTGCTGCCTGTGCGCCTCCCCTCCCCCTCTCCCCACCACCACCACCAGAAGCATCAAACATTTTGAGGTGGGGGCCGGGGAGTGGGATCACTTGTGTCCTGTCTCTTTTAGAGCAGGTCTACACTACCGCTTAAGTCGATCTAACTTGCGTCGCTCAGGGGCGTGAAAAAGCCCCTCCCCGAGTGACACAAGTTTTGCGCTATATATGCTGACACTATGTCAGCGGGAGACATTCTCCTGCCGACATAGCCTCCGCTTCCTGCTGAGGTGGAGTAATTATTCTGAGGGGAGAGTGCTTTTCTGTCAGCATAGCGCATCTTCACCAGACACGCTACAGCGGTGTAGCTGTGCCAGTTTAGCACTATGGTGTAGACTTGCCCTTAGATGTCAGTACTCTCCACTGATGCTGTTTCTCCCATTACCACAATGGGAACCACACCTGCATTGGGAGAGAGCATTAGATGAACTATCTTCCCCGCACTCTCTCTTTCTAATCCTTCTTTCCATGCAATTAAATAGTGAAGCATATGATTACAATGCTAGACATGAATGTAATTTTACTACTGCAACAGGATTTAGAAAGATGTCCTTCAGCTGACTTCCATAGGGAAGTTGCAAATGTTTCTTTACGTGCCCATTGCAACATAGTGTGTAGGTTCAAATTAAGTTAAGGGGGAAAGGCTCAGTGTAGTTCACAATTTTTTTTTTTTTTTATTATGAAGAATAGTAAGATTGGAAAATCATTTTTGGTAGCTTTGTTTGGAGGAAAGGAAGGGTGCACAATTAAATGTTGCAGCAGGAAGGGGGAGAAATTCCAGGTGGGAGACGGAAGTTACTGCGCACAGGGAAGATTACAGAAATTGTTTTCTCCACTAGAGAAAGTACCATACAAGTAGCATGCCAACATTTCTGTTGTGGAATTTGACAGTAAAAAAAAAGTCAATTGAATGCTTATAAGACATCACATAAAAGTCTTTCTTAAAAACTGCTAACTTTTTCTTGGATAATGTCAACTCATTATTAGTAGTGTCTTCTATAAGTTCCTGCACTTAATCGAGGGGATACTTAGATGAATGTAAAGAGTGAAATAACATAGTATAAAGCAGCTGGCAAGTTTTTGCTTTCACAAGTTAGCAATAAGTTATTACTTAGCTTGTAAACGCCTCGGGGTAGGGTCTATCTTTTTTTCCCCTTGTGTTTGTACAGTGCCTTGCGCAGCTGGCTGCTGGGCTACGATTCGGGGCCCACAGTAAAAATCATAATAATAATTAAACAGTTTAAAACCTGTAGAGGACATCTTTTTGTTTTTGTCTAGAATCTGTCTCTGGAAAATAGGTTGATAAAATAGGTGTTGCAAGGTATAGTAATGAAGAAAAACTATGGTTGATTATTCATATGAATTTTTTTTGTCTTGTCACACATTTAAAAGGCATTTTTATCATTTTTCATGATAAGCAGAAGTAATCTTGAAAATCTGCTTATCCTTGCAATAGTTTTGATGATGCAGCGTATGCAATGCATGGTTTTAGTTCTGAATTTAAGGATGTGTAGATTGCAGTAGTCATCAGAATCTTGATCAGTTGTGTAGCGTATCCAAACTTTCTTTGCAGTAGCTTTTGTGTGAAACATCTATAAATACAGCTCAGTGTGTTGGACCAACATTGAGTGGGTTGATAGCTGGGACATATGAAATTATATTTTCTTTACCTATTTAGTGAGACTTGTCACAGTTCAGGGCACCTGCATCTGTATTCCCCCTTCATGGTCCAGCAAGAGCACCCATTCTCAGGATTCCTGCTCCGCAACCATCATCTCTTGGGCAGAGACACGCATCTCTCTCATTCCTGTCCTGGGTATTTCCAGGCTGCACAGATCCCTGCCTACACTGTTAATTCCCCAGCAGGCCTGCACTGCCTTCCTTCCTCAGAGGCTATAAGCAGCATAATTGCCCACAGTTAAGTTACCACCCAGCTCTTCCTAAGCAAGCACCTTTAAGGTGAAAGTATTACAGAGAAAGTATCTTGAAAACAATAAAAGAACCTACACCCCTGCTAATACGCTTACCAGAGATCACCTCCGCTCCAGCAAGGGCTCTGGCAGGTAAACTGTCTTTCAGACCTCACCAAAGGGTTTGCTGTGGTCATAAGTTCATAGCTGCTGTTAGCTCAAAACAAGCACCCCATGAATTACTGCGTGCAGTTTGGGTCTTTGATCTGGGAATAGGTAATTTGTAGACCATGGGTGTCCTCCTCAGGGCGAAGCTTCAAAACGCTGAGTTCTTGCATAACTGAAGGGGGCACATTTGCATGTATACTTCCTCCTAGAGATTTCCTGGAAACTCACTTAACTTTAAAAGTTCACATTGTTTCAAATAGTCCTTCAAAGCCCCTAACATTTCCAATGCTTTACATGAATCATGTCCTTCCCCCCCCCCCCCCCCCCGAGATGTTACATACAATCCCAAAATACTACATCAGTGCATTTGTAATACAATGAAATACCGAATCAAGTTTAAGAATATGAGTAAGGTTTAACTTCATCCTATCATGTTTCTCCAGGATATTGCAGGAAATTGCCATATCTGTTCACAAGGCTGTCCAAATATGTTTGTGTTCCTTGATTCCTCTAGTCGTATTGTTCCATACACAATTGATCAGGTACCCAATTCATTCCCAGTGTGTTTCAAAGCAGAATCCTCCTTCAGAGACCCAGGAATGGGAATCACTTATGTAGCATTTGAGAGCTAATGTAAGAAGCCAGGTCTTTTTAGCATCAAAATTGGACTGCTGCTATTCTGGCTGTGAAAACCCTGCTAGTGGGGCTATTTAGTTTAGATGTAGCTGAAGTAAAACAGTAAGCAAAAGTAGTTTGATTATAGTGGAAGTTGGAAGTTTCCTGCCAAGCCAGGGTGTCTGCCTCTTGAATCTCAGATTTCCCCAAAGTACTTCAAAAATTCTGCTGGCATTCCCCTCTTCTGTTAAGATTCCAGTATTTTATCACAACAAGCTTTGGCAAACAGTTTCAAAAGGGAAAAAACCGGCAAAAAGGCCATAACCCAATTGAACATATAGTCAGACCTTGTTATTTTGAATCAGTTTGTATCTTCTTACAAGCGTATTTTCTATAGTAACTTCTCTGGCATACAGAGGTAGACAAAGTCTTATTTCAAATACACCTCTACCCTGATATAACGCGACCCGATATAACACGGGTTCGCATATAGCGCGGTAATCCCGGGGCTGCGGCAGCGGGGCTTGGGTGGCGCTTTAAAGGGCCCAGGGCTCCACTGCTGTGGGGAGCCCCAGGCCTTTTAAATCACCGCTGGAGCCCTGCCGCTGCTACCCCGATATAACAGGGTTTCAACTATAACACGGTAGGGATTTTTGTCTCCCGAGGACCGCGTTATATCGGGGTAGAGGTATACATGAAACTCTGTGATACCATAAGGTGATTATTGCGGCTATTTTACTGGAGAATGCTTTAAATACATAAGTGGCTTTGATCAAGTGATGTAAAAATGTTGCCTCCATCTATAATATAAATGCTCCCTTTGACTGTTTACTTGTGGGACACTTTTGTTAGTCCCTGGCTTAATACTGGAACAGTATAGATACAGTGAACTTTGGCAACAAACATCTTTCTATTCCTGTGGAGCCAATACAGCTGTAAGAGATTGAGCAGGTCTGGTCATCTTCATGCAGCACCAGTGGAACTCAGCTGCATTCCAGTTGTAGAATCTTTATTAATTGAGGATGGTGGAAGAGGCAAAAAGAACCCAGCCTGACTTTTCACATCCCAGGCTGAGTCTGATTATTCTAAGGCTACATCTACACTACAGGGGGGAGTCGATTTAAGATACGCAAATTCAGCTACGTGAATAGCGTAGCTGAATTCGACGTATCGCAGACGACTTACCCCGCTGTGAGGACGGTAGCAAAATCGACCTCTGCGGCTTCCTGTCGACGGCGCTTACTCCCACCTCCGCTGGTGGAGTAAGAGCGTCGATCCCCGAGAGGTCGATTTCTACCCGCCGATTCAGGCGGGTAGTGTAGACCTAGCCTAAGGGCAATAGGCAGGAGGGGGCAGGCAGTGAGGAGCGAGGGAGAGGGGGAAGACCTTCCTTCTTTGGATCGAGACTATCATGAGATCTGAGTCATGGATGGTTCCTTTTGCTGCAGCTTCCCCATTTTCTGTAGCAAACCTTTTCAAGCCTATTACAGGTAAGAGAGACCTGTCTTGGTTCTTGACGGAGTGACTAGTCTCATACAACCTGTCAGACTAGAATTGTATTAACTTGTATTTCTCCTAAAGAATTTGCAACAGCAGTATGGTCAGCTGGAGTTAGAACAGTGCTGATGTCAATGTCAATAAAGGGAGGCAGCACGGGCTAGTAGTGGTTGGGGGATGGCCAGCAAGTCAGAGACCTGGATTCTATTCCTGCCTTTGCCACTGGTATGCTGAATATAACTACATCTTGCCTTGCCTTAGCCTGCTCACCTGTAACATAGGGATAATGATGTTTACACTCTTGTAAAGCACTTTGACATCTATGGATGGAAGTAACTAATCAAAAGATTAATACTAGATAGTTTTAAAACTTAAAAAACCACCAGATCATTTATAAAGAGGAAATGACCTTAAAGACAACAGTCATTGTACGGAAGTTGGAGGAGGAAGCTAAAAGTATAAAAAGCAGTTTAGTGAGGCGGTCAGTAAATTCAGGGTGTTGAGAATAAGGTATAAATTAGCAATCTTGTCCATAAAATATTAATAGGGTAAATCTGTGTCCTTATGTATGGGAAGTTTGTAAATGTATTAAGCAGCTTTACAGAGTTAAAAAGTGAAATACTATAGGTACATTAGCCTTTCTTGGGTTTACAAAGGTACATAAGAATGGATATACTGGGTCAGACCAATGGTCCATCTTGCCCAGTATCCTGTCTTCCGACAGTGGCCAATGCCAGGTGCTTCAGAGGGAATGAACAGAACAGGTAATCATCAAGTGATCCATCCCCTGTTGCCCATTCCCAGCTTCTGGCAAACAGAGGCTAGGGACACTTCAGAGCATGGTTTTGGTAAATTTTAATCTACGGTATAGTCATCCTCTGTTTATAAGAACTAGGGTAAATGTGCACCATATTTTGTTTCTGTTTCGGGCTCCTTTTCTTTCTAATCATGCTGAGTACAGATGTGATCGTAGGAAGAAAGGAACAGCCTGCAATAACAATTTAAACAAATCATTTCAACTAAGCTGTGATTATCCCCAATGTGATTCTATACAAGATGATTGGGAAAAGGGAAAAAATACAGGCTCGTGCCTTCCTTTAGCTTCTTTGTGCTGTGTAAAGAAGGCCTGAAAGATACTTTGGGTTTTTTTTGTTTTTGTTTTTTAATTTTCTATATGTTTCTACACTAGAAATTCAGATGCTGTCTAGATTCATAGATTCCAAGGCCAGAAGGGCCCATACTGATTATCTAGTGTGTTCTCCTATATAACACAGGCCATAGAACTTCCCCAAAGTAATTCCTAGAGTAGATCTTTTAGAAAACATCCAATCTTGATTTAAAAAATGTCAGTGATGGAAAGTCCACCACAACCCTTGGTAAATTGTTCTGATGGTTAATTACCCGCCCTGTCAAAAATTTACACCTTGTGTCCAGTCTGAATTTGTCTAGCTTCAATTTCCAGTCTAGGCTGGAAGATTCTTTGATGACTGGAGAGTTTCGTGTAAATGATGACATCACACGTGCTAAAGGAGTAAAAGCAGCACTGTTAAGTGGGAGAAGATAATCTTCATCCGACTGTTAAAATAACAACTGTTTGACCTCGGTGACTAATATTTCTGAATAAATGAAACATTTGTTGAACATTCCACATTCTTGTCCCTTCCTTCAGGGAGATAAGAGCTTAGTGCCTCCCACTGGTCCTCCAACAAAACCACAGAAGATCAGACTTCACATTGCTAACATTTCTATGATGGAAAAACAAGCAGAATTTGTTTCTTAATTAAACCAAACAAACCAACCCATCCTTTCAGGCCCTAAAGTAGCACAAGCCCCTCAACTCCCTCCCTCCCCCTTTTGGTATCCTTTGTAGGTTAACTTTAAAACACTGGAGTGAAGCAGGAAAAAAAAGATTGGTTTTGCATAAATGGAAGGCATCACTTTTTAAAGAAGGCAATAGGTAAGACCAGGTATACCCTAGCATGACGTTGTGACACAGCTAGTGCTGCAATCTCAAGCAGAACTACCAAACCACAGTGTAAAGCTGTTCTTCCTGGAAGACAAGGAGTAGATTATAATTAGTGCCTTTTATAGGGCTAGTGTCAGCTCCCAGTGAAGTCTTTTAATGGGAGCTCAGTAAGAATCTAGATGATGTAAAACATCAGTCAGTACAAAACTGCCTGGGCAAACTAATGCATGGGTTTAATCTTTTCTCTGTTTCATTTTCCATACTATGGAAATGCAGCTGCTGGTGAAAATATTTATAAGGCTGTGGATTCCAGACACATTAACATTTTTTTATAGGACAGTAAAACATCCTCTGCTTCACCCAATTGTATGCTTATAATTTTCTGTTGTATCATGTCTGTTCTCCCCTCTTGTTTGACTTGTCATACATTTCTGTTTTTCTTTAGGATACTGTGACCTGGACATGGCAAGGCTATTCATTGTAAGTTTTCTAACCCTATTAAAAACATCATACAGGAACTTCTCCCATTAATAAATACACTGGCAATGACCAAACCAGCCCTGTTAAATCCATAGGAACACATTTCTTGATTTGTTCCTCTGATGGAATGTAGTTGGGGGGCATACAGACATTATGTGACATGCTCCAATGTTTAATCTCTTAGTAGATAGAACACTAAACTGATATTCAAGACACCTGGGTCTGTTCCTGACCCTGCCACTGGTTTGCTGGATGGCCTTGGGCAAATTACGTCATCTCTGTGTGCCTCAGTCTCCCCATCTATTAAAAAGGGGATAATGATACTAACTTCCTTTGTAAAGAGCTTTGAGATCTACTGATAAAAAGCACTATATAAGAGCCAGGTATTATTATGGCAGCAAGTTTTGTACTTGTTTTATTTTTCTGTCCTGTAAGGATCTGTCATTTCCCAGTTATATCACCCTGAGGATCCCCTTGCTTATATTGGTATCAATCCAGAGTAACTCCAGTGAAGTCAAGGTAAAAGTGGAAGAAAACCGAGCCCTATTGTATGTGGAACTGCAGGTGCATTGCATTCGTAACATTCCCAAATAATTATTTCCAGTTATTCTAGCATTAAATTTTATAAATGCAAAGCTTCTGCCCCTGCAGTAGAGTGTCCAAGGAATATTCGAAGGCTTGACTGCTTACGGACTTTTGCATTGTAGCTAGATCAGGATGGTTCCCACAGATAGTAAAAAAATTCAGTTCTGGATTTTCTGGTTGCTAGTAACACCAGAATAATAACTGTTCTAGAAGAGGCAAATGTTGCCGTTTAAATAACTGTGCATATTGTCAAAAGTTGATTTGGTTAGTCGTCTCCTGGCTTTTGCTTTTTTCACATGTTACAGTAAAGCAGACATGGAAGTGAAATTCTTAACGTTTTTGTTTCCTTTTCCTTTTGGACTGTCACTACTGAAAAATCACAGGCATCAGCAATTTGCTTGATTTTTATCTTTCTTTAGTGTCATTTTAACCTCCAGCATACTCATTTCTCTATCTGACTTGAAGTTTCAGCCCAAGATACAGTAGATAAAAAGAGGCCAGGACATAGCAAACATCTCTTCCTCTCCTTCATCAGATACAGAGAGACAGTCTTTCTATATACAGACTCTTACAGTACTTTTCATCTTGCACAATGAAACAAGAGTGCCTTTAGCTTTAGGAGATTCCAATGAAGAGAGATTTTCCATTTCAAATACTAATAGTGAAAACTCTTCGAGAGAGACCAACAAAGGGCAATAGCTTAACGAAGGTGGCTTTCTAATAAGTGATTCCAAATTGTGCTCATGCAACTGAGCATATTAAAGCTTAAATATTTGATGCCATATATTTTATTTATAAAACCTCAGTAGAAACATTGTGTAGTATAGAATTTTTTTTCAGGTCAAATATATTTACATGAAATAATCAAGGAGAACTATTCTTAAGTATGTTTTAGGAGCATTTTAGTCATGATGTCCTCAGTGTCATTGGTCGATTCCAGTATTTACATGTTTGATGTAGTCTTAGCAGTTGATGATCTAGTTCTTCTCGTTGCTAATAAAGGACTTTCCTCTAATATTTTGTCCAACCTGGACACTTGTTCTATAAAATTCCATTCAGACAACTTGTACATGATAAGAAAGATTTCTTTTTTGAAAGTCAAGTAGAGAAAGTAGAATTTTCTTAATAGCAGCTAAGCTTTAAGGCTAAGGTTTTCAAAAATAGGTGCTTATAAACTCTCCTAAGCAAGTGGCCTGATTTTTTTATTTTTATTTTTATTTTTTTATTTCAATAGTCCCAAACAACCACTGCCTACAGTGTGAGTTGGTCCTGGGAAAATCCTTGTTCTTGTTCATATATCGCATACTGGATTTGTTGGTGGAAGGATGGAATGTAGATTTTTTTTTATAGGCTTTGAATGTGTGTGATTATTACATGAGCCTTATTGCACAGAGCTAATTTTTTAGTTTCTTAGTTTATTACTTAGATGCTATGGTAATAAAAATAATAAATACTGTGGATGGGTGTGTATTATCTCAAGTGTCTTGAAAAAAGCAACAGAGAGTCCTGTGGCACCTTTAAGACTAACAGATGTATTGGAGCATAAGCTTTCGTGGGTGAACGCCCACTTCGTCGGATGCATCCAACGAAGTGGGCATTCACCCACGAAAGCTTATGCTCCAATACATCTGATAGTCTTAAAGGTGCCATAGGTCTCTCCGTTGCTTTTTACAGCTCCAGACTAACATGGCTACCCCTCTGATACTCAAGTGTCTTGAGTCACTCAAGAAACTGCCTTTTCTTGCCCATAAACTTAAGAACCATATTCAAGCACAATAAAACAGACATTTTACAAGAAAAACGGTCTTCACTTTCATGCAGATCACTTGAGACTCAATTTCTGAACCACTTTTCCATTCATGTGACTCCCAGCTACATATGTTATCTTTTCCTCTTCCTGGCTCCTGATTTAGGGCTCAGACCTATTTTTCTTGCCTTAAGAAAGAAGTTGCATTTGAAAAGTGACGCCTTGGATATCACAGACATGGGCACACTAGAAATATTAAGATTAATGAAAAGTATCGGGGTCAAATTTATCAGAGAAATAGGTGAGAAGATTGGGATATTGTAAACAGGCAGCCTGCAAAGGGACTTCAAGAACTGAATCCTCAAAATCTTCCTCCCCATTCAGTTTGACTAATGTAGACATAAACCGTGTGCTTTTCCTTTGTTCCAGAGCATTTGTTCTATACAAAATTATACTAGATCCTTGTAATTAGACCATATCCATCAAGCCATTTCTTAAGCCAATTATTTCACGTGTCCTAGGAAGGGATGATGCTAGAAAATAATTTTCTAAATACATTTAAAAGAAAATGCTGGAAATAAATGGGTGGTAATGGGATCTGCCAGAATTGCATATCTGGACACACAATTACACAATACATATGGAAGATCCCAGAACTTATTTAACAATAGCATAAGTAAATGACTATGTATAAATGTTAATAAAAATATATTGGGGAGAGGGAGTTTTAAAAGGAACATGATGATAAACTAATAGGATATTAAGTATCAGGGGGTAGCCATGTTAGTCTGTATCCACAAAAACAATGAGAAGTCCGATGGCACCTTAAAGACTAACAGATTTATTTGAGTTTTTAAACTAGAAAGGAAACCTCTTTAGACTGATAATAGCGTAAAAATAAATAACTCCCTCCATGAGGGCCAATTAGTAAACCATAGTCTATGGGAGAATGTCTAGCTATATGTAAGCTAGACTCTTTCTTCTGCTTCCCCTACTGGGTTCCTCTATTAGTTGCTCTCACTTCTCTTGCTGGTATAAACCCTTATGATTACTAGGATGTGACCTAAGAATTTAAGATTTGCCAGAGTAGATATGAGCACTGGTGAATCAAGCCTGGGGGATACATGGCTGAAGCAGACTTTGAGGGGAGAGGATGAAGGGAAGAAGACTGGGGAAAAGCAGGGGTGGGGGTGAACAGGGAAGAGTAGCAGGAAATGAGAGCAGAGGCAAAGGGGTGATTAGACTCTGTAGGCCCTTGAATGAAATTTCATGATATCCTGAATAATGTCTCCCTTGTTTCGCAATCTGGAAATAGTGCAGGAAGGTCTAATAAAAGAGCTAATCGATTGCATCTTGCAGTGCTGGAATCGCATTTGGTAGAACACTTGGCCCCTCCCTGAAACCTGTCTGCCCCCATTCTGTTTTCACTCACTCCTTTTGTGTCACTCTTTTAACCTGTGGGACAAGTGCCTAAGACTGTTTTATAATTTTAAGTCATCTGTTAAAATTAATGAGAAAAGTCCAGCTGGCCCTCCCACTCCACCACCTCTTCTCTATCCCCGGCCTTCTCAGAAAACTCTTGCCAAACAGAATGAAGTTGTCTGTAGGATTTGCCTTTATTTAAGGTTACAAGTAAATGCTTCTCTCTTTCAGCTTGAAAGTGCTAACAGAATGAACACTTTTGCAGTCAAATGTGGAAGTGGTTAACCATACCTCATTTCCCAACTTCCCCCATGTTAAAACTTCATACAGCCTTTTAAAGCATTCAAGACCCAAAGAGCACTGGTAGTTTCTTGTTATAATAATAGTTAGCATTTAGATGGTACTGGAAACATACAAAATCCACATACCTGTAAAAGCTTAACCAATCCTTCCTCTGATCCTGGGAGGGAGGCTAATAGGTATTAGCCTCACTTTTCATATGGGAGAACAAACACACAGAGATTAAGTTCATACAGGGTGTAAGAGCCAGAGGCAAGGCTAAAACTCAGGATTTCCTGTTTGCCAAGCCACTAAACTTCACCTCTTATAAAGTCATAGATTAAGTGCAGAAGGAACTGTTAGATCTAACTTGACTTCCTGCATGACACAGACCAGTTACTCCTGTAATGAGCCAAACAGCTTGGATTTGAATATCTTCCAGAAAGGCATCCAGTCATCATTCGCCGTGTCCCCCAATGCATCTTCAGCCTTGTTTAAAAAAATAAAAATAAAAAATTGCTAGCAAGATGTGAACTCTCTTGACTTTATATAAAGCATGAAGAATGTGTATGATAACTACACATGTAGTGCTGTAAATGCATATGGCACTAGAAAGTGTAACACGTTCTCTGCTCTGAAGAGCTTGCAGCATAAATACCGCTAAAATGCCTTTAACTTTAATAGGAGCAGGAACCAGCCCTATGAAGAAGAAAACCTAAGGCAGCATCTCAAGAAGGTTCAGCTCAGGGCATATAGAGATTGTCAGAAATAACAGAGACTGAAAAAATGTTAACAGATGGTATTTGCAAGTCAGCTGAAAGTAGATTGTTACTTAAAAAAAAAAAAATCTTTTTCCCCCTCCCTAGCAAAGAACTTTGTGTGATGACTTTTTGCCAGCCATTAACGAGGGTAGAAGTTGAGGTAAGAATTGGAGAAACGTTATTAAGTTTGGATTTTTTTGATAAACATACTGTTCCTGTATTTTTTATCAATATCTAACAGAAAAGAAATGTCTTTTGGCAATAAGTGCAGTTCGTGTCTTAATAGATTAGCTCACCCTATGGGGAAACATGGTGGATACAGCTTTTAATCTGCTGCCCGTGTTGACATGTCTCTTGACAAGAGCCCATATGTGGAAGTGGTCGAAAGGGTATTTGTTATAAAATCACTAATAAATACCATTGTTCACAAACATTTGACTCACTATGCTTGTAAAGACTGAACAGATTGAATTACAAAGTAACTTGTTCTCCCTCACCGCGGCCCACCCTGGAGGGCAGTAGAATGCTATCTATACCAGTGGTTCCCAAACTTTAACAGCTCATGAACCCCTTTCACTAAAATATCAAATCTCGTGAACCCCCTCCTAAAAATGAATATTTCCATGGATTTTCTCCCTTATCTGAGCATAAATTATAGAAGCAGTGATCTTGGAAATAATTTGGGTTTTTTTATGACACGCTTATTACACACTAGTTATTATTACATAAGATTTATAATGTAATGATAAATTATATTACATTATGAAAACGGCAACACTCTTCCAAGATTTCACTTTTGTAGCTCATATCACTTCGATTTAGCCTCCTATATGTTTCATCAAGGAGTACCAGACGTGAAACAGCATGAAAGTATTTAAGAAGCCAACTCAATAAAGAGTTCCTCCCACAAGCATTCGGGTCTTGAGCAGTCCAGGCAAACAATGCACAACTACAACAAAGCTTAAACGTGTTGTGCCAGGAAGTCATGGTTACGGGGCTCGGGCTGCCGGCCCCCACAGATAGCGCCCACATCCCTAGGTCTGTCTGCTAGTACAGAATTTTTTTCTGAGAACCCCCGGATATATTTCACGAACCCCAGTTTGGGAACCACTGATCTATACTGAGTGCATCACAGGGCAGTTGCCATGTGATCTGTGTAACATGTTTACAGTAATAGTTCCCTACAGCTCAGAGCGAAATACTTTTAAGGAATTCAGTGATTAAACGGAGTGTTTTCATTCTCAAAAAAGAGTGTGCCTTGTTTAGTGAACCTGTTATCTTATTGCTTACTCTTAACTTTATTAATGTGTACAGTACAAACAGGTGTATCTGATAAGAGAGAGAAAAATATATGCACATCTCAGATCTTGATGAACACAAAAATGGATCACTCACTTCCCAGCAAAGACTTACTAACCAAGCGTAGTAGTGAGGGGCTCTCTCACTACAGCTAAATTACTTTGGCAAAGGATTCTACACAGCACTTACAATATTTGTTAGTACTTCCTGATATATTAATAAGCTAAATTATACCTGTTAAATAGAAGAACAAAGTTGATTTGGATGGAATACAATGCCATCTCTGTTGTTTGTTTATTTTCAAAATTTAAGACTTAGCCATGGGTCTCCAAGTAATTGATGTGTGTTAGCAAGTTTCCTTGTTGGTATTAATATGCATGAATTGCTGTGTAATGCAAAAGAAAATACAGCATACCTGTAACTCATTTGAATAAATGTCTTTATTAGACATGTAGAGAAAGAAAATAGTTAACACTGTTCTGTGTATTTTTTTTTTAAAAGGACTCTTGCTGTCTCAGAATTTAATGCAAGTGCACCCGTAATAAAACAAATCTGCCCTCAAATTCTAAAATTATAAAAATTAGACATGAAGTATTTCACTAATATACATCTCCCCCAGCGGAGAGAAATAAATTGAATAAATAAATTAATTAAAATAAATTAGACATCACCATGAGCTTCTATATGTTTCTGTACAGAGATGCACAGCAATGTACCAGTTGTATTTTAAGAACATATCATGAACATATCCCAATGAATTGTATATATTGGACGTGAAACAGTTAAGCTGAGAATCTGATAGGCAGACTTATTGCAAAAGATATACATGGTGAATACCATAAGGAGGGAGGGAGCAGGCCAAAAAAGGTCAGGGAGATATTTTCATTACTTGTGTGAGTTTAAAAGGATTTTATCTTGCAGGGCTGGAATTTCCCTCTGCAATACTCAGGAATTTCTGACTAGAAGAGAGTTCTTATTCATCGTCAGCTGGAAAGTAGTTGTGCTAGCCCCAGTCACAGGATGGGAAAAATTAAATCAAGTCCTTCTCCAGAGTGTGTATGGTTATGGGCAAGTCCCATGCAGTGAGTCTCAAACATCATCACCATTGCCTTTGGAGGAGGTAGAGGTGTAGTCTCAGCTGGTGAAGAGTAAGCTTGCTCTTTCATCCGAGGACCTGAGACACAAACGGCAGGCTTACATAGATTAATCATGTCTAGGGTTCACATTTTTTGGATTGTTCAAATGTGTTTTGACTTCATCCTACTCAAGTGCCTGCAGCCAGGGATTATGCATAGTGTGAATAACTGTGACTGCAGAGGATGTCAGTGCTTTGCTTCGCTAGCCCAAGAGAGTTAACCACTGTTTCACTCAAGACATGTGGAGGAGGAGGAGTTAACTTAATAATGGGCAGGGTGGGGTATCAGACTCAGAACAAAGTGAGTGCGTAGTGATCCTCAGGGATCAGTTCTAGGACCTTCAGTGCCAGAAACGCAGACCTCTGCCACTTGACCACCTGCTGTTTGAGAGCACTCTTTTAGTTGGGAGTAAGTGGTTGGTTGTTACAGCCACTTGAAAAGACATGCTCACAGGCAGTAAGCCAGTGCATACTGCACGCAGGCACCAGGAAGGAGACGGCTCGCCACACTGCAAAAGAAAACTGTGACTGTTAGGGCTGTGTTTATACAGAAAGTACATACAATATATTACAAATGAGTAACAGATACAGAAGCCATTATATGGCAAATTACTAAATTAATATACAGGGCTGTGTGCAAACAGCACACTGAATTAAACAGGAGTTCTGCATCCCTTTCCCACCACATTGCTTTGAAAATGAACTTTTGCCTGTTTGTTTCATACGGAAGTCAACTATATTTCCACAAGCCAAGCCCATTTTCTTTGTGCTCCTTTGTCGACATGTTATAAAGAATCACAGATGCAAACACCGCATTTATTGAAATCCTTAACAGTAAACATAGATTTTTTAATAACAAGAAAGACATTATTTTCACACTGATGCAAATTCACTCGTTATTTTTTCTCTTTATTTGATGTCTCAGAATAAAGACTGACTTTTATTGTGGTAGTAGAATTATGCACATTTATTATGATGTGCTAATAATTCAAAATGTACTTTGTAAACTAAGTTACCAAGTCCTCACCTTTTGGTGATGCCCCATTGATTTAGAAAGTTGAATATAATTGAGAATGCTTCTTTTCCAGTAAATTACTCCAATGCAATAACCCTTCTTATAATTTCATAATAAATCTACTCAGTATTTTGGGGACACAAGCTATTTCAGGGATATCTGCACACCACCTGTTTTTCCTAAGAAACAGATTTTGCATTTGGATCTCTGAATTAGTTGTAAGTCTTTAAACAGTCAGCTTCAAATTGGTTAAATCATATTCATAAATTTAATGGATTTATGCCCCCAAAGTGGATAAAGACTCAACTGTTTCAAATAGCAGCATACAACTGACTTCAGGTCTTTTGCTAGTAATTCCCATTTTGGGGTCCAGAACCCATCTTTTGGAAATTTTCTATCACCCAAATATGTCTAATAGCTTAAGTCTCAGTCTCACTATTTATTACCTATTTCTGAATGCTGTGGTTCAGAAGACAAAACTTGACCCAAAGAAAGAACACAATTTTTAATCTAACTCTTGTTGATCTCCAGTTGTTACAGAAAAAGAGCAGAAGAATGGATAGTTATATAATGATGTTTTGACAAATTTAACTTTTTATTTTATCATTATTGACAAATATGAACTCTCCACACAAATATTTAAAAAAAAAAAAAAAAAAGATCTTTGCAAGATTCATTTGTGTTTGGTCAGCCTCTTATTATCTTATCTGTGTATTTATTTTGTTCAAATTCCAAAAATAGCAAACATCTATTATAAAATTGACTTCATCCTGAAATAAAACCATTCATCTTTTATATGAAAATAAAACCATTTTATATTTTTTCCATTGGAAGATTTCCAATAATTTATTTCTCCATGTCACTATTGTTGGGGCATCTGCCCTTTTCCAACAACAAGATATAGAATACCAGTCCTCAAAGTTCTACAATTTAGCTGTAACATCAATATGTTTTCAACAGATTAGCCTTAGTACAGACTGAATTTAAGTTGTAATATAGTACTAGGTACCTAGGTATTTAGGGCATTGAGTTTTAAAAGTGTGTGTACAGTCCCTGAGGCCTAAATACTGGAGCTCAACCCTAATTTTATGAAGAACTGTGTATTTAGGCAATTTGCCTCTTTAGTTTTGGATTTCATATTAAAGCAGCTACAACAGACCAAACCAACGTGTAGCAGCCGTGGAACAAATTGACAAATAATCTGCTGTGTAGTGTTTTGTTTGGGTAAGTAAAAAAAAAAAAACCTGAGCTATTTCTAAGGCTATGGTGACCTCTAGTGGCTGATTACTTAATTGCCTGACTGATATTTTTTCCCCTTTATGATGCAAAACCCTATCAGTAATAAGTTAATGGCTATGCAGATTTACTGAATAAATTATATTTTTCAGTTTCTACCTGTCCATGTTCCTACTGAGGAAGAGAAAAAGGATCCTAATCTTTTTGCCAACAGAGTCCGTAATACCATGGCAACGTATGTATCCATATAAAAAAAATTCTCAAGCGCTTACCAAGAACTGTTCTTATATATCCTGGGCACTGGTTCAAATATATTTTGAACTGTTTTAGGGATCTGAAATATTTCAGGGAGTGATTGACAAAGCCATGATTCACCTGAGTCCAAGGTTTCGTATTTGAATCTCTAAATTAATTGTATAAGGTGTAAAAGCCTCTGTAACTAGACAGTTCCTAATTGGCTAATTATTACTGACTAGTAATAAGTTAATTGTTCTGTGCTCCACTATAATGCATTTAATTGGTGTAAAGCTGGGGTAATCATTTGCATGACAAGACATAAGTGCACAGATTCAGTTTCTCTACTATGGTTAACGGGCCTAATTCTGCTCTGTTCCAACACTGTGAATCTCAAACAATTGGCTTGACTCCAGTGTAATGACTGTGGATTTACACTGGCATAACTATGAACAGAATTTGACCCAGCAGCTATACTAACCACTTAAGTGGTGCAAGGATAAATTCTCATCTTGGCTGTTTATGTATCACCTTTGAGACCAGCACCGAGGAAGGTTGGGGGAGGGGGTGGGGGAGTAAGATTCAAAAATCCCTTTGTTAAGATGTTTGTCTTTCTACTTCATTTCAGGGCTTTGAATGTGCCAGTTACAGACCATACTTTTGAAGACTGCAGACTTATGATTTCAGCAGGACAGCTGACCTTGCCCATGGAAGCAGGGCTGGTGGAGTTTACTAAAATCAGCAAGAAACTGAAGTGAGAGCGGTTTTGCTATTCAGAGGTCTTTAATGACTTTAGAGCTGCACAAGACATTGTGTCGTGTTCTCCAGAAACAGTAATATTGGTCTGAAGTAAATAGGATGAAATTCAATAGGGACAAATCAACGTACTCCACTTAGGAAGGAACAATCAGTTGCACACATACAAAATGGGAAGTGACTACCTAGGAAGGAGTACTGCGGAAAGGGATCTGGGGGTCATGGTGGACCACAAGCTAAATAAGCTAAAATGTAATACTGTTGCCAAAAAAGCGAACATCATTCTGGGATGTATAAGCAGGAGTGTTGTAAGCAAGACACGAGAAGTAGTTCTTCTGCTCTACTCTGCGCCAGTTAGGCCTCAACTGGAATACTGTGTCCAGTTCTGGATGCCACATTTCAGGAAGGATGTGGACAAATTGGAGAAAGTCCAGAGAAGAGCAACAAAAAAATGATTAAAGATCTAGAAAACATGATCTATTACGGAAGATTGAAAAAATTGGGTTTGTTTAGTCTGGGGAAGAGAAGACTGAGAGGGGACATAACAGTTTTGAAGTACATAAAAGGTTGTTACAAGGAGGAAGGAAAAGAATTGTTCTTCTTAACCTCTGAGGATAGGACAAGAAACAGTGGGCTTAAATTGCAGTAAGGGAGGTTTAGGTTGGACATTAGGCGCAGGCGAGGGATGTGCTGGCCGCGGCTTCCCGCCGCCCCCACTGGCCTGGGACGGCGAACCGCGGCCAGTGGGGGTTGCGATCGGTCGAACCTGCCGCGTCAGCAGGTAAATAAACTGGCCTGGCCCGCTAGGGTGCTTACCCTGGCGAGCCGCGTGCCAAACATTGCCGACCCCTGGTCTAGATAATACTTAGTCCTCCCATGAGTGCAGAGGACTGGACTAGATGACCTCTCTAGGTCCCTTCCAGTTCTATGATTCTATGAACAAAGGACAAATTGCCTGGTTGATTATTTGATCTTGCGTAATGTATTTTAGGATTTGAAAAGTAATATAGTCTCTCTAGAAATTAGAGATGGAAAAGCCTGCAGGGATTAAATTATGGCTTGGACTATGCGCCTGTGTGAGGAAGTAAGAATCTGTCTATTGTAGTTCTATAGCCCTCTGCAACAGTAGTATCTGAGCACCTCACAATCTTTAATGTATTTATCCTCACAGCAGCCCTGTGAGATAGGGAAGTACTTTTATCCCCATTTCACAGTTGGGATGCTGAGGCACAGAGAGCCCAAGTGACTGCTCCAGAGTCACACAGGAAATTTGTACCAGAGCTGGAAATTGAATCTGCATCTCCCAAGTGCCGTCTACTACCCAAATCACGGGACCACGCTTCCTCTGTGTTGGGGATAGGGTGTTGTCACTTCTCCTGACAATGAGATGCATTCTGGGGTGCATCAGTATCATTACTCAGCCAGCGGCTTAGTTGCAGAGCTAGAAGGTGCCCTCTCCCATGTGGGAGCTAATGCTGTGACATGAAACAGTGACGGCTGGGTGGATTCAAATTTAAGGCAGTGAAATGTTGTCTTTAGTTCTGTTGCCAGATGTTGCCTATGCTTCTGAAAACTTTCATCTTCTGTGCAGTGAGTGCTGAGATACCTAAGCACAGAATTAGTTTTAGTTTAAAAAAAAAATAGTTTTCAGGGGTTTTTAAATGCTGATTCAGTATGAAATATCGCATATTGAAAGCACAACCTTTTCAGTGTACTACATACTCCACGCTATCCAGTTTTCTGCTGTGGAAACTGCAATCATTCTCTTGCTACTAAAACTCCATCTCTCTTGAGCCCTGCTACACAGAAGTTAATTATGTCTTCCTCTGATTTTTATAGTCTAAAATGGGATCCTATCCGAGATCAACTGAATACGTTTGCTGCTATTGCAAATGCCTCCAAAGGGGGAAGAATTGGAATGGAGGAGTTTGCCGAGCACTTGAAGCTGCCTGTCTCAGATGTTCTCAAAGAGCTGTTCCTACTCTTCGATAGGGTAAGGATTTATGGCACTGATTGAAATAAGGTGTCTTAGTAACATTGTCTTAAGAATCATTTTCCCTAAAGATATTTGCAAACATAAATCCAGCTCACAAAAGGAGTAAATTGCCAACCAAAATCCTATTGACAGGATTGTAAGGCTGCAGGTAACTGAGGGAGCCCAGTACATGTAATACGAGTGCACTTCGTGCTTGTGGAAACATGCTGTACTTTGAAAGATTGCCATTTATGCACTGTGTGCTATGTACAATCAGCATGGTATGCTGCAAGCAGGGCCGGCTTTAGGCTGATTCCCCTGATTCCTGTGAATCAGGCCCAGCAGCATCCGGAAGAGGGGCCCCTCAAGTAAGGCCCCGGAAGACAACGGCTGCCGAGGAAGGACCCTCCGCCGAAGTGCCGCTGGAAACAGCGGCAACCGATTGAGCTGCCGCCAAATTGCCGCCGCTATCTTTGGCGGTAGATCAGTCGCTGCCGCTGTTTTCGGCGGCATTTCGGTGGTGGGTCTTTCTAATCGGGCCCCGCACGTCCTAAAGCCAGCCCTGGCTGCAAGCACTCGAGGATCTGTTGTTCATGTTTTATTTTGGGAGTTTCACAAACTCTGCATGTTTTTCCTGGTCCTGCTTTTAGTAAACTTCTCTGTCAAGGAATTGTGCCATATAGCACTGACAAAACTTGTTTTGAGATTCTCCAGGTCTGAACGAATTCATCAGCAGAAAATGAAGGGTCCAATTTCTTCTTCTTCTGTTTAAAACGCTGACTGTATTGAAAGTGCCTGACCTACAGGCATATGTGAACATTTCGTCGCCATAGACCGTATTTAATCCCAGCTGTTCAGTAATGACCATAGTGTCCCTCTCTAGGAAACTATTGGCTAAAGCCCTACTTTTCCCCAAGTTGGGACTTTCCCGTATGCTGAGTAAACTGTTGTCATTTGAGGATCACTCTCCATGCTTACAGTGTGGTGCTGATTACCAGATTACGGTATGGCTCCATGTGGCAGGGTCCTACACAGCAGTAGAGTAGTTGAGATGTTTATTTTCACTGAAAATTCTATCCACTTGCCCCAAATTAAATCAGTTACGCTTAAAATCCCAGGTCTTTGACAGGATAGCAAGCTTACTGCTGATGCTCTTGTAAGTCTGGTTCGAGCGTCTCATCAATACCTTGTTCTTCCTGCCTGCTTTTTTTTTTTTTAATTTAATTTCAAAATACTCAACTTGCACGCAAGAACGCAGCTCTTTGGGGAAGGAAGGTTATTGAGTTATGGGAACTCTCAGCTCCAGGTCATTGACTTAAGCCTCACCCAAATTTGTAGCCACCAAAAGGCCATCAAAATCTCAGATAGTAAAATGAGTGGACAGGGGCCCGTGATATAGAAACCCCCATCAGACCTGATTCTTGTTCAGTCTTAGCAGAGAGGCTACAGACAAAAAATGAAACTGAAATATCCTGACCGTTAGGCTGTGGCCATCACCGTAAGTGGGAGGTTGAGACCCATTGGCATGGCTGGTTAGGCAATCTTGTATTGTTGCTAGCAACGCTGCACCTATTTGGACAAACAAGTTATTTTAATTTCTGAACTCCAACAAAGGTAAAGACATTGGAGAGGACAATGCAGGGACAGATACAACCATGGTAAACTGAGCAGATCTCCTTGGGAAGTTAAGTTAGAAGTCGTCTAACCTTGGCTGTGGTCCTTTCTAATGTTGCATTGCTCAAAGGACCACCAAGGACATTTTGAAATTTTTGCTGTATGGTTTTCAACCCCTCAGTTTTACCCTAAAATGGTTTCACATCAGCTAAAACAAATCTGATCTGTAAAATAAAAAGCAAGCATTTGGAGAGAGAAATACTTTATAGCTTGTCAAAAGCAGAGGGTGGCTGCAGGGAGCTGATGGAATTCAGGCAAATGCATCAGACGTGCCTGGGCATGGGGAATACTAATACTTCAGACAGATAATATGTATTTTGCTCACACCCAGCTCAGACTCCATTACTGCTCTCAGAGGCTGCAGGATTTTCAGCTCTCATCTGGTTAATTCTCTGTAAACCATTCACCATGTTCCTCGCTCAAGCCTTGCTTGGTGGCGGGAGCAGTGGTGGAGGGGGCCTTGCAAGAGGCCTGGGAGGTCTTTTAGCAGGAGGTGGACAAGGAAGAGGGAATCTTGGAGGACTCGTTGGAGGACTCGTCAACATTATCAGTGAGGTAGCAGCTCAGTACACCCCAGAACCACCCCCAGCTCCTCGCAGCCACTTCATGAATGTGGAAGCCGGTGAAAGTGAGGAGATCCGTCAGTTCCGCCGACTCTTTGTCCAGCTGGCTGGAGACGACATGGAAGTGTGCGCCACCGAGTTGATGGACATTCTGAACAAGGTGGTGGCCAGACATAAAAACCTGAAGACTGAGGGCTTCAGCCTGGACACATGCCGGAGCATGGTGTCAGTCATGGACAGTGACACAACTGGCAAGCTGGGCTTTGAGGAGTTTAAATACCTGTGGAACAACATCAAGAAGTGGCAGTGCGTGTACAAAGAACACTACTCCGACCAGTCGGGAATTCTTGGGAGTGCTCAGCTGCCAGATGCCTTCAAGGCTGCAGGGTTCCAGCTGAACGAACAGCTCTACCAGATGATCATTCGCAGATACGCCGATGAAAATGGGAGCATGGATTTCAATAACTTCATCAGCTGCTTGGTGCGACTGGATGGCATGTTCCGTGCCTTCAAATCCCTGGACCAAGATGGAGACGGCCTGGTGAACATGAACATTCAAGAGTGGCTGCAGCTGACCATGTACTCCTGAGAGAGCACACTGGAATGGAATACACTCCAACTGTGTGCTCTTGTTTATACTGGTGTTAACTAACTGGAGCCTTTCTCCTTGTTCAAGGGCAACTGTTCTGTTGCTATGAAAGAGCACGCAATACTTTAATGCTTAAAAACCCTTAGTTTATTGTGAAATGTTAGTAGAAAAAACAGTGTACGTTTTACAGTTGTTTGGATTGCTGAGGGGCTAGCAAATGGAGCATTTCTTGAGCTGTGCAAGACTCTGGGTGTGTGCGCATGCACATGCATATGAGTACCTATAATAGAAAACTAGATTTGGGTTCAAAAAGGAGAGAACGTTGATGGGAAGAGTAGTGGTTAAGGCTTTCGTCTCGTATAGCATGTTGGGGGCTGGTGGACGTATACATATAATACAGAATACATTTCTGATTTTTTCTTAAGATTGGGGTTGTTCTTGATGACTGTTTTGATTTTTATGTGTTATCTATCAGTGCTGATTTTGCTGGAGGCAGAAGCTGTGCTTGCCTGTAGGGAAATTGCTAGTAAATAGAGGTGTATTGATTTCTAATTTGTAAGGAATTATTTGTAATGGGGAAAATAAATTGGAGTTGTAATTATTATAATAATCAGTGGATTTTGAGAGACAAACTAAATCTCTCCTCTTTCCTACTTCTGCTGTCTCATTGTTTTCAGCTGAAATGTTTCCTGGGGACCTGGTGCTTGGTATATACTCTTTTTATTCCTGCAGCCTTCTAACAAATATTTTTACTGTAAAGTGCAATAATCTGAGTAGTGTTATAATACAGAATTGCCTATCAAGAGGGTCGTTGAACTGCTGCGGTCACCTATTAGACAGACGGACAAATTCAGCCTTGGCTTATCTCCATTGAAGTGGAGTTTCCTCAGGGATGAATTTGACCCACAGTCTCCAACGACAGTAGTTCCATTCATGTCAGGGCAGAGATGCTTCCGTGGCGTTAAAAGGCAAGAAGCAGCAGGAACTGTAGAAGGTGTGCGCCTGCGGGTCAGAGTGTCCTTGGCTGCTTTAAAGCAAAATTATTTTACATGGGCCTAGTTGATATTTGTGTGTGTGTGTGTGTGTGTGTGAGCTGAATGGAATGTGAAAAGATGAGTCAAGCAGTCATGTCTAGTTACAAATATCCAGCCGCCTATTCCCCTCCTACACCACCTTGGTAAGAAAGTGTCATCAGCAGCTAACTAACTAAACAATAGGGGGATAGCATTTGATTAACAACAGGCTGATGTATTTTGAAATCATTATGGCTTCCATTTCCATTTCTACGTTCACCGAGTCTCTGTACACATTGTCATTGAAATCTGATCACCCTTCCACAATGTACGAATCATCATTTAAATCACTTATGGTGCCCGATACCAGACTAAATAACAGGAACTTAGTAAAAATAAAAGAATAGTCAAATTGTGACAAAATAGGCTAACTCCTGAACCACATCCACCTCCACATCGTCCACAAATTAATAAATCACAGAAGCATACTTTTATCTACATAAGCATTTTGGCTATGTGGGTAATAATCCCAGTGGAAGAGTGAGTGAAAGAGAGAGAATGACACCTTGGTGAATGCTAATGTTTGCTTTAGAATCTCTTTCTTTCAGGCTAGTGAGATCTCACCTGTGGGTACAGGTAATTGTTTGGCAGGGAAGGATTAAAATAACAACCTCCTGCATGATGTTCCCTGTTATGAAAATGAGACATGTAAAAGCATGTCCCTACTGCTGTGTCCAATAGGAATTCCACTCTCTCTGTTGCAGACCTAGAAGCAATTGTGATGATTTTCTTTGACATGCATGAACAGTTCTTCTAGGAAATATGGTTTCTAAATCAAACTAGAAATGATGGTAAAAGTCGACGTGAAAACTATCCCTGTTATGACACCTTTTATAGGCACAGTGCAAGTTGGGCCCCTTGGGCAGTGACACCACAGGCTTTTTCCACATCACTCCTGTGCATCCACCTGGCCTTGGAAGGGGTTTTGCTAGTTGGAAAAAAGGTAATTCAGTGTCCATGCCCTATCTTTCTCCCTATGGAGCTGTAAAGAGACCGTTTATTGTGTGTGCGGGCGGGGGTGTTTTTCCTACAATATGCAAGCTTTACTGCTACTGAGACCACCATAAATGTACTTAACTGAGCGCATACCTCTGACTCAAAAACAGAAAATACGTCTTAATATATAGTACTCCATACTGAAAATGGCAATGCAATGCTGAAGTCTGGTTTAAAATCAGAATACACAGTAAAATTGTTATATTTAACTTGTACTTTTGTTTAGCAACATACAAATATTTAAATGAGCTACATGTATTTGCTATGCCAAATACCCAATTAATAAGAAGTATAGCTGGGGAGCAGTATTCAGGCATTCAGCACACTGCAGGATCCCGAAGTCACACTAGCCAGCCACTGCTTCATTCGTGCTTTCCAGGCCGGTATACCCCATGGTCTGTCATAGCCACCCTGAACTCTGCTGGGCATATTGCAGGTAGATAGCCCATGGAAGCCTGGTAAGTGCCATTATTATCCTAGTGTATGACTTGGGCTATATAATAACCAGAGGCAGTGGCTTCTGCATCACCACGTGGTGTATGCCGATGGCGAGAGAATCGAGGGGGGACATTTCACCAGACGGTTGCAATGAGTTAATGTGACAGACCTGAAATGAAAACCAAAATTTTAAATTGAAAAAGTAGCTGTGCGTGGAAACCCCTTACCTTTGCTATTTGGGGAATTGGGGTTTTGGTTCACAAATCATCTCTCAGAATAGCTTTGGCTACAGAGTTTAAATCTTGCATATCGTGCTGCAAAGCACAATCTCCTGTGAAAACAGAGAGGCTGTTAGGCCAAATTTACCTGCAGTGACATTGCTTGTTACTGTCAGTGTTTCTCTAGATGCATTTTTAATTCAGTGACCATCCTTTCCCTCCTATCCTCTCTCATGCCAGGAGCCATGCAAACATCTCCGTTTCTGCTCCTGCCCCTCCCACCTCTCTTTTCATCAAGTGTCAAACCATCTGGCAAGTAGCCAGCATCCTAGGAGTTAGTATGATTAAGTCACAGTATGAACTTGAAGTGCAGTTATCACACCCAGATATCCAAAATGCTGGAATGAAGTACTTCTGATTGCACTGTATTTAATTCTTGGTTTTGACACCTAGATGGAAATAATTTGACCATTCTAACTTTGTCATGCTCCGTTTATTAATAATGAAAGCATTAGTCCCCATTATGAACCAACTGATTTTCAAATTCTGTGTGTTTTAGTTTTAAACCAAGGCCATATTCACTTAACATAGCTTACTTTCCCACCCTCAACTCTTGCATTCATATTTTTATGCACCACGGGGACAATCTTAAACCATTTAAAAAAAAACCATACCCAAGCTAAAACTGTACTCCATGCCACGCTACATGTATAATGGAATTGTAAATTCCTGAAAACAGTTCTAGTGGAATCAGCAAAAAACCTTCAACTAATTATGTACAATACACAAGTATTTGCTGGACCTTTAATGATAAATTAACAATCCGGGCATTCAGATTGTAAAACTACACAATAAAAAGCAACGATACATTGTATATCTAACATTTGGATGTCAAAAGATCCATAGTGTTCAAATGTCTGGCATCAGAAACTATTGGACAAAAAAAAAATTGTACTGCGGTACCAGCTAACTGTTAATCACAGAGGTTAAAGTGCAGAGATTGACTAGAAAATTGCCAACAAACATCAAATTATACCATGCTACCTGTCTAACAGGATGCTGGTAATTTTATTAGCAGTGAAGAATTTTATAAGGAAACTTGTTGGCAAACCCGCAAGTCTCTAAACAGTAGGTGATATTCAATATTCTAAATGTTTCCACAAAGATTCTTTACCCTATCAATAGAAAACAAAACATGGGTGTCTGTAAACTGGCAGTGTATTTGCTTTAGAGGTTGAGTAAACTTGGATCTAGGTAGCAATTGCTTTAAATCTTGCCAAGTATATTGGTCATTTTTGTTTGTTTAAGAGAAAAAATACTTTCTCACCCACCTATCTGAATCCAGGACCATCCAAAGTGCAGAAGCACTCATTCAGTAATGGAAATCCACAGTATGCAGATCTCAAGGATCTGAAGGCACTCTACAATTTAGTCTTGGCACTGTTCCATTAGGTAGCTTATTATTCCATTATACAAATGGGGGAACTGAGGAACAGAGACACTAAGTGTGTTGTGTTCAAGAGGACCGCACAAGCTGGTTGCAGAGCCAGAAAGCTATGCAGATCTCCCTTCTGCTCTGTGTGTTTACCCACAAGACTATTGTTCCTTCATTTGTCTGTAAAATGTTTCATATTGATCCACTTGGGAGGATCTTGACACTACTATTTTGCCTCCTGGAAGAATATTTTAATTCAGAAATGTAGCCCACCTTTTTTTTTTTCCTCATGAATTCTGCACCATCAGCATTCAGTTTTTACAAATTTGTTCGCTGTTCAAAATTTTTTGATGAATGTCTCATGGGAATATTTCAGCCCAGGAATCACCAGTCACCTTAACCTCAAGGTAGATGCTTTGTGTCTGGTCATCTAACTTTCAAATGTTACTGTTTCTTACCCATGACAGAATATCTCTTAAGTCCACAAAGAACTTTTAAGGTCATCACATAAATACAATCAACTCAAATACGCACATGTATTTCAGCAGGTATTTGCCACTTCCCCTCACTGCAAATAGACTCGCAAATAATTTCACCTCAACCTGGTAGCCAGTCCCATCAAAGGAACTCCAGTTTAGGTCTGAATGAATGTATTGTAGTATCTTTCTACTTAATACAATCTGGTTTTCCTACTTCCAATACAGGCCATTATGATTAAAGTGCAATACACCTCTACCCCAATATAACGCGACCTGATATAACACAAATTCAGATATAACACAGTAAAGCAGTGCTCCGGGGGGTGGGGTGGGGTGCGGGGCTGCGCACTCCGGCGGATCAAAGCAAGTTTGATATAATGCGATTTCACCTATAACGCGGTAAGATTTTTTTTGGCTCCCGAGGACAGAGTTATATCGGGGTAGAGGTGTATCTTGTAGTTTGACTCATGAAGTGTCCCAGGTATTTTTACAGGTATTCTGAATGTAGTACTTGCTCCACAGAAATCCCATGGTAACTTCTTGCCTGTGTATATGCTGCATCATATCTCTGTGTTCTATTCCTTGTAGCCAAAAGTACTTTTGGAGGTGATCAAAAGCTAATAACCAAAACTCTCTTCTTACGCAGGTAAAGATTTTAATCCTTTTGTGAACTGGTGCTTACAAAACTGCAACCAGAAGTCAATTGTTCATCTGTAGAAATGCTTTCTCTGGTCATTTTTTAAATGGTACAAATGTACTGATTTTTTTCCTGATTTTTTTTTTAAATAGTAAATTAAGCATTAGTACAGATTGCATAGCTTGATTATATTTCTCATATGGTGAGCCTTTCAAGTGATCCAAGCTATTAACTCTAACTTTTGCCATTTGTCTTTGTGGTTACAGAATGGAGATGGCACCATAGACTTCCGAGAATACGTGATTGGTTTGTCTGTTCTTTGTAATCCTGCCAACACAGAAGAGACTATTCAGATGGCATTTAAGGTAAGTTCAGTTTAGTACAGTACTGTAAACCTGACAAACCTGGGCTGACTATAATTCTGTTCTCTTTCAAATCATAATACAAATTTATAGATTCAATCTGTTATGCAAATGTGAGTAATGCTCTTAAACCAATTGACATTTGTAGTGAAGAAAATGCAGATGTCAGCTTAGACAAGTTCTTCAAAAGCCATGTGAAAGCACTAAGGAATATGTAACTTGGCAAGATAACTCCAAAAATGATTCAGCAACAGTTACACACTTCTGTGGGGGCGTTTTGTGAGTGATCTGTAGATCAGAATAGTCTGGTGGGGCTCAAGTCTAGCTGTTCTTTTTAAAAAAATCATCAATGGACATGTCAAGGCTAGTAAAATAAAAAATTAGTTACCAGCTTGTTTTGAATCATGGACACTTAGACTTTGAAATCCCTCCACTGCTCTGCTTTTGTGTATTTCTCGTGCAGTGTCTTGAGATGTGAGGGACAGTTACTCTGAACAGGACTCTCATAAGAGAGACCAGTGCTTACTCAAGAAGTTGCCTATATTTTTATGTGAAATTATTGTGTCCTATTGCTGCTCTATATAGCTAAGTATTCCGGCAATCCAGCCTGTTCAACCACTGCTCCAGTGCTTTTTCAGAGATGTTGTGTCTGAAGATCCTCAGAAAGACTGGCCTCCAAACTATAGCCACCGCCAATGGTATATTAACTGTTGCATTTCCTTTGAAGCCGATAATTTGGACAGCATTACTCTCCTCAGTGGGAAGCGTTCTGCTCTGAAATGGAGCTATGACTTTTCTTCCATTATCTGCTATCAAACGTGGTTTCACTTGCAATGGGTTCTGCTCGATTGCAGGGGTTCACCCTTGGGGAGCTCTTTGCAGGATGGGAGCCATTGTTCCCTTTATTTCTGACACTAGTGAGTGGTTAGTGCAGCTGCTCACTGCCGCTGCCATGCTAGAAAGGATGGGATGAAATATGTAGTGGGCAACAAATCATGCATGTTATTACAATATGGATTTTCATCCTAGCCAAAATAGTAGCAAGTTCAGTCATGTCATAAAAGTTTAACTTGCAGAAAAAGAAGACAAAAGCCTGATGGTGTTCTTTTTAGTACATATACGTGGGACACTTTTTAGAGGTTATCACATCCCTTTTAAATACAACAGTTTATAACAAACTATGGGCCGTGTTTTTGAAAAAGCTAATTTAGTGGTATTTTTCCATGACTAGTTTCTGAGCATATTCTCCAGTACAGCATATTTACATCCAATTATTGCATTTGTCCATCATGCATCCTTTGATCACAGTGTTGTCTTTCTTTTGAAAAGTTCCTTGAAAAATGTTCCATCTCATTCTCTGGAAAAAAAAACATATTTTAAAAAAAAAAATTGTAATAAAAATTAGTTGTTGGGACTCCAGACTTCAAATCACAGTGACAACTGCTGAGACATCTTGAATGGCAGAGACCATTATTGGGTGCTTTCAAAGGTTAATTTGAATTGAAATTGCTGCGCTACCACATAGGCAAACTGTTACTAGGGGTGTTCACATTACAGTTTTGTAATCTTTCTACTTCAGCTCTTTGACGTTGATGATGACGGCAGCATAACAGAAGACGAGTTTGCTTGTATTCTCCGGTCATCTCTCGGAGTCCCTGACCTTGATGTTTCTCAGCTCTTTAAGGAAATAGACACAGATAATTCTGGGAAGATCGCCTATAGTAAGTATATTCCATAGAACTAATACACTTATACTAAGAAAGAGCCTTGATATTACTACTCTAAGATCTCAGTCTCTGATTATTACAGATTCAGAACTCTTTTCCCCACAAAAAAAGTCTAACATTGGCATTTCAGTTTCTGGAAGTTTTAATAAGACTAAATATAGAACAGCTACAATATAAATAGTAATTCCAAAACTTCCCCTGCTCGAGTCTCTTGCGCCTTCCTCTGAAGCATCTTGTCCTGGTCACTGTCAGTGAAGGGATACTGGTCTCAGTGTGGCAGTCACTATAATTTTCTTTGCTGTAATACTGTTATTGTGCAGTAGAATATTTTGCATCGTTGCTGCTCAACACACTGTCTTTACTGTCTTTAATTTCAGATGAGTTTAAGGACTTTGCATTTAAGCATCCAGAATATGCCAAGTTATTTACTACATATCTAGAGCTACAGAGGTGCCATCTACAGACATCAGACGAAGAAGATGATTATCAGACACCAGAAGACACATACTCACAGAGTAAGACATCACTCTCAGAAAAGACCCCAATCGCAAGAAATAAAGTTGGTCCTGAAGGCAATGAAGAAGACCTCTCAAGTACTTCAGACAAAAAGGATGACTAAGTATAAACAGCCTGATAATTTTGCATTTACACTGTGCAGATTTCACTGAGGTTATTTTATATCAAAATGTATTTGTTGAATATTGATAAAAGTTAAGATTTTAAGAATGTTTTTACTTTTTTTGTATTTCTCTGTGTGTCAGAATTGTGGGGGAGGAGGGATAAATAATTTATTGCATTCTGCCACTCGGTGTTATAAGTAAAAATGTCCCCTCTTAGGTAGATTGCACAATACAATCTGAATCTAAGTTAAATGAATACCATAGCCTCAATTTTTTTTGGTGTCAGTCTTTCAGGACTGTGAATATTGTTTACTCTCTTCCAAGCAAGGTGTTTACAAGGTAGCAGACATTGTTAGGGTAGCCAACTGAAGAAAAGTAATTTCCCAATAGGGGCTGAGGAGAAGATTTGCTGCTCTCCCTCACTATAGGACATTTAAATATCAGACTTCGTTTTTTTTAGTCAACGGGCACCCTTCAACATTTCTGAAATTTCAAAAGTATAGAAAATTTAGAATTCATAGGAGAACAAGTGTTAGGAAGTTGCTATTTTAGTTAGTGCATGGCTGTCTTGAGGCTTTCCTTTATCTGTTGTCAACCTCAGTCAAAATTTCTCAACAAAGCCATGTTGATTCACTGATGTTAATAGCAACGTCTTTGGACAAAGGCCCACTGAAGATGGAATGGGTTGTATTTGTAACAATAAAAATGAATTGGAGTTCAAAGATAGCAGATCATTATTTGAATAGGAAAACTCAGAAAACAGGACCTCAGTGGCTAGAACACTAATTGGAAAAAAAGGCATATAAACAAACACAGTTTTTACTAATTTAATGCCATATGAAAACTAGAGGAAAATTTCGATGTAATAGTCATCAAGTGATCATGACCTTGTTCTGGATAATGTCAAGCCATAGTTCTAATAGAGTCTACTGTAAAATACGCTTTCAGAAACCATATCTGCACTTAATACACGCTGAGAGCATGATCCAAAGGCCACTTGAGGTCGGTGGAAAGATTCCTGTTGACTGCAATATTCTTTGCCTCAGTCCCCTACTGTGCAATTTTGGACCAGAGTTTTGAAATGCTGGTCCATCATCTTTTCTCCCCATTAACCTCTAAGGGATTTATATTCTTAGCTTTCAACATTCCTAGGAGTTACTTGCATAAAATACCCTCTTCATCAAAGGGAGAAGTGGCAGGTTAGTTTTAATTAGAGAATACCTGCTGAAAGATGGGCAAGAGGCTCAGGAATATTACCTCAAAAGCCTGGAATGCATTGTGTAGCATCAGCAGGAGACCTATTTCTGCTATTTGAGGTCCAGTTGCAATGGTGGCTTCTGACCTTTGATCAATGATTTTACTGTCTCAAGGTCTATTTACATGTTTTAGCTTTCATGTGTGATCTTCTGTAATATAGTGGCTTTCTCATGTTCCAGATGCTTTAAATAAATTTTTTTTTTTTTTAAAGAACATGTGTGAGTATTGGAGGAAGGACATACTCGCTACATGGGCTGCTGGGGTTTTCCAGCAAGTCATCTCTTGCAATGTCTTCGTATGGTGTAAGGTACAATGTAAGTTGAAGTTGCCATTCTTAGCCCTGAGAACGATGGTGCTGTCATTTACTGCAAGGCTAGAGAAGTATCGTATGGTCGCCGCTTTCCTGGAGATATAATGGCAGAGAATTCTCCCTGCTGACTCCCCTAGTAAAAGGGAACATTGGCACAAAGGAACCGCACACAAAGGAAAAAGAATTTTGCAGTCATCTCTTTTGTGGCGCCTCTGAGATGCTTGTCTGTCCACAGCCTGTAAATGAGGACACGTCATAGGCAAGTAAAAGGAATCAGTGATTCGAACCATAATTTATAAATAGAAATTATGTCTGAGTGTAAGTTGAACTCTAGGAATGTGCGCTCTGACCCCACAACAACAAATACCAGTAGAAGGATCTAACCATGATTTCTGAGACACCTTCGTACATGTAGTCAGTTGATCCCTCACTTTCAGAAGCTGTGTATGAAAGTGTACATACAGATCCCAGCCTGTGATAGATTTTTGGCTTGCCTCTTCAGCCAATTCATGGGATTTTTTTTGTTGCCGCCTCTTGCTAAGCGAACAGATTTCCCCACAAAGTTAGGAACTACCAAATTCAAAATTTGTTACTGATGTGTGTGATTATTGGCTGGGGCCACCTCCCTACCACCCTTTGCCTCAGCCTGGCATGGCTATACAGTACCCCAGTCGCTGAGGGCTTGTCTAAATGGACAATCACTGGGTGTGAACCTACCCTGTACTAGCATGCTGCACTCTAGGTGTCCGTGTGGACCCTGCTGATGTACTTTAAAAGTTCCCTAGTGCACTTTGAAGTATTGCTGTTTTAAACCTCAGTACATGAGTGTGCTCTAGGGAACTTTTAAAATGCATCAGGAGGCCCTGCATGGACACTTACTGCTCAGGAGTAGTGCAGGGTAGATTCACCACCTAGCTTGCAATGCAGGAAGTGTTCATTTAAACAAGCCCTTAGAGGCAAAATGAATATGAATTTCTTAGCAAAGGGGATTTTGCCGTACACACATATCAAAGGGGTCTGAAAGTGTAGTTCATGGTTTGTGTCAGGATAGAAGGAGGATGCTTTTGTTCCAGGTAACTAAAGTAAGAGAGGGAGTGTCAGTGGTAGACAAAACAGTTTTTTCTCCAGAACCTTTATGTGGAAAGAGTTGCTTATGCACACTCCTTGAATTTAGTGGATGCAATAAGTGAAACACCACACTGTAGAGCACTGTAACAACTGGGTTACACAATGGGAGGCTACCACAGCTCAAAAGGAAGATAGCCCTATACATTACACGGAAAAGGCCACAAATGGTTGCAGAATGTAGCACGGGTTCTCATAAAGAGAATTTATTGAGCACGAGAGACACTAACTCAATATATGCACATCTGGTTGATGTGCAAGAAGCCAATAAATTAATTTCTAGGCATCCTCAGGGCTTCTGGGTGATTTTAAAAGACAAACTAAGAGCAGTTTGGAGTAACCAGATACTATGTCTAACTAAGTGGCAGAGGGGAACTGACGCTGAAAGGAAAGTTTTAAGAAGCCAGGCTAAAATAAAAGAAACCGTTCTCAATCTAGCATTGAAGGATGGTACATTTATATTTCAGCGCAGGGTGAGTGTAAGAATTCAACAGCAGTGGACCCCTGGTACATAAGACACTCATCTTGTGGTAAAAAGGACATTATTTTGAACCCTATTCACTTATGGGGAGTGATTCATCCAGTTGTCAGGCATCCACTGTGCTCTGTCAGCCAAGCAACATGATGATGTCAAGCCAGCTTAGACGGAAACAGAGAGAAAAGAATGCCAGCAAGCCTTAACCAGGCTTCTTCACAGAGATATTCAACAGCAATGGTGATTAGACTGACCTGCACAGGAGTCCATACAAGAGGGCTTCCAGGCTGATGAGAAATTACCCAACACCTGTGATGGAACCCTACCCAGAAAGAACTGGACAGGATCAGTGCGGTCGGTAACACATTGATGGCTAGCAGACAAAGCAACTGTTAGATCTAATACTTTCTCTATAGCCAGCTGCCTAGCATCCATCATAGATGCCAAACCAGGTCCTGATTCACTATTGCCTTCTGGCTTGAGCTATGTCTGAGATTGTGCTTTGTTTTGTTTTCACTGTGGAGTTTTTGCACTTGCAGAAACTAACCCTTCTCCCCCAACACACATTCAATCTCCCCCCCCCCCCCCCCACTAGTTCAGCTTTTGACTGTAAAAATGAAAATTCATAACAGATTCAAAATTAAAATCCTAGGGCTTGGTGGGAATTGGCATTCATAACTGTGCAGGCAAGCATACAAGATGAAGTCACATGTAATCAGAGGATGTATCTAGTTTTAATGACATTTAATTAATTAATTTTAAATCCCAGGAGTAAGAGTACCCTTTCCAATGAAATAACATTTATTAGATTGATTAACAACGAGGTGAAGTTTATCAGTAGCTCTTAAGATAGCAGGGACACGGTTACTATACATAGAGCGGCGGAAGGTAAACATCTTATAGGCTTAGTAGCTATGTTCATAGCTTGGTTGAAATTTGGCCATTTCATTAGTACAAGACAGATTCTGACATTTCATAAAGCCAAAATGCTAACAAAAAAATTAATCTGATACAAATACAGTATGCAGATAAAGTTCAAGATGTGGTACGTTCAGCGCCACAATACAGAAAGCGTAGAAGGCTCATTTAGGGCCCCAATTCAGCAAAGCGCTTAAGCATGTATTTAATCCCATTGCCATCAACCATGTGTTTTGTTGACCATGATAATAATGCAAAGCATGAAAAAAATTGCACTGGCAAATGATTATTGATAGTGTTAATCATAAAGTATCACAAAACAGAATCAATACAAATGAGTGAATAGCACGGATATTTTGATTTATAATGTCATCCATTTAGCTTTAAATCTTTCATAATCACTGCAACATGATTGATAAGATTTAGGTGATACATGGATTTTTTTATGCTTAAAAAATTACTTCATATGGGTATTAGGGTTTTTTTTCCCCAAAGGTTCAAGGTAAACCCCCAAATACCTATTATCTTAGTTTTTCAGACTGTTACTTTCAGCTCATTAAATCTATATGCAAATAAACATTAAGGCTGAAATGTTTCAATAGCCAAATACTCTAATATTCATTTGATTATCTGTATAATGTTTCTCTCTTCCCCCTATTTGAAATGTAAAATCAGGGTAAATGAGGGGTTTATCTTTTAAAGGTTTTAGGGGTTTTTTATTGAGCTATTTTGTTCTAATCTGAACAAACATATGTAGATCATCATGTCACCCTATAGTGTAACCAGCGCTTGAGTATGTTATCCTGCTAAGGCAGCTCTGTTCATTCCAGTCCTGGAATTTTATATACAAGCTCTGGGCATTTTAGTATTTACACAAGTTTTGAGCCATCATTAGCCTTGATCATCATCAGACCCAATCCTGCAACCCTTACAGTACAAGGCAGGCTATTTCTCAGCTTCAGAAGAAAAAACTATGTGGCAATTTTACTATTATTGTTATTTCAGAGGCGTCCTGAAGGCTAATGTTCATATAACCACATCCCTATAATTACCATTTTTAACCATAATAGATATTATCCATTTCTAGGCAGGTGATATTTGTCCTTAAGGATGCAAAAATTACAGAACTAAAACGAAAATGAAATTATTTATATCCCAAATCTGCTGTTAACTGTTCTCTTGAAGGCCCTGATTCAGGAAAACTCTTAAACACACACTTAAGCAACCTTCCTGAATAAGGATGCTTGCATAAAGTGGGGTCAATAGGTTTGTCTCACTGGGGTTTTGATCATCCCAGCTTCCCATGCACTGACTGTTCATCTAGACAAGTAATTTACTGAGGGTTGCTGAGCTGGTGCACCATGGGATAGCTCAGTGGTTTGAGCATTGGCCTGCTAAACCTAGGGTTGTGAGTTCAATCCTTGAAGGGGCCATTTGGGGATTTAGTTGGGGATTGGTCCTGCTTTGAGCAGGGGGTTGGACTAGATGAGGTCCCCTCCAACCTGATATTCTATGTTTCTTTAACTGAGAATTAAGCACAAAATGCAATTCACCATATGCAAAAGTAAACTAGTTTGTGGATATAAAACTCCCCATCCCAGGGCAGTTAGTGGGGAGAGTCTGGGCTGGTGTGGGGATGTTGCTGAGAGAGGAGTATTTAAACCCCAAGGATTCAAACAGCATGCATCACCCCCACTCTACGTCATGAGATGGGCTTAAAAATGAAAAGACATGAGTTTGGGGTCTTTGTCTTATTGTTCTTGGTGCCTTTCGCACTCACAGTTTCTAGCTTCTCTGCAATCAAGAGGTTAGAAACTTAATTATATTTTAAGAGATCTGGGATTTTCACAATCACATGGACACGGGAGCTGGAGCTTCAAGACACACACATTAGATATCCAGAAGACTTGCACTAAAGCAGTTGGTAATCATGGTATAGGCCAGCAGCATGTTACTAGCTGTTCTGGGGTGGGGGTGCAGGGGGGGGGGGGATTTGTGTGTCTGTCCCTGGTGTGACACAACAACATGTTCCTGTTAAGAATTGCCAGACTGGATCAGGTCCATGTAGTCTAATGTCCTGTCTCGGACAGTGGCTGATACCAGATGCTTCAGAGGAAGGTGTCAGAACCTCTCAGCAGGCAGAGGTGGGATAATCAGCCCTTCACTTTGGTCTCAGCCTGGTCGCAGAGCACGTCTCCACTGCAGCTGGGAGGTGTGATTCCCCCTGGGAGTAGACTGGCTCACACTAGGTCCACTCCAGCCAGTGCGCTAAACACAGCAATGTGGACATTGCAACGTGGGCAGCGGCTTGGACCAGCGACCTGAGCTCAAACGCAGGGGGCTGGGTGAGCTTGACTCTAGTGGGTCTTCTGAGCTGCTATTTTTAGCATGGGAACTCAAGCTGAGCTAACCGGAGTCTGTCTGCCCTGGGAATCACACCTCCCTGGTGCAGTGGAGACATACCCTAAGGCAGTGGTTCCCAACCTTGTTCCGCCGCTTGGGCAGGGAAAGCCCCTGGCGGGCTGGGCCGGTTTGTTTACCTGCCGCGTCCGCAGGTTCAGCCGATCGTGGCTCCCAGTGGCTGCGGTTCGCTGCTCCAGGCCAATGGGAGCTGCTGGAAGTGGCATGGGACGAAGGACGTACTGGCTGCCGCTTCCAGCAGCTCCCATTGGCCTGCAGCGGCGAACCGCGGCCACTGGGAGCTGCGATCGGCCAAACCTGCAGACGTGGCAGGTAAACAAACCGGGCCGGACTCCCAGGGACTTTCCCTGCACAAGCGGCAGAACAAGTTTGGGAACCACTGTCCTAAGGCTGTGTCTACATTGCACAGTTAATCCAGGTGATTCGCACTTATCTAGCCTACCCTTGACGTGAACAAAGCCATACCCCATTAGTGTGTCCTCACTGTTTCTAGACGCACCTGCATGTGTTTGGAGACATATCCAGGGGTCTTTGTGCTGAACCCTAGCGTTGTATCAATTGCAGAACCTGTCTGTCCTTTGTGGGGAACTGTGGGAAGGCATTGGAGGACTATCAGCTCTCAGGTCATTTGGCCTATATCCTCACTGCAAAGTCACCAGGGTTCAGCCAAAACTCAAGCTCTGATTTAACCTACACCACTTGGACCAGCTAGCCTAGGCTTAAAGCATCTCCAAACCTAGGGTCAGAGGTTTCTGTGAGTGGACGGGAGCAAGGTTAAGCCTAAAACTCGGGTAAAAGTCCAGGTTAACTGTGCAATGCAGACATACTCTTAATTAGATAGTAATAAACTCTATGGCTTAAACTAATATTAGCTGTGTTCTAGTGGCACAAAAGAGCCCTAAATATTTAACATTAGATCAGCTCAGTTTTTTTTTTTAATTTTGTTTAAATGCTTTCTTTAAAAAAAAAATCCCCACAACTTTCCCTGCTGTTTCTGAACATTACCGCTCCGAATGTTTCCTAAGCATCGGACAATACGCTACAAGCAAAGTGATGCAAATTAGAAAGCCCTGATTAAAGCAAGGGCTTCGAGACTATAATTGTTCAAGAAGAACAATTTCCTTTCCAAAGGTAAACAACAGCCTTGCAGACAAAGATAAGGCCAAGTGCACGTAAGACTGCGTTTCTGCTCATACTTCCCGATATCAAAGATTTTAGGAAAATTCAAAATGTTTGCTTAAAGTGTAAAAAAGAAAGTGAACAGGAAAAAGTGTAGGAGACTAAAAGGAATCACTCAGCACTGCTGACAGCTTTTAGGGCAGATGTTTGCTTCAATGCAGGAAGCCTTTTTGAAACTGGAGATAACTAGCCATGAAATAGAGCAGCTATTCAAAGGAGAAATAGACTAAGTGTTGAAGATATGCACATTTCTCTTTGAACATAAACATGCCAATCTTGAAAGATTTTCTTGAATTAAATTTCTTTGACAACTTGGTAGCTAAATCCTTTGTAACAGAAAATATATGAGAAAGGAAAATGAATATGTTTAATACATATAAATAGCGATGGGTAGAGCGATGCTGTAGCACTTGCATCCATACAACTGGAACATAGGTTTGAACTAGTTCTAACTCAAACCTAATCCAATCCTAGAATCCCCTTTGAAGTAAGTGTCAGTCTTAGTTTTTTCCCATCTTTGTCTTTTCCACTTTAAAAGTAGGAAAGGGATCCTTAACTTTTCCAGTGTGGACCATTTCTTAATAGAAAGATTAACTTGTGGACCTAAAAGGACCCTCCAGGCATGAACCTGTGAAGGGAATGATCCAAGGCACAGAGCTGAAGTGAAATTGAACTATTAACATGATACACTTTTAATTAATGCTGTTAATTTTATTACAGCAGGACCTAGAAAACCCACCTGAGATTGAAAAGCCATTGGACTGGCATTGTATAAACACACAGTGAGAGACTCTCTCTGCCCTGAGGAGTTTACAAACAAGGCAAAGAGAGAAGAGAAACAGAGGCACAGGGTGGCTAAATATTTGCCTGAGGTCACACTGCAGGTATTGGCAGAGCTGGGATTAAAATCCAGATCTCCTGACTCCTGGTTCGGTGTCCTACCCACTAGACCATGCTGTCTCTCTGAAACTTGAAGAAATAATTTAACTCTGATCCCTCTAAATGTAGGGTAAGTTCAGCATGAGATCAAAACCACCATGCGCAAAGAGAGAGCAGATCAAATAGATTAGAATGTTTATGCCAAGAGGGTGCATGGTTTTGCCTTATACGCTACTTTGAGATCAGTGTTTCTCTTTTTAAATGCCTGCCCTTCTCACCTGCAACTGTCTCTGCTTTGCTTGCCACTGCTAGGCATTTCCAATTCATCAGAGACTGAGCCTGTCCACTGTGACTCTACTATCTTTGAGATATTGCACCCCACAGTCTCTGCACAGTTCATGTAGGCTCCGAGCTCTGGCAGGCAAGTGTCTAAGGAATATATCGCATGCCCATAGAGTCCAATCTGATTTTCACTGAAGTCAGTGGTGGACTTTCTACTGGTGTGGGGGTCGGAGTGAAATCAGTCTCATGTTAGTTCATTTCTCAGCCTGTGGTGGGGTTTGCAAACTTAGATAATTTCATGTCAGTCAAACCCTTCTGGCTTTTCTCCTCAGGTCTCCTCACTATTTTCCTATACAGAATCCATCTACCTTTCTTCAAAGACTCGGACTCTAAGTCATTGTTTTCTAAGTTTGTTAATATTTTCCTGCCCATATCACAGAAGAACCTGCCAAGAGAAATATCTCAACTGGAAAACAAACAACAGGCAGAACTTGGCATGCATTCATCCCAGTTTGGGTGGATAAATAAACAGTAGATCAAATATTGATGAGGGGGGAAAAACAATGTTTATTCCTACCGGGTTCATTTCTTACGCACACATCTCTCCCACAGCATGGGGACAAGCACGTCCTGTGGAAGTGTGCGCCACTGTACCTGGGAAAGGGCTATTGCTGTAAACTGGACAACACATTCTGTGTCAGCCTCTTGGGGAAAAGCTATTAGTTTGTATAGTATGGTTAAAATATATTTAAGAAATTAAGCCAGCCAAAATGCACCCTTTCCAAGTGGCATGGTGTGAGCACAAACATTACTGTGTCATAGGATACAAGATTAGATGGCCCACTTATCTCATATCTCCAAAAGTGGCCATTGTGCCAGACATTGAACAAACACGTAACAGATAGATAGCTCCTGCCCCACACAGCTTAAGACATATATAAGTATAAGACAACAGGTGAAGGGTGGCTTCAGACAGGGAGCACAAGGGAACAATGCGTGAGATAAGAAAGCAATGGCTGAGATGCTTTTACTATGCTGATGACATGTATCCTCATTGGATACAGATAGTGCTATTGAATGTCATACACAAAGGACAGGTGAGAACAAGACATGGACAAGAATAGAGGCTAGAGTTAGCTGGCTGAAGCGCCATGCAGATGAGTCTGAGGTGATGCTGGTTGGCTGGCAGTAGTAAATGGAAGATACACTGAGGAGGACGTCTTTCCTTTCTGTTGAGTGTGTGCTCCTGCCATTTGTTGCTAGAGTTCACTATCTAGGGATGGTTTGGGATTTCCAGCTGCTGATTGATTGATCATATGGCAGTAGTTTCTAGGAAACCTCCCCCTCCATCTGCCCAGCGGAGTGTGGCCATTTCCTTCAGAAGCAGACTTTGCTACTATAATCTATGTCTTTGTCTCCTCAAACTAGACTGTACAATGGACTCTGCATGGGCCTACAACTTAAATCTACCTGGAAACTGCAGCTGGTACAAAAAGTGGCAACTCAGGGGAGAAAAATAAATCCATCCATTCTCTGAAGGGCCCTATAAGTTGATATTTCATGTAAGCCCCAGAGGAGGCCTCAGATCTGCTTGCCTAGGCAGAGGTAGGATAGCAGCTTTTATCTTATTTTATACTTACGTGTAAAAGGGGTCCAGTCCCAAGTTCTAAGCACACCTTTAACATGACTTTAAAAATCATACAAATCTTAACCATACCAAACACCAGCTTTTCCTCACTGCCTGGCCCAAATTAAAGTTAAACCGGGACATTTTAAAAAAGCAAAAAATACTCTACCAACCTCAACAATCACTGCCCCATCTCCATTCCACAAAGGTCTGAGCCACACCTCCCATTCCAGAACCAGTTCTGGTTCCATCCCAGGCAGTGTTCTCCTCCATGTCTCTGAAACTATTTCCTTAAACTGCTCCTCACTAGCTGAGGCATTTTCCTGCCAATGCTCTTCGGACAATGGGATGAGCGAGATGTACTCACCCCTCCCCCTCCTGGGTCAGAGAAACTGCCAACTCTTTTATCCTCCAGAATCAATGATTGTTGTGATACCTAAGAAGAGACTTCACACAACATCAAAAGGGAAGCATTTAACTTTACCATGAAGAAGCATGCTATTTGCCATGGAACTAACTACAGATAAAGATATTGGTTAGAAAATTTAAAACCTAGTGAATTACATTATCAATTTAGAAAAGGAGCATAGCATCTTCCAGGCCATATATGAAACAGAAACTGCTGACAAACATAAGATCCTAACAACAAATCCAGTTTAATAGATGCTAACAGCTCGATCCTGCAAGGTGCTGAATACTATGGCCTAGATCCAGTAAAACACTTAATTTAAGACAATGGGTCTAGTCCTATGCTTACAATTAAACACATGCTTGAGTCACGGGCTTAAAGATAATCACATGCTTAAGTGCTTTTCTGAATACCCCCAGAGGGCTTGTAGGACTGAGCAGCAGATTCTTTTGGTGCCCAGATACCATGTTACAATGATGAACACCTCAGAAATACATACCTCATGTAATACTTGAGAACATACAAAGAGTGTCTGAGTCGTCAGCCAAGACTAGAACCTAGTAGGTATCCAGAGCCATTCAGGGTACAAAAACAGAATAGGGAGTAGTTACTCATGAGTCTTAAATCATTAGCCACACCTTTGAAAAATTCTGTACCTGCTTATATATGTCAAGAACTATAAATAATTCAGGGGGAAAAAATCTTTTTTCAGTCAGTGCTTTTACATAACTTGACCAGGGAATAATCTACAAAATTTGACCACCCTTTCACAAAGGAGGAGATTTTGGATGTGATAATACATTGCGGGTCTGAGAATCACCTGGCCCAATGGTCTGCCACTTACTATTTATATGCCATTTTCCTGGAAATGTTTAATTTTGCTATGCAGGAGGGAAAATAGCCCCATTTATTGAATGAGGCTATTATTACTTTATTATGTGTTGCTCATTAGAAATCCACTGAAGGACATCTCAAATGGAGCAAAGGCTTTGTTCATTTCAAATCTTGCAGGACTAAAGGGTGGAACATACATTGCATTCATCAGGACCAGCCCAGTTATGTCTCTGGCTGCTCCACTGAAGATAATCTCTGAAGGGAGATATTTAGCTGCCCAGTTCCACACCATTTTTTAAGGATACTGAAACTGCCACTTATTTCCTGGATTAGAAGCTATTCTACTTCAATTTGGATTCTTACCATGGTAGCTAAGTATCTGCCAGAATTAGAAAAATCAAACAACTATCTAGGTGTAGTCCAAAAACAGCTCAAGATTTTCAAGGACTTCTCCAGAAAGTTTTATATAAACAGGAGGAAAGAATGAGGAATCTGATTTACTCTGAGAGCTATTTATTGGCCACTCATTTGGGAAGAACGCATGACTGACCTGACCTTGGTCCACTCCACTCTGTATAAAGCAGGCTGCATGTGGTAAGTAAAGCTGTTGGATTTATTTTAATAAAAAAGCAGGAAAGAAACCACAAAAGGGATTTCGGTTTAGATAATCAGAATGTAATTACCCAAAATATAATACAGGCAGGGCAATAGAGTTATAATACATGTTGTTTAATGATGTAAGTTGGTCAGGATCTCCAGATCCAGACTTTGGGTCTGCAAAACATATGGCCAAGGGACTCCAGATTTCATTTGACAAAAGCTTCTAGGCTCTTTTATGGTGAAGCTAACCTTCAAAGCTAAATCATAAGGTTAGACGTTTGTCCGGGTGATTTCTCTTTTAAATATATAGTTATTCACGGTCTCTGCCACAGTCGCCCTGTAGTCCCCCAATTTTGCTGGACCAATTTACATGTGGGGGTGAGCCACCAACAAAGCAAGAACTGCCTTGGACTTTCTCCTGGGCAACCACCTGCTGCTAAGCCAGCATGCTGCTGAGGTAATGCAGCCACTAAACAAAAGAGTCAACTTAGTTCCAGGCAAGACAGAAACAGGAGGTAAAGTTTTCTAAAACATCTAAGTTGCTTAGGCATATAGGTCCACTTTAGACACTTAAGTCCCATTGAAAGTCAGTTTTACCCAGGGTCCTCCCCGACATTCTCCTCAAGAGTAATCACCATGGTGGGGAGGGTGGTACAAAAATAATGCAACATAGGAGGAAGGGGAGACAGAATCCATACCCGCCCAGCCCTTGGTAGCAGCAGCAAGCCTTCTGGAAAACCTGAGGGGTTGGCCGATTAGTTATGAACAGATCTCCTGAAAAAAAAAAAACAGGCACAATTCCCCCTCTCCCCTTTTTGGAGCCTCACAGAAAAAGCGACACAGGGATTGAGATTTAAAGTGTGCCAAATAAAGGCTGTGTGCCACAGGAGAGAGGACAGAGCCATATGTTCTCCCCCCCATCACACAGAAAAGATGTTGCCTAGTGCTGCTCTAAAGTGTTCCTTTCTATTTGCTCTCAAGACTCGCCAAGCCAACAGAGCAAGGACAGTCAAGCAGTGTTCACACCATTGGTGGAGGAGCAAAGCCGATGGCCCAGTAATCACGCAGCTGAGCCCACATACCACAGACATCTCCAGCTTATGGATATTTGCACTTGCGTAGTGCCAACTGGTGTCCAGTCAGTATCACTACTGGGGCGGGGGGAGAAGGGGGAGTTTGCCATCCAGTACAAGATGTGTGTACGCTCTGCACTGAATGTCTCACTTGTGCAAGAGGAAATGCAGCTTGTTTATAGCACAGTAATGTTGACTTAGCTATCAGCACTGTAGCTTGCATGCTAGCAAGGCATGTAAGTATAGGTAGGCATTCTTTCAAACAACACAGATTCTATTCAGTTCCCTCTGTGTTCAACCTTGGGTGGGGGGATGCTAATGTTATTTTACTATAAAGCCATATATTGCCCTGGCAGCTTCTTGCTTATGTGCTCCTGCTACAGCGAGTCAAACTATTAATTACAATTTTGGCCCCATTTTAGTCAGTAAATCATTCAACAGCCAGTTCTGATTTTCATTATCCATGAATATTTCCTGACTACTTTGAACTAAACACATTCAGCCTATGAGATACCCACAAACTGTTCACTGCACCTTTTCTCCATTCACTATTCCTTTTGCAGGGTTGGTTATCTACATCACATGATGTTGTTTCCACTCCCAGATTGGATGAAGTTATTTTTAAAACAGGAGAACGGATATCAAGTTGTGAATTACAAACACCAGGCTTTAGGGACAAGTTTCCAGACAAATAATGTTTGCTAAAATTAGTGAAACTTTTGGCATTGTAAACATTTGTGATATCTCTGAGTTCTCTTCACTAAGGTATACAAGTACCCCACAAATCATAGCTCACTGAACTTTGTACTTTTAAACTCAAAAATACTCCTCAATCACAGTTTGTTTCCCTGCCATATTTGACATGCCATAGGTCCCGTATTGAAATATATTTTAGAACATTTGGGTTCACTTTCCACTTTCCACCTTCTCTGTCATGTCTTTGCTCTTTACACAACATTAAAACGATGAGGAAATATACAGACAGGGTTGGATTCCAACTAACTGTTTACTAATTATATACAAACATAACGGATATATACATGGCTATTCTGGTGGCCTCTACACTAGAAGAAAAGGCGGCCACAAACTCTTTAAAGAGATACTACCTAATACACTACAGCCTCACTCCAAATTGGTTTCTGGGGTTATAGAGCCCAGTCAGGGTGTGCCAAACTGCCATAGCAATGGGATGACAGAATGCCCCTGCCACCACAGGATTAGAGTGTTATAGGAAAGCCAGGAAATTGGAGGTTTTAAAAAAAAAAAATTAACACACCACAAAACGCCACACACCAGTGACCCAATCATCTTCTTCCTCTGTGCTCTCTTCCCTATTTTCTCCACAGGAGTGAGGTGAGTATGTAAGAGCCCCAGTCTCCTCCCCTTTCCCCAGCACATTCAGTAGTTTGATGCAGGATAAGACCCTCTTGCAGACCTTTCCCTGCCCCCACTCTGATAGAGTAACTAAGTGGCTTACCACTCCAAACACTCTTCTGAATAGCTACTCTACTAGCTCCATGAGCCAGACACTCCCCTCGCTCCCCCCCCCTTTTTTTTTTTACATAAGAGAGCACACCTATATTGGAACCTGCCCTAGTCTATTGCCTTTAGATGTGGGAACCATTCATCCTCCCAACAGTAGGAAAAAGGGGATCGTACCCCTCGCCAACAGCTCAAGGGGGAGGGATAGCTCAGGGGTTTGAGCATTGGCCTGCTAAACCCAGGGTTGTGAGTTCAATCCTAGAGGGGGCCACCTAGGGTTCTGGGGCAAAATCAGTACTTGGTCCTGCTAGTGAAGGCAGGGGGCTGGACTCGACCTTTCAGGGTCTCTTCTAGCTCTATGAGATAGGTATATCTCCATATATTAATCCCAAGCCCTAATGAAACACATCCTAGGAAAACAGGGCATGCTTGTTTATAAGGATTCTATGAGAGCTCTGCCTGGAACCCAATCACAGCTAGCCTGAGTATAGTGTGATGGGGAAACACAGATTTGGTTTGTGGCAGTATTGGCATGTTAATTGTGATAAATTACAAGTAGTGGAACAGATACATTTCCGAGGAACCCACCTGCGGCTGGTTGGCAGGGAACAATTCAGCTGCTGCTTCTATGGCCACCATGATCTGTCAGTGATTATGTTTGTAGGGTACTTCCATCACTGGTTGAAGGGCATGTCATGCATCATTTGTCACAGCTCTTTGCTGGTTATGCAAATACTATACTGAGAGTAGCATCACTAAAGGATAAGTTGCATCCCCCAATTCTAATCTCTATTTTCCTCCTGCATCTCTGTCTTGCACTGCAGGAGACAGCTGGTCCTAGTGGCAAACTGAGATGGAGAGTAGGGCTTGAAAAAGGAATTTGGTCATAGGCTAAACCTTGCCAAAATAAGGCATAAAAAAGTCGGTGCAGCCTTATCAGCTCCAGTGTTACACATACTGTTTATAATTGCTTAGTCTTATTTTAAGAGCATGCTTTTTCATTGCTAGCATACACAAAATTCTCATTAAAGTCAATCCGGAAGCATGCAGGATCAGGTCCCAATTGGGGATTGGGTCCTGACTCAGCAATAGTAATCTGTTATGTACGCTGGTGAGTGAATTAGGAGAAGGTATGTGTATGTGAGTGGAGTTCAGTACAAGATTGGGTGGTGTGTGTCCACTTGAAGATGGTTGGTTCATTCTGCCGTGTCTCATCCTACCTGTATGTTCTTTTAAGGATTTGTATGTTTGTTGCTTGGTGCCATTTTATTTTGTGTTCACTTTGGAATGGAATGGAGTTGTAGAGTTATTGCTGCAACTAGCAATATATGGGAACTGAAGATGTGTCTCATCCAAAATGCTGAAGCTGAACCGCAGCTTTGGAAATCCAGTTTTTGTGCCTCAGAGGCCATTTCCTAGTCTGAAGATACCTGCTCAGCATCTCTGTTTGTTTTGTTCAGCTTTTCCTTAATAAAAATGAATGATCAATTATTAAAACACTTTGCTAAAGGTAAGTACCACTCAACTGGATCCTATCTTTGTTGGTGAAAGAAAAAATTAACTTGTCTTCCAGCTATGTAATACAGAACATGTGCCTATGCTAATGTTTCAGACATGAAGCATTTTTGTTGGTTTCAATGTCTGGAGATGTTTTAAGTGACAGACATTAGCATGCCACATGCTGGGTGTAGTACCACCCAAGGTAGAAAGGACAAAGGGCTCAAGCAAACTTACGGAACAAATTTGCACAGGTACTAACCTCATTACCTTCTGCACCAACTGCAAGGCATATTTCTTTGACCTGCCTCCTCTAACACACACATAGTAGGGTGCACATGTAAAAAAAAAAAAATCTTACCAAAACAAAAACACTACATTGCACACAGAGTTCTCCCCTTGGGGAGAATATGAAAGACAAAGATGGTAGTCATGTCACTTAATGCACTACTGGAAGGCACTCAGATATTACTGAGATAGGTTCGGATAAGAAACTATACAGAATAGAACAGAATCAATTGCAATGAATACATTCTTTACTGAGACTCTGACACAAACAATAATATATAGTTCTTTTTTTGACCTCCAGTTCCAAAGATACTAAACACTGCTTGTGTTTCCTAGTATCACCACATATGGTCTCCAGAAGACCTATATAAATTTAAGCAAAAGTAGAAAGTGACTTCTGGTTGCATGACACTTCGGAATTGTTGGATATAAATGCCAAATATCCCAAACATCAATACTTTGATTAACGAAGTGATGAATCACTAGTACAAGGTTAATAGCAGTTTTCTAGCATTGTGAGCAAATATGGTCCTTGCTTTGAAAACAAATAACCAGTATTTGAAAATATAGGGCTCCAAATTTAACAATATGACAAACATGTGGGCGAGCTGGAAACCAGGAAAGATTATCTGCCTTAACAGATATAATAACAGATCCATAACTTGCAGTGGAGAGCAGAATAAATGCTGTTTAATTACCTGGGACTGCAAACTAAATTGAATAAGTAACCAGTTCCAGAGGAACTTTGAATATATTCAGTGCAACAGTGTTTTAAGAAGGAAGTTAATTTGTTTGAATCTCATTGTTGGCTTTTGCTGAGTTTTACCCCCTGATAGTTTTTCTCCGACAGGGACTCTAGTATTACACAAGAGAGAAGAAACCCTCCATCAGTTGCAGCAAGGTAGCTTAAAGTTAATATCAGCATTGACATTATAAGCCTCTCCTTCCAGGCCTTGATTTGGCATTTTAAAAACAGTCCAGAGCTGCCAAGTTCAGATCCAAAGTGCTCTAAAGAATTGGATTTTGGTTCAATCCCCATCACTTGTTATCTCCGGTTACTTAGATTATAACCTCTTTGGGGCACAGCCTCTTTTTCTCTTACATGCCTATCACAATAGGGCCCCAATCCCCAATTTGGGCCTCTAGTCTCCACTGCCATACAAATAAATAAATAATCTACCCTGGATAGAAATTTGACCCTTTAATTCCCAGCCTCTTGAAATTAAGTTATCAAGTATATTTGCTGAGAAATAAGATCCAGAGAAGGTGCACTGGTTGGAAACAGATGACAATTACATTGTATGGAAATCAACTGAGGAAGCTTTAACATGAGGGAAAATGGTGCCTAATAGTTAGAAATCTGCATTCATGTGATGTTAAGGTTGAGTTTTTATAACACCAGAGAAACATAGAACTGGGTTTCCCTACCAACCACAACTACTTCTGTCCTCATATGCATTACAATAAGTTCTTTCACTGTGAATACTGACCCTATCTACTGTAGGTACTTGACCCAAACTTCTTTGTGCGTGTGTGTCTGCAGCACTGATCATTAGAAGGAACTGTAGCAACTAGATGTTGACTGAGACACATTTGAAAAAGTAAAAGATTTGGAAAAAGGAAAAGAGGAGGGAAAGAAGCAAAGAAGGGGGAAGAGGAATGATATTAGAGTGATATTTGTCAATATGTATTAATCAGTTCACAAGATAGAGGAATAGTGCTTTGCTGTTACATTATTAAGTGCCTCTTATGCAGGTTTGGAAGAATGATATTTTTATTGTAAATGTCAGTAAACATTGATTTCACCGTTCACACACATATCAATGAAAAAATATTTCCATCGCTAATCATCAAAATTTGCAGACAGACAAAGAAAGAAGAATGCTTCGCGAGAACTTCTTAGAGTTTGATTTAAGGCTGATTACTTCGTATACTTTAACGTGATGTTGACAATTTGTGTTTTATGGTTATAAAGCTCTAACTTTTTGAATCTCGGTGTCTATGGTCATTAAATCCCTCCCGCATAATTTCTCACAACTGTGAAATTTTAAGTTGATAAAAATTGAAAAAGGAAAGCCTAAAACTCATAATTTTGCACAAGTGAAAATTTAAATAGATACAAATGCTTAAACACAAACATTAATATTATCAGTTGATATTACAAAAATTAAAAATCAAATTCTTATATCATTTTTATCAACTTATCAGTGCCTATGAAGGCATTGACTAGTAGCAGTAGATGCTGCAAGGCCTACCATCTCTATGTTCAGAGGCTGAACGAGAACGCAGCAATTTTACAGCTGGAAGTTACAGGTGAAGCATTAATTTTGCCTAGACTTGAGACTTTCACAGCACGATGTAGAGAGTTTTCATGTAACAGCTCCCTCTCCTTTAAAAGTTGTAAACTGCACTGATCTGGCTCACCTTGTATTTTACTCTTCTAGACTTATTTATATATATGGAGATATACCTATCTCATAGAACTGAAAGGGACCCTGAAAGATCATTGAATCCAGTCCCTGCCTTCACTAGCAGGACCAAGTACTAATTTAGATCCTTAAGTGGCCCCCTCAAGGATTGAACTCACAACCCTAAGTTTAGGAGGCCAATGCTCAAACCCCTGAGCTATCCCTCCCCCCATTGTTAAATGAAGTTCACATACGTTAATGGGGGTCAGGATGCAACATTCCTTTTGGGTGATTTGCCATTCAGAAATAGTTTTGGCATGAATGTGTCAGAACCAGGGAATGAGGAGCTGCAGAAAGTCATCTCACAGGAGGCCCACATTAAGCAAACATATCTGCTTCCCCTCCAAAAAAATGTCACTATAATTTCAAGTTTAATTAGAGGGGTCTTGTTAAAGCAAAAAGGACAGAAACCAGCAAAGTCTCTAGCCACATTACTTCAAGCAATTTACCAGTGTAAACTACAAACAAATAGCATCAGCCCAAAACAGAAAAAACCTGCCAGTTCTTAGGTTGCCAGCACTCCTAGCATAGGCGTGCGCACGGTGTGCCCAGGCACACCCTAATGCAGGGGTGGGCAAATGGTTCCACTCCGCGGCGCAGCAAGCCACAGGGTCCACACTGCCAGGCCGGAGCGCCCAGTCAAGCACAGCAAGCCTCTGGCCCCTCTCTCACCTTCCTCTCTCCTCTGGGGGCCGGGGCTGCGCACTCCCGTGGGGCAGCATTTGACTCCACAGGGAGGCAGACATGCTCTCCGCTCCTCTGGAGCCATGCTGCCGCATGCGCAGCGCTCTGGGGGCCGGGGCTGCGTGCTCCCGCGGGGCAGTATTTGGCTCTGCGGGGAGGCTCGAAGCCTCATCTCATGGTAAGGGGTCCGGGGCCAGGGGGGTTGGATAAGGGGTGGGGGCAGTCAGGGGACGGGGTGGGTTGGATAGGGGGTGGGATCCCGGGGGTGGTGGTGGTTAGGGGCGGGGGTCTCTGGTTACGGGGGGTTAACAGGGGGGATTGGAGGGGGCATGGGAGTCCCGCGGTCTCTCAGGGGGTGGAGGGTGGATAGGGGTCAGGGCAGTCAGAGGACAGGTCAAGGAGGGTCCTGGGGTGGCAGTTATTGGGGGGGTCCCTGGAGGGGGTGGTCAGGGGACAAGGAGCTGGGGGGGGTGTTGAAGGAGTCAGGAGTTCTGAGGGGGGGCTGTCAGGAGGCAGGGATGTGGAGAGAGGTTGGGGGAGGCAGGGAGTGGGGAGGTTGTATGGGTCGGGAGTTCTGGGGGTCCTGTCAGGAGCAGGGAGCAGTTGAATAGGCATGGGAGTCCTGGGGGTCTGTCTTGGGGCAGGGATGTGGATAAGGGTCGGGGCAGTCAGGGGACAGGTAGGGGGCAGGGTCCTAGGGGGGCAGTCAGGGGACAAGAAGCTGGGAGGCTTTAGGTAGGGGGTGGAGTCCTAGGGGGCAGTTAGGGGCAGAGGTCCCAGGAGGTGGTAGTCAGGGGAGGACAAGGAGTGGGGGGGGGTTTGAGGTTCTGAGGGGGGAAGTCAGGGGGCGGGACGTAGGAGGGAGTGGATGGGGTGGGACTAGGGCAGGGCAGGGGCGGGGCTCCCTGGGTGCACACCCTAATGAAATGGTCTGTGCACGCCTATGACTCCTAGTCCTGGCTTCCAATCAGAAAATCCCTCTCTTCCTGACCCTCTCAAGAAAGGGCAGTGCAGCCCCTCTTAAGGTGTGGAGCCTAACTCAGCACAGTGTCATCTCATTTGGAGAGAAACTTGTTCCCAGTAACTGGCAGTAGGTTTGGTCATTGTTGAAGAGCTCGGGATCTGAATTACTGATGGGAGAGACATGGTGTGTGCTGTGCTACTCTGAATATGGCAGGTTCTGTAGGAAGGGGCGTATGAAAATGTACAGCCAATTATTCCCAGCTTCTTGCAGTTGGAGATGAAACCTACCTATCTTCCCTATTTTCAGATGTCTACTTAAGGCTTAGCTATCCATATAAACACTTACAGTATTTCTCACGGAGGTGCTGGTTCTTGCCAATAGAAAAGTCACTCAGCAGCATTCGCTTACGTTTCCTGCACTAACATACTGTGATTTCCCATGATAGCACGAGGCACATAGTACCTTGCCTTGGCCTGACACCCCCCACTTGTTTTTCTCCCCCCACTCTGCTTTTTTGGTGTGGGGTGTCCATACAATCCTGTGTGAGACCGTTTTTTGTTGTAAGTTTCTTTGGCTGCATGACCAAGGAGGGCTTTTTAGCTTCTGTAACAAGTTCTTGATAACACCCAGGGCCGGTGCTACCGTTTAGGCAAACTAGGCAGTTGCCTAGGGCGCCAAGATTTGGGGGCACCAAAAAGCAGTGCCCCCAATTCTTTTTTACAGTGTTCCTACGCTCCCTCCCTGAGCGCGCGGTCGCTGCTCCACTTCTCCCGCCTCCCAGTCTTGCAGCGCCAATCAGCTGTTTGGCGCCGCAAGCCTGGGAGGGGAGGAGAATTAGAGCGGGGGCGTTGTGCTCGGGGAGGAGGCAGAGCAGAAGTGAGCTGGGGTGAGGAGCTGCCGCGGGGGGGGGGGGAAGCACCTCAGCGTGGGGGGGGGGAGCCAGGGAGCTGCCGCAGGGCTGGGGGGTGCGCAAGGTGGAAGTTTCACCTAGGGCGCGAAACTTCCTTGCACCGGCCCTGATCACACCCCTTACTCCACTTCACAATGGTGAAACTGACAAGAAGGAAAGTGCCCTGAAAGGGCCCCCTTATGGCATTTCTTTCTGAACATTTTGTGGTTGGTGCGGGTTTGCTCTTCCTCACAAATATTCAAAAACAATCCCATTAGTTCTAAGCAATTCCAAGGCAAGGAGTTTAGCTAATGACAGCTCAGGAAAATAAGACAGACTGGTACCCTGGAGAGGCAGTATAGTCTGGTGGATAGGGTGCTGGCCTGGGACTCAGAGGACTGGGGTCCTAGTGCCGGCTCTACCACTGAGCTGCTGCGTGAGCTTAAGTAAGTCACTGCACCTCTGTTTCCCCTCCTACTTTTGTCTGACCTATCTGCCTAAATTGTAAAGTCTTCAAGGCTGGACCTCCATGTGTCCAATGGAGTGCCTTCAAGTGCCTGGCCCAATGGAGCCCTGCTTATCCTAGGAGTTCCTGTAATACAAACAATGATATCGCCTCCCAGTGATACTGAAATCCTTAGCGATGATACATGTCATCACCTCAGGCTATTTCCTCATCGACACAGTGTATTTTCTCACGGAACATTCTCAACAGCTGTTCATTTTTGACCCCTGCCTTGAAGAACAATATACCTCAGCATCACCAAACGAATGAGATCAATGGATAGTCCAAGAGGCCAATCGCGCAACTTGCAAACCTTCATGGAGCTAGAAAAAACTATTTTTAAATGTTGGGGATGCTTGATTCTGCCCTGCTTTGTCATATACATTCATAGAGTATCCAAACGATGTATGGTTTCTGTTATTCAATGCCCTGGCTTCACTTCAGAGTTTAATCCTTCAACAGGAATTTGTTGCCTTGACTAACCCTCTGCCATTATCATTATCCCATAAATAAATAAAACGGAATCAGTTTATGTTTTGATGATACAATGTCATCAGTCTCCCTGTTCTATTAAGTAATTTGCTGTTTAAAACCTATAGGATATTACGGTTACTACATTCTAAATGACACAGCAATCAAAAATTCTCTCCGCTCGTTGAGCAACAAGAGGGTGATTTTTCTTGGCTTACTGGCAGTGTTTACATGTTTATATTTTACTGGGATGCAATCACTACACTCTGAATAAAATTATCTATGAAAAGTTAACAGTCAGAGCGGGGGTGGGTGAGGGGGGAATGTTTCTCTACTGGCTGAGTCTTCGTTTGAAATGAACAAAGGCATAGTCCATTTTTTTTAAAAATCCAAATCGTGTTTAAAACTTACTGTGTTTTTTTTTTCACTCCCATTTCCTTGAGATCACATGCTGTGTGTTTGCTCATGGCAGAGAGGGTTTGTAAAAATAAGACTAGAAGTGGTTTGGGTTGGGTTCCATTTTAGTAGTGCCACACAATGGAAAGGGAGGTCAAATGGGTGAGGGAGTGGGTTCTTCTCTCATACTACTAGGTCATATAAGTCTCCGCAGAAGTCCTGTGAGCTGGAAACCAGCAACACGGGTTGGGTTCTGCATCAGAGAACAGCTAGAGCACAGCGCACTATGGCCACCCTCCTTCCCTCTGACTTTGAGACACCTCTATGGTAGAAGATAAAGAGAAGTGATGTAGAATCATTGCCATGAGCCTGGCAAAGAATGCCCCTGTGTTGGGGGTATTGAGCATGCTGTATCAATGGCATAAAAGGATCAGAAAATCTCCTGAAGGTGACTCATTCTGAATGATCATTCAGTACTTGGCACATAATGGGAGATGGCCAGCAGTACTGAGCATACACAGAACTAGAGCTCTGAATGGGAGGAGTTCTAGTCTCAGCTCTTATACTGATGTGTGTGAATCGGTCGGTGCGGTTCACAGTTCTTTTCAATTGGACAAGCCCTCATAACCCTATCTTTAGTCACGCCCCTGGTGCATTCTGATGTCTTTAATTCGATGATCACATACTATTTGTTTTATAGGGTCACTGCCACATTCAGTGGACAGGTCAGACTGTGAATGAGGCAGAAGGTTCCAACAAGAAAAAGGAGGTTCTCTTATATTTAAGGCAGGGATCCAGGAGAGTTGGATTCTATTCCTGGCTGTGACACAGAGTTCTAATGTGATGTTGGGCAAGACTATTATAACACCTAATGGGGCTGAACTGAGGATGCATCGACAACCTTATATCTGGTATTTTCTAACTTTTGAATGCTTGACTTTGCAACCTTAACATTCTTTTAACACAGTTTTTAAATTGTTTAACTCTATGGTTTAAATAATTAACTTTTTTAGTATTGTTATGGCTGCTTGTGCCTACAGTACCTCGAAGCAGGTGGTTTCAAGTTCTATAGAAAATCACTGAGCCTCTTGGATGACTGCAGACCAGAATATTTTATAAAAGAGCAGGACACAGGAACAGATACACAGGTAGCAGGTTCCCCTTTGAGACCATCAAGCAGGGTCCTTGGTCAGTAGCATCAGTTCTTCTACATATTGTTATCTTTACACTACAACCTTCCCTCTTCATCCCTCAAACTGAACTGAACTGTAACCAGCAGGTGGAGCTTTAGGGCAACCCAAAAAGAGTTTTGCAAATCCTTGCACAGCATCAACCTGAAAGTTACATTTCCTGTGTATCCGCTTCCAGGCATTCAAGACAATGCTTCTGCCAGAAAAAGCAGGCCAATTCAGAAAACTGCAGCTGAAGTACTGCAATTATTACATCTGCAGACACTTAATTGATACACACGATCTAGATAAATGCCACACTTTCTGGCAGCCCATTTCATCTTCCCCATTAGATACAGAGCTAGAGGACTATGTTTGTCAGGAGAATTCTGAACAAAGGGTCACTGTGCCTCTAAGGATTTGTTATGTTGTTCCCCTTCTTCTCCCACTCCCCCCAGACTTTGATACAGTCTGAAGTTAAGCACATATAACCCTCAACTTGATAGCTCTACACCCATCATGTCTCTACTGCAATAACACCAACATGGTCTTGATGCATTTTTGGTTCCTTGTGAAATAAGGAAACAGCCCACAAAAATATTTGTGCTGCCTTTGGAAAAGTGAATCAAGAATTACTGTTTAAAGTGAGAACTAATGGCCAAACACCACCCTCATCCACACATGTATAATTCTAGGGGGGTCAAATATGTCTGCATGCATTATCTGAAGTTGGTATTTCTGAGTCAAGTTTTGGTCCTGTTTTATTTTTAAAACAACAGAAATCATTAAAAAACTATTTCTTGCCTTGACCCAGTTCTTTAGGTTCCCACTCTGATGCTGTTCTATATATCAGTATTCATTACCTGTTCTATTTGTGTGTGTCTGAAGGATGGAGTTTAATATAGTCGAGTACTTTTTGCCAGCAATTGTTTTAGACATTAATATTTGGGTTCACTTGCCTTTAATAACAACAACAACAATTAACAAAGTAGTATGTAGGAAATGGACTGTCAGAGTGTACAAGATGTTCCAGTGTGACTAATGATTCTAAGTGCCCAACCTGACACATCTTCAAGGGGACTGACTTTCACAACATGCAGAGCCACCTGCTCTCTGAAAATCTGGCCCCTTTGGAGGGGTATCAAGTTGGGCACCCAAAAAATAAGGTACCCAGCACCTCTTGTTGCTTTTGGCTGTGAAAGCGTACAGCACCCAATGCATTTAGGATTTAAAAGTAAACTTGTTTTACCCAGACTTTCCATTTTCTTTTTTCAATTCAGCTCCTTGTTTCCAACCTTTCAGCTTATCAGCATTACTTTATTCAATATAAAGTAGTAAGTTTACCTTGGATCAATTATACCTTTTCCTGTGTAATTTCCAAAGCTTAATATATCTGTTACTGGTCAGCCGCAGGGAAAACTTGTCCAGCTGGATCCTAAATTATTTCAATCCTTAATTCAATTGTATTTTTGCCACAGACCAGCCAATGAGCATAATTCTTTTAGGGCTAAGAAGCCTCTTTAGAAATAATCCAATAGCCCATATTAAAATATAGGTCACTGCGAGAGCTGCCAAGTGGCTGACTTGTCATAACTTCGAAGATAGGCTCTGAGTCTCCTTGGGTGCTGTTGATGCTTCCAGTGCTTGCAGGCTTAATTTTAAAACAATCAGCTCAACAAAAACAATTTACTTACAACTGTCCAAACTACTCAATGTTAGCTCGGAAGCTAATTCACTAATTCGCTACTTGGTGCTGTGGTCGGGTAAATGCTGCACTCAGGGCAACTGGAGCTTTCCCAGTACCAAGTAATTTGATAAATCTAAGTACCTATATAGACCAATAGCTGTAGGATCAGAGAGAATTTGGGCCCAAGGAACCGAGTCAATACACACACGAGGTAAACACATATATATATAAAAAAAAAAGGCAAAGGAACCTTCATATGCTGAGAAGTGAAGTATTTTCTGGTAGGATGCTCTACCCCAGCTCCTCTGCCAATACTGCAACTTATATATATTAGCGTCCATTAAAATAAATAAAAAAGATTACCTGCATTTTCACCTTGGTTTAAAAAGGAATCTACTCAGTGGGTTAATGTCTTGGGAAAATCTTCCAATATTAATTGGCTTTTCTTCCTCTTTCTTCCGGAAACAAAGCCTAATCCAAAGATCAATGAGATCAATGGGCTTTGGATCAGGCCCTTATAGCATATGTTGGCATATATATATATATATATATATATATATATTTTATAGATATAAATATATATCCACTGAAGACACCTGGTCTGAATGTGCCATACACAAACTGAAAGATCATCTGTAGATGTCCAAAGTGAACCTAATTTTTACATCTGTTTGTACAGTGCCTGTGCATGTACAGCATCTAGCACATAAGTCCCTGACCTGGATGGCTGTTAAGTGGTACCGCAATAGAAATACTAGGTAGTAGCATGAACTATAGATCTCATGCATTCTTTACTGAGGAGGCAGCTTGTTTATTTAATACAAATCACTTATTCCTGGGTTTCCTTAGTAAAGCCAAAGATGACAACAAGTAGGATTTAGACAAGTGGGGTTTCTGTTTATTCCCTCTCTTCAGATATGGGTATGTAATTCCCACTGGCCATAAAGGGAGCTTTGTATTTGCATCAGAGGACATAATTTGACCCCAAATATTAATATTAGTACAAATAGCAATCTCCCCCAGTGAATAATTCAGATGTTTTCATTGTTTGCTTTGGATTTAGTGAAATTAATGAGTCAGGTGCTGTTTTTCCAGTTGAAAAGAGAGTACTTTGGTGGTCCATTTGTGCCTTTGGATGTTGAACATGAGTCTTGTTAAAGTCAATGGGCGTTTGTGTCTCTACGGGTAAAGCTGACTTTGAGTGTGTTTAATATTCATTGTTGTACACAATACACTTAGGGCCTCATTATTTTCTCACTCTTTACACAGAAAGTCAAATGAACCGCATTTTACACTTGCTCCACCTTACCATAAGTATCAAAGAGAGACTTGCCTTAGTTGTTGCTTAAAGTCTCTTCAACTGGAGCTGTAACAGCCCCTAAATTTCTAACATGTTAGATTCACATTTACCAGTCAACGCCCTCTAAAGGCAACCTAATGTTTAAAAGCTTCCTCTAAATCTCAAGCTCATCCAAATTTCAAAGGGTCTTCATATTTATTAGACTGTAAGATCTGTGGGGTGCTCTCTCACTATGTGTTTAGGGCCCCATTTTGCTTGGCATTGTACAATCTTGGTTGGGGCCTATAGACACTACTGTAAACGACTACTACTAATGAAGTATTTTGTAAAAAGCAACAGAGGGTCCTGTGGCACCTTTAAGACTTAGGGTACATCTACACTACAGCGGGGAGTCGATTTAAGATACGCAAATCCAGCTACGTGAATAGCGTAGCTGAATTCGACATATTGCAGCCGACTTACCCCGTTGTGAGGACGGCGGCAAAATCGACTTCTGCCGCTTTTTGTCGGCGGCGCTTACTACCACCTCTGCTGGTGGAGTTAGAGCGCCGATTCGGGGATCGATTGTCGCGTCCCGACGGGACGCGATAAATCGATCCCCGAGAGGTCGATTTCTACCCGCCGATTCAGGCGGGTAGTATAGACCAGACCTAACAGAAGTATTGGGAGCATAAGCTTTCGTGGGTAAGAACCTCACTTCTTCAGATGCAAGTAATGAAAATTTCCAGAGGCAGGTATAAATCGGTATGGAGATAACGAGGTTAGTTCAATCAGGGAGGGTGAGGTGCTCTGCTAGCAGTTGAGGTGTGAACACCAAGGGAGGAGAAACTGCTTCTGTAGTTGGATAGCCATTCACAGTCTTTCTTTAATCCTGAGCTGATGGTATCAAATTTGCAAATGAACTGGAGCTCAGCAGTTTCTCTTTGGAGTCTGGTCCTGAAGTTTTTTTGCTATAAGATAGCTACCTTTACATCTGCTATTGTGTGGCCAGGGAGGTTGAAGTGTTCTCCTACAGGTTTTTGTATATTGCCATTCCTGATATCTGACTTGTGTCCATTTATCCTCTTGAGTAGTGACTGTCCAGTTTGGCCAATGTACATAGCAGAGGGGCATTGCTGGCACATGATGGCATATATAACATTGGTGGACATGCAGGTGAATGCGCCGGTGATGTTGTAGCTGATCTGGTTAGGTCCTGTGATGGTGTTGCTGGTGTAGATATGTGGGCAGAGTTGGCATCGAGGTTTGTTGCATGGGTTGGTTCCCGAGTTGGAGTTGTTATGGTACGATGCGTGGTTGCTGGTGAGAATATGCTTAAGGTTGGCGGGTTGTCTGTGGGCGAGGACTGGCCTGCCTCCCAAGGTCTGTGAAAGTGAGGGATCATTGTCCAGGATGGGTTGTAGATCACTGATGATGTGTTGGAGAGGTTTAAGCTGAGGACTGTAGGTGATGGCCAGTGGAGTTCTGTTGGTTGCTTTTTTGGGCCTGTCTTGTAGCAGGAGGCTTCTGGGTACACGTCTGGCTCTGTTGATTTGTTTCTCTATTTCCTTGTGTGGGTATTGTAGTTTTGAGAATGCTTGGTGAAGATCTTGTAGGTGTTGATCTCTGTCTGAGGGGTTGGAGCAGATGCGGTTGTACCTCAGCGCTTGGCTGTAGACGATGGATCGTGTGGTGTGTTTGGGGTGGAAGCTGGAGGCATGAAGGTAGGCATAGCAATCGGTGGGTTTTCGGTATAGGCTGGTGTTAACGTGGCCATCGCTTATTTGTACTGTGGTGTCTAGGAAGTAGACCTCCCGTGTAGATTGGTCCAGGCGGAGGTTGATGGTGGGGTGGAAGCTGTTGAAATCATGGTGGAATTCTTCCAGGGTCTCCTTCCCATGGGTCCAGATGATGAAGATGTCATCAATGTAGCGTAGGTAGAGAAGGGGCATGAGTGGATGAGAGCTGAGGAAGCTGTTCCAGGTCAGCCATAAAAATGTTGGCATGTTGTGGGGCCATGCGGGTGCCCATAGCGGTGCCACTGGTCTGGAGGGATATATTGTCACCAAATTTGAAATAATTGTGCGTGAGGATAAAGTCATAGAGCTCAGCAACAAGCTGTGCTGTGTCATCATCAGGGATACTGTTCCTGACAGCTTGTATTCCATCTGTGTGTGGGATGTTTGTGTAGAGAGCCTCTACATCCATGGTGGCTAGGATGGTGTTTTCTGGGAGGTCACCAATGCATTGTAGTTTTCTCAGGAAATCAGTGGTGTCACGGAGATAGCTGGGAGTGCTGGTGGCCTAGGGTCTGAGTAAGGAGTCCACATATCCAGACAGTCCTTCAGTGAGAGTGCCAATGCCCGAGATGATGGGGCGTCCAGGATTTCCAGGTTTGTGGATCTTGGGTAGTAGATAGAATAACCCCGGTCGGGGCTCTAAGGGTATGTTGATTTGTTCTTGTGTTAGTGTAGGGAGTGTCCTGAGTAGATGGTGCAGTTTCTTAGTGTATTCCTCAGTGGGATCTGAGGAAAGTGGCCTGTAGAATTTGGTATTGAAGAGTTGTCTGGCAGCCTCCTTCTGGTAGTCAGACCTGTTCATGATGACAACAGCACCTCCTTTATCAGCCTCTTTGATGATAATGTCAGGGTGGTTTCTGAGGCTGTGGATGGCATTGCGTTCTGCACGACTTAGGTTATGAGGCAAGTGATGTTGTTTTTCCACAATTTCTGCCTGTGCACGTCGGTGGAAGCATTCTATGTATAGGTCCAGACTGTCATTTCGACCCTCAGGAGGAGTCCATGTGGAGTTCTTCTTCCTGTGTTGTTGGTGGGAGGGTACCTGTGTATCAGTGCGCTGTTCAGTGTTATCTTGAAAGTATTCTTTGAGTCGGAGGCGGCGAAAGTAGGCTTCCAGATCACCGCAGAACTGTATCATGTTTGTGGGGGTGCTGGGGCAAAAAGAGAGTCCCCGAGATAGGACAGACTCTTCAGTCCTTTACCTGCCTCTGGAAATTTCCATTACTTGCATCTGAAAAAGTGAGGTTCTTATCCACGAAAGCTTATGCTCCCAATACTTCTGTTAGTCTTAAAGGTGCCACAGGACCCTCTGTTACTTTTTACAGATTCAGACTAACACGGCTACCCCTCTGATACCTGAAGTATCTTGTGACTACCTTGATTTGGAGACACGCACATAACTCCATGAGACCCATATTTTCCCACAATTCTTACATGCAATAACAAGTTAAAACACTCTTCGAGAATTCCTCCAACAGGCACATCACAAGAGAGCCGTGCCACTAAAATAAAAGGGGAGAGGGATGAAAAAGAAGGGGCTTACAGCCACTCTAACGCTCCTGGCTTAGGTATGTCCAGAGCAATTCTGAGCACCTTCTGGCCCTCAGCCTTACCAACTACCTCAATGCAATGAAGGGTATGTTTACACAACAAAGAAAAACCTGTGGCCTGCTGACTCAGGCTCACGGGGCTCAGGCTGTGGGTCTGTTCCATTGCTGTGTAGACATTTGGGCTTGTACAGGAGCTTGACCTTTGGGAACCTCCCACTCACAGGGTCCTAGAGCAGGGGCTCCAGCCCAAGCCCAGAAGTCTACACAGCAATGAAACAGCCCCACGGCGTAAACCCCGCGAGCCCAAGTCAGCTGGCATGGGCCCGCCATGGGTGTCTAATTGCTGTGAAGACATCCTGAAATGAGAACTAAGACTAAACATTTTCAATCAGATTTCATAGACCAAATGAGGGTAGGCTTGGTTATCCTTCGAGAAGAGAAAATCAGAGAACACTCAATTGCTGTAGGAATTGATGATAAAGTAGGCATTAGTTTTCATACTGAGTCAGAAGTGACACTACAACCCAATGACAGGGACACTGTAATGCTAGGGATGTCAGCTTTCTAGTGAAGCATGTAATGGACAATTTGATTACTTGTAGCAAGTACCACCTTTTAATGAACAGCAGGAATGTTAATTCCAGTGTCTTGGCCAGTTCAGGAGTGGGTTTGCTTGGTAGCCCATTTACAAAACCATAAGTAAAGTAATCTTTTCATGGTTTGAAGTGTTGTATGGTTTCTAAACTGTTGTCATGGTATCCTTCCTTTACAGAGTCAGTGCAAGATGTCTTTTTTTGCCTAGTGAGTCAATGTATATAGGGCCAACCCTGGTCCCTACCATCACCATTCTATAAAACAATTATTGTTGCTCATCATCTCCTTACTGAGAAATACTGCAACAGCCCTCAAAGACAGACTGATGGTCAACCCATACAAGGAAGCCTAGATCTAGCAGAAGACAAGGCTTCATCCTGGTCTGTATTACTTGTCTCCCTTGTTTCCCAGTTCCATGAACTCTCCACAGCAGAAAGCCATTGAGATTGTGCTCAACCTCCCAAGCAGTAGATTTTTGACTGGCTAGTGAGGAAGAGAGGAGGTTTGCCCATATAAGGGCTCCCCTACAACACATGGGAAGGAGGGAGCAGTTGGGGCCCAGTCAGGAGATCACTGCACTGTCCTTCTTGGTGACCAGAAGAGAATGGGCGATATTTATAATTCATGCAGCCCTGGAGAGGCCCTCTTTCATTGGGATCAGACAACACCTACCCATGAACTGGGTAAAAGGGCTGGACTCCCTGTTTACACACTATGAGCATTATACTAGTTGCCTTTTTCCTCTGAGGGGGGGCAGGAAGGAATTGTTCCCTCCCCACCACACTGGCAGAGGTGGGGTGGGGGGGGTTTGCCTTTTCCATAGCAGTTCCAGGACCTGGTAGGATGGAGTAGGCGGGTTAGATTATAATGTCACAAGTTAAGGTGCAAAACTTGTGGTGGATGTCCAGTGCGGGAACTTGGTATGGAAGAGATATGGTTATCGAAAACAATGAATTGGAAACGGAAGTAAAAAGAAAGCATCCCTTAAGGGATCTGAGTAAGAGAGGGACTACAATTCCTATGTCTCATGCAACAGGGAGCCAATCCTCCTCCTGCTTTTTTAGCCCCTTAAACCTCTTAAAAGGGGTCTCACCAGCAGGATGACTGGCAGGTTGGAGATTATGTGGAAATGATTAAGAAAATGATGATGACCTGCACTGTACAATTTATTGCCAAATATTACCAGATATTTTAAGTGAATAAAGTCGGCCTAATGAACCCACAACTATTGTCTCCTGACTTTCTTGCAGCATGGCCAGACAATGAATGATTCAGCCCTGGGATACATTGGACCCCAGCATCTAAATGTCTCTTTGGACAGGGAATTAGAGTGACACAAAACATCCCAAAGCCCCTGCTTCATTTTTGAGGTGAGGAAGGGCTGAAGCCACCTAATACAGCCCCACAGGCAATTAGTGCTAGCTAGGTAGGGGTTAGAGTGGTCAGGACGTCCAGGACATAAACTGATGCAGCATCTCTTGGGGACCCTCCATTAGGTCCTAAGTTAAAACGGTCTTCCCTGAGCAGAACCCTCAAGGAATACATTGGTTTTGCCCTTCAAGACTTCAACCTCCCCACACCCACCCCTGTTCAATCTCTTACCAGCTTGCTATCTGCACTGATCTTTCCCCAGCCATTAGCTCTATTCTGGAACACTAAACACTATTCTGTATTAGTAATTAAGTTTCAATTTATGTAATATGCTTCTTCCTTCCTGTCCTAAAATTGGTGGCTAGGGTTGCTATGTGCAACTTAAACAGCTGCCACCTTCCATCCCAGAGGTGGCTCCATTTATAGTCTGTATAAGATCAAACTTGTAAAGGAATTTAATATCTTTGGGGATGAAAGGCAATGTATACATAAGGTATTCTTATTTCTTTCGTTCCTTCACATTAATTACTTTTTATCTGTAAAAGTTTTGGTTCTAGAGTGCAAGAGACAAGCTTCATCTCCATTACAATTTTAGCTGCAGTCAGCCTTCTGATATTATCCATTGACTACTGGCAAAGTCATGATCATTTGGGAGGTATCCAGTTTATTTTCCTAAATTGTTAGGTGGCAAGTACATTACATTTACACAGTGTTTGTCACGTTCTTTTCGAGCAGCTGGGCCACATGAGGGATAACAGCCTACTACTGGTTTCAGCTAATGGAGTTAGTTCTTTAACCAGGGCTTTGGAGCAGAGCTTGGAGCTGGAGCGCGGAGCAGCTCCATAACAGTGGAGCTGCAGGTTTTTGCCTGGAGCTGGAGCGGAGCCGGAGCACAGCTCCAAAGCCCTGTCTTTAACTCCAGTGGGAGACGTCTGTGCTCGGTTGCTAGGCCATGGATTCAGACCCTGCTGACAATCCACATTGTGGGGCTTCACACAAGCAGATAGCCCAGCTGCCTCAGTGGAAATTTGGAAGCATAATGCTAAATCTAGACTACTTTTATGCCAACACAAGAGGGTTTTCTCCAGTGCCCCAGCCTACTTTTAAACATTAGAGATCTCAAGGCAATTGAACAATTAAGGCCAACTCAAAAGCAACCAAAGGCATTCAACCACCTGACGCAAACAAAACCCACCCCAAGATATGCCCTAGCTCAGAGTAACATGCAACTAACTGCCTGCCATCTTGCTCTGCCCCACTGAGGTTTCTTACCACACTTAGTATTCCCTTCTCCTGCCCGTAACTCAAACAGCTGTCAGGCCCCATTAGGCATAACAGGATGCAGACAGATTCAAGATTAAGCAACTTTTTAAAAATCCAATTGAGACTTTCTTACCTTGAGGGTGCAGCAGATATTACATTAGCCAGATTGCCCACACTTTCCACCTAAGAGCAATCACATATATTGAAAATAAGTGGGGGCTTCCTGGATTCTTCCCCCCCCCCCCAATCTCATAAGAACCAAAATCAATCCCCCTCCTCCCTTCCAATTCCCCTTTGTGGGGAAAAAAGGTGTTCCCATCTGCTCCGAGCAAGATTTTATCTTGTTTGTCCGGAAGGGACCAGCCAGAGGGACAGTAATTCAATCACGTGGAGAGAGGGGGTTAAAAAGCTCCTTGGTGGATCGCCCGCAGCTTCTGCTCCAGGAGGCATTTCCAGTCCCAAAGGAAAGGAGGACTAGTGTGGTAGACCCCAGAGAGAGTGATCCCTCCTTCATTACTACCCCTACCCCCCCGGCTGCCAGGACATGGGACAGAGCCCTTTTCAGGGCCATCTGGTGAGTTTGCCCGCATATTTGCTTCAGGGCGCTGCAAGGTAGGGTTGGGAGTGCAGTTTTTTTATGGCTAGATTAGAAACAGGGTTTGTTTTTAATCCTGAGGTGCAGATGCTCCTAATTGAGGGGGGGAAAGGGTTGTGCACATGCTCTGAGTGTTTTTGGAGAATGTGTGTTTAGAGGAGGCGATTGTTTCTACGGCAGCATGTGTGGATAGGTTTTGGGGGGGGGGGAGCAGAGTGGTGGTTCCCAGGAATGTGTGTGTGGTATGTGCACCCGGGATGGAGCATTCACAGGGTGCAGGCTATGGAGAGGTGTGTGGGGCTAGGCTGTACTGGCACGGAGTGAGTGTGCCCCGTCTCTATAGCTAGTGTGTGTGCGTAGAGGGCAGTGTGAGCGTATGTAGGCTCTATAAGGCTAGTTGTGTAGTGTGTGTGTGCAGATGATGGAGTCTTTCCAGAGGGCGCCTGTGCAGTAAGGTACTGCATGGGGCAGTGTGTATATCGGAAGCATGAGCAATATGTCTTGGGGGTTGTGCCAGGAGGGAGGAAGGAGTTGTGTGTGTGATTTATTCAGCCAGGCTGAAGGCAGGAAATACGAATATCTGGGTGCCATGTGTCCTCAGTGTGCTCTGACTCTGGAGAGTTTCGGCAAGTGTTGAGATGCTATGCCTAGATCGGGGGTAGGAGCCAAGGCACAGCTGAGGATCACGAAGGCTGCCAGTTGCATGGTCTGGGATGAGGGATTTCTATTCCCAAACATTACCCCTCTCCTAACTGGGCTCCTTTCTCACCCTCTCAACTCAAGGAGGCACCTGAAACTCCTCGTCAGGTCACGCTGGCATTGCCACAGTGCGGATGGCACTGGTGTATTATAAATCAGTTCTCAATGCAGGAGGAGGCCCCCCCTCACCAAGGCTAGAATGGTACTGGGGGAGGCATGTATGAGGCCTGTGACCTGACCTGAAGTTAGGCAGGGGCAGGGGCTGCTTAGTGGGATCACTGGGGAAAAGGCAAAAAAATTGGACCCTACCAGTGTTTGGCCGCTACTTCCAAATTCCACTGCCTAAAGAGAGAACAAGTCTAGTCGCTGCTATGGGGGTGGGGAAGGGATCATACACACCCCCAGATCCTGATGCAACAGATCAGCTCTGGAGAACCCGGTATCCCCCTGGATTCAGACAATTTTGGGCCCCAGTCCCCCTAATTCTGTCCCCTAATTCTACCGGTCTTATAGGGCTTACTGTTGCAGCAGGGCTGCAAATGCCCTGATCCAGGGGCGCTGGGACACTTTGGTTCAATGGCTTTCAGCCCTCCCTCTAGACAAACTGACCCGTGTGTCATGGAAACCACTTCAAGCCCGGGGGTGCTGTAGCACCCCTAGCTCCAGCACCTGTGCCCCGATCTGGCACCTGGATAACCCCACCAGATCCAGACAGTCCCTGGGCCCGCACATTCTGCTGGCGAGACAGGGAACAAGTCAAACTACCCCTGCTTCGGGGAGTGGGGGTCCAGCTGCCAATGCACCGCGGTGCCACAGCGCTACCACCCTCCAGCTCTGCCCCCGCATTGCCCTGCTCAACTACTCAGCGCTGCCAGACCAGGGGAAACTGCCTCGGTGGCGAGCTCCGGCAGCCGAAAGTTGGCCGGGTAGCGGCCCCAGCTGGGCGCGCTGGCAGCGGGCGAGGCGTGGGGGCGGCCGGGGCTGTGCCGGCCGGCGGGGAGGAGACGCAGCGCTGCCTGCCCCTGTGCGGGGCCAGGCTCTGCCCCGGCGGTAGGACCAGGCGCCGGGGAGCCGGGAGCAGGGGGGGGGGGGGTTGTGGCGCGGGCGTACGGAGGTTTGACATTTTCAGGTGCAAGGGGAGTGGCTGGGGCTGTTCCCTATTTAGCCAGCGGGACGTGGGGAGCGGGGCAGGGAGCCGGCAGCGGCCAGCGGTTCCCCAGCCCCTGTAGCGCCCCTGCCAGGGACCCCCGGGCACTGGGCACTTGTCCCGCGCCTCACCTAGGCAGGGGGCGCGGCCGCAGCGGGGCTCGGGCAGCCGGTGCTCCTGGGGCGGGGGGAAGCCGGCTCGGAGTTTGTGACTCCGTCCCGTGCACCCCTGGCGCGGGCAGCCTTATTACGGCTTCTCCAGCCCCGCCGGGCCGGTGCGCACAGAGTCGCCTCCAGTAGGAAGTGCACTTCCGTTATCTCCTTCTCCCCCACCCCCTCCGCCGCTCCCCCTCCTGAGCTCTCTTTCTGGGTGTTCAAGGCGAGGATGAACAAACAGATCCAGCCCGAGCGCAGAGTGTCGGCGGTGGCTCCCGTGCAGGACTGCTCCGGCCAGCAGCCGCCGAAGAAGGATGTGGAGCTGCTTCTGGTGAAGGAGCAGAATGGGGTCCAATACACCAGCAGCAGCCTCCTGCCGGCCGCCTCCAGCCTCCACTACACCGCCGAGGGGCAGCCGGAGAGGGAGACCTGGGGCAAGAAGATCGATTTCCTTCTCTCGGTCATTGGATTCGCTGTGGACCTGGCCAATGTCTGGAGATTTCCCTACCTCTGCTACAAAAATGGAGGGGGTAAGAGCACAATTTTACTGGGTCTTTCCCATCCCCAGGGCTAGAGCTTTTGCAGACCGTAGTGCTGTATTCACTTCCCAGAGTTTCCAGCTTTTTTTTTTTTTATTGCAGACTGGCTGAAATCATAGCTGCGCGGGGTCTCTCTAGCCTCTCCGTAATGATCTGTAGTCAGTGTCACTGGTTAATAGCTATAGGGCACTAGGGCAGGGAGCACTCCCTGATCCACCCTAGAAACTCTCTTCCCTTCCTAGTAATCTGCAGAACACGGTTCAGAGCTCCCTTGCAGTTTATTCCACTTAAATCGATCCGATAAGAATTACACACACACACACACCTCTGAGTAAAAGTTTTGAACTGATGCTACTACTTTTGGCAGCCACTTTAGTCTTTTAGAGTTGGTTTTATGTCAGACTGCTTGTTTTGCAAAAGATCTGAGTGGAGTGTATGGGGAAAATACCTTTGAACAGTAAAAGAGCATCTGGGAAAGTTGTAGCTTGGCCAGTGAAAAGTTTCTGAGGGAGACACAGCTTTTGTTTTGGATGTGATTTCCACTATCTAGTATGCAGTTTGGGGGGGGGGGGGAGGTTGGTTTTGTTTTGTCTTCAACGGGCAGAAGACTTGTCAAAAAATGAAACCCCTTCTGCACATCAAAAACAAGCCAAAAAACCCCACCTTAATTATAGTCAGTTCAAATAATCTAGCACATCTATAGCAAGACCTTAAACACAATGAGGCCTCTTTCATCCCTGTGAAATTTACGGTGCTGCTGGTGGTGATGGCCCCCCCCCCACCACACACACACACACACACACACACACACACACTGTGCAATGGAGTAACACCATCTGTGGGTGCCTACAAATCACACATAGAACAGACCCCATCTACCAGATGGAAGACTGTTTGCCTGAACGTTCAATGCTCTGGGTAGAAGGCTGGCTGGATAGAAAGCATGTACTGTGAGACACAGCTATTTATGTCTCGGTGATGTGGTTGCTTGGTGATAAAGACTAACGGTTTCGCATTCGTAGCATAAAGTCTTTCTTTCCTATGAGAAAATACATGGTGCGGGAAAATCCCACTCAATGTAGATAGCTGAAACTGAGTTGTACGGTAGGTCATTGCACCTTCACTGTCTCTTCCTTAAAACTTAAACTGATAGAAGTAAGGGCTGGTACTTAAAAATGTAGCCTGCTTTAATACCACCAAATATTTGGAGGAGTGGGGAGATCAGGTAAACCATACTCCTGCTACCCATACAGATGTGTGCCAGTTGTTCAGCAACTGGAAAAAAAATAACCCCCAAATATACTTTGATTCAATCCAAGATAGCTCAGACACTCCAAGATACTCCAAGTGGTGCCATGCACTGCCCCTTTGTAAGGGTCAGGTAGGTGACCCTTGAGATCTATTGCAGGTGTATCAACATCACTATCCATGCCATTCTACCTGTATGCACCATTTGGAGAGCTTCTGTTTACTTGACATTCAGTGAACAGATTGTATTTTATTTTCAGGGAGAGAGAGGCATAGTCCCCCTATTTCACTGTAGAGTAACAGAAAGAGGTAAAGTCTACAATGGTCAAACTCATTGCATTTCCCCCATGATTCTGAGTCCCTTCCAGTCAGATTCTTCCCCTTTTCCTTAGTAGTCTGCTACTAATTCAGGCACGGGAGACAGGATTCTGCATCTTCCTGTGTGTTCTGTGAGCTCTCTGTTAGCTGTTTGTTGTAACTTCAGCCAGGGCAATGTAGACACAGCTAGCATGATTTTCTGGAAAAAAGTGGGAGATGGCAGCTGGTATTTGCCTGGCTTTTTAGAGGATTCTTTCTACTGGACCGAAAACTCCCACATGACCCTCTGATTTAGCTTTTGGGTTATATAATTTTAAGAAGTCAACCTTGCTGTTGAACTCTCTGGAAATATACACGGATGACAGACAGAGCTAGTGTACTCTCCCATAGAGCACCCTGCGAGCTGCCACTCGGAAGCTTTCGCTCTTCCCACCAGCAGGAAAGTGAAATCAGGGTTATTGCTGAGAGGCCCCTGAATGTTAGGGGCACCCCCAGTGCAAATAGATTCTTCAGAAACTCAGAACGGCTCTGCTCATTGGTTTGGAGACTGTAAACGCTATTTTGTTGCCTCTGCTCCTCCACCTTCCTCCCCCACAGTCAGCCTTCCCTTTTCCCTTAACACATTCTTAGCAGGACAGCTCCTTCATGGCACCGTTTCCTAGTACAGATCAGGCCTGAGGAGTGGGAAACAGAACCACAGAATGGGCTTGGTAACTACCTTCTATCTAGTCGCACATGACTAAAATTATCTCTCTGGTATCTGAATGCTTTTCCATCATCCACCACCATGTTTGATATAGGCATTGGGCTTGCTTGGTGAGGAAGTAGAAGTCTCTGTCTCGGCGAGTTGGGCAGAGGAGACTAAGGGTGAGTGAACCTGCTTTAGGTAGTTTCAAGCCAGCTCAATAGTTTGGCTGCACATTTGGACATAGGAGGGTTCTGGTTCGACAGGTGTTTTTCCTGCAGCAGCAGAGGTGCTGAGGAGTGCAACTCAATGCAGAGAAGAGGAATGCCTTCTGGGTTTCACTCCCTTCTCTCCATCCCTGAGAACCACAGGTGTTCTCAAAGGCTTGATTTGCAAATACAGCAGCGCCTATGAAAGTTGCTATTGTAGGCGCAAAACAATGGCTACACTGCTTTTCTCTCACTGCTGCAGAAGAGAACCCCACGAGCATTCAAGTGAGTTTTGCTGACTCAAAGTTAGTCAAGAGTTTGATCAGGGAGTATATAACTGCTGGCTTACACATCCATTCAGGAGATGTCACAGGCAGACAGACACACACAAAATGTGATTCGAAAAGCAACAAAAAAATAAGTGATACAGTTATCAAAGTAGCTTTTGGTTTGGCTGCTCAGTTAGCCAGAGGTGCAGTATCCGCTTGGATTCCTGGTGTTGGCAACGGCACCAATTGAATAAAATGTTCAGAGACTTTTTTAAAATAAATTAAAAAGAAAAAATCATTCAGGGTTTCTGTTCTCCTTTTTGATGTTTGTAAGGGTCTTCTTAAAGGACCTGACTGTACAGGGGAAAGAGTGAAACTTTCTATACATAAAGTGTGTTGAGATCTACAAAGTAAACAAACAAAGAGCTAGGGCCGGTTATAGCACTTGTAGACAAATGTGATTAAGGCTGATGTTCCTATAGTCGAGGGAGTGGCCTGCAACAAGTTCTCTCAAATGCCAAGACAGAACTAACCACTCTGTTTTTCTTCTTATGGCTACATGTGATTTTTAGATTCAGAGTACTGTGATATATTGGTGAACAGAATTATATTCCCATTCCAAAATCTATAATCAATAAGGCAATATTAGGGGCTCACTGCACACAGGAACATCCAAGCACACGAAAGATCCTTCCTGAAAGTGTTATGTGAAAGAAAATCCCCCTATTACAATAGGAAGGGGGGATGCTGTATGAGTGCTGTCTGGGTTCCTGTGTTACTCTGAATAGGTTAGACATTGTCAATGAAAACACTGCACACTAGAGCCTTTCCAGGCTTGTAAAGATTAAGTTGTTCATGATGTCAAAGTGAGAGCACTTGTAGGAAGCAACATGCTTTTTACAGGAGGGAAGTCTGAATACTCACCAGACTCACCTCATTCAAAGCTGAATGTTACAAGGATGTGTATGTATATACATACCCATCTCTTATAAGCCAAATCCTTGAGTTCCTTTGTTAGGCAAATGCCAGGGGCTTTCCTGTGTAAGAATTGGAGATATGGCTCTTTGGGGCTAGAATCTAAAGTTTCAGACAAAGACAATTTCCATTAGCTTGAATGGGAACAGTGCACATGCAAGGAGTGCGGGGTCATACCATTGGTTGCTAGTTTGTCACAATGTGCAAGTTCATAAACTGCATCACTGGTGTTAGAAACTGATTTTTTATTTTTATTTATTTTTACCAGCTCCCAATAAAATAACAACAAAGAGTAAGAAGGACCCAGCTATTCATTTAAGATTCTAATATTCATTTAGAATCTTAAATGAATAGCTAGAAACATCTGTGTTTTTGGCCTATCTTGCTGAGTTACTCCAATGGGATTTCTGCACATAGAGATAGAATGTAACCCTGCCTGAGCAACTGTCGCTCTCAAAAATATCCTTCAACAATTCATTAAAAAGCAAAGCAAAATGAAAAAAAAAAAAAAAAAAAAACCTTTGAGATTTAAAAAGTTTGAGTGTTCATTTTTATTTTGCTTACCTGCGGTCACGGATTTTGCTTATCTTGCAGGAGAAGACAGCATTCAATGTCTGCCATAGTGACAGTTTGAAACAGGTCAAAGATTCATTTAAGAGGAAACTTTCAGTTCAAATATACTGGTCCTGATCCAGTGCTCATTGATTTCATTGAGTGCATGAGTAAGGCCACTGTATATTATTCTAAGCTAATTTATTCTGTGACAGCGAAAATTACATACAGATACTGCAGCTTCTGGGAGACAGACAAAATTATACTCTAGAGCCGGGAGGTCCTTCAATGTTTCCAAACTGGTTTGGACTATCAGCAGTTATTGTGAATTATTTGTACTAGACTAGCCTTCACAACACAAAAGAAAACTACAGCTTTCAGTAGGTAAAGTGTGAAATGCCTTGCTATCAAGTATGCCAGTTTTCACTGATTTCCCTATGCTCATAAATTCTTGAGCCTTATTAGAATCAATTTCTCTTATAAACCTCTGGCAAGAAGTTTTTTTTAACGCAGTTCCTGGCTTTACTTCTGTATCTAGGGTCTGATCACTCTTCCTTAATCAGGCAATATCACTGTGCTTAAGTCAAGTCTGATGCCTGACCTCTTATACATTTCTCATGAGCCTGCATTCAGGGGGATGTTTTCCGAGTGAGGCTTGCCAGATAGAGCCCCAAAGAGTTTTCCAGCACATCTAGTAGCTTTAGAATTAGATTCTCAAACTTGGAATAGGATTTATATTGGTAGTTTAGAATGTATCTAATATCCCAAACTGATGCCAAATGAAGTTGAGCAACTACATGCTGAGTAATGCCTGGTATGATTAATTGGTGTACTCCTTGTGGGTGTGTGTAAGGCAATACTTTGCATTAATTAACAGAGCAATTACAACATTCTTTTAATATTCATTTTTAAACGTTTTCCTGTAGTTTGTAAACAAAATGAAATGTGACCTACCATCTAGAATATTTTGAATTCAGTTTCTAAAAGAAAAGACTTGTTACACTATCATGCACTTTCTTTGTGATCCAAACTATTTGGTGAGATTGATCATGTTCAAACTTTTCATTAGGAAGCATGAAATTGTCAGATTAGTCACCAGATCCTTATTATACCATAAGACTCAAATTAAGCTTTTCATACATTCACAAAAAAGTCACAGATACCCAAGGAACTGTTAAAATATGTATCATAATAGATATATTTTAATCTCCTCAGAGACACTTTTCCTCCTCAGTGTTTTAGACAGATTGATTTCCAGGACTGTACCTAGTTATATTTGGTTCAAAACACAATTCACCAACAATCAATACATTTTAGCAGAGAAATGCAGCACACCATTAAAAACCTGATTATCCTACTTTTTGTGTCACATGACAGTAACCTATGGAGTATTGTCTTCTGTATTATATAATCAACATCTGAAGTAATTTCAGTCAAATTTCACTGAAAGCTCTACCCTGGAGTGGGCCTCATTGAGCAATAAAAAGTTTGGATTCAAATGTAGTGGTTAAGTTTGGTTTCCTAATACAGAGTATCCAAGTTTTATTAGCAAAGCTGTGTCAAGCCAGTGAACTCCCATAGATCCTTTAAAATGTTATGCCAGGCCCTCTCAGCTGCTATGCTTATGAACACATTGCAAACAGAATACTGGTCATATGCGAGGATACTCACAATCTCCCTGCTGCTTCTCCTCCACTTGACCATCAGTCTTGCTACCTGACCAGAATGGTGCCCCAGAATTACAGTGGCCTAGGCCCAGGCCTCGTGGGGTTATAGGTGAATGTAGCCCTGCTTACTTGGCTTACATCAGATACTTAATAGATGTTGCCGGTATCTGAGAAGGAATAACTAATTCTTACAGTCTCAAGAGATCAAATCCCTACCTATTCTAAATTGAGTTTCTGACTTTTGAGTTCAGGGCACTATGAAATCTCACATAAATGACAAGATGCTAATACAGTATTACTGACCCCAAATGTTCAAAAATCATGAGATTATGTAAAAGTAATAGATTTGGTGTTCTTTTTATTTGCCTTCTGCTTTTTGAGTCTTTAGGGTGCACGGGGGTCACATTTTGAAGCTTTCTCCAGTCATGAGGACTAGAAGTTTACTTTTCCCTTTAAGAATGAAAGCTGAAATCATCACGCATCCACTTGACTCCTGAAGCTGGAGCTTTAAGGAAAACAATAATTATCATGAGACTCGTGACAAATTCATGAGAGTTGGCAACACTAGTAATACAAACGTCCAGCTAAATCGTCTCTGAATTGAAAACTTGCATCTCCCTGAACAGCTTCCAACGGGCTGTAGTTTGATGTCCAACAGCAGGTTAATGGTAGTGAAAGATTTTAGGACTGTATCCTATTCAGAATTATCCTGTGAGAGTGAGTAAGCCAAACCAGATTTGCCACTAATTAATCCTTTTTGTGATCTGTTCGGAGAGATGCCCCAATCCACACTCCCACAGAAAGAAAATAGTGGTTTTCTAGGAACTACAGTAGGTGCTTAACACCTTTCCTTAATGCAGTGCTTGCCACATAATAAATAAGGTTAGTGTTACTGTTGGCAGATTAATCAGTTGTGTTGACAGAATGCAGATGTCCCTTTCTAACAGTGCTGAAGGGGACTGAAGGAACAGATCATGCACAATTAAGGATTAGAAATCTATTGATACAATTTCCGTAGCATCTACCGCAAAGATGGGCAAAACAGCACCACATCACAATTAAAGGTGGGTGTCGTTTGAAAGATTTGGTTCATGTTTTCATTTTCATCCCCTTGTGCTTCTGCTGGTTTGGTGTGGAAACGGAAGTGCTGAAGTATCACCAGAAAGCCTGTTCTCATCATATTTCTAACTTATCTGAAGAGGGAAGTTCTAAAAGTCACATTAGAAAGCGTTCTCTTGTAAATATAGCAGTCTAGTGAAGCAGACCCAGGAGTTCAGTGTAGTTTGGTTAAGAATCCTAATTTTTGGATACTTATCCAAGCTGAAATGCCAGACCCATTCTCTCACCGATCTCTGTTTAAACTCTTATTGAATTCAGTGGGAACTATAGAGGCAATGGAAAGCAGAAAAGACCCTTAATGAGAATAACCAACAGCCCCTTTTCACTGCACCTTCTGAAACATTTGTAAGAGACAGCTGAGGGAGAGAATTCATGCTGCTCTGCCCATAGTACTAGCCTGGTCTACACATAGTTTTTGACTAGTTTAATTATTTCAGTAAAAAATAATTAAAAACACCCCTAAGAGAAATAGTTATATCAATACAATGTGTAGTGTGGATGAAGCTATATTAGTATAAAGATGGTTATAGCATTATAGAATATTCTGCTTTCCATACAGTATATCTATCTTGATATAAAGCACCTTTGTACTGATATAATTGTTGGAACTCCACACAGATGCAAAATTTGTGTCCGCATCCGATCTGCAAAAATGATCCGCAGATTTGCAGGGTTTTAGGTATAAAATTTGGATGTGCATCCATCTGCGATCTGTAGAAATGGTCCACGGATGTGGATAGCTGCGGATATAAAGTGGATATCTGGATCTGCGGGGCTCTAATAAATTGTGTACACACAAAAGGGAGGGGGAGGTGAGGCTTGAGAGGGCTGTACTATTTTAACTTGTGTTTAAATAAGCCCCGATAGAAACTATGATTAAAATCAGTCTGTCGTATACTGGTCCACTTGCTGCAAATTTTAATGCAGGCAAAAGTTTCAGAGCATTGCAAGTAGCTTTAAGAAGCGTCACCTTTAAATGAACAGATTTAAAATAGAACATATCTTCATCCACTGCTTGGTTGAGAGTGCATTAATGGCTTTCACTACTAGTGCCTTTGCCCCAATTCACTCTCTGATTAAAATGAGTGAAGAACCTTTAGGAACCTAGGGCAAAAGTATGGAATTCCTTTATTGGTTTCTCTCATAAACACCATAGCATTAATATAGATATGGTGATTATGGACCTATTTTCTTTCAAAAGCGTGGGGGGAAATGGTTTGTAACATTCACATTTATGCATGTTCCTATATTTTGAGAGGCATCAGAGTCATTGTAAAATATTGCACTGCAGGAGACAGGGTCTGACAAAAGACATTTTTTTAATAACCGTTTTGCACGAGTACCTTCTTGGACATAGCACAAGTCCAGATCTGTTGACTAGTTCATCCTCATTCCTAGTATTTCCCATCTCCTACACAGCATTCGTATCATTCACACGGCATATACAAAAACATGACATGAGATTTTCCAGGGAATCTTGCATTGAAAACAAAAAGTCAAACCTTGTTTCTGTTACTTTGCAACTAATACCAACCCTGTCACTGGAGCACTGAGTGACAGTGAGCAATGTTAGTAGAAAGTTACCCAGGAGAAGATGGGGCAGATCTTGATCACCCTAGATGCCCTACTCAAAATCAATGAAGCTGCTTGGGTGAGCAGGAACAGCAGAATTTGTCCCGATTTAAAGAATCAGTCCGTCCTTATTCTGGCAAAAGTCTCTATTTATTCACATGGAAGAGCTGCAAATACAGTGATTTTTAATCCAAGATTTTATGATTTTCTAAAAGAAAGAGCCTAATCCAGTTAAAAAGCTGAGACTCTTCCCTTCCCAGTGCTACAAGTCTCAAATTTCTAGCCAAGGTAGGTCACTGGAGCTTTAATCCATCATGAGTCTCGTATTTAATCTTGCTGGTCCTGCATCTCAGAACTACATTTCTTTTGGGGTAGGTTTTGAGTGGGGACTTCCACATCTGGAAATGAAAGGGGAAACTTTTCTCTGACAGGGTATTTAGTCCCTGGTCAGGGGAGAAATAATCTGACTGAAATGCCTTTGACCTGAGCACTGATTGAGGAAAGACTCCAGCAGTGGACCCTAAGGGTTGTAGTGGTGACTGCATCCTCCAGCTTCCCTTCCACATGGGGTCTGTGGTCAAAGGATCCACACAGGCCACATATCTGTTATCTGTGCCCCCACATCTTGCCTACCCACACCACCACCTTCACCCAACCCCCGTGATGTGCAAGAAGCTCTCAAGTCCTCCCTTTTCTCTCTCTCCTCCCTGCATCAGAAATGTGGTGGTTCCACTGAATCTTGGGTCTTCCATGACAGCTCAGGAAGGATTTCATCCCCAATGCCTAGTGCTTCTGCATTGTTCCCTAAGTTAGAATAGATGTTCCACATTAAAGGCATCATGCCAACATTTTCCAAGCTTGACTGCTTAAAAATAATAATAATAATAATTAATAATCAGGCACCTGAATCCTTAGTTTAGGGACAAAATCTTATTTCTAGAGGTGCTGAACATTCACAGCTCCCACTGAAATCATTGGATAGATGATTGAGCTGCAATTGCTCAGCACCTTAAGGCCGCTTATGTGCCTGGATATAGGATTTGTCTGTCTAGCTTTAGCCTTTTGAAAGCAATGACCTTATTCCTTAAGCAGTAGCACCAGAACCACAAGAGAGAGCATTGCCTGCATTTTGGTATGTTATTCTTTTGTTATTTATTTATAGCTTCTGTTGGGAAGGTCATAGATGAGAACTTATCAACTAATGTACCTTATCAGCACTATTCACTATTTTCTTTTCTTTTGTCCTTATCTTTCCCCGCCTATTTTGTAATTAAATATGCCTTGAAGTGTCTCTACTGAAGTATGACAGAGGTGACAGCACAATACTCTGAGATTTAGGGACTACAGTTCTGAAGCTGAACCTGTCTGCCAGAGGACTGTCTGTCTTACTCATTTTCATCCAAAAAGATATTTCAAAGTTTCCAGTGGATGAAATTCCATGAAACAAAGTGACATAAAATTCAGAAGTCAGGTAGAAATGGACAGTTAATTATCTTTAGCCACCCCTTAAGCAGTTCTTTAGGATCAGAGCTCTCTGATTGTTGGGGAAGCGGTGAAGAACGCTGCCTTCATTGTTGACTTGCCTTTCACTAGAAGATGCTAATTTCCAGTGCTCCCAATCTTTGTCTAAATAGTCATGAACACAATCATTTGCTTGCAAAAATATAGACAATTGCTGATGCTGTTCTCTTGACGTGTATTAACTGGTTTGCTATTGTTTAGTTATCACTATTGTTCGAGTTCATACTCTACCTTTCAAGCATGTGTAAAATAGGAATCCATCACTATCAGACTATTATTAGACATATATATGCGCCTCACAGCTGCTCTGTTATAAACTCCTTCCTTAGAACATGCTTGTCACATCAGCATAACAAAGAAACCTTGGAGCACAAGAGCCGCCTATTGGTTTGATTCTGCCCCACTTAAGTCAATGGGAGTTTAGATTTCAGTGCTAGAAGGATCAAAGTCTCACTCCCTTATACATTTTTTAATCAGTGCTTTGGGGGGGTAGGGGTGGGGAAGCAGGTGGCAAGAATAGCCCTTGATTTCCAAACATTGAAATTAGGAGCAGGGTGATTAAAGAACCACATCTTACTACAGCAGCATCCTTAGGTTGAGTAACAGTTTTGTGTGTCATTGATGTGCTGGGAGTAGAGGAGGTAGAAAACTACATAGGATTCATCTTCATGTGAGCCTGCAGAATTGTTTGAGCCCAACAGCGGGTCTTCTGGCCCATCATTGGCATGGAAAAATGTACTCTAAGTTATCAATGAGCCAATGAAATAAGCTTTTATCCTGAGCTGATCAAACCTAAAGAAAAAAATGATCAAAGATTTGCTTAGGACATTTTTAGAATGGGTCCAATGTGGTACCACTGAAGGGGAAAATGTCATTTTAAATGCAGGGGAAAAGGAAGGACTGGCATTTTTCTCTGATAGTCACACTGCTCTATAGAATATGAAACAGACCAAAACTTTTTTCAGACCACAAGGTGGAGCAATACAACCTTATAAACGGATAATTAATGTAAAGTCAATGTACTGTATTTAAATGGCCAGATCATTAGGAGCTCGTCAGACAACTGTAGAATAATGAAAATGGTCTTTCACAACTGGCTCTTTTTCTTGGATCTTCTGATGCACTTCATATATTAGGACATTCTAGGACTGGCACCTTTCAATGAAGCCTAATTGCACCAATGAGTTGGCTTTTGCAGTAATGGTGATGAGAACACTGTGCAAAAATGAACAGCATGTTGCTCAAATTAACCTGCCATTGGTCCATTTGAAACAAGGCTAACATAAAAGTGGAGGCATATCCCTTTATTGGAAGGAAGGAAAAGGGCAGAGATTATTTCTCAGAAGGGTTTAAATCTTAGAGGGCTACCTGTGCAACCTTACAGAACTGTTTTAAAAATGGACTGTGAACAATCCACATTTCCATATTACATTCACTACTGCAATCCTAGAACACAGAACCATATCCTGTATTTTTTACAATATTAAAACTTGCATCCCCCTCTCACCAGGTCTCAAAGTCTGATCCTACTTGTGCATGACAATCTTTCAAACAGCTGGGGATACAAGTGAAATGTTTGCTTTGATGAGAGATAACAGTTAAATAAGTTGGAGTAATTACAATTAGAAATGTTCACACAAGTCTTCTAGAAACGCAAGGATCATAAGTCACTAGCTGACTCAGAACTACATTTGTTACATGACTTTTCATCAGGACACGGGACTGCAACTATCCATGGATGTTCAAAGAGATTGATCCTTAGGAGGCTGAAAAGCTTTTATGCCCCACTGTTAAGAGATTAGTAATGAAATTACTTCAAATGCACATTTTAAGATTAATGACAAAATCAAGGAATTTCATGTGCTAAGGGATGCATTTGTGTCTCATCTAAAGAGAAAGATGTAAAAGGTACCAGTACATGAAATCACTAGGGAGGTTGTTGAGGAGAACGGGGCCTTCACCCAATACTATGCCCTGTAAATAATGAACAGAGTGTTAGATTTGTATAAATTGTGGTTCTCATTAAAGGCTCTATTTTTAAATCGACTCCATAAAGGTCATATTATGGCCTATGCACTCCTTTCCTGCACTGCACAGGGCTTTCTTATTACAGATCACAGCACCCCGGGAGAGCAGCCTCCATGGGGTTACTATTCACCTACATAGGCAGATGGGTGGGGAGTACAGGGCCGGCGCTTCCACTAGGCGACCCTCGGCAGGATTTGGGGGGCAGCATTTTGCCATCCTCGGCCTATTCTCATCATATTTCTAGCTTATCTGAAGAGGGAAGTTCTAAAAGTCACATTAGAAAGCGTTCTCTTGTAAATATAGCAGCCTAGTGAAGCAGACCCAGGAGTTCAGTGTAGTTTGGTTAAGAATCCTAATTTCTGGATACTTATCCAAGCTGAAATGCCAGACCCATTCTCTCACTGATCTCTGTTTAAACTCTTATTGAATTCAGGGGGAACTATAGAGGCAATGGAAAGCAGAAAAGACCCTTGGTATCGTATAGTGGTCTGAGCTGATAGTGCCTGAAATCTTTTAAAATAAATGGGAGAACATTTGTCTTCTCCAAGGCAGTTTGGGCAACAGCAGCTGTTACTGTAATGGTAAATTTGGTGCCAGCATAATCCCTTATTTAAGTCATTGCAGCCAGAGAGAGTTTACAAACAAATTAATTAAAAAATTGTACAAAGTCCTAGTTAGTCTCACTTTAGTAAGGTATTGATTATAATTAGCTAGGATACTTTTCTTTATTTAAATCCAATTGTACTAGGTATGGAACCTTACCTTTTATGGGTTCTTAGCTCTATAACACAAAAAATAATTAAACTGCAGATGTTTTTCAATATTGTTGGCAAAAAAAATATGCACAATATTTGGTCTAGAGTGTGTTTTGTCAGTTGCCCATACTGGTATCAGCAAAAACACTGGTCCTGATGACTCTACTTATAATAACAGAGCAAAACATCACCTTGATTTACTGGGATTCTTTCAGGTAGGAAATTATAACTATCATTCTCTACCGAGACAGAATATATTCCTTGGCTGATAGCAGAAATTTGCAGGATTCTGCTGTGCCAAGAGTGCAAGATAATATTTGCTGTACTAAGATATTACAAATAGACCTCTAGTAAAACCTGGAAGCACAGGGGGTGTTTTGGTTTGGTCATTCAGTCCAAAAATTGGACTTAAGATAGGATTAATCACTGAACAGTAGGACAAGTTTTAAGTGTACCTCATGATGTTTATACTTGCTCTAAAACTCTGCTAGAGAAGAATCATTTACCTCCCATTGGTTTGTACATTAATCCTCTTGAAAGCTGCCTGGCACTTGTCTAGAGCTGATTTAAGATGTCTTGAGCACTTTGCTTCACTTTGGTACAGTTATGAATCACATGCTGCCTAAAAATGGGTACTGCATGCTCCCCAGAGGATGTTTGCATTTGGGGTAGTTTTTTGGTTTTGTCAAATAACTAAAGACAACCTGGGGGAAAAAAAACAGTCTTTAAATGTGGCTGCCTCCATGCGTAGGTGCTCTGGGAAAAAGAAACTACATCACTCCTTTAAGCTTGCAGAATGGTACAGTATTAAAAATACAGTCTCTCAGCTGCATAGCTTTGCAGTGTATGCTAATGATTATGAATCCGCTGGAGCAGATGCCCTACGACAGAATCTGAGTGCCCTGCACAGGAGCATCAAGCTCACGTGCAAACAGGGCCCAACATTTTTATCAATCATGTAGAAGTACATCAAAACTTACTGCTGATATATTTTTGTGGCTGACACACAGATTGGCAGAGTAGTAAATAATGATTCAGAGAGAGCAGGAGTACAGAGCAACCTGGATCACTTGGGAAGCCAGGCCCATTCCAACAAAATGCCTTTTAAAATCCAAAGTTTCACACCTAGGAACAAGGAGCGCAGACCATTTGGAACACAGGGACTCTGAAAACGATTTAGGGATTGTAGTGGACAAGCAACAACATGAGCTCCTGGTGCAATGCTGTGGGGAAAAGGGCTAATGTCCTTTGTTGTCTAAACAGAGGAGTTGTGAATAGGAGCAGGGAGGTGATTTTACCTCTGCATATAGTTTTGTGTTCAGTTCTTATCACATTTTTGAAAGGATGTTGAAAAATTTAAGCGTGTGCAGGAAAATAACCACAAAAATGATTTTTTTAAAAAAGGCCTTATAGTGACAGACTTAAATAGCTCAATTTGTTTAGCTTAGCAAAAGGAGGCAGAGGTGACTTGATTACAGTGTATCATGGGGAGAAAATACCAGGTACTGAAGGGCTCTTGATCTAGCAGAGAAAGGCATAAGAACCAATGGCTAGAAGCTGAAGCCAGACAAATTCAAATAAGATACATTTTTAACAGTAAGGGTGGTTACCTATGGAATAAACTATCAAGGGAAGAGGCAGATTCTCCATCTCTTGATGTCTTCAAATCAAGACTGGACGCCTTACTGAACGAGAAGCTTTAGCCGAACACAAGTTAAGGGGGCTCAATACGGGGGTAACTAAAATGTAATGGTCTGTGATACATAGGCTGTCACATGCTCCATCCTAGTGCCCTCCTGGATGCTAACTGTGTTCTGAAGGGCTGAGAAGGGGTGGAAACCCCCTAAAGCAGCTCCCAGAACTGGCTGGATGCAAGCTGAACTACACAGGAGCCCCCTCAGGACCAGCTCTTGCTAACTCGGGCAGACTACATGATCTAATGGTCCCTTCAAGCCTATGAATCTATGAATGGTGAAAACATTCAGTCTCAATTACTCTGGATTGAGACAAACAAATAGAAATGAACAAATGCAGCCCGCCCCCCGAGAGCAAATGAGAGAACTGTGACTAATATTCTGCACCTGAATGGAAACAAAATGGCAGCAATCAGGGAACCCTCTGCATCTTGTGTTATGTACATAGCTTCCTATGGAACACCACAGAAAACAACTGCTCAGGCCATCATCTTTCCAGGGAAGCCTAGTATAGTAGGGTCTGGTAACAGGCTTTTTAAAAACATATTTTGACTTCTAATGTTTGCCCCTGGTTACATGGATCCATGGACTGGAAAACCAGCTCTTTTCTGTTCTAATCACCCACAAATGTTTCTTATTCACATGGAAAAAAAAAAGGCTTGAATTTGTTGTCCTTGACGCAGATTTGCTAATGTACAGGTTGACAAGTTGTTTGCCTGCTGACTTTCCAAGATGATCCTGCAGCTTGTGTTTGGATCCTCATTGACTTCATTCATGTACAGATGAACTTCTCTCTTAGAAATTTTGCTGTACCACGGGTGATTGCAAGTATATACGTCATGTTTGCAGTATTGGGGCACCTATGCTAATGCAGTAAGATGATAGAATGGGGAAAACTGTGCTAATAACTCTCTTAAGCCTCTAAGCATGTCCACTGTGAACTAGATGTTTTCAGAAGCCTAGCAGTCTCACTCTGAGCTGAGTTTTTAGTGCTGTGAACGTCCGTCAGCCTCCCTATCTCGAGTGCTAATTGAACATGAGTGATGGAAGAGAGATTTCCCTCAGGGATAGAGCTAGATGTTCTGCAGGCAGCCTTTGCTACACTTGACCTTTTGGATATTTGTGACCTGGCTAAACTGGCCAAAGTCACTTGCAAAGAGTCACAGTCCCAATGGAAAAATGTGGGCACCAATGGTGGCAGCTAGACTTTTAAGTCATTAAAGACTATAGGCTAATTTCATTCTTGAATGTAATTGTTAGAATTGTGTGGTGACGACGCAGGAAAGGAAACAGAACGCCAGGTCTGTGGTAGCTAGAGAGCTTTACAAGCCTCTTGCAAAAAGCCTCCCAGGAAAACTTTTCCTGGGGTTTTTATTTCTCTCCTTACTTTGTTTACAACTCTTCTTAGTGGTTACATTCTTGCGCATAGAAGAGCCAGGCAGTATACATGCACATAAGATAACGAACCCATCTCTTGAGCGCGTGAACACCAGCTGCGAGGGTACAATCAAATCAGCCAAATAAGTTTCCCAAACACAAACGCTGGATTGAAGGTCACTCCTGCCTCGTAGCCATGGGAGCAGTTTGCCGCGCCTGTGGACTGGCGATTCGGGAGCTATGCATCTCTACATCTCCCCCTGTTTTATTTTATAAATGCGGTGTTTAAACAAAACACTCTCGCAGGGTAGCATACACAATGCCACTAGATTGGGTATACATTAAACAAAGCAGCAAAGTAAAACGTCAAACATCAAAACTAGGACCCCATACTATAAAAGGGTCTTCATCCACTCTAAGGGTGGCTATAACTAAATATAATCCTACCAAGGAAGAAAAACGTCTTGGCGGATGACTTAAGCATAGCATTTCAGCATATCAATTTGCTATTGCATACAAAACTATTATCAGCAAGCTTAAAACAGCACATTTCTTTCACTGTCTCACACCCCAGATGTTGCTGGGTGGTTTACAGACAGGAACAAGGCAGGTACTTAACAGACCTTGCATTTCCGGGGCAACGGCCAGGCAGAAATCAGATTGATTTAATACTTCTGCCAGGTGGACCCAGGTGTTAAACTGCAGCCGCTGCTCCATCTGGGGTTCGCCTTGGCAGCTAGGGGCCAACAGGAAACTCCCCAATACACACAAAATAAGGAGTGAATTAGCATTAAGGCAAGCTAACAATGTCACAAGGTAATTTTCTGCGGTAGGTTCTAGCTGCTGCTGCACTCGCAGCTGCTCGGCCTGCAATGAAAGGGCTTTAACCTGTCCCCAGGTTATGCGCTGCGGGGGCCCCCGCGGGGGGCGCTGGCGAGGACGCTCGGGATCCTGCAGATGTAGGTTGAACTGTGGAATGGGGTTCGATAGTCCCTGGTGCCAGGCCATCGCCGTGCCACGGGCGGACGTTACGCGCCGGGACCCACAACGGACCTGTAGGAAGAGAAACGGCAGCATGCCCTCGTCCCCACGTTATAAGGGGCACTGGGCCATGCCACTGAGGGTCTGGGGCCTTGCGATATTTAACAAAGGGGCGGGGCAAGGCCTGGTAGCTGCGAAAATGACATTCTGCTGCAGAGTAGTTGTCAGTCAAATTCAAATGATTCAGGGTAAAAAGCACTGCAGCCAGCCATTCCTGGCGGGGAGGAAGGCCTACGGGAATCCCCCCTTTCTGTTTTTGGCGGACCAGGGCTTGTTTGAGCGCACGATTGGCTCGTTCCACAATGGCCTGGCCTGTGGGGTTATACGGGATACCAAACGTGTGGACAATGTCCCACGTGGTACAGAAGGAGGCAAAGGCCGAGCTACAGTAGGCGGGGCCGTTGTCGGTCTTAAGATGGGATGGGTGACCCATGATTGCCATAGCGCGAATCATGTGATTAATAACATGACGAGAGGCCTCACCCTTCTGGGGGGTGACCCACACATAATGGGAAAAGGTATCTACACACACGTGAAGATACTGCCAGGGGGCAAAGGGAGGGAAATGTGTAACATCCATTTGCCAGAGCTGGTTGGCCGAGGTTCCACGAGGGTTAACCCCTACCTCCGGGCTATTGGAGAGAGAAGCGCAAAGGTCACACTGGCGAACAATGGCCTGCGCCTGATACAATGGGAGAGTGAACTGCTTGGCAAGGGCCTTGGCGGATTGATGAAAAAAGGCGTGGCTTTCGATTGGGGAGGAAAAAATTGAGGCCACCGATTTGACCGCCTGGTCGGCCACCGTGTTGCCTTCTGTTAATAGGCCCGGTAGTGTGGTGTGACTGCGAATGTGTGCCACAAACAGTGGGCTAGAGCGGGAGGAAAGGAGCTGTTGCAGGGTAAAAAAAAGGGCCAACAAATTGTCATCACAGGAGGGCGACACATAGGAACCTGGAAGAGACTTAAGAACATTAGTAACATAAAGACTGTCAGTAATCAAATTAAAAGGGTCATCCTGGAAGCATCGGCAGGCCAGGATGACAGCAGCCAACTCTGCGCGCTGTGGGGAGCGCTGAGGCAGGGTAAAGCGGACTTGCCAAGTGCCTTGCACCTGCCAGCTGACCGCACCTCGTGTTGGGCCGCCGTCCGTAAAAAGGGTAAGTGCATCCTTAATGGGGACGGTTGACAAGGACGGCCGGAGGTGAAGGCAACGTTGTTGTAGGAATGAAAGACGGGGGTCAGGGGGAATGTGATATTTAACTTCCCCAACATAGTCAGCAAGAGACAATTGGAGGGTGGCACTGCAAGAGACAGTGCGTTCCCAGTCTTTAGCCGGGATGGGGACAATAATGGCAACGGGGTCCCAACCCAAGAGGGTACGGGACCGTTCTCGCACTTTAAAAATCAGCTCTGCGGCCTGTTGAGGGAGTGTCTGAATAGTATGCGGAGGGGAGTGGGTCAAATAAATCCATTCAATTAAACGAAGACGCGCTGCCGCCCCCTCCTGGGCGAGGACAGCTGTCGGTTGTGAGAGTGTGGGAAGCAAAATGGCAAAAAGGGGCTGTTCCCTTTCTCGGCGGTCGACCCACACCTGGGCCAGGGTCTGGTTAATGAGGGTGACCGCTTGGCGCTGTTCCTGGGAAACGGGAATGATATCTCCGGGGAGACGGCCCTGCCGAAGGCCAGAAAAAAGAGGGGACAGCATGGAGGTAGTCAGAGGGCAAAAAGGACGAATCCAATTAAGGGACCCCAATAACTGTTGAAGCTGTACAAACGTAAGAGGGTTGGGCAATACCAACTCGGGACAAACTGGACGGGCATATGACTGGAGCATGCGGTGACCAAGATACAAAAAGGGTGGCTGACGCTGGATCTTGTCCGGTGCCACAACCAGGCCACACGCCGCAAGCTGGTGGCGCAGTTCGTCCAGCCAGTCATCAGGGAGGACGGGGTGAGCCACCAGGATGTCATCCATGTAGTGGTAAATTAAGGCATCTGGGTGTGCTGCGCGGAAGGGCCGTAGGGCCTGCGCAACAAAATGCTGACACAAGGTGGGGCTATTCAACATGCCTTGAGGGAGCACATTCCACTGATAGCGTGGAGTGGGCTGGGAGTGATTCAAAACCGGAACAGTGAAGGCAAAGTGCACCCGGTCCTCAGGGTGCAAGGGGATGGTAAAAAAACAATCCTTTAAATCTATTACAAATAACCGGTAATCACAGGGAATAAGGTTGGGATTAGGGGTACCACACTGCAGGGGACCCATAGGCTGTATAATTTTGTTAATGGCGCGAAGGTCCTGCAGGAGGCGCCACTTGCCAGATTTCTTTTTAATCACAAACACGGGGGTATTAAAGGGGCTAGTGGACTCCTCCAAACGTCCTGCCTTCAGCTGGTCATTAACCAAGTGCTGGAGGGCCTCCAGCTTTTCTAAAGGAAGCGGCCACTGCGCAACCCATACGGGTTCGTCAGTGAGCCAACGGAGGGGGAGGGCCGTATGCCTAATCATTGATATGGATGGTGGCAGTGAACTGTGTCAATAAATCACGGCCCCACAGGTTGAGGTGGACGGGGAGAATGATAGGCCGGATACGGGCGCGGCGGATGCCTTGGGGCGCCCTAACCTCCAACCATCGGGCACTTCGTTGTGAGTCCTGTGCCCCGCCCACACCCCAAACTGCCGGAGCCTGCTCTGTGGGCCAATGGGCGGGCCACTGCGCAGCGGCAATGACGGTAATGTCTGCCCCAGAGTCGATAACACCCTCGAACGGCTGATCGTTGAGGCAGTAAATGCGTTTGGGTTGGGGTGCTCCAATGTCTTTAACAACTGCTGCCACTTGTGGGTGAATAGTACGCTGGTCGGTGGACCCGAAGCCTCCGGTTCGGGGAACGTTTCTTCCCCCTGCCGGAAGGGAGTAGGGCACAAGTATGAGTTGCGCCCAGGCATCTCCCTGAAACAGCCGTTTCGGGAGATGACTCCACAGTTGAACATGGATAATTCCACCATAGTCCGAATCCACCACCCCAGGCACCACAAACAGGCCCTGCTTGCTGGCGGACGAGCGGGGTAGGACAAGGCCCACCATGCCCTCCGGCAGCGGGCCCTGAATCTGGGACGGCATGAGGAGGACCTCCCCGGGGAGAGTGATATCCATATTTTCCTGATTAACAAGGTCAATCCCCGCACTGCCCCTTGTGGCGGCGGGGGCGTCGTGCACGGAGAGGGGCGCGGCCTTGGGTCTCGGGCTGGTCGCAGGCCCGCCTACTAGTTTCCCGGGGGGTTGTCTCGGTTAGCAGCCAAGACCCGGCTGTCACCCCCGGCCAAGCGACACTGCGCAGCCCAATGGTAGCCCTTTTTGCATTTCGGACACAGCGTGCGGGGCCTCTGGTCTGTCCGGGGCTTGGGTTTGTTTTTACACATGCCCCCCGCAGGGGCCCGACACTCCCGCCAAAAATGTCCGGGCTTCTGGCAGTTAAAGCAGTTCCCCTGAGGCTTCTGCCCCTTGTGCAGGGCAGCTGCCAGCAGGGCCATCTGATGGGTCTGAGTGCCTACGTCAGCACACGCCTGCAGCAATTCTGCCAGGGTATACCCGGGGCGCCCGACCACTGCCTGCATGGCACGGCGGCAGTCTGCATTGGCATTTTCGTAAGCCAATTTTATCATTAGTTCAGTCTGGGCTTGCGGGTTATCAATCTGCCTCTGGACTGCCTCTTGGAGGCGGTCAATAAACTGGTGGAATGGTTCGGTGGCACCCTGCCGAGTAACCGCAAAGGACTTAGAGGACTCGCCTGCAGCGGGGACCCTGCGGAACGCGCGACGGACACACTGGCCAATGATGGGAAAAGCTACCCGGGGCGTGCCCGCCGCCTGCTCGGGGATGCTCGAAAACTGCCCTGTGCCATATAACTGCTCAGCAAGATAAGCCCCCCCACCTTGCGCTGCTGCTGCAAGCGCCTCTCGCTGGTACTCGCTATCCCACACAACGTATTGCGCGGGAGACAGCACCATGCGACACATGTCTTTCCAATCTTGGGGGAGCAAGAAGTAACCGTTTGACACACCTTCCAAGATCCCCAGGGTGAAAGTGGACCGCACCCCGGTCTCACGAACTGCCTTGCGGAGCTCGCGCAGAACTGAGTAGGGGAGAGCCTCCCAGTCCACTATCTGCCCCCCATTTCCATTATCCCGCCAAGAGACGGGAAACGCCTCGAACCCACACTTGGATTCCTCATCGGTCAAGAGACCGGCCTCACGCGCTTGCCGCACCGCCGCGGCGACAGCGCCCCCCTGCCCGACCGGTAGGCAGGGGGGCGCCGCCACGGGCGGCGGCGCAGGGAGGGTCAGCTGTGGGCAGGAGGGGGGTGGCCCATCACCTGGGGGCAAAAGGGGGACCGGCTTGGGGCTGTTGGGGCCGATCCCCTCCAGTGCCTCCTTACAACGCTGCCAGAGCAGCAGGCACTGAACTGGGGCACGGGGTTTACTATACAAGGTGATCCCAATCTGTATCCAATCAAAAAGCTGCAATGACCCGCAGTCTGGATACCAGGGGCACTGGCGATCTATTTCCCTTAGGAGGTCCTCAATATGAGCGACCGGGACAGCGACACATGATCGCTGTCGTATAATCTCTTGTAACTCTCTTGCGTGCTCCTTCTGGGCACTGGAAAGTTTCCCCCCCATACTCACGAATAAGGGGCGGCAAACAGCCGCGGGCGCGCTCGGCGTATCCAGCCGGTGAGTAGAGGGGTATCACGTCGGGGTCACCAGCTGTGGTGACGACGCAGGAAAGGAAACAGAACGCCAGGTCTGTGGTAGCTAGAGAGCTTTACAAGCCTCTTGCAAAAAGCCTCTCAGGAAAACTTTTCCTGGGGTTTTTATTTCTCTCCTTACTTTGTTTACAACTCTTCTTAGTGGTTACATTCTTGCGCATAGAAGAGCCAGGCAGTATACATGCACATAAGATAACGAACCCATCTCTTGAGCGCGTGAACACCAGCTGCGAGGGTACAATCAAATCAGCCAAATAAGTTTCCCAAACACAAACGCTGGATTGAAGGTCACTCCTGCCTCGTAGCCATGGGAGCAGTTTGCCGCGCCTGTGGACTGGCGATTCGGGAGCTATGCATCTCTACAGAATTGACATCAACCCACAATCTATGTGCCTATAATTAAGGGGGTTATATTATTGTGATAGTAATGCAGCTAGAAGATGGTATAATGTAGAAGATAACATGATCTCTGCAGCCCTGACAAACAATATTTTGGCCTTTAACAATCAAGTATAGAACAGAGGGTGGGAAAGGCTTTAATTAAACACCTGGCCAGGCCCCGAAACAAGCGGCAGGGGCAGACTGTAGAAAAGGAATCCGTCTATACAGAAGTGCTGCAACTCAGGTTTTATTCTAGTATGTTTCATACTGGAACAGAGCAATGCTCCGTTTAGGCAAGTGCCATGGAGCTGGCAGTGGCCTACATCTGATGTTTCAGAGGAAGGTGGGTAGGGCACTAGCAGGATGTGACAGAAGTATAATCGTATGACAAAATGCACTGCTGGAAGGCACTAATATACTATGTGGTGATAAGTACAGTGTAAGAATCTACACAGACTAGAATAGCAGACAAGCCATTGGTCTGTTCAAGTATGGGAATTGCTGTACTTTGTGAGGAAGGAGGCTATACCAGGCACTATTTTTCATGTTGGCACTAGGGTGACCAGATGTCCTGATTTTATAGGGACAGTCCTGACTTTTGGGTCTTTTTCTTATATAGGCGCCTATTACCTCCCCATCCCCGTCCCGATTTTTCACATTTGCTGTCTGGTCACCCTAGTTGGCATGCTATGGAAACCAGAATTTGTACAAAGCTATTAGTCAGTCAACAGCTATGCTCAGTCATTTAAAGAGAGAATTGTTTTCGGAGTTACTTTCACTTTTTAACATTATGAAGTCTAAGCTGTCCTCCAAGATCTTCCCTAAATATAAGTTAGATACCAGTAAAGCTGCTCCTCTTTTTCCCTCCTAGACTCATCTATACATGTTATCTGGAGCTAGTTCCTCATTTTAAGCCTCTTCCATCTTTCCACAAACCATCTCTGTGGTGATCTAATTACTACATTGAGCCCTCCTCTACCTGAGAGAATGTCCCATTTCTGGACAGCTCTTCATTTTCCTCCAGAGGAGGTAACTGGATTGGACCAAGATGTTGCGGCCTTTCTTCTGACACTGATGTTATCTGTGCTTTTATGACGCCCCTCCTTCCCCAACTGAGATCACTGGAGTGCAACATACATGCAGTTATGCTTGACGATCCCTCCGAAGCTTCAGCTACCAGCACTCCTACCATTACCACACTGTCATCTCCACTGGCTCTTGACCCTCTTCCTGGATTGCCTATGTTTTCTCAAACTCATGCTTTCTGCTTTGATTACTCTAAAATGCTTGCTGAACCAGATGGGCCTTTGCTGCCCTTTTGGCTGTTCCTGTGATTATCTCTAAATTACACACCACTGTAAAAGGTGATCTTTTCATTAATTTATGTAAATAAGACCTTACTCAATGACTTAGCTATTACTTATGAATGAATCATGCTGCTCTGAGTGGTTGGATATATTTAACTCTCTTTAATATGTTCAAAATAGCTTCTAATGGGTCTCTTTAGCTCATTACTCTTGCCACAGAAAGCAGAGGAGATAACTGAGTTTGTCTGGCGGAGGTGTGGTAACCCTTTCTGTTACTACCCAGTGATCAGAGTTTAAAAATACACAGCCATAAGTAACATGGTAGTGGAAGATTAGCAACAGTGTATTTAGACTTTGAAGGAGGTCAGCCAGTGAATTGCACTAAAACACTTATGGAGACTTCAGCCTGTTTATTCCCCCCCCCCTTTCATTTGGGTGAAAGGAGCCCAACCATATCAGAAGTGTTGACCTAAAACTGAAAATGAGGGCATAAATTGACTCACATCTAAAAACAAGCTCCATTAGAGTGCATCATAGTAAGAGTGCGTCATAAGAGATGTTATACATTTCTCATTACCATATAATTCCATTCTTCATAGAGTGAAAGAATAAGCTTTTGAGAAAAACCCATTCGCATTCTTGGAAGATGTTGTGGTATGAAATATTACAAAGGAGTTGCTGACATTTGCAAGGTATAACACTGTGATCCGTTTTTGTTGTAGACAAACTTTTTACAATACAGTATTAGTCTTGACTACTGTAACCTACATCTACCTGTGCTTGACATCACCATTCAAAAAGCTGTTGTTAAGTCATCTTCTTGGCTTGTCACTTAGATTAAGTCTCCTCCTCTTTATATTTCTATCCCTGTAATAGGGTCACTACCCCCAAACATCCCTTCAGGGCATGGGGTGTCCTTGCAACATCCCTGCCTCAGTCTCCCTCTCTACTGGGCCCCTCATTGACTTCACAAAGGCTTTCTCATAGCCCAGAATGCCCTTACTTCCTCTGGCTTATTATCAGACAGTTCCAAAATCAGGTCCTGAGAGTACAAATCAGAAGTTCATATTCTTTAAGGTTTACATATCATCCCTCCCCACTCTTCCTAAAGGCACTCCTGGGCCTTCCTGCCTGGGCCTTCCTTGGCTTAGCAGGTCACTCCCAGGCCTATTTAGCTACAGTCTTTTCTCCCCCTGGTGCCTCAGGATCTCCCCCCAGGGCCTACTAACTTCCTACAGCTCTCTCTCCCCTAGTATCTCACAGGCTCCTGCAAAGGCCAATAAATCCTTGTACCTCTTTCTTCCCTAGTATCTCATAAGCTCCTGTAGGCCCCTTTCTAAGTCTTTACAGAAAATTTTCCCTACTGGCTTTCCAGGCCTCTCCCTTATCTATTCCAGACTCCTGCCTGGGTCACATGACTTTCCACATGACCCTCTTCATTTTCTGCACCTGGAGAGGAGAGTTGGCTGTTACAGGTGGGGCTGAGACCCACCTCCCTTTCAAGGACTATCCAGATTGGACCACTCCCCTTCCCCTGTATCAGGCACAAGCACCTTCACAATTTAGCTCCACACATCAAATGCTGCCTTTGCTCTATCAATTTTCTCAATCTTCCCCACCCACTAGTCAGCTGCTCCCTCCAACACCTTTGTGCTTTCTCCCATGTTGCCCTGTGTTCAGGAAAACTCTGACAAAATCCAGCTAGGCACAAGTTTATCCACCTTCAGATTCTTCCTCTATGGCTATGCATGCCAGCTGATAGTGAGCCAGAACTAATGTTTGCTGTGCTAGGACATTCTTATATTACTGTTACCCTGTTTTCTCTGTCTATGGTTGTCTTTTCTAACCTAGATATGAAGATCATTAGGATTGCCTTTGAAAAATGTGTTTGTACAGTGCCTGGCACAATAGGGCCCCAGGAGCTAAGTCAGGATCTTGGACAACAGCTTAAGAAAGATAACACAAGAAAAAGCAATTTGCTAATTGCATCTGACCCTCTTCAATTCACAACTGTTTGAACAGATTACACTTCCACACATTTTCTAAATTGTCCAAGCAAATATATTTCATTCTCTTATTGCTTATGAACTGTTGATACTACTTTCAGTATTCTTTAACAGTTTGAAAAAAGTCAAGCAATTTTGACTGGGCACAGAGATTAGTTTGTTTTTCAGTTTTCTGCCTGAAACACTGTCATTTTTAGAATCAAGTTTCTAGCATGAATACTTGAAACACTCTTTGCTGCAAATGCCCTACAATGTTTGTTTAAAATTTGCTGCCAGTAATCTTGTTCACTAGAATATTCATGGAAACCAAATTCAAAAGAGTCATGAATGCACCAATACAAATTGTTTTTAGATAAGTTTGCCCAGCCTGTCTGTTATATCTGTATTAATAAATTCATTCAAAATAGGTGGCAGCTGTTTTAATCACCTTGTTTTGATCCTCATCAACTTAGAATTTTCCTTCTCTGATCTCTAAAATGGAGATAAATCTTTCTTTTAGGACTGATTGTTGAAAGACATTTGTTGCAATTTTCTTCTCTACCCTCCAAAAGAGGCCATTTCAAAAATATTTTGAATATTGAAGCAGAATGGAAACTGTTAAACTCTTTTAGTAGATTTCACTACTATAAATGTTATTGTAATAAGATGTTTGTTTTTGTCACTGGGCTCAAGGATGCTAACTGTGATTGTAAACTCTGGGCCATATTTTGGCCAGCCTACAGGAAACCATATATGTGAGCAGTCTTGCATCTGAAGAAGTGAGGTTCTTACCCACGAAAGCTTATGCTCCCAATACTTCTGTTAGTCTTAAAGGTGCCACAGGACCCTCTGTTGTTTTTTACAGATTCAGACTAACACAGCTACCCCTCTGATACTTTACATATATGTGAGGTTTCAGCCTGTAGTTTCCTACAGCTGGTTCTGGTGGGGGTGGAAAGAGGTGCAAGGTTTGATCTCATGTAGAGTGAGCAGTGGAGGCATGGTTTTCTTTCATCCACAGATATTCTGAGATCTAAAAGGAAATGTCATATGGAGATCATGGCATCAGTTGTATTGAGAGATGAGGCATTTATGCAGTGGTCCGGGTCTTCTGCACCAGTCTGTGTCCCCATAAACCATGCACTTACAGGGTTTCTGCTGTTAGCCATTCAACTCCCTTCCAATATGGTGATAAAATCTGAAGAAGGGGAATCTTAGCTCTCCTCTCCCTTCCCAGCCACAGCTCCTACCCATGTAACACTGCCCTGGGGTGGAGCTTCTCCTGGGCTGTGTCATGGAGCCACAACATTCATACATACACACCTTCTCCCATCAGTACTTCATAGTCAAGAGGGTAGAGGGCAAAGGCAATGCAGTTGAGATTGGCTTTTAGCTTAGCTGATGCAACATGGATACAATCATATTCTCCTTCGAAGAGTCCATCAGACGAATATAGGGTCCAATTTAAAACTAGGCAGCAGTCCTGTTGAACATATTAGGGATGACATACTAAACCTTCTCCATAAACTCAAACTGTGCCTGAAGCAAGCTTTTTGGAGATCAAACAGAGCTTGGTTAATTTCTTTTCCCCTGTTATTTTTCATTATTTGCACACCCGTGTGCTTCTGGGCTTTGGCTGGGAGTGGAAGAGGAAATGTCAGAACAGTGCCAGAAAGGCCAAACTTTTGCTGTTTTCTGAAGCTGGCTGCACCAGAAGTCTCGTGAGATTTCCAGATCATTTTTGGAAACAGATATCTTTCAAATAAGGATCAGCATTTGGTTGTTGATCCAGACTTTGAAAATTTCACCCATCACCATTTATAAATATATTTACATGAAAGGGAACTCTCTGGTGTGAGATAATGCTATATCACGTAACAGCCTTTTGTTGAAAATGACACCTAAAAAATAGTGAACCTCTCCAGAAGAACCTCATTAAACCTGGGTTCACTTGCAGCCTAATGGACTTGTTTGTTTAAGTATCATTTAAGTACAAAACACTTCAGAGTTCAATCAACATATTAGTCACACTTGGAAAACACACATTTTAAACTATGATTTAATATTTATGTGCATTACACAGCCTTTTTATTAATTGCTTCGAACAAAAACATCCCTGCTCAATATGTAGTGTTCTGTTTTCTACTGTCTCTTGACATTAAAGTTAATCAAATAGCTCTTTGTGAAAACTCCTACAAGAAGTGCCTCTCCACAACATGCTAGGTTTGTGAGTCAGTTTTACTCATTGTGTTTTTGAGATCACTCACAAGATCTCTGAAAGTATAACACCTAATGTAATTAGTTAGATATTGGCCATTATGAGAACAATATATCCTATACTAGACTGTGTTTCAACACTTATTGCAATTCAAAGTTATTAGAGATCAGTGGGAGTTGGGCACCTAAATATCTTTGAAAATGGCTCCCCAAATTCTTATTAAAATGTAACCGCTCACAATAGCATTACTACTAGAAAAGTACATATGATCGTCTCTGAATTATTATATTTTTATTACGGTAACATGTAGGACCCCGTCATTGAACAGGACCCCTTTGTGCTAGGCACTGAACAAACACAGAGCAAAAACATGAAAGATATAATGTATTTCTGCTCTTATCTATTCATGATTTGTCTGCAAGCTATGTTTAAATTTATTTATTCTCTGAATATTTCTTGGTCTCTAATTGTTTCAATTTTCAAACACTGTACTCTTGATTGCATAGCAGATTTCCTTTCCTTGATTGGATGAGCTGCATAATCCTTTGAATTCAATTTCTGCTGTGACTAAAAAACGTCTTTGCTTTTCCATTCATGTTCTTCAATATTCACTTGAAATTCATTCTCTGAACACTCCTGCTAGTTATTTTATTAGTATATTTGTGGAAAACAAACACCAAAAGTAGGGTTAAAACACAGCCATGCAAGTTTTTTAACTATGATGGAGTATTTGCAGAAGTATGGTGTTTTTGTTGTTGCTGTTGTTTTTTAAGTATTCAATCAGCTCTACTTATTTTCATGTTTCAGACAGTTGCTCCAACACTTTAAGCTACATTATAGGGATAGATTAAACACACTTTATTCTAGGTTTTTATTTTTAGAAACTTAACATTTTGCCTTGCAAGGGTAAAGAGTTTTCAAATGAACAAACCAGTACAGCAGAGCATGATGCACAGAACCAGTTTTACACCTTCCTTTTATTCCCAACTTCTTGTTGTTGTAGTGGATAAAACCGCCACAAATGTAATTTAGACAGTTTCTTTACTCTTTGATTAGATGGGTCATTTAAACAGGTGGGATAGCTCAGTGGTTTGAGCATTGGCCTGCTAAACCCAGGGTTGTGAGTTCAATCCTTGAGGGGGCCACTTAGGGATCTGGGGCAAAATCAGTACTTGGTCCTGCTAGTGAAGGCAGGGGGCTGGACTCAATGACCTTTCAGGGTCCCTTCCAGCTCTAGGAGATTGGAAATTAATGGAGATATCCTATTTCCAAAAGGTATCTCCTAATTACACTTAGGTGTATAAATTAGCCACATACTGATTGGAGAATATATTTGTTTTCCTAGGGAGAGAAGTCATTCTGGATATGTATTTACTCTGTCTGCAACCTAGTTAATACAACAATCCAGCTGTATTTTATTTTCACAAATTATAAACAAATTAAAGTTTTCTGGACCTAGTTATGCAATAAAAATGAGAACCACATTTTGATAACCTCACAAGTCCATGGTCTGTGGAACACCATGACAGAACGTATTATTAAACATGACATATGCTATAATTGCTTTATGGCTTCACATGAGGATATCCATTCCTCTGGGAGGCTTTAGTTTCTGTGGTTTAGATATCATGGTGTGATATAGCTAAGAAATGTTCAGATCAATTCTACATTAAATTATTTTTTTTTCTTGGCAAAAAACATCTTTTAACATACAAATGGCTTAAGACCATTTTTATGAGAGAAGCACTGACACAGCAGGATTTGCCATTTGTTAAGGATCTGTGTGTGCTGAGAAGTTGTGGACCAATGTCCAAAATCAAGTCAGGTTGGGCACCCCATGAAGATGCACCATGGGGCATGCCCTATGGGTTGTCATGTTGTGATGTAATGGAGTGATAGTCTGCTTACAAATTAAAGCAAGACAGTTGTGACCTACAGACATTCTGCATAGTGTCAAAGCATCAACAAGCAGTGAGGAGACCCTGCCTGCCACAGTAGAGGAGCCAGTTCTTAAAGGAGGATGTACGTTATGCCAATGGCCACAATAACTCACACACTCCTTATACTGTTACTTTTATCAAGCAAGACAGCTTCTATAGTCCCCTACCTGTATGATCGCCCAAGGCCATTCTTATAGGATCCTTTATCCAGTACCTAGTACCCTACTGCTGACCTATAACACATTTACTAAGAGGTGCAAAACCCTACATTATAAAGGGAACCAAACTCTACCCTTTGCCAACATGTTCAGGTAAAGAGAGCCTTCCCTTCTCTTTTAGTGGTGAAAGTTGGCTTTGCACTATGCCTGAGTTTGTTGTCCCATTAAGGATAAATTTTGCAGGACCTGCTCTCTGGCTTTTTAACCTCTGAAATCAGACTACTGGCGTTTTGTAATACTAGCAGAAAATATGTTCCATGCTAAATGTTTTTCTCAGGGGTCCGTCTTTGGGCCCCAAACAAACAAATGAAGTGAGCACGCCAACTTGTTAGAAAGCATGATCTCATCCTTCCTGATTCCCAGAGACAGTTTGCTCTGTCACTACAAAGGTAAAAGAACTAGAAACAAAAATGCAAAGAAAGCAAAATGCAAGGACCACTGGACAGTCAATCGAAACTGTCGAATGATCTCTGCCTCTCTCCGCCCTGTGCTGATGGGCTGTTTATGCCAACCCCCTTCCCTCCCTCCTCATAATAAATCACCTCACTTCAACTTTACTCCTCACCTGATTATCTTCTCTTCACCTCCCATTCCCTTCTCTTCCCTTTTCGTTCCATTTAGCGGATCCCCTCCTAACTAAACCCACCCCCAAAGACAGACAAACAAATAAATTGTGGAACTAAGGGTATATCTACTCAGCAAAAAACCCCACAGCAGTGAGTCTCAGAGAGTCAGCTGACTCGGGCACATGATACAGAGCAGCGTAGACCTTCCCACTTAGGCTGGAGCCCAGGTTCTTGGCTCTCCCTCTTGCCAAGTCTCAGAGTCTGAGCTTCAGTCTGAGCCTGAATGGCTACATTGCTATTTTCAGCTCTGTAGTGTGAGCCTCACAAGCCCAAGTCAGTTGACCTGGGCTCTGAGAGACGCTGGTGGGTTGTGGGGTGGTTGTGTGTGTGTGGGGGGGGGTTGTGCTGTATAGACATTCTGGAACATGACATTTGCTGCCATCACATTTTTCACTCTGACTGTGTGGCCTACCCCTTCTCCCACCCTGTGTTTGTCTTGCCTATATAGACTCTTTTATATGTAGATTATAAGCTCTTTGGGGCAGAGACAGTTTTTCTGTTCTGTTTGTACAGCCCCTAGCACAAGGGGTCCTGGTCGATGACAAGGGCTCCTAGGCTCTATGGAAATACCCATAATAAAAGTAATAAACAAACCATAACAAAAGCCTAGATTTCAGTGGCTGCTTGTAATTCTGTTTTTCCAGGTGCCTTTCTTATCCCCTACATCCTCTTCCTAATCATTGCTGGAATGCCCTTGTTCTACATGGAGTTAGCACTGGGACAGTACAACCGGGAAGGGGCTGCTACGGTGTGGAAAATCTGTCCAGTTTTCAAAGGTAAGTGCCAGTTCTCCACTTGATTTGAGGAGAATGTGAGAGTTTTAAACAAGTCGGATAACAGAAATAGAAAGGGTCTATTTTCTTCTTTCTTAGATAGCATGAAAGTTGATGGCCTATTTGATAAGCCCGCAATCTAAGGTCCTCTTGTGATCACAGAACAAGCACAACATGGGAAGAAGCAGGGAGATTTTCAAGGGGGAGGAGAGTCTAGTTCAGACTCCTCGTTCATTTCAGTTTTTGCTCTCTTTGTCGAAACTCCATCCACGGTGCCAATTAAAGTCACTTGTTGCGGCTATTGTTTCTTGTGATGTTAAACTCTTTAGAATCACAGGTTCAAATCCCAGCAAGGTCTAGTGAGCCCATTACATTTCTAACATAGATAGATTAGGTTTATCATTCAGTTTATTCTCTAGGGTTTTCTTTTTGAGGCCTTGAAAGCCAAAATGTTACTGGTTTTGCTGGGGGATTAAAACTCCAAGGGCACTGACTACTGACTATGGCCCAGATCCTCAAAGGTATCTAGGTCCCTAACTCTCATTGGAGTTAGGTGCCTAAATAGCTTTGAGGGTCTGGGCCTAATGGTCTTTTCTGCCCCTACTGTTACATTGCACACTGCGTACTAGGTGCTTACATTTTCTCCATCAAACAGGTGGCTGCATTCCAGTGGCATCTTGTGTGGGCGTGTAGATATTTGTGTGGGTGTAGAGATATATAGTTCCATGCTTGTGGCATCCTTCAGAATGTAAGATGTGATATGCTTTCAGTGTAAAATATTAATACTTTATAAGGACCCATCAAAAAAGTGCCAACTGGCAATGATTTTGGATTGCTACCATCCTGTACCTGATTGGATCCATCTAGCCTCGTAGGTGAAAGATTCTGCAATTCAGAGTTGTGTGAAATGACTGAAAACGAACCCAAACCCACAACATATGTGCTCACCAGGCTTCTTGGTTTTCTTAGAAGCATAAAGTCCAGACAAAGTTTGTAAAACGATTGGTGAAGGATAATGAGCTTCACAGTGGCCATCTCCTCTTGCCTGAACTGAGGCTTGACTATGGGTTATCTTGAGCTAATTTTAGGCTTTTCTTGTTGTGTTGAACTCTTGTAGAGTTTTCCTTTTTGTGGGGGTTGGGATTCAAAACCCGGAGAAAAGTGCAGTTTTACTGCATTCTGCTTTGAGATCATGCTTTCAATCGCAGCAAAACTCATAGTGAAGTTCGAGATGAACAGACAAGCATAGACAGACACCTAATTAAAAGTATGCATGAAATCTTTCAAAATATAACTGCTTAGTGTTTCCCATTTCTGTTGTTATCCTGTTACTAAACCCATGAGTGACACTCCTCCCACCCCCAGCATCATGACATCCTTAGTCAAAAAAATTCTCACTGATGTTAACTAAATTTTTCTTTTAATGGCAATGGGAATTTTACTTGTCAGGAGTGTAAAATCTGGCTTGGAGGATCTCACAAAGTCTGATCCAAAAACCGTTCAAGTCAATGAGAGTCTTTTCACTGACTTCAGGCATGACAAGAAGATGAGAAAGGAAACTCAATGTTTATTTCATGTTTAGGATTTCATGTAGAGGCTTGTTAACAATCCAGCTGTTTTTTAAGCTGAGATTTTCAAGTCTGCCTAAGTGTGTATTAGAATCCATTGCTAAATGTTTGTATTACTGAGTAGTACAATACAAGGGACATCAAATATTGGATTCTAAAATAATAAGAAATGTTATATTTTAAATCCCAGCAATGGGATACTGTTAGTAAAGTTTCAATCACAGCTTCTGATAAGATGCATAAATATATTTCAGTACTTTGTTAAATACACCAGAGTTCTTTCGATATATCTCTGGGTTAGCTCAAAGCCGTCACTGACATGAAATGTGCATGATCTACGCTCAAATTTATAATAGTTTCTCCAAATGAAAAAGTACTATAGTGCTAATTTTAGCTCTGAATAATATTGCTATGAAACCTAAGACTCTAACCTTAATGAAGCACTCCCATAAGGCAAGGGATCAAAAATGTAACTTGTAACCTTTCCAGCACAGCCCATTTGCATCACAAGACTTTACAGGGTTTATATTAGCAGCCTGAGTGAGACAAAGTTAAAATAAATAAAAGGATGGATCCAGAAACAATGGAGCAAATTCATGCCTGGATTTATCCTATTGTTGTCAGTGGAGTGACCCCGGGGATAGGTTTGATCTAGTTCCTTTGAATTTTCACATTAAATTGCAACCATCTTCTCTCCAGAATTGTGGAAACAGCATGTGTGTCTGGGGTGGTTTAAAAAAAAAAAAATCCCCCATTTCAGTGCAGTATACAGTCTCTGTGGTGGGTATGTACATTCTAACATACATCATCTAGGGAGGTTTCCACTGCTTCCTTTACTATCATTTAGCAATATAGTTTCACTGCCAACATGCAGAAGCCATCCAAGCCCCATGATTTTTAAGACCGTTTCAAGTTTGTTTTCACCACTTTTTGCTAGAAGTCAGAGATAGACATACTGATCCCTATGTAAAACATTAGTTAAATTTTGCCTGACAAACACAAAGCATGCTTGACACAATTTACTCTTAAGAGTGTTGCCTCCTAAGGAGTTGGCAGCTACTCCTTACATGAATTTAATACCTCTTTCTATTACATAATGGAACAATATTCTTGTAGCAGTTTCACAGACCAACTCCCCAAGTCCCTGGTACTCGATTTACAGCAAGCTGTGTCTTTCTTGGTTTGTCAAGATGCATAAAAACCTGGTGGCATGTGATTATTAGTGAGAATCTCATGCCATTATTAGCATCACCTTTCTGCACTGACTAAAAGTAGAAATGAAGGCTTACACTTAGGTATTGAGATACCACAGTAATGCTGCCTGTATAAGACTGGATAGTCTTCACCTATTAGAGATAATCCAAATGGCTTAAATGTAGAATTCGTTAAACACTGCTGCCCATAGAAGAAAGAAACTGATGGCATTGGCTGAAGCAGAGCAAGCTTCTTTGCCCAGTTCTGAGAATGAACCTCCATTCTGACCTGCTGTTAGTACCAGAGTTCCCGCTTAGAATATGTGACAGTGATGAATTGCTTACAAGGGTCTGTTTTCATGGTGAGAACAAATGCTCACTGAAGAAAGTCTGCACCGAAACTCCAAACACACCTCACGACATTCCAAAGAAACCCAGATCTACATGGGCCAATAGGGAATGTGCAGGGTGGAGTTCACCCCAGGCTGGAGGGCCCATACAAGGCCCTGCATACTATTTAAGAATTTAGGGTTAAGTTCTGCCCTTAGTTACACTCTGCCAACCCATTGAGGCGATACAGTAGCATGGGGTGAAAGTCAGGGTAAAATTTAGCCCTACGGTTGAAATTCACCATGGTTTGAAGGGTCAGCCGAATGTCTGCGACCCACTTAAATACCTCACTGGGGGTTCCACAGTCTCCACACACCTTGCATAATCTGTAATGAGTTTTCATGTTAGATTCATGTAAACCAGTGCAGAGAATGGCAATGGGGATACGCCAGGAGAGGAAATCAGTGTGTAGTCACAATACTGGTTGCAGGCTGGGATGGGCAGCACCCACTGTTGAAGCCCACAGATGGCTACAGCAGCTGTAGGGCTACGTCACTGCAGCCCCACGCTCTGGCCTTAACTTTATAGGGAGGGAGGTGGATTACACTGAACCTGAACTTTACTCAGGTGAAATGAATGGCCCTATTAACATAGGGCTTACAGCCCTCTGCACTGGGTGAGTTTTCCCCTATGAATATAGAGCTGGATCAGAGCAGAGCTTTGTACTTTAATAGCAACATTTCTAGTTTCCAGCAAACGCAACAAGCTTTATTAAACACCAGTCAGTTTCATGGAATGATTATTTTTAACGGTCAGTTTTTGTGTCCAGCCACTATGTTTATAACCCTTTGCTAAGTCCTTACAAAATACTAGGCAAAAACAAGTGTGTGTTTAGGAACTGCCCTTATCTTTAAAAAAAAAAAAAAAGGCATGGTTTAGCTTTCAGACAATACGGTTGGAGTATATTGTTGTATGTGAAATGCAATGTATAATCTAGTTTTCCTTTGTCTTTAGGTGTAGGCTATGCTGTGATACTCATAGCTCTTTACGTGGGTTTCTACTACAACGTTATCATAGCTTGGTCTCTGTATTATCTGTTTTCATCATTCACATTTGAGCTTCCCTGGACAAACTGCGGCAACAGCTGGAACAGCCTAAACTGTACAGATCCCAAACTCTTCAACGCCTCGGTGCTTGGCAATGGCACCAAGTACTCCAAGTACAAACTCACTCCTGCTGCTGAATTTTATGAGTAAGTGTTGAGTCGCCTTTGCTGTTGCTTCAAATTTCCAGTTTAGTTGAGGTGTTTGTTCATATGTCTCTAAAAGTCTCTCTCTGATGAGCGAGCATGGCCTAGGGGACAGAACCCTAGACTACGAGTCAGGAGACCTGAGTTATACACCTGGCTGTACCGCTGACCTGCTGTGTGACTTTAGGCAAGTCACACTTTCCTTCTGTGCCTCAGTTTCCCCAGTTCAACTAAGTGATGCCACTAAGTGATGTGGAGTCAGAGACAAAGCACAAAATCTCTGCCCTACCCCCCACCCATGTGCAGCTTTTTTTTATTCTACACCAACGTGACACTTGTGTTAGGCAAAGGATTAATACATGCAGAATAAAGCTGTCTGAATAGTTTGAAACTAATCATTTACCCAACAAATTTTGCTTCTCTGCTTACCAAATATCTCTGAGCAGATCTCTTTTTCCTTTGCTGCTTCAGCAACTCGGTGAAATGGGATGAAGCACAGTGCAGGGAGGAGATGGTAGCAGTTGCAAAACACAAGGGTTGATCCTGTTCCCATTTAAGCAAAACGGAGTTCTGCTGTTGATGGTAACAGGAACAGACTCAATCACAGAGGCAATCGTTAGGCTTTGAGACACTTCAAACTAAAAGTCCTCTTCGGGTGTGTAGTGGTAACAGGACCCATTGCAAACGGGAATACGAATGAATGATGAAAATACAAAACAAGAATGTCTGACATAGTAGAGCATAAGTCTCACTATGAATGATTGGGTTCTGGACCCCTCTCCTCTTCCAGGGAAAGATGTGATGGGATTAGTGAAAGGGAAGCACTGGCTGGACACCAGACTAATCTCATCAACTGCTAAATTGGTTCAGATTATTAATTAGTATTTGTGTTTTGTAATTGTAACCATGGCAATGTATATTTATCTAGTGAGCACTGACCATGTTCTCAACATTGAGAACAGTCGTCATTCCTCCCACCAGCAGTCTAACCTGTTCAGTGTGGCATACCTGGCTGGGCTACAGTTGGGATCTTGTGGGTCCATGGTTACTGCACTGACACATTAATGACTCGTTTTTCCTCTTTAATGTTAGCAAATTTGAAAAGTTGGGAGTGACATACAGTACAACCAATGGGAGAAGATACAGATTTGCTAAATTCTATGCTTTCAAGAGTCTAAGTAATTGTGATGGTATAGGAACTTGATACAATGCTGAGTAATGTCAGCCAGGAAATTGGCCTCTTCCCTACAGAAAAAACACACTTCTCTTAGTATTGTGGTTAATTACAGCAAAAAGATGCAGTAAATATTATACACTGTAGAATATGCTATTGGGGTGAAAGAAGAAGAGATCTGAACAATCTGGGAACACTTCCAAGTGGTAATTACACAACTTCTAATGTTAATGTCATTTAAGAAAAGTTTCCTTTTAAAACTTGTGTATATTCTTGGAGTCTGATTTTTAAAGGTATTTAGGTGCCTGATTTCCGTGGGAGCTAGGCATCTAATTTGGTTTAAAAATCTGGCTCTCAGATTTGTTACAACAATCATCATAGTCATCTTACTTGCTCTGTCTACTTCTATATTGCTCACTAATTGACTAGTAACCTTTGAGTTCTATCCATTTTGCCATCACATCTTATTTAGAGTTAGGAATTGTTGTGGTTCTCTCTGAATAAAACACTCACCATTCTTCTAGGTGGTGTGATATCTGACACCTTTCAGCCTGAGTGAACTTTTACTGCTCTATGAAACACAACTCAACTTGTGACTCTGTGAAAACACAAGACTAAAAGTCAAGAGATGTGTTCTCAGCTCTGCCAAGTAATATACACCTCTGGTGGGATTTTAAAAAATGCCTAAGTGAATTAGGAACATACATTGCATTTGCCTTTCCCTGGGATTCATAGTCCTAAAACTTGGGCGTTTTTGAAATCCCACTGCCTGTATTTACTAAGAAGTAGAATATAAAGCGGTGAGGGGTTGCAAGTGATTTTAGTGTTTTAAGGTTTGTTGTGTTAGCCACTGTGTGATCTGGATAATGGTAAGAGCAGTTATTTAGGGCAATAGTTTTGCTGTGGGAGGTTTCAATCTCTCTTTTGTGTTTGTCATATGAAGAAATATTGAGCTCTCACTGGGGAAAATAGAAAAGAAGCAAAGATCCATTCTGTGATCAGAGCATCAGCGAACAAAGCTATAACTCCTATCCAGCCTCCATATTTTTAAAGCAGGCTCTGACAAGGCTGCTGTGGTGGCACATAAAGGGGACAAACCTGGGTGTAAGCTCTACACTCTTTTGTGCCACTGCTGCTTAGAATCATAAAAGCATAGGACTGGAAGGGACTATGGTAGGTCATCCAGCCCGGTCCCCTACACTCATGCTAGAACTAAGTAGTAACTAAACCATGCCTGACAGGTGTTTGTCTAACTTGTTCTTAAAACCTCCAGATGGAGATTCCACAAACTCCCTAAGCAATTTATTCCAGTGCATATCTATTCTGACAGTTAGGAATTTTTTCCTAATGTCCAACCTAAACCTCCCTTGCTGCAATTTAAGCCTATTGCTTCTTGTCCTATCCTCAGAAGTTAAGAAGAACAATTTTTCTCCCTCCTCCTTGTAACAACCTTTTATGTACTTGAAAACTCTTATCATGTCCCCTGTCTTCTCTTCTCCAGATTAAACAAACCCAATTCTTTCAATCTTTCCTCATAGGTCCTATTTTACAGATGTTTAATAATGTTTGTTGTTATTCTCCTCTGGACTTTCTCCAATTTGTCCACATCCTTCCTGAAATGTGGCACCCAGAACTGGACACAATATTCCAGTTGCAGCCTTATCAGCGCAGAGTAGAGTGGAAGAATTACTTCTTATGTCTTGCTTACAACACTCCTGCTAATACATCCCAGAATGATGTTTGCTTTTTTTTTTGCAACAGTGTTAGACTGTTGACTCATATTTAGCATGTGATCCACTATGACCCCAGATCCCTTTCTGCAGTACTCCTTCCTAGGCTGTCATTTCCCATTTTGTATGCGTGCAGTAGATTGTTCCTTCCTAACTAAAATACTTTGTATTTGTCCTTATTGAATTTAATTCTATTTACTTCAGTCCAGATCATTTTGAATTTTAATCCTACCCTCCAAAGCACTTGCAACCCCTCTCAGCTTTATAAGTGTATTCTCTCTATGCCATTATCTAAATCTGCAGCTCTCAAACTTTTTTACTGGTGACCCCTTTCACACAGCAAGTCTCTGAGTGCGACCCCCGCCCCTTATACATTAAAAACGCTTTTTAAAATATTTAACACCATTATAAATGCTAGAGGCAAAGCGGGGTTTGGGGTGGAGGTTGACCACTTACCACCCCCCATGTAATAACTTCGCGACCCCCAGTTGAGAACCCCTGATCTAAATCATTGATGAAGATATTGAACAGAACTGGACCCAGAACTGATCCCTTCAGGACCCCACTCAATATACCCTTCCAGCTTGACTGTGAACCACTGATAACTACTCTCTGGGAACAGTTTTCCAAGCAGTTATGCACCCATTTTATGATACCTCCATCTAGATTATATTTCCCTAGTTTGTTGATGAGGAGGCCATGCAAGATGGTATCAAAAGCCTTACTAAAGTCAAGATATACCACATCTATCATTTCCCCCCATCCACAAGGTTTGTTACCTTGACAAAGAAAGCTATTAGGTTGGTTTGACATGATTTGTTCTTGACAAATCCATGTTGACTGCTACTTATCTTATTATTTTCTAGGTGTTTGCAAATTGATTGCTTGATTATTAGCTCCATTATCTTTCTGGGTACTGAAGTTAAGCTAACTGGTGTGTAATTCCCTGGGTTGTCCTTATCTCCCTTTTATAGATTGGCACTATATTTGCTAGGGTGACCACACAGCAAATATGAAAAATTGAGATGGGGGTAGGGGGTAATAGATGCCTGTATAAGAAAAAGACCCAAAAATTGGGACCATCCCTATAAAAATCGGGACATCTGGTCACCCTAATATTTGTCCTCTTCCTGTCTTCCAGGAGTGTTGGAAGATAATTGCTAATGGCTCAAATATCTCCCCAGTCAGCTTGTTGAGTATTCTAGGATGCATTTTATCAGGCCCTGGTGACTTGAAGACATCTAACTTGTCTAAGTAATTTTTAATTTGTTCTTTCCCTATTTTAGCCTCAGAGCCTACCTCCTTTTCACTGGCATTCACTGTGTCAGACACCGATTGCTACTAAATTTTTTGGTGTAAACAAACAAAAAAAGGGCAATTAGCATTTCCACTATTTCAACATTTTCTGTTATTGTCTTTCCCCCCTCGTTGAGTAATGGGCCAACCCTGGCCTTGGTCTTCCTCTTGCTTCTAATGTATTTTTAGAATGTTTTCTTGTTTCTTTGTCTCTAATTAGTTTAATCTTTCCTTGGCCTTTCTAATTTTGCCCCTACATGCTTGCGTTGCATGTATGTTTAGCAACAAAGCTGGCGATCTGGAGTAGGGGAACCCCTGCAGTCATACGACTGGCAGAGCTATCTGGATACCTTCTGCTCCTGACTCCTCCCAGCATAGGGGCATTCCAAGGGCTGAGATCAGAGAGCTGTACTCCAACACTCCCGAGATGGTAGAATGTCTCTGGGGGAAGAAGGGAGGTCCTATTTTAACTGGGGCAAGTTCCAGAGCTGTGAGGCACCACTGACTTAACTGGAGCTGATACGCATCTCCTGAGAATCTAGTTTAGTGGGGGGAAGCTCACACAGTTAATTGGTTTGCACAGAAACACAAGCTGTCATTTCCCAGCAATACAAGTTAGTAGATAATTTTGGTTGAACTCTCCATTTATGTCTGCTTAATACCATGTTTCATTAGACAAATTCTGGTTCCAATCCTCCAGTCTCCAAACGGGCAAAATTCCCATTGACGTCAATGGGAACTTTGCCTGAACATGGACTTTGGGAATGGGCCTTCTGTAGTACCTCATTAGAGATGGTCAAAATAAATCATAAACGTATTTGTACATTTAAAATCAGGCAAGATAAGTGTTATGTAATCTGCTTCTTTTATTCTTCCTATGACATGCCAATAGTGGTACGGCTCACAGCTTATGCTCTGCTGCTGGGAATAATAAGTCATAAGAGAAATCCAGCTAGGAATAAAACGTCAGCCCCACATTACTTTGGAGACATGTATCACTTTAATTATTTCCTTATCCTGTGGTTTGGAATTCACCCTGGAGAACGCAAACTGCCTTTCATCCGCTTTAACTTTGTTAAAATAAGTCATTAAAAAGTTACCACTTAAGAAAGTGCCTCAGTGGAAAAAAAAATATTCCTAAACCTATCTTACTTATTCAAACATTTTATCTGAATATAGACATACTGTATCTTTGTTCTCTCCCTTCTTGCTCCTTGGAAGGTTTTGTTACCAAACTGTCAGCAATGCATTGAGCTACAGCTATTTTCTCAGGCCTTTAATCCTTTTCTCCTGTGTAATAAAAAAAAAAACATGTTATACGAGCAAATTTTCATGCCCCATTCAGTGGAGCAAATTCAGTGAATTTGTGCAACTAAATGGATGCAAGGCTGCCCAGATACGAATAATGAATTGTAAAATGGCTATGTAAGCAACCACATGGAAGTTCAAACAAGCTTGAATCAACACAGTCCACATCTATTATACTTATGACCGTAAATTTATGATGCATGAAGTAACAGTTTTCTGCAGCACATTAACTCCACATCTGAGAATGTAATCACAAAAATCAAAATTGAAGTGACTTAACTTTAGTTGGCCAACTGCATGGTTAGTGGGTTGGACTGTAACTCCTAATAGGAAATGCCATAACAAATCAGACTAGTGGGCCACATAGTCCAGTATCCTGCCTCTCACCAGAGACCAGTACTAGATGCTTTGGAGGAAGGTGCAGCAAACCCCAGTATGGATAGTTATGGAATAAACTCTATAGGAGAGAATTTTTTCCTAATCACCATAAATCAGTAATTTATGTAATCCCCTTAAGTATGAGGGTTTATCCCTTAAATTTTTGTATCCTCTTAAGTAACTGCAGATGTATGTGTGTGATATATATATATCACACACATACATCTGCAGTTACTTTATATATATATAAAAAAAAAATCACACACACACACTTATAATGTCTAACCCTTTTTTTAATCCTGCTGAATTCTTGCCCTCAATTTCTTGCCAGTGAGTTCCACTTCTTGAGCATACATTGTTTAAAATTGTGTTGCCTTGCTTTGTTGCATGTTGACTAACACAATCCTGTTAGCCTTCCATTCAGTAGAACAGAATTCAGTATCTCACTTAAAATTGCTTCAAGACCAAGTGTCAGCAATTCTGGTCATAAATAAAATGACATCAGAGGCCAAAATCCAGTGCTTAATTTGTGCCATGGCTGATTCCCAGCACCTCTAGGCTTGGCTGTTCATCGCCCCGGCGCCTCTAGGCTTGGCGGTTCATAGCCCCGGCGCCTCTAGGCTTGGCGCATCAGTTATGAAATAAAAAAATTGCTTGAGTCCAGACACCTCTTTAAGCAGTGCCGCAATGAATGAAAAGGGACAGTCTGATATTCTGTTGATTATTCCATAAGAAGAAAAATCCTAGCTCATGCTAGGCTGAAAAGGGTCAGGAGTTGTCAGCAACTTTCAGTTATATTCCAGTTTAGCAGGTAACAAGATCTAATTCATAAGTGTGTACAGCATTGCTCATGTTTGAGCCTCTCAAGAGTTTTTCCCTGAGCTCCTGCTGCAGCCAGATCCAAAATACAAATCTGAGGGTTTGGTTAGGAAATAAAGAAGTCCATAATAAGTTTTCTGGATCCCTAACTTAATCACCTCTTTGGAACGGTCATTGAAAAGGAGGGATTTCCAGATGTTTCTGGGAAAGGTTAGGGATGGGTAACACTGGGGAGTTTCTCTTCAGAGGGACTCGTGCAAACACTGAGTTTGGTTCTAGCTTTGTGTGCCTGTCCAATGGACCTGTTCCAAATCCACTGAAGGCAATGAAAAGACTCCAATTGACTTCAGTGGGTTTTGGATCAGGCCCCATATTGAATAATGTATCCAGTGAATCTTGCTGTCTTTTGCCGTCGGAAGAGCCTTAAGCAAGTTACCTCCGGTTTATTAGCTATTCAGAAGCATTCAAGAAATATTTTAGCAAATTGTTTATAAGCCCATGAACTGACAGTGAACAGTTCTCTGTGAGTATTGTATATTTGCTATTTTAACGTTAGACATTTTAAGACAATCAAAGTCACATGCTGTTGATTCTTTTCTCTGATTGGATGAGTGTGCAAGCCTTTCTGGTACAAATATTTGCGTGCAAATTTAAAATCGCTTTCCCACAAATACTTTCATGCACAGCCGGGATATTTGTTTTCCACAAGAATTCATATCAGTAAAATTTGTTTGATGCCTACTCATAGAAAGGGGAACACAGTTCTGTGTGCCACATTTCAGGAAAGCTGTGGACAAATTGGAGAAAGTCCAGAGTAGAGCAACAAAAATGATTAAAGGCCTAGAAAATATGACCTATGAGGGAAGATTGAAAAACGGAGTTTATTTAGTCTGGAAAAGAGAAGACTGAGAGGGGACATGATAACAGTTTGCAAGTACATAAAAGATTGTTACAAGGAGGAGGGAGGTAAATTGTTCTTCTTAACTTCTGAGGATAGCACAAGAAGCAATGGGCTTAAATTGCAGCAAGGGAGATCTAAGTTGGACATTAGGAAAAACTTCCTAACTGTCAGGGTGGTTAAGCGCTGGAATAAATTGCTTAGGGAGGTTGTGGAATCTCTATCATTGGAGCTTTTTTAAGAGCAGGCTAGACAAACACCGGTCAGGGGTGGTCTGGATAATACTTAGTCCTGCCATGAGTGCAGGGGACTGGACTAGATGACCTCTCGAGGTCCCTTCCAGTCCTACGATTCTATGGTTCTATTCTAAATGAAATGTGAGTACAAAGCAAATGAAGTCATTTACATGTGCTTGCATATTCATAGGAAACTGTCATACTTGGCTAGCTCTATTTGAAGGGTTCATAAACCTTAGCAAACCTGATCTGAATTTAGATTTTATAGCAAAACCTGGAACTAGGGGACTTAGTAACATCTATGCCAGTTTAAGTTTCTAGAGGGGCTCCAAGCAATGGTATATTGCAAAGAGTCAATATCAACAGATTACACCTGTCCTGCATGCAATACACTCATTTTCCATTAACTTCTGGGAGCAATTCAAAGTGTTACTTCTCATGAATAAAGCCCTGTGTGGTTTGGTGAGAGTATCTGGCTCTCTGAGTGACTGCCCTATAGAGGATCACAACAACTGAAGTCAGCTCTAGATCTCCTGTTGAGTTGCCCTAGATTTGAAATCTTGACAACCTGAGCCAGAGCCTCTATATGTGGACTTTCCCCCGCTTAGTATTATAGCAAACGTCAGCCATAAAATGAGAACGTGTGTGTTCGTGTCCTTCTCATGCAGCAGTCAAGGGCACTGGGCCCTGCTCCTGCAAGGAGCTCCATACTGGCAAACCCTTGTACTTGCGTGCAGCCTCGTTGAAATCAGAGTGTCTCCATGCAAGCGTCGGTTTACCTGTAGTGAGCTCATTGTAGAATTGGGACTTTGGTTAACTGACCTGTCTGGTCAAAGTTTACAAGACTCTTATTCAAGGAATACTCCATTAGCAACCACAAACTATACGTACTTGGGAGCAGGGAATTTTCCTGACGTGCCCTTGCTGCTTTGCTTCTTACTTCTAAAGAACTTGGACCTAGGCTAACTTGCCTCACTTTGTGTGCCTGCTATTCATCAGAGCAGCCAAGGGGTTAAACCAAAGGGTTCTATTTTTATTTGCAAACCACAAGAGAGTTGGTGCAAAAATCAGATTTAACAAGCAGCTGCTTCAAAGTGCAGTGTAAACTTTAATGTGCCTAAGCATTGTACACATAACAAGGGAGGCCAGTATTAATAATTAAATGGCAACATTAAGTAGAGCAAAGACTTCAGTGGTTTGGGATTAATATTCTCTCTCTGTGAAAAGTTAAATCCCAAAGCAGCCATTTATCAGCTCAGGATTAACATTCATGAAAATTTAATATCATTTCATTTAGATCAACCAGCAGTTCATAATATACCAGCCCGGGCCATTGATCAAAGTACCTACACAGAGACAGGTAATTTTAGTAGACATTGTACATTACACATTTAAGGAAACCAGCACCAATAATTATTTAAAATTATGACCACAGCCTGAGGGACACACCTAGATGATTCTTCCAATTGCAGGAATGAGCACAATGAACACATTTCAAATTGCATTATAAATGTAATTAGCAGGGAGCAGTAATTTTAGGGTTTGTAGTTTACATATGGCAGTCGTTCTCAACCTGCAGCCATGGGCTGCTTGTGGCCCAATCAGCACACATGTGCAGCCCATGAGACATCCTGAGGGCCATACAAGTAGTGTGTGTATATATATATATATATGTGTGGATGCAGCCCACATAACATACAGAGAGCTGCATATGCGGCCCACAATGGTAAATAGGTTGATGACCACTGACATACACTATATACCGTAAGTCCCTGTAGCATCTTCTAACCAGGATGGTTGTCTAAACTTAAAAATTAAAGTGATAAAGAAATTAATCTAGATCAGAGTAGGGGCTAGGACTCAGAACTCTTGGTTTATTCTCATCTCTGTCTCTCTATTAGGTGTTTCTATTGGCCTTATTGCTCTGTGACCCTGGGAAAGTAAATTAAACCCAAATTTTCAAAAGCAACCTCTAATTTTAAGTGCCACAAATTTTGAGAGGCTAACTTGATAAATCTTTAATGTCTGAATTTTGGAGGAACTGGGCACTTGCAACTCCAAGAGACATATCTATAGGTGCCTATACCATAACCCACATGCCCTAAAACTACTTGTCCTCATCAGATTTAGATGTCAAAAGTTTTCAAAACAACCACCTGGCATTGAGGCTATTGACAACAAATGCATTTGTCAAAAACATCACTACATCAGTTAATATCCAGAAGTTTATATTTTCTAACATAAGGGCTAGAAACATACTTCTGTTTTTAATACAAGCTTGTCAAAATGAATGACTTTGTGAGATTGTATGATGTATTTGCCAAAATATCAATTCCTCAACAAATCGCTCTGAGGACAGATATACTTTGCTATTGAAACCTGCCTTTCTGTATATTGTGCACATGCATGTGTGTGTAAAATTCCTTCCACTGGTCTAACACAAATGCAAACCAATACCTCTTTCAACTAAAAAAAATGAGGATGGCTGTAGCTGGTTTCACTCAGAGACTGGCAGGCCATGGCTTGACAGTCCTTCCACCCCTGAAGTCCAGAGATGAATTTGCCTGGTGGTCAGCCAGTCTAGCAGTCGAGCTGTAGTGTGTCATTCCCCAGTGCTCCAGGGTTCTCCCAGTTGGATGGAAGAGAGGGGTGCGAAGTTAGGGAGACCTGGGCCTGCCTCTCCATCCCACTACAGACCAGGGCCCAAAGGGGAAAGATGTGGAATGTCTCAGTCACCTCTTCCTGGTGCACCTTACTTAGGGTGACCAGATGTCCCGATTTTATAGGGACAGTCCCAATTTTTGGGTCTTTTTCTTATAGAGGCTCCTATTACCCCCCATCCCCTGTCCCGATTTTTCACATTTGCTGACTGGTCACCCTAACCTTACTGACATCCCCTGGGCTGTTTCCTACTTCCCCCATGCTCTCTGCAGTTTGGTGTGTGGCTGCTGCCCCCTCCCCCTCCAGCAGGGAGCTCCCAATCAGTGTCCCCAACTCTCTTCTCCATGTTCATTTATTCTCTCTTAGCAGGCATCGGGGGAGGGAAAAGGTTCAGACCTTTACCATCCCAATTGGGGTCTTACCCACAGTCCAGACCCTTCTCCTGTGGATTGTTCTGTCCCCAGGGCTGCAAACTGGCTTCCTCCCTTCAGCCATCCTCTCCTCCACTCTCTCCCCCTGCTTGACTATTAGAGCCCCCCTCTGAGTAGCTCATCCATTTGGAATATATTCCACAGCTGCTGAAGGGCGGGGCCCTTTTGACCCAGTACTGCTCCTTCACTCCCTTAGTCTCTGTGTGGTCTATAAACTGCATCACAATGGCAAAACAAGCCTTTTAATTAAACTTGGAATTATCATTGGACATGGATTGGAAGCATAGCCTCCATTTAAAGTCAATCTGCTTGCACACTAATCTCTGATACTTGCAAAGTACAGCACTGTGACTCTCTCAGTAAGAGTTAGTCACACAAATAAGCTACTGAGGAATCTCTCCATAGGCTTTGGTTATACAAAGGGCAATATCACGCTATCGTTTTTGTTTTTTTCTCAGGCTATGGCTTAAAAATATTTGAATGGATAATCTAGTCATTTTCACATATGGATATGAAGTGTTCTTTCTATTGAGTTTAGTTTCCTTGTTATGCTTTAATCCTTCCACGGTTCCATAAAGGACAAGGTCTCAAAATAGCTCACAAAGGAGCTCTGATGGACCCAGGTCAGAGGTGACCTAATAAAAATACCTAACTATTATATTGCACTTTTCATCCATAGATCGCAAACCACTTCACAAAGGGGCTAATATCACCATCCTTTTACAGATGGGGAAAGTGACACGTAGGGAGCAGTGACTTGCTCAGGGTGACCCCGTAGCACAGTTAGGAATGGAACACACATCTCTTGAGTCCCAGTCCAGTGTTCTATCGCTAAGGCTACCCTGCCTCTTCAGTTTAACAAAAGCTGTGAGTGTAAATGCAGGACCTTGTCTTGGCAACTTGGGATCCAGGATCTGCGATCAGAGAGGACCTAGCTATATTATGGAGGCAGAACAGAAGGCAAGGGTGTAATAAATAGCGCACTGCTGCTGGCCAGTTGTCTTCTGGTTTCAGTTGAGATGAGTGGCCTCACTTGGGTGGAAATTCAAGAATTCAGGTGAGGGAGGGGAAACAATAGTCCATCCAGGAGGAAGTAGGGGAGTGAAATCTGCCCAGGAAGAGCGAGCGGAAGGGAGCAGGGCAGGTAGGAGGAGTCTGTCCGTGGGGAGAACTGCTTTCCAGACACAAAGAGCCGAACACGCTGCTTCCAAAATAACAATAGAAGGGCAAACATAAAATCTCCCTGAGAGAGACAGTGAAGTCCCTGACAGTAATATCCTCCAGCCTGAAATCCCACAGAGCCCTGCCCCTCCCACCTCAGCAGATAGGCAGGAAGACTCTTCGGGCCTGATTATATAGTAGTTTATAACCCTGACAGTGCAAAGGGTCTCAAAGGTGGTGCAGATGTAATTTATAGCCACTTTAAGTCCCTTTTACATTGTAAGAGCGATGTAAAGTAGCCTTGGTGTAAATTACAAGAATTAGGCCCTTTGCATTTACACCCACCCTTGACAAGAAACTGGACTATGGCAATTCTTGTTTTCCTGTCTGCAGGTTCCTCAGTAGGGTTTTCATGCTGTTCCAGCTGAATACCACTGGCCCTGTGTTCTGGGGTCAGGCTGCAATATTACAAAGCCTAAAAGTCATCCTGATTTATCAACTCTTCTTGTGTCTTGCTCAGCCTAATGTAATGAGTCCCTTATCTACTCTCTAACTGCTTTTCTCTTCCTCCCCCCCCCCATCTCCCAGTAATGATCTGGTAATGTTTTTCCTCACTTTCATTTTTATCTTCCATCACTTTTTCTTAATATTTTGTCTACCAATTTTCATTACTATCACTGGTTATTTTACTACATCTTCTGACTTTTGCCTTCCTTTGTTGTCTTTCTCTTTGGCTGTCACTAATCTGACAAAAACAACAAGGAGTCCGGTGGCACCTTAAAGACAGATTTATTTGGGCATAAGCTTTCATGGGTAAAAAACCCACTTCTTCAGATGCATGGAGTGAAAGTTACAGATGCAGGCATTATATAATGACACACGAAGAGAAGAGAATACCTCACAAGTGGAGAACCAGTGTTGACAGGACCAATTCAATCAGGGTGGATATAGTCCACTCCCAATAATAGATGAGGAGGTGTTAATTCCAGGAGAGGCAAAGCTGCTTCTGTAATGAGCCAGCCACTCCCAGTCCCTATTCAAGCCCAAATTAATGGTGTTAAATTTGGGCTTGAATAGGGACTGGGAATAGGCATCTTTGCCTCTCCTGGAATTGACACCTTCTCATCTATTATTGGGAGTGGACTACATCCAGCCTGATTGAATTGGCCCTGTCAACACTGGTTCTCCACTTGTGAGGTAACTCCCTTCTCTTCATGTGTCATTATATAATGCCTGCATCTGTAACTTTCACTCCATGCATCTGAAGAAGTGAGGTTTTATAGCCACAAAAGCTTATGCCCAAATAAATCTGTTAGTCTTAAGGTGCAACTGGACTTCTTGTTGTTTTTGTGGATACAGACAAACACGGCTACCCCCTGATACTAATCTGACAATTTCCTTGTTTTGCTAATGGAGTTAGAGAAATATATTATAAAACAGGAGTAGTACCGCTCTCAGCACGTTTCACACTCCATCCTCCATTGGGTAGTTTTAGATGTAGACCTGCTTACAGAGATTGGTGGCAAAAAAACCCAAATAAATAGGTTGATTCCATTAATATTGTGTTTTGGCAGGTTTCTGGATTAGTTGTGAATCAACTAAGGATTTGAGAAGAGAGACAGGTGACGACAGGTCTGACTTGAAAATAAATATTCCAGTTTATGTCCACTGAAGCTGATGATATTTTAAATAGGTCTGTAGGGCTTATGTTACCCCAGAACACATCAAATGACAGGCTCAAAAGCACATCTGCACAATGTTGGAGGAGATATGGGATTGTTCTTCAGTTGGTGGAGAAAGTGGCCCCTGTCCAGGAATGGACTCTGGTCATTTTGCATTACTCTCCCAATGCCAAGTGGCCCTCCACCCAGCTGCTTCAACCCTGGAGAATCTCATGTGTCAGGGAATCCTCACATGGCCTACAGCTGTTGTGAAGTCACCTTCCTCATTGCTACAGGGAGAATGGTTAGGAGGACCCCCTTAGTCCAGCTGGTCCCCAGCTGCCTTAACATTAAATTGCTGAGGCTTAAGAAACAAACAAACAAAAACTTCCCCCATGTTATGATTCTTTTTCCTGATGAAAGGAACAGACCTCTTGGAATCAAGCTTCCAATGCAACTACTCATAAACCCAAATTTGAAATTGCTCTTTTGGCAAATGTTCCTAACAGTAAGATCATTTGTGAGATTTTTCATGGAAAACAATCACCACTGAAGCATAGTCGTTTAAAAATTCAAAAGAATATTTTGGGGGAAATGAATGTTCAATGAGAACAAGGCATGCAGGATCAGGTTTAACTTTTCCGAATATCAAAGACTTGAGGTGGGTTCCATTCATGTAAACCTTTGCTCAAAATGTGAGACTTTGTAGGTTTATTCTAAAGAAGCCCAGCCTATTTATGTCCCTAAATTTGGTTGAAGAATTTTTTTTTTGTTAAGCATCATAAGGAATCTATCTGTATATTTTGTTAATGTTTCTGCAGGTCTTAGCACTCATTTTTCTTAAAATATAAACTAACGCTCACCTTTTAATTTCTAAAAAAGAGAAGATTCTTGAATGGGCATCACATACATACTGATCCATGTGCTTCCATTCCTTATTTGTTATTGGCCCTACAATGAAATAAAAACAGAGCAGCTACCTACTGTGGCATGATACTTTTAAAAGCATTTTTCATCCAATTAAGACTGAAATTGAAGAACCAGCCAAAAGATTATGGCAAATCTTCTTTATTGGATATGATGAGCTAGCAAAGCAAAACAGTTATATTATTTAACTTCCCATTTCCTCATGCTGTGGTGACCCAGATTTCTAGTTGACATTGGCCTAAGTGAAATCTAGAACTGGTCAAAAATGAGGGGAGAATATTGGTGAATATACTGTATACACATATATATGAAAATTGACATTTTTCATCAATTTCAAAATCTGAAATATTTCAACCAGCTGTCTGGCTGGAGAATAAGGGGGTGTGGGTGTCCGCACATTCATTTTATTTTCTGTGGTTTAATCAAAATAGGAAAAAAATATTAACTTTTTTGTCAATTGAAATATGCAAAATGTTGACCAGCTCTAGTAAAAACTAAATCAAGCAGAGAAGCCACTGATATTGTCATTCAGCTTTCATGTCTACTTGCAGCCCACAGGATGAGAAGTACTAAGCAATGACCTGATGGCGGTTTTTTTTTTTTTTTTTTTTTTGTCTCTCTTCCCCTCTTATGTCTAGACGAGGTGTACTGCATCTGCATGAAAGCAGTGGAATCCATGACCTTGGCTCACCCCGATGGCAGCTTTCGCTGTGCCTCTTGGTGGTAGTAATAATTCTTTTCTTTAGTCTGTGGAAAGGAGTGAAGACTTCAGGAAAGGTAGAGCTAATATTGCTCTTGTATCTTAATATTGTTCTTTGTCCTTTTTAGAAAGTGACTTTTTGGGGGGCAGAGGGGAATAGGGGTTGTAAATCATTGTACCCAAGGGTGCCACTAGGACCAAAGCTTTAGATCTTTGTATATCTGTTCTACAAAGTGGAGTGGACATTTCAAATACAGCTCCTGTTTTATCTGACTCAACAGTTATGTCATCTTTGCTCCAGTGATGTCCAGCATTGCAAAATTCTGTTAGCTTTTTAACTTTAAGTTCAGTATTAGTGGCTTGATATAAAGCCCATTAAAGTCAATGGGTGAGTCTTTCCTTTGACTTCTGTTGGCGTTGGATAAAGGTAAAGATTGTCTCTGGTTCTCTGCAAAACTTGCTTAAAGCTTTCATTGTATTGTTTAAGGGCCTTTGCTTTTATTAAATAAACGTCCATTCTAACAAACACTTTATCACTTCCAAAGGTTTCGGCAACTATTCTTTGAAGTACGTCAAGAGTTGAAATAAAACCACCTGGATATTTACTTCCACACCATTTGGATATTTTGAAATTAAGACATTAGACCTTGACACAACTCTATTCACTTACTGAAAAGGAGTTTCTAGCTTCCAAAGCTCAGAATATTTTTGATTTTGATAAATTAGCTACCACCTCAACAGTTTTCATCAGTTAATGTTCATGTACTGTGGTTGAATTTCAATCATGTGGTCCAATGCACAGCCTTTCTTTGTTCATTCAATGCACAGCCCTTCTTTATTTGGCTTTTCAATTACAACAATAGGGTTAACCCACCATTTATGCCATATATTTTCAGTAAATGCCAGCATTTCCTCATTTTCATGTTGATATTTTACTTAATTGCTTAGAATAAATGGAATGTTTCTTGGCAACGTGTGGTGAATGAATCAATCTCAATGTATTGTTTGCTTCCAGAAGTCCTACCTGTGGAAGAGATCTGAGCATTCTTGCTGTCTGTGGTTGCTTTTTATATTTCTATGGTATTTACAGCAAATATCTGCTCATGTCTACTTACATTTCTGGAAATAATTCACACTGAGCTTGCTCAGAAGTTTAATATGACCATTAATAATATAGTCGTTCCACTGCTGACATATAATCTCACTTGCCTAACCCATCTCATACTTTAACATACTACCTATCTTTACTTGTGGGAATTTTCCTAGTCTGTGTGACCGGTAGCTAACAGTTCTTTTTTGCTAGGACAGTGCCCCTTATGATAAACAATCAAGACATCCTCCAGACAACAGAAGAGACAAATGCAACAAAGGGACAGCCGGATTCGCCAACATGTTTATAAAACTTCCTGTTTGTGTAACAGTAGATTAATTAACATTTGGTGTCTGTTTGTTCCCTGCAGGTTGTGTGGATAACAGCCACTTTGCCTTATGTTGTATTATTTGTATTGTTAATCCATGGAATCACATTGCCTGGTGCATACAATGGAATAAATGCTTACCTTCACATAGATTTCAAAAGGTTAAAAGAAGCTACGGTAAGTTCTCTCCTCCATCTTTGCTTCCTATAATGAAATAATAGCCCTCACAGAACCTCCTAACTATTGTCAGAGTTAATAGAAATGGAAGCTGTTATTAAATTGTTAGTGTTCATTTCTAAAATGATGTATTTATGTTTGTTGGCACATGAACATTACTCTAGTTTCTCTACTGTGCTGAATTTCTGGTTCTCTGATGGTGAGGAGAGCATCAGGGAGCCATATCAGGATGGATCTGTATAATTCTGGGCATTGGTACTGGTAGAATAGTCTGGGGGCTGCTTCAGTTTATTCCTGCTTCCAGTGGTCCCTAAGAAACCGTACATGTTTTGACCACACACCCTACCTATGATGATGTGCTTCCTGTCTGGCCATGGGGTGGTGCAAAGGCTCTGTCCCAGCGGAGAGCTCCTGCATGCTGGGGAAATAGTTGGTAAGATCTGGTTATTTTCTGGCCCTTTATGTTGAACAGTTGCTAGTAGAAGATAATGAGCGGAGCAGATTGAAATTTTTCCATTGAAAAATAATGTCTACAGAAAATAGCTTTTAATTGAAAATGAAGATTTTCATGGGGGAAAAATAATTTTGGATTATGTTTCCCAGTTTGAATAGGCACTTGAAATTTTGGGCGAGTATCTGAACTGAGGTTTGTTAATGAATACCTTACTTGTCAGGGCCATTCCAGTGCAAGCCATTTTATTGTAATGACTGAGACTTTAGTAAGGAATTAGCAACTTGAACTACATATGTCTGTAGCTTTTCCTGACACTGTAAGTCACCCTAAGCAAATGTGCCCACATAAATTCAATTTGTAGCCAATATAGTCCTATAGGCCTTAGTGCCCTGAGAACATTCAACCTACTGTATATTAGAATAACTTCTGCCCTCAGCCCACAGTATTAAAAAGATCTGCAAGTCAACTCACTCAAATTTGTTATGAAATTACCAGCCTTTCCAAAGCCCCAGAGGGCAGTAATTTAGTGATCACAAACAGATTTTATCCCAGGGCTTTTTTGTTTTGTTTTTGTTTCTTACTTAGTGGAGAAAAAAGAACCAGTCCTTAAACAATGGCATCTCCTTGGTACAGACCAACCTGAAAATGTTAAGTGCTTTTCAAATAGATACAAAATAGAAAACTAGAAAAACATGAGAAGAAGAAACAAACTGGCATGAAAACACCTAAAGAGAGTCCCATCAGAGTTAGAAAAACTAGACAAAGTTAATACGAAGTCTGAATACCAAAATCCAGGACTACTTCATGTCTTGTAATCAAAACAGCCCCTCCACAACTCCTTTTTTTTTTTTTTTTTTTTTGGTAGTAATGTTCATTTTATCCGCTGTGTGCAGCAGCCAGTATTTAGGTCTCCTCATTGACATTGCAGTATAGCACAGCACATCTTCAAATCTGAACCCACTCCACTTCGGGGTGCTTCGAATCCAGATCCAAATACTATAGCTTGAGCCACGTCTGTCACCAAAGCAATGTCACGCTCATCATATGAGAAATGGGCTATACAGACACACACCCATTACTGTATATTACACAATACGGGGAAGGGGCGGGAGTGATTTCATTTTCCTTAATGACAGGTTTCACAGTAGCAGCCGTGTTAGTCTGTGTCCGCAAAAAGAACAGGAGTACTTGTGACACCTTTAAAAAGCAACAGAGGGTCCTGTGGCACCTTTAAGACTAACAGAAGTATTGGGAGCATAAGCTTCCGTGGGTAAGAACCTCACTTCATCAGATGTCTTGCAAGTGAGGTTCTTACCCACGAAAGCTTATGCTCCCAATACTTCTGCTAGTCTTAAAGGTGCCACAGGACCCTCTGTTGCTTTTTACAGATTCAGACTAACACGGCTACCCCTCTGATATGTGACACCTTTGTTAGTCTCTAAGGTGCCACAAGTACTCCTGTTCTTTTTTCATTTTCCTTAGTATTTTAAGTGATGTTTGGAAAACAATAAATATTCAGGGCCAGATCCTCAGCTGGAAATAAATGGAGCTATGCTGACTTCACACCAACTCAGGATCCGGTCCTCAAATTGTGTTCTGCATTTGTAGACCATATTTGTGTATTGCTCTTTTGGGCTTTAAGTTTATACAGCTGCTATTTGGCTAGCCACAAAGATATTTGTTTGAGACCAGATTTTCCAGATTACTTATATAAAAGAGAGAGACAGACAGACAGAGACAGAGAGAATGCTTGCAGGATGATGAAAGATGGAAGACAACTTACAAGGAAGAGGAAGGTCAAGTTGCCTGTTGAGTTGTTCTTTCTGCAACCCCCTGTTGAGGAGGCTGGGGCCCCTGCTGGCTCTATTGACGTGTTTGTGTGCTTAATCCTTGTTATTGGGCCTCTGGGAGATTTGACAGCTGCCTGAGTACCAGTTCAGTGTGTTTCTGAAAGAGTCTTTGACTTATGAATATTTTTTCCCCTGTGAAGAACAGCAGCAAGTAAAAGTCACAGATAAATTGCACTGTTCTACAATCTGCTCTGCCACTGGATCAGAAGTCCTCATGTAAAAGGCATAAGGTCCCCTCATGCCAAGAGTTTATAGGGCTCAGTATGGCAAGGTGGTCAGCAACTCGTGAGAGGCTTCCATTGCCAGTAACACCAGCACTGTGCCGGATCAGACCCATCAAGAATGCGGATAGAAATGTTGTTTTGAAGGAAACAGGGCCTACGTGCATTCCTTGTTGAAAGTCCAGCAGCACAAAGCTTGATACTGTTGGCTCTATGGCACCAAAAGCAAGTGATTAACTTAAAAATTGGTGTAAATGGCAGCTGTACTTCTGGTCCACAAAAGGAACAACAGTGGGTGCTTAATAAAACCGGAGCCATCAGGAATTCTAGGCCAGGAAGGAGGTATTTGCTCCGTTGGACGTCATAAAAAGTTTCCTGAAAATTACATCATGTCTGGGGATTCACTTAGTATTTCCCCTTCCTCTCTGTATGGTGCAGCAAGATTGCAAGTCCATACATGGAAGAGAAAGTGTAGGAACAAAAGTTAGAGTAATATAAACAGGAAGGAAGCTTGGAGTGAAAGACTGGCTACAACCTCCTAGAATTTTTTGTAATAGTACATACAAATTCAAATACTATAGGATACAGTTAAACTGAATCATGGCATGAGTCAGAAGTAACTATTGAAATTAGTAGAATAACATCGGTGTAAATTGTAGACAAACCCAGCCCTATTGTCTCTCTGTTGCATCCTGTTTGTTATTACAAGGAATATTTTGCATGGAACCTTGACTTTTTAGTGACTTGTGTCTTCTGCTGCTTACTCCTTATCTTGATCCGCACAGCAGCTAATTGGGTTAACACAGAGGATTGTTTCAATCCAAGGTTCAGATTTAGCAAGGCCCAAAAGTACATGCTTAACTCTAAGACCATGCTTAAATCCATCGCTATACAGCCTGTGCTAAAGTCATCTTAAAGCCAGTGAGACTTACGTGCTTTTCAATCGGGTCAAAAATACAGAACTAGTGTAAGCAGCTACAAATCCAGCGGCAGGACACAAAGTGGCAAAGAGCCAGTGACCTATCAAAAAGCAATAGAAGGACCTTGTGCTGCCAATATGGCATTTCCAAGTATAGTTTATTTTTTAAAATTCCTGGGGTCTCAAACTCAAATGACCACGAAGGCCATATGAGGGCCACGTTACTGACACCTCCCCCCGCCCCCCTTGGCCCCGCCCCACCCCACCCCTTCCATGAGGCCCTGCCCCCATTCCAACCCCTTCCCTGAAATCCCCACCCCAACTCTGCCCCCTAGGAGGGCAGGAGGGGTGTGGGGCTCAGGGCAGGGAGTTGGGGTGTGGGGTGCAAGAGGGCTGTTGCTTCAGGCACCACCCCCAGCAGCTCCCATTGGCCGGGAACGGGGAACTACAGCCAATGGGAGCTGCTGGGGGCACTGCCTGAAGCAAGAGCAACACAAAGAGCCCTGTGCCCCCCCCCCTTCCCCCGGTGCGCGTCGGGCTGGAGCCGCTCTCGGTAAACGGTGGGGGGGGGGGCCGCGAGGAGCTCGCAGGCCACAGAAAACAACCCCGTGGGCCGCATGCAGCCCCTGGGCCACGTGTTTGAGACCCCTGGTTTAGACTTTGTACAACTTTTCCAACAAGTGGGATGCGGAGTGTTAGCAGCACCAGCAGCTGATAGCAATACATCCTAGAGTTTTTTTGCTCAACCCACACCCACGGGTGTTTTAGCCTAAGGCTGTATTTGGCAGATTCAGCTAAACCCAAACATTCTGAGTCGGTGAGGTGCTGAGTACTCTCAGCTCCCCTAACTTCAAAACCTCTTGGGATCAAGCCGTGAGCTTTTGATTTCTCAATGTGACAATTGAGGGCAGAGACGTTTGAAAACAGTTCATCTGAACTCCTCTGCCTGTATTTTCAGAATCCTAGTTTAAAATCCAGGCACTGTCTCTGGACATGGGCTATATACAGTCTGAGTAGATGAAGTGATGGGACTTAATGACTATCATAAAAATAATTCTTGGTCCTTTAAATGAGTGAGAATTGAAAAGGAATCTCTCTTAGAAGTCCTATTCACAGCATGTCAATCAGACTTCGACCTCTGATGGAAGAAAGCATCATATAAACTGTAATTACAGCTCCATGCAATAAACTCTCCTTTGGGAAAGGAAAACATTCCATAACTCCTAGCCTTTTAACTATTTTTATTTCTGACTGTGCAATCCAAATTAACCCAGTGCTAGTGGGAAGTGTATTGCCACAGCACAGCAAAAAAATCAATTAATCGTTTCTGTACTCTGTGGAAGTTCAGTAAGCAACCAGCACTCCTATAATGCCACTCTGCACATACTTAGGTTTTTCTATTGCTTTAGAGTTTGCCTCTTTGTTGAAATAGTCCAGTCCTTGACTGTATCCCATGCCTTGGTTCTTGATGGGCTGGGAAATATTTATGGTTCTGTAATCATGGAGAGTGATCAGATATTATTTCAATAGATATCCAAAGCTAGTTCTAACTGTACAGTTCTGTCATGCCACTCAACTTTTCTCTTTTAAACTGAGTTAACACATCTAATAATTTTCATCTCTTTCTTCAGGTCTGGATTGATGCAGCCACTCAGATATTCTACTCTTTAGGAGCTGGATTTGGAGTTTTAATTGCATTTGCTAGTTATAATAAGTTTGACAACAACTGTTATAGGTAAGAGAGTCTATGTCTCATTACTATTTGATCATGACAATTGGTTTTAAAAAGCTTTGATTTCAGACTCACTTTACTTACACTCTGACACCAAGGTTCCAATAAAATATCTGAGAAATCTGAAATGTAATCTCATTTTGTATGTATTTATTTCTTGATACATATTTCACAATTCAAGAACTCTATTTTCATGTTAGCTTTGGATTTTTTTTTACTTCTGATTTTTATATATATATATAAATGCTATCCTATATAATATACCTATAATATAATAAAATATATCTGTTTTATATAATAGTATGTTATACAGGTAACAGGTATATTCTATTATTTATTATTATTTATTTAGCCAGTGGAACTGATAATTACAACCTAATATGCACCAGGGGTATAAGGGAGTCCTTATTCTCTGCCTGGGCCAGTCACAGGTCTCACCAAAAGGGCTTGCACAGACCCACTGTGACATTTTAATGGTAAGCCTGGTTTAGAAATATCTAATGTTTGCAGGAATATAGTAGTATATATTACCATAAAGAGGGAAATGGGCACCTACCAGGCTTTTAACAAACACAGCTATAGCAGTCTAGAACAGACTATATAGATTTTATGACAGGTTTCAAAGGAGCAGCCGTATTAGTCTGTATCAGCAAAAAGAAAAAGAACTGTGGCACCTTAGAGACTAACAAATTTATTTCAGCATAAGCTTTCATGGGCGTACTTCCACCTTTTCATGTTCTCTGTATGTATAATATCTTCTGTCTGTGTGTTCCATTCTATGCATCCGAAGAAGTGAGCTGTAGCCCCAAAAACTTATGTTGAAATAAATTTGTTAGTCTCTAAGGGGCCACAAGTACTCCTGTTCTTTTTATATAGATTTTAGTTTGCTGAACACAGGGCTTGATCCAAAGCCTTTTGAAGTCCACGGAGAGACTCCAATTGATTTCAAGGAGCTTTGGACCAAGCCCGCTGTAACTTTAGATTCACAAGTGGGTTTCATGTTAGGTGACATTAATGTGGGTAATGCTGTAGTAAAAATGACACCTGTAATAATAGCTATTCTCCAAAGTGGCAATCATTGCATTCTACAATTAGGTTAACATTAATCTTACAGATTTCTAGGAAGCCTGGCTTTAAGACGTTTCCTACATAATTGTTTTATTCTGTATCCTGAGTAAATTTGCCAGGAAACAGAAAAAGAAATACACTCTGGAACTTAAAAAAAAATGCCTTGAGGCAATACCCAAAATTACATTAAACTGTGCTGAGCTTATTACACTTGTCTTATGTTGTTTACCGGCATCACTCTTGCTGTATTGTAGAGTGATCTGCAGTGTTTCAAAAATATTATGTTTTATCTTTAATCCTATAAACAAGTTTCCATTCAAAGACAATTGACACTTAAATGAATCCATTCTTTGGAAAAATACTGTGGAGTATGTCAGTGAAATCTTTATTACATGGGCAATGCTTTACGGAAGTGGAACGAAACAAATTGAAACTAGCATTGTATTTCCAAATAAAAGGCATGATTCGCCACTACATTACCCCGATTGTTTTGTGTCAGTGGAACTCCATTGAAATCAATAGTTACGCAGGGGTAAACCTGGGGCAACGCAGTGGCAAATGAGAGCCAGAATCGCAGCATTTTGCCAACTTCTATAGTTTGCATGTAAATCTGTCACTTGAAAGGGGTAACGTGTGCGGTTGATCATGCATAAGGAAAAAGCTACTTGCATGTGAGTGTTCTGTAATTGAGGGAAATGGTAATGAGGACCTTGGCCATAATATTTCACAGATACTTAGCAACTTTTGTCCTAAAGGAGTCCAAAGAATTTTACAAGTATATAGTGTGTGTTAGTCCTTCCTCTTATGTACACACTACTCTACAGCAACCCAGTCAAGTCTGGGGTGCAGTGGGGTAATTAAATGTGACTGTATGGAACTCATTATATCTACTTCCAAAACAGATCTATTTCGACAACCCTGTTGTGGTTTGTTTGATTTTAACCAGGGGCCCATGAAGCCTGGGTATTTCATACTTAAGGCTGAAAGCATTGAACAATCTTCTGTGGAATGGAGTTCATGACATGACTACAGCCAATGAATCATATTACTTAAATTTTTCATAAGGCTTGTCTTTATACCACTTGTCAGGATCATGACCAGGACGTGGGCAGTTGGGCCTAACAGTTGGAGTCATAGGGGTTGCGTGGTCTGGGGCTTAGCACAGAGCCAAACTGGAGTCAAGGATCAATGCCAAAGGACAGCCATGGACGTAGATGGGAGCAGAGCCAAGGGTCAGACACAGGGATCAGAAGACTAATGCCAGAGCCAATGGGCTAGCTGGAGACACGGTCGGGGAGCTGAGATGGGGGTCAGGGCTGGAACTGAAGTGGGCACAAGAGGAGGCTGGGCATGGGCAGGCACAGGCTGGGTGGGAGCAAAGAGAGAAAAGGCACAGGATGCAGCGTCAAGCACTCTGGCCACTACTTGGTCAAGGCGTAGCTTAGCTCTGCCATCCCCACCAGTCAGGAAGTACAGTCAATAAGGCAGGGCAGCTCCTGCTAGGATCGGCTATGCCCAGTGTGTTGCTAGACTGATCCTGCTGCAGCTGGTTCCCCGATGCCACTAAACATCAAACATTCACAGTTCTGGGGAATTATCATGCTGAGGTGGAACTTTCTCTGGTGCTCTAGGGGAGTGTATTACCATAATGTTACATTGAAGAGCTGGCTAAACTTTAAAAAAAAAAAAATCTATGACGGAGAGATTTGCTAGAGAAAATTTGAACAGAATAGTTTACAGCGAACAGCCTGTGAGGTATATTTGCAGGTGTCACTATGAAGATGACAGCTTTGCAAAAGACAATGAGGTTTATAAAATCTTGCTGTTACTGATATTTAACAATGGGAAGGAAAGGGGGAAACATTGCCAGCCTCTGACTCATGAAATATCTAACAAATTATTATCACTTTCTTCGCACCACAAATAAATGCTAGAGCTAGTGCAAAATGGGACAGTGGGGAGGAGCAATCTCCTCTTTTTGTAAACATTTGGAATGTCAACAAAAAATGTTCAGTGACATTTTGAACTTCAAAATCACATGACCAGTTGTAATACGTACATTAGGATGGGGCTGACATTCCAAATTAATGTTGACAACGGTGGCCAGATTTAATTTTGACATAAATCTACATAACTCCATTGAATTCAAAGGAGGGTTGTCTGCTTACCCCAAGGCTGAATCTGGATTTTCCTTTGCGGGGCCTGTCATTGATCTAAAACAATAGCAGATTAATAATAAAGTTATCAGCATGTTTGTCAGATTCATGACTGAACTGATGGTTACCTCTTTATATTATACAATATATTATACATGACTAAACTGATGGTTGGGTCAGATTCCAATCTCACTGATGTCCATGGGAGTTTTGCCATTGATTTCAGTGGGAGCCAGATGAGGTCTTTCCATGCATCTTATCTGAAATGCCTGCTTAACTGGAAGGATTGATGAACAGATTCTATGCAAAACCTTGAAAATGGCATCAAAGTTCACTAAAATGCATACTTAGGGTGACCAGACAGCAAGTGTGAAAAATCAAGACAGAGGGTGTGGGGGTAATAAGAGCCTATATAAGAAAAAGACCCCAAAATCAGGACTGTCCCTATAAAATCGGGACATCTGGTCACCCTGTGCATACCTGATGTTGTCTGAAAACATTCACAAGAGTTTATAGGTATGGATTGGTATTTGCTAGTATTCATTTCCCCACGTAGCCTTTTGTTCACTTCTGGTTACTTCCCTGTTCTGTTATTGCTGCCAGCTAAGACCATCTTACAATTTAATATAGTTTTTTAAAATTTTTGAACACAGATTAATTTCAAAACAATTTAGGAAATAACAGTGGGTCTCTCCCATCACAATATGCTCGTGTAAGCCTTTGATCATCAGGATGATTACTTAATTGGCATGTTTCTCTTTTCCACCAGAATTTTATCATCATCATAACACAATTTCTACCTATTTCCTAAACTGTTTTGCACTCAATTGTTCTTCTCTCTGTCTCATACTAGGGATGCTTTGCTGACTAGTACAATCAACTGTGTCACAAGCTTCATATCAGGATTTGCAATTTTCTCTATACTGGGCTACATGGCTCATGAGCACAAAGTAAAAATTGAAGATGTAGCCACTGAAGGTAGGAAGTTCATTTTACTCCAGATTTACTGAAAAATTAACCACCTTCTCCAGTGCTGCCCTGCACATTTGTTTATGTTCATTTCAAACTAAACAAGACAAAGAAGCCCACCGACAATGGACCCAGATGTGGCCCTGATTCAGAAAGCTACTTAGGGTACGTCCACACTGAAATTGGGAGCATGCTTCTCAATGGGAATAGACAGACACACTGGCTTTGCTTGAGCTAAGACTCTCAAGATAGCAGAGTAGCTGGATGGAGCACAGGTGGTGGTTTGGGCGAGCTGCCCAAGAACGTACTCAGGCTGGTAACCTGAGCTGCTGCTTGTGCTACCCCTAGCAACACTGCTATTTTGAATGAACTAGCTCAGGCAGAGCTGTCATGTGTCTGTCTGCTCACAATGGGAAGCACTGCAGACGTACCTTAGGCACATGCTGACTTTGCGTATGTGAGTTGTGACCTGAAGGGCACCACTCAAGTGCTTCAAGGCAGGCACAGGCTTAAGCACATTGTTGAATTGAAGCCCATGCAAGGTGTTGAGTGCTCCAAGCTCTAGTGAGTTGAGGGGGCTTGGCCCCTGGCTGGAAGCACGTAACACTTTAAAGGGTCAGGTCTGTACTGAACACATACATAATCTACTGAGACAAGTCTACTGGCTAGTTCCATAAGTTACTGCCCTACTGGGTCAGACCACGTGCCAGGTGCCCCAGAGGGAATGAACAGAACAGGTAATCATCAAGTGATCCATCCCCTGTTGCTCATTCCCAGCTTCTGGCAAACAGAGGCTAGGGATACCCAACTCCACACAAAATGGCTGTGAAGTGAGTGGGAGGAGGTGGCCTCCCTTATAACATTTGCCAGGGGTTAAGGTATTCACCTGGGATATGGGAGACCCTGATTCAATTCCTTCCTCTTCTTGGTAAGGGCAAGGGATTTGAAGGAGTTTGAGGGGTCCTTGACCTCTCAGGTGAGTGCTGTAGCCACTGCGCTCAGGGATATTCGGATGTGTCTCTCTTTCAGTCTCTCTTGTTGAATGGATTCCATTTTGCATTTTAAAAAATTAAATAATTAAATATTAATTGGGCCAGAGAGAGTGTGAGACTGATTCTGTAGTTGCAACGCCTAAGTACTTTTGTGCATCTGGGCCTGAGACTGGCTTCAAAAATCTAACTGGCTTCAAGACTGAGCTTGACAAATTTATGGAGGGGATGGTAGGATGAGTATCTACAGTCACATGTAGCCGATGTGCAACTGCTAGCAGCAAATATCTCCTACAGCTAGTGATAGAACAATAGATGGGGAGGGCTCTGAGTTATTACAGAGAATTCTTTCACAGGTGTCTGGCTGGTAGGTCTTGAACACATGCTCAAGATCTAACTGATCACCATATTTGAGATCAGGAAGAAATTTTCCCCTGGGACAGATTGGCAGAGATTGTGGGGGGGAGGTTCACCTTTCTCTGCAGCATGGGGCATGGGTCACTTGCAAGTTTAAACTAGTGTAAATGGTGGATTCTCTGTAACTTGAAATCTCTAAATCACGATTTGAGGACGTTAGTAACTCAGCCACAGATTATGGGTCTATTATAGGAGTGGGAGGGGTGGGTGAGGTTCTGTGGCCTGCAACATGAAGGAGGTCAGACTAGATGATCACAATGATCCCTTCTGGCCTTAAAGTCTATGAGTCTAAGTTGTTCAAATACTATGGTGAGGGACACCTATATAAGAATCTAGGGAGGTCAAATCTTATTTTCATGAACCTTTTTATAGCTTTAAAAATTTAACAAAAGCCTCCATGCAGAAATGAGTTTTTCTTTCCTCTTGCTTTTCAGGAGCTGGATTAGTTTTCATCCTTTATCCAGAAGCCATTTCAACCCTTTCGGGATCAACATTTTGGGCAGTGGTGTTCTTCATAATGCTTCTCACACTGGGCATTGACAGTTCCGTGCGTATCTTCCATGCCTGTCATTTTTCCTTTAGTAACATTCTCTGGTAATAAGTACGGAGGCACCCGTCTGATTCCACTAGGTTTCAGAAGCCACATGCTGTGCTCTCAGTATATCTGTTTTCAGAGTTAAGGCCAGTATGCCATATAGCATTGCACACAGCAATTTGTTTAGTCACAGATTCACAGTGCGCAAAAGGCTTGAGAGGGCCAACTAGTTTATGATTCTGGGTTGGGCTCAAGCAGCAAAAGTTATTACACTTTAAGGCTATGATACTGCATCACTGAAGCTAATGAGAATTTTACCATTCATTTCTACAGCAGCACACTCAGAGCCTAAAAATGAACTTGGAAAAAAACATAGGAACAAGATGCTGAATTGCCTGCCTATGGTTCAGTACTATTTTGTATCAGAGATTTCTACTTCCCACAACTTCCTAAATGATACTCATGACACAAAGGCTGAGGATAGCATCTAATTATAGCTTTGATTTCCTATCAAATGGAACTGTATTAAGATACTTTCCTTACAACAATAGTCTCATTGTGATACTTTTTAAAAAATCAATTTCATTTACACTATTAATTTGTGTTTGTTCGGTGTCTTGGCAAAAGGCAACAATGTAATCTGTATGTTGAAAGATAATAGATATTTAGGAATGGTAAAAAATGAGCACTAAGATAGGTTGCCTCATTTTACAGTTAAATTCAGTTTTAGATTTAGTGTCTGAACTTCATTCAACATGAAGGGGGAGTATTTGTGCTGTCTACAAAGTGAAAGTATATTGTCTTGGGATAAAAAAGATAACAGAAACTTCAACCCTAGATGAAATATTCTAAGTACCCTAACAGCACTTGTACCACCTTGTTCTTCCCAAAGAGGCATCAAGATTTCCTTTTCTACTTAACATAAAAGCTAATTTTCTTCTGGGAAAAGTAAATAGGATCTTTAAAGAACAGAACTCTGATCAGTCTAGTCATGTTCATAAGGATATTTTTACTATTCTAAAATAAAAATTGCCGAGAAGAAAGTTAACTCATTTTCAAAAATAGAAATGGAAGGAAAAACAGAGACAAGAGAGGGAACAAAGCTAGGAGGAAAAAGAAGAGATCACACAAAGGAGCTTTGATAGTCATCTGCAAGTATTTGAAGGACATATTCTAGAAGGGGTCTGAGCTGTGAAGTTCAGCTCCAGCTCTGAACTCTTCCCAACTCTTTGAATTCTGGATTTCACTTCAGGCCTGTTAACGATTAGATCAAGTTGTAAAATTGAGACTCTGGAATCTTATTCTAAAAACTTGAGACAAAGTCAGATCTGGGGTTCCAGTCTGGACCTATTTGTACTGTAAACAAACATGAAGGAAGGAGAAGAGTAGATTAGGGTGGCAAGAATGATCAGTAATAATGAGTCAAAATTAAGAAAAGTAAAATCTAGGTTGTATATTATAGGTTGAGCTCTACTAGGCCCAATCTTGCAAACATTTAGGGACTTGTTTAACTTTACCATGGTAAAGCACATGTGTAAATAAATACTTGAAGCGTCAGCACCTTAAATTGTAGAATAATAATTTTTCGGTGGAAGGGGTCAAATTATTCAAAGTGGATAAACTGTGGTGAATCTAGCATTTTCTTGTTCTTGATTAGGCTTGGATGTTTGCCTATTTATTTGCTGTTCAGAATTATTTTCTCGCAGGAGAAGGGAAGGGGAGTTGTCAACACTACTGCACTGAACACTTATATCTTAGTGACATCCAACCACCCAGTCACAGGCCTTTGAAGACATTGACATGCCACTGAGGGAAGACCAATCCAGTGTGTGACTCCTTCGGTTATAGAACCTCCTGTTTCAATTGACTAGCCAGACATATAAAAGTATTTACCCCATTCAATGTCTTTGCCATCTACATGCACCATCAGCAAGTCATTCATTTTATAGAGACACGCAGAGCTTTGGTTTCATCATCCTGCTACATGGAGCACAAACATGGCCATTAAAACAGCTGAGGAGAGGAAACTAAACAGTTTTCAGTGTCAGAAGTTACAGTGGACTCTTAACATCCATTGGTTTGATTTTTGTCAAAAACAAGGAGATATTTAGATAATCCTGGCCAGTTGCAATCTTGCACAAGTTGAGAACAAGATGACACTGCAATGGTGGGGTCATGTGCAGAAGAATGTATGGTTTTACAGAAGTTTTTAGAGTTGAAGCTGAAGGAAGCAGAACACAAGGCCGACCATGAATGAAGGAAGTTGGAAGATGCAATTTTGAGGGATTTAAGAATCCTAAATCCTCCCTGTCATGAGGTGCTCTGCTCACTGCTGTGTAGTGTCCTTGTGGCCCATCTGGGGATGAGCTCACATCCAGTCTGATGCCCCCTCCTTCAGTTTCTTGCCCCATGATCTCACACTCTTTTTCTGGAGTCACTCCCTCTTCATGGCTTGGCCCTCCAGCCAAGTTACTATCATTTTGTCCTTCCAGGGTATCAAAGTCCCATTAAATGATTGTCCGAGGCAGTCTTCTGCTCCATTGTCCAGTCTGTGCCACTTCCCCAGCCAGGGTCTGCAATATCCTAAACCTTTCTGCTGTTTCCCTGGACTGCTTCCTGCTTCGTCTCTATCAGGCTCCTTCTTCACCCATCTCTAGGTAAACCCTTCCCTCAGGCCCAGGGTCTCAGGGCTTCTATTCTCCCCCTGGTTTGCTCCTTTCCTTCTGTAAGCCCAAAGAGTGACTGCAAGCCTTCTGTACTGCAGCCCCCTTCTTGCTCTCTACTTCCTGGTTTTATAGCAGCTTAGCCTTCTCCTTGCCCAGCTGGGCTTCATCATCAGCTAAAAGCTTATCAGCCCTGACTCTCCTCCAGGTGCAGCCTGTCACAAGGTTAATTGGCCCTTTTCTCTCTAGTCAGGCTTGTGTGGGATAGGCACCCCACCCCACACCCATGCTGACTCTCGCTGAAAGAAGAAGTCTTCCAGGGGAGGGTTCAAGATGAATTCCATTCTATGGACCACCACAGCTACATCAAAGCCACATCAAGCTGCTGCCGCTCATAATTATTTACTGGTTTTAGGCAAGCAACTGTGGGGTTGTTTGCAGACTGTTTCCCTTGCTTACCCACTCTACATGCTGTGAGCTCGGTCACCTAGGACATGTGGTATTGTTGCTTATCCCTGATTAGAAACTGAAATTAAAAAAATAGAGAAATAATGCATCAACACCCTTGTTCATGTACAAAACCCCTTATTGACATATGGAGAGAGTTTTCTGGAATGCCCCCAAATGTTTATGGAAAGAGAAACTTCCTCATGAACGTGTTAGTGACAGCAAATTAAAAGGATTAGGAATTAGAATGAATGTCTGTAATGTTCTTTTCAGCATGCAACCATCTCTACATAGGACATTAACAACGGGGATGAACAAAGCACTAGATTAGGAAGCAGTCCTGAATGAATAGGATAGAGTAGAGAATCTGAAGGCTACTTTTCCACTTCTAACTTCTCTGAGTCTCTCAAAGTAGCCATGTAGTAAGTCTTTGTGACCAGGAAAAATATTAACCCATATTTAAGCAGTGCACTGAGATTTAACTGTACAATTTCTGTTGATGCTTACAGAAGTCACATGGATAAAACCCCACACTATGCTTTGACATTTTACTCTTGCGTGTCAGATTTGCTAAAAGAATGTTTGCCCTTCCCTCTGCAGCCCTCTGGTTTCTGAAGTGTATCATTCGGGTACTACCGAGATTATTCTCAGCAATTGATTTGAAACAGAGATGCTGTCTCCAACCTGCTGCCCTCCCCCTCTCACCCAACCCCCAAGTATTTGCCACATTTCTCTTCCATGTGCAGGAAATAGCCTATATCGAGTCTCTCACGATTCTTAAAGAAATTAAGATGGCTTGTTCATCCCTAGCAGGAGCAGGGTTGGCCTTAGGGGTTGGTGATCTGGTGGTTGCCCTGGGCATGAGCTGCCAGGATCACCAAAGCAACAGCAGGACCGGCATGGGAGGGAGGGGGGAACCACTGCTTAGCTATTTATTTATTTGTTGCTCAGCTGTGTGGGGAGTGCCAAAAATACTTTCCCACCTGGGCAGCAAAACACTGAGGGCTGGCTCTGAGAAGGAGACTTGGATTCATTCTGTTCTAACCCTATGGAAAAAAACCCAAAATATTTGCATTACAGCACAGGACATAAAGTTCATGATCAGGAACCTGTACCCTATAGCAGGATCAATGAAAGCTTGGAAAATATTTCAGCTACCACAGTCAATTTCTCCCAACAGCAAAAAATGGCTAACATATAGTGGTTATGTCCAGAGGGCAAACTAAAATTCTTCTATGGTATTATCAAGAATTTTTGTTACTATAAAATTCTCAGCACTAAGGGTTGTCTCTCTAGCCCCAGTATACAGAGGTAACAATGTTGTTTGATTTGCCACATTGCTTAGCTCTGCTCTCCATTTTATTGTTCCTTATCAATAAAAACAGCAGCCACCAGGTGCGGGAAGTTGAGACCTATTTATTCTGATTTCTAACACTTCAACTATGTGCAAGTATGAGCAACAACAAGGAAGAATAATCCAGAGTGAAATCATATGCACATTTTACAGAAGGTATAACACTTTTAAAAAAAGAGAAGAAAATCAATGTTAGAAATCACAAAAGGAAATAGAGATGAATCTCAAACTTATTTATACCCTTCTGTTTGTTTGTGGGTAAAATGTCTCTGTCATTACTGTCTAAACTAGATTCCTGTATTCCTTTTCCTTAGATGGGTGGAATGGAAGCTGTCATCACTGGGTTAGCAGATGATTTCCAAATACTGAAGCGGCACAGAAAGCTTTTCACATTTGGTGTCTCCTTTGGCACTTTCCTGGTGGCTCTTTTTTGTATCACCAATGTAAGTACTGCAAGCATTTCCATTAGCAAGTTAACTTAACAATGCAATTATTCCTGTAAAAGAGACAGAATTACTGGAGGCTGGGGTTGATCTCTTTGTGTGCCTGGAAAGTTTAATTATAACCAACATTATTGTCTGAATATTATATTAATTCTTCTATAAATGATGCCTCTCCCCTCCTGTTTTTTACAAGGCTATCATCTATCAATTGATCTCACAAACCTTTATTCCCATGCATTATACTTACCTCTACTGTAGCTTCATCATCTGAAATGGGACTATGGGGAAAGCGTTTTGGGGACCACACCCGGAAGCATTTGAAAACTCTCTTTTCACAACAGCACAAGATAATTAATCAATAAGAAACATTCACTTCTTGTAAAATTACACTTCAGTACAATAATCTTATCACCCTTTCCACGAGCATAATAATAGCTTGGCAGCGTAGCAGATCATAGTTACTAATGCATTGGGTTGGATGCATTTCAGTGAAGGAACCTTCCTATTTTTGAAAATCGGGGGTATAATGCAACCTGGTCCCCACATTACAAATATAAAGCAGAAAAATAATGGCTGCAAACATGTGCTGGATGTGGGGAAAGGTTGCAGGGAACCCTTTGCACAGGTGGCAGTCATACTGTGGCTGTTTTTGCTGTCTACGGGCAAAGGAGCAAGGCACTGCAAGTACTGGCAGCACATCACAGAGAGGACATGTCTGTTCTGGGCTGGCCTTGCTCTTCTCTGAGTGCCAACTAGAACCAGGAAGGTGAGTGCCACTGCTAGGCATGCACCCCATAATGCTACCGTATGCATTATACCTTACGTAGCCATAATGAATGCACCAGTGCTGGGATCCTATGACCACATCCCTGGCTATCAGCATTCCACTGACTCACAGATCAACAAGTTAGCAGCAAGTTATTAAAATGGTACTAATTAATTAATTGAAAAGTTTTAAAGAAATTTTAAAGTTAACAAAATGCATTTTCCTGGTAGTTTTTTCACTACAGCTTTTCATTAGCTAGAAAGGGTTTTCAAAGATTGAAAGTAAGCCTAATATTAATAATACAGATAATTTATACTAATAATAAATATTGACCCTTTTTACATTTTTCAGCTTTCTCTGTCATCTAATGCAGCTGGACATACTACTTCCTTGTTCAAGGTCTCATCTGGGTTAACAATAGGCTTGGACCAATGGGTTTGAAGAAACACAATGGGTCAGATCTTTAGCTGGTCTAAATTGGTGTAACTCCATTGACTTCAACTGCGCTATGCCAATTCAGACCATATGAGAATCTAGTTCAGTGTCTTTCAAATTACGTACCTCTGTGGGATTAAATCCTCAAACAAGCTAGACTGCACTGAATTGCCTTGACAGGTACCAATACATTAGTGCATGTCAAAGAAAAAGTTGATGTCACATGTGTACAAAGTAGAAATCAAATCCCCTGTGAGACCATAGAGATAAAATAATCAGTTGAATTTCTCCTTGAAAATCTTTGGGATCTCCTTTCAAAGCAGTCTGTTTTCATACACACATATTTCATCAGTCACCTTGCTGGATTTCTAAAAGAAAGGCATTCAAATAATGAACAGGTGTAGAGCAGAATTTCTCACCTAAAACACTATTCAATAAACAGTCTTTTGCTTGTTGCTAAAATATTTGCCATACAGTTCGTTAGGTGCCCTATGTTAATCCAAACTTTGGCCAGATCTCCACATCTCCAGAGTTTATAACTCAGAAAAGCCTAGATAGCCGTCTCCATTGGTTACTGTAAATAGTGACATCTCTGGTACAAAGTCTCTGTATGCTATAAGAAGAGAAAAGCTAAACTATGCCTTTGTTGATTAAACAGTAAAATCATCATCAGATCTACAAAACAAATGGTATTTATCCTCTTTTTAAAATTGTTAAAGATACTAAAGACAAAATCCTCATGAGAAGCAGACATATTCATAGTGGGTTTGTTTATAAATAAGATTGATAGAATCTACCCTGGCTGGAAGTTCTCTCAGCTGTTTGCAGGGGATGAAATGGTAACAATGTCTTAAAATATTTTGCTTTGCTTCATTTCAAAACGATAGGGAGCTCCATATGCCAACAATCCCCCCCATTCTCTTCAAGCCACACTAAATAAAATGAGACATTTAATAGTTTACTCAAAGACCAATCAAATAAAACAAAGTCAAATCCAGCTCAGAGTGTCTGAAAAACAATTTTGCAAGAATCTCGGAAATGCAACTTACAGTTCTAAATCAATACATTTCAGGGGATGAATATTTCGGAGGAGAGGGGATATTTATGTCGGGTGAAATCCTGTCACCACACTTCAGCCACAGAAAAAGACACACACCACAGCATAGCCAGGGCTCTCCTACTGTACTGGAGAGCAGGCAATGGAGACTTCACAGCCATTTGTATGCACTGGGCCACTCTACAGGAGCATGGGAATGGGACATTGGATCCAAGACTGCAGATCCATTGGACCACAAACCTGGCTATGGGAAGAAGTGGAGTGATAGCAGCCAGGACTGTGACACACCAATGCTTTGCAGCTACTTTGAGAAGTAACTCTATGCTAGCTGTCAAGTATCAGGGGGTTTTTCTACGCTAGCTGTAGTTTCGGCTCAATCCTCCAAGTTGGTGAGAAGTTCTGCAAGGCACCAAGAGACCTCAATTCCCACTGAAGTTACTGGAAACTGATGGTGCTCGCTAACTGTGTGTTCCAGCGAATTCCATCCATTTTTCAGCTCCCATTTTGTGGGTGAGGGCTAAGCCCATTTGCAAAGGTTGTTCATTCAAACCCACCATTTTCCATGCAGCCCAAGAGATGCCCAAACTTTCCCCTCCTTGGTTAAACACACTCAGCGGCAGTTCCAGGCACCAGCGCACCAAGCGCGTGCCTGGGGTGGCAAGCTGTGGGGGGCGGTCTGCCGGTCACCGTGAGGGCGGCAGTCAGGCTGCCTTTGGCGGCATGCCTGTGGGAGGTCCGCCGGTCCCGCAGTTTCGACGGCAATTCAGCCAAAGGCGCAGGACCGGTGGACCTCCTGCAGGCATGCCGCCGGATCCGCGTGACCAGTGGACCTCCCACAGGCATGCCGCCGAAAGCCGCCGTGCTTGGGGCGGCAAAATACATAGAGCCGCCCCTGAACATACTGAGATTATTATATTTCTACCCATCAGACCTCTGGTACCTGGAGGATAAACTTTGAAAGTAGAAGAATTTTAACTGTTTCTTTAACAGCTCTGAGGAGCCCTGCTATTTGAAGTCTCTGAGTAGTTAATCACTCCCTGGTGGTGGGGACGAAGCTGAGCTGAGCTAAGCAGGGAGCTCTGGTATAAAAAATCACTTGCTCGGCAAATTCAAAGGCCATGAACGGAGGCAGCTAACAGGAGAGTTTTGGACGGAGTTGAGAGAAGGCGTGTGAGAGCCTTTCCTTCCAGGTTCAGCTCTACGTCTGATTTTAAGATGACCAGTGATGGAACAGTGGTGGTGACCCACAGGAGATTTGCCACGTTTTCTTTCCTGCCAAAACAAGAAGGGACTTCCTGGTGCATGAAGTGCCAGTTGGTGGCTGTGCTGGAGGAAAACATTCTTGGACTGGAAGTGCAAATAGAGATGCTACTGAGAAGCAGAGGAGTTCCTAGACAGGTCTAGGAAGCATCCGCACCCCCAGGTTCAAGGAAGAAAGTTGCTGATCACCAAAAAGTCAGGGAAACAGGAAATCAGAGGAGGAGGCCTGGCAGTTCATAACCACCAGAGGCAAGAAATCACATCAGCATTCCTCACAGCTGGAGACAGATGAGATGAATAGACTGAGGCCACCAGAGAGATGATGACCAGGAGAAATTCCACACAGCTAGAAGTTTCCAATCAATTCCAGGTCCTCCATATGGAAACTATAGAAGTTAAACTTAAGATCCATCTGGTCCTAGGGAATGGAAAGATGTACAGGACAACCGGTACGAAAATCAAGCATATCCACAAAGAGTTCTCCAACTGTCCAAGAAAGACTGATGATCGTTGTTGGACATTTTGTACTCAGAAGAATTGAAAGATCATTCTGCAAGGGACAGATGGATAACAGGACGGTGTGCTGTCTTCCTGGAGCCAAGACACAAGACCTCACTCTAAGATTGGATAGGCTTCTGAAGTCAATGGTCAAGGAGCCATTCATGATGATTCACTTCGACACTAATGACACGGCATCATGGGACATCTCACAGATAATAGATGACTTCAGGGAACTTGGAAGTGTCCTGAAGAAGAATAAACTTGAAACAATCTTCTCTGAGATCCTTCCTGTCCCACAAGCAAAGGAAGACAGAAGGCAGAAGATTCTGGCAATGAACCACTAGCTAGATAAGTGGTGGAGGGTGGGAGATTTTGGTTTTATGGTACATTGGTCGACCTTCTACAGGGAGAGGGAGCAGTATAGTTTGAACCGCCTCCACCAGTAGAAGGGGAACCAATCTCCTCAGGGGTAGTCTGGCTAGAGTAGTCAGGAGAGCATTAAACTAACAACAACAGGGGAGAGTAAAAACAAGGGAAATATGAGCACTCATTTAGCAGAGAATCAAGATGTTGAAAACAAAATTAATGAAGGAACCCGAGGATATGAAGAGAAACAATTCTTTAATTGCCTATACACCCAGTGCTAGGAACCAGGATAACAAACAAGATTGAATTGGAATTGCTTATTTATGAGTATAAATTCAATCTAGTTGGTATTACTGAAACCTGATGGGATGGTGTGTAAGACTGGAATATTAAAATCAGTGGTTATAACCTATTTAGGAAGGATTGAGTGGGCAAAAGGGAAGTGGCACTCTATGTCAAAAATGGCATTATTGGTTTCTGAGGGCTTGTCTATACTTACCGCGCTGGTTCGGCGGCAGGCAATCGAACTTCTGGGTTCGATTTATCGCGTCTTGTCTGGACGGCGACTCCGGTAATCCTGCTCGCCGCGAGGAGTACGTGAAGTCGACGGGGGAGCCTGCCTGCCGGGTCTGGACGGCGGTAAGTTCGAACTAAGGTACGTCGACTTCAGCTACGTTATTCACGTAGCTGAAGTTGCGTACCTTAGTTTGATTTGGGGGTTTAGTGTAGACCAAGCCTGAGTCACTCATAACTCCAAAGAAAATGATCTTGAATGCCTATGAATCAATGTCCTAATGCATAAAGCACAAGATGGAGTATTAGTTGGCATTTGCTACACACCACCAAATCACACTAGGGAACAGGATGACCAGCTCCTTATGCCTCTAACCATAATGTGTAGGGGGGAAAAGCTGCGTGATCATGGGAGATTTCAATTTGAGTGACATATGCTGGAGATCTCATGCTGCCAGTATTAAAATATCCTTGGAATTTCTAAATATTATAGATGACAGTTTGCTAAATGAAAAGCTGTTGCATCCAACATGGGGGAATTCTAGATTAGATCAAATCTTAACAGATAAAGAGAAACTGATCACAGAACTAAAAATTAATCGTAGCTTAGGTACAAGCAATCATAACTTGATCATATTTACAATATGGAAGCAGAATAAAGTCCAGACCAGTAATATATATGCTTGGTGCTTTAACAGGGCCAGTTTCATAAAGTTGAAAACAATTATGAGCCAGATCAACTGAGAGGAAGAATTTAATCAGAAAAATCTAAATCATATTTGGGAATTGTTTAAGAACACTTAACTAGAGGCCCAAAAAGTCACAATCTCATAATCAAGGAAGGCCATATTGATTAAAAAATTGACCTGGTTTAGAGGGGAAGTGAAGGTAAATATAAAAAATAAAAATATATAATAATGGAAGAAAGGGAACGTTGATAGTAATGAATATAAATCAGAAGCTAGGAACTATAGAAACTGATAAAGGAAGAAAAGGAACACAAAGAGAAACATATGACCATCAGAGTTAACGACAAGGAGGAGTTTTAAGGATACTGGGAAGAACAATCCTGACAATTGTATTGGCCCATTACTGTATGGAAACAGTAGAATTATCAGTAATAATGCAGAAAGGCAGAAGTTTTCAATATTGATATCTATTCCGTATTTTTGGGGAAAATAGATGATGTAGTCTCACATGATGACGATAACACTCTTTCCATTCCAATAGTATCTCAGGAGGATGTTAAACAGCAACTACTACAGTTAAACATTTGTAAATCAGCAAGTCCAGATGACATGCATCCAAGAGTTTTAAAAGATCCGGCTAAGGAACCCACTGGATGGTTAATGCTGATTTTCAATGTCTTAGAACACGGGGAAAGTTCCAGAAGAAAGAAAATGTGGCAATATTTTAAAAGGCTAAATGGGATGACCCAGATAATGATAGGCCTTACAAATGAGGATTCATCATCAAGTGTGTGTGTTTCAAGTGGGGTCTCACAGGAATGTGTTCCTGGCCCTACACTATTTAACATTTTTTCAGTTACCTAGAAGAAAACACAAAATCATCCCTGATAAATTTGCAGATGACACAAAAATTGGAGGAGTGGTAAATAATGAAAAGGACAGGTCACTGATACAGTTTTAATACAGCTACATGTAAATGTGTAGAGCTGGAAACAAAGAATGTTGGCCATACTTACAGGATGGAGAAACTCTATCTTGGGAAGCAGTGACTCTGAAAAAGAATTGAGGGTCATGGTGGATATTTGGAGGAACATGAGCTCCCAGTGCAATGCTGTGGCCAAAAAGGCTAATGTAACCCTACAATGCATAAACAGGGGAATTCATGACGGATGTTGATAAATTGAGAGGGTTCAGAGAACAGCCACAAGAATGATTAAAGGATTAGAAAACCTGCCTTCTAGTGATAGACTCAATGACGTTAATCTATTTAGTTTAACAAAGAGAAGCTTAAGGGGTGACTTGATTACAGTCTATAAATCTCTACATGGGGAACAAATATTTAATAATGGGTTCTTCAATCTAGCAGAGAAAGGTATAGCATAATCCAATGGCTGGAAATTCAAGCTAAACAAATTCAGACTGGAAATAAGGCATACATTTTTAATATTGAGAATAATTAACCATTAGAACACTGCACCAAGGGTCGTGGTGCATTCACCCTCACTGACCATTTTAAAATCAGGATTGGATGTTTTTATAAAAGATCTGCTCTAGGAATAATTTGGGGGACATTCTCTGGCCCATGTTATGTAGGAGCTCAGGTTACATGAGCATAGAGATCCCGTCTGGCCTTGGAATCTATGAATCTATGATACTTGTTGGATTTTTTATGCCTCAGGGTGGAATTTACGTCCTCACACTACTGGACACATTTGCAGCTGGGACTTCAATCCTGTTTGCTGTTTTAATGGAGGCAATTGGAGTTTCCTGGTTTTATGGTAAGTGCTTTTCTCTTGTTTTTTGTGACGACAAAAAGTCTTGTAAAATGTTGGCTGTCACACTGAATTTTGTTTTGTTATATGCTTCAACGTATGATGCCTAGTGTATGAGCATATCCATCAATGAACTGGTGAACACTAGAAATAGGACATATATATTAACATGAGGTATTGTGAAGCAGTTTAGTCTCTAATGGCAGTTAGGCACCTAACTGTCCTTTGCGCCTTTAAGCATCAACCCAAATGATGGTGTCACCATAATTACGCATATTAACAAGGATATGATGAGCCAGGCTTGGGAGCTCTCCATAGACACTAAGGTCTGTGTGAGACTGTTCCGTAAATCCAAACAGCAATCTTTCCCAATTGATACACTTTGGTAATTCTGGGAGATTTTCAAAGGTGCAAAAGGAAGTTAGGTGCCCAACTCCTACTAAAAGTCAATGACACCTGGGAACCTAACACCTGATTGCTTGTCCCCCAAAAGGGATGCATACTGGGGGTTTGGAGGGGTGTAAGGAGCCTTCCATAAGGGCAAGGCACAGTGGGAGTTTAGGGACCACTCTGTTCATATCCTGGAGGTGCACAGCACACTCCCTTGCAGGCCAGGCTTCAGGAGATATTCTGACAGCCACCTGGAACTCCCTTCATGCCAGAGTGGCTTTGCACCAACCCCAATGCAATGATATGCCGGTGTACCCTAAAGGAGAATAATGCTCATACAAAGTATGGGTCCAATTCTGCTCTCAGATGCATGCACACAGCTTCCATTTACCCCCTGGGCAGTTGCACAAACAATATTGGAAAGCAGAATTTGGCCATTTGTATTTTCTGCTCCCTCAAGTATTATAAATGCAGGATGGGGCATTAAAAATACAGGGCAGTTATATAAGGAAGAAGAAACAGCAAAATTGATTTTTGCTTTCCAAGTGCAAAAATAATCAAACATTGGCAGCCAGCCACTGCTCATTCTCCTCCAAACCAATGTGAATGCATTTAGGTAACCTTAGTCAGAAGAACAGCAACTGTATTTAGTTTACTAATATAATGGGACACTAAATCTGGATGGACCCAGTACTTAAATGACAGGAATTTTAAAATTGGTGTAATCTTGTGGAAAATGTCCTGTGTCGTGTATGTCTGCCAAGAAACAGGTGTGTCAGTGATGAAACTGTTGGAAAGCCACTTGAAATCTAAAATAACCCTGAATGCTAATTGGATTGTAGCATCTACTATTTCTAAATGTACAACTCTTCCATCTCGTTCACTGCTTTGCTGTATACATGTGATCAGTTGTATCAAATCGTCCTTATGTAGAGAATTTACATTACGTAAACTGATTTTTTTTCTTATATATTTTGCTTTAGAAAATGAATTCTTTCCTTTAGTGGACTGGGTTTCAGATGGATAAAAGCTTCTTCCAGCTTAAACTTCTCAGGTGGTGCTTGCCACTTTTTGGTTTCAGGTGCAGAGTGTCAGTATTTTTGCCTTAGACCTTTAGACTGTGTTTCATTCTGATTTGAGAAGACACAAGGCATTATTTGTCTTAGAAAGGGCCTGAACTCCTTTTTATATTGTTGGCATGCTTTTCTATTGCTAAAATTAGAGTTTTGATTGCCTCTTGTTTGTGAGGCAGCTAGGGTGCTCCACTGTGTATCAACAATAAAATGTCACTTATTACTGTATACTAATATGATTGTGTTTATATTTGCAACATAATGATCCTGTACAATTCAGTGATGACAGAGTAGACTATTTTTGTTCCTGAAGAATGGAAATGAAAACTTAAACTGTATGTTACTTGGACTAAGAGGATCCTATGTACACCGGGCTCAGTTTTGCCAATTATTTGATAGCAATGGGACTACTTGATAGTAAACGTGAGTGAAGGTGGCAGAATCAGGCATATATTTCTTCTGTTCAGCATGTGATGCTCAATGGGTTTTTTAATTCTCACTAGCCATGGTCCCTGAAGCTTCTCATGTCTTTTCAACCCAAAGGACTAAATTTTGGGGGCTGTTAAAGATCTGGAGCCTTAAAATTCCACCTGTTCTGTAGGAGGTTGTTTCTTTTTTTAAAAAACCCTGAAACTCAATGTTTGTCCAATGCAAGGAAGAACACCAGCTGAGAAATGGAGGGAACTTTAAAGCTTCATTGGTCACTGAATCATGCTGAACACTTTGGGCAGAATTTGGTCTGTATTAGACATATCGTGCTCTACATATGTAATGGAAATGATACTCCATTTCTCTTGGGAGGGACTATAACATGTCCTGTACTTGTCCCTGTCAAAGCTGATGAAATTATAACAACTTCCTTCTCTGAATAGCCAAATGTTCAAAGAAATTCTGGATTCTCCCTGGGGATTCCATAATGTAACTTGAAATGAGTGTGGGAAACTATATTATATTATAAACCTCTGGCATGTTTTTGTCCTTAAATGATCTGCTAATGTATATTTTCAAACTATACATAATAATAATAATGGAGATATCCTATCTCCTAGAACTGGAAGGGACCTTGAAAGGTCATTGAGTCCAGCCCCCTGCCTTCACTAGCAGGACCAAGTGCTGATTTTGCCCCAGATCCCCAAGTGGCCCCCTCAAGGATTGAACTCACAACCCTGGGTTTAGCAGGCCAATGCTCAAACCACTGAGCTATCCCTCCCCCCTTACACTTACATTAGGCAGTGTAAATCATAATACAGTGTAATGGCCTGTTTTTATTCCCAACCACCTGTTCCCAAATCACCTGGTGTATCGTTGTTGTTGCGAGTTTTTCAAGATTCTCCTGCAAATAACTAATGCTCCAACTGTGGATCAAAGCTCTGAATACAACTACAATTTGCCGTGTTTTTTGTAACCTCATCTGTCATGTTTCTGGCCGACTTTTCAGACAGCATAAATGTTGAAAACATGCTTCCAAATTACTTCCCCAACGATTAGTCTGTAAACAAATGCAGCTCAGTATTGAGCTCAGATACAAGGTGCACGTAATAATTCCACTTTTCCTCTTTCAAAATACAATGCACCATCCAGGCTCCCCCTTTAATGACTTTGAGGTTACTTTGCTTATATTTAATTTCTGTTCTGCTTTCAAGCCAGTTGTGTCCCAGTTATTGAGGACACCATCTCGGAAAACTTTTTTTTTCAGTTCTGTCAAAGGCATTCTAAATATTTTGGCAATTCAGTAGACCCCTCAAACAATAATCATCTGAACAATGTGATATTAATAGTAAACCTATCTCTTTGCTCCGCCACACACTTTAGGAATATATTGACTGTCCTAAGGGTCCCATGATAATAAGTTGTACTTGGGTAAATAGTTCTTACTCATGGCAAATAGTTCTGTTTTGACAGCATCATTCAAACCATCTATCATACCTTAAGATAGTTGCCATTAAAAAGTCAATAACATTAATCAACCTCTCACGCTTTCTTCTCTATTCAGCCACCTCTTCTCTCCTCACCATAATCAGAGTTCAAGGACACAGTCAGCCAACATTCAAGCATATATTTTCCCCTAGAGACTTTATGTGACTCATCTAAGTATATACTGAGCTAGCTGTCCTGATTACTGGTGAAATGATTCTTCTTTTCCTGACAGTCATCTTATTTTCTTTTTAGAAATAGTGCTTTATAGCTGTCATTGTGTGCTTTATAAAGTTCTCAGGTATCCTTGCTCTACTGCCATTTACCTCCCTTGGCCATCATCTCATCACTTTATTTTTTTAGTTAAACTCCCAAATGGAAACTTTTGGCAAGCAAGTGATCTGAAGGGGCGATGTCCACAATTGCTGCATCTAAGGAAAGCAAAGAATGTCAAACACACAATCTTCACAATGGTAATTCTGTCCATCAGAGGTAACATAAATCTCACAAGTTATAATGCTGCTTTCTTATAAAACAATTACAGGCCCTAGATTTTAGAGGAAACTGCTTTTTAAGAGAGGTAAATGTGTCAAAGAGAGGGATGCTCATACTCCGGTTTGGCAGCTGAGGCATAAAAATAGCATTGTTTCTTTAGTGATGAAGAGTTATCTTCTATTATTAAAATGAGATTTACTGTGCTTCACAATAGCTAGGCTTGGATGAAGTCCACAAAGTAAATCATCCGAGCTCAGTCAGAATTCACTTACTTGTTAGAACTTCTCCCTTTGCTCATCACCTCTTTCCCTCCCCCCCCCCCCACCCCCATAATTGGGAAAATAGCTATTAATTTGTCTCAAGCAGCTGATAAATGTTTTTACTGACACAATAAAACCTGCTGCTCTATAAAGAACAATTTATTGCAGCCCCAGGTGCTATTTAAATCGTTGACTGATTAAATCTGGCATGGTCTTGACCACCTCTTGTTTTCTGATAGACCCCCGTTGCCTTAGTGACCCAGCAGGAACATTAGCTTAGCCCAAAGGCAAACTTGACATTTTGGCACAGACCAAAAATGTGGAAATATTTAGTTCAAGTAATACCTATGTCCATTAACTGTGAAGCTTTTGTTCCAAAGATTTTTTCCAGGGGAGGGGGAATTGGTTTGTTTTAGCAAGTAAAGATACTTTCGTTGACATTAAGTTTTCCTTCTGTTAACATAAAGGTATGCTTTGCTCGATACACGTTCTGGGAAAAGCCCCTCCCACCCCAAATTAAAATCTGTTAATTAGCATCACTGCCAGGAAAAGCTCCATGTAGGGTTTACAAGTCACAATCCCTTTCATAGAATATCAGGGTTGGAAGGGACCTCAGGAGGTCATCTAGTCCAACCCCTTGCTCAAAGCAGGACCTATCCCCAGACAGATTTTTGCCCCAGATCCCTAAATAGCCCCCTCAAGGATTGAACTTACAACGCAGGATTTAGCAGGCCAATGCTCAAACCACTGAGCTATCCCTCCTGTCATGGCATGTTTCTGTGAAGGAATAAGCTTAATATTTGTGAAAAATGAATTCCTGCTTCCATTCCTGCCTCGCATTTTCAGTTGCTTAGAATCTTCTAAAAAAAAAAAAAATCCTTTTGGGCTGAAGCTTTCCATACTTGGGCTCAACCCACAGGTGAGTTTGTTTGGAATGTTTGAGTTAAATGGATTGAGCCATTTGGATGATGGGGAGACAAATATTAGCTAGGAACTGACTTTCAACATTATACTTTTGTTCAGTCACACATCCGTTCACACATAGATACAGGAGTGCCACCGAACAGTCTGAAAAAGAGGGAGGGGAAGCAATCAAAATGGGCTAAATGTGAGTGGCATTGCAATCCCCTGTGCCAGGTCACACTGCCACTCACTCAAATTTGGCCCATCCACCATTCCATCATGCCAGCAGTGAAGGGAATCTGCCATTACACCACCCAGCTCCAGTCAGAGAGTTAGGAGGGTGTTGACCTCAGCTGGGCCCCTGGTGAGTTCAAATTCTCAAATGTGGTTGGGGGGCATGTCCCCCTTGTTTAAAAAGTGGTGGGGGACAGTGACTCTCCTTCTCCACCACTGGCACCCATGCACAGATACCAGTACAACCGTGAATGAAATACCTCTACAAACATTCATGTGAACAAAAACAGTCACAGAAATATTCATAGAAAAGCAAACACAAATGGTGCAGATGTGTTTGGAATGAATAGAAATTTGGAATTCATGAATAAATTGGGGAAAATGTTCCCCACTCTTCTCCCAACTCTAACAGAAGTGTCAATTTTGGTGGCCTCCAAACCTCTCTGAATGGCACTGGCCATGCATGCTCCCTACTGCTCCTTGCGCACCTCATGAGGGTGCCTCCTAACCACAGCAGTCCTTCCGTCTTGCGCTATTGGGTGACCACGTGGCTGCAGCACCCAGCACTGTGCAGAGTTGGTTCCATAGGGCAATTTTAAAGAGAGCTACTGTAGCATCCCCCTCCATCCTCTTCCCTCATTGCTGCTCATCTCAAGTGGTGACTCAACTGTCTGATTGAAAAATTGCTACATCTCTTATTTTTCTGTTCTCTTCCTGCTTCCTAACACCTTGCTCCCAAAGGCCTGTACATGTGACAAAGTCAATCAAGTGCTTCCAACATGACCCAGATTTTTCACATGCAAATACAAATGTCCTCCCAATGCTGTCCATATCTACACAAATAAAACCTCACCTAATATTTTTCCAAACAAAACCTATGAATACACATTCATGGGAAAATGCACAAAGAGGGTAAACAGGATTGAATTAAATCAAGATCCAATTTTAAAGATTAAGTTTGCCTGCCATCATTTGATCAAATAAGCCATTTAAAATGTGATTGACGTATATCCTCTTTGCAATTCAAAAATAACTTGAATTTGTATAAAACATAAGGTTAAAAGAGTATGGAACATGACATATTCAACATAGCAAAATGAAATAGAAGATAAGTGATTGAGATATAGTTATATATATAACTTTAGGATTCCAGATACTGAGAACTGATCATGTTACTTTTTGGATGCCTACCTCTTTCAGATAAGAGAAAACAGTTTCTCTCCAGGGCCAATGGTCTACACAGGGGTTTATGTAGGATTTGAGAGGTCTCTGGGCCTCATGCTGGCCCTCGGCACCGGGATGATTTACGCCCTAAACCTATAATGAAGCCATAAGCAAATCACACAGCAGAGGATTGTGCAGGAGCATCTGCAGTGTATGAAATTTCATCCTGACTAAATACAGTGGTCTTTATGCAGTTGAGATGAAAGCATATTGCTATGTTAAAGGATAATTTTCAGTTACAGCTGGGATCTATTTGTCATATTTTTTACTAAGCTGTTCTTTTATGCCTATTAATTTGATTGACATGTCCAGAACAATTATTTATGCAAGAACCATGCCAACAGTCATCAGTGGAGTAACAAAACATTAGTGTGGACACACTGATAAAACAGCTTTGCTGTTTACGTATTTCAGAGATTACACTGAAATTCTCTTTAGCACTAATGTATTTATTTAGGGTCTTTGGTCATAAAACTTAAGTGCATCATAGCTGCTTTCCCAGTGAGAAACAGAGATGAAGTTCACGCTGGCAGTCATGTATTAAAAGTGATACAGATTCTCTCAACTGGTGATTAAACCAAATGTTGGGTTCAGGGCCGGTGCAAGGAAGTTTCGCGCCCTAGGTGAAACTTCCACCTTGCGCCCCCCCCCAGCCCTGCAGCAGCTCCCCGCCCCCCATCCGCCCTGAGGCGCCCCCCCTGCTGCAGCTTCCCACCCCCCGGGGAGCCGTGCGGCAGCTCCCCACCCCAGCTCACCTCTGCTCCGCCTCCTCCCTGAGCACACCGCCCCCGCTCTAATTCTCCTCCCCTCCCAGGCTTGCAGCGCCAAACAGCTGATTGGCGCTACAAGCCTGGGAGGCAGGAGAAGTGGAGCGGCGACCGCCGCTTGGGGAGGGGGCGTAGGAACGCTGTAAAAAAAATTGGGGGCACCGCTTTTTGGCGCCCCTAAATCTTGGCGCCCTAGGCAATCGCCTAGTTTGCCTTAATGGTAGCACCGGTCCTGGTTGGGTTTATAATACCAAATCCTGCTCATGATTGCAACAGCCACCACTATGTAGGGTTCTCCCCCTCCCCCATGTGCCACGTTATAGAAGCACAAATGAAATTGGGTAAGTGGCTTTCAAGAAACATGAAGAAAGCGAGCAATATATATTGATAAATCTAGATAGATATGCATGCCTGCTATGGAGGTCCCTTTTCAGAGCTGTTATTTGAAAACAAAAAAAAAGAAACATGTTGTTTGAAGGCTACTTTTAGAGGACTTAAATGATTTAATTTGTCTTTTCAGTAGAAATGGAATTCTGCGTTGTCCTTTGCTTTGCAAAGGGAAGTTCTCTAAGCTTGGAGGTATTTTTAATATTATTTCTGAGGGGTTTTTAACCAAAGTATCTTTGTCACGTACTTCATGCTTGAACTGGGGGGCTAGTGGAAGAAAGAGTCCACACATATTCTTTTCAATTCAATTTGATTGTATTTGTGATGCTTTCTGTGAACTTTAAAGCACCAGAATTTTGATTAGTGTGTTTACTCTAAGGGTGAAATTCATCCCGTTGCAGAGAGCCTGTCATGATAGTGTGCTTTGTTTTGGGTGATTTTCACCCTGTCTCTGTATTATGATTAGGGAAATGTGAACCTCAAAGAGGTTCAGGGGGTCTGTTCAGATAAGCAGCCGAAAGTTCAAATACTTCTGACCATCTTGGGTCTGCAAGACTGGGTGAAAATCTCACAAGTACAGGCACTCCCATTAGATTCCCTGAACTTTCTGCTTGCTGGACCAAAAGTACCATGTCAGTAGCACCTTTCTCCATTTCATGTGGCTTTCTGCAGCACTCCAGTCTTGTCCCTGGAAACGAGGAGGTCATGTACAAAACTGAAATGTAATTTTTAAAATTGAGAACCAAAATTTTCTGTGACCAATAAATACAGTGGGTGTTTGGTTCAAGTTTTGAGCAAGAACAGGAATGTGGAGAGAAGCTGGCAAACAGAAACAGACAAGAGAAATAAAGGAGAAAGAAGGGTGTTTAGTGGGAGGATGCCCCTTTCAACCCATGGTTTTATAAGGCCGAGTCCTTGTAAAGACTTCCTTGGCTTCAGGAGGATTTAGATGGGGTCCATAATGCTTCTGCTGTATTTATATTCACATGCCACTGCAAACATAGCTATACCTATCCCATATCATAACTGCCCTGGCTTGTGCTCCTTGTTCTTCAATTCCACCTCCATTTTCACTGTCCTTACTGGTGCCAAATTACATAGCATCCAGAAGGATGCCCAGTTGTGACAGTCTAGGATATGTTTTCTCCCTACACGATTGTAGTGCTGCTTTTTCATTTGTCCTGCTATTATTGTCACTAGCTGTTGCGCTGCCTGTGCCAAGTGTGAACAGAACATATCACTGAGTACCTACGGCATCTGCATGTCCTGGCATGTCACCGTACTGCTTCGGAAGGCACTTTCACTCTTGTATGAATATTGTGCCTACAGGGTGTGGTGTATTCTCCACCTTTGGTGGCCTGCCACAGGCTAACAATTTGATACAGTTAAATATCTAAATTAATTTGATTAATCTAAATGGATATTAAATTTCCTTCCAAAAAAATAAAATCCAATTAAATGAATAAATAGTTCTCAGAACTCAGTTTTACACAAAATCCAAACCATACCCTGGTTCTCCCAGCACAATTGGGTAATAACTTTTTTCTGGTAAATGACTTGTGTAGGCCATGGTTTACACTGGCTATCCCAATCTCCAGATGGGCCAAAAGCTAGTTAGTGGGAGTTTTGTCACTGACGCCAGAGAGAGCAGAGTTTGATCCTAAAAGACAAGGCAATTAACTGTAGCATGTATCATCACCACTTACATTTAAAGTATATGACTCTTTACTTCCAAAGATTTCAGAAGCACTTCATAAACTTTACTAATTTATGTTTATAGAACCTACACACTTTGTTGTCAGGGTTGCAAAAGGTTGTTGAGGGTGTATACATCACCCACAGTAACATACAGTGGCATGCAGCCATTGATCAACAGTACAAATCAAGATTCAAAGAATTTAGGATAGGAAGTTAAGAAGAATACTTTACCTAACTGAACTGGGCAGAATTAGGAATGTCAAATGTTAAAGTCACATGATTAAAATGGGGGAGAAGATTTTATATATGACCATTTAAAATGTTAAAAATAAAAGCAAACTTTACAGAGAGGATAGTCAGCACAGGTTTGCAGAGTTAGTTTGAGACTGTCAGCGTATGAATAGAAATAAAAGAATAAAGAAGTATGTATTGTAACTGCACTAAAGTGGCTAGAGTGTTTTGCTGAAAAGGAATGGATTACTCCTGAGCTTAAAGTTAAGCACATGCTCAAGTATTTTGCTGAACTGGGGCCTTTAAATTGCACATTTCTAAAGCACTAAGCAGCAGTATTGTCTAATGGACTATGAGCCTGATTCTCAATTGCTTTTCTGACAATGTAAAGAGACACTGCTGTAAATGAGAATCAGCTTCTACAAAATTTTAAAGCCAGCATATCAGAGTTAAACAAGTTTAATAAAATATGAGAAACGGTGCAAACAGGTGGGCTGAATCCTGTAGCTACACAGAAACATACCATAGAAAAAAAAGTCCTTCTATATGTTAAAGATTGTAGGTTAAGAATATCAAGGATTTGGTATGTTCTTCATATCGACAGTGATGAAGCAGAGCTGGACTGCTATATTGAAACTGCAGTGGGGGATGTGGGGAACAAAGTCCCTTTATTTTCAGAGTTGCATAGTCATATATAATATGATCAAAAAGACTTTAGTCACAAAATGCTATGCTAATCTAACCATTCGGGGGGAAAGAATGCGTTAAATGTGGGTACTGAAGCAAAATTATGCAAGTCAACTGGTTCCATTTGAATTGGTCCCTAAGAATAGGCATTAGTACTGTGGTAACACCTTTCAACTCTCGTAAACAAGTTCCTATGAGAAAAAGCCTTCAAAGTTATGGCTCTTTGCCCATTAGCTTTGGGATGAAAAAACATACTTCTCCAGTATATTAATACTTGGAGGTTCAGTACGTCTACGTGAGCGTGACACTGGTCAAAGAGAAATATTGAGCACTGAGCCAAGAGCCCTTTTTTCTCTTGGAGATTTCTCTAATTACTTTATTTGTGTTGTCTCTAGGCTTACAAGCAAGGAATCTTTTTTTATGTATGTGTTTGTTTATTTTACGGTGGTTCTGACCAGGAAATTTTTTCCAAGCTATCACAGCAGCAGTGGTCATGTAATTATAAACTGATGTGGGAAAATAGTCTTGGCACAGATTAAACTTTTGCAAAGTGATCTCTCCTATTGGGAAATGCTACCAGGAGAAATTCAATTCAAAGATTTCAACAACAGATACAAAGCCGGGGCTTGGGGGGAGAAATTAGCAATCTAATCATATGGAAGGTAGACATTTTACAATTATTTTGCATAACAAATTAAAACTGCCAGTTAATACATACATTTATGTTCTAATAAAATATTATGGGTGGAAAGTAAGTATTTCCAGTCAGGAATTAAGTTCAAGAAAGGTCCAATGAATATGAGTTAGCATGATTTCTATCATTTTTTCTTCCGCATACCGAGCTTCCTACAATTAGACATATATTTATCAGTTTGAGACTAGCTGCAATACATTTGACCCCTGTAGACTCTCAGAACCTTCAGCTAGTGCAGACTATGGTAGCCTACTGCAGACTCCCACAGGAAGGACCTCATGCCTACACACTGGTTCCCAACTTGTTCAGCGGTGAAATTCATGGTGTTGGTTTAGAAGCCCTATAGAGCTCTTTAGGGTTTAAGTCCTGCCTACTTGAAAAAACCCCCACATCCCTTTCCTCACTCATTGCCACAGAACATGATATGTGCGGAGGTACTCACACTAACAGACCTCTAGTTTAAATGAGCAGTGGCTGGAGGCAGGATGTTTCCCATGAGAGGTTCTCATCTCTGGAACAAATGTCCATCCTTGGTCCCACAGAGCCTGACACCCTTCACTTAAAGAACATGCTACAAAAATGTTTATTTTCCCAGGCTTCGGAGAAAGGGACAAGTTGAGGACGGTGTAAGTGAGGTAAACGATGGGTGCTTGCCCAGATAGGTTAGGTGGCTCCAGAAATTTTGATTTTTATGACTTCCACGGCTGCTTATGTCTATATATCAAATATATATACACGAGAATTTAGGTGCATTATCTAAAAGGAAATACATGAAAATAATCACATTTCATCCTTGGCTTTATGTTCCTGGTGAGATATGGCCTTTAAGGGCCTGATTCTCCTCTCACACCAGTTTCACACTGGCACTAATTGGCAACCATGATGCTATTTCAGCAGAGATTCCAAAGACTGAGTCGCAATGGAAGCTGAACTATACTCTGATCCTAGTCCTAGCCCAAATAACACTTTTTGATAGGTGCCTTAGAAAGACACCTATCCTAGTCCTAGCCCAAATAACACTTTTTGATAGGTGCCTTAGGTGGAAAGACATGGGGGCTTCCGCCAGTTCACTGATAGGACAGTGGGAGGAAACTTGTACTGCCACTGTGTATACTGTGTCTGGTCACACACAGAGGATTCTAGCTTTTAGTGCTGTAATATGTACTATGCGAGCACACACACACACGAATAATAATAATAAGAAGAAACGAATAAGGTATTGAGAACCTTAGCTATCTGATGGTTTAGAGGAACACCTAACTGCTTCAATGATAGTTTGGTTAATTTGAGAGAGTCTGTCTGCTATGCTTCTCTCCTCTCTAGTCAATGTCAGTTGCATATAAGTCTGTTCTGCTTCTCATTTTCATGCATCCCTCTTTCCACAGAGCACAGTAACAACCATTGGATGTAGCTAACTTTCAGCTACAGTTTTTAAGTGGTGTTTGGTTAAATAAGGTTCGGCTCACAATGAAAGTAATAGGCTCATGTATTTACAACTGCTAATGCAAATTTATAAATGCTAATCAAGTGACCAAGGTGAGTCTACCATGTTTATAAAAACATGTTCTATGTCATTCATTTAGCATGGCAAGTTTGATTATAATTATTTAGAGTCTGATCTTGCAGTCTCATCAAGCAAACCCTCTGCCCCCAGCTGCCCAATGATTTCAACAATCAAAACTCCCAACAGTTTCCTATAATTGCTGCTTTTTACTTTACACATGTGGACATGTCATTTATCTTCTAATGTATCTTCTGTGTCAGCAGTATTAATTTAGGATATATTGACAATGTGTACAGAGATAATAGTTTTTAGAAAAAATATTTGGTATTATTGAGTAGTTTCCTGCAATGCTTTGGGAAATCTAGACCAGGGCATTGTAGCCTTCCTGTTATGCTCATTAATGACCTGGGAAAGGGGGTGAACAGTGAAGTTTGCAGATGCTACAAAATTATTCAAGCTATTTAATTCCAAACCAGATAGCGAAGAATTACACAGGGATCTCACAAAACTGGGTGACTGGGCAACAAAAGGGAAGATGAAATTCAACATTGATATGCGCAAAGTAATGCACAGTGGAAAAAACAACCCTAACTATACACATACAACGATGGGGTCTAAATACACTGTTATCACCCAGGAAAGAGATCTTGGCATCACTGTGGCTAGTTCTCTGAAAACATCAGCTCAGTGCACAGCAGCAGTCAAAAAGGCCAACAGTATATTAGGAGGTCGTAGGAAATGGATAGAAAATAAGACAGAAAATAGCATAATGCCACTCTATAACTATGATGTGTCCCCCCTTGGTGGACAATTCTGGTTGCCCCATCTCAAAAAATGTGTAGTGGAACTGGAAAAGGTTCAGAGAAGGGCAACAAAGAGTATCAAGGGTATGGAAAGGCTTCCATAGGAAGAGATACTAAAACGCTTCGGGCTGGGCAGCTTAGAAAAGAGATGACCAAGGGGGGATATGATCAAAGTCTATACACTCATGAATGGTATGGAAAAAGTGAATAGAGAAGTGTTTTTACCCCCTTCTCATGATACAACCGCCAGGGGTCACCTGATGAAATTAATAGGCAGCAGGTTTAATACAAACAAGAGAAAGAACTTTTTCACATAATGCACAACTCAGCTGTGGAAGTCGTTGCCATGGAATGTTGTGATGGCCAAAAGTATAACTGGTTTCAAAAAAGAACTGGGTAAATTCATAGGTGATAGGCCCAGCAATGGCTATGAGCCAAGCTGGTGAAGGAAACACCACCATGCTCGGGGAAACCCTAAACTAAAGCCCTGCACGGGACTATTCTTTAATCCTACTCCCACTTGCACCTGCTATATGGCAGTGGGTCCTGTGGAACTCACAGGATCCCAGACTCACTGCAGGGTTCTACACTAGTCCTGTGTAGGTCTCTACCCTAAACCTCTGACTATCAGAAGCTGGGAGTGGAAGACAGGAGTGGATCACTCCATAATTGCCCTGGTCTGTACAATCCCCCTGAACCTCTAGCATGGAGACAGGATATTGGGCAAGATGGACCATGGTGTGATCCAGTGTAGTGGCTTATATTCTTATGTTATGGCACACATCTAAACTGAAAGATAAGCACCTAGACAGATTCTAGAGAAGGTTACTGAAAGATGAAACGGCATGCATTACAAAGACAATGTGTATTTCTTCACACTGCGCTGAAAAAAGTGGAACTGGTAGCTCCTCTGAAGAGTTACAAATATGTGGATTTACTTTACAATCAGCGCCTTATTTATTTGTGGGTTTTTGTATACGAGTATGAGTGAGTTGTGTAATTTGACTACAAGTAGAATAGCCCACAGCCATAATAAAAAAAGCATCTGTATTCATTTTGCCATTTCAATGTTTGAAATGTGTTGTGGCTTAAGTGAAAATGAAGCTCAACATGTCTTTCTCAGGTTTCAGAGTGGTAGCCGTGTTAGTCTGTATCAGCAAAAAGAACAAGGAGTACTTGTGGCACCTTAGAGACTAACAAATTTATCTGGGCATAGAAACCCACTTCATCAGATGCATGCAGTGGAAAATACAGTAGAAAGATATATATATATATATATATATATACACACACACACACAGAGAGAACATAGAAAAAATGGGGGTTGCCATACTAACTCTAACAATTATAACATTCAAAAACCAGTCGGAGAACACTTCAACCTCCCTGGTCACTATTACAGACCTAAAAGTCACAATTCTTCAACAAAAAAATTTCAAAAACAGACTCCAACGAGAAACTGCAGAACTGGAATTAATTTGCAAACTGGACACCATTAAATTAGGCTTGAATAAAGTCATTACATAAACTAAAAACTGTTTCTCCATGCTAATTTTTCCCCTACTGCTACTCACACCTTCTTATCAACTGTTTGAAATGGGCCATCCTGATTATCACTACAAAAGTTTTTTTTTCTCCTGCTAATAATATCCCACCTTAATTGATTATTCTTGTTAGAGTTGGTATGGCAACCCCCATTTTTTCATGTTCTCTGTATATCTATCTATCTATCTATCTTCCTACTGTATTTTCCACTGCATGCATCTGATGAAGTGGGTTTTAGCCCACGAAAGCTTATGCCCAAATAAATTTATGTCTTTCTCAGTAGTCGTGGGATTTACAATTAAAGTATCATGTGAATAGACAATTAGAGAGAAACCCCAGCCCCTTTGAACTCAATTTCAAAATTCCTGTTAGCTAAAATGGGGTCAGGATTTCATCCTTACATTATTTCTGGTTTGGAAGTAACTCACTTATATTTTTCTGAGACTACAAATAACAAATATGTTTGGTTTTTTGCCACTGTCTACTCATTTTTGCCAACTTGAAGTCTGTGTCTCTTCTGTTTGTGTTTAACTTGCAGGTGTGGACAGATTCAGTGAAGACATCCAGCAAATGATGGGCTTCAAACCGGGCCTCTACTGGCGACTGTGTTGGAAATTTGTTAGCCCTGCTTTTTTATTGGTAAGAGATGATTTATTTATTTATTTTGTCATGGAAAGAACAGTATGAGGAGGCTCCCTACCAGCTTATTCATACTAAAAGCAAGATATTAAGCAAATTCATAACATTACTCATCAGGGCCTACGCTACATGTTTTGTTGCCCAGGGCAGTATAGATTTTCAGTGCTACCCAAACAGCTGAGCAGTACAAAACAAATACTCTGCCCACCCAATTTTGATGCAGACACACACCCTGGATGTTAAATTTGGCATCCCCAGAACCAGGTGTCCAGAGCAACTTTCCTGATTACTGGACCCTAAGGCTGGCCCTGTTACTCGCGGTTATCCCCAATGTTGTCAGCCAGGATAGCAGAAGCCATTTTGACTCATTTTCACATTTGGAGAGGCTGCATTTTGGGTGAAATTTGTCAGACAGGGAAAAAAAATGGTTAGTGGTCAAGACCACCAAATCAGTTGTAGGCATCACTTGTAGCCCCTTCTCTCCAAACTGGTTTAGGAGATAGTGACTCTGCTTGGTAACCCAGATGGTGGGAATGCTCTCCCTATCCAAGACACTGTGAATGTGTGTGTGTTGAAGGAAGGAGAGGTACAGTCCTCAAATTCTTTTTTTGTGAACACCAGTTAGGAGCTAGAGGTTAACTGTATGGTATTGAAAGGCCATTTGGCCTGGAAGGGTCCTCAACTGGTTCAACTAAACATTTTAATCCTTTGAGGTTTCTCCATCATCAGATCTGTATGTAGATCTATTGGCTATATTGAAGTTGGCTTGGAGAGCTAGTGTGTGTATGATGGTATGTGTTTATATTAACGCTGAGGTTTACATATTTCTCATTTTACACCTCTACCCCGATATAACGCTGTCCTCAGGAGCCAAAAAATCTTACCGCGTTATAGGTGAAACCGCGTTATATCGAACTTGCTTTGATCCACCGGAGTGCGCAGCCCCGCCCCCTCCCAGAGCGCTGCTTTACCGCGTTATATCAGAATTCGTGTTATATCGGGTCGCGTTATATCAGGATAGAGGTGTATTCTCCTCTGATCACTGTACAGACTATAAGGCTGATGAATGCTTGGTGTCTTATTGGGTTATAGGTCAAGTTAATGTCCTGTCTTACCAAAAACAGCCATTATGCCCCCAGCTTCAAATTCACTTCCTGCGTTTCAGCTGCCATGAATTCCATTTTATAATCACACCCCTCTTAGGCTGACTTCCTTCTTGGGAACGCGAATGGTAGCGGGAGGGAAGGAAAGGAAATCTAAAGTGTCAGGACCCGTGCTCCTGAAGAGAACTCCACTGGAAATGAAGTAGAGGCCTAGACTACCCAGCTACCTGCATTATCTGACACATGACTCTATTGCAGGCAATCATCCTCTTGTACAGTACAACTAAAGTTCCTGGTTGTTCAAGTCCTCAGTCCTGTAGAGTCAGAAATTCCACTGCAGCAGGATATGCGCTTCTACCTGTTCCCATTTACTTACAGCTTAATGCAAACAAGCATATATACACACATGAGTTTCAGTCGGTGATTCAAAAAGTGACAGAGCTGTAGTAATCTGTCAAACCAAAGTGTCTTTCAAGGCTACCCCACACCAAACATGGGGATCTCAATACTTATATTTAAGAATCCTTGTCCCTCGGAATCCAGACAGCATAAAAGAGATTCAGGCTATGTGTAAACTATAGATTACTGAGGTATAATTTAGGTCACTCAGGGGTGTGAATAATCCACACCCCTGAGCAGCATAAGTTTATACCAACCTAAGCACTGGCACAGACAGCACTATGTCAGCAGGAGAGCTACCACCTCTCGCAGAGGCAGGAGTTATTAGGCCAATGGGAAAGCTCTTCACTGCTTGGTTTAGAGCATCTTCACCAGAAGTGGTGCAGCTGCATCGGTGTAGACATAACCTCAGTTTCCCCTTGTCAGGGGTTTTTATCCCCTCCACTACAGAGTCCAAAGCTGATGGGATGAGTTCATGAGTAGGTCTGTCCTTCCTGGAGGGAGTGAGGAATGCAGTCAACACAGCCTCCGTCCTTTGATGCTACACAATGCCTCATTTGCCTTCAATGGGTCATCTGATTGTATTCAGGATGAGCATTTTCCCTTAATTAATGCTTCTTTTCCTGTGCAGTGAGTTACACAATTACAGAGGTTTACAATGCAAACACTCAATATAACTTTATACCACAAGCTATAGGGGTTATAAGTGAGATCAATAATGCAGGGTCCTACAAGCATTATATAAAGTCTAACACTAAATACATTTTTATCAACTTAACATCTAATATCTATTCTGATAATGCTAACACACAAGTAAGCAAGGCTGGTTTCCAGCTATGCATTTGTAAGTGTTCAATAAAGTCTGGGGCCTTGGCATGAGCTGCACCTGGTCCGCCTTCATCATACGATGGTACATTTCCACCTCCTTTTGACCAGTTGTGCCTCTGGAAGCATGTTTGATATGAGGGTGAGAGAATCTGTGGGGGCTTTTTCCCCTCCCTGTCTCCTCTCCATAAGCCCAAGATGGTAGTTGTCCTAGTACTTTTGTACAAAATTTTGAATGTATAAAATGACAGCTTCAAATTTGTTAGTATTATCTGCAAACTGATCTGTATAATGTTTTGGGCATTTGCAGTTTCAGGGAAGTTCAATTCTGAGGACTTAAAAACTACACAAAATGACTAGTCAAAGCCAGAGAGAGAAACTTCCTGGAAGAAATGTCACCAGTTTTGCCCAATTTTGATCAAAACCATTAGCTGCAATAATACTTTGTATATATGGCTAGGTCTACACTACCCGCCTGAATCGGCGGGTAGAAATCGACCTCTCAGGGATCGATTTATCGCGTCCCATCGGGACGTGACAATCGATCCCCGAATCGGCGCTCTAACTCCACCAGCGGAGGTGGTAGTAAGCGCCGCCGACAAAAAGCCGCAGAAGTAGATTTTGCCGCCGTCCTCACAACGGGGTAAGTCAGCTGTGATACGTCGAATTCAGCTACGCTATTCACGTAGCTGAATTTGCGTATCTTAAATCGACTCCCCCCTGTAGTGTAGATGTACCCTATTATGCATCACTTTCCATCCAAGGATCTCAATGTTCTTTACACAAAACTAATTAAGGCTCCCACAACACCCTTGGCACAAGTACATATTATCTTTGTTATCCAGATAGAGAGATGGAGGCAGCGAGTGTTTATATCACATTCCCTGGATCTCAGAGAATGTCTGTGATAAAGCTGGGGAGAGAACCAAAATCTCCTGACTCTCATTCCCTGATTTTTAACCACAATATCTTTCATTTAAAGGTGAAATTGCTACTCTCAATCAGTGACTAATGTTACGAATGAAGTCAGAGATGTTACCAAAAAAAACAAAAACGACAAAAAGGCTAAAGCTAACTCTACCCAGTTACTGGAGATTAAAGAAAATGCTGCATGTACTGTCTGGAAGGAATTATATGATTACAGATGGAAACTGAATCTGAGTTACCTTTGTTTATTCTGGATCCTCTGCCCATCACTGGTTGTGATTCTGTGCTTCCATTTCAAGGATAAATACACCTCTACCCCGATATAACGCTGTCCTCGGGAGCCAAAAAAATCTTACTGCGTTACAGGTGAAACCGCGTTATATCGAACTTGCTTTGATCTGCCGGAGTGCGCAGCCCCACCCCCGCGGAGCAGTGCTTTACCGCGTTATATCCGAATTCATGTTTTATCAGGTCGTGTTATATCGGGGTAGAGGTGTATGTCTCATTATGACTTCAGTGATGCCCAGCAGATGTCAATCAAATTGGTTTAAAAAATAACCAAAAGAACAACCCTTTCCTCCCCACAACGAAATCTATAGAGTAATCAGGTACATGATTCCAGCTGTTGCCAGAGTATACAGAACTGCAGTTGCCCTCCATAAGGAACGAAACATAGGAATTGCCATACTGGGTCAAACCAAATCTAGCATCTAGTCCAATATTCTCTCTCTAACAACAGTCAATATCAGATGCTTCAGTGGAAGATGTAAAACTCCTGAAATACAATTTTGCAATAGCTTGTCCAAGGGGAGAAATGTTTCCTCGTAGCTATTGGGGCTTTGGTGTTTATCTTTTGATGAGTAACGCCATTGACTATAATTGAGTTCAACTTTTGATAGGCAAATGCTTAGTGCAAAAAGGTGAAACATAACTGGTAAAAGCAGTATCCAATATGTTTCCTATTGATATTTCATTGATGGAGTTCAAAAGTGTAATACACACAGTACAAAGTGAAACTATTTAATGATTATACCACTGAAACGATCATATTTGTAACATTCAGAGCAAAATGTACAAATGCAGTTTTCCAATCAACTTAATCTCAACACAAATAACATGCTGCCAATTAAGGTCCCACCCCAAAATGTAAGATAAATAACTCAATATGGAGTGGTGATGTTTATACCTAATGTTTTAGGCAAATAAATATTTTGGGGGGGAGGGTTTATTCAGTGCTAAATTTCGCTCAGCCATCATTAAACTAATATGTGTCAACTAAGCACATAACTTCTTGAGGTGCTACCATTTATGTATGTGCTTATTTTTGAATAGTAAAACCACAACAATATGCACAAGAATGTGACTACATATAAAATTTTACAACTATTTGTTATATATGTACTAAAGAACATAATTCAGTTATTAATGTATTTTGTTTTTTGGAGGGTATGAAGATCACAAATGTGGACTAACGCATTAGAATATGTAGGGTGCAATTACTCCAAATGGTTAGCTGTGTGACATAGAGAGGAGACACATTAAATATAGCTTGTAAGCCTTCTGACGTGTATTAGGGAAAATAAACAGACGTTTCATTACATTTGAGGATTTTTTCTCCCTGAAATATGAAGGTAGCATTTGGTAGTTTTATGTAAAGGTTAGAGTTGGAACTAAACTGCAGTTTTATATTGGGTATTTATACATTCACTCCAGGTTATTTGTAGATCAAAAGGTCATGGTGAATATATGGAGATTTTGACATCATTGTGACCTAGGATATTTTCTGTTGCATTAAAGTTTATGCTTTCAATTTAAAATTGAAAGCAGTAGCGATCTGCCAAATAGCTACATCAAATCTGGATCAGATATCGTCTCAAAGTTGAAAACTAGGTATCAAACAGTTAATGACACAAGGCATTCTTATCGAGACATATTTATGATGGGATACACCAATACATTTTTAAAAGGGAAAACATTTTAATAGCATACTTAGCATCCGATAACATCCAATCAGTAACGAGTCAATGAAGCATACACTGAAGTCAGTCAGTCGTACTTTATATTAATGTTCCATTTGTAGGTGTTTTATAGAAGGTTAATGAATGATCAAAAGATGTTATAAATATGTTACAGACATGAGGACTGTATGTTGAAGATGATTATAACCACATCAGTAGAAGCTATATAGAGATGGTTATAAATCATTGTTACATAACCTACCTATTGACCTGTTAAATGCTCTTACAATTGATTAACCATTTAGTAGCCCTTTAAACACTAGTTATAAATATAAACTTAGTATAAATTGTGACCCTCAAGGATAGATCCTGCAACCAAATCCACACAAATTTTTGGATCCCAGATCCCAATCAACAATAGTTTGAATGAAAATGCTGGATCTAGCTTTCTTGTGTACCACACTCCCTGCAACCCAACTTCTGAGAATGGGAAGCCAAGTTCTGGATTCAATTTTACAGAACAAACCTAGCTGTAGGGAAGTAAATGAAAGATGTTCTAATCGTGTTTTCCTGGCTACCAGGAATTTTGGGTATTTGGGATGTAACCTCAGCTCTATTTTTAATCACACAATTGCTCACAGATGTCTGTGTGTAGGATGTGGGATGCAGCATAATGGTCACTGTCTTTCCAAATAAGCTTATTCTGGTATAAATATGTTACCAATCGTTCTCTAAATTACTTGGTGATGAACTACATGGTCAGGGTTAGATAACTACCCACCTTCAGTGTAGGTAGGTGATAATTGGAAAGCGAATTAAAAAAGAATTGCTAATCTCTCTTAAAGTATATGCTTTAATATCTACTGTAAACATGAAAATATGTACCTTTCTGGATCAGTGGATGCTGCATCCTCTAGCCATGCATACAGTCCTAGAAGACCTCCAGAATTAAAGTCCAATATTGTCAATCATTGACTGAGTGTAACTACTATATACAGATACTTTCTAATATCTGTGGGGAGAGTACACACATTTTAGAGAACATTGAGTAGCTTGATTCTAATAGTCTGTTTTTTTTCAGGTGTCTTAAAAGGTTATATGGACACTGTAAGCATGATTTATTAGGGGAAAAACATAGTCCATACAATTTTTTAACCTATATTTTGTCTCCATTATAAATTGTGAAAAAGCAATGGAAATGCTTTTTGTTGTTATTTGTTTTAAACCAGAGGGAAAATCTGAATTGAAAAGATGTAGCAGAATTAGAGGGGGCTCAGAGACAGTGAGAAAAGAGTGGAATTGTTTAATTTACCGGATATTAATAAGAGGAGCTATAAATTATACAGTATAATGAATGGCACAGAGAAGGTAGATCAGGAACTTCTGTTAGCCGTCTCTTATAATAAAAGAACAAGACAACAAATACAAAGCTGATTAAGGAAATAGTTTTTTTAACACAACGTACCCTGTGGAACTCATTGCCACATGAGATCAATGAGGCTAAGAACTTTGCAGGATTCAAATATTATTGAATAATAATAATTAATAAATTATAAAATAAATATAACTATTATTAGAATAGTTAAATATTTAATTTTAAAAGAATTTTGGAAGGGATGTAAACCTGCATGCTTCACAACATAAACCAGCCTCTAACAAGTGGTTTTTAAGAGAAAATTTTACCTGGGGAAAGGTTACCCCATAATTGCCTAGTGCAGGGGTCCTTCACTTTCCTCAGAAGCATTTGGTACTGACCACTGTCCAGGATAATGGATTAGAAGGCTCCCTGTTCTAATTTAGTATAGCAATTCCTATGTTCCTAAATATAAACAGGTCTTTCCATAGGATACTAGATCAAACATTTATCTTAGGAGTTTTAGATATCCACATATCTATGTTAGCATTAGAAAGTCTCTTGTTGAAACATTATCCCCACATTTCTCACAGCTATTGAATGCCAGCCAAAAACATCACTAGATGAACCAACATTTGTGAGTATATAGCATTTCTGGCATTCTTGCTGATTTGAAAAAGCTATCTCAGTAGCCTTTGACATTCTAGGCCTGGTCTACACTAGAAAATTACTTTGGCTTAACTACACACCCCTGAACGGCGTAGTTAAACCGACCTAAGTCCCTGTGTAAACAGCATTAAGTTGACGGAAGAATTCTTCTGTTGACCTAGCTACGAACTCTTGGGGAGGTGGATTACCTATGATGGTGGGAGAACCCCTCGCATCAGCGTAGGTAGTGTCTACACTGAAGTGCTTCTGTAGCCCTTCAAGTGTAGAGAACCCCTCAGTCGCTGAACATTTTAATCTGAAGTAGTTGCATGGCCCAAGGTGGAATAGCCAGGGGGACAAAAAGAAATTACCAATGTACTTTGCATATTGAGATTATGTACACATACTGATAGTCATCCAATTTATCTTCTGACAAATACAACATTTAAAGACATTTCTGGTGACTGATTCTATTGGTATTGTACTACAATATCTCTAACAAAACTCAAACATATTATATTGAATCAATAAGTGATTCAGAATATTTCTAGCCGGCATTGTATTATAAATCTAATGTTCTTTCAATAGGACACACAATCCAAGGAAGATACATTTTGATGGGCATAAGAGTGGCTGAGTTTTTCAATTTTTCAGTAGCTCATGTCCAACATGGAGCAGCAGCTAGAAAAAAAAATACCCTCAAGCATCTTATTTGTTTAAGTGGGATAGAAAGTGCTGCTGTACATTGAGAGAGTGGAACATCTGGCCAAGCTGTCCCAAAAATCTTTAGCCAGAAGAGCTTTTTTCCCCACCAAGGCTTTTTTCCTAGAGTAATGGTTTTCCTGACCCACAAACATTTTCAAAATTTCAAAAACTGTCCCACTCCATATCCACATCAGGATGAAACTAGAAACCTTTCCATTTTTGTCATAAAATAAAACCAACACACACCGAATCCAATCTGAGACTAGTCAATAATAGCAAATAGCCTGGTGGTGAGAGCACTCATATGTGGTGTGGGAGGCCCAAGCTCAAGTCCCTGCTCTGCCTGGATTGGAGCAGAGACTTGAATCTGGGTTTCCCACATCCATGCTGTAACCACTGGGCTAATGGCAATTCTGGGGACACACACTTGAGAAACCTTTCGAATGATATAAACTGAGTATGGCACACTTTAAATGGATTAAAAACTGACTAACTGATAGGTCTCACAATGTAATTGTAAATGGGAAACTATTGAGTGGCTGTGTTTCCAGTGGTTTCCCATAGGGATTAGCTCTTGACCCAGTGTTTAACATTTTTATCAATGTCCAGTAAGAAAACATAAAATCATCACAGTTAAAGTTTGCAGATGACACAAAAAAATGGGGGAAGTGGTAAAATAATGAAGAGGACAGGTCGCTGTGTCAGAGGGATTTGGATTACTTGGTAAACTGGGTGCAAGCAAACAATATGCATTTTAGTATGAGTAAATGTATACATCTAGAAACAAAGAATGTAGGTCATACTCATAGGATAGGGGATTCTATCCAAAAAAGATTTGTGGCTCATGGTGTATGAGAGCTCCCAATGCGACACTGTGGCCAAAAGTGCTAATGCAATCCTTGGATGAACAAACAGAGGAATCTCAAGTAGAAGTAGAAAGGTTATTTTACCTCTATATTTGACAGTGGTGCAACTACTGTTGGAATAGCGTGCCCAGTTCTGATGCCCACAATTTTAAGAAAGATGTTGATAAATTAGAGAGGGTTCAGAGAAGAGCCACATGAATGATTAGAAAACTTGCTTTATAGTGATAGACTAAAAGGGCTTAATCTGTTTATTTTAACAAAGAGAAGCTTAAGGGTTGACTTGATTACAGTCTGTAAGTATCTACACGGGCAACAAATATTTAATAACAGTCTAGCAGGGACAGTCCCATCCTTATGAAGAATTCAGGGCTGGCTTTAGGCCGATTCCCTGGAATCAGGCCCCGTGCCTAAGAGGGCCCCACGCCTTAGGCACCTTTTAATTTAAAATTTTATTTTTACTCACCCGGCGGTGGTCCACTCCGGGTCTTCGGCGGCATTTTGGCGGTGGGGGATCCTTCAGTGCCATGGAAGACCCAGAGCCGAGTGAAGGACTCCCCACTGCCGAAGACCTGGAATGCTGCCGGGTATTCGAATCAGGCCCCGCAGGTCCTAAAGCCGGCCCTGGAAGCATTACTAGAACCCCTGGGGAAAAGGACAAAGAGGGATCTTAAGGAGTCCTCAGGGACCCTTTGAAAATCTCTGCCTATAGTCCTGTCCGGGACCCATGACTTCAGCCTTAAGAACGTCCCCATCTCTAACTCTAGTTTAAACTACAGAATAACAAGTCAGCCTCCCCTGTCTGCTTCAGAAGTAGGGGAGGAAATCCCCCTTCCACAGCAGCGTGTAGTCTGCTGGTGAGGTTCACTAGTACACAGCGCAGATACAAATAGCCTGGCTGGAATTTTATGATTTTTCTGACCATTAACATCATTCGTGAGTGCCCTAAGTGGTTCCACACTGTCCTCTAAAAGGGACACATTGTAAACAGGCTGAAGGTAGGGCCTATTGCACAGGGCTAAGTATCCCCTTTGCATTGGACAGCCTGCCTGATCTAATAGATGAGGCTTGTTTTCCACTTGGAGTTTTCCCAAAGGACTAAAATTGTGGTTCTTTCTATTTTTCCTTCCTTAGTTTGTGGTGATAGTCAGTATTATAAACTTCAAACCTCTGACCTATGATGACTACACCTTCCCTCTCTGGGCAAATCGCATTGGCTGGGGAATAGCATTATCTTCAATGATCCTGGTGCCTGCCTACATTATCTATAAATTTCTGAACGTGCGTGGGACCTTTAAAGAAGTAAGTGGAGTGCTAATAAAATGTCATGAAATGTTATTATGAAATGAATGTACTGGATTTGCACTAACAGTTTGCTTCTCTAGCTCCCCAGACACATTCCTCGTTATGTGACCTTTCAGATTCAGCTTTCTAACGGGTTGGAATTACAAGCTAGATTTAATACACCCTATTCCAGTTTCTAGACAGAAATTAGTCTGCCAGAATGTCCCACTGTAGTTCATAAAAGCATTTTTAATGCACATTTTAAAGTTGAATTAGTAGATTTTTCTCAACTGTAGAAATATATATAAATGGATGCCTTCAAATACAACATCCAGAATAAAGAGTGGACCCAGTCCAGATGCTTCTCTAGACAGCAATTTGGCCCATGATTCTCAACAGGAGTCCTGTGCATCTCTGAAAATCTGGGCACTTCATTGAGTTGATTAAAATAGATTAGGCCACTCATCTGAAAATATGGTTCCAAATGTTTATTGTATAGTTGATATTTTAAAAAAAGTTGGAGGGTGGGTAATTATAGAGCTAGTGACATCATCTATTTTGAAGATTGCTTGACAGTTCCCATTCATAGACCCTGTTTTCGGTTGCTTATAATTTTTTCATGCTGGGGGTCTACCTCAGGCTGAATATTCTTGGAAAACTTCAGCCAAAATAGAGGAGTCATTACCGAAAATGAAGATGTGAAAAATAAGTCCTATTTCCCATATTAAAAAATTCTGGGGAAAATTTGAATCGCTCTAGAGCCCCCATGCTTTGGAACAGGGACTTGGAATTTGGCAGGGGGTACACTTTGTGTCAGGAATGTGCCTTTTGCTATCCCTATGGAAATCTGCCGAAACGTGGGCAAGTAATAAGCTTTGAAAAATAGCCGTTCACATCCGCTCAGTAAAGACTCCTTAAGGCTTGTCTACAGCTATTCAGGAATAGTGATTAAGCTTTAAATTAACACCATATCTTTATCCAAATTAACTTTAAAGTAGACAAGTTGTTAGATTTTTGCAGCTAGATTCCCCAAAGATTCAGTCCACACTGGGATGCTCCAGCCTGGGATTGAGCATATTGTTCCCTGCAATTGCAGCTCTGGGCTCCTGCAGGCTCTGCCAGGCACCTGAACTGAGAGTAGGGAGACTGTCTCTCCTGTACTCTCAATGACACTCATGCTGGACCCAGGCAGCTGCCTGAATTGAATGCAGAGGGGCAAGAGTAGGATCTGTGAAAGAGGAAAGGGGAGTAGATTGGGAAAAGGACAAAGGGGTGGGCCAAAACTGAGGCTGGGGGGGGGGAGAAATAGGGAAGGGAAACTGGGAATGGGAGTTAGGTTGGGATGGAGACTGGGAGTGGCTAGGCAGGGAAATGGGGAGATACCAGAGCCAGTAGGTGAGTAAAGAGTGGACGATGAGTGGGGCTGGGAGACACTAAGATTGGATGAGGACCCTTGGGAGGCAGATTGGGACTGAGATTCTGTGGGGATGGGAAACATGGGCAAGTGTGTGTTTGGGGGAGGACTGGGAATTGCTGGGCAAGGGGATTGGTCTGGGGAGTCCAGAGGGGTGAGACTAGGACTTGCTGGACATGGAGACTGGCACTTGGGTGAGACTCCTGAGGAGTGAAGACTGAGATGAGGAACCAGGGGTGCAGAATACCCGGGGCTGAGACAGGCAGGTTGGAGGGGATGGGACAAAAGAAATTCAAGCTTTGGTGGAAGAAGCTGATGTGCAGAAGAGTCTGTGCCCACTAGACAAACTCCCCCCCGCAGCCTTGAACGGAACCCAAGATTCCTGTGTCTCAACATTCCTTTGCTGTCAGCAAATGTCTGCAAAACCCACTGGCAAATGGTCTCATCCCCCTCCAGTGTTGTTCAACAAAGAGGATGACAACCTACTACTGCTATCAGTTACTCCATTAATTCAAGTAGCAGAGGTCTGTGGGGTGGGTCTAAATGTTCCAACCCTGTTGATGTACCTTGTAAGTGTAAATATATCACATCATATGATGGATGTTGGGTTTTGTTTTACAGGTGTTTTTAGGATCTATATTGTTTTATATGTTATAGGAAATTACAGGCAAATACATTAAAAGAATATCAGGGTTGCAAAGTCAAGCATTCAGAATTTAGTAAATGCCAGAATTAGGATTGCCTGTGAAATCTTAATTTGGCCCTCTTTCAGAGCTGGATTAACTCTCCTGTGGGCCCGGGGCTATTAGATTTCATGGGGCCCCTGGGGGTTTGGAGTGGGGGAGTGGGATCAAGGCTGGGGCAGGGGACTGGGGTGTGGGAGGGGGGTGCAGATCTAGTTGAGGGGTGGGCTCTGGGGTGGGTCCAGGGATGGGACAGGGGGTTAGGGTGCAGGAGGGGGTGCAGGCTCCAGCTGAGAGGTGCTTACCTCGGGCGGCTCCTGGTCAGCGGCGCAGCAGGGCTAAGGCAGGATCCCTGCCTGCCCTGGCTCCGCACTGCTCTGCTCCCCTAGGTGGCCAGCATATCCGGATCCTAGGCACAGGGGCCATGCCGCTCTGCGCAGTGAATGCTGCCCATGCCTGCAGGCGCTGCCCCCGCAGCTCCCATTGGCCGCAGTACCCGGCCAATGGGGGCTGCGGAACTGGCGCTGGGGGCAGCGTGCAGAGATTCACTGAACCCCTTCGCCTAGGGACTGGAGGGGCACATTGGCAAACTAGCGCTCATGGCTCCAGCCCCAGGGGGGCACCGAGGCTCAGGGACTGGTGTCCGGCCCACAGCGCAGAGACTTGGCATGGGCAGGATGAAAAGAAGCAGTGGACCGCAGCCGGACCACAGGGCCCCCCTTAGCCAGAGGCCTTGAGCTGCAACCCCTAAGCCCCTGCATTAATCCGACTCTGCCCAATATTGCACATGCATTGCAGTCTTAAATCACATGATCACATATTTTTTCCACATGACCCCTGCCTCATTAACTTCACAGGCTGGACCTGCTCTGGAGATATCTGTAGGGCCCTTGTTACATTTGTTCTAGAAGTTGAAAGGCGTGTAGGGGATAGAGCTCAATTGAAATTTTTTGATGAAAGCTGGGATGTGGGACATGCATGTTGTTGGTCTGTCTAATTTGGAGTAGGGTCTTGTCTCGGTCTTCCACATCAGAGGTGAGTGTCCTAGACCCCTAAAATCTTGGCTATTTGGGGTTAGGGAGGAGCTCTCTCTCTCTCTCTCTCTCTCTCACACACACACACATACACACACACGTTTTTGTGAAAGCTCCCTGTGTTGTTTGGATGTAGAATAAAAACAAATATTGAAATTGTGAAAATTTTTATGAAATGGAATTCCGGTTTCCCATTTAGCCCTAGTAGTAAAATGAGGCAGGGGACCACAGGAAGAGAAAAGAGGGTCTCATGGTTAAGGCAGTTGAATGTTGTCCTGGGGAATTGGATTCTATCCCTGCCTCTGCCACAGAGTTCTTGTGTGATACTGGCCAAGTCACTTAAAACAAACCTTTTCAGGTGGTCACTAATTGAGTGTTCCTTATTTTCCTGGTGCCTGGGGTCTGATCTGCAGAAGTGCTGAGCACTCACAGCAGCAACTGGAGCAAGGGGAGCATTGCTTTGAAGATATACCGCAAAGTGCTACATAATGCTAAGTGCTCTGAAAAATTCAATCCCGGGCATCTCAAACTGGGCACTCAATATTAGTGGATACTTTTGACTCAATGTGCCTCAGTTCCCCATCTGTCAAATGAGGATAACGCCTCCTCATTTAACAGGGATGCTGAAAAATAAATTAATGTTTGTCTACCACTCAGATACTGTAATGATGAGCACCATAGAAAAGCCCACGTGGAAATTAATAGTTCTATCTTCAGAGCAGGGTTTGAATAACATGCAGGAAATAAGGCATGAGGCAACACACTGAACAATGAAGAGAAAATAGAATATTGAATAGCAGCTCATGAATTGAGCACCATCCGTCCTGTACACTGACTGAGGCAGGCATCTTGTGGCAAAACTAGTATGTGGTCATGTAAGGAAAGACTATCAAATGCATACACAGAAAGGGGCTGAAGAACAGTGGCATAAGCAACCCTAATTCTGACCTAATTTCCTAACTTCTGAGTGCTTGACTTTGCTACCTTAAAAATGTTCTTTTAACGTAGTGTTATTGTGTGTAATGTTAATCTAGTGTGTTATTGTTCTGCTTAAGAGGAACCTGGTTTCTATGGTGAAAAAAATACATCTAATTATTTTTCATTACAATCTCACTGATCTGTACTTGCCTCAAATTACCATTTCAAAATGACACAAGTTTAAGATTCACTGATCATATTAATTTTCTCATCACTGTCACTGGAAATTCTTATCCATGCTCCAAAGGAATCCACAAATAGGACTTAGAAAGTAAAGCCACCTTTAGATCTGTTTTCACCCCTTTAAAAATACCAAACTTACTCCTAAGACATTGAAATGTTGATTGTTTTATGTTCCTTATAGTCCAGTATTTTAAACTCAGGCAAGCACAGTTTGAATATCATCTGGTTTATTGCAAACAGCTGGATTTCAATCATAGTATCTATCCATAATCTGAAAAGATGCCCCTAGGTTTGTCAAAATTCAGACTGCCACAAAGAAGCATTTTATGGTTTATATACCCAACAATTGCAACAATTTTTCCTTTCTTCTCCCCAGCAAATGACAGGAACCCTTCATATTGTTCAAGTGTTCTGCACGCAGATGTTCTATTGACCTCAGCAGAAGATCTGTGTGTGGAACAAGTGCAGAAAATGCACAGTGGGTCTGATGCAAAACCTGCTGAGGCCAATGAAAAGGTGCCAATTGACTTCAAAAGGTTTTGGATCAGGCCCTTTAGTTCAGGTAGAATTTAATTATCTTTTCAACCTATTATGCAAATAGAGTTGTGAGGTAGCCAGGCATGTTGTTATAGTTCAATCTTTTATTTCTGAGCCTCAAATTCAAATAGTCTCCTAATATGTTAGGACAAGAGAAAGGTAAGAGAGACAATTCCATAGGCTCAACTGTGAGCCCTCTTACTCCCCTGTGCATGCAAGAGGGAGTCTAATCCTTCTTATACCACTGTGCAAGCTAACGACAGTACAAGCCTGGAGAAGACAGCGACCACTGCTGGTCAGCTATTCCTTCTCCTGCTCAGATGGATGAGAGTGGGCAGGGAGCAGATGAAGACTTGACTCCACCCCCCAACACACCAGGTTAATTAGCAAAACCAGTGCAGACAGGGAGCCAGGAACCTGACTGAGGTCCTCTGAGTTACAATCTGATTCCTTTACTCCTGCTAGTTTGTAGGGTTACAATCCAGCCCCGTGCAATCAATGTTCTGCAAAACCTTTGGCTTTCTTTTCACTGGGGTTTGTGCAAACCCTTTATTTTGTTCAGTTCTCTTGCGTTTGCAGATCCCTTTCAAGCGACACCAAAACCTCACAGCAGAATTTACTTTAACACTGAGTTTCACCTGCTTGCAAAAGCTGATGACACAAAGTTATAGGGCAAGCTCAGGTTTGCTCACAAAGCTTGAACCTTAGCAATACCCAAAAATGAAAGGGCTGCAGATAAAGGGGAAGCCATGCCCAAAATTCTTAGTATAAGTATAAGATATCAAGGGCTAAATTGTGGCTATTCAGCTTGCAGTAGAGGGAGAGAGGAGGGAACCTCTCCAGCAGGAGCTCCTAGAGGCATGCACAGTGCCCATGGAAGTGAATGCCAGAGCAATGTTTGTGTGTGCTCCCAAATGACACTACAACCTAGGCTTTGTGGACAATATGGAGGGGTACCCTCCCATGCACCTTTCTTCACCTGTTTGCATTGTTACTAGCCTCCAGCAATCCTTGCATTCAGGAAGTTCGAGGGCTATGGTGCCAAGTAGCTCCTGGGGCCCTTTTCCCATGATGGGGGGAACCAGCTAAAATTTATCATAAACATTCTGTTGTTGCTGTGAGATTAGGACTACCATCAAGAAGCTCATAAATTATAATACACTTTGATCTCTCAATGATTAGGTCTCCTCTGGGCTCAAGGATATTAAAAATTAAGTCACTGATTTAGAGAAAACTCACACTATTTCCCTGTAAACCCAGAGATAACATCCCCTATCTGCAGATCTAACCCATTTAACATGGCTAATTTTCTTTCCTGTGTGCCTCCACTCTTGTTTAGAGACTAGCTTACTGCATCACACCTGAGAACGAACACCATCTTGTGGCACAAGGGAACGTGAGGCAGTTTAAGGTGTGTATTCCTTCTCCCTACCTCCCTGCCCATTCCCTTATCCTTTGCACCCTTAGCAAGTTTGACTGGCAAATGAAAGTGGGTTTGTTTCCTTTCTGCCTTTTTGCCAGTATGTTGCTTTGTGGGTGGGAAAATGCCATGTGCATCGGCCTTGTAGGACTTTTGGTACCTATCTTTTACCATTTTAACAATATGACCCTATAGAGTCCATGAGGTTATCCCACAGCAGATCTAGTTCCAAGCATTTTTGTTCATATGCAATCATGGTGAGATCTCATCAAAGGACATCTTGGCAATGATTGATTCCAGACCATCATGCAGTTTTTAAAAAAAATTAAGTATTATGAGATGCTTCTCCCCTCACATAAGTTATTTCATAGGGATCTGGATTGACGGTTTCTACCTCAAACTCCAAATATGTGCCACCAGTCATGACAAAGAGGCAAGCAAATATCCTGTGACAAGAACTCACTTACAAAATGTTATGCTTTTTGATCCGATACGGAAATGTAATAGGTTTTCCCCATATGCTTACAGGTTGAACGTGTTCCTTGTTTTGCATGGATGGTCTTTAAGCAACCATGACAAATATGCTATAAGTTTCCAATGAGGCCTTCAACTTAGCAAATAAAATGAGCCCGTTGAAAAACTCTTTGCTAAAAGTGAAAAAGGATACAAATATCCCATTCTGCACTATTATCAACATTCATACTGTATCGTTTTTTGCCTTCGTGGTTAAAACTAATTAATAATTATGTACAATAGCTCAAAACCTGACCCCAGTTGCATTGCTGATTCAGATTCAGGTGCTGGTCCTGAAAAATAAGGTGAAAATTTGGCTCTTTATATTTAGTTTGAAACAAACGCAAGAAACTGAATAGACAAAATACTCGCTATATATGAAGGAGAATTCTTTCTATATATTTTAGAGTGATATTATAGTAGAGATATATTCCCTTATATTTTAATACCTCAAATGTAAGTGATTATGGCTCAAGATTTCAAATGTGTGTGTTTCCATATTTTCTCTGTAATTACTGCACATGAACATGCAGACATGGGCTATATGCACATATTTCTGCACAATTCTGAACATTTGAACCCAAAGACATAGTGGTATAACATATCTTTTCAGCAGTTTTGGGTTTAAATTATGGAGGTTGGGAAAATAGACAAAAAGTAGAAAGGCATAATTTGAAAAAAGCAGGAGTGGGGCTCTGACAATGGAGTTCCTGGATGATGTGTCAATCACTGAGGCCTGTGTATTGACTTAAGTTACTGTTTCCAAATAGCCAGCATCAATAGCAGAAAAACATCATGATTGTTGGACGTTAATCTTGTTTAAGCATCTTAACAAAACATTAAGCCGTGTGCCTATCTTATGATGCAACTAGTATCTTAGTTATGTTTCCCTAATGTCCAACTGTTGTGCATTTTAAAACTGTCCAATTATTAAATGATCGCTGTATAAGACAAGCTGGATGTTAATAGAAACTGGGATTCATTCTGAAAATAATACTGGTAGTACATTTTTCCTGCTTTTCTGTAATTCAAGATTTGTCATCTCCCTTATTTCATACTTACTCTCATCACTATAATTGAAATCAATAATATATGATCAAATAAATAATGGCTTCTGTTTCCTTTCAGCTTCAACACTGGCTATCAATATGACAACTGACAGGTTGAGGAAAAAGCCAATACATTAAACTAAACTGGGAATAAACGAAAAGTCAAGTTCAAAGCTCTCTTGATTGTGTTTGGACCAGGCTGGCTCAGAGCTCATCTACTGATTCCTTTGAGGGAAGACAGCTTCTGCTCTCGGTTTTCTCTATTACTTGGTTTCAAATGAACTTACAGACTGGTTTTCCATTTCCTTATATCTTTCAGTGCCATGAGATCCATACTTGACCAAATTTGTGAGCTTTGATAGAGATAGAAGTGGAGGAGGGAGCTGAAAATCAGCATTAATTAAAGAAACTCTTGTCTTGGAGAAATAAATAAAAAACATAATTCCTTTTAAAATCCCTGCCACAACGTTGTTTAGAGACCAACTATATACTCAGAGATGGATGCATCTCAATTATGAGACAAGAGTGACTTTAAGTGCACATTCATGTCATTTGCTTTCTTTCAGGACTATCCTTTGGGATATAATTTTGCATCCTTCTGAAGTGGAGACTCAGTGCTTCACTTTCAGTGGTTTGTTATTAGTCTCTTCTTTTGGTGAAGAAGGTTGTCTTTGCTGTATATGTCTGTGCCATTTTCTGTGCAGTTGAACTATACACACCGAAAGTAACAGGGATGGAATTAAATTCCTATTGTTGTGGCTATTGAGTACAGAAAGTAGTTTTAACAATATGCTGTACTTAACAATGCAAACATATTCCTTTATGTCAGCTATTAAAATGGCTTTATTTATCACATGATCCATATTCTTCAGACTTTGAGTTAAGCACCAAAAATATTTACAAGTAGTCAGATTTTCCTTCTACATTCTGTTATATTGTGTGACAAAGAATGTACAGTATATATAAATATATAGGAACACAGGCAATGATTTTTAGAATAAGCCACTCTATCCAGTGGCACCAAAATATCAAATGTTGGCTTTGTGCGAGTGCACTATTATTATAAATGTCCTCTAGGTTCAACTGCCAGAACATTTTAAGAGTTGTGTAGAACATCTTGGATGGAGGGGTCTTCTAGGCATAACTCAATTATCTAGGCCTGCTCCCTCTCTTGTGTATTTCAAGCAGCTTTATGACAGCTAGAAAATACAGAGCAATCATAGTGAGATTGGATGCTGTTCTGTATAGTCTGTTTTAAAGTCATATCTTCCCAGTGATCACTAGGGGTTGCAGTAACTGGGAATTACTTATTGCAAGAACTATTCTAAATTTTAGAGACAGCAGGTTCTCAGTTGAATCTAGTCTGGAGTTAGAGCCTTAATGCTGAATTTCTTTGCCTTTATATGTTCAATTCAGTTTCTTAATGGTTTTTTAAATATATGTAGTGTTTCCTTTTTTAATGGTTATTTATATTATTTTTAATTCTTCATTTTTTATAATACCATCCTGGAAGTCGGAAAATAAAAATTTTCCCTATTGATTTTGTCCTTTTCCATTTAACAACCATTGGCTTCCTTCCAACCCACAATGTTTCTAATAGAATTGAAATATATCTGCTTCTCTTTTTTACTTTATCCTTTGTGCCCCAGCATGATTGAAAAGCCAGAAATATTTAACAGTTCTTAAAAATAGCTTCTTTTCTATTTTCAGTGTCTAAGTGACAAACTATTGTCATTGTCTTCTTTTCTTCTTCTTCAAAACACAGAGTTTTAAACCCAAAGGGCATTGTCAGCTTTTTACCCAAGCTAATGGACAGTAACCTGGTAGGACAGCTATGGTAATTTATATACAAAAATCAAGAAGTTTAAAATGTTAAAATTAAAGTACTGTAATTACCTAAGAGTCCAAACAACATCTTCTATAAAGAGGAAAATAAGTTTAGGATTCTTTTTTAAATGGTCATTATATCGTTACTCTAATCAACATTGCTTCTTAAAATTATGCTGGGGTCCTTATTTTGTAGATATAAATCTTACTTTGAGAATGGCATAGCTTGCACAGTCACTGTTCTGAGGTGACCGAAAAGCTTCTCAGACCGGTTATGGTGATGAAATTGAAATATACCAGAGGACTGCTAAATGTGCAAATCATCATGTCTCATCAAGTCATATTCCTTTAGATCTGCACATAAATGGTAAACTTACAGGCTAACAACCTACGGCAACATTTAGTTGTGAAAATCTGCCAATATGCAGTGAAATGGCTGCAGATGTAATGCTTTCACGTCCTAAAGCCTGTGTGGGTTTTCCTTCTTCTATCTAAGGGCTTGTCTGCACTGGTACTTTACAGCGCTGCAACTTTCTCGCTCAGGGGTGTGAAAAAAAACACCCCCCTGAGCGCAGCAAGTTTCAGCGTTGTAAAGCACTAGTGTAAACAATGCACCAGCGCTGGGAGCTGCGCTACCTGCACTGGGAGCTACGCCTCTTGTGGAGGTGGTTTTTTTAGAGCGCTGGGAGAGCTCTCTCCCAGTGCTCTGCTGTGACTACACAAGCCACATTAAAGCACTGCCACAGCAGCGCTTTGCCTTGCCAGTGTAGACTAGTCCTAAGGGACGTTGGAACTTGCTCCAGCCAGCATGTTAGGGGCCTGATCCTGCAAATATTCACTGGGTTCTTACTACTGTAGTAATAGTAATTCTTACTACTGTGAATAGTTTCCACGGGTGGCTATGCCCAAGGCTAGGGTGATTACTCATTAAATTATTATTGATTTGTATTGGGGTAGCACTTTAGGACCCCACTTACGGAGCAGGACCCGATTGTGCTAGGCACTGTACAAACACAGAACAAGAAAATGGTCCCTGTCCAAAGAGCTTACAATCTAAGGGCTCGTCTACACTTGAAATGTTACAGTGGCACAACTGCATCACTTCAGTGTAGACATTCCCTATGCTGACATGAGGGTTCTCCCCTCGGCGTAGGTACTCTACCTCCTGGAGGCAGTAGCTAGGTCCTAGCACTGTCTACACCAGGGGTTAGGTCAGCTTAACTATGTTGCACAGGGGTGTGGATTTTTCACACCTCTGAGTAACATAACTGGGTCAACCTAACTTTTTAGTATAGACCAGGCCTAAGTATAAGACAAGAGATAATAGGTGGAGCTGAGAGACAAAGGAATTCTGTTGTCAATGGGACTACTCAGGATAGTAAGTGCTTGCATGATTGGTCCTTATTTCAGAGTGTCAAACAGAAGGAGTCTCTCACAATTATTACGAGGCATTTCTTCTGCCCCAGAGCTGGAAAATGTTGTCCCTGATTCTCCATTAAATGAGGGAGCAAGGTGAGTCACTTTATCACATCTGGATGACAGAAAAGTATGTTGCCATTAGATGTGACCTCAGGGCCTGCTGAGTAATGAAATACTTTCAAGGAAGCCATGCCTGATTGTGCGAACAAGGTGCTAAAGACTCACTCTGTACTTTGTAAGGCAATATGGACAATATGTCCATCAAAGAAGCCATCAAAGTCCATCAAAAATGTCCATCAGTCACGAATTAGAGAGATTTGGTGCCACACCCTGCTCCTTTCAGGTACCATCTCCCCAGTGTCTTTCTGTGTCTCACTGAGGAAACTAGAAAATGCCTTGCACAGAGTCAGCTTCTTTAGGCTTCAACCATAGCAGTTATGGAAGATTGCTCAGGCAAAGCAGGCTCACCACCTTATGAGGTGGCTCAGCTAAATGGCTCCCACCATAACAGAACCAGTGTGTCTGACACGTTCAGCCAAGCAGCAACTCACTATTCACACACATACACACCTGCCTGAGAGAGCAGACCCTCCCCATGCCTTGGAGCAGTCCTGTGAGACCCATTTCTGAAGGCACTGGACACTGGAGAGAAAGAGTCCATCCAACTCCACTTCGTGCTTACTTAGGGAGAGGCAGAGTCTCATAAATCTCAGGATTAACAAAGCCTAAAGTCTCTTAAACGAACGCCCCTCTGACACCATCCCTTGTCACAGCTCAGTAATTCCTGGGACCTCTTTGCAGCCTCTACAGAGGAATAAAAATTCCTCCCCTTCCTACCGCCTAGAAACAGATTCCCTCAGAAGAGGAATATGACTCCATGCTCAAACCTCTGTCACTTCACTTCGCTGCCTCCCACCCCATATCTTCCCCCACAGATCCCAAACTCTGAAGATCTCCCCCCCACACACACACACACACACAATCCCTAGTAAAGTAAGAGATGGCATAGTAACCCATTTTCTGCTAGAGGAAAGGCCCTGTTCATTTGCACCCCCAGATGCAGCATTATCTTTCCCTTAAAAATGAGCTTGTAATGTGCTTGCTAGTTCTGTAGATTGGCGAGCCAGCGCGGACACTCACCTTGGTCTGAGGGAAAGGGTGAAGTGACTATTGTAGGGAGCACAGTGTAGGGCTAAGCAGGTTTATTTGACAGCTTTGGAAGTCATTGTACGGCTACTCCGCAAAACCAGTGAGTTCTTAGCTCAGCTTAGCTTTACTGCATCAGTTAAGGTTAAAATAGCCGTGAAGGCACTGCAGCTCAACTTTTAAGTCAGCCCAAATTCAACCCCATCCTCCCATATAATCTTCAATTCAAGCAGCTAACATGAGTTACAAGCCAATTGTCTTTGTTGCTATTTTAACCCAAGGTAGCGAACGTGTGTTAGCTAATCCAAGTTAAAAATCACACTTTTTTTTTTTAGTTTTTTAAACTTGTGCTGTATGACTCGGTTCAGGGCCAGCAAGGAGAGGGGCTCAGTGCAATGTCCCCTGCTCCTGGGCAGTCCTTCACTGCCTGCCTGGCACTGAAATTAGAGCCAGGCAAAAATTTTCATGCAAAACTTTTTCTGAGAAAACCAGAAATTCGACGACACCAAAACATGTTGCAAATTCATCTCTGTTTCCCTGAAATATTTTGATTGGAGAAAAAAATTCTGAAATTCAGTCTATCTTTTATGAAACAAAATACACCTCTACCCCGATATAACGCAACCTGGTATAACACGAATTTGGATATAACACAGTAAAGCAGTGCTCCGGGGGTGTGGGGCTGCGTGCTCTGGTGGATCAAAGCAAGTTCGATATAACACGGTAAGATTTTTTGGCTCCCGGGAACAGCGTTATATCGAGGTAGAGGCGTACTTCAATTTTTTGGTTCAAAACTGCTTTTCATTTCAAAATTTCCCTTAATTTTATTTAAAAACAATACAAAATATTTGAAAATAATCAAAATCAACATGAAACATTTATCTTTGTTGAAAATAAACATTTCATTTGACTCTAAACTCTTTTCCCCCAATTTTTTGGAATTGCCAGCAACCATAAAAATCCATTATTTGTCCAGCTCTAACTGAAATTTAGGACCTAGCCATGATCCACACTGTCTCACCAAGCCACAGAAAACCAACTAGCTGGTAAGAAGAGAACTTGCTTTTCCTTCATATTTTTCTTCTGCAGCTCAGCAGTAATGCTGTGAGTTTTCCAAATATCTGCAGCTTTCCACCACTCCATGGTTACAGCCCTTGAAGCCTAGATTTCTGATGGAAATATAGTGAGCCGTTTAAGTCAGTAATCCAAAAAGTACCAGTATGATTTAATGCTTGGCCTCTGTTTGAACCACTGCAGGGCTCTATCTTGCCTTCTGTCATGTCCTGAGGCATACACGTTGGCAACACTTGAAAGGTATTTTACCATAGTGAGCGATTTTGCAGGAAATCTAGGATAAATATAAAGTAAAGGGGGAGAAACACTTGGCCGTTCTATTGTATGTGTACTGCAATTGCCCGTGTGATGCATGTTGTATGTAATTTTCCCAGAGGAAGCTCCCTGTAGTTGACCTTTTTCCACAGTAAGATGAAACACTAATAAAACAGCCAAATTCAAACATCTAGTACAACATTTCCCTTCTTACATTATTGTTTAGAGGTGAGTTTAATTTATGTTTTCCCCAACCTAATAAGAGAAATGTCATGTAGAAAACAATCTCATTTTTCAAGCAGTTTTCATAATCCAAAAAAGTTGTTCATTTAACATAAATTCGGATTCGGATGGAATGCATAAGACAGGCACAAAAACAACATTTGTTTTTGCTGAGTGTTTTGAATGTTGTCTTATTGTATATCTTGAAGCTGTGTCAAACATTTCCTTAAACACAGGGAACAGATTTAGTGAATCAACTCAAAAACATAGACCAAGAATTTCTGACATGACTAGTGATTTTTTGCTGTCTCATTTGAGTTGAGACATTTAAAAAGTGTCCTAAGTTAGGACCTGATAAAGTGTCTCAAACTGGGCCCCCCAAATCATTGATTGTCTTTTAGACTCTTGGCCACAACACAGGAAGAGGCAGATTTTATAATAAAAATCCTTGGAGATTTTCACCCAAAGGGAAAAGTCTTTGCATTCTGTATTGATTAGCATGACTCATACTATAACCTATGACCGCTATTCAGTTAGAAGTCAAGCTACTGTGGACTGTAGAATGAAGTTATTGCTGTTGGAACATACTCCGTTCAAAAGAAGGGGGGTAAAAATGACCTACAGCTCCTGGAGCTGCCTCTGCAGGGCTGGCCCCTCTGCATTAAGGGCTGCATCAACAGCATGAGGGCTGTTCTAAATAACAGTGGCTAACAGCCCCAAGGAGCCGAATCTGAAGCAGAGGATCAGTGCAGTGCTTGGACATCCAGGCCCTTGCCCCCTTTTCTCTGCCACACTGGCAATAAAAAGGGTGCCTAGGAATGGTATAAAAGCTCCTACCTACCTATGCTCTGTGTCAAAGGATCACCCTTATACTGAGATCATAGAATCATGGAAGATTAGGGTTGAAAGAGACCTCAGGAGGTCATCTAGTCTAACCCCCTACTCAAAGCATTGATGAGTATCCAAGCATTGGCTGCACCAGATTATGTCAGCAGAGCAGTGCAAAGTGGTTGCAGAACTGGTTCTTTGGCATTTAATTTATGGCAAATAAAAAAAATCCTAGAGTTAAACTCAAGGCAGGTGTACACTACAGTATGTATGCTCTGAGGTGTATGCTCTGAGATCGATCAACTGGCGGTCAATTTAGCGGGTCTAATAAAGACCCGCCAAATCGACTGCAGATCACTCTCCAATAGACCCTTATACTCTACCCCTGACGAGAAAAGTAAGGTAAGTCGACAGGAGATTTTCTTCCGGCGACCCCCCGCGGTAACTCAACCTAAGGTACGTCGACTCCAGCTACATTATTCACATAGCTGGAGTTGTGTAGCATAGGTCAACTTACCGTGGTGGTGAAGACATAGCCTCAGTTAATCTTTTGACCCTCCCCCAATTTTATTCCTCTTTGCTTGGCAAAGGAGCATATTCTAATGAAAAGCTTCTACCTGGAAGGAATCTAAAAAAGGCCCTGGAGGTGGGGGTGATTTCTGTGTTATAGAATTGAGTCCTCAATATATTTTTGCAGTCACATTTTTTAATTCCAATCTAGGTGTCGGAACTCAGTGCTTTGCACTGCACTACAATGAGTTGTTGTTTTGGTTTGTTTTTTTCCTAACCAATATTCTTGGGAGGCAAGGTTTTGCTGAGGTAGGGATGATGTTAGTCAATAAGACCAACCAAATGTACACATGTTCATTAGTTTTGATGAAAAATGCAATTAGCATGTTTCTGCAATGCCCTGAAAGGCCTATTCTGAGAGGGACCTTACCCCACATATAACTGTTTATTTTAATTATTATTATTATTTAGACAAAAAATGTTTCTGAACCTGATTCTCCCACTCACAGTGCACGAAGGTCACATGACGGGGGTAGAACACCTAGGACTTTTGATCTTTGTATCACAATTGGTTCAGTATGTTGATCTGAAAGGGAACGGGGAAAAAGACAAAATATTGGGATACAAGTAGAAGCAAGAACCGGTATTTCCTTCATCTAAACCTCCGAACTTTTGTGAACAGAAGTTGTCGACTTGCTTTTTAACATTGGCACTAAAACCAAGTTGATGTAATTCAGGAAACATGTGGCTGTCAACATTAATAAGGGTAGATTATTACTGAGCAACTTTTCAATGTATTCGTCATAAAGAATATTATCTTTAATTTCAGTGTCAATATTTTCTAGCAAAACTTGTTTTCTTGAACAGAAAAAATTACTATGGCAAATACAAGGGAAAAAATTGAACAAGAACTGTAAGAAATTACTCATTTTCACTTCCAAGGACATCACTGGTAAGGAGGAATATTCTAATATCTATTGTCTGACAAAATATTCCAGAAGAGAGACATGTTCTGTATCACACTAGCAAAAAGAGGGCACTTTATCAACTCTGCTGATGTGCAAAGTTTGTCTAAACTATGTGAAAGAAGTGGTGTAGTTCTATTTTAAAACTAGGCAGTGCCATTTGGCAGCAGTATTGGAGACATCGGTAGCATTTTGTGTAAGACAAAGAAGCTAACAAGATACTTCTATTTGCAAGTATCCTGTCCACTCTGGTGCTGTATGTGGTCACTTGTTTTTCAGTGCCACTAAGCTGGGGCCTCTCTTCTACACCAGTAACCCAACTTTTGGATATTGACATGGATTTTTCTCATCTTAGCTTCTGATGGACTAGAATGTGCCCTTTAGTCCCCTCGTCACACAGTATCATGTAGTGACACCAACAGGAGGTGGAGTAGCAGTAACTAACTAGGTTGATGAACAGCAACACAGAGAATCTGTAGCAGTTTTTTAGTAAGTTCTTATGTTACCATAATTTGAAATGAACCAGTTCTTGCATGCTACATTCTCGAGAGTGCTACTTACTGCTTGTTGCATATCATGCACATGTCAAGATGATGTGGTTCCTTTCGCAGGACTAAAAATGTGAATGCCCTCTGCTTATCTTTAAGCCTCTGCCCCAAATTTCATTCACTCCAGAAAACATTTCAAACGTGGATAACTATTCAGCCCAGTGTACATCTTTTGATGCCTAGAAGTTTCTGCAGGAAAAGGCATCATCGGTACAAACATGGGGAGTATGATCATTAGGGACAGAAGCTGTAGGTTTTATGCACTCAGGCCATTTTCAAATTATTCACCAAAGCACACTATAACTTTTAAGAATGGCAAGTTCATGTAAACATAGGGCCATATCCTCAGTTGGCTGTAACTGCATAGCTGCATTGTTCATCCCCTAAGAATCTGGGCATACTATCACAATCAGGAGACCATCTCTGGATGCTCTCCATTGAAATTCTTTATCTATGTCCATCAGACATTTATCATTGGGCTACCGGAGAGAATTAGACTACAGTTCAGCCTGCATAAGAATTTTCCTTGTGTTTTAATTAAGTGACAACTTACAAAAGATGGTCTTTTTGTTTGTTTGTTCCCCACCTCCCCAGTACCAAAAGCAAACTTATTTAGTCATTTAGCAATCATTATTTGAATAAATTGATGTAGAGGGGAGACGCAGACAGAGAAATTCAGGAGAACTAAATGACCAAATGTAGTGTAGAACAATGAATGTTTTCAATTATACTGACCTCCTTTGTAAAGTGCTTTGAGATCTACTGAAGAAAAATGCTAAGCCTGAGCTAGGTCATTTTAATAGAACTGATTCAAAGCCCAGTGAATTCAGTGGAAGCATTCCTGTGTACTTCAGTAGGTTTTGGATCGGCCCCTATGTGAAACATTTTTTAAGTCTTTCAGTCCTACCCTACAGTCTTCACATAGGTAAAATTTCTATTGGCATCAGCTTTGACATAGAGATCAGCTGACCTCTTGCTTAAGTACTGATTGCAAGACTGTGCCACTTGTATCTTTGTTTTCTTTTGTAAAAAGGTGCTTACTTTTCCTCTTTTACTGCAACTTTAAATCGTTCTTGGATTGTTAGATTTCTTTAACAGGGTAACATGCAAAAATGCAGTGAACTCAGAAAATCACTAAGCATTAAGTTGTCTCTGTTTAAAGGTGTCATGTTGCTTCTTGATCACTGCCAAGACAGTGTTAAATTTGCAGGTGACCTGCCTTCATCATTTATTATGTTGCACCCTCTCTATGAGCCTATCTGTGAGAGCTTAACATATGTGCACTTAGGGAAAATATTATTTACTAAGGGAGTTTTTCCAAATACTGCATTTTAAAAGTAACTTATCAAAGTTTGCCTTACAAATGAAAGCTTTATAGTGAGCATTTACTTGGTTTACACAAATGTTTTACTTAATTTGTAAAGCCTTTTTATAGCAGTGATTAGAATTTATCTGAAATAAGGGTACCTCTGTATATGAATATTTTAATATTTTTACCTGTTCTTTTTATTTTTAACAAAATGTAAATGTATATTGTAAGGCGAAAAATTGAGCTTTTGTGTTATCATATAGGACCTGTCTCTCCATTATAAGTCTATGTAATCAGCCAGTCTAGTTCTACAGTATGTTGGCCTTTTGATTATAAATATAAATGTGAGAAAGGAGAATAAAGAATTGTTCTCTACAGCTAAAATGCACCGTAGAACAATATTCTCCAAAACTGCCTTAATTTCATAAAAGGAAGTCATGCATTTGTAGTCTATATTCTGAAGAACCAATTAGAGCATATTTTTGCCTGTAATTTTGTTTTGTTATGGAGAACTGTACTTTAAATAAAATAAACTAGTGTTTAATACACATCCATATCCAAGTCAAGAAATACTATTTCATTAAAAAAAAAAAAGCATAGAAGTTGACATTTACCAGTGATTGAACATTCTCCAAAGTATCCGAGTGGCCACAAATGTTTGAATAATGCCACTAAACTTTCACATCTACTTCCATGAGTTTGTACGATCTGCAGATCCCTTTATCAACTATTTCATTTCTGTAAATCAGACATTAACACCTTTCGTTGTCTGGGAAGAAACAACATTTCAATTTCATTTTTTTTAAATAGAGGGACATAGCTACATACGTATGTAACCAGAAACAACTACATTTCTTATAAATATGGGTGTACGTGTGATAGATGCGCTGGTTAACTATGTTTAAAATGTTGATAAAGTTGGTGAATGTAAAGTATTTGTCCTCATTCTTCTGTCCTTCTGTGATCCCTGTAAATAAGAACTGTTTTAAGCTGTGCACCATAAATGTAATAGATTATTTCAATATTGTGTACAAAGTATTATTTAAATGAATAAACATCTGACAAATATGCACATACAAAACCAGACTATAAACAATAAAGAGTATCTTCTGTATCAACAATTTAGTCATAGTAATATTGCATGCAGTGTGTTGAAGATGTTAAAATGAAAACGAAGTTAAGATGTCCAAATTGTTCTGAATGGATAATCCCGAAATGATCTTCACACAGGTGGAAACTATGCCTTGACGTGAGTGGGGTACAGAAACACCAGTCCTACTAAAAATATGCAAACTATCCACTTTTATCAAACATTGTCTCCGGCTGATCCTCCAGGCTGGTAGCCAGTTAAAAATAGCAGGCAAAATGTAGAAACTGCACACAATTCTTATCTTTGCTCAGTTATATCCCACATCCTTTTACCAACCTAATCAAATGGATTAGCAAGAGTAAAGGGATTATTTAATTCCTAGAGTGAGTGTAATCCAAGTAACTCTGTAAAGCTGTCATACTAAACACACAGTAAGTGAAAATCAATTTAAAAATTTCTCAAAATGCAAGATGCAAGAACTGCAATTTCCCAAAGTACACATGGTTAACCTTTTTAACTACTTGCTGTCATTTATATTCTGCTTATAAAATATGCCATAACTATAGTAACAACTACACCTCTACCCCGATATAACATGACCAGATATAACACGAATTTGGATATAACGCAGTAAAGCAGTGCTCCGGGGGGGGGGGGGGGGGGGCAGGGCTGCGCACTCTGGCGGATCAAAGCAAGTTCGATATAACGCGGTTTCACCTATAACGCGGTAAGATTTTTTGGCTCCCGAGGACAGCATTATATCGGAGTAGAGGTGTATAACAAAAAACAACCTTAATCTATGGATTAACTAGGAAGAAAAGATCTACTTCTGCTATTCCCCTTAATTGATGTCACTTAGTTTAAAAAAAAAATGGGATAATTTGATTATTTTGCCTACAGCTGAAACCATCAAATATACCATTGAAAAGTTTATTTTTTAATATATAAAATAATTTAAAGCCTACTCACAATGGGTCCAATTTGAACGCTTTGAAATGTTTCACAACTCTTTTTGACCAACTCTGCTATTGAAGGAATATAGCAGACGACATCCCCTCTCAAGTGCAGCTTAGACTATAGTGCAGTGGTCTCCAAAGTGGGGTGCGCAAGAGGATCCGTGGGGGTGCGTGGCAGGAGGAGCGCTTTTTATTTATTTATTTATTTGCTTTGTCAGTTCAGGCGGGAGTCCAAGCGGCTTTTTTTTGCGCTTCGGCGGTTCGGGCGGGAGTCCGAGCGCCTTTTTTACTTATTTTGCTTCGGGAAAAATGGCAGCGACAGCACGGCAGGGGGTGCGTGCTCAAATTTTTTACTGATAGGGTGCGTGATCAAAAAAGTTTGAAGACCACTGCTATAGATAGACCAACAAGGCAATCAAGCCTGTTAGAAGGGTAATGGCTCAATAGGGGGATACAAAATATCTACCTACTTTATCTATCTAGTTTAAAATGATATGGTAGAATTATTTCTACAATATAAATATTGTCCGTAAAAACTGTTCTTCTCTTAAATCAGAACATCAGATGTGTTCATCGAGGATATCAAGCTCGTGCAACTGCTGCCTCAGGTTGGAAACTGATATAAATAACCCAAGGGAAGTCAGGGCCATTTCACACTGAAAATGGGACCTGGGGGCCTGGCTACTGCTCACTCCATGGCAGCTGGAGGTTGGTTGTGGGAGGCACAGACTACACTTAAAAGAAAGAAATATTGTTGCTGCTTTTAAGCATGCTCCCCCCAGGCTCTCAAGCCCCTGGAACATTCTAGCTGCTTTGTTTTCTGGAGGCAGAATGATGTTGCAACTGCACCTATTTGCTTCGCGCCCCCTCCGACCCCCGCCACCCCACAGCATGGACCACCTTGTTCTCAAAGCTGAAGCAGAGACCTTAGTTTGCAATTAAACACTTCCAGTACCATCCTGAGCTACATGCTATGGGGATTAGACACACAAAAATACAGTCTTCAGGATCAGGCCCTTCTAAATTTTCAAATACATAATGTTCATCGAGAATGTCTCTGCCATAACTACAGATTGTGGTGTGCCTTGGGAAGGAGGATACAAGGAGCTTTCCCTCCTAACCTCTGTAAGGGCCATACAGAGCTGAAGCCCCCTGTGAACTGAGGAAGGCACCCAGTTCATGTTTACGTCCCCAGAGTGTGTAGAACTAAAGCAGGCCAAAGGAAGACCATTCAGTTTTGTGGCAACTTTTGAGGATTGTGTTCTGCACTGGAATGAAAATAAAACCTTTTGAACATTTTCACAAAAAGAATGAAATTGTGTTGAAATGTCTCTTTTCAAATCAAAAGCTGGTAGTTTGTGGGGCCGGGGCATCAGCCTAGGAGAACAAGGTTCAAGGCATTGCTCTACCTTAATAGGAGCACAGTTTTTCATCCCAGATCACTCTGAATCAGGCCAATCACCTGACCACTAGGCTATTAGAGCACAAGAGGTTGGTTTTTTTTCTTGCTCTCTCGCTCTCTCTCTCTGGTCGGAAGTGACCAAAGAGCCCTGGACCCAAAGCACTTTTCCAATGAAAACTTAGTCAAAACATGTACATCTTGACAAAAGAGCATATTTAAATGAAATGTAATTTAGTTGAAAATGTCCCAACCAGCTTCATATGGAACCCTCAAAAGGTCAGACAGGAGGCGGAGACATAAGTTTGCAGTCTGGTTTTGCACAGGGAGAACAAATTGCACCCCATAAATGGCTCGCCCTACTCATCCAGGAGTCTAAAGGACCAGTCTGCTGTGTGAAGCAGGTTGCCTCCCTGTGCTACCTCAGGGGCAGCGGGACAGGACAGCAGCACTTACTCTGGAATAGCTAAAGATCCTATCACTCCATTCACAGATTTGCTGTGAGGCATGTAAAGCAAGAAGCTTAAACTGAGTCCCAGTGTATGTTAATAAGATATAATTAATTAGAAGTATATACGATTCCAATATTAGTGCTCAAAAAAGGATACAAACATGGAGTAACCACATTGTACACAAAAAAAGTTAATTATACTTTTCAGAAGAGAAAAACCTGTTCGTCATTGTATTGCTTTAACTTTGACACTACAGTATTTCCAATTTTCTCCCCTTTGTTTCTATCCATGGCTTTGACTACCATAACTGGCTGTGTGGATTAGTGACCATGATAAATATTTTCAGCAACATGTTGTGGATTCTATTTAATGAGTAAGTATAGTCAAAGGGCTCAGTCCAGAAGTTGTGAGATGTTTAGTGAAATATCCATGTTGAATGCCAAGCGATTTGCAAAAGCATCATAAAACTCCCACAGCTCTTAAAGTTTTAAACTTTCCTCTATTCATTGTTCCATCCAAAGTAAAGGACATTTGGACTAGAGGAATGGTCCATGCATTAATACAACTACATCCAGAGATGACATTAGAATTAGAGCTGGGTTCTCACATCTCCAACCCTTGGATTATAGGAACAACAACATAATACACTCAATAAAAGTGTACTGCTGTACACAAATAGATTTCAGGAGAGTGCAGTGGTACAGTTTTTATATATATAGCATGTGACATTACACAACACTGTCCGTCCACGTACACCTTTCATGTTGTTATGGTGAATGCTCAGGAATAGAGTGACAAATAAATAGAGCTAGATAGACACAGCATAGACATACTACAAAAGTTCAAGATCGGGTGAAATCATTAGGGAAAAGCTGCAAAAATTCCCTATGGATTTTGCAAAGTTAAAGTTAGTTTAATCACTTCTTGGTGTACTGGGTCAAAAAGTTGCCCACTTCCAGATTACTATTTATTGAGAATGGATTTATTGTGCTTGGTGTTGTACAAAGGAGAAAGCAGTTCCTTCTCTGAGAATCTTACAATCTAAATTAGCAACAGATAGTCCAGTCCTGTCCAGCCCAATTCATGAAATGTTGGTTGAAGGTTGGATCTTCAAGTGGGCTGAATATTCATTTTGTTTTCAAAATGTGTGTGTATTTTAGTAGAGCTGGTCAAGAAACAGAATTTGTCATATGAACGGTGATCACATGAACTGTGAAAAGAAGTGCAGTGGCTTTGGACTATTTTTAATGTTGCATCTCTTATATTCTTGTTTTTATAAACAGATGTGAAAGTGAAGGGTGCCTAGAGCTCTGGATGGACGTCCTTTTGTTTGGAGTTTGTATAAGACCAAAATCTCAAATAATAAAATAAATACAATATCTAGGGTCAGTTTGTAGAATCTTAGTTTTGAAAGCACTTAAATGCAGAAATGTAGAGTTTGGGGGAGGTCTTTTAACTGATTTTAGCAAGTTATTCACTCTGGATGCATTATACCGTTGCTTTAGATATTTGAGATGTCACAGTGTACTAAAGTGTTAGAGAAGTTATACGTAACAGTGCACATCTGCAATGTAGGGATGTTTGAAGGCCAAAATATAGCATGATGCACAAGCAACTGGAAGGCTAAAATATCCTCAGGAAAAACTTATTTGGTCTCCAGTGCTGTATGACTGGGAAAGTACAGCAAGCCAGAAACTTTAAAGGTTTGACGCCTATATTTTAACAGCACTTTTTTTCAAATAAGATGTACTTTGTTATGATAAATGAATCACCACAAATCCTGTAAGCTACAGGCTTATTTTAACATAAGCTTGTTTTGTGAATTAAAACTCTCAGCAGTGTATCACCCCATCCTGCGTTCACTCACTGTGTTGTCAGAGGACCGGTGTGTTATGAAATTCTTCATAATTCACCATCACCCATGTTCAAGATTGATTATGAGGCCTCAGAAAAGGCAAGCTTGCGGAGTCAAATGAAAACTAACTATGAGGAAGGCAGCAGGTAGGAGAGAAATTGCATTTTCCCGAGATTAGGGAATAACACAACTCAGTCAAAATTGTGCTGTGTTTATTGTTGGCATTTCTCCTGTAAAATGTACATTGACCTTGACAATCAATGCACTGATGTGGGGTAGGAATAGCTATCTGATTCTCCTGGCTGTGTGCATTTATGCTGCAAGATGAGGATCACAGCCCAAAATGTAACTGCCAGGGATGAGAGAATGCACTGGGTTTTTGAGATGTTTAATGTGCCCTGTCAAGAAGGTGAGAAATAATGTGGCAATAATTAGAGAGAACATAAGCAGCTGGGTAGACACTCTGAACACTGGAGTAAGTTATTCTATACGCTGGCTATGATCTTGTGTAAACTTGGATGAAGTATGAAGGTGCTAAAGGAAAAGTTAAAAATAATGAACTGAGTTTGTTTTACATAAGTTAATATAAACACAGGCAAATCACATTCCATTAATTTGTATTCCTCACTAAATGGAATGATTGCCCATTACATATCTTGCTGATCCAGGCCCTGCTTCAACAAAGCACTTAAATGCTAGCTTAGCTTTACAATAAGCATTTGTTTAAATCCCATGGAACTTAATCACATGCATAAGTGCTTTGTTCCATTTCCCAAACCTCACCCTACTCCCAAACCCTCAACCCCTCCTCTTCTGCTTCCACTACATGCTGAAGCAGTACAGCAGGGAAATGAACCCACTGCTATACCTGGTGCAGTTAGTTTGCATTGCTGAGATCATCAATATTCTGGTAGAAAAAGTGAACTCTCTCTTTCAGTCTGCAGATGAGGGAATTATTTTAACCACTAGCAAAGAGAACATGTCAAGTGTTGGATGCCTTAACAACTGATCATTTTGTTTCTTTCTGCAGTAGAAACATTCCAGATGTTTTAAGGGAACATTCACTAGGGAGTTGACTTGTTCAGCAACAAAACAAAGACCAAAAAAAAAAAATCTCTTATTTTTACCCTTTCCTGAATGTCTGTCTACTTCTAGAAGCATAACTGGTCTAAACTGTCTGATGATGGTGTTGCTTTCGTTTACAGGTTCAAATTCGGCTATCGATCCACCCACTGACCTTCTCCCAGTCAGTGAGGTGGCAGCAAGGTAAGTGAGCCCAGAATTTATGCTTACTATGGAAACTTACAACAAGCAGGGAAGAATATTTTGTCCCCTGTGGTGTGTTAAATCTGGCAATTCAAAAGCTGACCCCATTCAGAGAAGTTGCTTTCTGTCTTTCGAATTTGATTAAAATGCTCCGAGCCATAGAGATTATACCCCTTAAATCAAATACAGTGGCATCAAGTACTGTTCTGCCTAGCCAGGAAAAATACTCCCTTCTTCAGTATTTTTTCAGGTAAACAGGTAGCAGAGTTGCAGGTATCAGCTATTGATATTCCTTATTTCACATGGTCAGTCTGTTTTCAAGCCACACTTCTCATTATTATCTTAAATGTTGTCTATTTGCCATGTAATTTTTGCATCAAACTTCTGTAAATTGTTTTCAAGCCTCTAAAAATCAGCATTATTAACAACTACTACTACTAAAGTGGTCCCGTGTAAGTTTTTGATTGGAGAAAGTCTGTGTGTCCTCCTAAAAGTATAATAGAAGTAACTATTTCTTCTCTGCTTTTGGCCAATTATGTTGTGCCTCTTCTGTTAGAGAAGCTAAATCTACTATTAATTAATTAATTAAAATGCATGTCCTTTCCAAGTTGAGGACTCAATAATGGTAACAATATATAGTGTTAATTGCATTTTCAAGTAGCAGTTTTATTACTCTTTACCTCTTTTGGAATCTTACGAATAAATGTGAACCTTAGATTTAACCCCTACCATTTACCTGAAGCGTGAGTTATGTTCCATATTCAATTCAAGAAATTTTTTTTAAAAACGGCTTGGAATGGAGGGTAGAGAAAACGAGGAAGTGTCTGAGTCTCTTCTCAGAACAATGCAAATCAGGGATAACGCTGAGGAAGCTAGTGGAGTTATACTGGTATAAAACAGGTGGTGAAATTGAAAGGAAAATCAGGGGTGACGTGTTTAAGGATAGACCCTGTGATTTAAAATGGAACAATTTAATTTTATCAAAAAAAATTATATACATATTTTTTCAATTCTAGTGCAATACTAGGGGGTAGGCAAGATATGCTCTGTTGCATCATTTGCATAGTCTGGCAGCCCAATCAGTAATTTCATCAGTAAAACAAAATTGTTATCTCACAGGGAGGTGGAAAAGACCTCTCTAAAAATGGAGACAACACTGTACCTACCATTGCAAAACACTGCATGATCTTGAGCGGAAAAGAACTAGAATACACATGTGCCAAATATCAGTACTATCCAGTCTTCTATTTCCATTAAAAATGTACTAAAGCACAATAGGTACAAAATGTACTCTGAAAATGTTTGTTGTTTTTTTTGGTTTTCACAAAATTATCGTAAGCTTCTTGGTATACTGTGGTAGTAGAAACAGAACAGGTTATCTATCCTGCCGAGAGCTAAAATCTGGAGAACGTTGGCCTACATTAAAGTGAATTAGAGAGTACACAGGCACATAAAAACATTAAAGGAGATTTGAAAGGCGATTTCGGTGTCATTGCCTTGGGGCAGTAGAAAAGCATGACTAGGCAATTTGTTTCTAGTGGCTGTATTGCACTAATAAAAACTCTCACACTTGTAAACAAACAAGAAAGATTTGGATGCAAGAACTTAACCTTATATAACACAAACTTTTACAGCAGTCTCTCTCAGAATTCTCGCTGCGTGCTGTGGATAGACTGTAGGATATGATTTGGGAGGTGATCTCCTTTATCATCTCCTCTTATTATTCAAGGCCCAATGCCATTCGGCCATAATTGTCATACTCTCCCTCCCTGATTTTCACATAATCTCACATACAAGTATGTGAACTTTACTTATCATGAAAGTCCAGGGCCTGTTCTCAGTTTGTATAAAGTTTACAGCCAACAAGAATGGTGGAAAGCTGCATGTAATTGGATTTAGTGATCGAGTTACAACTCTTATTTATGCAATCCTCAGTTTCTCCTATTAACAAATCCTGATAGATACCTGATTTTTTGCCAGTGCCATTCTCTTTCTACCTTTGACAGCAACAGATGGTTTATACAGTTTTGTGACAAGCACATTAGAATGCTATAGATGAACAATAGATCAACATCCACAACCAGAATCATGTAAAATCAAGCCGTTCCTGATCAATGATTTTAAGTTTGGGGTTCTTTTTATTTGCCTTCTGCTGACTGAGCCTTTCAGGTTCATGTTTTCAAATTTTTCTCCATAACCAAGAGGGACAGAAACTTTCATTTAATATTGATGACAGAGATGCTCAGGTAATCATTTGATTGGGGATTAAGAAAAATGCCAAATATTACTAGACCTGTAACAAAATCTCAAGAGTAGGCAACACTGCGATCAGCTTGATAATATTAACATAGTATTTAAAAAGCCCTAGCATACTATTCTTCCCTTGCACGGAAGACACAGAAACGTTTCTAAAACTGGCTGAAACCTGCATTGGAAAGGTAAAAATTTGAGTCCTTTCCATCCATGTGAAAAATAACCATCACCCAAAGTTTTGCCACTGACGTCAGAGGTATTGTTCAGGTACTATCTTTGAGATCCATGAAAATACATACTTAAACAGTAATAAAAAAAATCACTAAAAGTGACATTCTAGGAAGCTCTGATTATTGAAAAACCTAGTATAACTTTTGAATTTCATGTTATTCTATATTAGGCTTGTGTGCTGTGCTATATGGCTCCATTCTTTTTCAGAAAAACTATGATTTGCTAATCCTCGCTTTGTTGAATTATACATGTTATAATCTGTATAGAAAATTAGCAGCCTTTCCTGACTTCTCAGCAAATAATTAAGAGCAGGTGCTATATGTATATTACTTAGATTTATACATATATTACTTAGATTATATTTTTATATAAAATATACTAAATGTGTATTTACATACAGTATTTTGAGATATCCTATCTCCTAGAACTGGAAAGGACCTTGAAAGGTCATCGAGTCCAGCCCCCTGCCTTCACTAGCAGGACCAAGTACTGATTTTGCCCCAGATCTCTAAGTGGCCCCCTCAAGGATTGAACTCACAACCCTAGGTTTAGCAGGCCAATGCTCAAACCACTGAGCTATCCGTATTATAGAATATAAATAATTAAAATGATGACTGGCAAAATAAATGAACAAAGTACACTTTTTGTGATCAATTAATTCTATATAAGAGCTCGGTATTATTAGGTTTGTATTCATTCATTTACTTGCAAGTTCAGAAAATTCAGCCATTCACAATGAGTTTCCCAGCCAGTCATGTGAATTAGCAAAGTTCTTGCATGCATATATATATATATATATATATATCTTTAAGCTGCACGCAGAGCAGATGATAGTCCCTACTATAGGACTGCTGCTATTCTTGAAATTGAGCGATCTATGGGGAGTTCTTGCAACTAGCAGATCCCTTGAATTTAGTTTGGGCTACATTATTGAAGATGGTCTTCACTATTACAACATCTTCAATAGTGTGGCCCAAACTAAATACAGATTTTTAATATTAAATGTACAATGACCTGTTGAATTTATGTTAGCAATTATATTGCCATCTCCAGGTCAATAATCATAATAAACAAATATCTGGGTTAAACAACCAATATTATGCCAGAAAGCTTTAGCTCATCAACACTCATTTTTCCTTAGAAACGAGTCCAATTTCAAAATCTCTATCTGTAGTCCCTATTGATATTTGTAACAACTGCCTCTTGTCTTTAAATCCTCCATGAAATGGACTCCTACGACCACACCGCTATTGATTAGAACTGGGTAGTCTGGTGGCAAGCTGGGGCTTCTCTTCTGCAAAACTCTGTTTCTTTTATTGTTACCTCAGCTTCCCAACCCATGCTCGCCCCTTCATCCATTTTGTCCACCCATTGCATCTGGTTGAACAATTAGACCCCAATCCTGCAAACACTTACACACATGCTCAATTTTAGGTTCATCAGTAGCTCTATCAAAGAAAAATTTATAGGAAGGGGGTCCTAAAATGTGAGGTCTGCAGGGCAGGGGCTGTATTTTTTGTTACATGTCTATACAACACCTTGCAAAACGGGGCCCTGACTTTTTATGATGATGCCCAGGCAATACTGTTATATACATACACAACCAATATATATTTTTAATCATATTGGGAAATACCCTAGCGGTGTAGCAGGAAGCAAATATATTTAAAATAATAATTAATTAATGTTGGCTGTATTAAATAATTAATGAGGGCAGAAAATGTGAATTGCAATTTTACTTTAAAAAATAAAAAAGGAAAAGTCATGCCAAATAACACTTTAATATTTATTACGCTTCTTCTACGTGATGGAAATGTTTTAAATTGCAGTCCTCAACAGTTTAAAAGCAGGTGACGATAGCACACCACCAAAAATAAAGCAAAATGTGTAGGCAATCATGGACAAATCTCACTAGGTGGAGGACAGGTCAAGGTGAGAAAAGGCAAACATTTTTTGTGACAAAAGAACCTACGCTACGACTTTTGTTGAGGAAATCACGGCTGTGACAAACATACAGCTTTACTCATACTGCAATGCTATATTTAGCATGTGGTATCAATGTTTGGAAATCTCCTTTCATGTTAGATCTTTGTATATTTCATCTCCGTAGCCAGATGAAGTTATTTTGGCGGGTGTTTTGTTGTTGTTTTTAAAGGCACCCCAAAAGCTCTTGGAAGCCCTTCATGCAGAGAAATGACCCATCTCAGCTCTCACAGCATGCTTGTTGGCTACCATAAACTTTACTTCTGATCAGATGGAAGCATTGTTGTCTAACGGCTTGGGTGCACTACGTAGAGGTTTAGCTTATTTCTTTTTCTTTTTTACCAGCTTTCTGGTAGCATAGACTACTTGCTGCTTTCATCTAGTGGGAACCTAGACTAGCCTAAGTGAGTAGATAGATTTCTCTCCCACACACATGCACACACACACGCATGAGTGTGCGCACACAAACATTTTCTTTCTCTAATCTATAGAAGTGGTATTATCTTTATTTTACCGGTGAGGCACAGAGAGACAGAGAGACGTGCCCAATGACGGTTGTGACGGAGCAGAGAATGCATCCATGTCTTCAAAGTCCCAGGGTAGGATCCTAACAACTGAGCCACTATAACCACATCACACCATATAATAAGGACCAAGATAATACTGGCCAGACAGTCACAGCTCTTCTTTTACGGCACTTGGCACACTGCTATCAACTTCTATTCTGCTCTTGACAAAACAAGTGAAAATTCTTTTCTTTTCTGTATTTTCTTCCGTTTGATAGAGATTGACAACTTTTGTATTTCCTGGTATGGGAAGAGCAGTGGGAGGTTTTTTAAAAAGATTATTTTTAAAAAACTAAAAAAAAAAAAATGATGATTTTGGTTATTTTTTATTTTCCTGCACCTTTCCATGCACTAGAACCAGAAGTGCTGAGATATTATAAGCAAGCCTCCAACCTGACGTCAATTACTAGGTAATAAGTAACTGCTCATCATCCCACAAGGTAAAAGGAGACACAGAGAAGTTTATCTCCTGTTGTTAATAAGATGCACAACAACAACAAAACTAGTAACAGGCCACAAATAATGGAAAGGAATCCAAGGTGAGGAATGAAGACATTATTGATGAAAATCTGCATACCAGATGGGAATGCAAAAGCTAGTAGCATTGTAAGAGTTAGAAAGGCACAAGTCTGTCTAAGGGCCTGATTCAAAGCCCATTAAAGTCACCAAGAACAACCGGACACACCAGCAGTTGAACAATGCATTATTGCAGTCACCGTTTGATAGAGGCAGCACGATGCCAATATAGAACCCAATGTAGCAAGGTGTCTCCCATGGCTGTGTGGAATTAATTTGTACCATATTCAATCACAGAAGGAGGGTTGTTAAGAACCTTTTAGTGAAGCTGCCACCTTTCTCTGAGGAGATGTAGTAATGTTCTTCCTCTTTCTATAAATGACAGCTAGCAAAGAGCAAACACTCAGCCAAGCACATCTCTCCACAGGAAAACAAGTATTCCATAACTATAGGGAGACACAGCTTTTATTGAATCTATTCTTAGTTGTCTAAATGTCATGCAAACACTTGTGTAGTTATCCTAATCCCAATAAAATCCTACAAAAGAGATGTACATATGGATTATAGAAATTAAACACAATGCTATAGAGAAAATGAATGTGCAATAAGTCATTACCCCTACAAAACCACACATCTGCATTCAAGAAATGTTAATGTTGATTGTTAATGTTGATGCTGACCCCGCAAGAGGGAGATCTGTAACATACACTCATCAATGGGCACTGGCACTTTCTGTTATGATCCTAGTGGCAAATGAAAAGATGTGGAAAACGGAATGGAACTTCCACATACACCTACATACCCACCATCCTTACCGTAACATTTTGGAACCTTAAAACAATAGATTCAGTTGAATTTGAATCTGCTTGCCAATTTCCTAGCTTCTCTCAGATATAATAACCATATTGCTTACATGTTTTTCCAAAACCTCATCTTTGTGCTCCCAAATTGCTAGGACATTAATTCTTTGGTTTGGCAACAGCAGAAAGCGTCCATTTATTTTGTTCTTATGCTACTTGAAAAGCTAATGGAACACCGTATCTGAACATTATAAACTCACTTTCAGTTAAAGCTAATATGTGCATCCACATGCTGAGTACTTCTGGCTGTAGGCGTCTCTGGAATACATCAGATTATATTGTGCATTAGAATCCTGATGGACAGTACACTAAAGGATGGTGGCCAGGTTACAGTGACAGAAGGCAGGGAACTGACCTTTCAGTCTCACAAAAAAAAGCATTATGCTAAAGCCCCAATCTCAGCCAGCACTTGAAATCTGGATTAAACATGGGTCCCACAACAGGAACAATATCATAGCAATAAATAAGCATGAAAAAGAATTGTTAAAGGGGACAATCATCATATCTTCCATTTGCAGATTCAGAACAAATTGACACATTCTAGAGCTGCATAAAGTTGATATATACCGCCACCAAAACACTAGGGATGAATCTGCTCGTGTGCTTTTAACTAAAGTTGGAAGACACCAGCTGTGGGCAGATGTACAAACAGAATGTGATGAGATGTGGCAGAAATGTACATGGCTGATTCCATGACTAAATAAAAAGTATTACATTAAATATATATTTATTTTCAGAATCACAAAGAATGTGGTTGTTTTCCCTGGGTGAGTATAATCTCTTCTTTTTCTTAGCACATTTCATTTCTTTCTCTCTTAAAAACACTAGAACTTTTACATGCTTTTCTTCTAACAATAAATATGAATTGATAATATTAATACATTGCCAAGCAACCTGTCTAAAGATGTGAAGCATATAATATTTAATAAAACTTATTTTTAGGCTAAGACATGTTCCATCTTTAGAGACTAATGTACACATTGCTGACTTCAAAATTTCTCTCATTGAAAAACAAAAAGACCACATTTCACACCACCTATTTCTCAGAAGAGATTAAGAAACATTTGCAAAATCTGAACATATACAAATCAGTCCAGAGCTGGCTGAAATTTTTCATTTGAAATGTTTTTTTTAAATTGAAGAATGGCCTGATACAAAAATCAAAATTCTCTCAATTTTTTTTGTTTTCCTATATCTCAATGAATAAAAATAAAAAATGTTTCTTTTTTTTGTCCCCCCACCCTTCATTAAAAAAAATAGAAAAAGAAATACAAAGGAAGGGCAAAAGAAGGAAAGTAAAGGAGAAAATAAAAATACTAAAAACAGAACATTTATATTTTTGGTTCAAAACCTGGAAAGTGCTGTTTTTTCCCTTTATTTCATCCAAAATTTCATATTTTTTTTAAATTGTAAATAAAATTGAGAAAAGAAATTTTTTTGCCTTTCCCCTGATGGTGATTTGTGGAGTACGAAGAGTAATTTGGGCAGGTGAGGGCTGGTAGAGTACATTAATTTTTCTGATGTTGAGAGAGACACCCAGAATGGCATCTGCAAAAAGATTTAGGGTACCTTGCAAGTCGGCCTGTGTGTGTGCGAGAATGACGCAGTCATCTGCATACTGAAGGTCAGTGGTGCCAATTCTTGTCATCTTAGAGTTTGTTTGGAGACATCGGAGATTGGGGAGTTGACCATCCATATGATACTCAATCCCGATTCCATCAGGAAGGTGGTCATGGATGAGAATCAGGATCATGGCAAGGTAAATGGAGAAGAGTGCTGGAGCAATGACACAGCCCTGCTTGTCACCTGTGCGAATGGTGAATGGTTCAGTCTCTGAACCACTGCACAGAATGGTGGCAGTCATCCCATCATGGAGTAGTCTTGATGATGGCAATGAATTTCTGTGGAGAGCCAAACCTACACAGCACCTTCCATAGGACATCACAATTGATAGAGTCAAAGACCTTGATTAGATTGATGAATGCCATGAACAGTTCCTGGTATTGCTCTCTGCACTTCTCCTGTCACAAAGATCATGTCAGTTGTGCCTCAGGATGGCCTGAAGCCACACTGTGATTCGGGGAGGAGATCCTCGGCAAGGGGGAGAAGGTGGTTTAGTAGGATCTGGGCAAGGATCTTCCCTGTAATTGAGAGGAGGGCAATACCTCTATATTTCCCACATAAAGATTTGTCCCCTTTCTTGAATATTGTAACAATGTTGGTGTTCTTAAAGTCAGGTGAAATTTCTTTGCAGGTCCAGATTTTGTCGAGGAGTTGGCAAAGTTTGTGCTAGAGCATTGTTCCACCAACTTTAAAAGCCTCAGCTGGGATGTCGTCTGGGCTTGGTGCCTTGTGATTTTTTGTCTGGGTGATGGCATGCCAGACTTCCTCAGAAGATGGGGGATCAGCAAGGTGTTCCATTGGTGAGCATTGTGGAGTAGACTTGATGGTGTCTTCAGAGACCATGGATTCGCAGTTTAGTAGGCTCTCAAAGAGCTCCTAACAGCATTGTTTAATGGCCGCCTTGTCCTTGAGGAGGGTGGAGCCATCCTGAGAATGTAAGGGGGTTGGACCTTTGGATCTTGGTCCATATATATGCTTTTGTTTCTTGAAAGAGGCTTCTCATGTCATCCTGGTCTACGATATCCTGTATCTCAGAGGCCTTTTCTTGCCATCAATTATTTTTGATGTCATGTAGCCTCCTTTGGATTTTGGCTTTGAGCAGGTGATAAGCCTCATGTTTTTGTTGGTTAGAGGAATCATTTTGCCAGTTACAGAATGCAGTTCTTTTCTATTGAATTAATGCGAGGATTTCCTTGTTATTTTCATCAAATCAGTCTTGATGCCAATGAGTGGAATATCCTAGAGTTTCAGCACATGCACTGTGAATGGTATTTTTAAGTTGATGCTAGAACATCTCGCACTGGCTTGGTCTTGAAGTGCTTTGACGACCTTTCGCTTAGTCTTTGGGTGTTTGCTGTGAGGTGGAGCAAGCTGCAGGTAAAGGATTGCTCTTACTAATCAATGGTCTATCCAACAGTCATCTGTACCTCTCATGGCTCATGTTATACAGACATTGGAGTAGTCTTGGGCTCTGACTATAACATAGTCAAGGAGGTGCCAGTGTTTGGTCTGAGGATGTTTCCAGGTGGTCTTAAATTTGTTACTCTGCCTAAAGATGGTATGTGTGTTGAGCAGGTCATGCTTCAAACATTTGCTGAGGAGGAGAATACCATTGGGTTGACATTTCCCTTTCCTTCTTTGCCTATTGTGCCACTCCAGAGTTGGGGATCCCGTTCGACTCTGGAATTGAAATCTCCCAGGAGGATGAGTTTGTCTGCCTTAGGCGTGGCTGTGAGGACTGCATCAAGAGTTCTATAAAACTGCTCCTTATTGTCCTCATCATCATCGAGTGTTGGGCCATATGCGCTGATGACCGTGGCATATTGGTTGTTGCTGAGCTTGAGCTGAAGAGTCATGAGACGCTCCTTGATCCCCATGGGAAGCTCCAAAAGCTGACTGGCGATCTTATTTTTGATGGCAAAGCCAATCCCGTGACTGCATCTCTCTTCAGTGGCTTTCCCTTCCAAAAGAAGGTGTAGCCACCTCCATCCTCTTTTACTTGGCCCTCATCGGCCCGGCGGGTCTCACTAAGAGCTGCAATGTCAATGTGGAGTCTTGCCAGTTCTCTGGCAATTATGGCAGTCCTTCTTTCTGGGCATTCACTGCTCTGAGAGTCTATAAGGGTGCGGACATTCCAGGTGATGAAATTCATTGTCTTCTATCTCTTGTTTCAGCCGCGGAGTTGAGTGATCCCACTGGATGCGGCCATCCAGTCAGAAGAGTGAGAGACAGCCTATGTTTGGGGCACCTTTTCTAGCCCTGTCCCCATTTGGGGTGAACAGAGGGGATCCTAAAAAGGCCCTGATCAGTCACACCCGCTGCTGCTGAAATGCATTTCTGTCTCATTCAAGCACAAAACGACCATCACATGGCTGCCGCCTTTATGCAGATTTGTGACTAAAGACAACCAGAGATCATTGCTCCTGTCTTCCCCACCACTCGTCCATTGCTGCAGGACTTTGTGTGGGTGTGAACCTTTCGCAGAGGCCTGCGCGTGAAATCTTTTAATGTGGGGAAACGGGTGCGCAGGTGGTGACCACATGAGACTTCACAGGAGGAAAACCCTGACCCAGTGGCAAGGAGATCCAAGACAACCAGGGGTCTCCCTTCTGCTGCAGCCCTCATCCACCTTTACAGCCATGGTGTACTAAAAGGTCTTCTATATGCGCCTGCTCCACCGTTGGGGTCTTGTGACATTTGGACTGCGGTTAGTCAGGATCCTCACCTCAGGCCTGCTAGCCAAGGGGGACCCTACCAGGAGTATAAAAGCTCCGGACGATGTAGCTCTGAGGGTCTTTAGCTCATGCAACCCTCTCCACCATGACAAGGTTGTGGTCTATCAGGTTGATGTTCTGGCTTTTTATTATCTGGGGCCTGAAGACCAGAAAGGGAAATTTCCCGCTTTCATGCTGTGAATTTATGATTTCCAAAGAAAGAGATTTCAGGTCAGATCCTCCTCTTAAGGACTCATCATTTACAGCTCTTTTCAGTGAGAGAGAGAGCCCTGACAGTCGTCAAACTCTGACCTGACAAGCTAAAACAGTGGAGAAATTGAATTTGCATGAAGCAGCAACCTCATCATGGCATCCTCTGGCCATAACATAGAAGCACTGCAGAATGACATATTCACCATTATGCTGCTTTTAACTCATTTTAGAAGAGCAAATCCAAGAGGCCCTGAATTTGTCTGTCATGCTGTGTAAGCATAACTGTGTGTTCCCATCAGAGTGCTGTGTGCTTGGTCTGTTCACTTGATCCATCCCCGAGTAAAGTTCTCCTTTATCCTGAGCCCATTTCACATTTTGAGGTGATTATCTAGACTTAGAGCCAATCTTAAATATTGTTTCCTCCCCCTCCCATGCAGGGGTGGATAAAGAAAGTGGGCTCGATCCTTCACCACATACTTATAAAAGGAGTCAATTGAAGTCAATGGGATTTCTTGTGTGAATAAGTATTACCCATGAAAGTAAGGGGTGTAGGTTTGTGCTCTCTATTATTCCTGGACACACCACACCTTTGCTGCCCCTACCTCCAAACGCAAACAAAAAAATCCTTCTAGCAGTGTATGCTGGATGAATGAGTCACTTATTGCCATTCACTGCCTGCCCACCCTTCCCTGATGTCACACTGTCACATGATGTGAGATGACTGAGGAACTTTTACACCAGAATCAATCAGGTATTTGCCACAGCACCTGCTGACTGACTCACAACTGTATTGCAGCCCCTCCAACTTGCAGCATCCAAATCACAAGGATCTTACCTTTAGTCACCTCTTTATTCACCTATTTTTTTGCTACTGCAATCGCCAATAAAGCCATAATGGCAAGAGTAAACAAAGCACAGCAACAGAAAATTTGCAGCCCACTAACAATTCCTCTCAGGTCCTTCACCTGAAGTTGTCATGGAGATATTTGTGTCATACACAGAAATAATGACTTATAGTGAGAGAGAACCAAGAAGAGTAGATGAACTCCAGGGAGGAAAGATCTTATTTTCATGCAGAGGTGACTAGTAGTAAAGAACCAAGGGTACACAATACAGGAAATATGCTGTTGAGAAGTCAACTAGAATATTTTTCAAAGATTTCTATTTGATCTCAGTGGGTGTTTTACAGATTTTTATGTTCAGTTATTTCCTATAGAAGTAATAATTAAGAAAAGAGAATTTCACATAAGTACTCCTCTCATGAGGACACCAGTGTTTAACAACATGTTGATGTCTAAATCTAACAGCGATATAGCACTGATAAGAGCTGATCTACAACAAGTTTTCAAACTGGAGAGTTTATTTTCACAGCAGGTAATGATATAGTATTGGACACTATAATTTAGTACATCTTAGATGTGCTTATTAACACGACATACACATGTTCCTATTGCATGACTGCATAAGAGATTAAACTGTATTAAAGCGTATCTGTTAAGTAACAACAGGCAGAGCTAAGATATCTTCAACAACACATAGCAAAGTAGCACCTGGTTTTCCAATGTGATTACGTCCAATAAGTGTTGAAATAATTCAGTCTGTAAGTAGCTTGTGATTTTCCCAAATTTATTTTAAGCTATTTCAGTGAATAATTTCTGCAGTTTATTGAGAATATTCAATATTTAAAATTTGCAATTGCTTTGATTGGACACAAAAGTCACATGGTATAGTTCTATTCTCTGATTAGAGGAGCCTAACTTCATAGTGTTCCAGGGGGGATAGTGATGAATTCAAAATTTGCTTTCTGTGAATGTTCTCCGTCATTCACTTAAAAGTTGCAGCTCCTGCAAACTATCCTGCCATTACAATCATTCTCCAGGACATGGGTGGAAAGCAAACACCAAAGGGGCCTCAGTCAAGTCAAAGCAAATTTTTTTTAATATTTTACCTTATGTTGGAAATTTTTGTGATAGTATTTACCCATCACAAACCAGAGATCGGTCCGCTAGAGAACCTTATAATGGGGGAAATGACTAACCAGACTGATCAAATCATCACAAAAAAAATGTATTGTATGGAAGAGGTAGGCAGCTGCTTGTCTACGAATGTCTGGCTTCTATGAAAGATTGACTAGCCCATGAGTAGGCCCACTTGATGTCTTCCAAACAGATGGGCGCAAGTATGGTGCAGGTTTTTTCATTTGAACACACAATTGCCATGCACCAGAGACAAACATGAAAACATGAAAAACTCATAGGGTGAGGGAGGGGGAGAGAGGGCATGTGTGCATTCAGAGGGTTTTTTTTTTTTTTTTTTTAGCAAGAAGAGAAAACTTCTAAACGTTCAGATATCTATCCAAAATCTTTAGACTTAACTGTATGGAAGGCTGTCAACTTTTCATGCCTATGCACTGTATCTTCTTGGGTGTTTATACTTACACCCATCTGTTTGGAAGACATCAAGTGAGCCTAGTCATGGGCTAGTCAATCTTTCATAGAAGCCAGACATTAGTAGACAAACAGCTGTCTACCTCTTCCATACAATGCATCTCCTCTGTGACTACCATATTAGCATCATATTTTGCCAAGTCTTCCTATCACTAGGCATTTTAAACCTGATGACTTATTTGACTTTAAAAATGTGAGAGTCAATTAGATGAACATGAAAACCAGGTTACAATATTATTGGCTCTAGAAATTAAGCTCATGAAAGAACTTTAGCCCTGACAACCAACAGTACCCTTGCCATTCCAGGCCTGGGCTCCTCCTAATCTTACTTCCATTAATCACTCTGCATTGTACCAAGCTGTGTGGCAACTTTATCTCAGGCATGATCTGGAACTGGATGAGACCACCAAACCCAACCCAACCATATTTTTAATTATGACTTACTCCAATTTGACTCAAGTGTCTCCATCTGAAAGACTAGTACTCCAACAATGGCCGCACATCCTCTGTTAAACCTATGCCACCAGGCCACACAATGTCCATGAGAAGTATATCTGGCTGGAGAGGGTGGAAGACATGCAGCATGAGACTGCAAACAATACACTCAATCCAAAACACACATACCTGAAATACAGAGGCTAGTGATGAATCTTTAGCACCCACTGTCCATCTCTACCCAGGATTGCTTTCAAGGAAAGCATATTTCTACCCACACAAATGCCGTCTCAGCTTTATATTTCCTTTGGTTTAAGCCTATGGTAAATGACAATTAAAGTCAAACAAACTATTTAAGGTCAAAGACAAGCTAATCCCTGTCGATCATTTTGATATTAAAAATCAGATTCAGATTAATTACTGCATATATCATTTTTTAATGCTAGAAGCTGTCATAGGTGGGTATTGGTATTTTACATAAGGGTCAAACAGATTAGAGAGAGAAATTGTCTCTCTGCTTTTTGAATGAATGCACAAAACATATGATAAAATGATTTGTGTTGCTCAGGAATACAGTAGGTTAGCATAAAGGACCACCAAAGCCTGAAAGGAAAGAATTTGCAGCTGCCTCTTAGAATTGTGCCTTATGAGTTACGGTAAGATGGGTAGTTTAGTCATTTATAAATTCATATCTGTTTAATGTCTTGGCTTAGAAAGAGCTATAAAATCCATTTTGCTTGAGGCCACATATCTATCTTGAGAATTGATGTTCATGTAAATAAATACTTTTAGTTTCATAACTGCATGGAAAAAAATCAGTTCTAATCAAGATATCTGATGTTGTGTACATTCTGAGTGGGTGCCAGTATTTGACTTCACATTACTGATTGAGCCATGAAGAAAGGACAAGAAACCTAATTTAAAAGGTACAGTGTGTAAACAAAAACATTAAAAAAACCTTTTCATGTTATTAACATTAAAACTGAAGTAAACTTTTATAATCCACATTTCTTTTAATCATTTTTGTCATTTCTTTCCCTTTTACTAGAGCTGGACAAGTAATTATTTTGTCAATTAATTTCTGTTCTTTTCATTCCTGTTCACAAATTGTCCACACAGTGCTGGCAAGTCAATACTTGAAATTTTTGGTTAATTTTGATTGCTTCTGTTGAGTACATGAGAGCCTCTCAGAATCAGGGTTACAATATGAATTTTAATCTCAAAATGTAAGCATTCACATTCCTCAAATATTCACTTAAAACTCATTCCTTCTGCAGATATTTCTGCTAGTGACTGTGTTTGCTATAATATTAACAAATGTGAACATGAAGGCTTGGAAACATAGCCAAGTGAATCTGACATTTGGGTTCAAGTGAATATTCATGAACAGTTTTTTGAAGTGTTTGCTTAACAGTACTTTTTGTAGTTCATTCAGCTTGGAGTGTAAAACTAAACCTATCAGTTTCACTGTCTGTTTTTATGGTTGATTTTTTGGTCCTCATGTTCTAATGCAATGCTGGTGAGTTTGGATTTCCAACAATGCAGAGAAGTGTTCAATTAAAATGTTCTCAAATGTTCCATGTTGATAAATTGGAGTGGGTTCAGAGAAGAGCCATGAGAATGATTAAAGAATTAGAAAACATGCCTTGCAGTGATAGACTGAAGGAGCTCAATCTATTTAGATTAATAAATAGAAGATTAAGAGGTGACTTGATTACAGTCTATAAGTACATGGGGAACAATTATTTAATAATGGGCTCTCCAATCTAGCATAGAAAGGTATAACATGACAGTATTTGGTCCTGCCATGCGGGCAGGGGACTGGACTCGATGACCTCTCGAGGTCCCTTCCAGTCCTATAATCTATGAATCTATGAATCTATGAGCCAATGGCTAGAAGCTGAAGCTAGATAAATCAGACTGGAAGTAAGATGCACATTTTTTAATGGTGAAAGTCATTAACCATTGGAATAATTTATCAAGGCTTGTGGTAGATTCTCCATCAATTTTTAACTCAGGATTGGATGTTTTTCTAAAAGATCTGCTCTAGGAATTATTTTGGGGAAGATCTATGGCCTGTGTTATATAAGTCAGGCTAGATGATCACAATGGTCTCTTCTGGACTTGGAATCATAGAATATCAGGGTTGGAAGGGACCTCAGGAGGTCATCTAGTCCAACCCCCTGCTCAAAGCAGGACCAATTCCCAACTAAATCATCCCAGCTAGGGCTCTGTCAAGCCTGACCTTAAAAACCTCTAAGGAAGGAGATTCCACCACCTCCCTAGGTAACCCATTCCAGGGCTTCACCACCCTCCTAGTGAAAAAGCTTTTCCTAATATCCAACCTAAACCTCCACCAATGCAACTTGAGATCATTACTCCTTGTTCTGTCATCTGCCACCACGAAGAACAGCCGAGCTCCATCCTCCTTGGAACCCCCTTTCAGGTAGTTGAAAGCAGTTATCAAATCCCCCCTCATTTTTCTCTTCTGCAGACTAAACAATCCCAGTTCCCTCAGCCTCTCCTCATAAGTCATGTGCTTCAGCCCCCTAATCATTTTTGTTGCCCTCCGCTGGACTCTTTCAATTTTTCCACATGCTTCTTCACACAGCGCACAGTCAACTTGTGGAACTCCTTACCTGAGGAGGTTGTGAAGGCTAGGACTATAACAGAGTTTAAAAGAAAACTGGATAAATTCATGGTGGTTAAGTCCATTAATGGCTATTAGCCAGGATGGGTAAGGAATGGTGTCCCTAGCCTCTGTCTGTCAGAGGGTGGAGATGGATGGCAGGAGAGAGATCACTTGATCATTGCCTGTTATGTTCACTCCCTCTGGGGCACCTGGCATTGGCCACTGTCAGTAGACTGGATACTGGGCTAGATGGACTTTTGGTCTGACCCAGTATGGCCTTTCTTATGTTCTTATGTTCTTTTAGTGTGGGGCCCAAAACTGGACACAGTACTCCAGATGAGGCCTCACCAATGTTGAATAGAGGGGAATGATCACATCCCTCGATCTGCTGGAAATGCCCTACTTATAAAGCCCAAAATGCCATTAGCCTTTTTGCCAACAAGGGCACACTGTTGACTCATATCCAGCTTCTCGTCCACTGTAACCCCTAGGTCCTTTTCTGCAGAACTGCTGCCTAGCAATTTGGTCCCTAGTCTGAATGGGATTCTTCCATCCTAAGTGCAGGACTCTGCACTTGTCCTTGTTGAACCTCATCAGGTTTCTTTTGGCCCAATCCTCTAATTTGTCTAGGTCCCTCTGTATCCTATCCCTACCCTCCAGCATATCTACCACTCCTCCCAGTTTAGTGTCATCTGCAAATTTGCTGAGAGTGCAGTCCACGCCATCCTCCAGATCATTAATGAAGATATTGAACAAAACCGGCCCCAGGATCGACCCTTGGGGCACTCTGCTTGAAACCGGCTGCCAACTAGACATGAAACCATCGATCACTACCCGTTGAGCTCGATGATCTAGCCAGCTTTCTATCCACCTTATAGTCCATTCATCCAGCCCATACTTCTTTAACTTGCCGGCAAGAATACTGTGGGAGACAGTATTTGCTAAAGTTAAGAAATAACACATCCACTGCTTTCCCTTCATCCACAGACCCAGTTATCTCCTCATAGAAGGCAATTAGGTTAGTCAGGCATGACTTGCCCTTGGTGAATCCATGCTGACTGTTCCTGATCGCTTTCCTCTCCTCTAAGTGCTTCAGAATTGATTCCTTGAGGACCTGCTCCATGATTTTTCCAGGGACTGAGGTGAGACTGACTGGCCTGTAATTCCCCAGATCCTCCTCCTTCCCTTTTTTAAAGATGGGCACCACATTAGCCTTTTTCCAGTCATCCGGGACCTCCCCCAATCACCATGAGTTTTCAAAGATAATGGCCAATGGCTCTGCAATCACATCGGCCAACTCCCTTTAGCACCCTCGGATGCAGTGCATCTGGCCCCATGGACTTGTGCTCGTCCAGTTTTTCTAAATAGTCCCGAACCACTTCTTTCTCCACAGAGGGCTGGTCACCTCCTCCCCATACTGTGCTGACCCGTGCAGCAGTCTGGGAGCTGACCTTGTTCGTGAAGACAGAGGCAAAAAAAGCATTGAGTACATTAGCTTTTTCCACATCCTCGGTCACTAGGTTGCCTCCCTCATTCAGTAAGGGACCCACACTTTCCTCGACCTCCTTGTTGCTAACATACCTGAAGAAACCCTTTTTGTTACTCTTAACATCTCTTGCTAGCTGCAATTCCAAGTGTGATTTGGCCTTCCTGATTTCACTCCTGCATTCCTGAGCAATATTTTTATACTCCTCCCTGGTCATTTGTCCAATCTTCCACTTCTTGTAAGCTTCTTTTTTGCGTTTAAGATCAGCAAGTATTTCACTGTTAAGCCAAGCTGGTCTCCTGCTGAATTTACTATTTTTTCTACACATCGGGATGATTTTTTCCTGCAACCTCAATAAGGATTCTTTAAAATACAGCCAGCTCTCCTGGACTCCTTTCCCCCTCATGTTATTCTCCCAGGGGATCCTGCCCATCAGTTCCCTGAAGGAGTCAAAGTCTGCTTTTCTGAAGTCCAGTGTCCATATTCTGCTGTTTTCCTTTCTTCCTTGTGTCAGGATCCTGAACTCGACCATCTCATGGTCACTGCCTCCCAGGTTCCCATCCACTTTTGCTTCCCCTACTAATTCTTCCTGGTTTGTGAGCAGCAGGTCAAGAAGAGCTCTGCCCCTAGTTGGTTCCTCCAGCACTTGCACCAGGAAATTGTCCTCTACACTTTCCAAAAACTTCCTGGATTGTCTGTGCACTACTGTATTGCTCTCCCAGCAGATATCAGGGTGATTAAAGTCTCCCATGAGAACCAGGGCCTGCAATCTAGTAACTTCTGCTAGTTGCCGGAAGAAAGCCTCGTCCACCTCATCCCCCTGGTCTGGTGGTCTATAGCAGACTCCCACCATGACATCACCCTTGTTGCTCACACTTCTAACTTTAATCCAGAGACTCTCAGGTTTTTCTGCAGTTTCATACCAGAGCTCTGAGCAGTCATACTCCTCTCTTGCATACAATGTAACTCCCCCACCTTTTCTGCCCTGCCTGTCCTTCCTGAACAGTTTATATCCATCCATGAGACAGGAGTCCTCCCCTCTTGCACTCTCTTGCTCGTGCTTCCTCCGGGTAGCCCATTTCCCCACTTACCTCAGGGCTTTGGTCTCCTTCCCCCGGTGAACCTAGTTTAAAGCCCTCCTCACTAGGTTAGCCAGCCTGCTTGCGAAGATGCTCTTCCCTCTCTTCATTAGGTGGAGCCCGTCTCTGCCTAGCACTTCTCGGAACACCATCCCATGGTCAAAGAATCCAAAGCCTTCTCTCCGACACCACCTGCGTAGCCATTCATTGACTTCCACAATTCGACGGTCTCTACCTGGGCCTTTTCCCTGCACAGGGAGGATGGACGAGAACACCACTTGCACCTCAAACTCCTTTATCCTTCTTCCCAGAGCAACGTAGTCTGCAGTGATCAGCTCAAGGTCATTCTTGGCAGTATCATTGGTGCCCACGTGGAGAAGCAGGAAGGGGTAGCGATCCAAGGGCTTGATGAGTCTCGGCAGTCTCTCCGTTACATCATGAATCCTAGCTCCTGGCAAGCAACAGACCTCTTGGTTTTCTTGGTCGGGGCGGCAGATAGATGACTCAGTCCCCCTGAGGAGGGAGTCCCCGACCACCACCACCTGCCTCCTTCTTTTGGGAGCGGTGGTCATGGAACCCCCATCCCTTGGACAGTGCAACTCATGCCTTCCAATCGGTGGAGTCTCCTTCTGCTCCCTTCCCTCAGATGGATCATCTAGTCCACTCTCTCCATCCATGAATCACCTTGGAAAACTTTCCCACTCAATGTTATTTGAAAAACATTGATGAAAACATTGCTTTTCAAATGGCCCTTTTATTCTTCTACAGAAAACACATTTTAGGCCTAAACTACTTGGACCAGATTCTGGAGACTACCTCCTTCAACATTGCACATCTCAGGGCTGGGAGGATTCAAGATAGCTGTAAAGCCACTTTTGTGATTCCCTAATCCTTGGACCACTGGGCACTGGACCAGTTCCAATCAGCACATTTAGAGCAGCATGTGTTCTAAATTGTGTAAACTGTAGGGGCAGTTCCAGCTACACCTCTACCCCGATATAATGCAACCTGATATAACACAAATTCAGATATAAAGCTGTAAAGCAGTGTTCTGGGGGGGTGGGGCTGGCGGATCAAAGCAAGTTCGATATAACGCAGTTTCACCTATAACGCAGTAAGATTTTTTTGGCTCCTGAGGACAGTGTTATATCAAGGTAGAGGTGTACCAAGAATTACTGGCACTCAGCCACACCTTTCTTCTCTTGGGCACCCCATTATATAGTGGATGGCAGAGGGCTGGCTATGCTGGCCTATTCCACTTGGGCTTTCCTTTATGCTGCTAGTAGAATCCCTAGCAGGTTGACTGAACTACCTTTCCACCTGGACTGGACTATTGGAGTGACTCAAAGAGGTGGAACTGGGGCCAAATCTGGCCTATTGACCGGATTTCTTCCCTTTGAAAAGTGAATCATGTACTACTGCTAAAGTCTTTGCAGGCATTTTTAGATGCAGGCTGTTCTTTTGAGTTCAAAATCATTCCTTCTGATCTTTGTTTCAACTGAGTGTCAAAGGAACTATGACTTACTTTGAATGGGAGGAGAGAGAGACATTTAAAGAATGCATTCTGTAAATCAGCAATCAGTATATTCCAATTCAGTTCTCAAAAGTATAGGTTTGTAGGTAATGGTTATACACTAAAGAAGATGGACTTTCACACAGGAGTTTTCTTCAGAAAGAAGAACCTGGCCGGCTTTTTTCTGTTATCACAATAAATCCAAGAAATGAAGTAATGGGCTTTGGTTAGTACAAAAACTGGCAAGGCAAAAAAGGGATGCTTTCAAATAATGGTTAGTAACAGCATGTTGTGTGTGTTCATTCCAGGAGATGATTATTTACAGATTTCAATGAGTTGAACATAATAAATCATACTCTTACTACAGAAAGCACGTTACACCTAAGTACTCATTTTAGTGAGTGAATATGCTGCTGCTGCTAAAAAAAATCTCTGCTCTGACCATGTTTGTTGGCTGTTCATAACTGCTCATCTTATAGATTCCAGGAATTAATGGCTTTTCATCGACCTATTCACTAGCAGTCTATTAACCAATTTTGCAATCACAGTTGTTAGAAACCATACATAATAATTTGTGACTGCAAGAAATTCTTTTTAAAGCTGTTGTGCTGCAGCAGATGCATTAAAAAAAAGAAATCAACCATTTCCAAATGGATCTAGTGCCAATTCAGTTATAAAATATTTTCCAAATGAAAATACAAGTTTTTAAATATTTTTTGTTCAACCCCCAAAGGAGCCTGGATTCTCATCATACATCCTATGGATCCTTTTCAATTTGAATGGACAAACATATCTACAAAACAGGATAAAACTATATTCTAACCCTATAACGACCTGAAATGCTCAAACTTCAATCTGAAAGGGAAGCAGTGAACCAAGATATCCCCTTCTCCCACTTTATGTTGTCTTTAGCACTGGACTAATTGGCAACCATCATTAGAAGTAATAATTTAATTAAGGGGATTGCAGGAATTAAGGGGACCAAGATAATAAAATCAGTGTGTAATGTCTCCCTGAGTTCATCCATAAAGACCAGACCCAGGTGACATTTAAGTCCTTCCTCAAAGATCCACTTCTGCTATACTGCTTACAGTGAACTGAGTTGACTTGTATGTAAATTGATTGCTGTTGTTCTCTTTCCCTAACTTTTGTCTATTTGTTTATTAGATTAAAGTTGTCAGACAGGAGCCTCATAAAAGATCATTTTCAAATGTACTACTACTCCTACTGCCCAACTTTTACCTCTAAGAAGAACATCCATTAGGATCCTATTTAGTGATATCCTAAATATATCAATATAACTATAACTCCACAGGTTTCAGAGGGGTAGCCGTGTTAGTCTGTATCAGAAAAAACAACGAAGAGTCCTTGTGGCCCAAATAAATTTGTCTCTAAGGTGCCACAAGGACTCCTCGTTGTTTTTATAACTCCACAGTCACTGACACTAGTACTGAGAATGCAATCTCATTCTACCAAGCCACAATTTTTCATACTGACAAAAGTGTGCTAGATGCTTACTAACAAGTGAATTTAACATGTTGCTACTGCAAAAGGAAATGTATTTTGCATTATAAAACGACTCGTAATATTATTTATCATTGATAAATATTCATCTGCATATTTACTATGAACACTACTCTTAGGTTCAGTGCTGAAAGATATACTCATGTGAAAAGTGATGCAAATGCACATTAGGCACTAGTCCAGAGAGATTAAAGCAACATGTACACCCTTTTGTTTTCCAGTGGTAGTGGTTGTTATAATTATTAAAGATATTCAGCCCACTAGTGTTTTATAAAATAATACATAATAGCGTTATTGTACTAGGTGCTAATACTTGTTGCTGAAAAGTCAGCTATTTCTCTTAGCTATTCCGACTAGTAGCCACCCTTTCCTCCCAACCGTGCATTATGGGTGCAATGTAAATGTTGATTTTATTATGCAGTTTCTTTGCCTTCAAAAAAGGTGAATGTCAGGGAAGTTTTATTAATAAAAAAGGCAAAACAAAACACACGTTGGCATTACCTTTACATAGGCCTGCAGCAGCTTAGCACCATGGGCAAACTCTGTGTACTGCTGACCATCCTCATAAGACAAATTACCCATTACTCACTGTTTATCTGCTTATGAAACCTCTCTGCTTGAACAACTGAAGTTCCTCATTTGCAGAGACTGATCTCAGTGCCCACAGCATTTTATTTTATTGCCAAGTAGGTGTCTTTTCACAGTGGCAGTTGCAGTTTCCTACAGTGGTCACCTTAAAATCTTGCTTCTTTTGCCTTAGATGAATATAAAAGGCTTCCTCCATTTTTAGAACATTTCTTAAACTTATTGATACCATAGTATCATTGTCTAGTTATCAACATCAACCGGTTACATCCTGCCTGCTAAATAGATTGCAAAGGATTGTCTTCCACTCTATCTACAGCATCAAGCATGATAAGGCCTTGATTCTGATGGGAAGTGCCTGAAGGTTACAATAATATGACTTTTTAACCACTCTACTTATTCTCTGTTTCCTAGTCTAGGTGCTTCACCCCTTGCAAAGTGGGTTTTTTTTTCTATTTGGAGGACAATGAAAGATATCTCTTGCAGAAGGCATTTTTAGCCATTGGGATGAAAGATGAAGATCCTAATAATAAAATATAGCTGAAGAACATATACTTCTTCATTCTGTACACTTACATTTATACAGGAAAAACAAAAAATCCAAACATGATTGCCAATAGGTCAAAAGGCATCGGTATGACCATTAAATATTCCCAGGAGTCAGCTGTTGGTTAAGGAAACTATTAGAGATCTGTATGACACCTGGCCTCAAACTCAGGCTGACAAGAGTCAAGGAAATCAGATGCTTATGCCAACAAAGCTGGTCCCTTAAACCTTCTCAATCAACTTACCCATAAAGAGAAGATTTGAAGCTGGATGTTAATTGGTTTAACTGTCTACAGACTGGCATCCAGCAATCACAGGTTTAGGAGAATCTGGCCTACTCTTGCAGGAGAACATGGGAACATAAGAAAGGCCGTACCGGGTCAGACCAAAGATCCATCTAGCCCAATATCCTGTCTACCGACAGTGGCCAATGCCAGGTGCCGCAGAGGGAGTGAACCTAACAGGCAATGATCAAGTGATCTCTCTCCTGCCATCCATCTCCACCCTCTGACAGACAGAGGCTAGGGACACCATTCCTTACCCATCCTGGCTAATAGCCATTAATGGACTTAACCACCATGAATTTATCCAGTTCTCTTTTAAACTCTATTATAGTCCTAGCCTTCACAACCTCCTCAGGTAGTGAGTTCCACAAGTTGACTGTGCACTGCGTGAAGAAGAACTTCCTTTTATTTGTTTTAAACCTGCTGCCTATTAATTTCATTTGATGACCCCTAGTTCTTGTATTATGGGAATAAGTAAATAACTTTTCCTTATCCACTTTCTCCACATCACTCACGATTTTATATACCTCTATCATATCCCCCCTTAGTCTCCTCTTTTCCAAGCTGAAGAGTCCTAGCCTCTTTAATCTCTCCTCATATGGGACCCGTTCCAAACCCTTAATCATTTTAGTTGCCCTTTTCTGAACCTTTTCTAGTGCCAGTATATCTTTTTTGAGATGAGACCACATCTGTATGCAGTATTCGAGATGAGGGAGTACCATCGATTTATATAAGGGCAATAATATATTTTCAGTCTTATTCTCTATCCCCTTTTTAATGATTCCTAACATCCTGTTTGCTTTTTTGACCGCCTCTGCACACTGCGTGGACATCTTCAAAGAACTATCCATGATAGTGGAGGAGGGCTCTGAGAATCCACTCTTTTAAGGACCAAACCCTACTTCCCACTTCTGTCTCTACCAGCCATGAGGACATAGGCTGTTAGTCACAGATCTCCCAGCTTCCCCAAAATTTTCATAGGTGGTGAATGCAGAAGAGAGAATATTTAGGACAGTTCTAGGAATTAGATGGTTCCTCCATCCCATCCTATCCCCAAACACACACAGTAAAACACCTAATCTGTGCAGCATTTCATATACCAAGAAGAGCTAGTTAATCAGTTGGGTATTTTCATGACAGTCCATGAGTACTTCACCAGACTGGGTATTTTAAGTGCATCTGGCTTAATCATACAAAAGATTTATCTATCTCCTCCAAGTATTCTATGAGGATGAAATAGAGAATCTGTTGAATAGCTAATTAGATAACGCTAATTCAGGAAAGTATCTAAGCATATGCATAAATCCATTAACATTGATGCAAGTTAAGCATGTGCATGCTGTCCTGAATATCATCTTGAATCAGAGCCCAAAGCAGGTAGGAGCGACCTGCTAAAACCACTGCAAACTAAACGTATACACATGTAAACTATTTCCTGAACACATACCATGAGAATCACAAGGATAGAAAGTTGAGCTTGTGGTGAGAAAGGAAAGGGGATTATGTCACATTTTTAGTTCCTGATTGATTTTTGAGCTATACTGTGTCCTAATTACAAATTTTGTCATGAGAGTTTGAGAACACTAATAGCTTTTGTGTTCTGCTAATGGGGCATTGACAACCCCTTAAGACTCCTGTTTTCAAACTTAGAGATTAACTAAACCTTACAGTGACCTGATGGTGAATTTTAATTCTGCTGCAGCCAGGCTAAAGGAGACCAAGTCAGAGATACAGACAGGGGTGCATGTTCTGAGCTTTGAAAACAAGGACAAGTATGAACTTGATACACACTGCAAATGAAACGACTTGAGGTGCATATAGTGCAACATGGACAAAACAAAACGCCAAAAAAAAAAAAAAAAAAAAAAAAGCAAGATGATTTTAGAAGCAGCATTTGGGATAGACTGGAACAGGGGTAAGGTTAGTATAAAAAATACCTAAAAGGCAATCAAAGGAAGAAAACCAGGCTGTGTGTGCAGGATGTGTGGGGTTGGTTTGTAAAACATTATGGATGATATAAATTACCTGGGTTATTAGGATAGTATTGAATGACTATCCTGGGTTACTGGAATGTTTACTGTGTGCATATATTTACTTAGTTTAATAGTGGGTCTGAAGCAAATGGACCTTCCTAGGCTCCAGGAGATGGCAAGTAGAGCTCAGTGGGAACAGGATTTTCCATGTTGTGGGAAATTTTTTTTTTTCCAATCCAAAATGGAACAAAACCAAAAAAAATTTCCTGTGAAACAAAATTCATTTTGAGTCAATAAATAAATTTTGTTTCAATGAAATCAAAAACTTTTGTTCTGATTGTGAACATCTAAAATTTGTAAAGATGGCTATTTATATGCCATTAATTTTATTCTGAAAAGTCATCTTGAAGTGAAAAATGAACATTCTATTCCAAAAATGTCAAAGCATGACTTTTGACATTATCAAAACGCTTTGTTTCACTTTTTAAAACGAAATCTTATCAGAATCAACATTTTTGATACATTTCAACAAAAATGGCATTTTTCATCAAAAAAAATTCTGACCGGCTCTAATGGTAAGACATAGGGAAGATAAATATAGATTGTTTTCCTATTTTAAAATTTTATTCCCTTTTGCTGTGCTGTATTCCTACTGTTAAGATTAAACAATACTTTTCTTTATGAAAGTTGTCTAGTCACTATATTAACCACAGGTCCCAGGCCCCGAAAGAGAAGACTTTGCAAGTGTCAAACCCTGTCAAGCCTGCTGAGTAATCACTGTTGGGACAGTGTAGCTGTAGCCTTGGGACCCAGTCTAGAAAAGATAAGGTCATGAGGTCATGGGTGCACTCAGAAAGACCAGAGAAAGGGTCAAGAAGTGTAGCTAGTCCTCTAACCATGAGAATGTGAACCAGTGACTCAGCCACCAGGATGGAGGAGGAGGACTAACTGGATTTTGAAGATGTTGCAAAGGAAAAAGTGGCAGGATTTGGACACAGTCTGGATGCAGAATAGAAAGGAGAAGGCAGAGTCAGAGACAACCCGAACGTTGTGTGTTTGGGTGACAGGGTGATGTTGCTCACAGCAAATGAGAAGAGAATAGTGGAGAAGGGTTGAGGAGTTTAGGTTTAGCCATGCTGAGATTTCAGATGCAGTGAGATTATCCAATACAAAAGGTCAGAAAAACAGTGAGAGATGAGAGACTAACACACTCAGACAGGTAGACCTGAGAGTCATCAGCATAGATATGATAGGTGAACCCAAGTAAATGGGGAATGTCATTCAGTGAGAAGATACAGATGGAAAAAAGAAGACCAAGAACAGAGCCCTGAGGGACTGCCACAAAGAAGGAAATGTTAAAGGAGCAGTCAGGGAGGAGAAAGGGAACTAGGTGTGGACAGTGCTGGGAAAAGACTATCAAGGAATTGGGAGTGATCACCAGTATCAAAGGCAGCAGAAAGGACAAGGAGTTGGAGCCGAAATCATGAGACTTCACTAGAGATTCTGAGGGCAGTTTCACTGGTGAATAATAAACAAAGAAAAATAATTCACTTGTGGTATGAATATTAGTATGAATATGCATTCATGGTAAAATTCATCAACCTTTCAGAAATTGTTAATATTTTCCCAAGGGGTTGCAATTGTTCAAATATGCACAATTCGCGAGTAACACAGCAGTGTGAATCAAGTTCAGCACTGCTAGTTGTAAAAATATTGGTGACTTTTCATTATTAGTATTATTTTAAAACTATTGATCTAACTCTCAAGTGGTGATAGATAAATGTTCAGATCTCTTGCTTCATGTGCATGCCTAAAAATACATGGTGTCTCAGCTGGCAGGTGCAGAAACCTGCTCACACTCTTCATGCAGTTTATCACATGTACTTATACTTGTCAAACCCATTGTAACACTGGCAGAGCCTGTAAGCTCCCCAAACCACTTATTTCTGGGTTTCTCTCCCCACCCCTTTTTTTCCCTCCCATATAATAGCCAAGGAACTATTTGATGGGATGTAACTGGCCTTTGCTGATCCCCACAGAAGGCCTGCAGTCCTGCTACACCCTGCCCCAGGAAGCAGTGATATAGGAGGAACAGCGCAGTGAAGGTGGGTCCTACAGACTTGGCTAGGGAAGCCACCTTGGAGAAGCCATTTTAGAAACTACAGAAACCTGGTCCTCCCTGGGCTAGGGGGGCTAGCAACAGCCAATCAGGGTCCTTTTGGCCCAGCTAAAAGGAGCTGAAGGGCCCTATTTGGTCAGTTCCTAGCTGGGACCAGAGAAGTGAAGAAGGGCGCTCCTCTAGGGCTGAAGGAGACCGACAATCAGAAAGAGCTTATGGCTACCTGAATTTATATAGCTGGGATTGTGGAGAGAGAAGAACATGAGACAGGGCTGGAGATAAAAGGGTATAGCAGGATGAGGCCCAGGGGAAGGCAGCAAAGGATTGAAGTGAACAGAGAGTTGTTCCTACGTGTAGAGGGTCCGTAGGCTGGAACCCGGAGTAGTGGGCAGACCCAGGTTCCCCAGATAAAGTGGCATAAACCCCAAGATGAGGACAGTTCTTATTTGGGAGCCTGAACTAAAGGGCCAAGAGCCAGGGTGAAGGCCCTAGAGAGGGCAGACAGACTGTTTATTTGTTGGACTCTTAAATATCCAGGAAGGGGTTCATTTGGACTTTGTGATTTGGCTGGAGGGCCAAGCCACTGAAGACCTCTCCCCATGATCAGCCAGCAGCCTGCAAGGGACACCAGAGTCGAGAAAAGAACTGTGATACCGCACCCCACCACACAGAGGGTGCAAGAAATGAGTGCTCCTTTACAAACCAAAAAGCAGAAAAGGCGGCATTCATGCAGTATTAAGGTCAACATCTCTCACTGTAACAGGCTACATTGTAAAATACTCCAAAATCTAGTAAAGCTGAGATATGGATCTGCACTTCAAATCCCCATGTTTGGGAACTTTGGCTTCAGATCTAGGGTTTGGGCTCATGCCTTATAGAGTGTTCAGTGTGGTAAAGTTAATGATATAAAATCATTCCCTACCTGCTGGATTTTCTTGCATTTCGGTTGTTAGTTTCTCCAATTAAAGTGACGGGCACCCAAAATATCCAAAAGCTATGAGGGGAAAAAAACTCTACTGGTGCAGGAATCATATGGTAAAGAAACTGATGTACTGGCTACATCCCTCCTCCCCAATGGGGGGAGAAAATTTTGTAGCCGTAGACATTGTAACACACTGGCTCCTCAATACTCAAAAAGAGCAGACTGGATTTGGGTTTCTAATGTCTCATCCAAAAGACCTACAAGGGACACTAAACTGATTAGAAGTCAATGCATCTACTGCAGAAGGTCGAAAGCTCAATCAACCTTGCTAAAGTTTGGAATTAAGTTTAAAGGAAGTCTAGGAATTTATGCTTAAACAACTAAGCCATCCTCTCAGGCTATTTTGCTCTTTTTTCCTTGTTAAAGATGTTATGGAACAAATAATTAAATGTACCTACTGAAGTGACCCTGAACTCTTTTGTTCTTTGCTTTTTAACCTATTTATTTAAAAATTAAATCTGAAATATGAATGTTCCTGCCAGGCATGTATAGTGCAGTATTATTGGTTATCTAGGAACAGAATAAGCGGTTTTCTATTCATTTGATTTGATGGCTTTTGTCCTCACAATATGCCAGTTCAGTAGTTCACATATTCCACTGGTTTTTCAATGCTTCCTGAAGCCCAAAATGACATTATCTTTTAAGTACATGAATCTACTGTCATTAAGAAAGAGGTAGCACAGAAAAGTCATTGTACACTGCGCTAAGATATTTATTAGTTACCTAATTGTAACCGGGATCAACAAATTCTGCTCCCATTCTCTCTGTTTATTGAGCCATATTGGAGAAACATATGGTCTGATATTCATAAGAATACGAATAGGGTAGCAGGACCAGTCAGGTCAGAAAGAGTTTAGTTCAGACTGTATTCTGTTCTCTTCCAAAGACATTTGAAAAAGTCCCTTGGTAACACTTACACACACAAAAACAAAACAAAACACCACCTCTTGCAGCTGTATTATTTGTAAGAAGTCGGTTTTAAAACTTCTTTTTAGCAATTCATCTAGGACCCGAGCCAGATACTTCAGTTTATCCATTTACTTCAATGGTCTTTGGATCAGATACTTCTTGCATTTGTTTGTTTCTGAGGCAGAGCCCACAACTGATCAAATCTAGATCATTTCTAACAGTGACAGAAAGATACCTAGTGCTTTATTCCTCTTCCGCTCGTCTGTCATTAAAATCAGCTTAATTTCCAGGAATATTGCAGACCCACAGGCAGATTCTATAGCTACACCAACAATAAGACCATACATTATTTTCTTATTTGAAACTTAACTTTTGTTTTTATTGGTGTCAATTATAGAGCTGGTCAAAAAATTGTCATCATAACTTTTTTTTGTCAAAAAAAGGCTTTTTCTAAAAAAAAATCCATTTTTATTTTAAAAAATCCATTTTCAATAAAAAAAAGTTCAGATTTTTCTTTAAAAAGGCAAAGCTAACCAAATATTTCAGTTGTTGTTTGCCAGACAATGAGGGGGGTTTGGCCTTGGGCTTTTCAATGATTTTTTTTTTATATAACAATGAAAGATTTTCATTTTCATCAAAACTATTTTGCAGGGAGAATAAAATCATGTTCTTGAACAGGTCCAAGTACCACTTCTCAACATTCTTGAGAGAAAAAAAATCCCTTGAAGTGTATCAGAGGTATATTAAAAAGAGCTTATCTTCTTAGTTTGAGAGTTTAATGCTGTTGTGGCTCATAGTTGTCATTGCAATCACATGGTTTGTGTTATTTCATGATTTTTGCAGTATTGGGAGAGAAGGTTTTTACTTCACTTTTTTTGTAAATTATTTACATTACTTTTTATTAATACATGTTTCTCTGAACCATTTTCAACAACAAAAATAGCTTTTTACAGTAGACAAAAGGAAAACAGGCTAATAGTTGCACTAAAGGGCAGTTTTTATCTTTTACCTGCAAAAAACAAAGATCTTTGAGCTGACCATTTCTTACCAAATGTAATGAAATGTTTTTTAACAGTTTTTACAGCCACAAGAAGTTTTTACACACATTTATATTGACAGATACAGTAACAGGTATTCCACTACACACAAACAGAAAGAGGGATGGTATACTGCAGTTTAATCCTTCAGGGGCACAGAACTGCAAATCTTGCGCCATAAATAGCATAAACTGAACCACAGAATCTAGCCTGTTATTCCATAGACCTAAGGTGCTGATCCTCTGATATAAGTTCTGCATTGCTTCATTCCCTTCCTGGGGTGTTTATATCAATGGAGTGTCAGAGCCATTTTTTTGACAGCTATCAAGGGATCGTATAGATAAAACAAAAATTGTCTCAGCGTTTTACCTGAAACTCAAACTGATCCCAAACTGATTCTTTCAGGTAGTCTGAAAAACACCTGGGCAACTCCCTCCCTCCCTCCACACCCACATACCCATACCCAGTTTTTTAACTTTTCCTAAGCTTCCAGTTCCTGTAACGCTCAGGATACATAAAGTATCTACGTACTATCTATAACAGGGTTACTCTTCCTCCCATTCCTACCTTAACCTAAAGCATCAAGTAGAAGAACTCTCCAAAGAAAGCCCAGGCTTTGCAAAATTTCCACACGAATTTTGCAAATCCAAGAAGTCTGGAGGGCAGTGAGATGAGCATCTGAACTTTGAGGTGTTTCTCCAAAACAAATCTAACCACAAAACCTTTTGAAGTTTCCGCATTCTCCAACCCATTCTCTGCCCCAGAGATTCCATTCCCACCCTGCGCAAATGAGGTGATGTTTGAGGTGCTCTGTCAGCAAATCTGATTCTCCACATTTGGCTTATTCTGGGAGCCCCTTTATTTTGTAATCTATTCAATGATCCAAGAATATCTAGGGAAAGCTTTCAGAAAATGAAGAATTCTGGGGGGCAAACATCAATTCCATAGTGTAATACAACAGTTGCAATGAGCGGCATAGCTCTTATAATCTTTGTCGCTAACCTGGCCTAATGCATGTAGAAAGAGGGAAAAGTGTCGCCGCACACAGTGATGAGGGAAAGAGGGGATTCTACCAGAACAAAAGAGATTACTATACAGATATCTGGATCAACATCAAAAGTGATGCAAGATCATGGGAAAGGAGCATGGACATTAACAGCAGCATATCCAGGTATTCCACACATGCACAGTATGAAAACATTAACAGTGAGCAAGAAGATCCTAAGACAAACCAAAGAAACACTCACCCTACAGGATCCTTCTGGGCTTAAGTGAAATTCTGACATAAAAAGGGGTTCTATTACACTGGATGCGCATATTATGCTGGTGCAGATATGGACATAGGGTCATATAGCTCTGACTACAAAATCTGATGGCTACCACTGAAGCCAATGACAATAGGCTTGGGGCCTTAGGGATCTTGCTACTATTGAAGTCAATTAGGATTTTGCCTTTGACTCATTCGGGACCAGGTCTAGGCCCATTCTCAATAGTTAGATGTCCACAATAATAACTTAAATCTCTCTGTATATGATGTAATTGATGTGTTTCCATCATAAGTCATGATATGGCTAATATTTGTAATAGTGCCCAATGTAGTCATACATTTATTTTCCATAAACCATTTGTATATTACTTCTATAAGGCTATTTTTGGAGTATGCAGTTTAGGAATTAATTCTGTTTGTACATAACCAGATGCTACCTTGTTAGAAAAGAGTCTGGTGGAGTAAAACATTTAGACTAATACCAATAATCCCAGTGAACAAAACTGATGTTAACTAAATACTTATTAGAAAAATAGAGAAATAGCCCTAAAATAATGGCAAATGCATCAAATATTTTAAAAATCTTCTGCAGTTTGAATATAATCTGTTTTTATAGTCGATGATAATATGCATGGGAGAGTCTGGCATTTCAATATTTCCTTATCTTGCTGGTTTTCTTTCAACCTCCTGTTGTTATGTAATGATACAAAAGGTCAAACTCACAAAATTCCTTAAAATTTGTTTAAATAATAAAAGCGGCAAACTGGCTACAAACCACAGCGTAATTGCTGTGACTATAACAGTTTTAATCCAATTCAGGAGAAGAAAGGATTTTTTTAATTTGCCGTCTGGTAGCAAAAACTCATTCAAACAATTTCAACTCTAATCTAATTGGCAAAATATTAATCTGCCTGGTTCCTGATCTAAAAGATACCATTCTCAAAAAATGTACATCTAATCCAATTTGAATATTTTAAGACTGTATAATAACAATCCCAAAACATGATCTCTGCTGAGAATAACTACAATTATCCACAGTTTGCATGTGCAAGTATATTCATACATGCTAATATTTCCTATCTTGCACATTCTATTTCTGATTTATAATTATTAGAAGCTTCAGGGTACAATACAAAATCTTAAGAGGAATCTCACCAAGAGAATATTTACTCAAACTAGGTTTTTAAAAGTATATTATAAATGTGAAATACAACAGAAGGCTTTGATGTAGAACATTACAATAAGCTACATTCTAGAAGAGTACTTTACTCCGCTTCTTGACAGAAAATCGGCACAAAGCAAGGGGAACTTACAGTGAAAGTTTTCCTCTGGCTTTCTCCAAAACCCACAGAGAATAGCATACTCCATCTTTTTGGTTATTATGAGTTGAATATGTTGCGTGTATGATTTTCTATTATTTGTTGTGGTTTGCATGATTTTAACCAGGTTGAAATACATGTTAGGCATGGCTATCGTATACTGTAAATTCAAAACCAGAGAACATATTTAGTGCAATCCCTATGGATGGATTTCATTATTTTCTAAAACTTCCACAGCTGTAATACTCACAAAGCCTTTTTGTGGTGGAAACAAAAAATCATTTTTTCAACACAGAAGGGTACTCAGACACAGCTGTGTGAGCATACCCAAATCTGCCTAGTAGAAGAAATTCTCAGTTTGGACTATATTGATAATCTGCCTTGAAATATCTACACACACAAAACATAGAGCTGATTGAAAAGTGGAAAATGTCATCCATTTTACTGCCATCATGAGTGCGCAAGTTGCCAATCTGTTCTCCTTCAAATTCCTCTTTAAGACTGCCCTCTGTTGTGATACTTAAGGAACGCTACAACTGGCTGGTTGATGAGTAGGCTGAGTATAAATCAGCAATAGCTGATATTATTTATTTGTAAAAGGAGATAAGGAGAGAAAAATCTTTCATACAATTCAGAACCCCAAAGCTGTGCAGACACCTAAACCATAGAACTTTGCATGAAACTTTATGACTATCAGGGCCGGCTTTAGGACACGTTGGGCCCGATTCGAAAGAGCTGCCGCCAAAGTGCTGCCGAAGACAGAGGCAGCGATTGAGCTGCCGCCGAAGATAGCGGCAGCAATTCAGCGGCAGCTCAATTGGTTGCCGCTGTTTCCGGCAGCAGTTCGGCAGAGGGTCCTTCCTTATCTTGCAGGGCCCCTCTTCCGGACGCTGCGGAGCCCTCGTAGGCAATTCACGGGAATCGGGCGAATCGGCCTAAATCCGGCCCTGATGACTATTATGTGTACCTCTGTTTATTTGATTATGGTTTAGTCTTGCCATATGGTGACACAGATTAATTCCTGCAGAGGTCAAAAAGATCATGTCCCCAGGAAATGAGTATAATGGCCAACCGTCTACCAACACTTACAAGACAGTGACTGTATTGTTCTCTTTGATGGTCTACTTCTACCACTGGTGTGTTCACCAGATGAGTTTGGTAAGGGGTGGGAGGCCCCAGCTTGTGGACCAGAACAAAGGCAGCTGCCTGGTTTTAAAAAGAGACATTCCCAGAAGCTCAGGGAAGACAGGAGACACAGAGTCAGTGCCTACAGGGAAGCAGACTGAGATGCAATCTCCAGAAGGGAAGGTACCGGAGATAAGGTAGGCCTGCCTAAGTTTTGAGAGAATGCTAAGCTTTAGGTATGACAATATGCATGCAGACTCTTTGTTACTTTAACCTTTTTCTCTCTGAATGTGATGTTCCTATGGATGAATAAATAACACTTTATTCTGAAGCTATTCTGAGTCACTGTATTTACCCTACTGGTCAGAACTCCCAAAAGAAAGTCTCTTGCTGAAGAATCACAGTTAGTAACAAGGAGTGCTATCGCCCAGGGATCTGGTCTGTGAGTGGGAGAATTGTGGGATTCTACTCTAAGACGAGTGGAGGCACAGGGTTTGTCCCTTGAAAGGGTGCACTCGTGAGTAGAGCTGGGCAGGAAACTGTTTTCCCATCCCAGGAAAATTTTCAGGATTTCAGAATTTTTCCCATTTCAGACTGGGACAAAACTCAGATTTTTTTAAAGCATTCTGCAAAAAAGAGAGAAAGACCCTACCCCAACAACCAGGTGGTTAAGGCACACTCCTCTGGGGTGTGGGACACCCAGATTCAAAGCCTGGACTGGAACCCAAGTCTCCTACATCCCAAGTGAGTGCCCTAACCGCTAGGCTATTGGCTCTGCTGAGGGGAGAGAGTCTCTCTCTCTCTCTCCCCCCCCCCAAAACCTTTCCGCTTCAAATCCATTTAATCCCACCGACCTCTACTTGTGAGATACTCACGAGGGACCAATGGGTGGGGTACCCTGTAACTGCGACACTTTGCAATATTATTAAAAAAAGAACAGGAGTACTTGTGGCACCTTAGAAACTAACAAATTTATTAGAGCATAAGCTTTCGTGGACTACAGCCCACTTCTTCGGATGCATATAGAATGGAACATATGTTGAGGAGATATATATACACACATATAGAGAGCATGAACAGGTGGGAGTTGTCTTACCAACTCTGAGAGGCCAATTAAGTAAGAGAAAAAAAACTTTTGAAGTGATAATCAAGATAGCCCAGTACAGACAGTTTGATAAGAAGTGTGAGAATACTTACAAGGGGAGATAGATTCAATGTTTGTAATGGCTCAGCCATTCCCAGTCCTTATTCAATCCTGAGTTGATTGTATCTAGTTTGCATATCAATTCCAGCTCAGCAGTCTCTCGTTGGAGTCTGTTTTTGAAGTTTTTCTGTTGTAAGATAGCCACCCGCAGGTCTGTCATTGAATGGCCAGACAGGTTAAAGTGTTCTCCCACTGGTTTTTGAGTATTATGATTCCTGATGTCAGATTTGTGTCCATTAATTCTTTTGCGTAGAGACTGTCCGGTTTGGCCAATGTACATGGCAGAGGAGCATTGCTGGCACATGATGGCATATATCACATTGGTAGATGTGTTACCCTTAGCCTCTCTTCCTCCCTCCCACCATCTCTCCCTCCCATTTTGTTACCTTCACTTCCTGAACCATATTTTGAGTTAAACTGTAATCTCTCCCAGTGTGTTTGTACAGCATTGAGGATAATGGGACCCTGATGCTGTTTAGTACTTTGGGTGCTACTGCCACATTATTATTAAATAATAGCAACATGATTTTTTTTAGCTTGGATTCTTGCAGGAAACAAGTACCCCCACTGCTAGTTTGGGTGGATGGAATCGCACCCCCTACTGATTCATTAATACCACTCCCTAACGTGCACTGTTGACATCATGGTGGTAATGCCTGTGAGCAGAAAAACTAAAGCTGGATGGGTCGGCAGGCATTGTATCCTATTACTTACAGTCATGCAACTAGAAAATATAAGCACAATGTAGTGACTAATAAACTGCACATTCTGAATCTTTGCAATGAGGCATTTACAAAGGGATCTAGAGACAAAGAATTATTTGTTGAATAAATCTGTGAACAATTTCAAAACCAAAAATACATTCAAGAATTCATGATATGTTCAAGGACAATTTTTGACGAGGAAAAGAGGCAAAATTCAACAAACAAATTTCATTTTATGAATCATTCTATCAGCTCTACAAGAAACCCTGATTTGAAGCTTTTGGGGACTGATTTGAAGCCTGGGAAGCGTAGTATTTGTTAAAGCAAATAAGCTCCAATAACCCATACCTCCATCTAAACGTTAATATAGTTTTAAGGCAGTGGTCTTCTGCCAGACTAAATTTAAAAAATCAAAATTAAACAAAATTATTTTAAGTCTTCTTGGTATTAAATTATATATATTCCCAACAACTTCACTAGGAATACAACTTCACAATGCAAATGTTTAAATAAGTTCATTCTTGCACAGTTAGTTTTCATTTTCTACCACTTTAGACTACGTGTGCCTATAATTCCTAATCGTGGTGGTTTCAAATCTTTATTACAAACTTACATTGGTTTCTTGCCAGCTGAGGTACTAATACAATAGTTTGCTTCATGATGCAGTTATCTATAACACAGGTCCCTCTAGAACTAGTATGTGAACAATCTTTAAAAAACCATGCAACTTTTCTTACCTTTTCTGAAGGAGATCTAACTTTGCTCCTAATTTAGCTTGAGAGGAAGGGTATATGGCTTCCATGATGACTTCTCAGATGAAGTGAAGAAAAACTGCATGTGAGCCCTCAAAGGGAGTAATTAAAATATTCTACAACATGAGCACTAAATTATTGGGGTTTATGATGGAACCTAAAGAAAAAATTATGAAACTAAGTAGGAGAGGACAGGATATTCTCATCTACCAGTGGAACAAGAGAACAAAGTTTTCTGGAACAGAATCATTCAAGTTATTTAAAAAAATCTTTCCCTTCCCCATCCTAAAATTAGATTAGATTAAGGTCTCCTGTGCTAGAAAAACCTCATCTATTTATAAACTATGTTTACAGTGGACTGTGCAATACATTCGCTATATATAGCACTTTGCTTGTCAAATACCTACCATATAATATTATCTAAACATTATTAATTGTCCCTAAATCAGCAAATAAAAATGTAGATGTTTAAAAGGTTTAGAAATGAAGATAGAAGCAGTACCTCTACTATACATGGGCATATACTTGCTGATCTTAAACACAAAAAAGCCTCTGGTAAGTGGCTGAGCCTTAATCAGTGGGCGGCGCATTCATACAGGCCAGGGCTTTATAAAGCAGTGCACAAGCGACCAGGGAGCTTTTGCGACCAGGGGCTGCTAACAGGGAGTTTCGCAAGGGAGTTAGGAAGGGGGCGAGGGTCCCTTGCCGGTTCTATCTGTTTTCTCTTTATTCCCCTTAATACCTATAAACCAACTACATTCAAAACTTCTTGCTTAAACAACCCTTTCAGCGGACAGGGGGCTGCAGACAGGAGTTTGACAGAGGGAGGCTTACGATGGTTAGGAAGACCCGCAACACCGGTGCCAGCACTGCTTCTGTCTCCTCCACCTGTGCCTGTAGCCAGACAGAGCACCTGAGCATGGATGCTTCTACCCAGATCCTGGTGTGGTTTTGCAGAGACTGTAACTTGCGATTTCCACTTACTGATATCCAGGCTGCGGGGGACCATCCAATGTGAGAGGTGCCTGCTGGTGGAATCTCTCAGGCAGCAGGTGGGAGAGCTACAGGAGGAGGTGGCTAGGTTGAGGAGCATCCGAATCCACGAGCAATTCCTTGACAGTGTCCATGTGGAGACAGCTGAGGTAGCTGTCCCAGTACACAGGACTGCTGATACACCACTGGTGGAGGAGGAGATGGCTCAGGGTGGACACTGGCAGCTGGTTACTTCTGGCAGCAGGCAGTGCTCCACCCTTGCTCCGAACCCTCCTGCCGTGGTTATAGGTAACCGTTATGCTCTTCTTGATACAGGAAAGAAGGAATCACTCCCTACAGTAAAGGAGGAGAAGCCTCGTACCCCTAAGGCTGGGAGGTCTGCTGCCACCACTGCGAATAGGAAACGTAGGGTAGTGGTGGTCGGAGACTCTCTGCTGAGGGGGAGGGAGGCGCCCATCTGTCGCCCTGACATTTCATCTCGGGAGGTATGCTGCCTGCCGGGAGCCCGTATCCGAGACGTTACGGAGGCATTGTCGAGGATTATCCAGCCCTCTGACTACTACCCCATGCTACTCATCCATGTGGGCACAAACGATACTGCGCGGTGTGACACTGAGCGGATCAAGAGTGACTACAGGGCTCTGGGAGTACGGGTGAAGGAGTTTGGAGCGCAGGTGGTATTCTCTTCAATTCTTCCTGTCAGAGGTAGGGGCCCGGGCAGAGACAGATGCATCATGGAGGTGAATGCCTGGCTGCGAAGATGGTGTCGCCAGGAGGGCTTTGGCTTCCTAGACCACGGGATGCTATTCGAGGAAGGACTGCTAGGCAGAGATGGCGTTCACCTTTCGAGGAGAGGAAAGACCCTATTTGGACACAGACTGGCTAACCTAGTGAGGAGGGATTTAAACTAGGTTCGACGGGGACAGGTGAGCAAAGCCCACAGGTAAGTGGGGAACATGGAGACTGGGGAGATGGGTCGGAAACGAGAGGGAGTGTGGGCTATATTGTCAGAGAGAAAGGAGGGTCAGGACAAAACTGGGAGGAAAGATCAAACCAGTATCTTAGATGCCTATATACAAATGCGAGAAGTATGGGCAACAAGCAGGAAGAACTGGAAGTGCTAATAAATAAATACAACTATGACATTGTTGGCATCACTGAAACTTGGTGGGATAATACACATGATTGGAATGTTGGTGTGGATGGGTACAGCTTGCTCAGGAAGGATAGACAGGGGGAAAAGGGAGGAGGTGTTGCCTTCTATATTAAAAATGTACACACTTGGACTGAGGTAGAGATGGACATAGGAGATGGAAGTGTTGAGAGTCTCTGGGTTAGGCTAAAAGGGGTAAAAAACAAGGGAGATGTCATGCTAGGAGTCTACTACAGGCCACCTAACCAGGTGGAAGAGGTGGATGAGGCTTTTTTTAAGCAACTAACAAAATCATCCAAAGCCCAAGATTTGGTGGTGATGGGGGACTTCAACTATCCGGATATATGTTGGGAAAATAACACAGCGGGGCACAGACTATCCAACAAATTCTTGGACTGCATTGCAGACAACTTTTTATTTTAGAAGGTTCAAAAAGCTACTGGAGGGAAGCTGTTCTAGACTTGATTTTAACAAATAGGGAGGAACTCGTTGAGAATTTGAAAGTAGAAGGCAGCCTGGGTGAAAGTGATCATGAAATCATAGAGTTTGCAATTCTAAGGAAGGGTAGAAGGGAGAACAGCAGAATAGAGACAATGGATTTCAGGAAGGCAGATTTTGGTAAGCTCAGAGAGCTGATAGGTAAGGTCCCATGGGAATCAAGACTGAGGGGAAAAACAACTGAGGAGAGTTGGCAGTTTTTCAAAGGGACACTATTAAGAGCCCAAAAGCAAGCTATTCCGCTGGTTAGGAAAGATAGAAAATGTGGCAAAAGACCACCTTGGCTTAACCAAGAGATCTTGAATGATCTAAAAAATAAAAAGGAGTCATATAAAAAATGGAAACTGGGACAGATTACAAAGGATGAATATAGGCAAACAACACAGGAATGCAGGGGCAAGATTAGAAAGGCAAAGGCACAAAATGAGCTCAAACTAGCTACGGGAATAAAGGGAAACAAGAAGACTTTTTATCAATACATTAGAAGCAAGAGGAAGACCAAAGACAGGGTAGGCCCACTGCTTAGTGAAGAGGGAGAAACAGTAACAGGAAACTTGGAAATGGCGGAGATGCTTAATGACTTCTTTGTTTCGGTCTTCACCGAGAAGTCTGAAGGAATGCCTAACATAGTGAATGCTAATGGGAAGGGGGTAGGTCTAGCAGATAAAATACAAAAAGAACAAGTTAAAAATCACTTAGAAAAGTTAGATGCCTGCAAGTCACCAGGGCCTGATGAAATGCATCCTAGAATACTCAAGGAGCTAATAGAGGAGATATCTGAGCCTCTAGCTATTATCTTTGGAAAATCATGGGAGATGGGAGAGATTCGAGAAGACTGGAAAAGGGCAAATATAGTGCCCATCTATAAAAAGGGAAATAAAAACAACCCAGGAAACTACAGACCAGTTAGTTTAACTTCTGTGCCAGGGAAGATAATGGAGCAAGTAATTAAGGAAATCATCTGCAAACACTTGGAAGGTGGTAAGGTGATAGGGAACAGCCAGCATGGATTTGTGAAGAACAAATCATGTCAAACCAATCTGATAGCTTTCTTTGATAGGATAACGAGCCTTGTGGATAAGGGTGAAGCTGTGGATGTGGTATACCTAGACATTAGTAAGGCATTTGATACAGTCTCGCATGATATTCTTATCGATAAACTAGGCAAATACAATTTAGATGGGGCTACTATAAGGTGGGTGCATAACTGGCTGGATAACTGTACTCAGAGAGTTGTTATTAATGGTTCCCAATCCTGCTGGAAAGGCATAACGAGTGGGGTACCGCAGGGGTCTGTTTTGGGACCGGCGCTGTTCAATATCTTCATCAACGACTTAGATATTGGCATAGAAAGTACGCTTATTAAGTTTGCGGATGATACCAAACTGGGAGGGATTGCAACTGCTTTGGAGGACAGGGTCATAATTCAAAATGATCTGGACAAATTGGAGAAATGGGCTGAGGTAAACAGGATGAAGTTTAACAAAGACAAATGCAAAGTGCTCCACTTAGGAAGGAAAAATCAGTTTCACACATACAGAATGGGAAGAGACTGTCTAGGAAGGAGTATGGCAGAAAGAGATCTAGGGGTTATAGTGGACCACAAGCTAAATATGAGTCAACAGTGTGATGCTGTTGCAAAAAAAGCAAACATGATTCTGGGATGTATTAACAGGTGTGTTGTGAGCAAGACACGAGAAGTCATTCTTCCGCTCTACTCTGCTCTGGTTAGGCCTCAGCTGGAGTATTGTGTCCAGTTCTGGGCACCGCATTTTAAAAAAAGATGTGGAGAAATTGGAAAGGGTCCAGAGAAGAGCAACAAGAATGATTAAAGGTCTTGAGAACATGGCCTATGAAGGAAGGCTGAAAGAATTGGGTTTGTTTAGTTTGGAAAAGAGAAGACTGAGAGGGGACATGATAGCAGTTTTCAGGTATTTAAAAGGGTGTCATAAGGAGGAGGGAGAAAACTTGTTCACCTTAGCCTCTAAGGATAGAACCAGAAGCAATGGGTTTAAACTGCAGCAAGGGAGGTCTAGGTAGGACATTAGGAAAAAGTTCCTAACTGTCAGGGTGGTTAAACACTGGAATAAATTGCCTAGGGAGGTTGTGGAATCTCCATCTCTGGAGATATTTAAGAGTAGGTTAGATAAATGTCTATCAGGGATGGTCTAGACGGTATTTGGTCCTGCCATGCGGGCAGGGGACTGGACTTGATGACCTCTCGAGGTCCCTTCCAGTCCTAGAATCTATGAATCTATGAAAAAAAAAAAAGAAGTTTACAAGAAGTAGAAGGTTGGACAAATGACCAGGGAGGAGTATAAAAATATTCCTCAGGCATGCAGGAGTGAAATCAGGAAGGGCAAATCACACTTCGAGTTGCAGCTAGCAAGATTAACAAGAAGGTTTTATTCAGGTATGTTAGCAACAAGAAGAAAGTCAAGGAAAGTGTGGGCCCCTTACTGAATGATGGAGGCAACCTAGTGACAGAGGATGTGGAAAAAGCTAATGTACTCAATGCTTTATTTGCCTCTGTCTTCATGAACAAGGTCAACTCCCAGACTACTGCACTGGGCAGCACAGCATGGTGGGGAGGTGACCAGCCCTCTGTGGAGAAAGAAGTGATTCAGGACTATTTAGAAAAGCTGGACGAGCACAAGTCCATGGGGCCAGATGCACTGCATCCGAGGGTGCTAAAGGAGTTGGCAGATGTGATTGCAGAGCCATTGGCCATTATCTTTGAAAACTCATGGCGATCGGGGGAGGTCCTGGATGACTGGAAAAAGGCTAATGTAGTGCCCATCTTTTAAAAAGGGAAGAAGGAGGATCCGGGGAACTACAGGACAGTCAGCCTCATCTCAGTCCCTGGAAAAATCATGGAGCAGGTCCTCAAGGAATCAATTCTGAAGCACTTAGAGGAGAGGAAAGTGATCAGGAACAGTCAGCATGGATTCAACAAGGGCAAGTCATGCCTGACTAACCTAATTGCCTTCTAAATGAGATAACTGGCTCTGTGGATGAGGGGAAAGCAGAGGACGTGTTATTCCTTGTCTTTACCAAAGCTTTTGATACGATCTCCCACAGTATTCTTGCCGGCAAGTTAAAGAAGTATGGGCTGGATATATGGACTATAAGGTGGATAGAAAGCTGGCTAGATCGTCGGGCTCTACTGGTAGTGATCAATGGCTCCATGTTTAATTGGCAGCTGGTATCAAGCGGAGTACCCCAGGGTCCGTCCTGGGGCCAGTTTTGTTCCATATCTTCATTAATGATCTGGAGGATGGCGTGGACTTCACCCTCAGCAAGTTTGCAGATGACACTAAACTGGGAGGAGTGGTAGATACGCTGGAGGGTAGGGATAGGATACAGAGGGACCTAGACAAATTAGAGGATTGGGCCAAAATAAATCTGATGAGGTTCAACAAGGACAAGTGCAGAGTCCTGCACTTAGGAAGGAAGAATCCCATGTACTTCTACAGACTAAGGACCGAATGGCTAGGAGCAGTTCTGCACAAAAGGACCTAGGGGTTACAGTGGATGAGAGGCTGGATATGAGTCAACAGTGTGCCCTTGTTGCCAAGAAGGCTAACGGCATTTTGGGCTGTATAAGTAGGGGCATTTCCAGCAGATCGAGGGACGTGATCATTCCCCTCTATTCGACATTGGTGAGGCCTCATCTGGAGTACTGTGTCCAGTTTTGGGCCCTATACTACAAGAAGAATGTGGAAAAATTGGAAAGAGTCCAGCAGGCAACAAAAATGATTAGGGGACTGGAGCACATGACTTATGAGGAGAGGTTGAGGGAAATGGGATTATTTAGTCTGCAGAAGAAAAGAATGAAGGAGGATTTGATAGCTGCTTTCAACTACCTGAAAGGGGCTTACAAAGAGGATTGATTTAGACTATTCTCAGGGGTAGCAGATGACAGAACAAGGAGTAATGGTCTCAAGTTGCAGTGGGAGAGGTTTAGGTTGGATATTAGGAAAAACTTTTTCACTAGAAGGGTGGTGAAGCACTGGAATGGGTTACCTAGGGAGGTGGTGGAATTTCCTTCCTTAGAGGTTTTTAAGGTCAGACTTGACAAAGCCCTGGCTGGGATGATTTAGTTGAGGATTGGTCCTGCTTTGAGCAGGGGGTTGGACTAGATGACCTCCTGAGGTCCCTTCCAACCCTGATATTCTACGATTCTAAGGAATTTCAAAACTCCACTACACAGCAGGCAAATGCACTAGCACAGAAAAAAACCGCAACCTGTTAAGCAGAATGACCACTCTTCTTTGAATGAACAAAGAATACTAAGGGACAGATTGTACCCTTTATCCAGAGGAGGGTGGGGACATTGGCAGGCATTCTATCTCAGAGACGCATAACCAAATCGGCAGCCTTTTCTGGGGTGGTGTATATATTAATACCTTCCCTGCTGCGCAGGTCTTACTCCATAAACTATTGCAAGGGTGTCAGGAAGGAGACTAGCAAAGGATTAGAACTTCTATTCCTGAGTACAGGGACTGCAATTTTGTCTGATTCTTATATAAGCTACGTTGAGGTATAAGTGGGGAAAACATGGCAAGTTGTGCCCTAATAACACATTCCAGCCCTCTCTTTATATATATATATATGCAACTGCAAGGCAATTATACATGCTTTGTTTCTTTGGATTCGCAGCCTCTAGGCATGCAATCTTCCTTCCATGGCAGGTAGATGTAAGTATTCTGTAGAGTCATATGTTGTTTTCTAGGCGATACAATTTTTAAAAGTGCTAATTCCATCACAGAGGAGGCAGGTTCCCATCAAACATAAAAGGAAATCTTTGCTGGAGAAATTTGATACCTATTTTATCCTGGGACTAAACTCTGATAAGAGAAACATTTTTGACCTTTGGCATGCAAAAGAAAACTTCACCTCCATGTATTCTGGCTGACAAAAACCACCCAGTAAAAAAGGGGGGAAAATGCACACTAATTAATTTACTTAACAACCACTAATAATTTTCCCATATGTATGAAAACAGAGTCATTGTTCCCAGTTACAAATAATTTAAGTCTGACTCATTTTCAGGATTCCACAGCACAAGGCACTCAGTATTTTTTTATTACCCTATCTGGCTTCAATAAAAACAACAGTAAAGAAAGTTTAAAAGTAACCATAATAAGCAAGTCTTAGCGGTGGGGGGGAGGAAGGGTTCAGAAAGAAATGAGCAGGATGTTAATATCTAAAAGCAGAAGAGACTTGGCTAACCTCAAAGGATTATTTTATAGACCTCAGATGCCTGCAGGTAGCATGTCTGTCTCAGCTACTCTCATTCTTTGGTGTCACTTAAGACTTTGTGAGCTGCTTAGCACTGGGAACGTTTTTTTTCCCCCCAGTCTGAAATAAATGCTAGAGTACAGTAGGTACAAGGTGATACTGAGGGTTGGTCTACACTTAAAATGTATACCACCATAGCTGTGTTTGTCAGGGGTGTAAAACCATTCATGCTTGCAACAGAAAAACTCCTGCCAGTGTAGGTTGCACCTACCCTACGGGGCTTTGTCACCACGGGCTCTGCAGCATAGACACCGTCTGAGTTTCTATGTCACTGAGTTACATAGTTCTGTGTGCAGCTACCATCTTGCTCATTGTGTGACTTTCAGTATCTGTGTGATATTTCAGCCTACCCCTCCATAAAATCGATATAACCATATTTACCTGCTTCATAGGACCAGGCATATGAATGAACTTTTATAAAACTCTCTGAGATCCCCAAATGAAAGGTAGCATTCCTGCAATGAATCACAGTAATTATGCAACCATTCATATTCCTCCCCCCCCCCCATACTGCATGTTTAAATCTCTGAGTCCGTTGCAGACAGCTGCCTTTGTGTATTCATTTCCATCCAGCCCATTACAAAGAAGACCCACGCCATCCTTTCTCCTAGAGACTTTACTTTTGTTTTTTCTTGGTTTATTCTTTTAAAGGCAATAATAAGGCCAAAATAAAAGGCATTTAAACTAATGACATTACCTAAATCACAGGACAAAAATGTGAAAATATTCTGCAAAATCTCAAGCATTATAAATCATAATGAACTTGGTCAGTTAGATTTATCCTTGATGTAACTCCACTTAAATCAATGGGCTTAATTCTACTCTCAGATACACTAGTGAAAATCCTGGGTAATTCCAATGATTTCAATTGGGTTAACTCTGGATTACAACAGCAAAGTTGAGAGCAGAATTTGGCCTATTGGATTTATAAATGAGATTAATTTGGTCCATAATTTCTAAGTGGTCACATGTAGTGAGGTTTAATGTAACTTTGATAATTACAGGACCCACACATATATTCTATGAGAGAAACATACAATTCTGTATGTAGCAAAAACTTATAAAGAGGTTCTTAATAATTCCATTCAAAAATTCATTCTATCAAAGTTGTTTATAAACTATGCATAGCAACTTTAGAGGCAAATCAGTTATTTTTTTTCTTAAGGGTTTTTTAACTATCAAAAACTTTTAGTTTTAAAATCTGTGGAAAGTCTATGGGGCTACATTTAAGAAATTCCATGTGTGAATGGTTCAAGCAATACTTCATAATAGCACCCCAAATTCTGCACACTGAAAAACTGCAAAAAATATTCAGAGTTTGCAATTCATTATACCTATAAGTGCTCAGCGGAGGATGAGTGTAAACCCCCCCAGGGCAGCTTTAACAAGTCCTATGGCACAACATTGCTTCCTCTCCTATCCATAGCACTGAACTACTTAATAAGTCAGTATTTATGCTTGGGTTCCTGGTGGGCCAAAGGACTGCATGGAATTTGATTTATTGAAAAGACTGCAGTAAATATTATGTTTGCACACATTTGGACATATCCCTTAAGTTATAAATGAGGTTCGAGATGTGTGTGTGTACAAATAAATCATTCTTATATTGAAAGTTGCCATAGAGACACACTACTTACTATTGACCAGAATGGCAGTTCCTAGAGAAGTAAACAGGGCTGAGAAGACAAGAAGATAATAGAGCTTGAGATGTAAAAACTAAGTCCCATTAATCTCGCTCTTCAATAAGCCTTGTTAGTTACATTGGGAATGAATTTGGCTCTGCGTGTTCTTAGGGGCTATTGTAACCCCATTAACTTCAATGCAGTTACACAAGGGCTGAATTTGCCTTTTAGAGTATTACCGATGTTCTCCATTCCTGATAAAGCTTATCTGCTGTGCTGAGCTGAACAGCAGGCCTGGGTCAATAACAAGCTATCTTCTAACTTATACTGTAGTAGTAACTTCCATGGCCCAACTATGACTCCCCATTACAACATGCCCAGTGAGACTTATTATCAGAGCTGTTGAAAAATACTATTGTCAGAACTCAATGAATATAATACTGAACTGATTTTAAAAGCCCCTTGCAGTTCACCAGATAAATTTTAAAAAATATATTATTTCACCAGTCCCAGCCCCATCCAACTTTCAAGCTCTTGTTGTGTCTCTTCTCAGCCAACTCTGCAGATTACCAAAGTATCTGTGTACACACCACAGTGTTCTCCTATCTTATCAGCCCGTTCCTCCTGTTGGATTAATTCAGAGAGCTTTGACCTGCCCAGGATTTGTAACATGACCACACACCACTACGGACATGAGGCATCTCTGTGAAAGTCAGATTGGCCCATGATCATCTTAGCTAAAGAAAAACCTGCCCTCCACAATGCAAGCCTGATACAAGAACACACAGCACCATGAATTCCTTTTTACCAAGCTGTCCTAAGAGTTGCAGTAAAGGACCTGACCCAGAGCAGTTAAGAGCCTAGGAAAGGCAAACACAAAATGCTCCATCATCTAAGCTGTCATAGCAGGGTGTAAGCATCAGAAAGGACAGACTGAGTAACTCTTGGAGCCACAAGTCTGAAAGCTGGTCAGGTGGTTTCATTCTTTCTTTCATGGTATATACATTGAGTACCAGATCTTCAGCTGGTATAAATTCATAGAATTCTGTCTGGCCAGAGTTCCATTCAGTTTACATAGGGTGGGATTTGGACAGGACCTTAAAAGGTGAGATTCTGTCTGTCTGCTCCCTGTGGAGATAACATCTCATAGGACTTTTCTTCTGAGCAGCGGTTTGTCCTCCCAGGTTTCTTAGTCAAACTTCACTTCTGTATGCAGGGCCGCTGAGAGCGGGTCGGGCCCCCCAGCAAGGGCGGACTGGCTAAACAGGGCCGACGAGGGGGCGGGGAAGCCGGGCCCGGAATTTTTTCGGGCTCCCCAGCAAGGGCGGACCGGCTAAACAAGGCTGATGGGGCGGGGGGAAAGCCGGGCCCCGGGCCCCCTTCCAGACCGCCGGGCCCCAGTAATTTGTACCGGCTTCCCCCCCCCCCTCGTCGGCCCGGTCTGTATGCTTGTTGCACTCTTCTCAGTTGCCACAGAAGTAGCTGGTTTTCAGCTGTGCTGTATGGATAGGGTTTTGAAAGTTCTTTGAGGAGGAGAATGGTAAACATGATTTTAGTACTTATTCATCATTGGCCAGGTCGAGACCTTTGCTGCATGCTCACACAGGTGAATAAAGGGGGTATACAGTGCCATGTTCCTTTCCTTGTCTTGCTACCCATATCATGGAGATGCATCAGTAGCCCCCTTCATGCAGTTAGGCAAGCAGTAGACAAACAAAATCTAAGAGTGGACAGAGCCGCCGCCACCACCTCACTTCCTTTTAAAACCGTAGCTAGAACCAAAGCTCTGCCCTCCTCAATGCTTGAGCCAGCTGAGCCAGTGTGGAGGGGAAAATAGACTGGTACCAAGAAAAGGGCTGGGAGCAAGAGAGAATCTGAGTCCTAGTGAGGTTTCTGCTCTGCTTCTGGGGCAACACGGCCTGTTACTCGGGAAAATGTATAAGAATACTATCTAGCCCTATGGTGGTGGTACGGTTTTTGTTTTTGATAATCTGACAACATTCAGTGAGTCTTACTTGGAGCAGCTGAGATAGGGAATTTTTACCAAATGAGAAAACAGACCAGTCAAAAAGAAACTTTTTGAGATCCCAAAGACCCTACCTCTTGAAATATCTCCTGAAGATTTCTCTATTGACTTGAAGCTCTTCTTAAGCTAACACGTTTGGAGAGCATGAAAAAAAAAAAAAAAAACAACTAACCACTATACAAGCTTTCCGACCTCCCTGTCACACAGTGAAGAGTTCCACAGCCTCTATTACATAAATATGCTTTTAGTTTAAGACAAGAAAGAGAGGCAGATTTAAACCTAATGGTGCCCTAATTTAAAAAGTCAAGTCCATAAAACAGTGTCACAAAATGCAATAGTGATGTTACAAGGTTTATGAGAGCCAGTAAAGTTTCATAATGTCAGATCACTGGAAAAGTGAATGCTCACATTATGTTCTAGATCTTTTATTTCAATCTTTGATCAAAGAAACACGTATTTAAGTTATGTCACCCTGCTTTTAATTTATGGGTTGCAAGATTATTATCAAAACTATACAAAATGCTGGATATAAACCCCATGTTTTTACACACTTGAGAAATCAGGTGAAATTTGACAGTTTGGACACAAAACTTGCAAGGGATAAGAGATCTGAGACATTGGTTGAAATAGTAGAAATTTCCTGCATAGGTACTGGACCTAGGGGTGCTCCCACATCTCCTGGCTTGAAGTGGTTTCCATCATATACTGCGTTTATGATTTGGTTCAATGGCTCTCAGCACCCGCACTAAACAAATTGTTCCAGCATCCCAACCTGTGAAGCAGCCTCAGTGTTTCCCATTATTTAGTTTTGCACCCCAAAATGATGAACCCACATGAGCTGAAACTGCTACATTCCACACAGTTTGAATTATTTCAGTAACTGGTGTCTTCACCTTTGCGAAACACTCTAAGTACCTTGCCGAAACATTGGTTAAGTTATGAGTCACACGTGATCCTCCTGGGAAAAAATCCTCACAGAAAAGGGGAAAGGACAGCAGAGAGTTCTGCAAGTTTAAATTCATTACAATTCTTCCCAATTCCTGACTCAGAGCATAGAGGCTGCTGAGGGAGAAAACAATTTAGGCATTCCCATCACCCTCTCCAAAGTGGTAACTTCCAAATAAATTTCTGACAGGAATGTCATTAGTTAGCCAGGGGAGCATGCCACAGAGAAGAGCTTCTCCCTTGGTCATCACTCCCTGCCCCCAAATTCAACGTCCAAAGCTGCAGAGCCCTGATCCTCTGGAGTTGGATAGGTGTGGTCTCCATGGTCTCTGAAGGGGTGTATATAGGGAGAATCCAGTGGAACTACTGTTTTCCCTTGTCTTTCTGTCTAAGGGCCACGATGCCACGTTCTTCTCCCCACCACAGCAAGCAGTAGTGGAGGAGCTGATGTCGGTCAATAACTCTGCAACCTACTCTGTTTCAGACTCTCCACTCTTCTCCCTGACCAGCTGACCCAAAGTAAAGGGCACTGGATGAGCCTGTGTGACCTAATCCAGAAAAATTAAGCAATTATTCTCAGCCTTAATTCCATACTGAAAAAAAATGAGATGTTCCCACAGAAGGAACATCCCTCCTTAGCTCTTATACACTGCTGAGAAATCTTTGCACTAACTATTGTCTGATCCCACAGGAAGATAATTAAATGAAAAAAAGCTGAAGAACAATCTTATCTACCAATTCCAGGCATTTCAGGACATACCAGGTCAGGTCAGTTTTACATTAAGTGTCTCATAACATTAGTCTTAGTTCCCATGGAAGAAAAAGTGAAGCTGCTAGGAAGACCTGGTGAATCACAGTATCTGCAGCAGTTCTTTAAATGATATTGATGAGATACAATTACTCAGATTGTGTAGAAATGTGTTTTTTGAAAGTTATTTTTCCTCTTTCATTTACAACTTTATTCTCTCTGTAACTTTCTAGCAACCACTGTGCTGTGATGGGCTCCAAACAAAGGGGGCACGAGGAGAAAAGTATTAACTGAGATTGCCAGACACAGTTCCTGTTTTGAGAAATGGGTCTGAAGGTTATTATTATACCCCAGATCATCCCCTCAAGATCCATGGACAGCAGATTACCCTCTGTCCCACTGGGTTCAACTCTTTGCCAGCACCAGTGACCCCTCCAGATCCTATAGAGGGTGTTCTGCAAGTCAAGACTATATGATGGAGAAGGGGGCAGATGACTGGGCTTGTCAGGAAGATACACATCATTGCCTCTACAGCATTCTGGCTTCAGTCACAGCCAGAGCGGAACCCTTGGTAGGTCAGCTCCAGTAGAATTATGCCAGCAAGCCAAGGGCGGTTGCCAGGTACCAGGCTCCCTACAGATTGCTTAGAATCTGCCAGATTTGGAAATAGGTGCCATCGTCCTTACTGCTTGGGGAGGGAGGAAGGCAAACTGTGTTCCCTTTCTTTCCCAACAGGGTGATACGGCGGGAGATCCTCATGGAGATTTTCTCCCCAACTGTCCCCTCCTGCTGGTTTTACAATGCGTGGGAGAAGATCTTGCCTTTAGCATTTATTAATGGCAATCTTTCCTAGCGAAATCCCTTCATTGACTTTCTCTTGCATTCTGTACCCACTTCACAAAATACAGCACCTGATCCCGAGTCCATTGAAGTCAATAGCAAAGCTCCCCTCAGCGGACACATGTTCAGGGCCACAACCCATGCAAAGATGCCTGACATAGCTGTGAATCTTCTAGAGGGATCTCAAACTTTTTCAGTGTGCACTAAGCTGAGGACCATTTACAATTGTGCAGACCAACACTCTCCCATTTGCAATTTCATGACATCCTGTCATAACTATAGCAACAGTTTCTCTTGAAAAGCAACATCAAGCCAAGTATTTATTTTTAAGTTATTAATGCAATTTAGCAGCTGAAAATATGGAATCAAGCAACACATGGCCAGCTATCCATTGCCAAAGTTGGGAACCACTGCTCTAACCTATCACAGGCTACTACGTGAAAGAGTTAAAGGTATCAGCTTTTACAGGTGGTGTCTCTTAATGCTCTATAAAATGAGATTTGAGGCTTCTATTGTCCCCAAGATGTGCATATGTCACCCATTAATGTCAGTGGGAATTATACCTGGGTGTAGAGTGTAGACAGACTTTTGAATGTCTCTTTAACCTTGAACTAAAATCATAAATATATACATATATATTTAATAAAACAGATTGAAAATCTTAATGTGGTTACTTAAACAGAATAAGAGAGCTGGGAATGAGATAATTCCAGAATATCATCGGCTACACCCTCTCTTTGGGGACTGCAACCTGCTTTGTCAGCGGAAAAGACTCAGTGATCTAATATGGGCTTTTTTTTCCCCAGCTCTATCTTGTATACACAGAACAAGTTCAAAATCATTGCGTTTCTTTCTTTCCTGAGTCGTGTAGTGATTACAACCAGACCTGAGTTTATGCATGAAAGTCTGAGTTCTGTTGAACAAAAGATACAGAAAAAAAACCCTCTCAACTCTCCCCAAATCAACAAAGTGAGCTCCCTGCCTTATTTCACTGCTCCCTAACCCTTATCCCCCACTCTATATCCCTATTTTAGTATTATTTGGGAAACTTTAATTCCAGAATTGAGAGTGCCAAGGTGGATTTTGGGGTGAGCAGGACAGAATACTCACCTTCATTGTAGAAACAATATGTTCTGAAAAGAATTATCCACCAGCTCAGAGAAGTTTATATCCTGCTCACCTTATGCAAGTAGTAAGATATCTGACTAATAGAGCTGGTCAAAACATTTTTGACAAAACAGTTTTCCATGAAAAAAATCAGTTTCATTAAAATTGAAACATTTCACAGGAACATGTCAATTTCAATAACATTTTCAATTCAAATTGACTCACTCATTTTGTTGAAGTCAAAACATTTCGATACAGCCACATTTCATTTTGACTTTATCACTTCCATTCATTGTCTTTAGACTTTAAGATTATATTAAAATAAAGTTGAAATGATATGTTTTTACCCTACCAAAATGAAACGTTTCATCATTATCCGAACAAAACTATTTGATGACCTTGAACTGAATTTTTTAGAATTTGTGGTTCTTAGGAAATTTCAAAATTTCAGCTTTTTGTTACAATTTGGAAGATTTTTTTTCAAAATGTCAGAATTTCCTGCAGAATGGAATTCCAGTTTCCAAACTGCTCTATCAGCTCAGGTAGGCTGCAGGATTTGGCTCATAGCGAGTTAACCATTACATGTTATGTTGTCTCACTCTGAGTAATTAAATTTTTTATTGATTTTTTTTAATGAAGTGACTAAGTTAAGATGAATTTCACTTTCATTGCCGCAGTTAAATTAACGTCTCTGATCACTACAGTCTTCTCGTTTTAGTGCACAGAGCAGGTACAGCGCAGGCAGAGGTAGTGAAAGCTGCTACCCTACCAATGATCCTGAAGTGGGAGATAACTACCTCTAAGCGGAAGAGGGTATTTCAATCTTTATGCCTATTGAAATCCCTGGCATCTCTTTGGAGATCTGCCATCTAACCTTGAGAGGCTACTATGGTAGGTGTTACACGCTATTTTCAAGATTTAGTTAAAGAAATCTACACCGCTAAATTTGTTTTCTCCACATTTTTGCTAATAATATGATAGTCCAATGCACTTTCAATAAATGACATTTTCTCAGCTAGATTGTTTCAAGTTCTCAATCAGTGTTGCAAAATGTTTGCATCCCCTTAAGATCTGAATATGCATGCCACTCTCATACCAAAATCTGACTAATATTCAGCTTCCAGACTAGAGGAAAACCTCATCCCCTCACTCTTTAAAACACTTCCAGTTTTGAAGATGCCCATTGTTACAGCTTGGACCAGGACCATTCTGCATGGTCACCAGTATGTTGCAAAAACACAGGTCCAACTCGTTTCCAAGTCAACTGGGTCTCGTTAGAATCTAGTTTCTAGCTCTGGGACTCTAGGGCACAATCCCAGAATCAGACTCCTTCTCTAACACCATTTTTTGGGATGTGGGACTCCATAGTCCGGCTGCCCAAAACCTCCCGAATTGCTTAATCCTGCTCCCCTGGAGCTCCACCTAGGCTATGGACTTTCTGGGCTTTAGTTTAACCCTTTCGGGGACAATAGCAGGAAACCAAAGAACACAGGCTTAGCAAAGGAATTCCTTCACTGACGTGCCTTTATATTAAAGCACTCTAGAGTTACAGATCTCTGAAAACAACAAAAGTCCTGAGATGCATCCTCCCTTAGTCTGATCTCAACCCCTCTGAGTGTCTATAGGTCATCAGTGTTCCAAGCTAGGCAGAGTCCCACTACCCTTTCTGTCCTGCTATCTTTACATATGGTAATAGTTGCCACCTCCCCACACCCACCCACCCACAGCATCACCCCACTCTTAACTGGTATCCCTGTAATGTGTTCCACTGGGACATTCCCACCTCTTCCCAAGTTCCCAGCCTCATGCCTGTGGGACCCTGTGTAGAAAAATCATTGGTCCATGGGAGTGGATCAGTAGCTGAGAGTCATTCAAAGTCCATAGCTCCAGATGGCTATCAATGAGGTGTCAAACACCTTTCCTGGGTAAGGCTGCTGTCTGTACTCTAGTACAATAGACATGTCTTGGGCAAGCTCAAGCATGTCTACAGCATATAATACAAAATGAAGTTCACAATTTGATACAGACATATCCCACTCTTCCACACCCATTTCCTACACCTACTAATGCTTTTACTTAAAACACTTTCCCACCCAGTACTGAGGTCAAGGGGACTACTCCTGTGCCTAAGAGATCCTCAAGTGTTTAAGTACCTTGCTGAATCAGGCTCCCACAGCACAGGATTTAAATTCAGTTTTTATATTCCTCTCATGCTAGAAAATAAAAATATTTAAAGCAATGACCAGGCCTTTGGTAACACAGATGCATAAACATCTTCTAACAATGTAATGACTTAGAAAATGTACTTAATTTTTTTTTCTTATTTTTTCTCCCTGAGGGCATTGTGGGAAATTGCTTTTATTCCCAATGAGAATTTTAAGCCTATTTCTTCAACTCCAGAAGTAAATATCTGAGCAGTAAAGCCTAAATCCACTGGTCCTTTGCTTCCTGGACTGGCACAAAGAGTAGGCTAAGAAATTATTTATTATAGAGCCACCTTGGGAACTATCAACAAAAAATTGTAATACCCGCCATCAAGGGCTAAAGTAGGGACTGAACCTGGGCCTTCAACACCAAAAGCAGAGATTTCTACTACTTCAGCAAATAGAGTAAACTCCATTAGCTGCTAACTTTAGTAGACTCTTATCATGTATGTGGATTAGCCAGGAGAAGGGAGACAAAACATCCAGCCAGTATGCTACACATACCACCTACCAGAGGGTGCTACCCCTGAGTATCTGAAGTCCACTAGAGTCAAGCATGAAATCCTTGAAATGAAGTCAATAGGAGTTCTGCCATTGATGTAAATGGAGCAAGGCTTTTACCCCAAACACTTGTACAAGTCAACACTTGTAAATTATCATGCAGATATGAGCCAAGGAACTTCCATATTGAAAGCACATGGATGAATCACTTGCCAAGCTCACACAACAAATATCAGAGCATTCATGTCTTGAAGCTTAGTCCTATGCTTCAACCACTGTACTTGATGCTCCTTGCATTAAGGCCATTTGTGTTTCCAGACAGAAATCTTCCAGTTGGACTTCTTGTCTGTCTAGGTTTTGTTACAGTCGCCCATCACTATGGTATCAGAGAACCTGCTCCACCACTTGTGTGTTTAGAAATTAGATTGGTGTGGCATGGTTTTGTGAGGAGCTGGTGCCACTGAATGCTGCTACTGCTCTACTGATGAAAAGTCCTTCATTAGTTATCTTTACTGCTGTGTTAGTTAAACTGGCACTTTGACTTAATGGCCCAAAGTGCGTGGCCAACTGCAGCCCGCTACAGGGGAGTCACACATCCCAGAACAAAATCTTTCCTTTGATTTTATTGGGCTTTAGGTCAGGCCACAGTGCTTGATAGTGCTGTCCAGTGTTATTTGGGGCTCTTGAATCAAAGTTCAGTCCAAAAAAGTGACTGTACAGAGTGGACACAGAACAAATATATGAAATAAAATAAAAAAGTAAAAAGTGTTCAAGCAAACATGAAAAACAGAATTCGAGCTATGATCATCATGTGGAAGAGGTTACAACCAACTCAATTTGTTAGGGGTGCCAGTATCTAGATTTTGCTTATAACCCAGATAGCTTATCTAGAATGAATTTACCATTTATTTCATACTATTAAGGGTAAAGTTCATCACTGTGCAGAGGATCAACACAAAAGGTCCGGCTTGACAAAGCCCTGGCTGGGGGGATTTAATTGGGGTTGGTCCTGCTTTGAGCAGGGGGTTGGACTAGATGACCTCCTGAGGTCTCCAACTCTAATCTTCCATGATTCTATGAAAAGGCCAATGTACTATGTAAGTCCTATTGTTGAGGGCTTAAATGATAGTTAAGTGATGCATATGCCTTATGCTATACCTTTGCCCAGATGAAATTTGACATAAATAGGATATATATTGTATAGTTGGTGGGACATAAAACACTTATGTAAAGCAATTGATTTGGTCCTGTATCATTGTCATTCCAAACAAAATCCTAGTTTCTAGTAATTAATTTTAATATAGGCAGTTATTTATTAGAAAAACATAACCTGAAGTGAAACAAACACCCACAATGAACCAAAATAAGAAGCAAATGTCCAAAAGCTATGCTGTACAGCTTCGCTGTAAGAGATGAGGAAAGGATTTATGTAATAATACCAATGTTTATTTCTTGTTCATAAAAAGAGAAAGCACCATGGGGAAACAGTATTAGCTACAATTACTTTCCCTATTTAAAAAAACTGTATTTAGGTTAAACAAATTAATTGCTTCCAAAAGACACTCCATCACAGACTTTCCTGGACTATGTAAGAGGTTAATTTCTATTTGTGATTTTCAAAATGAGGCACAAGATAATTAATAATAAAACAATAATACATTTCTTTAGTATCTGCTATCCAAATATCTCAATGTGTTTTATAAATATTTATCCTCCAAAACATCATGGCTGGTTACCCTGTATTACAAATACAAATCAGACCCCCTGAGTTTAACTAACTTGTCCAAAGTCACAAATTAAATTAGTGGCAGCATGGGGAATCAGGACCCTGATTGTTTGTCTCCCTGTCCTGTGTTTTAGCCACTAGAATATCCATCCATCCATCCATACATGAAATGCTACAGTCCAGAATCAGTTATGCAGATTGGATAGCGCAGTATCCTTTACTCTAGCTCCTAGTCTAGTGATATCATTTTGAATAGACAGACTGAGGAAAGATAGTTTGGAAAAAATGTAAGAGAGAAAAACATTTCCTACACCACAAGCATACTCCCTGCCTCTTTGGTCCATTGGGAGCAAGATTCTGCCATACTTACTCCTTTGGAATAGTACTTTACTCCGCAAAAATTCACACCGATTTCAGTGGAGTTACACACGGAGTCAAAGCACTGCTTCTCATCATGAGGGTGGCTGAATTTGGATCTTAGATTTTAAACTTTCACTCTTCACAAGTTAGACCCATGGGCTAAATCCATCGTACGGTAGGTGCTGGGATTGTGCTGAAGGGCAAACAGCTGATAATATAGGTTCTGTAAACACAAACTAGTCCATGTATTCTATTATAAGAGTCTGAATCTCCTCTCTGCTCTGACAGGCTGCCATCTGGAACTATGCCCTTTAATTTGATTGTTGTGTCTAATTCTAGAAACTAATATGAAAAAGGAGCCGTATACAAATCACATTCTATTAAGTGGTTTATTAATGCTGAAAAGCCATGATTGGAAATTGAAATGAACATAAACACTTCACACTGAAAACTCATCTAGAAGTGTTTCTGGAGACATTAAGTTTAGACTCAGGAATGGCAGTAACAGCCCTGTGGACTATGCATGCCGATATGTACCAGATTTGGGATTCAATTAGCTCTGATTTTTATCTCCAAGCCAAGCGTCCCCAAAGTAATAAACTCAAAATAATAGTTTACAGCTTCATCAGTACAAAGGCAATTTAAAAACTGCCTGGATTAATTATACTCCAAAACTTGGTTAACTCAAGGTAAGGCTGTACAAGCCTATTCCCTTATAACACAATCATTAAAAACGGAAGGAAATCATCAGTTAATGCAACATAAGCATTCAGACCAAACTGAGGATTCATAAACATAAGTCTGGGGAACACAAGGGAGCATTATTTTACCACCAACACCAAGAATATAATGCACATGGGTTCCCAGTTTTCAAAAGCAATCCAAACAAGAACACAATTGATAACATGCTTTTTTAAACACATTAACTTGATGATCCCCATACAACAAAGGCACGGGGCATTTTCTGGGGAATGATGACTGGTTGCGTCTCAATTCACTACCTTTACCTAGCACAATGCACAGGAAATGCCTTGTACCATGGTCGTTATGCTATAAATGACAAGTAGAACTGGGCAAAAAAGAATTTGGCAAATAATAAATTTTGAAAATTTGTTTTGAATCAATTTGCAAAATGGTTTGTTTATCCGAATTAAGTGTTTATGTTTTGTTGTTGTTAGTTTGGTGAGGGAAAAAAAATTTCAGTTTCAGTTCAAACAGCCAATTTTTTCCCCCTGGATTGAACTGAAAAATCAATTAGTCACTCTGTTCTAATAATGAGTCCTTGTCTCTCCAGCTTATGTGACCCATAAATAAAAGATTGTTGCAAACTGGACCAGTACCCCACTATATAGCCATCAATCTGTTGCCAGTGGACCCAATTGCTGGGTGCTTCTAAATGAACTGGGTCTTGGTAGAGCATAATCACTGCTTCTACCTCTGAGAGTCAAGGACATACTTTCAGGCTCAGATCTTTTGTCTGATGTCCCTCCTTGAGACATAGGGCACTACCATGCATCCACCCACCCACCCACGACCCTGAACCAGTATCTGAGATATCTGAGCCCCCAGTTGCTTACTTCACCTCAACTGTGGGCACTCTGGACTTCTAGTTCAATACCTTTGTGGACAATGAGGCAGGAAAGCAAAGAATACAGGCTTAGAAAAGAAATGTCTTAACCACAGCAGCTTGACTCTTAAAGCACTTGAGAACCACGAATCTTTGAAATAATAAAAGACCTGACATGCGCCTTCCCCTAGTTTGACCTAAGCCCTTCTTTTGAGTCTGTGGTTGGCTGTATTTCTGGCTAGGCAGCGTCCCTCCTGCAAGTCCTTACATAAGAATGTAAGAACATAAGAACGGCCAGACTGGGTCAGACCAAAGGTCCATCTAGCTCAGTACCCTGTCTTCAACAGTGGCCAATGCCAGGTGCCCCGGGGGAATGAACAGAACAGGTAATCATCAAGTAATCCATCCCCTGTTGCCCATTCCCAGTTTCTGGCAAACAGAGGCTAGGGACACCCTCCCTGCCCATCCTGACTAATAGCCATTGATGGACCTATCCTCCATGAATTTATCTAGTTCTTTTTTTAATCCTTTTATAGTCTTGGCCTTCACAACATCCTCTGGCAAAGAGTTCCACAGGTTGACTGTGCATTGTGTGAAGAAATACTTCCCTTTGTTTAAAACCTACTGCCTATTAATTTCATTTGGTGACCCCTAGTTCTTGTGTTATGAGAAGGAGTAAATAACACTTCCTTATTGACTTTCTCCATAGCAGTCATAAATTGTATAGACCTCTATCATATCCCCCTTAGTCATCTCTTTTCCAAGCTGAAAAGTCCCAATGTTATTAATCTCTCCTCATGCAAAACCTATTCCATACTCCTAATCATTTTTGTTGCCCTTTTCTGAACCTTTTCCAATTCCAAAATATCTTTTTTGAAATGCGGTGACTGTATCTGCATGCAGTATTCTAGATGTGGATGTACCACTGATTTATATAGATACAATATGATGTTTTCTGTCTTATTCTCTATCCCTTTCTTAATGATTCCCAACATTCTGTTTGCTTTTTTTAATGCTACTGCACATTGAGTGGATGTTTCAGAGAACTATCCATAATGACTCCAAGATCTCTTTCTTGAGTGGTAACAGCTAATTTAGATCCCATCATTTTATATGTATAGTTGGGATTATGTTTTCCAATGTGCATTACTTTACATTTATCAACATTGAATTTCATCTTCCATTTTGTTGCCCAGTCACCCAATTTTGAGAGATCCTTCTGTAGCTCTTTGCAGTCTGCCTGGGACTAAACTATCTTAAGTAGTTTTGTATCATCTGCAAATTTTGCCACCTCACTGTTTGCCCCTTTTTCCAGACCATTTATGAATATGTTGAATAGGACTGGGCCCAGTACCGTACACTCTGTCACAAAGCTGTCTTAATGAAACAACTGGATAAGCCAGGTGACACAGCATGAAAACAAAGAGGCACGCTTCAAAGAGACTTTTTTAAAAGCTTTTTTGGTGTACAGGGCAAGCCCATACATCAAACTAAGCTCGCAGAATTTCAGTCCCTTTCCTCAGAGTTTTCTTTATTTAACAGAACAATTCAATGTCAACTCAACTCCAAAATCTTTCAGAGACTCTATAGTTACCTTCCTGAAACCAGGACCTGGTGCCTGGCCTGTCCTAAAGCCTCTCGCCAGTAAAGCTTCTATCACTTCAGGTATTCCCACTATACATGGCTTGTGCAGAAAGCCCCTCCTGGATCCTTCCTCAGTGCTTTCCCTCTTGTCATCTGATTCCCTATGCAGAACAGAACTTGTTTCTTTGTCTTCATGCTATGTCATCTGGTTTACCGAAATGTTTTATTAAGACACCTTTGTGACAGTGTGGGGAACAGCTGTATCAAATTATGTCTACACTTAAACTGCTACAGTGGCGCAGATGCAGTGCCGTACACCAATGGGAGGCCACAGCCTTAAATTGCAACAGGTCACGTGCACGCAGGACCAGTGAGTTACAAACTGTACAGTTTTCAAAAGGTAACATTTTGGAGTCGCTACACACAGCGCATTCCCTCATGGCACAGGATCAATCCCTTCACTGCTGTCAGGAGTTTTAAATTTCTTCTGCAGGATTTGAAACAGGAAGCAGCGATCTCTGCTATTTCAATGGTTTCTTTCAGTGTATTGACAGCACTGATGCCGTGAAATGGAAATGTTATGCTTGCAATGGGGCAGCAAAGACTCTGTCACACATCTTTTTGGGGGGTTTCTGGTCCAATATAAATCTTAGGCACAAACAAACCTCATGGACTGCGTACTTTTGTAGGCCCCTTTAACTGACTGAGCTGGAGGTGGCTCACACTGGCTTTTTATTAACAGCGCTGCCCTTAAAGCCACCTGCAGGATAATTACAACTTTCATTTCATAGGAGTTTCTAGCCCTTCTTTTTGAGAAGACTGAAAAACAATGAGAACCAATACCAACTGATCATGTGGCTGGAGGAACAAGCAGTTCCTTTACTGCAGGGGGTAGCTAAAGATCCCCATTGCACAGATTTTTCATGTGAAAAAGTCAGTTCAGCTTGTGGTGTGATGCAGGGAAAGACTCCCATTGGCTTCAATGGGCTCTGAATCAAACTCTAAATTCAAACAGAACAGATAACATCTGTTTGCACCATGTCAAAATTGATACACATAAGAAACAAAAGGAGGACGTGGAAATGAATAAAGAATGTCGGGAAATGGATCAAACTAAAGATTTAGAGTTAGAACATTCCACAGGAAATCAATATTGTTGCATACTTAAAGAACTTTCAAGTGACATTGTGTTAGCTTTACCTTAGTAGTTAGCTGCCATACTAATTTTTTGGATTAAAAGATCAACAGGCGGTCTGTTTTTACTCTTGAATGACACCGTGGTGCTGACCCACAACAAATGATTGCAAATAGTTATTATAGTTAAAGTGTTTCATTTATGGTGAAAGCCAAGAAGACAGACAACCAAAATCCAAAAAACTGAATGTTCATTAAAGCTCCTAAGTACATCATTCTAAAGATAGAGATGCAACCCCAAATTTGAGATGTTTCTTGTAGCATATTTGTATTTCAGCAAGCTACAGTACATATCAGTAACCGAGGTGAATATTTTTCCATTCCATCTTTATTGGGTCAGAGGGCAAGTCACGTAATCTTTGCTTCAGTTCCCTATCTGTAAAATGGGGTCGATATTTCCTTTCTCCTCACCCTGCATCTAGTCAGATATGAATTCTTTTGGGCAGGGACTCTTTTCCTATTTATTCATATAGTGCCTGGCTAAAATAGGGCCTATAGGGACTACCTTTATAGAAATATACAGCAATAACTATATTAGAAGTAAATGTGGAACACTAGCAGAGTTAATAGAGTGAACCAGGGGAGTACAGATTTCCCAGAATGCACTCAATTTGTTTGGCCAGGTTGTTTCTGCCAATACTTTCCTGACAGAAATATTAATTTAGGACTGATGTCATTTCTGCACATTTTTAAGCCCTTCAGTTTTGGTTCCAAATCATAGTGAGCCCCAGAGCCTGCAATGAGCTCTGTGCAGGGAAACTTGTGCACCAGGATTGGAGTCTCAGTTAAAATAATTTCAGATAAACTCTGTACAACTCCCATAACCAATAATAACACATAGCTCTTAAATTGCACTTTTCTTCAGCAGATATTGCAGCACTTTAACAAAGAAGTTCAGTAGGACTATCCCCCCCATCTTACAGATATGGAAACAGACACCGAATGGATGTCTACACTGCAAAAAAAATAAAACAAGTGGCAGTGAGTCTCAGAGCCTGGATCAACTGACTTGGGTTCACAGGGCTCATGCTATGGGCCTAAGAATAGCCGTGTAGACATTCTCACTCAGGCTGGAGCCCAAGCTCCGAGACCTCCCCTCGCGCTGGGTTTCAGAGCTCAGGCTCCAGCCCACGCCCACACGTCTGAACTGCTGTTTGTAGCCCTATAGCATGAACCCTACAAGCCTGAGTCAGATGCTGAGCTCGGAGACTCAGTGACATGAATTTTTTTTTCCAGTGTAGGCACACCCAGAGAGGGGAAGAGACTTGCCCAAAGTCATCCAGCAGGCTAATGGCAGAGCAAGGAATAGAACCCGGGTCTTTCACGTTACAGTCCACTAGGCCACACTGCCTCCCAAATAAAGGGGTTTACAAAACAGCACATTTCCAGAGACCAAACGTTTGTTCTCATGCTGTGCTTTTCCTCCTGCCATGAGCTACATGCAAATGCCACCAGTAGGAAATAAGTGTCCCAACTTTATGTGACTGACCTTATTTCAGTGACTGTAACCATCAAATTAAGAGCTCTCTCTAACTCCCCAAGACTGAAGTCCCAGAAGAGGCCACCACTTTAAAAGAAGAAAAAACTGCCAATAATTTGCTAGAAGAATTTGTAAGTGGAGCATTTAAAGCAAATGAAAACTCCAGTGGTCACTATTAAAATGTCAAAACTCTGTGGTAAATGCTGACAATTATTGACTTTTTAAATGTCGACCATTGTATGTCTTATATCGGAACATTATAGCAGAAAGTTCTTTGTCATTTAAAAGGCACTGCCCATTACTTTAAAATCTTCTTATTTGGGGAGGAGGGGGGTGCGGGCGGGCGTTCATTAGCTAGCACAAACAGGTAGCCGGTGCAACTCTCATCCCCCAACACATCCTACACCAAGGTTATTTCTCCTGCCCTTCTGTGGCAGCTATATGGAAGCAACATAAAGCTCATTTGGTGACTCCAGTGCCCTTACCTACACTTCTCTAAATAAAAGCATTTACCATGCACAAGACAATTGTGTGTGTGTCATTGTTGAGTGCATAATGCTTTCTGCCTTAAGTCACTGCACGCTTAAGCTTTTCTCAGGCACTCTTTCTAAACTCCACTCCCATTCCATCCCTGTTGATGTCAGTGAGAGCACAGTTAAACCATTATTGCTCACTTTTGAAAATCCCACCCTGCGCCTTTAATGCATCGCTTTGTAAAATGCAGATTCACAGCTGGGAAGATGTTATAAGCAAGCCAACCTCTAGTTTGATTTGAGATCCAGTCCTGAAAGCTGATCTGTTTGAGTGGACTGCTGGTCTTGCATATATCCCACTAAAGACCATGGGTCTCCCTGCCAAGAAAAAAGTCCACCCACCTGGAACAATTTGCAGAATTGGGGCCTTTTATATCTCCAAGAAAGAAAAAAAAGTTAACATCTGAAAATAAAAGTTACTGGGAACAAGAATCGGAATATGCAGTCTGATAATGCCAGCAGGTTTGCCTCTAGAGTAAGTTGTCCCAAAGAGAAACATTTGAGAATTTTCCCTATCTTAGGCCTGGTCTACACTACGAGTTTAGGTCAAATTTAGCAGCGTTAAATCGAATTAAACCTGGACACGTCCACACGACGAAGCCCTTTTTTTCGACTTAAAGGGGCATTTAAACTGGTTTCTTTACTCCACCTCTGACAAGGCGATTAGCGCTGAAATCAGCCTTTCCGGGTCAGATTTGGGGTAGTGTGGATGGAATTCAACGTTATTGGCCTCCGGGAGCTGTCCCACAGTGCTTCATTGTGACCGCTATGGACAGCACTCTCAACTCAGATGCACTGACCAGATAGACAGGAAAAGCCCTGCGAACTTTTGAATTTCATTTCCTGTTTGCCCAGCGTGGAGAGCACAGGTGACCATGCAGAGCTCATCAGCACAGGTAACCATGATGGAGTCCCAGGATCGCAAAAGAGCTCCAGCATGGACCGAACGGGAGGTACGGGATCTGCTCGCCATATGGGGAGATGAATCAGTGCTAGCTGAACTCCGTTGCAGTAAACAAAATGGCAAAATATTAAAAAAAGTCTCAAAGGCCATGAAGGACAGAGGCCATAACAGGGACGCACAGCAGGGCCGCGTAAAAATTAAGGAGCTAAGGCAAGCCTACCACAAAGCCAGAGAGGCAAATGGAAGGTCTGGGGCAGAGCCGCAGCCATGCCGCTTCTACACGGAACTGCATGCCATGCTAGGGGGTGCAGCCACCACTACCCCAACCCTGTGCTTTGACTCCATCAATGGAGAATCACGCAACAGGGAAACGGGTTCGGGGTACGAGGAAGATGATGATGAAGACAATGAAGATAGTTCACAGCAAGGAAGCGGAGAAACCAGTTTCCCCAACAACCAGGATATGTTTATCACCCTGGACCTGGAACCAGTAACCCCCGAACTCACCCAAGGCATGCTCCCAGACCCTGAGGGCGCACAAGGGACCTCTGGTGAATGTACCTTTGTAAATATTACACATGATTTAAAAGCAAGCGTGTTTAATGATTAATTTGCCTTGGCAATCGCGGCCAGTACAGCTACTGGAAAAGTCTGTTAACGTGTATGGGGATGGAGCAGAAATCCTCCAGGGACATCTCCAGAAAGCTCTCCTTGACGTACTCCCAAAGCCTTTGCAAAAGGTTTCTGGGGAGGGCTGCCTTATCCCATCCGCCATGGTAGGACACTTTACCACGCCAGGCCAGTAGCACGTAGTCTGGAATCATTGCATAAAGCATGGCAGCGTATGGTCCCAGTGTTTGCTGGCATGCAGACAACATCCATTCCTTATCGCTCTTTGTTATCCTCAGGAGAGTGATATCATTCACGGTCACCTGGTTGAAATGGGGTGATTTTATTAAGGGGACATTCAGAGGTGCCTGTTCCTGCTCGGCTGAACAGAAATGTTCCCCGCTGTTAACCACGCGGTGGGAGGGAGAGGTGAAGTGATCATCCCAGAGAATTGGGTGTGCGTGTGCGGGGGGGTAGTTGGGTTTGTGCTGCATGTTAACCCGGAAACCGCAGCCCCTCCTTTTACATTGCAAACCCATTTTAAATGGCCAACCCAATGGGTGCTTGGTATGGAAAATGAGGGCGCTGCAGTTTGAAACCATTCCCGCATGTTATGAAGGTTAAAAAAGCCAGAAGACTGTGGCTTACCATGGCTGCCTGCAAGCCGAATTCTGTTGCCTGGCACTGCGTGAGTGATCTCTCACACCAAACCGGCAGGCCCTCAATATAAGAGGAAAAATGTGACCTTGTAATGAAAGCACATGTGCTGTGTAATGTGAACAGCAAAATTTAATGTGAAAGAGTATACCCATTGTTCTCTAAAATGTGTCTTTTTTAACCACCTCTCCCTTCTCCTCCACCAGCTGCAAATGTTTCTCCTTCACAGAGGCTAGTGAAGATTAGAAGGAGAAAACAGCGGACTCGGGAGGATATGTTCTCGGAGCTCCAGATGTCCTCCCACGCTGACAGAGCACAGCAGAATGCGTGGAGGCAGTCAATGTCAGAGTGCAAAAAGCACAATATGAACGAGAGGAGAGGTGGCAGGCTGAATCGCGGGGTGAACAGAGCAAGTGGCAGGCAGAAGATGATAGGTGGCGTCAGATTGCTGACAGAAGGCAAGAGTCGATGCTCCAGCTGCTGGAGCATCAAACTGATATGCTCCAGCATATGGTTGAGCTGCAGGAAAGGCAGCAGGAGCAGAGACTGCCACTACAGCCCCTGTGTAACCAACAGCCCTCCTCCCCAAGTTCCATAGCCTCCTCACCCAGACGCCCAAGAACGCGGTGGGGGGCCTCCGGCCGCCCAGCCACTCCACCCCAGATGATTGCCCAAGCATCAGAAGGCTGGCCTTCAATAATAGTTAAAGTTTTAAAGTTTTAAACTGTAGTGTGTCCTTGTCCTTCCCTCCTCCTCCACCCCACCAGGGCTACCTTCTCAGTTATCCCCCTAGTTGTGTGATGAATTAATAAAGAATGCATGAATGCGAAATAACAATGACTTTATTGCCTCTGCAAGCAGTGCTCGAAGGTGGGAGGGGAGGGTGCTTAGCTTATAGGGAAGTAGAGTGAACCGGGGGGGTGTGGGGAGGAGGGTTCATCAAGGAGAAACAAACAGAAGTTTCACACCATAGTCTGGCCAGTCACAAAACTACTTTTCAAAGCTTCTCTGATGCGCACCGTGCCCTGCTGTACTCTTCTAACCGCCCTGGTGTCTGGCTGCGCATAATCAGCAGCCAGGCGATTTGCCTTAACCTCCCACCCCACCATAAATGTCTCCCCCTTACTCTCACAGATATTGTGGAGCGCACAGCAAGCAGTAATAACAACTGGAACATTGGTTTCACTGAGGTCTATCCAAGTCAGTAAACTGCACCAGCGCACTTTTAAACATCCAAATGCACATTCTACCACCATTCTGCACTTGCTCAGCCTATAGTTGAACAGGTCCTGACTACTGTCCAGGCTGCCTGTGTACGGCTTCATGAGCTATGGCATTAAGGGGTAGGCTGGGTCCCCAAGGATAACTATAGGCATTTCAACATCCCCAATGGTTATTTTCTGGTCCGGGAAGAAAGTCCCTTCCTCCAGCTTTTGAAACAGACCGGAGTTCCTGAAGATGCGAGCATCATGTACCTTTCCCGGCCATCCCACGTTGATGTTAGTGAAACGTCCCTTGTGATCCATCAGGGCTTGCAGCAGCATTGAAAAGCACCCCTTGCAGTTTATGTACTCAGTGGCTTGGTGCTCTGGTGACAAGATAGAGATATGGGTTCCGTCTATCGCCCCACCACAGTTTGGGAATCCCATTGCAGCAAAGCCATCCACTATGACCTGCACATTTCCCAGAGTCACTACCCTTGATATTGCATTGGCTACTTGGATCACAGCAGCCCCCACAGTAGATTTGCTCACTCCAAATTGATTCCTGACTGACCAGTAGCTGTCTGGCGTTGCAAGCTTCCACAGGGCTATCGCCACTCGCTTCTCAACTGTGAGGGCTGCTCTCATCCTGGTATTCTGGAGCTTCAGGGCAGGGGAAAGCAAGTCACAAAGTTCCATGAAAGTGCCCTTACGCATGTGAAAGTTTCGCAGCCACTGGGAATCATCCCACACCTGCAACACGATGCAGTCCCACCAGTCTGTGCTTGTTTCCCGGACCCAGAATCGGCGTTCCACGGCATGAACCTGCCCCAGTAACACCATGATTTGCACATTGCTGGGGCCCATACTTAGTGAGAGGTCTATGTCCATGTCAATTTCTTCATCACTCTCGTCACCGCACTGCAATCACCTCCTCACCTGGTTTTGCTTTGTCATGTTCTGGCTCTGCATATACTCCAGGACAATGCGCATGGTGTTCATAGTGCTCATAATTGCCGCGGTGATCTGAGCGGGCTCCATGATCCCAGTGCTATGGCGTCTGGGCTGAAAAAAGGCGCAAAACTATTGTCTGACGGAGGGAGGGAGGGGCGAGTGCCGACATGGCTTACAGAGAATTAAAATCAACAAAGGTGGCTGTGCATCAGGGAGAAACACAAACAACTGTCACACAGAATGCCCCCCCCAAAGATTGAACTCAAAACCCTGGGTTTAGCAGGCCGGTGATTTCATGGAGGGAGGGGGAAGCAAATGAATACAGAACAAATCTGGTCCATCTATCTTTTACATCTTAGGCTGGCAGCAGATGGTGCAGCATGACTGATAGCCATCGGCATCTTCTGGGTGCTTGGCAGAAGATGCTGCATTATGACTGCTAGCCGTCATCGTCAAGACGGTTCAGTAGGACTGCCGGCAGGACTGAGTCTCCAGGAGACAAAACTTGTCTGCCCAGCTGCCTCTGACTGAACTCACTGAGGAGTACGACGATGATGGATACCAGTCGTAATACACCATCTACTGCCAAAAAGGCAAGGAGCTGCTGCTGTATAGCAATGCAGCCCCACGTCTGCCAGCACCCAGATAGCCGATGACGGCTACCAGTCATACTGCACTATCTACTGCCAAAGGCAATTAGCTACTTCTGTGTAGCAATGCAGTACCACGTCTGCCGGCACCCAGATGTCATATGGTGATGGTGAGCTGAGCTGAGCGGGCTCCATGCTTGCCGTGGTACGTCATCTACACAGGTAACCCAGGTAAAAAGGCACAAATCGATTGTCTGCCGTTTCTCTGAAGGAGGGGGAGGAGCCTGACAACACGTAGCCAGAACACCCTCTGACACTGTTTTTGCATCATCAGGCATTGGGATCTCAACCCAGAATTCCAATGGGCGGCGGAGACTGCGGGAACTGTGGGATAGCTACCCACAGTGCAACGCTCTGGGAGTCTACGCTAGCCTCGGTACTGTGGACGCGGTCCGCCGACTTAATGCACTTACAGCATTTTATGTGGGGACACACACAATCGACTATATAAAAATGATTTCTATAAAACCGGCTTTTATAAATTCGACCTAATTTCGTAGTGTAGACATACCTTTACATTAACCATCTGGATCAGACACTGTCTTTTCTTAGTTCTCCCCATTTCTACATTGTAATTAACCTCTTGGTATATGGTTCTTCCAGGAATGACTAGTGCTGTTAGACTATGCTGAGCAATTAATGGCTTACAATCATTCTCAGAAGTAATGTGTTGGTTTTGAGGTGTTGAGACAAGGTAAAGTCGTAAGTAAGCATTATAGACAGTATTTCCCTCCCATCCACTAAAGCTTAACAGATCTCTCTCCCTGCACACAGAAACCTTATAAGCTTTCCCCGATAATTAATATAGTAAAACATTATCTGAAATACTGTATGGCCTTTATCCAAGGATCTCAAAGCAGTAATTAAGCATGACAACACTCCAGTGAAATACATAGGTAGCGACAAAAATTATATAAAAACAACAAGGAGTCTGGTGGCACCTTAAAGACTAGCAGATTTATTTGGGCATAAGCTTTCGTGAGTAAAAACCTCACTTCTTCGGAAAATTATGTACAATACCACCTTCCAAATGTCTTTGCTTTTTCTGGTTGTGTCTCAGACCATTCATCATATCTTACATTTTGGAAGAAGGGGGAAGGAGTGGCTGGGAGTATCAGGTTTGCATTCACATACTTTTTTTTTTTTTCATTTTTACCTTTTGGCTTGTTTGTCTTTGTATAAACCTTGTGAGAGCTGATCAAAAGGTATCAAATAATTTTTTATAAAAAAAGAGAATGCTCTGGTTATTGATGAAACCCAATACATAAAATTTTGTTACCATTTTTCCATCAACTCTAAACCATATATTTACTTTTGCTGCATACATTTGTATCAAGGTCAATTGAGTTTGTGTGGCTGGTTTAGTGAAGAATATTTCAGTAACAGCTCAGCTTATAAAGAAGAAAGTACATTTTTTAGGAATGTTTTGCAGTTGACATGGTTAATGTTACCTTGATACTTTTATGAGACACATAGCAATGCATGTTTTTAAACAGTAGTCAGACTAGATTTAAAGCAAAAAGTCAAAATGTTATTTATATAAAAGTATTTATATAAAGTCAAAATGATATTTAAGTGTGTCTGTGTGTGTATATATATATATATATATATACACACACACACACATACATATTTTATATATATACACATATATATATACATACACACACACACACACACACACTTAAACCATTCCAAAGAACCTTTATAGTGCCCTTAGGTGAATACTTTTTTAAAACAGTAAGCAGACTATTATCTAGCCATTTTTATTTTACTGATGTCATTTGCAAAACTATGCTGGAGACAAATAGGGAAATGTATGCTATTTTAAAAGTGAGGGGATCAACTAAGATGGATTACATTTTAGGTACAGAATACACAACTTGCTAAAGGCAGCTGAATGGACATCAAATAACGTCAGAATGGATAGTTTAAAAATATTTATGTCATGTCTGCCTGAATTGTTTGATTATCAAGGAGATGCAGGTTTGGGGATCATGGATCAGATGAACTTGGAAAATGCATAAATAGTTTTCTTCTTTTTTCCCTTTATATGGAAGAAAAGTGACAGGTTCAAAATAGAGCCATTGGGGTTAATCAGACAGGATTTGCCCCCTAATATATGCCTGTAACATAGTCACTGAGTGATTGGTTATAGGGTGAATGAAGTACAAATTCAGAAGCACACTAGCCTCACTATACTACTGCCAACAATGGCTGTCCACCGTTATGCCTCTCACTTCCAAGTACCTCACTGTTCTACATCACTCATTTGGATCCAAGTATCCTTCATCATCTCCATGTTAACTCACTGCTTATTACAATACAACTCAACCATCAGAAAACCTCAGTTTTAAAACGGAGTTCAAAAGAAGCAATACACATGATAACGAACAGAGTCCACATTCTTCATTTCTGTCCTCCAATTCCTTTGCTATTTTTAGCCCGTTTCCTCTTTCTACCCTGTTTCCCCGAAAATAAGACATCCTCCGAAAATAAGGCCTACTTACAGTTTTGCCTCTCGTTGTAATATAAGGCATCCCCCCGATAATAAGACCTCCCCGATAATAAGGCATCCACCGATAATAAGGCATTTTTCATTTCTGAAAAATAAGACATCCCCTGAAAATAAGACCAAGTGCATCTTTGGGAGCAAAAATTAATATAAGACACTGTCTTATTTTCGGGGAAACAGGGTATGTTTTTCTCAAATGTGCACACAGCTGGACTACAGGAAAGTGTACTCATATCACCATGTACCTCGTCCTTCCTTTCCCCCACCCCTAGCCATGCAGTTGTTTCATCCACCTGCTGTGTATTATCAATGGCACAGATTGAGGGCAGGGATTGACTCTGACCACATTTTTGTACAACACCTACCACAAGGAATCCTAGCTGTTACTGTAATATAAATAGTTAAGAATGTAAATGCACCCACTGCACTTAGTTTACCTCTAAGAGCATTACAGAATTTTCACATCCAACACATCTAATGACAAGGGGTCCCCCAAATAGGACAACACGTGAACTCTAGATGTTACAAAAGAAAAACAGCCATATTTTTAACCTCTTAGGCTAAACAACAGTGCCCAGCCTAGCCTCTCCCATCTCCTTGATAAAATCATTTGGCACTTCGCTTCTGGTCCTACCTGGAAACTAGAAATTAATAAACTTTCACCTGAACATTTCAGAGCCCCAGAAAATGTTGGGATCCAGTTTGGAAAAGCACATGAAGGTAGTGGAGAGGCAGGGGGTTGTAGGGCAGCATCTTGTCTCTGAATCAGTTTGTCCAACTTTTTGTGGGAACAAGTTTGTTTTGTTTTAATAATATTTCCAGTGCAAAAGACTTTACGATGTCTACCTAAGGGACCAACCCCCTCAGCTAAGAGGAGCAATCTGAACTTTGGGGAAAGTTTGGGTCCAAACTTTGCAGCTCAAGCCTATTTCTAGTTTTCTTTTTTCCCATTTTAAGAGTGGTAATGATCTTCTTTGCTCTCACTCACAAATAACATGGCATAGCTGGAGGAGTAACAATACAACATGGCAGTAATTACACTAATCCATGCCCTCAAAAAAGGGGATATATAGTAATTCCTGTCAACCAGCTTTCCTCCAGTCTCAGTTGCGCCCTCTGCTCGGAGTAATCCTCAAAGTGTGCATTCCACAAGTCTTTCAGCAGCTTAAAGGTTGGCATTTTCTAAGAATTCTGTTATTGAGACAGCAAAGCTGTTTGGACTGGCTTAGTTACTGTTGGGCCAATACTTCCATTATCAGCCCTGTTTTCCAGGGGGTTTATAACATGGTCATAAAAACTGTCCCATGGCTAAACGTGTGCATTTAGGAAGAAGTCTTGACTGCACTGAAATTAATGGCAAAACTCCTATTGACTTCAATGGGACCCAGTTTCATCCACATTACTGGGTGTTTTATCATTAATATTTCGCCTGTTTAAGTTTTAGTGGCACACTCCACTCAGCTGCTACAGTCTGTCAGTTTTGCAGGTTTGAAAAACTCCTATATCACTTGCTCTTCAGGGTCTTCCCAAAAATAGAAATGCAAACCAAGCCCTGATTTGTAAAAAGACACAATGCACAAATCCATGTAATTCACATGTATGATTACGCGACCACCTGTAGAAATCAAGGATTTGCATCGACCAATGGCCACATATAAGCAGCTGGCCAATTATATAGTCCCGCATAGGCTGTGTACATGCTTTCAAGGTAATCACACACACAGACTTGGACTGTTAATGCAGAGTCTTTACATTATTTATTTATTTAGATGCACATGGCATGTGCCTGGTCTTTTGAAAATCAGGCCCATGCTTTTCAAATCACTCTGGAAAGTGTTGATGTGGTATCAGGGCTTGGCTACCATGCGTCTCCCTTTGTGTTGTGCAATAGCAAAGGACAGCGGCTTTTACCAGCTTCCTGTGGATTTCTCTGGCCCTATGCCACCCTCCATCGACCCAGGACAGGGGGTGCATCAAGGGCATGGCTACAGCAATGCTCTATTCTGGTGAAATGCGGCTCCTTGAAATCCTTTCGAGGCTGTTATAGCCGGATTCATTAACTGAACCCCTGAGGTCGCTCTAAGTTGCCCTGCTGACCAGACTGGTCTTTAGCAAGCCCAGAAAGGAAGCATAAAGCCACCTTTGTCACTCCCCACAGTGGCACAGCGCAGAACTCAGCCACAGCTGAGCATTAACGCTCAATATTTCTGTCGAAACAAAGGCCTCTCTCAAAATAGGAGGCAGGTGGTCAGAACAACTTGTCTATTTGCCTTCACTACAGAAAGTTAAATGAGTTTGAGCAGTCACTTACCCCCTGCTTCATTGCTGAGGGGGACCTGCAGCTAGAGCAGAGTTAAAAAAAAAAAGATTTTGGCTCCCATGGTTTCAGCAAATTCAAACCATCAGTTCTGGTTACACAGCTCCATATGCAGAGGTTCACATTGCACTTAACAATTTCCACCTGTTGGCAATCAGGAACTCGTATAAGGCATTGCCTAAGTCAATAATGGCAGTAGGGTCTATTCATCTTTTGCCATTTAATGACTAATTGCTAGGAAAGGCCCTAGGACCCAATAGTTCCTGATTAATTAAAAAACAAAAACAAAAATACTACATGTTCCAGCTGGCATCAGAGCAGAGCCAACACTTAAGTTTATGTATAAGAACATACAGCACGTAACTGCAATTCCCGCCTTTTGGCTTAAATCAAGTGTGGAAAAACTTAAATCTCCTACATGTCTTCAGATGGGAGGTTGTATCATACATTTGCAGGAGGATTAACTCTGTGATCTAATATGTCATTATCATCTCTATCTTCTATGACTTGCCTTTAAGACTTCAGCTTAGCTAAATCAGCAAAAAACCTCAAACAGAGACTAGATGTGTTTCTAATGATCTCCTCTTCTACAAAACAGTAATGTCCTCAACTGTGTTCCCTCTAAGCTGCGGGGTTGGTCGGCCATCCAGGAGAGATTCAAGAGCTGCCCCGTTGATTAGCAGCCATGTTGCTCTGTCCTGCAGCTGCTCCTGGGACCCTCCTGCTGGCTGTGCAGAGCAGGAGGGGAGGGGGGTGCTGATGTCAGGGTGTTCCCCTGCCCCTGTACCCCATCTCTGCAGAGCAGGGGAGAGGGGACAGCCTGGCTCAGGACTCAGAGCTGCTGTGGTGTGAGGTCTGAACAGTGGGTGAGTGCCTTTCTTAAAGAGACAGTGCATGGTTTCTGAGACTTCCCCAGTAGCCAGCTCACACCGTCTCTGTCGGTCTCTCTCTCTCACACACAGACAGACAGACAGACACACACACACACTCTCTCTCTCTCTCCCTCCCTCCACCCTGCCCATGTACCCCATCTCCATGGAGCAGGAGAGGGGAGACAGGCTCAGGACAGAGTAGGAGCTTTCAGTGAGTGCCTTAAAGAGACAGCACACGGCATCTCTCAGAAACTTCCCCAAAAGCCAGCACACAAACAGTCTCTGTGTGTATATGTCTCTCCCTCTCTCACACACACACACTCACCTCCCAACACATTATTACTGTTGTTGTTACTTCTTGGTACTTCCTGCACATATATTCTCTGTAATTTTATTCTTTCTAAGTGTGTTATTTTAGTGTTTGGACTGCTCTATGCATTTCATAATTATTATTTCTCTTACTCTTAAATTTAATTCTTTGAGTAGTGAGTTCTAAAATGCCTAACCTGTCCTGGCTGGAGTAATTATCCCTATGGTAACTTTTTAAAAATATATAATATATCTAGGTTTTTTTGTTTCTACTGGCGGCACACATCCGCACATGCCTCGGTGCACAGAAAATTTATTCCGCACATGGATGGAAAAAAATAGGAAACATTGGTCCTCTGTGATGGAACTGTGCAGGTAAAGAAGGATAATCCTGTAAGGCTAGCACTGAACTGGGGACTAGATTCATTTCCAAGCTCTACCACACAGCTCCCATTTAAACACCAAAACACATGGCCAAAGCTTCAAAAGAGCTTAAACCCTTTGAGTGCTGATAGCCTTTGAAAATCTGGCCCTACATCTGTGTTTCAATTCTGCCTCTGTAAAATGGGACTACTACTACATCTCTCCCACGCCTTCTCTATCTCATCTATTTCTGTTGTAAGCTCTTTGGTACAGTGACTGTCCTTTAGTATGCATCTATAGTTTTGCCTGTTGGCTGGAAGAGCTGTGAAAAACTGCAGAACCCTCCTATACTGACCCTTGCCAAAGGAAGACGACTTGCAAGGGACCATTCAAGATGGAAGCCCACTGTACACACACCCACAGCTACATCATAGCTACATAAAGTCTCTTGTTACTTTCAAATGGCTCCTTGACTTCTCTGACTGACAACATGATCCCAAGAGCCTCCAGGAAAAAAGCAGACATGCCAACTCTCGCAAACTGATTGCGAGAGTCGCAATTTCTAAGTAAAATTAAGCCTAATTCCTGATCTCGCAAGTGAACTCTCAAATGTTAGGACCCCTTTGGGGTTTTTGGGGTTGTTTTTTTTTTTTGCGCAGCTGCAGCACAAATGTGTTTGCAGTCAAACAGGAGTTATCCCCACCCTAAACAAAGGAATATGGTCTCTCCACGGGGTAGATACTTCCAAAATACTGTGAAAGACAATGAGACTTCATTTATATATTAGAGAAGCAAAGCTATCAAGCTCACAAGAGATAGCATGGCTACACCCTAGCCGGGAACAGAAACTTCATCTGAGAGAGAAGTGAGGGCTGGCCAATCCTCAAATAAGCAGTTGAATCAACTGGGAAAAAAATCCTGACATTTAAGAGTTCTAAAAGTGAGGGTTAATTTTACTCAGAAATCCTGTCAGACTCCCTGAGAAGTGGGAGAGGGGACCCCACTGCAGTCCCAGCAGGTTTGGGGAGGGTGAAGAAACCTAAGGAGCAGAGGTGAGACTGCGGGCTGCAGAGTGGCTGAAGTGAGGAGGGCGGGGCTGATTGGGGTTGGGGGGCTGTAGTGATGGTGGGTTCTGAGCAGATGGAGTGAGTGCTGGGAGAATAAACTGAGGGTGGGGGGGCAATGGGGTAGAGGGGCTGAACATGAGGGCTGGGGGACCGAACTGAGGGAGGGCTGAATTGAGGGAGGGTTGGGTGGAGAGAGAACTGATGGGGGACTGAGGAACAGGATTAATTGCTTTGCAGGAGATGGGCACATGTGGGGGTGAGAGCTTCTGTATCAGGGGCCAAAAATCACCTTATCCAGTACACACAGAAGAGCGGGCGTTAATTGTCACATGCACACACCCTGGGGAGAGGGGTGTTTTTTAAGTCAATCTCTTGATTTTTTAAACACACTATAAACTTTTTTTAAATGTCATGATTTGGGGGTCAAGCTCATGATTTTTGGGAGTTTGATTCCTGATTTTTTCTCTTTTGAAGTTGGCAATACTGAAAAAGTTAACAGAGAAAAGAGAGTGTAAAGGCAAAAAAATATTTGCCAAACTCTTTCAAGTCAGTAACAAGTGTCCCACTGCTTTCATAATCCTTGCTGTGTCAAAGGCCATTCATGTTTAATTAATTAAAAGTTAAGCCAAGAAAGAACAAACCAGTACAGAAAAAGAGAAAGGCTAAGGGGGCGGAAGGAGGGAGAGCAGGAATAAAATGAAGGGGTGGGAAGCATAAGCAAAATGGAGTAAATGAGAAAAAAAAATAAAAGACTAACATGACTCAGCGGCACAGCTCCCAGATGGACTCAATACCCATTTCTGGAGATGGAAAAAAATGTGAATGAAATCACATTAAACAAATGTTACCCGTGACATTTTTCACTCATCCTTTCACACATTTTCTTGAAATTTTCCATACCAGCTGTAGTTCATTCTGAAGCCTAAATCCATCAGCAACTTGAAAGATATAAATGTTTGAGCCTATTCCGTTTTTCTAAATAGATAAAATATAGCCCTGCTGGGAGGAAGTAACTGCCTCATTTGTTAGGGAATGTTCTTCATTTGAAGCGAGTAGCAGGTCCAAATGCTGTATTTCAAATCATACAATAAGAAAACAAGACTATAAAAAAAGAAAAGGCTTCTGTTTCATAAAGCTACATTTTTCAATAAGAGATTTAGAAAGAATTTGAATTACTTCTCAACTGAAGCATCATCAAGATTAGATAATTCATTAACTTGCCAATAGACCACACTGATATCACCCAAAGAGAGAGTGCAGGGAAAGGAGAATGCTAAAGCTGTAACCCTGATTGATTCCTACAGAAAGGAATAGCGCCGCCAAGTGAAATGCTGAAAGAATGGCCAGGACAGTTTCTAGCAAAGTAGGAGAATACAGAGTCACACAAAAGCCTGAGAAGTTTCTAATAGAGAGATGTTCATATAACAAAGAAATTTCCATAGCAGATCAGGCGAGCATTCCATCTAGTTTAATATACTCCAACAGTTGGACCATGAGTGGAATCAAAGAAAAGCCCATAATGGGTAATTATGGATCATCACCTTTCTCACTAACCATCACAATTTAGCAGCTGGCTTGTGCCCGGAAATAAAAGGATTCATATCGTGTTTTTCCCCTGTCTAATCTGATTGAGACCTTCTCATTATCCTGATAAATATCCAGTCTTTATTTAAGCCTACTCAGCTTTTGGCCTGTAGGATATCTTGTGGTACTGAATTCCATGGGATAATTATGTTCTAAATAAAAGTATTTCCTTTTGTTTAATTCAAGTCATTTCTGGGGTATAAATCTTACTTTCGTTACTGTAACTGAAGTCAGAGTGAGGACAACCTTGCACACTCCCCTAACTGTACATGTAAAAAAAATAATCCATCTTTAGTGCAAGTACCTCTTTTTCAATATGTTATGGTGAATTCCAGTCCTACTCACATTCACAAAATGCTTTGCTTCTATGGAGAGCAGGAGGGAGCACGGTTATCTCAAAACAGTGCCCAGCACCGATTCACGTGTTGTGGGGTTTATGATTGCATCAGTACTGCAACATTGGTATGTCCCAAACTTTTCCATCATGGTGCAACATTATTGTAATTCCTGCCCTATCTGCCTGGCCCACAATAGTGGCAGACCGGTGTGGGTCAAATCAGCTGCTCACCCAGTACCATGGGGACCTTTTGTAAATATCCAGATTGATTTTATCAATATGCCGAAATGTTGTTCTTATGAATATATTCTTGTCTGTGGTTGTACGTACTCTGGATGGATCGAGGGCTATCCCTGTGTTAAAGTCAATTCACTCACCGTAGCAAAAAGATTGTTAAAGGATTTTATTCCCTGGTTCGGTCTACCAGTCTTTATCAATAGTGACCGAGGCACCCATTTCACAGGCCAAATCATGCTGCAAATTTGCAAGGCCCTTAACGTCACGCAACGTCTGCATTGTGCTCACCACCCCCAAAGTGCCGGGGCAGTCGAACGAAAAAACGTGGAATTAAAGAATAAAATCGGTAAAATCTGTGATGAGACTAGCCTAAAATGGCCTGATACCCTGCCCCCTTGATCTCATGTACATGAGGGGCACGCCTAGGCGAAAACATGGCCTATCCCCACATGAAATCCCTATGAGGATGCCAGTATCCCCTCCCCCTCACCAACTGGATTTGCAACTGAATGATGATACTGTTATGATCTATTGCAAGACTTTAATGCGGTGCGTTAGGTCTATTCATTCACAGGTCCAAAGTGCCCTACCTGAACCAGCTGATACACCGTGCCACCCATTGCAGCCTGGAGATTGGGTCTACATCAAGGTACACCAGAGAAAGTCTTCCCTGGAGCCTCGCTGGAAGGGCCCCTACCAGGTCCTGTTGACCACCCACAGAGCAGTCAAGTGCAAGGGACTCACCTGCTGGATCCACGCCTCCCACTGTGACAGACAACACCGCCCTTGGACCCGGACACTAAAGAATTCCATCCGGTGGACCCTGCTCTAGGAAGCAACCCGAGTGACAGCAACGGTGACCTCGCTCCAAGCCCTGAGAAGGAACCCAGATATAACCTCAGGAAACGGAGGTAGACCCCAGCGCCTGGACCCATCAGTCAGCGGCAGTCGGGGTCACTGCACCCCCACCCCCTGCTAGTCAGCTGGAGCTTCGGCTCGCTGACAGAAGAAATAAGAAGATAAAAGGCCAGAATGCTGCCTTTAAAAGCCCCGTGGTGAGCCTAGCACCCACTGGCACCCCAGTCGCTATGACCAATCCTGCTTCCAAAATAAAAGAATCAGCCATGGTGCAAAAGTGGCTCATGCCCTCTATCCGGTTCATGTGTGTGACTATGCTTTTATTACTACTGTTAAACCTCCATGACAGCTTTATGTTTTTTTGGATGCCCAAGACCACCACTGATTCTACGATGAAACCCAAAGGTGAAGATCCCTTAAGGTCACTGGACCTGGATCCGAGTTATGTGCCAGTGACCTCTTCCCGGTACAACGCTAAACCATGGCTGTTCCAAGGAAGAAGGAGGAATGCTCATGCTGCTGTGACTCCCAAAGTTCAGGAATTCTTAACAACGGAGGATATTAAAAATTGGCCCTGGTGGAAGAAACGAAGTATTGTAAAGTGGCAGAGAGGGAATTGGGGAAGCCATTCTTGGGACTGTGGTATTGATTGGATTTTGGGGTTTATTCCACAAGCTGCGCCCCGTGTTTTCAGGCAAGTACCATCAGGATGTACTGCTCTCCCTAATTGGCTTCCCGATAATGATGGGGGACACCAGAAATGCCTTCCCACCACAATTATTCCTCCTACCATCCCATCCACCTCTGCCCCTATCCCTGTTGCTGACCCTAGAGTGTGAGCATACTCAGATGAAACCCAATGGCCAAGACCTTCACATCTTAGTAACCTACTAAATTATTGTTCAGACTACATATATTTTAAGATCCAAAATGTTTCATATTGGTGGGTGATTGACTGGGAAACAAATGGAACGGCAATAACAACACCAGAGCTATCTCCCCAAATGCACCCCGTGATGCATGACTGTATGGGGTCCATGAGGTTCCATGACCGGGTAGATATGGTGGCCACCCCTGGACTCTGCAGTGTGACAGGTGAAAAAGGCCCTTACTGTTATCTGATCACCCAATTAGTGAATAATCAAACATATACCCAACGGGCTTGCTCCACCACGGGAATGTATGTCTGTAGTGGAACATGCCCTGTAGTTAATAACTTAACTTGCACCTTATTGCAACATGTTCCTTCCTATGCATTTGATGCTAGTGCCTCCCAGGAGGATGTACAATTGTTCAGCCAACAACTGTGGTACAATCCTTCCTGAAGGGAGGAGGTGTTAGGATTTCGATGGACCACAGTTAATACTACTGTAGGAAATATAAGGGTCACACTGCCCTTATCTGGCTTTCAGGTTACCTCTATATACCCAAACTGCTCAAAGGGAGCCGCTATTAGGCTAGCACAGCAGAGGGCCTGGGCTTCCCCTAGGAATAAGAGAGACTTGGCCAAACACCTATGGGATGGTGCCAACAATGCGGCTGCTGTTTGGAACATTTACAAAGGCCAACAACACGAAGAAAGACTGGGGCAATTGGAAAAGGCCACAGGTCTTATTACTGGAGCACAGCTAACTAAGGTGCAGGCTGGAGTTGGTGAATTACAGGTTATATCTGCCCTTAGTTCGATGACTCAAAAATTGTTGACAACAGTGGTACCAAATATCACTGGAGCTGGGAAGGCATTGCAGTGGGATCTGGCATGTGCAGCGGTCCAAGACTTCCTGAATGACCAGCTGATGAGCATTCGGAATGATCTTGAGCATCAGGCCTGGCCCACTGCCCTTACAGACACTTCAGGAGTACTACCTGATTTGTGGTCCTGGAGACTTGCTTGGAGATTTTCCAGGTGGAAGTGCGGGCTTTCACAGTGCTCCTTCCAAGCATATGGACCGCTTGGAGGAGCCTGGGCTCCCACCCAGCGAATCCTACCAGGCCTACGAGGAGGGTGCATGTGGGATTGGATAATTCATCAAGATGAATACCTAGCCTTAACTGCAAGCATTGGGAAAGCAGTTAATGGCAAACAAACAGATCCTTAATCTACAGGAAAAGCTTGCATTCGGTATACCTTATAAGGGGTTGTTTTTCTGATTTAGGGTACTTCTGTATTCCAAATAAGGGGTTGTTTTTCTCTTCTGGGGAGCTTTGCTAATGAAGAAATGTGCTTGACTAATTGTGGTTTTAAGCTTTATAAGCCTCTGTCTGTCCGTACATCGGGGGGCACTATCTTTGATGGTGACCCCAAGCATGTTCGGGAAATAAAGAGCCTCAGGCTGTTCTGGTGAAAAACACAACGTGTGGTTAAGGCTAGGTATCATAAGACTGGCTATTGCGAATAATTCTACAAAAAAAAAATTTATACCACCCTTTGCCCTTTGGTTGTACACACAGCTAGCTGTAGCTTAGCCAGAATTTTAGGCCAAAGTTATCAGGCCTACTAAATTTCTTCCACACGTTACTGTGACAATGGAATGCAACTGTAAATGGCCTCCACTTATGCTCCCTATCACTGAGTCCTAGCTGGCACATGCCACCAATTTACATGTAGCCAGGGCGGATACAAGGATGTTTCACGCCCTAGGCAAAACTTCCACCTTGCCGCCCCTTCCCCCCCCCCCGAACCCTGTGGCAGCTGCCCTCCCACCCCCAGCGGCAGGTCCTCCTGGCCGCCGTGCGGCAGCTCCCCACCCCAGCTCACCTCTGCTCCGCCTCCTCCCCGAGCACGCCATCGCTGCTCCACTTCTCCCGCCTCCCAGGCTTGTGACAATCAGCTGTTTGGCACCGCAAGCCTGAGAGGGAGAGAAGCAGAGCGGGGCGGTGTGCTCAAGGTAGGAGGCGGAGCAGAGGTGAGCTGGGGCAGGGAGAGGGTCCCCTGCGTGCCCCCCCTTTACTTGCTGCAGGCAGCCCTCCCCACACACCCCTACCACAGCTCCCTCCACCTAAATGTCGACGACAACCAGGGTGGTCGAAGATTCGCAATGGCCGCCAAAGGACCCAAAATGCTGCCCCCCAAATGCTAGCGTCCTAGGCAACCGCCTAGGTCACTTAATGGGTTGCACCAGCCCTGCATGTAGCTTATTGTGTTTATTACAGTAGTGCGTAGAGGCCCCACTGACATCAGGACCCCCCGCTGTGCTAGGCACTTTGGGGCACATAGAAACAACGCCTGCCCCGAGGAACTTACAATTTAAATAAGCAAGACAAATAAGAGGCCAGGGAAAGGATACACAGAGAGCGGAAGTGACTTGCTCATGGTCACAGCTGTTCAGTGGCAAAGCCAGGAATAAAAACCTGTAAGGATTGTGTTATGGCAAGTTATATTTTACCCAGGCTATGGCCACAACGCTGTTAACTGTTAAATGCATTAATGCTTTCCCATTAATAAAATGTAACTGCATGCAGCTGGTATAAGCTACTGCTTTGCAGTTTCTCTCTCTCTCTCCAGTTGTCTGTCATTTTGAGCAGCGTGGCTAGAGAGAGAGAGGAGGGGTGATGGGGTATAAGTGTAATGCCGCTGCAGCCCCTACAACTGAAGCAGAAGCTGGGATTACAGGCTAAAACCCACCCAAATATTTCATAATATCCTTCATTATAACAAAGATGGTGGAGCACATCTTACCCAGCTCAGATACTGCATCCTCCCCTCATTCTTCTGTGTGGGACCTGGTCAACCCACTGTGCACTTCCTAACCTAGCTCAAGGAAAAGATCTTAAGACTCAGGGCCAAGGTCCTCTCCCTCACTGGGGGTGGGGGAGATGCGGTCTGTCCAGGGGTTAGGGAGGTTGCTTCCTGTTCAAGTTCCAAAACCACAGCCATTCCAGCTCCCCAGATAAATCCATGCTGAAATGGGGTTCCAGGCTTGGGGGCATAGCTCATGGTCCTGCTTGTTGCAAAATAGGAACTCATCAGAGCAGGATTAGACCTAGACTTGTTATCTTTGGCCTTCCAGTACCTCAGCTTGTGCATCTTTACTTTCTCCATGCACTGCTGTCCAGCCTCCTGCATCCCATGGTCAGCCAGCGTCTGCCAAGGTACATCATTGTACAGAGAAGGCTCCTTTTTGAGGAGCCAAAGTTGCGGTTTTAGTTTGCTTCAGCCCAAAGATGCACAAGATTTTGGTGGCAGTCTCTGGCCAGATGGCTACATGCTCATTCTTACCAGGCATTCTGCTGTATCAAAACACTGGAAATGACCAAAGCTGGAGAAACTGCAAGCAATGTGGGATCGAGGACACTGAACAAAAGCATATGAAGGAAGGCCACTTCTGGTCCGGGGTCAGACCACAGGTAGATGGGAAGACAGTACATAGGACTAGGTGCCCAGGGGGCGTGTGGGAATGTTTCTATTGCCATTTCCTCAGGCTAGCAACATGTGCAATAAACTAACTTGGTGTCTACCTAATAACTCAGGGCATGGTGTCTGCTTCGTCATGAGGCATGACTAGAGGCATGTTGACATGTGAAGGTAGAACATGTTCAGGGGAAAGCTTGCAACTGAACCAGAGTTAAATCTGCAGTGAAGACAAAGCTTGTGTCTCATGACTCCGAGTCCAGTGCCAGGCACTCTTCACCACATTACCTTTCTAAGCTTATGTAACAACCACAGTGCATTTGATGGCATAGACAGGTGCCATCCCCACAGGGACCCATTGTGGCCTGCAGGCATCCTACCTCAGTTACCTTCCAAATTCCCAACATAATCCACTTACACCCAGAGTCTTTAAAACAATATTTCCCTTCGCTTGGGGAATCAGATTAATCAGCTCCCCAAAAGAGTTCCCCTTTTTAGATCCAGGGCTTCACAGCCCTCCCTCTTGAGGCTGGGTGCTTCTAGCTCTGCCCCCTGTAGACTCTCTCCCAGGTTCAAGGCTTGCACAGCCCTCCTTTCTGGGGCTATGAGCTTGCTGAGTTCTTCCTCTTAGCAGCTCCTCCTGGACTGGGCTTGGTGCCTCCTTTTGAGTCACCTGCCCCATCAACTAATCAATCCCTTGATCCTCCACAGGTGGGTCTAATAACCCCATATGTGCAGGCTGGATGAGAGAAGATCCTTGTCTCACCTGCTCTACAAGGTCCCAGCTCTTAAAGGAATAGTGGTGTGAGATGGCCCTACACCTTCTCTCTCCTAGATGCTAACTGTTCCCCAGGACCATCTCCCCTCTCCCCAGGACTGCTTCACTTATTTTTCCAGACTTCATCTTCTTTCCCTGGACCCCTTAATGGGGGTAATTGGCCTCCCACTTCCATTTCTCTCTCCTGGCCTTAAAGGACCCTCTTGCAGATGGCATAAAAACAGGACATGAGATATTCAAATGAAATGCAAATCATTACAAAAGGCTTCTGTGAAATTCAAGATGCATTTGGCCACTTTGTCACTAACTGCAGCGTATCAGACATCACCACAACACCCAGAACTTGCTGCTTAATGTAGAGAATTGCAATAATTCTGCCATGTATATTTCCTGCAATCTCGAGTTCTTTAGTTTGCACTTTTTAAGACACACCTTGAAAACTTTCACAGCCTTGCTTTTACAAAGCTGGGGAACTATGCACTGGATACTTCTGGAGAGATTGCACAGCTCTAGGGTGCCACCAACAGACAAGAAAGGGATAGGATTTGATTATGCAAGGCCAGTGCCTGTAATATCTCCACATGCTACAGAGTGGGTGTGTAGGATATACATATTTTCTGTTTTAATAGTGGCAGTGATCTGTTTATCATTGTCCTCACAACAATATCTCCTACAGCAGAGCCTAGGACTGCACTTGCTATTGAGATGCCTTGTACAGAGCCCAAGTTCTTATTCTTCCTTTGGGATGTAGGGTTGGATGAAGGGGCCTGAGGTGATACCACATTCAATATCCTGACCTCCTAAAGGTGCATGACTCCCCCCTTCCTCACCCGGTTTTCCTGCCTCTCTGTATATCCCTAGAAACCCTAAAAATTACATGTAGTCTGGGACTAAATACAAGTATGTTTGTGTTGGGCAGAACTTCTCTACATTGTGGACAGCACTCCTCAAATGATTTCATTAAAACAGAAATTATTTATTGTAAGGCAACAGCAAGAGTATTTCATTCTTATTTTGATATTTGCAGATTATTTTTAACCAGTAACATTTACAGTAGAACCTCAGAGCTACAAACACCAGAGTTACAACCTGACCAGTAAGCCAAACCTCTCATTTGGAATTGGATGTACAATCAGGCAGAGCCAAAAAGAAAAAAAAGCAAATACAGTACAGTGTGGCATTAAATGTAAGTTACTGGGGAGGGGGGGGGGGAGATTTGACAAGGTAAGGAAACTGTTCCTGTGCTTATTTCGTTTAAATTAAGATGGTTAAAAGCATTTTTCTTCTGCATAGTGCAGTTTCAAAGCTATATTAAGTCAGTGTTCAGGTGTAAACTTTCTTTCAAAAGATCATAACATTTTGTTCAGAGTTATGAACAACTTCCATTCCCGAGGTGTTCATAACTCTGAGGTTCTACTGTAAATGGCAAAGGAAAGGAGTAGCACTAATAATGAGCAAACATACCCAGAACACCTAGCGCTTTTACTTTTCAGGGGTTGCTCTATTGAAGGTGGGGCAAGGATCAGACTGCTGGGCAGAACGTTCTCATTGCTCCTATTTCCCACACTGCTCTGGATCCATTAGGTCTCTTTTCCTGCAGCACTAGAAGTTTGCCCCCCCATCCCCATCTTGCTTGCAGGCCTAATTCAGTGCAGCCTCTTGCCTCTGCCCAGAAAGAGAAGAGAGTTAACTTTCTCTAAATGCTATCAAATCTTTCTGACATTGCTCTAGGAGATGCCTGATGCACAGTGTTCCTCAAACTGGGGGGGTCCACAAGTCATGTCCAGGGCCACCAGCCCCGCTGATCCCTCCTGGACATAACAGAACAGCTGTTCAGTGGAGTACAGGAGAAGCAAGGATGGGACGTGCTCAGGGGAGGGGGCAGGAAGAGGAGTGGCAGGGGATGGAATTTTTTTTTTCCTTCAAATGTAAAAAAACCACACCATCAGGCAGCTTGCGGGTCCATGAAAACTTTTTAAATCAAAAACAGGGGTCCTCAGGCTGCTAAAGTTTGAGAACTGCTGTACCTAGAGCAAAGCAGCTGTCACCCTCTCCTGCTTGAAAAGTCCACATGTATCAGAGAGAGGGGTGAGGAGTTTCATATTAAATCTTGATGTTTCACTGCTTGGAATCAAAAACCTAACTCTTCATGGGGCTAAAACACTGCTGCAGGTCCCCTGCCTCAACCTGATGCTTTGATATAATTCAGTTTTATTTCACCCAGATTGTTTCAAACAAACTCAAATCCATGTATTTTTACTTAAAAAAAATAGACAGAAATAGACAGCAACTAATAGCTTTAACCAGTAACATGCCTCCAAGGCATTCTCAAATTTTACAGGATTTTCTCTCTCAGACACCTCCATCAGTACCATTCAGAGTTCAGGAACGTTTCCAAAGACTATCAATCTATTGTTAATTTAGCAAATTAGGTGTTACTGTGACTGTGAATTAGAAGAGAATAGGAAAGACTCAAGATATTCAACCACATTATGAATTATTATATACATTTTCCTCTAATAGAAACAGTTTTAAACGATACATTGGGAGCATGGTAAATAGTGTGTAATGCAGCATAGAATAGGATTTGGTAACTTCAAACATCCACTACCACTATAAAAAAAAAAGTGGAATTTTTGATGGTAAAGTCAGAGACAGCTTTCAATTTGCAATAGGTGAACTTCAAAAGGCCTGGAGGAACAGTTAGTGTAAGCATTTAAACTTTGACTGCTTATCTGAGCTGGGACTTCAAATCTCAGGAGAGCAGATGCCTTCATGAAATTTGATACTTCCAGGTGACTGGAAACTGAAACAGTCTCTCTTACAGTGTGTGTTAGTCCTTTGGGCTTCTAGGCAAAGGCAGAACCCAGAAAAGGAGATGAACATTGACATGAAAAATAATGGAAAAGGGAAAGTTGCAAGAAATGTTTTAAACTTTAATGAAGTTTGGAGGGAATGTAGAGATCAATTATACCAAAGCCAATTGCCTCAATGAGGCCTGGCAAATCATAAAGTTTCATTAAAAAACCTTTTCCTTTTCACCCTCTACACTCTACAGGATGGGACCTATTTTTGTGTGTCTGTAACACACTTGGTCCATTATATAAGAAATAATGTGTGTGTTCCTCTGGGAATTTAACAGTGCCTATGGATTTCAGCCACCAACTTTTTGTTCATGACTCTGCACTCTAAAGCTTCATCCACGGTGGCATCTCTACCTGCCATCCCAGTCTCTCCTCCTAGATGTCCTGCCACTTCCTCACACTACATGTGGCAAAGGCTAAACTTCGCATCTGTCCTCCCAACCTGTCTTACCTCCTCTTTCTCTCTCCTACATTGAGAAGTCTGCTATCCTCACAAGCTCACCACCTAAGGGTCATCTGTGTCTCCACATCAACATACTCCACACGGAGATAATCTTAGTTGAATACCATCATTCAAATGTTTTTAATTTACGGCAACTACCTAAAGGTATGTCTCTTTTAGGGCTAGTCAAAAACTTGGTCAAAGTTTTGATGGAATATGGGGTTTTCAATTAAATGAAGATTATGGACAATGAAGAGAGTCTGGTTAACTCAATTTTTAGTTTATTAAAAAAATCATGTTTCAATTAAGTCAGTTTTTTTCCCCACTGTTGTAGTTTCCTAGTTAAACTTCAGTTTGCTTTGCTACATTCTGCCTAACTACAATTCTACATGGTATTCTTTTCCCTCCCCCCGTGTCCAGTTGTAGCCTAGCTGTTCAACTACTGCCACATTTCACCCTGGAAGCTGGGACCGAAAATAAAGGTTAGGCATTTATATGGATAAGGAAAAAAATCTCTAATTATGTTAGAGGAGGCAAAAAAAAAAAAAATTGAAGGGACAGAAGTCCTCATGCTTCACAACTGAAGCCAATGCCCTAGGGGTTAGGGTAGAACTTTTCCGATGGTCTAGCTAGTCTAAATGTCCAAAATGCGGGTTCTCACTGGACTGGATGACCCACCAACCTGATTCATGTGGCAATTCCTGTGCTCTATATTTTCAAGCAAGTTCTAACAGAGCAGATTTCAAACCACAAGATCTGTCATGTCTTTCTTTTAATCACCTACATCTGTTCCTTTTCACATATTGCATTCTGATGCAGTTTAACTACCGTGGTTGGAAACACTTTGTTTTCAAATTTCCTTGCTAAAGGAAAAATACTGTTGGCCAACTGACACATATTCCCCATGTACCCATCAGAATACACCCCTAAATATATTTAGATAGATACGATAGGGGATTTGGTTGTTTAGGGGATAGATAATGGAACAGAGTGACAAATCCCAATCCAGGTCAACAGTAGTCAATAGCTGTTACCTTCTGATGTCCTCTGCATGAGGAGAGACAGAGGTGTTAACACAGTCCACGGTAGAAGAGTGTCTGTATCATAATGAGTGCCACAACTGGCAACCTTGTTGCCACGCTCAAAAGAAATGCCCTGGACTGTGTAGGCAGAGATTGAACTACCTTCTCCCCCACTGACATTGTTGCATCAGGTCAGGGGTGAACCACATTGCCAGCACCAGATAGGGGAACTTGCACTCCAACTGCACATGCAATACCGAACAAAAGACCAGTTTACAGGACAGTGAACCAATCACCTTCTTGCAAAACTATATTAAAAAGAACTGTAATAACTACAATGCCACAAAGCCAAAAATATATCTAACAAATAACAGGAAGCCAAGTGCTGCTTGTATTCATAGCCACAATACTTGGTGGGAGTAGCTATTAATTAGCAGGCAGGTAGTATGCCAGCTACTCCTATTTAGAGACAGAGGCTGCATTTGAACAGAAAACAATTATCTGTTGAGTTTGGCACTGCTCTTTGGTTCTCTTTTCTTCGTTTCAATAAATATTTACAGTTTCTGGAAGAAGGAACAAAACTGTGTACATTTTTCTATCTTAGATTTTCTCCCCCTGAGAAGATTGTGTAATTAAGCAATTTCAGTGCACCAGGCTCTTCAATAAGCCACAAAGCTGGCATGGTATCAATGTCACTACTGGTCTTTGAGATCCATGCTTTAAAAGCTATTCAAACAAACAATCAAGAAAGTGATGGCGTTAAAATTGTCAACACGGACTGGAGTCAGAATCTATATTACAGCTAGTTCTTAGGTCAGAACCTTAAATAAGATTAACCGTTTGTTTAAATTTATCTTTTATTTAGAGAGAAAATGTATATGAACAAAGCTAGATATAGAAAATAGTTCAATAATCCTGAGCCAGTCAATGGCCTCTGTTCAATGGTCAGCTTGAGAAGACCTCTCACTATATCCATCTGCTAACTAGAATCAATATACTATAAGAAATATATATGCATTTGATTTTTCTGCCCCTTTCCAACCATTTTTATGGTTGTTTACCACAGCTTCTATTCCACGTGAGCTCTAAAATGGTTTTGTACATTAAGACCTGGTACAAGTAACCCAAAGACTATGTAGTTTTATTTTTAAATTATAGGGAATGGCCATAAAGGGACGGATGGGCGCACACACACACTTACTTATTAGCCCCAGCTCAGAACCACAGTCTGGAACACCTATTTTCATGAGACTTTAGCAAGATGATGAAAGTCTTATTAGAAGAGTGGAGATACCAATATCTCTGCCTTTCAAGGTAGTAAAAATCTCAGAGGTAATAGATTTAGAGACAGCCACCCTTTGGGGGGGGGGGGGAACTGTCCCAAGAACAGTTATTGCCAAATTAATAAGAGGAACAAAAAAAGTTACTCATATGCCTGCAGGACTTGCTCACCTTGATGTCCTACAGAACAATGCACCCCTCTCCTGCTTTGTTCTGGTATTTCAGGAACATCTCTGCATGCTCCCTCTCCTCACACAACTGTTCCTTCAGGAGCTTGGCCATGTGCCTCAGGCCACATCATCACAGTCAAAGTAGCAGAACTAGGAAAAAAAAAAGTACAGGAGACTAATGAAGAAGTCTTACTTTTAGGAAACTATCCCATTTAGAAGATAAGGATCTAGGTAGCAGCTATACCAGAGGTTCTCAAACTGGGTGTTGGGACCCCTCAGTGGGTTGTAAGGTTATTACATGGGGGGAGGGGGGTGTCACAAGCTGTCAGTCTCCACCCCAAACCCTGCTTTGCCTCCAGCATTTATAATGGTGTTAAATATATTTAAAAGTGTTTTAATGTATAGGGGGGGGGGTCACACTCAGGGTTGCTGTGTGAAAGGGGCCACCAGCACAAAAGTCTGAGAACCCCTGAGCTAGACCTATAACAGAGGAACAAAAATACTTAGGGAAGCATATTCATTTATACCATAAATAATGTAAGTCTCCAGCCTTCCTAACCAATTTCCTGTCATTCCTATACTCCAGCAAGATTTGTTCCACAACCCCAGGATTTTTGACATTCAAGCCTATGGGAATGGTTCTTCCTAAGAGTCCACAAGTTTAGTGTTTACAATATGCTATCAAGTTTTACACAAGTGACATTGTTACATTTACTCAAATGTTTGTAATTCTGACCCCAATGGATATAAACTGAAAGAATAACTGTTGCAGGGCTTTCATTACAAAGCCTGGAGAGTAGGAAAAAGAACCACCCACTATGGAACAGATGAAAATCTCATCTGCCATTGTCAGTAGCTCCAGAGGTCAGCGAGAAAACTCTGGAACCTGGATTCTGTAGGAGCAGCTATGGGCAATAACAGCTAGTCAGGCCAGTCTATGGAAATTCCTTTGTCCGGATTAGTTAGTGCTGCATGGTTGGGTGGTGGATGGGAATGGTTTGTGCATAGAGAAAAGAGCCAACACGATAAAAGTGAGACAGTCAGAACAACTCTTTACTCTCACTGCAAGTAAAAAAACTCCATTTGCTAGCTACTTACATAGTACACAACAGCATAGTTTCCACCATCTATGGAAGTGCCCACACTATGCTGCTTGTCAACTACTCCCCACCAGCAGCTGGAACAGTTATATTGTTTCACCAGGAAGTATTTGAGTTTTATAGGAAGGCACCTGAATGGAAGCATAGCTATAGCAAACACTAGTCAGACTAGACAAACATGGTCCTAAAACCAGCAGGACTAAAGCAAGAGATGGGGCGGGAGAAGTGGGGATTAAGTGGCCCACATTTAGGACATTGAGCTGCAAGATTATAGCTATTAAGCATCTCAGTTTCTCCACAGCCCAGATAGTGACACCATTTGTGCCTTTCCTCTCCGGCTGTGCATGCAGCTATATCTGGGAGATGGAAGGCCTGTTGCCATAGTGACACTCCACAGAGAGCAGGGTTCCGGCCAAAGCTACTATGGAGATATGCTCCTGCAGTCAGAGTGGAGGTGGTCAAGAATTTAGTTATTTTGGCAAGAGTGTCCAATCTGTGTCTACTATGTGGACAGGACATGTTTGATGCATCCAGTATTTTCTGCTCAATATACTGAGTCCCCAGGAGACAGGGTGAGCAAGAGTTCCATTGTCAACTTCAGAACGGAGGGCAAGAAAGCCAGAGAAGTGCTGCTCGTTGGCTGGAGTTAAAGGGATTAGCACTCAAGCTACCATAAAGTTTTAGCCAGGACTGCATTATGCAGTCATGACATGCACTGTATCAGATGTCAGTCTTTTTAGACTTTAGAGCTTATGAGTAACTCCTAGGAAACTTGATTCCCCATCACCCTTTAAAAATAAATAAAAAAAATAAAATAAAAAAAAAACACAAACAAACCATTTTACAGGGTATTGTGTAAGTGCATTTGTTTCATTTCAAGGTGTTTTTTTTGCATGGGGAGGAGGGGGAAGAAAGCCACCCACTTCCCCAGGAATGAAAGTGGCTCTAAAGTAAACTGGTTCTCCTCCTCCAACCCCCTCCCCATCACCATTTCAAGTGGTCAGAAAATTAAACCTGGATTAAATGTGAAAAGGTAATTTCCATCTAAAAAACAATCCTGACCAGCACATCTAGTTAATCTAATTATACTTGGTACTTTGATTCCCCCTCTCTCATAAAAGAATCCCATTATTCATTAAAACTTCCCTCCTTCCACTCAAAATAGGGCCTAAATTTGGGAAAGTTGTTCAAGCCTTCTGTTTTACTTCAGGCTTCTTTGCCCACCATGCATCCATATGCAGAGGAGTCCTGCTGTTCATTTACATCCACAGAAGCTTTTCATTCTATTAGTGTCAAACCTTTTCTGAAGTATCCCTTGTTACCTAAACTAAGCCATTCAGCATGGCCATGTAGTCAGAGTCTTAGCAGCACTAGCTGCTGAGAGAAGAGACAGATGCTGGCAGCCCAGCCAATCTAACTGAGTATTCCCTAAAGCATCCCCCTCTCCCATGCCTTCTATTTGAGGAACATAAGAACAGCCATGCTGGGTCAGACCAAAGGTCCATCCAACCCAGTATCCTGTCAGCAGACAGTGGCCAATGCCTGGTGCCCCAGAGAGAGTGAACCTAACAAGTAATGATCAAGCGATCTCTCTCCTGCCATCCATCTCCACCCTCTGACAAAACACACTACTCATTTTCCCTACTGCCTAGCAGACACCACACCAAGCCTCTTTGCTTTTGTACTAGGCAACTCCTGCTATGCTGAACAGGACCAGAAATGGTGTTGTAGCAGAGCAGACCCAAAATGTCTTGCTCATCATGTTGCCTCTAACAGTGGCCATATGCTTTAGAGTGTATTTGTCACAACTGGAATTTTGAATGTGGGAAGTGCTGGAGGAAGAGTCAATGACAGTGTTTTAGCTATTGTAACAGCTGATTAGACTTTTCATGGTCTATTAAATTTAACAATGAGGAAACCAAGTAGCTAAAAATAGCTTGAAGCTAAACTTTATTCACCATACTGAGGTGTTAGGCAATGGATCTTCTGCGGTCTCCTAAAGGAGAGGTCCAGGGTTCTTACTGAAGGACAAAAGTAGTGAAGAGTTCAGCTGCTCTCCCCCAAGGTGGGCTTGTCAGACAGGCATGCTTCCATGCCATTCTGTGGCACTCCCAGGCGCTTCAGGTTGGTGAGGTGGCCATCAAGCACCTGGGAGACCTTTACCTGCTCCCCTGGGGACAGACACACACAGTTTTGTTCATTCCCTCTCAATCATCTGAGACTCTGTGCTGTCAGAGAGAATACTGGGGGTAGATGGACTATTGGCCGAATCCACTAAGGCCATTCTTATGGTCAAGTCTGAGACCAGTGATGTGTTCACAGCACAAAGTTTAGAGCCTTCTTTATTTGCCACACAGACAGGTGAGTCCCATTTGCTTCAGTGCAAGCAAGGGGACATATTACTAGGGCCCTACCAAATTCATGGCCATGAAAAACACATCATGGGCCATGAAATCTAGTCTCCCCCTGTGAAATCTGGTCATGTGCTTTAACTAATACTATCCAGATTTCATGGGGGAGACCAGCATCTCAAATTGGGGGTCCTGAACCAAAAGGGACCTGCGGGAGGAGGGGGTCAAGGTTATTTTAGGGGGCTCACAGTATAGCACCCTTGCTTCTGCACTGCCTTCAAAATCAGGCAGCTGGAGAGCAGCAGCTGTTGGTCAAGCGCCCAGCTCTGAAAACAGTTCTCCGCCAGCAGCAGTGCAGACATAAGGAGGATAATACCATACCCACACCACCCTTTACTTCTGCGCTGCTGGGCAGACACGGACGTGGACATACTTTTTTGGGGTCAGAACCCCTACAATTACAACACTGAAATTTCAGCTTTAAATAGCTAAAAATCATGCAATGTATGGTTTTTAAAATCCTATGACTGTGAAATTGACCAAAATGGACCATGAATTTGGTAAGGCCCTAATCATTACGTAAGAGTTAAAGTAGTTTTTGTACAGATTTAGGAGAAGTTTGCAGAGGACTAGTATTCTCCATTTGTTATCGGCAATGGACAGTCAGCATCTAATTTTGTTTTTCAGAAAGCAGCATTTTTCCATTGCTCTGTAAACATGCCACACATTTTAGGCAGGGTAATGTTTGTTCTCCGGTTTATATAGTGGTCCTGAATGGTCCCTGGTTAGTTTATTTTTTTAGTGGAGTGACACCAGGGATAAGTTCAGTTCAACCACATTCTCCAGAAGCTTGTTAGCTTCAGTGATTGGCTTCTACACAACAGTCCCTGAATCAAGAAGGAAGTTACTTAACTGGTTTGATATGATAAAAGGGCAGTAGCTAGACTAGCCTCTGCAATCTATGCAAGACCCAGCAATAGCTTATTGTAGGTCCCAATCAATCCATAACAGGTAGCTTGGGAATCTAGCCAAGCTCATACTGTCAGTTCAGTTGCTAGCAATCACGAGAGCTATTAGGGACTGGATAAGTTAGAGGCACCATATGCCTAGCTTAGAAGAAATTAAGTCACTGCTATGGCTCATCATTGACGAATATTTTTTCCCCTTGTGTCCACTCAGAGAGTCAGGCCAATATGGCCATTAAACTGTGTGTTCACAAATGCCTTAACATCTCCACAAGCTGGATTTGAGGGCAGCTGCATGATTACTCACATGGGGGATCATTCTTCTCCATAGCCAGCTTGTGCAGGTCCAACAGGGACTAGTTCACAATTTTCTACAGTTGCAGGGCATACTGCACGGCCTCCAGGCTGTTCCCCCACTCATCCTGCTCTGGCTTCTGCAGGAGGGAAACAAACAAACAAAAAGATAGGCTAGTAGACCTCACCTTCATGAGGATTGTGGGACCACATATATAGGGTACTCTGCAGGAGAAATAGGTAGACTCCAAGGAAAGTAACAAGGGGCACTTTGAGGACAAAAGGACTAATCTGACACCTTCATTGCAGCATATCCTATTACTTCAACCAGGAGTAGGGAATGGCACTGAGAGCTCCTTTGAAGCATTCCACTCACCTAGTGGTCTAGACTGCTTCTCCCTTTCCCTGCCACACAAGGCAGACTGCAGAAGTAATACAAAGGAGCAGGCTGCCACCTCCTCCAGGAAAGGGGGAGTAGTGGTATGGCATGAACATAATGATTTAAGATGCATCAGGCAGACTGAATTTGTCTTTTGAGGCTCAGCTGAACAGCTCTGCCTACTGAATCTGCCATAAGGTCTCTCAGCCCACCAGTATTTGGTGAAGTTGTCCACTTTACTGCTAGCAGACTTTCTTCAGGCAGCCCTGAGTACACAGAAGCCTTTAGAACAGAATTAACTCGATTTGTTTTTGTCAATACTATTGTAGAGGAAGGAGCAATAGCACCGGCTACAGCTAAGCTTATTGCATGAAAGAGACATACAGGCTTCCCACACAGTTTTTAAATACAGCTCCACAGCACCCCTTAGTGTTCCAGGGCCAAGTTACAGAATATGTATTAACAGATGGGTCATGTAACGACTCTCTACAGAGATTTTTCTCCACTGAGAGAAAAGGAGATCCACTAAAATTATTGAAACTGCTTGTTTGTACAGGAATATAAAGCAGTAATACAGCAATAGGGTGACCAGATGTTCCAATTTTATAGGGACAGTCCTGATTTTTGGGTCTTTTTCTTAAATAGGCTCCTATTACCCCCCACCCCCTGTTCCAATTTTTCACATTTGCTGTCTGGTCACCCTATACAGCAATAACCTCACGTTATAGCTTATCTGAAAGCACTGAATCTCATATGGTTTCAATTATCCCTTTCCTGGATACATGAATGGATTTGTTTTGTACCTTGATATTCTGTAGGACAATGCACCTTCTTCCCCCCCACTTATTCTGGTGGTAGAAACCTCTCTGCATGCTCCTTTGCCTCATAGGACTTCAGGAACTGAGTCACATGCCTCAGAGCCACATCAGCACGGTCAAAGTAGCACAACTGTGGAAATACAAGAAATGAGTGTAGTGAGATTATACATCACACCTGGGGTTGGTTAAGGAGCCATCAATAGTTAAGGTCACCTCTTACATATAGCCTACAAAGTAAGTAGCTCTTAACACCTACAAGAACACCTTCCTTCCTACTGCTTCTGCAGCAGTGCTCCAAAATCCTCAAGTTTCTGTCTTTTCTGGCCTTTACCCAAAGCTGTTCTGGAGCCACAGCACCCTGAATAACTCCCCATTATTTTCATAGTAGTCTTTGTACCTCCAATTTAATGCGTTACTACAGTCTCTGGATAAGACACCAGCTAGTAGTTCTTCTCCCCTCCCCCACAGAAAGAAAAAAGGACCACCACACACACCCCTCAGCAAAAAAAAGTTCAGAAGCATTTCTAAATTAAGCCTTGGACCTCTAAAAAGAGGCTAAGAAACACACACACTCAGCATAGCCTGATATACATAGCTGGCATACAGCTCCATGTTTACCCTGCAACTCCCAGCAGCCTCACATTCAGCATAAAAGTTCTGGCACACCTGGGAGTCCATTTGGGAGATGTAGCACTACAATATCTGTAATAGTTTAGACCCTAGTGAGGTTATAAGCAAACACAACCCAGAGCAAATGTAAAAATCTTGCCTCACATAGTTGCTATTAATACTGCTTAGACAAGGGTATAGCAGATGCTTCTATCCAATAGACTTCTTCCTCCATCCCAATTAGCCTCCTGGACAGTGTCTGGCAGACATTCCACAGGTGACTGCATTATTCAGCAATGAGGCCCTTCCCCCAACAGTTTCCATGAATAATGGACACACTTTCTTTGAACAGCCCAGGTAGGCACCTTTTGGCTCCTTCCCTTTGATTGACTGTGAAGAGTATGATACAATAATGAGGAGAAAATTGAGTAAAGATATACAGATTCTATCAATCAACTTCTAATGTGCCTCTATGTCACCAATCACTATAATATTTAGCTGTTGGTACCTCACAGTCACTTCTAGTAGTTCCAGTAGTGGTGCGCCTAAAGTGTACATAATTTATCAGTGCATATTGAATGGCACCAGCAACCATCTCTATGGTCTATTAGAAGACCACACCTTGCCTGAGGCATATGCCTATTACAACATACAGCAATCTCTGCTCTGTAGTCTAGTACTCTGAGTGTGACATTAGAAACCAACCATTCCTGTGTTCTAATCCTACATGTTACACTGACTGCCTCTGCAGCTCTAGGCAAATTATTTCACCTTTCTGCCTTATTTTTCCCGTCTGCAAAAGAAGAATAATCATGCTATTTGCCTGGTTCAAAAGGGAGCTGATTGATTTAATTAGCTTTGAAGTTGGAAAATGCCATGTAAATACTCAATATTATTTCAGCACTCTGAGATGACTCATAGCCAAGACATGATAAGGGGTGACCTTCCCCGTTCACTATGGGGGAAACTGGAAAGAACAAGCTATGACATCCTTATAATCATTGCAATTTAAATATTTAGGAAACAATATCTTCCTTTATTGGCTTTTGCTCTGCATTTGCTAAGCTGTGTGTACATTTAGTGCTAAAATGTTACAGTGCTGGTGTGGCTTACCAGAATGAACCTTGCAAGGGGAGTCATGAACTCCTGGGTTCCAACTCTGGCTCATTCTAAAACAGAAAATCCCTTAGACTAGACTGTGAGCGCCTCGGCACAGGGACTGTGCAAATGTCCTAGCACGTTATGGCCACTAATGCAATTAAATAAAAATAATAATAGGGAGTTCATTGCAGGATCGGGGCCTAATTGACTACATCCTCAATCTTGCAAACACTCAGGCTCATGCTTAACTCAAGACACTTAAATATTTCTATTGACATCGGTTGGACAGCTCATGTGTACAAGGTCAAACACAGGAGTGTCTGTAGAAGTGTGGCCTTGCGCAAAGCACTCCACAGCTTTTCATCTATAAAATGGGGATAAAATTGACTGAACTCCACCAGGGGTCCTTTGAGGATAGTTAGATAAAATGCGTTGAGCATGCGATGCTTTGAGCATGTGAGGTTATAAGTATTACATCAATTGTGCTACGAGTTGGTCATCTGTTATGAAGTAAAAGCAAATCACAGTCCCAGCTCTGGAGCAGTCCCCTTAGTGGACTGTCCTAGAGCCAGGGATCCCAGAAACCTTGGGGGGGGGGGGGTCCATGACTTTGAGCCAGCTTGGCAGGCCACTGAGCTGCCAAGGAAGTGGGCTGGGTTATGTTGTACCACTGTCTAGGTTACATCAGAGCTTCACTGAAACTGAACCATCTCCACAAAACGTTTCCAATTAGACAAATCAGCAAATTCAGACAAAAATGTTTTGTCAGAATTTTTCTAATGAGAGCTAATGTGGATATTGTCCCTCTTTATACTGTGCGGGGAGAGGGATGGATTTTGGTATAGGACATTCACCATTTGTTACTGTAACTTACACTTGGGTTAATACCAGAAAATTGTAACCTCACACTGGAGCCAAGATCAAATGTGTCCCAATGCCAAACCTGGACTGACAAGGTTTTGCAAAAGGTAAAACACTGATTTTTGCCAGTGCCTGGGACTAGTGAAAGGCCAGAACTGGAAACAGAAGGAGTAAAGCAGGGTAAATGCATTACTTCAGTAGACGTTACCTTCAGATTATGTGGTGGATATCACGGTCGGGAGTGGCTCACAACTGTGAGTGCCTACCTCCAGGCAGACTGTCAGAAAACAGGGCAGACACCCCAAGCTGGTGGCTTGTTCTGTAATTAGATTTCACCAAGCCAGTAATGAATGTGAATTCCTGGATCACTAGAACAGTATTTCCATAGAATCACAGACAATCCCCTAAGATCCTCCAGTCTATCTTGCCCCCCAGACAAACTGGACTTTATGAAAAAATGGTTACTTACACCAAAAAAAAAAATCACATCAGTTAGGTTATCTCTAGTCCCACCCAAGAGATCAGTCACTTACCCCAGATCAAGTGGCACTCTAGATCTTACACCAGAGATAGTTTGGTGTAAGATCTAGAGCTTAGATCTACTGGGCCCTGCTCCAGAAGTAGTTTTTAAGAGTGGACATGTGTGGGAAAGGGAAATTCATGCAAGCAGCTGGAACAATTGGGTGACTACTATGAAATTCATGAAGTCTGATTCTCTCCCCCCCCTTTTTTTTTTTTTTTTTAATTAAAAAAACCACACCCCAACCCACCCCTTTGAAGGAAAACCTTGAAGAATCCCTATATTATCCTACTATACTTCTCAAAACACAAGTCACTGTTCACCTATTAGCCATTTGTCATGAATATTCAAATGACCCCCTTGTTATAGGTACAGCCACCTCAAGCAGGTATTTGGGAAAAGCAATTGAAATTTTGCTTGCAGTGGTGTCTCCATGCAAAATTGAAGAGGTTACATTAACAATTTTTAGACACTAAGCTGTCTTTAGTTCCCATTAGCCAACACTATCCCCACTAAGATTCCCAAGCTGCCAGACAGAACTGTAGCCTGATTTCAGGGTCCTGAGCTGCACCTGTATTCATGAGCAAACTCAAATCTATATACGCCACTTGATGTACAGAGGTGGAAGGAAAAGAGGCCCACATTTCCTGCCATTGTGGGGATGTTTTGAGAGAGATGCTATTCTCTATTTTGGATAAAGTCATTTTGTTGAGGCAACATGAGTGACAGCCTGGTCACTGCTCATAACTTAGGAGCAAGAGGAGTTTCTGTTCCTAAAATATGCTCTTGGAAATTAAGTAACATGGGGAAGTGACTTGGAATTATGATTCTTACCCTGAGACATGTCACCCTATCCACATGGGTTCTCCACCACCTCCTTTGTTATTCAAGCACTTATTACTCCCAAGTATAGGACACCAAACCAGAGGTTGGATCAAGGATTTTAAAGGTGTATAGATTAGAGACAATGCCAATATTTCAATCTAAAAGCAGGTTAGGCTGGGAGGTACTTGAACAATGTTATTAACTGGAAGATAGAGAAAATTCAAGGGCATGCATAGTATTGCTTGGTCAGTTATTCTTGTTGCTTAGAGATACTGGAGTAGTGCCTAGGGCTCTGCCTTATAGAAAGTGTGTTTGAAGAGTGCCTAACTGTTTTGAATGCTGTTGCAATTTTAACTAAATGCATAGGATGGTGTTTAGAGGGCCTGTTTTTGCCAATAGCCATGCCAGTGCAAGTCTAGGAAGGATTCGTTTTCTTAACCACTTCTTACCTCAAGACCCAGCCTTTTCTTCTCCACACCTACTTTACCCACTGCTGAGTATAAACTACTCAAGGGACCACCCAAGTTTAGATCTACACTGCATGATTGCTAGCAAGGGGAACAATTCCTCATCCTTACTTTTCCATCTGACTTCCTGCACCCTCTGCTGAGGCCTGATCCCCTCCCCCATACAAATGGAGCAGATACCAGATTGCAGCTGAAAGTCAAGATTTATTCAGATTTATAACAGCGAGCATTGACAAGAATCCCTGGTCGTAAGTAGTTCAGCTGTACTCCCCCAGGGTGTGCTTGTCAAACAGGTACTCTCCCATGCCATTCTGGGGAACTCCCAGGAGCTTCAGGTTGGTGAGGTGGTCTCCCAGCTGCTTGATGGTCTTCACCTGCTCCTCCAGGTAGTCAGACTCCAGGAAGTCCCAAAGCTGCAAGGTAAGTTGACATTTTGTTTCAATCTCTCAGATCAGAAACAGATCTTAGATTGTTTCTGGTCACACATCATCATGTGTGACCAGAAAGGACTGAATACAAGTATTTGAAAACCACTACCTTTAACTGGAAAGAGTCCTGGGACTGGAAAGAACAGGTGTTCAAGTTTTAGCCAGGAGATATTTTGCTGGAGCAGTCATTCAAGTGTAACATTTACCTACAGCCCATATTCCCCCACACACCCCTTAAATCTATAGCTACCCCCCACGCATTTTGGGCTTTAGCCTAGAGAATGTTAGCTGGGAAAGAGCTTCATACTGGTGATGGTTTTTTACTTCATCCAGCATCGTTCTATACCATATGGCTAGATATCTAATAGCAGATGCCATTCACCGCAGGTTAAGTGCCTGCTAACAGGACCAAGGAATACAGAAGACATCACACACCATTCTCTGAGAACATGTGTTTTGCTGCCTCTCATCTCAATTCAATACTGCCCTTTCTGCTAGTTTTATACTGTACTGACATTTATATGTTCACCCCTTAGTGTAAGTTGCTCTATTTAGTTAGCGGTATTGCTCTTCCAGGCAGGCTACTTTCCCATCATTCCCTTCCTCACCCTCTTGGATGGTCCCAGTTAATCCACTGGAAAACATTTGGCAATAGCGGGAACTTAACCCATGATAGCTTCTGGTCATTAGCAGTCCCCTGCCCAGTTCAGAAGTGCCTCCTTTCAAGGCTCATCTTAGCTGAGCCAAGTACAGAGACTGCGGCTATATAAAGCAGTGGCATGAACTAGGCTCTCCCTCAGAAGGGGTTGCTTTAGCTGATCAGTTCATACCTCAGTTAATTACTCCCCAGCAACCTTTCACCCAGACACATCTCCAACCCCCAAACACTTTTCTTGTCTCACTCCTTTTTCAGAGTGAAAGAGCTATGAAGATATTAGAGTTTGGGGGCAGGGGAGAAGAGACCTAGACAGCATCCATTCTATTGCTTTCAATGGGGGAGGGGGTGCACAGGGAAATCACAAGTGGGCAAAAAGAAAAATACAGTTTTAAGTTTTCACTTAAGTTGTGGATGTGTAAGTTTTCAAACTTTTTTGGTGTGGGGGGAGGGGGGCAAAAGGTTTGACACTATGTTAAAAAAAGCCACTCTGTTTTTCCATCAGGGAGACTTGTTGGTCAGAGTTCCCAGCTGTGAGAGGCAGCTTCCTTAAAAGACAAGTTGACTTGGCACAAAAGTGAGTAGTATACAGCAGTGGCTTCCAGACTTGATTCAGGTACAATCTCAAAATATTGCAGTGAAAGGAATGGATGAACACAGGGCCAGCTCTGGCTTTTTTGCCACCCTAGGCAAAAAAAAGCCACCCACCGCCCCCCTCCCCCCTCAGCGTGGCAGAGCGCCAGGGGGAGGGCAGAGAGCCCCCAGCGGCCAGAGCACCAGGGGGAGGGCGGAGCGCCCAGGGCCCTCCGCTCTTCCCAACCGGCCAGAGCGCCCGGCCAGGGCCCCCCTCCAGGCACCGCCCCAAGCACGTGCTTGGTGGGCTGGTGCCTGGAGCCGGCCCTGGATGAACATCAAGCTCAGATGACCTGTGGTCTATACACACACCAGTTTGTTAACATTTGCACTACAGCTCCATTGCCTCAGAATATTTCTTCCTTTTTACAAAGTGATTGGCCAGTAGGCCCATAACCCCCCTTCCCCCCCCCCCCCCCCCAGGATGTTCTTTCCATGCAGTTGCCAACTTATCCCCTTTCTTCCCACTACCTTATACTCACATGGGGGTCATTCTTCTCTGTAGCCAGCTTGTGCAGGTCCAGCAGAGCCTGGTTTATAGCCTTCTCCAGCTGCAGGGCACATTGCAGAGCCTCCAGGCTGTTCCCCCACTCATCCTGCTCAGGCTTCTGTTCAGCATTGACCAAGAAAACAAGCAACAGTCAGTCTGAACCAACTTCAATACTCACTGAAGCTACATGGTGACCCACTGCCTACTCACCCTGACACTTCTTCCTTGCACACCAGGGCATGGGGAAAGGAGAAGTACCCATTTCTTTTGCTAAAAATTGTTATTTCTGTAGGAAGCATCTTTTTGATCTACTCAATGGGAACTAGAGCTTTAAGGAACATGTTAATATACAAAAAAGGTAAAGGACCAAGCAGGATACCAGGACTGTAGAACTGCATGCACCTGTATTAAGTAGATGATTTAGGAGCTGTCTGTTATACCTTTGGGGGGAAAGGCTTGGCACATAGATAATTAACATGGTCTAAAAATGAAAACTGCAGCCTCTGATGCCTCTAGTTGTCCCCCCCTCCACAGGGCTCATTAGTTTGAGAGAAATTTTTGGCAGAAATCCCGTTTTATATATAGTTTCTCACCCTGATGTCCTGCAGGACAATGCGTCCCCCTCGCTTGTTTTGGTAGGTCAGAAATTTCTCTGCATGCTCCCTCTCCTCATGTGACTGCTCCTTCAGGAACTGGGCCATATGCCTCAGGGCCACGTCGTCACGGTCAAAGTAGCAAGACTAGGGAGAAGGACAAACCCATTAGTGAAGACAATATTTTTAATATGGCTACAACAGACCCAATAGCAGGCGATTCAGAGCCATGGAATTACAGTAGTGCAATACACACATATCCCCTAAGATTAGAGCAACTCTGGGAGAAGCCCACTACTACCAGCCTGTAGGAAGAGCAACTTCCCACATCTGTCTTTAGACAGACCGCCACACTACTACACTATTTGTTTTGTGTGGAGATCCTTGCCATTGATTCAGTTACCATCATATCTGGCATTCAGTTTGCAGCTCAGTCCACTGCAAAGGAGAGACTGCCTGAAGAAGATGCATGTAGAACCTTCAGAAATACAAACCTGTTTGTGGTTTTTTTTCCTTGTATAGGGGAGAATTTCTGTACCAGCAGCCATCATCCAGAGACTAGAAGTCTCTAGAGAAAAAGGAGCACAATTCCTTTTGAAATATGGCTGTAGCTTACATCAGCATTTCATTGTCTTGAAAGAATAGGAGTAGGTCATTCAGCAAAAGCACTCTGTTTTCCAGACTAGAAAACCAAGTTGTGCAGAAGTCACACCTGAGCAAGAAAATACTCCAGCAATGCCCATTTGCAACCATAGGCCACAATTATCTTCAAATAGAGAGCAGCAGGAGAAATAGAAGCACTCACCATGGACAGGTAGACATAGCTAGCATACAACTCCAAGTTCACCATGCGATTGACAGCAGCCTCACAGTCCAGATGGAAGTTCTGACGCACCTGAGACTCCATCTTTGCCAGTCTAACAAAAGCTTCTAGATAAGAATGACACACAGTTCTCCACAAACTCTGTAAAAACAGAACCTCCACCCAAGCAAGAGAGAGAAACTATGTCTCCCTAGCACAGCTGCTCTTAATAATGGTCAGAAAGGCTGTAGGCATGATTGGCAGTTGCTGTTGGCCAATGGAAATTCCCTTCTCCAGCAAGGGGCTAGTTAACATTGTGGGCGTGGCTATAGCAGCATTTCCACCAGGGCAAGGTTCATTTAGTGACATTTCTTCTCTTGCTCTAAGCCCAGCTAAAGGAGCTGGGGATTGTAGATATTCTCCAAGAGGACTACAGTGAGGTCACTCCATGGTTCCTTTATGTCTGATAACTGAGGAATTGGCTGTGATGTGCAGAAAACAGCCAATACGTCAGATTTCCCCACCAAGAGCTGCTCTGAAGAGATGAAAGTGGCATCAGGAGTCTGGGGCAATGATGCCTATTGTGCATAGGATGACCATAGGGACAGTCCTGATATATGGGGCTTTTTCTTATATAGGTGCCTATTTCCCCCCACACCCATCCCGATTTTTCACACTTGCTGTCTGGTCACCCTAATTGTGCACATGAGTCAATGTTTCCTTTGAATTCTGCCCTTAGGTGTCAGAGGCTTGGCATGATACATGTGACTGTTATGCACCTGACAGTCCCTTCTCTGTGTAGTCAGACTTCTTTTTTGGATCCCAAGTGGAGCCCAGCACTGTAGTATGGACATGGGGGAGTCACAGGGAGAGTGGTGAACATATGACACAGAGAGGTTGCTGGGACAGGAACACCAGGTTGATGGCAGGACATATTTCACACTACTGCCTTTGCAGACAGCAGAATTAGGAAAGCGATTGCAGAGCAAGGTCCCACCAGGAATTGTCATGGTGTGCACATCTGCAGGGGGTGAGATGGGCAACTCATGGGGCTGAACAGAAGCAGCAGGTGAGGTCACATCTATGATCTAGTATCTGAAAGAAAGAGAAATTTTGGCTTCTGTACCTCTGTGACAAACACCCCTGCTGTCATTAAAAAAAGATGTAGGGGTCCAAGAAAGGGCAGCAGTGCCTTCTTTTTCTGACTTTTATTGAAGACTTATTTAAATTGATGCCAACTGAAAATATTAACCAAACTCTGTCCCTCAGGCACCTCCCTTCTGTCTAAAAGAGCTGGGTACAGCTAGAATGTCCTGGCTTTTGGCCTCTGGCTGCTGCAGAATACAAATAATAGTTGATAAATAAATTCTTTTGAGCAATTGTCTCAAGTTGAGAAAAAAAAGATTGTCCAGTTTGCTCCTTATGTCTCCTAGGGCAGTTTGTTTCTCCTCCACCCCACCCTCCCTTTGGTTTAGTCCCTTTTAGTGTCATTGGATTACAAGCTGTGCCGCCCCCCCCCCCCCACATGCTACAGCTAGTGAAACCATTCAAGTGCTGTCCATGAGGTGCCAATAAGGAGAGACATTATCCTTGGTACTAGGGGCACTTCTCTGCAGAAGTCATGACAGAGGAAAAAGTCCTTGTTAGAAGAGCAGGGCTGTGTTCAGCTTGGGTCATTACATGCCATGCCTCTCACATTCTCCCTACTTTTTCCATTGGCACAATAATACAGCCTCCAGCCTGTCTTCAAAACTGACAGTTAGTGCTGCTGGTGGGCAACTATTGGCTTTCACCCACTGGTAAGCTGCATGTTGGTGGCAGCTTAGCACTTCTTCATAGCTTGGGGAAGACCTTCGGGGTTTTGCTGTGCGAATGGGGCTATCTAAAGATTAACGCTCTTGCACTACTAAATAGGACAAATCAAACAATGGGCAATGGCCTAATATTTTCTCTTCTCCCAGAATAAAATTAAAAGTGCAAACTTAACTATCTTGGGACTGAACTTTAGCAGAGCTGCATTGAATTACATCTGCTGCATACCTGGCTCTTTGTTTACAGGTAAGACTTTCCATTGCCTGTGACCTGTAGTACCACAGTCCCCATGGGGTCCTGTAGTTGTTTCTTGTTTCCCCCACCCCCCTCTTGCCCCTAGAGCAGGACCAGGCAGTTATAGCAAGAGATAACTAGGTACAAAGTTGTGGGACATAGGGCACATCCAAACAAGGGTAAATAAGTGAACCAGACTCCCTATCTTTAGTAATATGAAAGTAAGTCACCTTAACTTGACTAAGCCCACAGCAGGCTCCCATAGTCACTTGGTTAATAAGATGGCTCCCTGCTGCCCCTCATTGAGCATTGATTACACTAACTCTACAGTTGTTTACCCCTACTCTCCTCATAGGGCAGGTTTCCAACACTGCGGGGGGGATGGTAGGAATGTTTCCTGCTTTCTTGACTCCTGGGGGAGTCAAGGTTGTCACTGGGTGGCTCCCTGAGACAGAACAAACAAACAGCCATGCAGTGTCCTTCACCTGGGCTCCCTGAATAACCTCTTAGTGCCACAGGGCAGTACTACAGTTGGAAGCTACTCTTCAGATGGCACATATCAGGTAACCCCCCCTCCTCTGAATTTCATTTGAGCCCAGCTGTGTGCCTCTAACAGAAGCTGCAGGAGGAGAAGGACAGTTGGAGTAGCTGAGGAGATGTGAGGTGAACTTCTTGCTAAAGAGCTGTGGCACCTAGCTGACCCTTCATGGGGGGGGGAGAAAATGAGTCATTAAGCAGGTCCCTTTGTAGAGGATGAGGTTACTTCAGAGACCTAGTAAAGGATGGAGGGGATGTAGTGGGAGAAGAGTGCAGTGGTGCTACACAACCATCAGGAGGCCCTGTCACCGTGGTTTTAGACCACAAAGTCCAGGGTAGTACCAGCTTCAAGAAGAGAGATTTCTCCTATTCTGATGAAAGCCATCAAGGGAGACTAACCCCAGCATAGTCTGTTACTACAGTCACCTGGGGTGGGAGAAGTCACAGTTGAGGCCCAGCTCTGACTCAGGCAAAGCTGAGATTTTAACTGGGTTTCCCTGCCCCCCCTCCCAACTAAGATCAGTAGCTACTGGGGTAGTGCCATCTTTGGGGTAGGTTGTTGTGAGAGATACTATTCTATGGCAACATGGAACATCAAACCTTGGGTAGTCTCAAAAATTTGAGGCAGGAGAGCATTTCACACCCTGCTCTTGCCATCAGAAGAAGTGGTGAGTAGGACCCTACTGCCATGCCCCAACATAGTCATCCCATCTGCACAGAGCATGCAGAAGAGGAATAGTCATCTTGACCAAATCAAAGACACAGGATAGTGGACGCATAGAACATTTTATTGTCAGCACCTGGCCCTAGGTTGCTACACCTTGTCTATGAAGACCTAGAGATCTGCATGGCACTCAGCTGGTAGTGTGTAGTTCAGCTGCTCTCCCCCAGGGTGAGCTTGTCAAACAGGTACTCTCCCATGCCATTCTGGGGCACTCCCAGGCGCTTCAGGTTGGTGAGGTGGTCTCCCAGCTGCTTGATGGCCTTCACCTGCTCCTCCAGGTATTCAGACTCCAGGAAGTCACATAGCTGCAGCCAAGCAAGGGAAGGAAGAGGAATATTCATTCCAGTTCAACTATACTCCATTATGTTTCAGTGCAGAATTTTAGATTCAAGTAAGAGTCTCAGTGAGCTAGGGGGAAATCAGCCACCTCTCCCCAGCACATGTCAGAAGGGTGTGAAACACTACTTTTCAGTGCTATGTGGACAACTCCAGTTGTTAATATTGCTTCTCACACCCTCTAAGCAAGGAAGCTCTGTAGTCAAAGGATGAAAGCATCATTGCCAGCAATCTAACCTATAGATCCAGTAAGAGACTGTTGACAATTGTAACCATAATTCCCTCTTCCAAATATTTGACACCCCCTGCCCCCTAGCACAGAGACAGAAGCCTGGAGGCAAAAGAAGAGTAGAGGGCTCTCTCCTGCTAGAGAATAGCATCTCTGGGCAGATTAGAAAACTGAACACTGCATCAGCTGGTTTACATTTTCATCTCCCCCACCCCAGAAAAAGGGAGAGGAAGGGGAGTCTCTAGGCTTCAAGAGAGAGACTTCCCCAGAGGAACAAGTGCTTCCAAACATCTACTCCAATGATTTTGTATTTGTCTGCCATACTCACATGGGGGTCATTCTTCTCTGTAGCCAGCTTGTGCAGGTCCAGCAGGGCCTGGTTCAGAGTCTTCTCCAGCTGCAGGGCACATTGCAGGGCCTCCAGGCTGTTTCCCCACTCATCCCGCTCGGGCTTCTATACAAACCCAAACAAAGCCATGAGACACTCACATGTTGACTCCCATTGCAGGTAGGGAATAGGGTCTACTCTCCATGGAGAAGAAAGTAGGCTTCCTTCGTTTAAGAGGTGAGGTGGGGGCTGGAAAAAATTCCACTACCCTTGTCTAATAGACAGTAGTAATAAGCATTTGAGATCTGGGATGCCAGTAAGCCAAGTGCCAACTCTAACAAAAGCCTTGTCAGCAGAGACCTCAAACTCACTGCTGGAAATCAGGCCAGTTCATTTGGGCATTTGTATAGATCAAAGTCATTGTTAATAATGTAAACTTTATGAAAACTAACATTACATTATCTGCCTTGTTCTCACTTATCTGTATGTTAGATGAATAGCAAACGTTCACGTGGATACACCCCTGTAACTAAAAAACCCATCCAACGAGAAAGAATCCTTGTGGAATGCAAATGAAGAGCTTTCACAGGCAAGTACTAACCCTTGTGATCATTGTGTGGGATGATCAGTGACTAATTACCTGGCAGAGAGTGGCATGCAAAGAGCCCATGTGGTGGTAATGATGCTGTCAGCTGGTTTTCCCCTAGCAGCAACAGGTATGGACACAAGGGGGAGAACCCCCACACACCTTCATCTCTGGGTCATTTGGAGTCAACAGCAGAATAACTGTATGAGAGGACTGAGATCCCCAGAATTATTCTAAGTAGCCCTGAGAGACATTTGGGAAACTGGCTAATGGTAACAGAGGTTACTATTAGGAATTCTAGACTGGGACTCACCTGTAAATGTTGAGAGGTTAAAGCAGATTAACCAAGAAAAGAAGTTAGAAAAACTTTACTATAGACTTGGCTACTAGTATTGTCTGGTGTGAGATCTAGGGTACAAGTCAACCCAAGTGAGTGATGGGTTTCTTAGGACTGGATGTTTTGAGATAATTGCTGTAAGTGACCATTCACCAGTCCAGCTTGCCTAGATGGCAAGATAAACTGGAGCATCCACTTGGATGGTCTGTGACTCCATTATAGGCTACTGTAGTGTCTGGGAAGTCACATTTAGTACTGGGCTGCTGAAATCTACTTCTAGATCACACCACCAGTTGGGGTGTCTGACCTGAGGCAGCACTCCCAGTCAGCCATTCCAGACAGACAGACTGACAAGATGCAGAGACTATAAAGCAAGACTGAACAACAAGCACCCTTAGTGGTCACCTTGATAGCCTGCAAGACAATGCTTCCCCCTCTCTTGTTCTGATAGGTCAGGAACTTCTCTGCATGCTCCTTCTGCTCATGAGACTGTACCTTCAGGAACTGGGCCATGTGCCTCAGGGCCACATCATCCCGCTCAAAGTAGTAGGACTAGAGAGACAGAAGAGAACAGCAAAGGCAATGCATCAGGTGTTTACTACAGGTCAATATAAAAAAAATTGACATACCAAGCCCCCGTATATGGGCACAAGCCATCTTGTCTCCTTCATCCTTTGCCTTTAGCCAGGTACAATGCAAGTATCTCTAACTGCAATACAAGGGAAGTTTAAGCTTCTAGAGATTACTCTTTGTGCAATCAGTCTCCCCCTTCCCTTCCCCAGGCTCACATTCCAAGACATTCCCCTTCAAGAACTTCCCCTCACTACAACAACACCTGCCCATTACAACTGCAACTGTGTTTGTCACAGCACACCCCCAAAATACTTCATAGTCTGCCCATTTCCTCACTAGCACCCAGATTTAACCTGCAAGGTCACACACCATATTTGTTCCATATTTTCACTCTCAGTAGCTAGAAATAAACTGGGAGGGGGGGAAACCACCACACCACACAGCACCAACAGACTCACCATAGACAGATAGACATAGCTAGCATAGAGGTCTAGGTTCACCAGGCGGTTCACAGCAGCCTCACACTCAGCATGGAAGTTCTGACGCACCTGAGACTCCATCTCAAGACCTAGAAAATATAGTGATAACAGCACAGGAAAAAATGAGAAAGCTTTTAAGCTCTGTCACTACAGAAACACACCCTCAAAGGCAAGCAGAACTTGCACTTGAAGACAGGTGGCATTAATACTGTTCAGAGTAGGGAATGCTTGTGATGGGCAGCTGATGCTGACCAATGGAAATTCCCTTCCTCAGCAAGGCACCAGTCAGCATTGTGGGTGGGACTGTAGAGAACGTTCACAGCTGAGAGGCTGGCTCATCAAGATGACATCCCCTGTTGTCATTAGAGCCACAGTAGGAGGCGGGTGGGGGCTATGGACTCTCCTTGAACAAGTCACTTAGCTGATAGCTTTATTTGCTCACTTCCTTAGCATGTCCTAACCTTGGGTAACTAGCTGTATGTTTAGAACCATGTAGGAAACTAATAGTTTTACTGTCATGCTGTTTACTTAGACACTATGGGATCAGTTTTCAAAAGCACCCAAGTCCCACCTCCAAGAGTGACTGAGGCACTCAAAAGTGAGTTTCACTGAAAAGCACTGGGACATGAGCCCCTAAATCACTTTCCAAAATGGCACTTAAGTGCTTTTGAATATCTTATTCTGCCGAAACATGCATTAGTGACTTACGTTCCGGTGTTTTGGCAACACAAATATCCCCCTCACAGCCATCTTGCCCAGCTCCCCAGACTTTTGCAAAAACACAGCTATTTTTACCTGGTGCTAAAAAAGGTGCAATTCATCCTCTCTATCTCCCTGGGAGAGGGAACAGTTTCAGACTGAACTATGGAGCCCCGCCAACAGAAAACCTCTTTCTCTACAAAAACACAGGCCTGCTGGCCAGTGCAAACTGGTGCCCAAGTTATCACCAATGGGGCTGCCAGAGTTTCTTTGCCCCTACAGTCACAACACAGAGGACTGAAATCTCTATGGGGTCTGCTAGGAAGTGTCCCAAAACAAATTCAGCAAGGAACCTTAAGAGCAGAGGCAACAAGACTGACAGAAAATATGATTAATTTTTCCTTCGGAGCATTCATTTTAGCTGCTGGAGGCATGGTTTGGCAGCGCAGGACTGTTGCCACATCCAACATGTCAGACATAGGAGGTAGGGATGCAGCAAGAGATGCCTCTCCCGCAGTGGTCAGCTCCCCTCCACTTCTGAATGCTAAGAAACCAAGGCTGATATGGTCGTGATGCCCAAGGCCAACGAGAGGGGGGGGAAGCCGGTACAAATTACTGGGGCCCGGTGGTCCAGAAGGGGGCCCAGGGCCCAGCTTCCCCGCTCCCCTCGTCGGCCCTGTTTAGCCGGTCCGCCCTTGCTGGGGGGCCCCAAAAATTTTTTTCACCAGGGCCCAAACCTGCTCTCGGCAGCCCTGCAGATGCCTACACACACACACGTAGACAGAAAGCACTATTACTCCTTCCCCAGCAATCTAGCTTTAGAACTAGAGAAGGTCCCACCTCTTGTAACTCAATTTTTCAGTTAGAAAATCCTGATTGGACAAAAGCAAGAGATAGCTATTGGGAAGATATCAATTTCCTTAATATTTGAATGGGACATTATTGAAACAATCCATTTTGAAGGTTCAAAAGAAAATTGTTTCAGTTTTATCCTTTTCACTTCTCTAGTAAGCTTTAGTTTGAATGTAAACTAAAAAAAAGTTGCATAAAATAGTTTGATGAGGACAGAGTGCTTATCTTTTGACCCTCATTTCCCCCCTCCAGCCCGGTTCAGTGCCTGAGTGTATTGAACATTTTTCCAGAAGCCGTACTTACTCACTTGTTTTTATTTTCACACAGCATCACAAAAATCAGCAACCTCTGTGCTAGTGGCTATATTGCTAGGGAGGATCATGCTAGTTCCAGAAAAAGCCAAAGTGGTGCGATTGGTTAGCACCATCTGATGTCCTAGAAGGCACTGGTGTTGAGGGTACAGAATTGAGCAGAAAGTGGCTTCACAATGGTTCTGAAATCAGGGCATTAATAGATATCCCTTCATTGTTCTGTGACTCCCTCTAGTTACATCACCAGATTTTCCCTTCCAAGTGGAAGCTGAGCAATAAGAATTGCAAACCAAGGTCCATCTTCAGGGGGTTCACTATCTCCAGTCACTTCTCTAAGCCAGCTCTTTGTTTACCCCACACACACACTTCCTCCTTGTGTCAGATAGCGATACTACTTATTTGTGCACTCCTCTTACCCCAGCTTCTACACAACTGAATCTGGGACTGGATAGAAGTTCTGTCCTTCAACCCACAAAGTGACATTATAGAGCCTTCAGCCCTAGACCTGGCATAAAGGATATCACACTTAGTGTGAGTAAGTGTAGTTGGTCCATTTCCTACAATACCCAGAAAGAAATTACATTAGGGGTAATACAACTGCCAGGCCCTCCCCCAGAAGAGCACACATGGGATGTATATCTAGGCTAAGCCTTTCCAATAGCAGCCCTCCTCACTGTCATGCTTCCTGTGATTCTCATCCCCCACCCCCAGAAAGAAAGACACCTTAGAGATTTCAACAGGTTAATACATTTTATTCTCAGCACTTGGATGGCCATTGATCCAGCTTTACTATACTGGAGGAGAGCCTCCCATGTGCATTGTTCAGCTGCTCTCCCCTAGGGTGTGCTTGTCAAACAGGTACCATGCCATTCTGGGGCACTCCCAGGCATTTCAGGTTGGTGAGGTGGGCTCCCAGCTGCTTGATGGCCTTCACCTGCTTCTCCAGGTAGTCACACAGCTGCAGCTAGAAAAGGGAAGAAAGATTAAAAGATGGATTTGTTCCATCTAGGATAGCACCTTTGCATTTCAGTACACATAGCTCACTACTGTAAGGTTATGGTGTCATGTTGAGTTATGGGATCCTTGCCCCTCTGTCCTCCAAGGAAAACCCTCAGACTGTTGCATGTTGGCACTTGTATGTTTGATCTAACTAGTATAGTTAGCGAACATCCCTTCTCACAACCACAGCTGAGAACAACATTCTCTCGTTTGAAGGTTGTTCACCAAGGCAAGGAGATAGTAAGCCACTTGTCTGCATGCCCAAAGAAGTCTGACACAGGTGCAGTAGAAGGGGCTTATTCCTAAGCATGTCACCATCTTAGTTCCTCATCTCCCATTCCCCCTCTGGACACCAGAGATGATTCTGCTGCAGCAAAGCAGCTGGAGGGAAGATGTTTAGCCAAAATAGCATAAGGCAAGACCAAACTGATTCTCAGCTACAGAAGAAGAGGGCAGAAAAGCCCCCAGTGGACTGTAGAAGACAAGAAAACACATCCTAAGTTGTTTTACATTCTCTCCTACACAAGAAAATCCTTCACCCATCCCCAGAGGAAGGAGTTCTTTTTAGGAGAGCTATATCTCCAGACCTTTCTTCTACCCTTGTTTCTGTACAGGAGAGTTTTCCTGAGACAGAGCATAAGAGTGCACTCTAACTCCCACCATTCTCTTCAAAGCTGCCCTGCATTTCCCTATCACCATACTCACACGAGGGCCATTCTTCTCTATAGCCAGCTTGTGCAGGTAGAGCTGGACCTGGTTCAGAATCTTCTCCAGCTTCCGGTTCACTACAGGGCCTCCAGGTTGTTCCCCCCCACTCATCCCACTTTGGTGTCTAGTCACTGTTCAGCAAGACACCAAACATTTAGTCTGCATCAACTCCACCATTCACTGAAGATACAGTGACCTACAGCCTGCTCCTCACCCCCACACTCCTCCTTCCCCAGGCCCTGGTGTCCAAGGAGAAAGGACCCATTCCTTTTGCTAGAAATGGTGGTTTTCAAAAACCCAAAATTCCACACAGGATGGAAATGCCCTTTCCTGGGCAGCTCCAGTGATTACTTTTACAAGAGGAGCTTAACCGATTCTTGGCAGAGATTAAATTTCCACTACCAAGTGTGAAGAAGTTGCAGGAGCTACTTGGGGTCAGAACCTCAGCCACTGTAAACTAGCATAGCTCCAGAATGATAGTAGTTGTGTACAGATCCCATCGACTGATCTGCAGTACCACAACCCCAATGATGTTCCTCCAGGCATGTGTATTTCCCCTCGACCTCTTTCCTATTGTAGAATCTGCCAATTGCTGGAGAGAGACATGACAGCTTAGGAGGAGGAATTAAGATATTTTCCAGGAACAAATGGGTGATGTTTCTACATATTAGCCATGGTCATCATCAGGTGATGATTTGCCTGCCACAGTAGCTTAAGCTAGTATTGTAGCCCTCTCCTGTCAGATAACTATGCAAGTCACTTATGGACCCCACAATTTTCTTCTCCGCTATAATAGGAGACACTGGGTCACCTTTTCCATTATCCCTGTGCAGAAACAATCACTAACCCGTTTTTCCTTCTTGTGGATTTGAAGATGCTTAAGAGCAGGAAATACATATTGAGGTCACCCACTACTGATTTTGTTCAAATGCCTCCACATACTCCAGCCCTAGTTGCAGGAAGAGAAGGAGAGTTGAAGTAGTTCAGCAACTGGAGATACAGACAGGAGAGTCCCCTGTAATTAATTCTGGGTGGAGGGCTAAGTGGTTAGAGGATAACTAATTTGTCAGCCCCTCTCTCAGCATAATTAAGAAGTTATTTGGAAGAGAGGTTGTCACATGAGCCAGGGGAGGGGGGGGGGGGGGGAAGAGGCAGGAATAAGGATAGAGCCTTAGACACAAAGGTGCAGACCACTATTGCCTTTAGAAGTCTAGATTTGGGCCCTCTGAAGTTGAGTTTCAGGTAGAAGGTTTGAAATGTGTTGCTAGCAGAGGAAAGGCTTCCCCTCCCTGGTGCACAGACCATAGGAATCACTGTATGTTGCCTCTACCCAATTCCTTGTCTTAGCATCCAAAATAGGATTCATCTAGTAGACTGAACTGGCTATCTTTTCTTCTGGTTTGTTCCAGGACAAGTGATCACCAAGTGGTCCAAAATCCCATTGCATGCACTGAAATCATACCACACAGATTCTAGATGAGGAAGTTTTATTGTCAGCACTTAATTACTCTATACATCTTTTGATTTTGGGAATGGAAAGGCTCATATATTCAATTGGACATTGCAGCTCTCAGTGCAGACTTCAGCTGCTCTCCCCCAGGGTGAGCTTGTCAAACAGGTACTCTCCCATGCCATTCTGGGGCACTCCCAGGCGCTTCAGGTTGGTGACATGGTCTCCCAGCTGCTTGATGGCCTTCACCTGCTCCTCCAAGTAGTCAGACTCCAGGAAGTCACAAAGCTGCAGAAAGAAGAAATCAGGAAGACTTATTCTAGCTATGTGCTTAGTAGAGAGAGGGCTGACTACTTGACAGTAAGTGAAGATGGGAAACTGTACATGTTATGTAGAAGCAGGTAGAATGAGTGAACTGGAAGATCCTGGAACTAGGAAGAAAGGTTGCTCTTCCTTAAATTTTAATGCATGAGAGTATAACCTCAATGGCAGTTTACATGGAATCAGATCCCCTACATCCACCCCAAGTCATCATTAAACAATGCATACAATGGAGAAGTATTAGAGAAGACTTCATCCTGGTGATAGTCTTTGAATTCAACCAGGAACATTCTGTACAGTGTAGGCAAGAAATATCCCAGAATGGATGCCACTCTTTTATTGCACAGTAGTAGGTTAAGATCACTGTAAAGGACATGGGTACAGACAGACATTATACTATTTCTAAATAGATGTTTTGCTACCTCTCATTTTTGTTTTCTACGGCATTGAATTTTACATGTTTGCCCCCTCAGTTTAGGGCTCTCCATTTAGCTAGCCATTTGTTTTCAGGAGGGCTCCCCTTCTGTTATTCCTGTTCTGCTAGGTCCAGGAATTCCTTGGGCCCCCTTCACTCTAATGAGGCACAACTGTGACCGTGAGAGAACATTTGCAGTAGCTAGAGCCTATCCATGAGAATTGTGGCCATTGATATTTGGCTGCTGAATTCAGAAGGGACTTCTTTCAGGACTCTGATGTAAAGCAGGGAGGAAAACACTGCTACATAGAGGTGCATGAACTAGGCCCTCACTTTGAAAGGGTGGCTTTAGCCCCCCATCTGCTACAGGTATAACCCCATATTAATTCCCACCCCAATTAGTGCCCCTCTATGGTCTCCAAGGAGAGAGGAAAAAATGGCTGCTGTAAAGACGGAAGCCATTTTAGAAGTTGGCGTGGAAAGTGAAGGAAGAAAACTGGGGAACTTAAACACTTCATTCTGTCACACTATGTGGCCAGAAAGGGAGAGAAGACAAAATGTTTGAAATAAAGTGGTTCAGAAGCTGAAAAGATAAGGGGGAAGTGTCCTTTTACCAACACCCTGTTTTTTCCAAAACAGGAATTTTAAATCTGAGTTTCCATTAACGCCCATTCTGAACTTTGCTGACTACAACCTCCATTCCTCCTGCCAACTTCTACTCACATGAGGATCATTCTGCTCCGTAGCCACTTTATGCAGGTCCAGCAGGGCCTGGTTCAAGGTCTTCTCCAGCTGCAGAGCATGCTGCAAGACCTCCAGGCTGTTCCCCCACTCATCCCGCTCTGGCTTCTGTGAAATAGCCACCAAGAAGGTTAGTCACAACCCATACCTGCTCTAGCTCTGTTAATGTCTAGGCCCCAGTGGGGAATCTGTCCTGCTGCTCTTCACCTCTTTTCGCCAAGATGGTTATGGCCAATTGGTCAGCAGCCCCTTTGCAATGTAGGTCATTATTCCCTTTACTACTAGGGGTCTCTACCAACACCAATACTGCAATTCTGGAAGAGACACATTTTATGTGATTTCAAGACATTACAGCTAATTGATCTAGCCCACCAGGACAGGTTAGTACTAAGCAACAGCTCTCCAAGCTTATTCCCTCACTATGCTGGCTCATGCCTATGTTTAGATAGAAAAGGGTTCACATGCATTCTAGTCCCCTGTCCATAGTAAGCAGGTAGAGCCCATCACCTAGCTGACTTGATAATGTGTGTCCATCTATGGGAAGTTGTTACACAAAGCAGAAATGTATGATGCCAAGTAGAATTTGAACCCTTTCCCTACAATACATCAGCTTTGATTCCAGTAGTCCCTCCCCAGAGCATCTGATAGATCAGATGCTACACTGAAATGACTGTGTTCCCCATCCCCTCACCTCTATGTCCTGCAGGACACTGCGTCCCCCTCGCTTGTTCTGGTATTGCAGAAACTTCTCTGCATGCTCCTTGTGCTCATGGGACTGCTCCATCAGGAACTGGGCCATGTGCCTCAGGGCCACATCATCACAGTCAAAGTAGCAAGACTGGGAAGAAGTACAAGATTAATATCTCAATGCCTGGCTGGGTGTGTCAAAGATCTTTGCTAGTGCAGAACTCAGTCCATACAGGCCTTAAATGCCACATATAGGTGTAATCCAATAGCAGTACTACAGGGTTAACAGAGTTTTAGTCCCACCTCTGGAGTAGTCTCACAGTTCCTTAATGCTCTTGTACAACTCCATCTCTGCAAAAGCATTTACCCAGATGAGATACTACAATCTTTGAGTAAGCATTTATAATTCTTCCTAGTACAAAGAAGCCTTAGCTACCTCAAAAAAAGTTTTACAGGAGTTTGTTGTATTATTTAGAGTAATAGCTGAAGTAGAAAACAGAAAATAAGATCCTAAGAACACCTCTGACTCACCATAGACATGAAGACATAGCTAGCACGCAGCTCCAAATTCACAACACAGTTGATAGCAGCCTCACACTCCCGGTGGAAGTTCTGGCGCACCTGAGACTCCATTACAGCACTTCACAGAAGAAAGGATAGTGAGCACTCACCAAGCTCTATCCACACACTGCTGAAACAACCCACCCCAGAGAAGACCTGGAAAGTGTTTTCCTCACAGCTGGTTTTAATACTGTCTGGAGCATGGTGTGGGTGTGATGGGTAGCTTCTGCCATCCAATGGAAATCCCTTCCACCTCAAGGAACCAATCAGCAATGTATTGCCACAGCATGACTCAGCAACTGGGCATCTGCTGCTCTGAAACAAGTTAGAGTTGCTGAGCTTTGTGGATGTTTTCCTCCACTAGCATGGTCAGATGCCACCCTCCCTGGTGTTTTTGTTTGTATTGACCAAGAGATTTGAGCTACTGTGGAGAAAGCAGCAAACAAGTGTGATTTCCCCACAAGCCCCTGCTCTGAAGAGAAGCAGCTGGAATGGGGAATCTGCGGCTATGTGCCTACAGTGCACATGGCTTAATGATTTCTATGAATTCTGCTTTTGATTGTCAGTTTCTTGAATGCCAGAAGCTTTACATGATACCTGTGATTGTTATGCTGCCTTGGAGTCCCATCTCTCAGCATTCTTCTGTATCCCAAAGCATATCATTGTAGACACTGGAGCATGGACATGTAGATCTATTTGATCGCAGTGGAGTGGGTAGAGGAGACACAACACTGAGAAAGACAGGAACACCAGGGTAATGGCAGGACATGGTCCACACTGTTTAGCGGACAGCAGGACAGGGACAGAAGTACAGCAGCCTAGCCTGCCCAATGTAAGTTTTTACTTGTGGTTTCCCTGGTGGATATGTGGTATGTAGGGCTGACAACTCAAATTATATTGAATCAGCTCTATAGCAGGATTAGAGGTGGAAATGCCTGTGACTGATCTTCTGCAAGAAAGAAATTCAAGTCTCTCCGATTCCTCTGACAAACTAAAAAGGCCTATTTAAAGTGTATTTATTGGTTCAAGAAATGGCTGCACCTCATCCTCCTTGTTCCCTGTCTTAAGCAGATATTGATATTGATACAAATGAAATGAAGTGTACAGATATAAAAGAAGATCTGAAATCTCTTCCTCAGCTATCTCACTCCTGCCTGACGAGCAGAACAGCAGTTATCTAGACCTTACTGACTTTCCAGAACCACAGTTCAGAGATCTATTTTCTCTTCCAGTTTTCCAGTACTGGATGTGGTCTGTTCCAGCACAGGGACATCCTGTTACTTGTCTGGTCAAGGTCTTGTTTTCAGAAGCAGCACTGTGACTTCTCATGCCCTACTCATTTCATCTCTAGGAAGCGGGAGGAAATATCTCTCAGTGGTTGAATGACTGGGAAGCAGGAAAACTAACTGGGGATGAGGAAATAGATGTGCCTTACCCCCCATGCCACTGCTGCAAGTAATAAAATGGGGACCGTTGAAACAATGAAATATGGAGTTTACAATCAAGTGTGTGGGTGTGAGAGAAAACATACAGATAGAGCTGGGTCTTTTGGGGCACTGAAATAATCTCTATGTTCCCATTTCAGGACCTGAGTGTTACTGGAACCAGAACACTCCTGCATAGAAGAGAATAGGAAATTAAAGTGAGAGCAGACCCTCTGGAGCCTTCTTGCATAGAAAATTAAAGATAAGGGTATTAGCCTCTCTGTTCTGTATTGACGGGTGTAGACAAACTCTGGCTGTAATAAATCCATTGTGATTTCCTAACATCTATCTTTAGGGTCACTCAGTTCATTGTTAGAGGAGATAAAACAAGGATTTAGTCATGAAACCAGTAGATACATAATACCATTTAGGTTTTATTAATAAATAATGGCTTATGTCTGTTGCAGAGCCGGTACGGTTCTTACTAGTCCCTGAATTCACTACCAAATACCAGTTATTTATGCTTATGTGATGCATCTTACAGCAGATGAAGTCTGTGTCCAGCAACAAAGAGAGAATGGATGGTTATGTGCCTGAGTGACAAGGCCAAGAAACAGCAGCATTTATTTATCCACAGCCGTAGGAATGCATATTACCTTACAGAAAAATGAAAGACCAGCCCCATGTCTTCAGAATTTATGTGCTAAGGCCCTCATTCTGCAAACGCAATGATGTCAGTAGAACCACTTGGGTGCTTAATCTTAAACACCCTCACACATGGAAATCTGTGGCAAATCTGGGAATTAACCCAGAACTTTTGAGTTCTATCTAAACGCCAGACACACATAAACCATCCTTCCTCTGTTGCCTAAAGCATAGGAGAAGGGCAGCTTACTCAAGTGCCGCAATTCCCAGCAGCCAGACAAAATGAAGGGCAGGTGGTGTAGAAGAAAGATTCGTGAAAATTTAGAGTGGGCAATAAGATTAATGACATTTTGCACCACATTGAGTTACTCAGCAGTGAGAGCCAGCCTCTTGGTCCCAATGTAGCTCTCCCACTGAAGCCACTTGCCTTGTTTCTTTATCACAAGGAGGAGAGAGAAGGTAGCCACTGCCTATTTGTGAAAAATGGAGTAATTCTGTGTTCTATAAGGTCAACGTTACTCCTTTGTCAGGCCAAAGAGAATGTCCTTTGTTGTGTTTGCAAAGTGTCTTATGCAACAACTACACTCTAGAGCTGTAGCTGAAATCCACTATTCTCTCCAAGCACCACAACTAACACAGCAAGCTCCCATCAGTCAGCAAGAAGACTTGTTCTTAATTCTTGATGTTTAGATGGATACTACTATTTAGATGTGCAGATTGTGACTTGTCTTCATCTTACCCTCAGCAGCACTCACACTAGGGTTTAATGTCGGAACAGACAGTCTGTTCACAAGCAAGGAAAATATGTGCCACTGTCTAACGTGCACAGCAGTGCATATTATGGGGGAGTAAGGTGAATTATAGAGCACACCCAACTGTTACATGCTAACTGCCCCCACGTGGACAGTACTGGAGTGAATAAAAGGTACTTAGTTCACATTAACAATCCTCTTTCAAACAGGACTATATTCACATCAGGTAGGTACCTTTTAGGTCACACTGGCAGCATCCAAACAGGGTAGTTAGCGCACAACACGTTGGAGTGTTCTGAAATTCACACACCACATCCAGCACACTGCTGTGCACTTTACACAAGTTCTCATGCTCATTTAAGTAGAACCACAACAGCCAGAGCTGGGACACATTTTCCTTATTACCCCACTCCTGAGCAGGCAGAACCAGATAGCCAAAGTTGTTCTTGCAGCTTTTTTTTAGCTCCCTGTCTATCACTCTGCCCAGAGGATGTTTGGGTAGCAGGCTTACTTCTGAAACTCATTATGCCATGAAACATTTCCAAGGTTAACCCTTATCTCAGCTTTATACAGTTAAGTAAACCTTGTTGTCAAGATAGGGACCAGAAAGTATTAGATCAGGTTGTCTGATGTGTCACTTTATGCAAATCAAAAGTAGGAGATACCTGTGGATGTTTCCTTCAGCGTTAGTCCCTCTGCCATATTGCAGCTTTGAGACTCCAGACATAACTGCTTAAAGAGCACACATCTGCCCAATTTTTGATGTGGAACAGGAGCAGATTAGTTGAGTCATTCTGGTTTCATTCCTGAAGAGCTAAGTAGAGTCACTGATTACAGTATGGGGAGAAACTGCTTATATTGATTATCTGTTAAAAAGGCCAAAGGGCCTAGCCAGAAGCAGTACTGGTCATTCGACTCTGAGGTCACACATTCTGTTCAAGCCAATAATCTTCTCCTGTTACAGAGGGTGTAGTGGGTCATATCCCATTGTATTAGCCTGGGGCACAACCTAATGCTGGTAGCTCATTATGAGCCAAGAGGTTGAAGCATCATTAGGTAAGCCTCTATTGTTTAAACAGTCATTCCATTGTCTCAGCTGTAGTCATGTCTACCCCAGCCTCTGTTTGGAAAGTTCAGGGTACTTACAGCCACTGAATGTTTACTTGAGCCTTGCCCCAGGCCAGGCCCTACCATTATTAGTCTCCAGTGCTCAGCATTACTCCGATATATTCCCATCAAGTCCCCCTTGCATCCTTCTCATGCTGAAGCTAGACTGACGCATTATGTTAACAATGGAAGCTACTTCATATCTGAGAAGCAAGATTTATTTTTGGATGGTAGAGAGATACATCTCCCTTACATTTATCTTATTATGAGATCATCTAGCAACAGCTAAATACGGTCAAAGATAATGGGCTCCTAACCTAAGTTCAGGCCTCTCTTGTTCTTTTAATTAACTAATACATAAGAATCTGTCTCTGCAGCCCAAGCTAACGAACATTATTTTCACAGATCTCCTGTCCTTTCCCAGAGTCCTAGTACTTTGATCGTGATGACATGGCACAGGGCCCAGTTCTTGAAGGAGCAGTTTCCTTCATAAGGACAGGGAGCCAGCAGCGAGGTTCCTGAGATATCAGGACAAGCGAGGGAAGCAGACAGGTGCAAGGTCAAGGTTCTGTTGCCTTTAAGCCCTATCTTCCTTTTCTGATTCTGTAATCACATGCAGGAGCATTCAGACTAAGAGTTAAGTGCACTGTTATGGGGTAAATCAAGCCACTTAGAGAATTTAAGACTTCAGGCTGGTTTTAAGTGAAACATTCAGAGTAAGGGGGAATGGTAGTAATTCCAAAGGGGGGGAAAAAATCCCTACACTACACATGGAATTGGTCTGCTGGGTTATTGGCACCAACCTGGAGGTATTGGCAGCTCAGTTCTCACCACATGGCAACATTACCAAGTCTATCACCTCTTTAAAACCACTGAAGTACAGCCAGATTGTGTGTTGGTCCATTTCTCTATTGCAGAGAGTTTCAGGATTGCCAGTAGGTGATGTAATCAAGCCCTAATTACTCCCTTGGTATAATCACACTTCGCAAGTCATTAAATAGATCCTCCACCATATATAGTGGGAGCTTTTCCCCCATAAGAAACAAAGTGGTTTATGTTATTCAAAGACAAGTCAGGCTTGGGGATTAGAGAACTTTATTCTCAGCATTTAAGGATTTGTCAAACTATTCTTTGCCCTGGATACAAGGTTCCAGGGAAGCATAAGGCATTCTGAGTCTCTGCTGTGCCATTCAGCTGCTCTCTCCCAGGGTGAGCTTGTCAAACAGGTACTCTCCCATGCCATTCTGGGGCACTCCCAGGTACTTCAGGTTGGTGACATGGTCTCCCAGCTGCTTGATGGCTTTCGCCTGCTTCTCCAGATAGTCAGACTCCAGGAAGTCACACAGCTGTAAGAGGAGACAGAGGATGGTTAGGTCTATGGACTCACTCTTGCTCTCTAGTATGTTGTATGGCATTTAGTAACCCCCATTTTGGGCATTGTGCCAAGAAATGGTGTTGAAACAATGAACTACAGGACAGTTCAGAGTCTCTAGTACTGTAAATGGTGTGGAATCCACTGTACAGGTAGAAGTAGCTAGGAAACAGGGTTGTTGGCAATGAGATTAAGATTATCTCAAATTTCATGTGCAGTAAATGGCTCATGTCACTTGAGAGTGGGGGCATTCACTAGTGACCAGGGTATGAAAACCCTGTAGTGGCAGAAATTCAGAAGCTAGCGCAGCTTCTCATCAACCTGGCATTTTTCCCTGAGCTTTGGAAGCTCTAGAGAGAGGCCCTTTGAGGAGTGGTTTTCAAGACACACAAAGGGCAGGTAGGCACCTTACCCTCTGGCTTGGAATACAACATATGCTCCTGCCCTTACCACTCAATGTGTAAAAGACAGTGAGCGGCATGTTGAATATTGCAGCATAAAAGGGATTTGTTCTTGTTAGTCCTGTGTATAAAGGGAAGACTTCTTAAACATGGAGGGGGGAGAGGGTATGTGTGCATGGTTTTCTTGACCATACTCAGGTGAGGGTCATTTCTCCACTGGGCAGCTTGTATAGGTTCAAAGCCTGGCTACCTTGTGCCCAGGGTAGGAAATTAAACATACTGTGACTGTATGATATTGGATCTATGCATTGTTACCGCCCACAAACATCCCCCATTTCAGGGCTGCTTCAGATGGAGAAGTAAATCCCCCCAGACTGTCAAAGCAGCAATGCATGTAGTTACTGCCTTCACTCTCTCCACTACCATACTCACATGAGGGTCATTCTTCTCTATAGCCAGCTTGTGCGGGTCCAGGAGGACCTGGTTTATAGTCTTCTCCAGCTGCAGGATACACTGCAGGACTCCAGGCTGTTCCCCCACTCATCCCACTCTGGCTTCTGTTGGAGAATAAAACACCTCAGGGTGCTCACTGTAGAGTGTAATTTCACAACCAAGGCAGCTTTCCACCCCACCACTAACAGCACTGAGCATCCCTATATTTTCATATTCTATAAATACAAAGCAAAGTAGTTGCTTGTGAAGTGAGGGAGTAGATGGTCAGGTCACAGGTAAGCAAGCCTGTTCTGTGCTTTTAGCCAACACTGGCTCATGTATCATCACATGTCCATACTCACCCTTTACCATAAGATGGCCAAAGTCAGATGCTCCTGAACCATGCAGCTCTCCCTAATTTGCTACAGAGATCACTCTTAGAAGTGCTATGCCTGAACAAGGCCCATCACTTACTCCTAGAGAAGAGAATTAGAACTACACCGCAAGCACAGCTACGAACCCCATTCTCTGAAGTCCAGTTTGTGAGAGCCAGGACAGTGTTCCTTTGTTACTTACCTTGATGTCCTGCAGGACAATGAGCCCCCCCCCCCTTGTTCTGATATTTCAGGAGTTTCTCAGCATGCTCCCTCTTCTCACGGGACTGCTCTTTCAAGAACTCAGCCATATGCCTCAGCGCTTCATCATCGCAGTCAAAGTAGTAGGACTGAAGAATAGCAAATGAATGTTTACTGATCTGGGCTAGAGAGAGAGAAAATTCTGGCATTTTATCTGGACTAGAATAGCAACCTAGAGACCTTAACCTAGGTTTTCAGCCTATTGTGTTAGTAGACTCTGTACTTGGCAAGAAACACTCCCTGTGCTTCAGGCTGTACAGCCAAGGAGCATTCATCCCTTTTGATGAACAGGGAATGGAAACAGAGTGAAACGAGGTGGCCAGAGATGACAGGGGAGCTTGGGCTAGAGCTAGGAATCAAAGCCAGACTTCCCAAGTCTCCCTCAGATAGCTGTATTAAGTTCCCAGCATTCAATCCTGTAAGAATAAACTCTCTAAATGACATCATTCTGCAGACAACACATTAGTCTTTCCATAGTCAACTCAGATTTATACAAATGGATTTCTGTAGCCCCACAAACTACATGCTATCCTCAACTGGAATTAATTAGAAATTAGGGACTTAGAAAGTAAGCTTAAAAAAAAAAAACCACACAACCCTTTTAGAAAATGAAGCCCATCTCTCTTAGAACATAAAGAGACAAGAATTTGTGTTTAAAAAAAAAAGAGAAGAAGAAGAAACATTTACCATGGACAGGTAGACATAGCTAGCATACAGCTCCAGGTTCGTCAGGTAATTAATAGCAGCCTCACACTCAGCATGGAAGTTCTGACGCTCCTGGGACTCCATTTCTAAATCTATCAGATCTAGCCTTAATTAACAATAACAAATATCAATAGACCCCACTGTGTTCAAACGTTGCTGGCATAAGCACACAGCCTAGAAACAGAATTCTTCTCTCAGCACAAGCTGATATAAATACTGCTCAGAGGAGACTTTACTGTGATTTACAGATACTACTGCCCAATGAAAGTTCCCTTCCTCCCCAAGACACCAATCCGCATTGTGGGTTTACAGAATTTGCACTGGTGAGTAGCTGACTTACCAGCATGAACGCTCCTGTTGCCATTATACCCCCTTGAAAAAAAAAAAAAAAAAAAGGAGGGAATATAGAGACTCCCAGAACAGCACATTCAGCCCATTTGCTGGTTCTTGATCAATCCCCTCCAGTGGAAAAAAGGTGCAGAAAGAGGAGGTGATGCCATGATACCCAGTGAGTTCAAGCTCCACTGTTTCCCACATTGACCTTGTGAGAGATGTCAGAGGTGTTTAATCACTAGAAGCATGGCCTGCCATATCTGTAGCTGGAGTTACTTCTTGATGCATTCAAGAATCCCAGGATCTGTTAGGACAGAAAGTGTAGCATGGACATTTCATGATAAATGGGGACTGTGACATAGAAACAATGGGAGGAATCAGCACAGATGTGGTTCCCACCTCTGTCTGTCTTTCAGGTTCCATAGCCAATCTCACATACCCCAAACCCATGTGATTCATGCCAGTCAGTCAATGACTTCTTCTACTTTCCATTCTTCTACCCCTTGAAACAAATGTGTATAAGAAAACAGATTTGATCCAAAATCCATAGCAAGCACAGGCAGAAGCACAGAAAGAGAAAACACTAAAAACAGTCACCTCCATATACAAGCAGCCCCATTACTGTAAGGTGGTTCAGGGAATTCCATGGAATTTTCTAACCTTGTGTATGCGGCTGCATATTTAATAGCTGGTATGAGGGTAATGCTTTTATTCAGACTCTCTTCAGTAAAGGACCAATGTTTACTTTTCTTCAGACAAGCTATGCCTATCTAGTCTCAGGCATGAGTAAGTAATTTAGGCAGTGTTGTCCTATTGCGTTCCAAGAAGTGAGTTAGGTAGTGTTGTTTTAAGCTGGCAGAAATCTTCATCTCATTCCAGCCTTTTTGACCAGCTTTCCAGACTTCTGTGATTGTGTAACTATCCTGTCTAGTGCTGGAGAATATGGGGTTCATATTCTTTATTCCCCTCTGAAAGGGAACAGCTTCTCACTTCCTGCTGGACTTGCTCCTTGGGGCGATATCTGCCACAACAGAGGCTGGGTGGGCAGTGGGAGCAAATGTCCAAGCACAGGATGATGGAAAACCTCCCTGGAGCTCCCATCCACTTTATTTATACATGATGTAAACCTATCATGGCAGAAACATAGATGTGATATACAAAAGCAATGTAGCAGTTTAAATGCAGGTTATTTATCTCACTGTCTTTTCTTGGTCTGTTGGGCTCTAGAGCAGCGTTTCCCAAACTTGGGCCGCTGCTTGCATAGGGAAAGCCCCTGGCGGGCCGAGACGGTTTATCTGCCGCATCCGCAGGTTTGGCCGATCGCGGTTCCCACTGGCCGTGGTTTGCTGCTCCAGGCCAATGGCAGCTGCTGGAAGCGGTGGCCAGTACGTCCCTCAGCCCGTGCCGCTTCCAGCAGCTCCCATTGGCCTGGAGCAGCGAACCGCAGCCAGTGGGAGCCGCGATCAGCCAAACCTGTGGACGCGGCAGGTAAACAAACCAGTCTGGCCCACCAGGGGCTTTCCCTACACAAGCAGTGGCCCAAATTTGGGAAACACTGCTCTACAGAATCCAGTGTGAAGCTTTGCAGAAAGAATGAAGAGATAATCATCCAGAGAGTGGGTAAACAAAAGTAGATGGGAACCTGGGAGGCAGTGACCATGAGATAGTCAAGTTCAGGATCCTGACACAAGGAAGAAAGGAGAGCAGCAGAATATGGACCCTGGACTTCAGAAAAGCAGACTTTGGCTCCTTCAGGGAACTGATGGGCAGGATCCCCTGGGAGAATAACATGGGGGGGAAAGGAGTCCAGGAGACCTGGCTGTATTTTAAAGAATCCTTATTGAGGTTGCAGGAAAAAACCATCCCAATGTGTAGGAAGAATAGTAAATATGGCAGGTGACCAGCTTAGCTTAACAATGAAATCCTTGCTGATCTTAAACGCAAAAAAGAAGCTTACAAGAAGTGGAAGATTGGACAAATGACCAGGGAGGAGTATAAAAATATTGCTCAGGCATGCAGGAGTGAAATCAGGAAAGCCAAATCACACTTGGAGTTGCAGCTAGCAAGAGATGTTAAGAGTAACAAGAAGAGTTTCTTCAGGTATGTTAGCAAAAAGAAGGTGGTTGAGGAAAATGTGTGTCCCTTACTGAATGAGGGAGGCAACCTAGTGACAGAGGATGTGGAAAAAGCTAATGTATTCAATGATTTTTTTTGCCCCGGTCTTCATGAACAAGGTCAGCTCCCAGACTGCTGCACTGGGCAGCACAGCATGGGAGGAGGTGACCAGCCCTCAGTGGAGAAAGAAGTAGTTCAGGACTATTTAGAAAAGCTGAACGAGCACAAGTCCATGGGGCCGGATGCACTGCATCCAAGGGTGCTAAAGGAGTTGGCAGATGTGATTGCAGAGCCATTGGCCATTATCTTTGAAAACTCATGGCGATCGGGGGAGGTCCCGGATGACTAGAAAAAGGCTAATATAGTTCCCCAGATCTTCCTTCTTCCCTTTTTTAAAAGATGGGCACTACAGGCCAGTCAGCCTCACCTCAGTCCCTAGAAAAATCATGGAGCAGGTCCTCAAGGAATCAATTCTGAAACACTTAGAGGAGAGGAAAGTGATCAGGAACCGTCAGCATGGATTCACCAAGGGCAAGTCATGCTTGACTAACCTAATTATTGAGATAACTGGCTATGGATGAGGGGAAAGCAGTGGACGTGTTATTCCTTGACTTTAGCAAAGCTTTTGATACGGTCTCCCAAAGTATTCTTGCCAGCAAGTTAAAGAAGTATGGGCTGGATGAATGGACTACAAGGTGGATAGAAAGCTGGCTAGATTGTCAGGTCTCAACGGGTAGTGATCAATGGCTCCTTGTCTAGTTGGCAGCCGGTATCAAGCAGAGTGCCCCAAGGGTCGGTTCTGGGGCCGGTTTTGTTCAATATCTTCATTAATGATTTGGAGGATGGCGTGGACTGCACCCTCAGCAAGTTTGCAGATGACACTAAACTGGGAGGAGTGGTAGATACGCTGGAGGGTGGGGATAGGACACAGAGGGACCTAGACAAATTAGAGGATTGGGCCAAAATAAATCTGATGAGGTTCAACAAGGACACGTGCAGAGTCCTGCACTTAGGACGGAAGAATCCCATGCACTGCTACAGACTAGGATTGAATGGCTAGGCAGCAGTTCTGCAGAAAAGGACCTAGGGGTTACAATGGATGAGAGGCTGGATATGAGTCAACAGTGTGCCCTTCATGCCAAAGCTAATGGCATTTTGGGCTGTATAAGTAGGGGCATTGCCAGCAGATCAAGGGACGTGATCATTCCCCTCTATTCGACATTGGTGAGGCCTCATCTGGAGTACTGTGTCCAGTTTTGCGCCCCACACTACAAGAAGGATGTGGAAAAATTGGGAAGAGTCCAGCGGAGGGCAACAAAAATGATTAGGGGTCTGGAGCACATGACTTATGAGGAGAGGCTGAGGGAACTGGGATTGTTTAGTCTGCAGAAGAGAAGAATGAGGGGGGATTTGATAGCTGCTTTCAATTCCCTGAAGGGGGGTTCCAAAGAGGATGGATCTAGACTGTTCTGCGGTAGCAGATGACAGAACAAGGAGTAATGGTCTCAAGTTGCAGTGGGGGAGCTTTAGGTTGGATATTAGGAAACACTATTTCACTAGGAGGGTGGTGATGCACTGGAATGGGTTACCTAGGGAGGTGGTGGAGTCTCCTTCCTTGGAGGTTTTTAAGGTCAGGCTTGACAAAGCCCTGGCTGGGATGATTTAGTTGGGGAATGGTCCTGCTTTTAGCAGGGGGTTGGACTAGATGACCTCCTGAGGTCCCTTCCAGCCCTGATATTCTATGATTCTATGAAGACAGCAGATCATGTCAGAAAATAACATGGCTTTCAACCCAAGAAGCAGAATTCTGGAGAAGACAAGGACTCACCCCTCCCATACAGGACAAGGCAGTCAATGAAGGAATTGCTCACATTAGTCCTGGACATACTCACAAGGGTCATTCTTCTCAGTAGCCAGCTTGTGGAGGTCCACTAAGGCCTGGTTCAGAGTCTTCTCCAGCTGCAGGGCGCATTGCAGAGCCTCCAGGCTGTTCCCCCTCTCAGGCTTCTGTAATACCATCCAGGAAAGTGAATAAGGCCCTCGGTTATCTTAGATATTGCATATACTTGCATGGAGGGGAGGAAGGGTTAGGGTTGAGACTCATTTCTGCCAGTACTAGCCTCCCAATGTCTAGGAGTTTCCTAGGATTCAGTTAATGCTGGTCAGGACTGACAGATAGCAGTATTAATACTTGACCACCAACCCAAAGCCAACCATTCAGCACCTCTGGACACATTTAAGTGGGGCTATTTATATTTTAAGTTCTCTTCTCCACAAACACCTATTACTCTACGGAGGTAAGCAAGTTAGGTGCCAAAACAATTATATATGAGCAATTAGACCAATCATAAGAGAAGGAAAATTCTGAGATATCTATTCTACCCATTCCCTCCATGCATTGTCTTTTCCCAGTACACAAAGACAAACCTTCCCTAAAAGTTGCAGTTGTTCATTGACTTTTTGTTTCTCACCCTGATATCCTGCAGGACAATGCATCCATCTCTCTTGTGCCGGTATGTCAGAAGCATCTCTGCATGCTCCTTCTGCTCATGTGACTGCTCCTTAAGGAACTTGGCCATGTGCCTCAGGAAAACATCATCACAGTCAACATAGCAGGACTGGGGGAAAACAGTGTAAACAACGTTTACAATCTTGGGTTGTAGAGAGAAAGCTTCTGCATGTTATTTACATAGGCCCTCTCCTAAATTAATAGCCCTTTGTATTAGGCACTATTTAGTAAGAGCGGTAGACAAGTAGACTGGGACCTTGTTTACTCAGAGACAAAGTTAGCATGAAGGATACAGACGCAGGAGTTTAAAGCACAATAGCTGCTCTGCACTGACTCCCTGCCTGGACAGACTCACTTCACATGACGTTTATTTAAGTGCTCATGCAGATAGGCCCATAGTTTGTAGCAAGCTGGGGTGTAAGTCTACCCCACACTAATATGGCCCATCTCATGTGTGGGCAGTCATTGCTGCTAGAAACTAGACATTCCCTACTGCACTTTAAATCTACACCCACATTAAATAGACCTTCCCCCAAACTAAGTGCTTATTTAGACAAGCAGTGTTTGCTTAATATACTTTGTACTAAAATAGTGTCCACACAGAGAGCAAGTGCAAAGTATCTCATGTACATGAACTAGTTCAAGCTTCCCTCCACCCCCACGTAGAGCAGCGCTTTGATTTGTTACCCCTTTTTCAATCTGGGTTTACGTTTAAGTTAAGTGCTGCTCTTGATTAGGCTTCCACTATCCCCCTGGAGTCACTTGTAGGTGCCTACAGGAACAGCTTAGCAATCTTCTACTGTTTTCAAAATGGCTAGGTCAATGGCACTTCATTGACTAGTTGAGTTACATCATGACAGGATTCAAACTCTGACCGAGACTAAGTCAGCTCCCACCCCACCTCCCCTTAGAGATTTCACAGTCTCTCCAGTTACTTAGTCACACCAGCTACTGCATAGTCCTAGTTAGTTTTTTGTGCTTCATGTAATACCCATTTCTGTCTGATGCACACTAACAGCCACTCACTCCCATCCAGCCTCGCCATAAGCTGACCTACCATCTGAGCCTTGTAGTAGTTGGACAGGGCTTTCTGCTATGAGAGCAAAGGGAAAGTTAGAGCCTTCAGGCATAAACTTGGGCTAAAGGATGGCACAGTTTGTCATGAGAGAGGTCAGCATTTTTATGCAATTCCTGAGGGGATACTTCACCCACGAGCATAGGATGTCTGAGGAATATCCATAGGCAATGTACTCCTGTACCATCCCCTCCTCACCTGACCGTCTGCTCTCAGTTTACTATGTTCGTTCCATACTAGCCAATGATTTGTCAGCAAGATGCCTGTGGCCTCCTTCATCCCCATCCCAGTTCAACAGCACAATACAGACTTTAATAGGTTAGTCAATTTTATTCTCAGCACTTAGATGGTCATTGATACAGCTTCTCTCCTCTGGAAAAGAGCCAGAAGTGTTAAATGGGTAGGTCAGCTGCTCTTCCCCAGGGTGAGCTTGTCAAACAGGTACTCTCCCATGCCATTCTGGGGCACTCCTAGGTGCTTCAGGTTGGTGAGGTGGTCTCCCAGCTGCTTGATGGCCTTCACCTGCTCCTCCAGGTAGTTAGACTCCAGGAAGTCACATAGCTGCAGAAGCAGATAGGAGGTTTAGGGTATTAGACTTACTTCTGCTCTCCAATATTCAATACTGTAGATTTAGTGAGCCAGTGGTGCACATACATAGTTACACAAAGAGCAGCTTTCACTGCTGGTTAGCATGAAGCCTCCAGTGCTAGGCAGTTTTGAACAGACCTCCCTGAAGACTGTTTAGATTCTGGGAGTATGGATTTGCTTCACAGGTTTCAGGGGGCATGAACCTTACCTTTATGCACTTCATTTGAACAGACGTGATTACTCATCAGGTGCATAGAATGGAAGCTAAAGTGATTGAACAGAGCTACAGTTACCAGCATGATAATATCTCTCGTAAAAGAGACTACTCCGTCATTTGTGCACAGATTAAGAGACAGGACATTAGACAGAGATTCAGTAGCACATTCTATTTATAACATCAATAAACCAACATGAAGAGCAGATATGTATGCTGTTTCCAGACATGCTTCACTAGAGTATTGCTACCTGGATTGAAAGCCAAGGACTCGCTCTCCCCCACTGGGCAGCACATCCAAAACAGGGGATAGTGCATATTCTAGTCCTGGCCATACTCACACGGGGTGGGGGGGGTCGTTCTTCTCCATAGCCAGCTTGTGCAGGTCCAGTAGGGCCTGGTACACAGTCTTCTCCAGCTGCAGGGCCTCAAGACGGTTCCCCCACTCATCGGGGGGGATAGCTTAGTGGTTTGAGCATTGGCCTGCTAAACCCAGGGTTGTGAGGGGGCCATTTAGGGAACTGGGGTAAAAATCTGTCTGGGGATAGGTCCTGCTTTGAGCAAGGGGATGGACTAGATGACCTCCTGAGGTCCCTTCCAGCCCTGAAATTCTATGATTCTACTCTGGGTTCTGTAATACCAGCCAGAATAGCATAATAGATCCCCAACATTCTTAGAAGAAAAACTTACATACAAGTGGGAAAAGGTGAGAATGAGAACTGGGCAAGAAACACTTTTCCCATCTCTCTAAACTTTCCAGTTCTGCACTGGGATGAAAGGTGACCATCTGAAATTTCATAAAACCAAAGGGAGAGACCCAACCCAGAATAGCCTGTAGCCTGGTGGTTAGGGCACTTATCTGGGATGGGGAGGACTCGACTCTGCCCAATTTCTAGGGCAATAGACACCAAGATAATAGCTATTCGAAGTTGTGCTTGGTCTTTTACTAGAAAGACCATTCTAACAAGTGTTTTGTCAAAACCCATACTTTGAAACAGAAACGCTTAATCACTTTTCAATGAAAGCCTATTTTGAACAAACACAATGTAATGTAGCAAAGTAAAAATCACACATTTTCTTTGGTCATACCTGCCAATAATAATCTCTCAAGGCTTAAGTGTTTTCTAGTGAACATGCATCATCCACTAATAGTGATCAATAGCACTGCTATATTACTTCACCGCTAACCCCAAGCCTACCATTCACAGCTCAGACATTTAAGTAGAGCAGTTAGGAATTTAAATCCTGTGCTCCAGAAACAGTTTTACTCCTATGGCACTAAATAATAAGGTCATGTTAGACTTAGACTTCCAGTTTGACTTGCTTATGTAGCAAAGCTCTATGGGAAATTCCTCTTAAGATTCCCATCTCTACAGCCCTCTCATATTTTCTCTTCACATAGCTAGAGAAGAGAAACCCTATTAGAGACTCCATTGCACTGACCTCCCACCACACGTGGTTAGGGACTTAGTTGCTCACCTTGATGTCCTGTAGGACAACATGCCCCCCTTGCTTGTTTTGGTAGGTCAGAACTTTCTCTACATGCTCCCTCTCCTCATAGGGCTGCTCCTTTATGGACTGGACCACATGCCACAGGGCCACATCATCACAGTCAAAGTAGTAGGACTGGGGAGACAGGGAAAGCAGTGGTGACAATTTAGGATATTTGGATTGTGGTAGCACCAGGAGGCTCCAGCTGAGATTATGGGCTTCATTATGGTATATAAAAACACCTTCCTGCCTCAGAGAGTTTGATAGGCAGCTGCCCAAGACCTTACATGTAAAATGTTACTCCTATGTTGGAAGTAAGGAACTGAGGCACAATGAGCTTAAGGACAAAGTTTTCTGAAGTATGTATGTGTCTCTGGCACTTGAGTCCCAGAAATGGTTAGCAGTAGGATTTGCATGTTTCAGAAGATTTGCCTTAAAATGTCCCTCTTAAGTATCACCAACTTCCTGTGTTGGAGAACCAGAAACTGAACTCACTTTGATTAATTGCAGCCTCATATTCAGCTCTGACGCACCTGAGACTCCATCACTATACCTGTGGGGTTGAACAGGGAAGGGGATGTAGCAAAAATTTGTAACAATAACAAACACAACCCAAGCAGAAGCACAACCCAGAGCCCAGGTATAAACCTTTCCTAGGCACAGCTGGCATTAATACTGTTCAAAATAGGGTGTGGCTGTGACTAGCAGCTGCTGCCCATTAGAAAGTCCCTTCCTCACCAAGCCATTGCAGATGGGTGTGTTAATGAATTTCACTAGTGAATGGATGATTCAGACGTATGACATCTACAGTTAAAACCACACCTCTGACAAGAGCAGGGGAGAGGGTTAGTGATACAGAATGCTCCTGCAACTGGACATTCAGTCCATTTGGGGGTGGGGTAGGGGGTGTTGGTTGGGTTTGTTTTGTTTCCTGGTACAAATTATTTTGTGTCCCACTGTGTACAAACAACTGTGGTTTCCTCACACTGGCCTGTAGAGATTAGAAGACAGAAAATGGGGGTGGGGGGGGAAGAGGAGGTGATATCAAATGTATCATGTACAAATGTCACTTACTCTAATCCCTACTGAGGCAGTTCAGAGCTCTTTACATATAAGAAGCTTGGCCTACTATAGGAGTTCTCTCCCACAGCATTCATCTCTCTCTATTGAATCCCACCATCTGCCATAACAGAGGCTGGAGCATGGATATATCAGATTAACAGTGAAAGACAAAGACATGAAACCAGACAGCTGCTCCATTGCTCTCACAGAGAGTGAAAATAGAAACAGGGCAAATAGGTACATGTCCATTTCAGCTAGTGGGGTTTTCCCCCCCACTGACCTGGCAGATGCCCACACACCCAGCTCTCTTCTTTAGTCACCAGTGGGGCAAAATGTACTCTGTTCCAAATAGGAAGAAATGTTAGAGTCTATGACTCCCTCCCTTCAGCTGCTCTTGTTATGCTCACACCTATACAACCCTTATTAAATGTATTTATTACTTTGGGGAAAAGGACCCAGCTCCTTCAATAATCAGTAATTGATGTACACAGCTCATATAAAGCCACACTCTCCCCTCAGGTATGTGTCTCTTGTTAGCAGAGCAGCTGAAAACATTGACTGGTCAGAAATCCAAGGTGTCCACTTTCCCTCAAACCTTTCTCAGTTTTGCAGGATGTGGCTTGTTCCTGCAACGGAGCTGTATTATCACTGTAATCCACACAGGCACCTTGTCCAGAGTGCACATGCACATATACCACAAGAGTAAGCCAAGTCATTCTGTTACCTTATCAAACCCCTCCAATTCTAGGAGACAAGCTCTGGCATATAGGAAACTGGCCTTCTGCACAGTCCACAGCACTCCTAGAGAGAAGCTCATTGAAGAATGTTTAGGTACCAGTACAACTTGAGCCTGTACAGAAAAGGGGAAGTATATGAAATTGCTCAGGGGGGAATGTTATGCATTATAGCAAAGGCATTAACTGGCTTGTCTCTGCTGCTTGTTCCCAAGGAGTTGTTTGTTTATAATTGCATGTAATTTTCAACCTTATTTAACTAGCACCATATTTAATATAATACAAAAAGCTAAAAGGAAGCCCCTGTACTATCATTCATTTATTATCTAGAGTGCATATTAAAACTGAATCTCCCTCACCCTACTAGTGTAGCAATATGTCATAAGAAGCTCACCTCCTATGCTGTCTTCCCACCTAAAACTACAGCTGCAGATCCAACAAGATGACAGGGAGAAGAAAAAGGAAGATCAATATGGTGAAAATTTCTACCCAGGAGCAGCGCCAGGGTTTTTAGGCGCCCTAGGCGGGGGGTCCTTCCACGCTCCCAGTTGTTGTCGTCGGCAATTCTGCGGTGGGAGGTCCTTCCGCGCTTCTGGTCTTCGGCGGCGGGTCCCAGAGCGAGCGAAGGGCCCACTGCAGAATTGCTGCTGAAGACCCGGAAGGACCCCCTGCTGCTGAATTGCTGCCCCCTAGGCAACCGCCTAGGTCACCTAAATGGAAGCGCCAGCCCTAGATGTACTATGCTTCCTAGAGGCATTCTTAGAGACATGCTTATGTTGATTCTCAGTCAGGTAGGTTTAGTCCTCCAGGCCCCACTCATTCACACCCTGTCATAGCATCTCCATTGCTGTTTTGGAGGCAGAAAAGCTTAATGTCACCTAGGTTAATTGACTATTAGCCACTCATGTCTCTACTGTCTAACAGACCCACCTGAACACGAGCTGAGACAACATAATCCTGTTGAACACCTCCTAAGGGAGGCCTCTGAGGAGATGAAGAGTACCCCTCTAAGATAAGGAATTACTATACCCATTTTGCCAAAGGGGAAGCTAAGGCATATGGCAGGTTAACTTAACCAAGACCACAAGGGAATTCTACAGCTGAACCAGGACCTGAACAAATCTTTCCCCAAGCCCCAGTCCTGTGTCTTCTCAACTAGAGAGCCCTTCTACCAGAGATGCTCACCAATGCCTGATGAGCTATGTCAATGATAATCCCCTCTCAATCTGAGCACAGGCTTCTGTTAGAAACCAAATCAGCCACCTCCTTGATGGTTAGTCTGTTAAGCTGCCCACAGCAGATGGCTGGAAGTATTTGGGAGACCTACAGAGAACAGGTTGAGTTTCAGATGTATGACATAAGCCTAGCTCTTATCACAGAGTAGGATCTCCCAGCCACCCCTGTATTGGCACTATGACACATACACTAGGCCCAGGGTGGGCACGGGGAGAGGAGAAAAAGAGGAAGGTGTTACCTGTTCCCCAGACTCTGGCTATGTTATGCCTTGTTCTAGCAATCTTACCATAGGATTGCAGTGTTTATTCCCCCTTCCAGAAGGGGGGGGGGGGGGGAAGGCAGTGAGTAATTAGAAGAGAATAAGCTTTCTCTGGAAGCCAGACTACCCCCATCTGAGCCTACAGCCTTCCACAGGAAGGGGGTTTTATTTGCCCACGTCCACACTAAAGAATGAAGGACACTTGCCATTTTGGTTGCTGAATGAACTAGGTTCAATTCCAGCTCCTTGTTACATAGCTGTGGTCATCTTCAGTGCTGCAGAAGCCAACTAACCCAATGTAGGCAGAAGAGTCAAATAGCAACTCCAATCTAGAGTTTGTTGTAACTACGGTGGTACCATATTTGTGTAGGGTGAAGCCCCTCACTGAAGAGGCTACCGAAAGCACCTTGTGTTGGGGGCAAAACAAGACAAATAGGAGGCTAGCCCAATACAGTTTAATGATTTAGTTCTGCAATTGATTTAGTGTATAACACTTATGTGCTTATAGACAGGAAAACACAAGCCTGTCTTACGGCTATTTCCATAAGAAACTGTACCTGAAGCCTTAATGATGCATCATCTCAGTATGTTTTGATACTTGGCTGTTGTGTGGCAAGGATGAGACCATGTTTCCCTCTTGTCCAAGCTGGATAGACTTTAAAAAAAAATAAAAAAGCAAAACACACACGTGACAAAAACTTGTTGGGTTTCAAAGTGATACTCCATGACTCTTCCTAGATGTTCCCCGTTCATGAGAAGCATCTTACTAATAGAAGTAGACTAGAGCAACAAATAAAAGTAGAAACTAAGTTGCTGGACAAATAGCAAATTTTATTTTGAGGATATGCAGATATTGCAACTCACAAGCAGCTGTAAGACAACAGATCAGGACTGCACTCTAGACAGCTTCAGAGTTTGGAGCTCAGCTGCTCTCCCCCAGGGTGAGCTTGTCAAACAGGTACTCTCCCATGCCATTCTGGGGCACTCCCAGGCGCTTCAGGTTGGTGACATGGTCTCCCAGCTGCTTGATGGCCTTCACCTGCTCCTCCAGGTAGTCAGACTCCAGGAAGTCACAGAGCTGTGGGAAACAGGGAGGGTTAGGATGGACTTATGCCTGCTCAGACATACAGTACTGCGTTGTTTTATGGAGTTGCCAGCTAGGCACCAAGCTGCAATGCCAGCCAGGTAGTGACAGCTAATTACAGTCAAACTCTCTCAGTCCCCAGATGCTCTTCTCATGCAAGTCCCTGAAAGTCTGGGAGGGAGGGTCAAGAGGGCATTCTGCAGCCATTTAGCTCCCACTTACTGAGACAAGAAACTAGTAGGCATTCATGCTACAGTGATGGCTCATTCAAATACCTGGATAGATTATAGTAGCTTGATCATACAATGTTTCTCCTCTTCTATGGGTCTATGACTTCCCCCACCACATCCTAGGTCTCTTGTATAGCTATTTGCCATACAAGACAGCTTTGTCACCCTTCCCTTCATGTGTAGCTATAGGGACCAGTAATTTCACAACTTAATCGATCTTGTGACCCTGCCATCCCAAAACATTGTCTGGTTCATTCTTTTACAGTAGGTTGGGGCAGTTGCTTTCTATTTGCATCCATAAGAACCAGAGGGAGACTTTCTATCTATGGGTATGTCAGACCAATTCACTTTTGATGCCCTGACCACAGAAGTCAGACACTCCCTAGTTTTAGAGAGTTCTGGGGTCTGCAGAAGCCAGCTAATAAGGCTTCTGGACCATGTTCAATATAGTATTCAAGCCACAGCCACTCATGAACAGTATTCAGGTCTCCTCCTCCACTCACATGGGGGTCATTCTTCTCTGTAGCCAGCTTGTGCAGGTCCAGCAGGGCCTGGTTCAGAGTCTTCTCCAGCTGCAGGGCACATTGCAGGGCCTCCAGGCTGTTCCCCCACTCATCCCGTTCTGGTTTCTGCGCAAGAAAGTAACAGTTAGTCTGGTCCTGCCTCTCAACAATTCCAGTCTCATTTATCCAAAATGAATTTCTCTGTCTTGTGCTGGGGGATAGAAAGGAATTTGCTCTTTTACCTGAACCTGTGCATTATCCAGAGACCCCTACCCAGGACTGTGAGGAGGCAGACTAGTCCCCAGCTGCATGCAAGGCCACCCTGCTGCTGAATGGCTCCTACCCCCTCCACTATCTGAGCTCCCATTTATCCAAATAGTCCTCCATGCTATTGGATAATCAGCATCTAGCCAAAGTCCCCATTCACTGGCACACATGTTGTATTAAAAAGAGGTTTCCCCTCCCCACCCTCAATTGTTTTATCTATAAAGTGTAGCTAAACACTGGGGAAGGGGGAAGAGAGAGTGTGGGGGAGCAGGATAGGGAAGAGGATGGACAAAGTTTGTGAATTATAATAATGCCTGCTAGAGTGTTCACCGAAATCTCTATTACCAGGGTTGGTGTAGACCACAGAGTAGAATTCTAGCCCTAGCCTTCAAAGAGTTTGACAGATGTGAACAAGAGATACAGATCTTCTGCTCCTGATCCATAGGCCTCAGAGAGGACACCCTCAATGGATATGATAATACCTAACTTTTATGCAGTACTTAGCAGATCTTAAAGCACATACAAGGAAGTCAATATCATTATCCCCATTTCACAGATGGGGAAATTGAGGCACAAAGAGATTAGGCAACTTGCTCAAGGCCACCCACCCTGGGAGTGACAAAACCAGGAATAGAATCCAGGTCGCCTGAGTCCCATTCCAGTGCTCCATTCATAACCCCTACATTTTATTCTTGCAGGCCAGTGAGTCATGCTTATGACATGGAAAAGTTACTTAACTCCTAGAGAATTTAGGGCAGTAGTGGGATCCCTCAGAATCTCCTCTTAGATTTGTATCTCACCTTGATGTCCTGCAGGACAACACGCCCTCCTCGCTTGTTCTGGTAGATCAGAAACTTCTCTGCATGCTCCCGCTCCTCATGGGACTGCTCCTTCAGGAACTGAGCCATGTGCTTCAGGGCCACATCATCACGGTCAAAGTAATAGGACTAAGAAAGAGTATAAAGTATTAACAGACATCAATCATGGGACAAGGATAAAACACTTTACAGAAAAACAGTTCCTTCCAATGTGCAATAGAGAACCTCAGTGTAAGGAAAGTTATCTTATCTCACTCTTCCTCTGTGAAGAAGGTTATACACAGAAACTCAAGCATCTCTCACCAATTGAAGGTGGAGTACATACATAAAGGCCTCCCCACTTACCCTACCAAGAAGCATTACTATTATACTTCTGATACTGCTGCCATAGGGACCTCAGGTTGAGTTTGTAGCTCCTCCTTGGTCTTTAATAGATGTACTGCATGGGCAATGGTCAGTCCTGGCAGCCTTATACCCACAACAGTTAATGCTAACAGGAACCTAACAGGTCTCAGAAGTGGTCATAGGGAAAGAGTACAAGTGACTATTTTTTAACATAGTTTTGCTCTTCTATTTCAATGAGAAAATTTTTTATTAAATATGGTTCACTTACAAACAATTACCTTAATAGGTCTATAAAGGACATTTCTGTCTACTTTCTAACAGCTCTAGCCTCTGAAAAGAGAGGCAACACTCACCAGGGACAGATAGACATAGCTGGCATACAGCTCCAGGTTCACAAGGCGATTCACAGCAGCCTCACACTCAGCATGGAAGTTTTGGCACACCTGGGACTCCATTCCTCTGCTTGCAAGGTTTTTGCAGTAAAGTATGATCAATAAGCTAACACTTAAAACAACTTCTCTTCAAGCACTGCTGCACAAAACTCACAACTCCTCACCCACACAAAACCTGGTCCCCTCCAGCTGCTATTAATAGTGTTCAAAGCCAGGTGTGGGTGTGACTGACAGCTGTGGCTGCCCAATGGAAACACCCTTCCTTACCAAGGAACCAGGTGGGGGCTGTGGGTGAGGCTGTTTCTCACTTTCCACAGGTAACATGACCTGGCCAATTAGCAGAATGACCCTGCAGCCTAGGCCCTGTAGACAGGGGAGACATATGAGGAAAGTTCAACAGACAAATCCAGTTTCCCAATAGCTCTGTAAGGAAGGGAAGGAGGAGTAGTGGGGTGTTTGGAGGACAGACACTATGATGATGGCGGCCAGATAAGTACCTAGATACTTAACTTAGGGATATACCATAGATTAGACAAAATGCTCAATGGAGTGAACATCTTTCCTATGACATTTCCAAAGGGAGGCACGAGCCCTTCTGCTATCTGAAATGTTACCTAACACAGCTGGTGTTATATGGAGAACATGGAAAGGACCTTGAGGTTTATCATAAGATAGGGCATAGGAGGAAAAGTCAAGATCAGGAACATCACAGCAGCAGGGACTGTGCTTTTCTTTATGTTTGTACAGAACCTAGCACATTGAGGGTATTACCAGAAATGAATAAACAACAACAAAAACTATAACATGGACAAGGGTGAAAACATGGAGCCCCAGAGACCCAAGGAGAGAGTGAGGGGCCGGGTGGGAGCAACAGCCATGTGGCACGTAGCAGCAGGGGCATATGAAAGTTGGCAGCGATGATCACAGAAACAGAAAGCCAAAGGTAAAGCTGAACACAATTCATAAAATTGCACTTAAAGGCATCAGTGACAATAAAGGGTTTTTAGTGGCCAACTGCAGCATGTTGTTCCATTATTACATTTCCAGTTGATGGGGCTAGCACAGGGGTGGGCAAACTATGGCCTGCGGGCCAGATCTGGCCCATCAGGGCTTTGGTCTGGCGCACAGGATTGCCACCCCCGTGGCACTGCAGGGCTAAGGCAGGCTCCCTGCCTGCCCTGGCCCTGTGCCACCATGTCCCTGGGGGGTGGGGCAGAGGGCTCCACGCATTGACCTTGCCTGCAGGCACTGCCCTCCGCAGCTCCCATTGGCCGGGAACGGGGAACCACGGCCAATGGGAGCTTTGGGGGAGGTACCTGCAGCAAGGGCAGTGCACAGAGCCCTCTACCCCCCTTCTTCCCCCAGGGACGTGGTGCCAGCCACTTCCAGGAGTGGCACAGGGCCAGGGCAGGCAGAGAGACTGCCTTAGCCCTGATGCCACCGCAGAGCCACTCAAGGTAAGCGGTGCCAGGCCAGAGCCCGCAACCCAAGCCCCTCCTGCACCCCACACCCCTTCTGCACCCCTCCTGCACCTGAACCCCCTCCTGCACTCTGCACCCCCTCCCCCTGCCCTGAGTCCCCTCCCACACTCTGCACCCCCTCCCCCTGCCCTGAGTCCCCTCATACACTCCACACCCCTCCTGCGCCCCAACCCCTTGCCCCCACCCTACATTCATAGCCCTGTATGCAACTTCCCCACCCCAGATGTGGCCCTCAGGCCAAAAAGTTTGCCCACCCCTGGGTAGAGCAGCATAAATATGTAAGCAAGTGTTTTGAAGAAACAGGCAAACCTGGGCTGTAGGACTCCTGTGACCCACCTGCAATGATTTGATATCCAACATTTTTCTTCAATAAAAGATTACAGTATTTCCAGCTTTCTTTTGCTGCCTTTTATTCCAAATGGTTTCTGGCTGCATATTCACTACATAATACAGCCCCTTCCCCCTCTGCAACACACACCCCTTATGCCAGCATCTGTCTGCTGGCAATATATCAGGCCTGTCTGCAAATAACTAAATTTAAAGAGAGCCAGTGGCAGGAGCTACTGTCTCTCTCAGTTGTCTCACTGATTTTGATTCTCTGCCTTTCACTTCTAATAAATGGATTTTCATAAGCAGGGGAAGAATCTGATCCTGGTTCCTCTCAACCCCACATCAGAGGGTAGAATGAGAGGAGACCCCTTTGCATTCTTATGCCCAGTAGAAGTGGGAAAAAAAATCAAACCATGAATTTTCTGAGTAACTTGTAATATCAAATAGTCTCTGTTGACATTCAACCAGCTTGAAAAAAGCTGCTTATTACGGACAATGTCTATTTGCAGAGCTAACTTGAGCAGGCTCGCAGTCAGTGTTGCCCACAGACAGCCTAATACAATGCAGATGCAGAACTCCAGGCTGCTCCCTGTCAGCTGTAGTTCAGGTGCTGGAACAAAGATTTCCAGGCAGCCTAAGTCATCTCAACTGGTCTCTCCTGTTAAGGGCAATAATAGGAACAGAACAAAACTGGCAACCGCTCCTCCCTGCCAGTCTTCTGTTTATCACCTATCTCAAGCCAACATCTGATTAAAGCCCAACCTTCAGCACCTAAGTATTAAGCCTCCCTAAGTAGCCAAGGTGGCACTAAACTCTTGTGAGCTGGCCTAAGAGGGGAAAAAAGAATGGTTTCGTATTAGGAAGTGGAGAAAAGTGTTGAATTCTGTTCCATACTGAAGAGGAGGGGGGCCCATGGCATTTGGTTTACAGCTACAGTGGCCAGCATGAGCTAACTACAAGCAAAGTTCACACCTCTCAGACCTACAAATAGCAATGAAAGCTAAGCAGCCAGTGGGCTGTCCCCTCACACACACTCTCCTTTGCCCAGCAATATGGTGCCTGGTTCTATGTTGTGGGGGAAGAGGGAACATCTGAAAATATTGATCCTTGCAGTATACTTGAGCTCCTCTGGCAGGAAGCTCTCCAACTGCAGTTTTCATAAAGCTAGCACCAGAGCCCTGCACATGTACAGAATCCATCTATGCTTTAGACTAAGGAAGGGTTGTTTTTTATAAAAAAAGTTGCCTAGAGCCATGTGAGAAGACCTCTTATGAGACAGTACATGGACATCACTAGCTGAACACTTTCTAGCTGCTTGCAGGGGCAGGTTGTTACATGACATTCTGCCTAATCAGAATCCTAGAACAATTCTTTTCCCCACTCAGTACCTGCAGCAATGCTTGTGAGTGTACCTCACTGATGAAGGGATACTACCTGGAGAAACAGTATAACAGTCTTGGGTTGTAGGCATAGATCCAGCTTAGCTTAAATGACTTTAAGAAGATGCAGAAACTACTACACCTGCAAATAAGCGGCATCTGTTTAGCCTACCACTCACAGGTTAAGACAGCAAAGGATGGGAATGACCATCCAGCTGTGATAGAGTGTGTTCCCTTCCAGATGTATACTATAGTGGGCACAACCAAGCAGCATGTTATTTTATCTACAGTAATTGCTAGGGCACTCACTGGATGTGCAGCCCCTGTTTGTGTGTAGTGTAATTAGTGACACATACTCATTAAAGCCAAATTTAACAACACTAAGAAAGGGCAAAGTCAGGTTACAACTGAAAGCCATGTTTTATTCACATTTAGCTCAATTCTTGTTTCCTCTACATACAGATGAGCCACCAAATAAGCAATATCCCTCAAGTCCAGTTCAACTGCTCCCCTCCAGGGTGAGCTTGTCAAACAGGTACTCTCCCATGCCGTTCTGGGGCACTCCCAGGCGCTTCAGGTTAGTGAGGTGGTCTCCCAGCTGCTTAATGGCCTTCACCTGCTCCTCCAGGTAGTCAGACTCCAGGAAGTCACACAGCTGCAAAAGAAAAGCAGAGGGTTAGGAGGACTATGCTGGTTACAGATTTTTGTAGCTCAGTAGTTTGTCACACATCACACCTGCAGGTGTCTCATGGCATACTCCCAAGGTGGGACCTCCATTTTCAGCAATGATGATACTGCTTCTTGTACAGTGTTTGTCCAGAGCAATAGCACCACTGACCTTAAGCCTGGAGGAGGTGTCCAATAAGGAATCGTAGGAGGTGATAGCCAGGAACAGGCGGAGAGTCATTGTATTAACCTCATGCAAGGCAAGACACAATCCCAATCCCATCTAAGATTAGAGCTCAAGGAAGAGCAGGCCATATACAGTCACTTTAATCCAAACCCTAATTGTAGGAAGAACAGGAGTCCTTGTGGCACCTTAGAGACTAACAAATTTATTAGAGCATAAGCTTTCGTGGATTGCAGCCCACTTCTTCGGATGCATATGAGGCAAAACATAAGCAGAGGTGAAGGGCAAAGAACTGTGAGAAAGAGGGTCCAGGAAGGTTTCTCTCCAGTTCTTAGTTTATAGCATGTTTCCTCTTCACTCCCACACCCTGTAGTTTCTCCTCAAATGAATCACAATGTTCAAATTCTGAACCTCTCCTACTCATCTGTTCCAAAGGAAATGGCGATTGCCATTTTCCCCTTCTCTAGGGAGTCACTCACATGGGGGTCATTCTTCTCAGTCGCCAGCTTGTGCAGGTCCAGCAGGGCCTGGTTCACCCTCTTCTCCAGCTGCAGGGCGCACTGCAGGGCCTCCAGGCTGTTCCCCCACTCATCCCGCTCTGGCCTCTGTAGGAGGAGACCAGTAATAGAATGGAAACACTTGCACTATTAGAAATGGATCCCAGCTTCCTTCATCTAGGAGAATTACCTTATTTGCTTAGCTCCTTGCTATACTGCCTCTTGTGGTTCAGCAATTTTAGTCTCATGCTTTTGCTTAGAAAAGCAGTATTTTTTTCTGACCCACAAACACTTTAGAATTAACAAAGGGCCACTAGCTGTGCAGCCTTCTCACACAAAGGACATTTCAACCATTCGGAAGAAAGAAAAACCAACCACAATAGTGTCGATTTGAAAACAGAGTCCAATACATGCTAGGTAAGAAGCAGGAAGTAAATGTTTCTTATTCTTCAAATGAGCATCAGGACAATGGGCTGATCAGGTAGTAGATTATGGCTCTTTTACAAAGGAGAAATTGATGCCACTACCAGCCTATGCAGGTTCACACAGCAAGAAATGCTGAGCTACTGTCGTAGAATCTTCATGCTACTCTCCTGTTTGGGTGATTACTGACTGTCTCTCACCTTGATGTCCTGCAGGACAATGCGTCCCCCTCGTTTGTTCTGGTATTTCAGGAACTTCTCTGCATGCTCCTGCTCCTCATGGGACTGCTCCTTCAGGAACTGGGCCATGTGCTTCAGGGCCACATCATCACGGTCAAAGTAGTAAGACTGGGGAGGAAGACAGGAAATGAATGACATTTGACAGTAATAAAGCATCGTATCACAGAAAGTTTCTCACTGTGAACAGACTATTCATGTGGCTTTCATTGTTCTAGGCAGCAGCTCTTCAGCTGTAGGGATAGAGCCTTCCCCATACCTTCACTGGGCTTACCTACTACAGGAAGAAGCAAGCTATACACCTTCAGATGAAGCCAGACACAGAGAGAAGGGCTTCTGAAAGTTCTTCCCATACTCCAGAACTTACAGAGAACCTAAATCCTTTTACTTCATCCACATAGCCCACTGCCTCACATTCCTGTAGGACATTTTCAAGGCAAAACACAAGTAGTGTTTCAGGGCTATACAGATGCAGAATAGATTACTGGGTTTACAAGTAAGAAAGCTACTTAGAAAAAGAAGCCTGGAAGAGCATATCCCTTTTTCTACCAGATCCCAGCTATATAAAGTTTGCCAGCCAACTAGTGCTAGGTTGTAACTACTCACAGACTCTTTGCTTCCCACAGCAAGCTGTAAATTAAAACAATGCCATTAGACAAAAGACTCTAGTTGCTAGTTTTCTCCCATATACTTAACAGGGCTGGGAGTTGTTTGTGCTGTTATATAGAGGGATCTCTTCCCCCCCCCCACCCCCTCACATGGAATCATTTTCTGACCAACTTTGCAAGTTACAAACAAGAGGAGAACCATTACTTAACTATGGCTTAGGAGCAAGCAGTTGTCCAGCATGAAGATATTTCACTAGCCACTGAATTAATAAAGAAAAAGGATTAGTGGTTCACAAAACAAAGATGAACATAATGACCCTTCTAGATCTTGAAGAAAATGAAGAATCAGTCTCCAACATTACTAGTTTAATAGCTCATCTATAGACCTCTACAAAGGGAAAATTTTATCTTGGCCTAAAGTTTCTTCAGGAACAGCTACTTGGAAAAGGTACTCAAGGGATTCAACCCAGATAATAAGAGAAACCTCAAACTTATTTTAGTATAAGAACATGAATCCCCCTAATGCAAAAAAAAAAAAATCATACCCAGTCCTGGATACACAGAAATACTAGAGAAGAGAGAAACACTCACCAAAGACAGATAGACATAGCTAGCATACAACTCCAGGTTCACCATGAGGTTCACAGCAGCCTCACACTCAGCATGGAAGTTCTGGCGCACTTGAGACTCCATTCCCCTCTTTGTGAGCTTTAGCAGTAAACTAACTCTGGAATCAAGACCTGGATAACCACTACCACAACAAGACTACCACCTAGGCCTTCACAGTTGCTATTAATACCCTTCTAAGTCACACCTGGGTGTGATTGGCAGCTGTTGCTGCCCAATGGAAATCTTACTCGCATCAAGGAACCAATGAGCATCCAGGGTGGGGCTGTTCCTCACTTCCCACAGATGAAGGGGTGATTCAGTAATATGACTTGACCTGTTACCATGACCACCCCTTTGGTGTATGGCAGCCAGACACAGAGTGACAGGCTCAGCAAATAAATCCAATAACACCCTGTGGGGAAGGAAAGGACAGAGGTGTTGGGGGTGTCCGGAGGAATGTTTATATAGGTGCTGAGTCACTATGATAATAGAGGCCATATAAATGCCCATACAGAATAGATACACATGAGATTAGATATATGTTCCTTGGACTGTACATGGCTTCCCATTTCTTGTGACATTTCCCAAGGAACACCAAAGCCTCTCAGGTATCTGAAATGTTGCTTAATGCAACTCCCTGTTCTGTTCTATGGAGAATTCTGAAATCCCCTCTCTGTTCAGATCTGTCTCTAGTAGGCTGGGGTTTCTCACAGGAGAGACTGTGGTAGGAAAGCACAAAGGCTGGAGCATCACAATGGAGTGTAAACGGGGATTGTGCCTTCCCTCATATTTGTGCAGCACCCAGCTCATTATGAGCACTACAAAGGAAAAAATAACAACAGCAAAAGTACAACCGGGAGAGGACAGCTCAAGCAGTGCAGTGGAGACCTAAGGGAACTGGAGGGACACAAGGGAAGCCCCGGGGATATGGATTGGAGCAGCCAGCATATGTGAAAATGACAATGATTCCAACAAGAACAGCCATCTAATTATTCTTGTGGCAATGCAAAAACAGAATATCCTGCATCCCACTTGTTTTGCAGAGGTCTGTTCCTCCTGGCTAATGTCAATGCAGCAAGTCTGTCTGACAGAGCATTGCAAGAAGTGACTGAATACTCAGAAACCCAACTACAGGCAAAGGTGCTGGAACTAGGGGTGTTGCCGCACTCCCCGGCTTGAAGTGGTTTCCATCATATACAGAGTTTACAGTTTGGTTCAATGGCTCTCAGCCCCCACTATGAAACTTTTTCCAGTCCCCTTGGTTGCAGGATCCAGTTTTCCCTCAAAGGGTCACAAGTTCAGAGGCACTGGGAAATCCCTCTCTCTGCCATCCATATTTCTTAACCACAAAATTTAAAAACAAAATGAAGCACACACTGATAGGTCTTCTCTTCCATTCAATCCTAGGAAGCAGCTCTTAGCATCAGGAATGTATCCTGCTGCATACCAGAGCCACATCAGAGAAGAAAGTGACAGATGACCCTTTGGCTAATGCATGCAGTGGAGGGATGTGGGAGTCAAAGAATGGAGTTTCTGAATTGTCTGTAAGGGCAATACTCCATTTACATAGAATATCTCACATATTAAGCCGTCTTGGAAATCTGTTCCTTCCAAATTAAACATAGATTTAAAGCAGGATTCCCTTTGTAAACAACTTCAAAGAGACTGGGAGTCACAAACTGTACCTTGACACTGAGCAATGAGTTGTAGAAAATCAGTGACCTTGAACACTGGTGCTGGTACCAGATCTCACACGGAGGGAGAGGGGCAGCAGAAAAGGCAAAGAGCAACACTGACAGCAGCTTGTCCCTGCTACTCTTCCAGTTATCACTATGCTAGAATATGAGACGACACAGAGCCCAGCTTTCAATAACTGTGTGTTTATTGACAGCCTCATGTGTCGATGTAGCTCTCCGGTGCTGTGTTACTCCATGCAGGATATTTGAGGACAAACAGGTTTCAGGCCCTCACCTTCTTTAAATCTTCAATTGCACCTTCTGTAAACCAAATGGCATCAGCCCCATCTCTAACTTCCCAACAAAGGTAATGTAATGTCTTATTCAAAACCCAGCTCTCTTTGGGTAGAAAGAGGCTATTCCAAAGGCACCTATCACCCTAGTATCTACTAAGCCAAGAAAAAAACCCTAAAAATGGAAACTAGGTTTTCTTTTTTGTTCTTGCTCTTCCCCCTACTTTGGAAGACAGATGCCCTGAGTGTTTGAGTTTCCCACCTCCCCTCCTTTTTTTTTTCCAAAGTACTATTTTATCTCATTTACCCTAGCAAGGGGTTCTGTAGCTGTGATCCTGCCACAGAACAAAGGAGCAAGATTGCACCTTTGCCTCCTGACACTTATTTACAATATTAGCCTGAAGCAGGTGAGTAGGTTCCAGCCAGAGCAGATATACATATAGTATCCAATGAGAGGATGGTCTAAGCAGGAGAGATCTCAGAGACCACCCACGTGCACAGAGATTTCCTGACTCAGGCGGAGTAGCAAGTATATGCAACAGTGAGTGGGTCTAGCCTCAAGTAACAAAACTATCTTGGTCCCATGTGCTCCCACAACCAGGGAATTTCTAAACCTAGTCACACCAATGGCACAATTCCTCAGCTGTTAGGAAGCTCAGGAGAAGAGAGGGGGCTCTGCCTCTCCTTTATCTCTCTCTCTCTCTCACACACACACACATACACACACCAGTATCCAGTTATCCCACCCCACTGTCTCAGCTAGCTAGTGATAGACTATGATTAGTAGTCATCCTCACAAGGGCCAATCATCATTCAAAGGTATTGACTGTGGAGCACCAGTCTTATAGCTATAAAGGACATGGGTAGAGGAAACACACCTATGGCAGCAGGTGACTATCCTGACTAAAGATAGTCCTTATCCCTCTTTGTGGGGCAATAATGGCCTCAAACTACATGTTAAATGGGACATGTGCCTGTTGTGGGATGCAGCTGCCATTTATGCACATAGGGGCACTTCAGTATGATTTAATATTAACACTACCAGCTGAACAAGTCTTCATCTGTAAAAAGCAACAGAGGGTCCTGGGGCACCTTTAAGACTAGCAGAAGTATTGGGAGCATAAGCTTTCATGGGTAAGAACCTCACTTCGAAGTGAGGTTCTTATCCACAAAAGCTTATGCTCCCAATACTTCTGCTAGTCTTAAAGGTGCCCCAGGACCCTCTGTTGCTTTTTACAGATGAAGACTAACACAGCTACCCATCTGATACAAGTCTTCATCTGTGACCCAGAAAGTGTGGGCTTGCAGCAAACCAGGCACAGACAACAGCCATCCATCCATAATGTGGCATACAGTCATTTCTGTCAGTCCCTGTTGCCAGGGGCTCACAACAGGGATGAGTTTAATTAGAGCACCCTGTAAGCAAAGTCAGACATGCCACAAACAAGCACCATATTTTATTCTCAGACATTGCAAATAAGGCAATACAACTATGCACTGGTAAGCCAGTACAGTGGACTGGTTCTACACCATGAAGTTCAGCTGCTCTCCCCCAGGGTGAGCTTGTCAAACAGGTACTCTCCCATGCCGTTCTGGGGCACTCCCAGGCGCTTCAGGTTGGTGACATGGTCTCCCAGCTGCTTGATGCCCTTCACCTGCTCCTCCAGATACTCAGACTCCAGGAAGTCACAAAGCTGCAGGAGGATTACAAATAGGAGTTAGAAGCACAGATTTTTAACCATTGCAGGTACTCATTAAATGGCATTATCTTGTGAGGGGACCTCAAGTTTGAGAGACGAACAAGTCTGTCATTAGAGCTCTCTTACTGTCTGCAAATAAGCCAGTCTGGATCATGTCCCTAGCAATGGGGGCTGTATGAATTTTGGAAGGTGCCCCATCAGTGCATGAGAAGCTGTCCAGCTTCCTTAAGGAGCTGCAGCACAGGGCATGACATATAGGTATATGACTACACCATATGAAAGGAGACTGGACTCTTCCTCTCCATCATCTTTATAATAGAAATATTCACCCTTCCACCACACCTTGAGAAAGGAGGCTTGGGAAATAGGTTCCAACACTTGCCTTTTGGAAGGTCTGCCCTACATAGGTCCCTCTATGGTCTATGCTGCTTCCCAAATCTACCCCAGTTGTCTTTTCTGAACCACTGTAGGGAAAGGCAGCTGTTTTCCCCTTCTTAGTCCCAGTTCACTCACATGGGGATCATTCTTTTCAGTAGCCAGGGCCTGGTTCAGAGTCTTCTCCAGCTGCAGGGCCTCCTGGCTGTTTCCCCACTCATCCCGCTCTGGCTTCTGTGCCAGGGAACAGATTCACATCCTGCAGTGAGATACTCTCGCCTTGCTTCTCAGCAACAGCATTTTCATTTACAAAGCACCAGTTTTCATTCCCTGGAAGTTGCATTTATTTCAGTTTTCTTTCCTCATTACAGGGGAAGATAATGCAGTTAGGTGCAGGGAAATAGCAAAAGAGAAGAAAAGTTTCTCCTGGCCCCTCAAGTTTGGTCAGAGCTCATGTACACCTGCCAATATTAGTCATTTGAAACTCTAGTCACTGAATAATGGCCAATGCTACACCAGCTGTTGCAGCCTAGCCTTTCAAAAGGCAATGTCCTAGGTTATTTGTTATCCTTTTCTTTTTCTGCTAACTGAGACCTCTTCCGTCACTGAGAGGCCTATGGCTGATTATGTGGAGATGACTTTTTGTGGCAAGGCCAGCATACCATGTTCTGTGCTATTCCCCTATTACTTAGCCCCTTTCCCTGGGGAGTTCAGACTAGCAGTTCCATTCTTGGATACAGAAATTCTCTCCCACCTGCATGTCCTGAAAGACAATATGCCCCCCTCGCTTGTTCTGATATGTCAGGAATGTCTCTGCATGCTCCCTTTCCTCCTGGGACGGCTCCTTCAGAACCTGGAGCATGTGCCTCAGGACAACATCATCACGGTCAAAGTAGTGGGACTGGGGAGAAGTAGAAGATATTAACAAAGACTTTTGTCATGTGATGTCAGATATCCATAGGATTTTCCTTCTAATACACAATTTTCCTTCTAATACACAAAGGGGAACTTGACTCTAAGGAGAGTTATTCCCAATTAAATTCACACAACCTAACCCATCATACTGCTGATGTTGCTACTAACATGAACCTCACACAGAAGGGCTTTTGAGTGCCTGAATTTGACAATCTTCTACACCCAACAGGTACATTCATAGCTCTCCTTGGGAAGTAAAGTATTCATCAACACAAAGAATATGCTAATTGAGTTAGTTAACTCCCCCCATAGCCAAATTATTTTGTTTTATAGAAGCTGAGATAACCTTAATTCGTTATTTAGGGGTCAAATTCCCACACATAGCTTCGCATACCTATACTCAGCATAGTTAGTTGCCATACCAGTCCAAAAGAGGATTTAATATTACTAGAGCAACCCTTTTAACTGAAATATTTAAATAGTTAAAGGGGGTCAAGGAGAAGGCCACATTTTAACATGAATCCCAGTAACTGAAGTCAGCTTTGGAACAAGAGATTCTATGAACATGAAGCTCAGTGCATTCCAGTAAGCTGTTCTTTTAACCCCAACCCAAGACATTTGGAACGGACTGCAAGAGAGCTTTCAAGAAGAAGATGATGAGGCATTTAGCAGGCTGCCAAGTGATTCTACTATTCAATGTAAAAACTGATAAGTTACATCTTTTAAAAATATAGACTAGTTATTAAGTTTTAGAGAAATGGCTGCATATGTGTCTCAAGAACACTTCTGTCTACTTCCTTTTCTCTGAAAGAAAAATAAACACTCAGCATAGACAAATAGGCACCACTGGCATACAGTTCCAGGTTCACCATACAGGTCACACCAGCCTCGCACTCAGCAGGGAAGTTCTGGTGCACCTAGGACTCTATTCCTTCATAAGATAGAAACGTTAGCAGTAAACTAAATCTTAAGCTAACGTCCAGTCAAACACTCTTATACAAGTCACCAACTCCACAAAGCCTCTGCTTCCACAGCAGGTTTTAACAGTGTTCAAAACCAGGTGTGGGTGTGGTTCACTGCTATTGCTGGCCTAAGAATCAGTAAGGACTGTGGTTGGGCTGTTTCTCAATTTCCACAGGTAACATGACATGGCCTATTACCACATTTAACACAGACGGGGGCACAAATGAGCACAGTTCAGCAGATGAATCTAATTTCTCACAAGGCTTTGTGAGCAAGGGAAGGAGTAGTAATGGGATGTTTGAAGGAATAGGTTGAGACCCTATGATGATTAGATTAGATAAAATGCTCTCAGGAGTGTCCCTCTTTCCTATGTCATCTCCAAAGGGAGGCAAGGGTCCTTTCGTTTTCTGAAATGCTGCCTAACACAGCTGCTGTTACATCAAGAACATTTGAAATGGGGAATCACCAGAGAGCAGGAGTGTTTCTAGTGGAGTCCCACAGGGCAGCTGTTTTGATCCTATGCTATCTGACATTTTGAGGAAAGACCTGGAAGAAAACATCACCGATAAAGTTTGTAGATGACATAGAAATTGTGGGAATGGTGAATAATGAAGAGCACAGGTCACTAATACAGAATGATCAAGATCTCTTGGTAAACTGGGTGCAAGCAAAAATTTATTTTAATAGGGCTAAATGCAAATGTATACATCTGGGAACAAAGAATGTAGGCCATATTTACAGGATGGGAGACTATCTTGGGAAGCAGTGACTCTGAAAAAGATTTTGGTGTCATAGCAGATAATCACCTGAACATGAACTCCCAGTGCGATGCTGTGGCCAAAAGTGCTAATGCGATCCTTGGAGGCATAAACAGGGGAATCTCAGGAAATAGTAGAGAGGTTGTTTTACCTCTGTGTTTGGCACTGGTGCAATCACTGCTGGAATACTTTGTCCAATTCTGGTGTCCATAAGTCAAGAGGGATGTTGGAAAAATTGGGGAGGGTTCAGAGAAGAGCCACATGAATCATTAAAAGCCTGCCTTATAGTGATAGACTTAAAGAGCTCAATCTATTTAGCTTTACAAAGAGAAGTTAAAAGGGTGACTTGATTACAGTGTATAAGTACCAGAGAAAGGTGTAGACATTTCTAGCAGAGAAAGGTCTGACGTGATCCAGTGGCTGGAAGTTGAAACTAGACAAATTCAGACTGGAAATAAGCTGTACATTTAACAGTGAGAGAAATTAACCATTGGAACAATTTACAAAAGGTAGTGGTGGATTTCCCTCACTGACAGTTTTTAAATCAAGATTCGATGGTTTTCTAAAAGATGTGCTCTAGGAATTATTCTGAGGAAGTCCCATGGCCCGTGTTATACAGGAGGTCAAGCTCACTGAACACAGTAGTACATTCTGGCCTTGGGATCTATGCATCTATACATCCCCTCTCTTCAGATGCCTGGAAAGGACCTTGAGGTTTGACATAGAAGAGACTGGGAAAAAGTCAAGAGCAGAAGGGACACAGTTCAGTATTAACTCTTTGGAGCAGGAGATGGGCTTTTTGTTATATTTGTACAGCACCTAGCACATTGTGAGCACAATAACAACAAACAAGAAATAAACAAAAATAGAACATGGAGAACAGGGAAAACTAGAAACTCCAGAGGCCTAAGTGGAGAGGGAAAGGACTTGATGGCAGTAAACAGCAGCACAGGCCTAGGAATATTGGCAGTGGTGGTGACAGGAACAGCAAGCAACATTTGTGGCAAGGTTAAAACCAAACCTGATGCATCCTATTGCACTTGAAAGAGTCAGTAGATAATTAGAGTGTTTTCCATTATTAAATGTCATGCTGGGGCCAGAAGATGAAATATGTGAGTGTATTTTAAAAAACAGGCAAAAGTCCCACGACCCACATGCAATGATTTCTCACATTTTTTTTCCAGTGAAAGGCAATGCCTTGCTACCTTTTTTATTCAAAACATTTTATGGGTGCACCTTCAAAATGTCATGTACTGATGGCACCTGGCCTCTGTCAGTGCAGGAGGTCTGTGTGGAAGTGAATGAATTTTAAGAAACACAGTGACCAGAGCCATTGTCCCTCTGGATGTCACACTGAGTTTTCTTCTCTGCCTTCCACTCCTAAAAAAAACCCAACCAACCAAAAACAGGTTTTAGCATGTGAGGGAAAAGCCTGATCCTGGTTCCTTCCACAATCACACCAGAGGGTAAAAATTAAAGGAATGCTCCCCACTTCCCTTGGTGATCTCATGCACAGTGGAAGTGGGTAAGTCAATTAATGAATTTCCTGAATAGCCTATAATAGAACAGTCCCTCTCAGCCAATATTCAACCAGCTTGAAGATCTGCATTCCACATTTTTATTACGGGCAAAGCTAATTCAAAGGGATCAGGATCACAATGTTGCAAAACAACATCCAAATACACCCGAGCAACCAAATTTCTGCCAAATCTGTTATTTATCACCTGCAGCTCTGCTGCTGGAGCAAAGATTCCTGGGCAGCCCAAACTGTCTTAACTAGCCTCTCCTGTGAAGGACAGTGATGGGGAAGGGTAGGGAAAGGAACAAAACTGGCAACATCTTGATTATCAGCATTGGATCAGCCCGCCCTCCCCCCACAGGTGGCACTAAACCCTTACACAATAGAAAATAGAATTTTTTTAAAAGGTTTCTTGTTACTATTTATATGTCAGTGAGTTTAGCTCTCTTCCTTCCAAGGAAATAAAAGACAAGGAAGCCATGGCATTTACCCCGTGTCAACAGTGGCCGGAACAAAGTAGCTACTACAAGCCAAGATCACTAATCTTTCATACTGATGCCTTGAACACAGTTACTCGACTATTTCTCACCACCTATATGGTGCCTTTTTAGACAGGAGAACTCAATGCTAAGAGAACATTGCAGAGATTATCTTTGAACACATTCAGCCTGGCGTGGTACCGGACTTCATTCTCAAGGAGCTCTGCAACCATGGTTCTCATAAATCCAATGCCAGAGCCCTGTCAACGGGAGGGTTACCACTGTACTTATGAAAGGTTCCTCCCTCCCTTCAACTACAGCTTTCTAGGTAGCTTCTGACAAAATAGTGTCTCTGCCCATTGCAAACTGCTGCCTGTAGAAGTCAGAACAGTCCTCTTGTGACAGGTTACCTGGAAAGCTCTATTTGAGAGGCACTAGACTACTTGCAAGGGCAAGCTAGTACAGGGCATCAATCTGCTTAATCAGAATCTTAGAGGTAAGAGATTTTCACCTACTACCTGCAGTGATGGGGTGGGGAAGGGGGGGGGGGAAAAAGAAAGAGAATCTCACTGGTGTGGAAATACTGCCTGGAGAGCCAACAGTATGGCAGACTTGAGTGGAAAATAGAGATAGGTTGGTTATTAAGTGACTATAAGAAAATAAGCTCATTTGTACGTGCAGTAGTTTCTGAACCTGTTTAGGGTAGTGGTTGAGGGATAAAACAGGAAGTGATTGAGCCTTCAACTATAATTGAGTGTTATGTTTCAGCTTCCTGCTGAAGTGGGTATAGTCAAGAAGCATATGCATGTTATTAATGTGCAGTAGTTAGAGCACTAACAGTATTTTGAGTTCTATTGCCTGTGAGTACAGCAGAACTAGACATGTAAGCCAGTTCACTACAGCACAAAGTAAGGCCAAAAAAATATCAAGTTACAACTGAAAGTCATGTTTTATTCACAATATTTAGCATTCAGTCAATTCATCTTCTCTATGCACAGAGGTGTCACCAAGCTAGGCAGTATCTCAGAGTGAAGTTCAGCAGCTCTCCCGCAGGGTGTGCATGTCAAACAGGTACTCTCCCATGCCGTTCTGGGGCACTTCTAGGCGCTTCAGGTTGGTGAGATAGTCTCCCAGCTGCTTGATAGCCCTCACCTGCTCCTCCAGGTAGTCAGACTTCAGAAAGTCACATAGCTAGAGAAAGAGGCAGTAGTTTATGAAGAACAGGTATCACCTGTTCTGCTGTACTGTCACCTGATGTTTAAGTGACAGGTGTAGAGATGACTAAAAATTGGAATTTCAGTCCTATAAAGTTTTGCTATTTCCACATTTCATCCCAACTAGTAGGCAAGGTTCCAAGGGAATAAAAAAAATAAATAGATGAGGAGGAGGAGGAGGAAAAAAAGGGAAATCAGGAGAAATCTGAAAGAAACAATATTAATGGCATAACAGTAAGCTATCATAACTAAAAAAAAAAATCAAATGTACAGATACAAAATGGGGAGTAACTGGCTAGGCAGTAGTACTGTGCTGCTGAAAAGGAATTAGTTATAGTACATGACAACCTGAATATGAGTCAATGTGTTACAGTTGTGGAAAAAGCTAATATTCTGGGGCATATTAACAGAAGTGTTGTGTGAGAGACACACAAAAGAGATAGTTGCCCTCTTTATTCAGCCCTGATTAGGCCCAAGCTGGAGTATTGTGTCCAGTTCTGAGTGCCGCACTTTAAGAAAGAAAGATATGGCTACATCGGAGAGAGTCCGGGGTAGAGCAACAAATATGATAAGAGGTTTAGAATACCTGACCTATGAAGCAAGTTTAAAAAACTGAGCATGTGTAATCTTTAGAAAAAGAGAGTGAGCAGGGATCCATAAGTCTTCAAATATGTTAAAGGCAGTTATAAAGAGGATGGTGATCAATTATCGTCCATACCTGGTAGGACAAGTAGAAACAGGCTTAATATGCAGCAAGGGAGATTTAGGTTAGGTATTAGGAAGAGCTTTCTAACTGTAAGGATAGTTAAGCCTGGGAAAAGGCTTCCAATGAGGCTGTACAATCCCCACCATTAAAGATTTTAACAACAAGTTGCACAAACATTTGTCAGAGATGGTCTAGGTTTACTTGGTCCTGCCTCTGTAGAGAGAGCTGGACTAAATGACCTCTTGAGGTCCCTTCCAGCCCTACATTTCTATAATTCTAGCTCTGGATGGAAGCCTCAAAAAATTGGAGTTTCCTAATCAGGACAAAATTCCACACCCATGCCCCCATTTCAGAAACACGCAACATCACATTTTGACTAAGTTTGACATGGAACCGATCTTCCTGAGCTGCTGTGATGTCTCATGGGAGTTGGCGTTCTGGTGCCACATGCCTCCATAAGCCTGAGAACTCAATCAGACAACATTCTATGAATGACACACCACTGTGATTCAGCCAGAGAGGAAATGGGTGTACCATGTGAGTTGTAGCATGGACAGAGCACCCTGCCAACAGAAGAGAAGAGGGACATGAGTCACCTGCAACCCCATGGCAGCTCAGGATGAGAGATTGTGTTACAATGACCCAAAAGTTAAATTGTTCAGATTCTCCCCGCCAACAGAAATCTGAAAGATATTGTTAGAAAGAGGTTTCTCCAATGGAAACTTTTCAATTTTGTAGAAACCACATTTTCCATCAAAAAATCATTGACAGTAGGTTCCGGTCTTGCTCTAATTGTGGACCAGATCCTCATTTAGTAGAAGTCACTTGTCAAACCAGCATAGTTCCATTGAGGACCTGGGCCTGTTTTTCAATGCAGGGTTGAGTGCCAAGCAGCCTGTTCATGGCCAACTACATAGGGCGAGGTATTGTGTAATTGAGCACTTGCAGTTAAAATGCCCTCCATTTTGTGAGGTTACCATTACACGGTGGAACTGCTAGTCAGGGAATCTCAAACAGATAAATGTCTTCTAGTTTGAAAGATTCTAAATAGGCCAACAGCCACTGTGGTCATATTAGAAATCTCCCACTCCCCACCCAGAAAAGGTAGCTTATGTTCCCATATACATCTCCACTTCAGTCTCAACTCCCACACATACTCACATGGGGGTCATTCTGCTCTGTAGCCAGCTTGTGCAGGTCCAGCAGGGCCTGGTTCAGAGTCTTCTCCAGCTGCAGGGCGCATTGCAGGGCCTCCAGGCTGTTCCCCCACTCATCCCGCTCGGGCTTCTGTACAAGCCCAAACAAAGTTATGTGCCCTTTAACAAATGGCCTTCTAGCTTCACTTACTGAAATCAGTGCCATCTGTAGCATGCAATACCTCTGTTTAGCAAGTGAAGCAGTGTGGCTTGGCCATCACCAAGGTGCCTCACTGGCACAGGGAGTTCATTCCCCCCTCACTGAAGCTTTCACTGGGCTTTTGTTTAACTTGTTTTCTTAGTTATTCCTATTTAAATTAATATGCCTCAATGCTGTATCAGACTGTGGTAACACCAGTTAGAGCTAAAATTTACTCAGGCTGGTGAGCTGCAAGCTTCTTGCACTGGTAGACCTGTATGACTATCAACTTGGCAGAACATTTACCTTGGTATTCTAGACCAAATACTTTCCTCAAACCACCACCTCTTTACCACAAAGATTAGCGGTTGCCAGTCACCCCTCTCCTTCAAGCAAGGGCACTAATACATCTACTTCTGAAGCCCATACCTCTTGTCAGAGAGCTAGACAAACAGGTCAGCTAGCCAACTATTTAGAGAGCTGTTACTTGAGCTCATCTGTCATATTCCTGTAGGAGTTCATCAATTACAGCCAAAAAACTATACCTAAAACAAATATTTAGACTCCTGTTTGAATGCTTAGTGCCAGAGATCTTTCTCTTGCACCCTGATTGGTTTCTCACCTTTATGTCCTGCAGGATAATACGTCCTCCTCGTCTGTTCTGGTATTTCAGGAACTTCTCTGCGTGTTCCCTTTCCTTGAGGGACTGCTCCCTCTGGAACTGGGCCACGTGCCTCAGGGCCACATCATCACGGTCAAAGTAATAGGACTGGGGAGAGGTACAGGAGATCAATGGAGGCAATTAGACCTAAAGAGGGACTATATATTCATATCATCTGTCATTGGACAAGTGTACCGCTACCTGTTTATGTGTAATAAGGTGTGTATGCAATAGACATTGTCTGAACACCAGTGTAGGAATTGCCCAACTCTATAAAACCTGTGAGCCATCTACTAGCTAGCATCAGTTACTTCAAAGGAAGGTCCAGGACCGACACATTAGGCACAGGTGATGCAATCTGCCTCCTCATGGATGTCTCATCCTAAAACTAAGAGGAGATTGGCTTAAAATATGAGGTTTTTATCCATTCCAATACTTCTGTATTACCTGTTCTAACTCTAGATATTCTTGTTATCCATATAACTATCCAATCCCTCTTTGAATATTGAAAAATGTCTTGGCCTTGACAACATCTGTGGTAATGCATCCCACAGTCTAATTACACATTGAGTGAACAAATACAGCCTTTTAACAGTTTTGAATTTGCTACCATTTGCTTTTGTTGAATTATGTCCCCCATCTCCATACAAGGACACACTGAGCTGCTCATTGAGCAGATAGCTTCATTGAGTTATCGACAATGAACACAGCCACACAATTTTAAAAGCAACTGAAACATTAAAGTGCAATAGAGGCATATATTCTTAGGTGATTAATACAATGGGAATTACAGTTACAGCCCCTTCCCTGCTACTGACTCTGCTCTGGAGCCACCTCAGATTTAGAGCTTTCTTTTCTCTACTTCCTCCTCCCCACTCAGTCCAACCACCTGCTTGGAAGCACTGTATGGCTATAGTGTAACATGGGAAATTTAGTTCTCTATTCCAGGCTCCCAGGGTGGACTACAACTCCCATGAGGCACTATGGCAGCTCAGGCAGATGCAGGTCACTGTCAAACCAACCTGAAACAAAACATTTTGAGTGTTCAGGCAAAGTGTTGCCGTGTTTCCTAATTGAAGCTTTTTGTTTTACAAAAATTTCACAATTTTATCCTGATTCAAGACAAAAAAAACAAATGTTGAAATATCAGTTTCTCCTCAGAAGAATAAAATTCTCATTTTCAAACAGGTGTGCTGCCTGGAAACTGCATACTGCTAGATAGTAACAATATACAGTTCAAATCTAATCTATAAGCTCCCTATGCCAGAATGGGGTGCTCAGTTTTGGGCTACATTTTTTCAGAAGTTATAGGAAAACTGACCTGAGTGGAGTGTAAAGCAATAAGTATATTGGGGGACTACATTAATTAAATTAGAAAGATTAGAAGGGCTGAATATCTATAGTTTGCTTTAGAGATGACCAAGATGGACTTGCCATGTCCATCTGCCCTATAGATATTTGACAAGTATAGACACCAAGTATGACAAGACAGTTAGGCTGGTGTCTTGGAGGATAGCTAGGAATTATGCACAGAAATAGACTGAATATCACAAAAGACTTTTGACAAGATTTATTAGCCTGTGCAAACCATGATTTAGGGCTTTGAAAGCTGTACAAACTAGCCACCAAATTTAAAAAGAGAAAAAGTATTATGAGAAACAATCCAGATTTAGCAGAGAGATCTAACAGGTCTTTTCCCACCCCAGTACTTTATTTATATATAAACAAACAAACAAAAAAAAAAACCACACACCATATCTAAGTTTTACACCAAACAGCTGCAGTTAAAAATATTACTCAGGAAAAGAACTTTTAGAAGTCTGTTTTAAACCATTAAACATACAGCCAGCACTCACCATAGAAAGATATACATAGCTAGCATACAGTTCCAAGTTCACCATCCGATTGATGGCAGCCATACATTCACGATGAAAGTTTTGACACAACTGAGACTCCATTACACTACTACTCATAGCTGGATCTAAATTTCACTATAAACTAACAATTTAAACACCACTGAACCCAGAGTCTGGGTTACATTCCACATCTGGCATTAATACTCTTCAAAGTAGGATGGATGTGCTTGTCATGGGCTCTCCAACCAATTGAAATTTCTCCCCTCTTCCAGGAACCAGTCAGTATTCTGGGGATGGTTTGTAACAGAATTGCCCCAGCTGAGCGGATGATTCAGTAATACAGAGCACCTGTTGTCCTGTGACTTTAGGGGTTTATTGATACTTTCTTAGAACAGCATAGTCACTACAGGAAAATCTCTGGTTTTCTTGCACTGAGTGCAAAGAAAATGGGCTAGTAATTACACCCAATTGCCCAAGGAAGAAGAGCTAGAATGGGAAGTTTGAGGGAATTATGCCTGTAATGGTATGTCTTATTGTTTCCAATACTATCTTTTGAATGGTGTCAAGGTTACTTACCTACTAGTAAAGCTGTGTGATAATCTGCCTGTTATATAGAAAGCTCTGAAGTCCTGCTTCTCCTGAACCACTCAGTTCAGGGGTCTAGATCTGGAATTTTGGATTGACCCATTCTAGAATGGAGCCAGCTGCAATGTCCAGACCCAGATCTGAACATCCTCAGAGTTCAGTTATTTTTGGATGTGGGGTTTTGGTTCAGACCCATCTCTAGTTTCTGTACATTCAGATCACCTGATGTCTGTCACAGAACAGTAATAGCGGGGATATCAGAGAGCAGTGAAATGAAATCTGAGTCAGGGACAAAGGAAAGCAGCAGAAACAATCAGGAACTGCTGAAACAGTTGTAAGAATCTGATGTACCTGACAGGAGCATCTTCAGAACACAGAGGAGTAAGAACAGTCAAGACATGGAAGGATGGGGGGAAAAATCAAACTGAAGCGAGAATAAGAAGAATGTGGGATGATGTGACATGCTAATGCATTTGTAAATATCAGGAGCTTAAGTAGAAGTGTAGTAACCACTGTGGCCATCTTGGCTCACACACTGAGGATTGAATTGGAGAACCTCCAGAACTTAAAAATTGAGCTACTACAGTTTGAGTTTAAAAACTAAAGCTTTCTCAGTGAGGCTGGAACAGACTCATATCCTCTATGAAAGGGACACTAAGGCAGACCTATAACACACACTCACCCATGGGTTACATAGCTGTGTTTGTAGTTCTTGATATTACAGATGAGTTCTTCATAGGGTACGCTCTCTTTCTGGATTTTCTGATGGTAGCTGCAGAAACATCCATGACCAATTTTCTAAGAACACCAGAAAATGGAGCTAATGGATCTATTGGAGAACGGACTCTCCAATATATTTTTGCAAAAAAGGCACCAACTCAAGGAACACTCATTTAATTTATAAAAACATGTGTATTATGCATATGATGGAGAAATTGTTCACCGGGGCACATGGTGCCATTGGATTCATTCTGCACTTGTAACTTCCTCAGCTCCCCACTATTTGATTTCCTTTCTCAGGAAATATCCCTTCACCCAATAAGTCCGGGCCTAGTTTTCAGGAACAAACTCTACAGAACTCAGTTAAACAATACAATTCAGACTTATATTTAATAGGTTATAGACTATGTAAAGTAAACAGGTGGGTGGAAAAAAACAGCTGCCTACACAACCCTCATTTCTCCCCCAACTCCTACATGTGATTTGGGCTTGCGTGATTACATAAACCTTGAGTTTATACCATCAGAGCCTCAGAACTTCCACTTCCCTGGAGTTAATCATGGACTTCCCAGAGTTCCATCATGTAAGGAATTCTCCCATATTCAGTTAATAGTACTGGTCTTTCTATTAAGAGACCGGGATGTACAAGTCACTGTAATACTATGTTTGTTGATGTACGGCTTTGATACAAGCTGTTAGCAGAGGAGTTTTTTAGTCAGTGTAGTTCTCCTCAACAGCCTAAGGTGTCTTTAAATAGCTAGTGAAGATGAGCTGAGTTTGCTTTGTATCCTGAAAGATCTAACACAACAACCTCAATATCCTTACTAAAGAGAGCACACCTGTATTCACTTACATACTTACACCATTAAGAGCTACTAATCAGAGAATACTAGCCCTAGCAAAACTTGTTATCCTCAACCAAACATCTTTACAAGAATTTTCTTTTTGTCATATGGCTACAATACATTGTACTCTCTATTTTAGAATACTAGAACCAATAAGGCCTTACCACTGACAAGTAGATATAGCTAGCATATAACTCTAGGTTCACTGATGTGAAAGTTCTCAGAGTGAAAGTTCTGATACACCTGGGAGTCCATATCTCTGTCTAAAAAAAATATAGGTATAAAATACTAACTTAGAGCCTGTTCTAACACTAATGAATGAAGAACACATCATCAGAATAAATGTAGATGCCTCTACCCTAGCACAGCAGGTACTAATACCATCCCCAACAAGGTGGGAGTGCGTCTGGCAGCTACTGCTGCCCAATGGAAATATCCTTCTTCATCAATGCCACTCAGCATTGTGGGTGGGGCTATGACAGTATTTCCATCGAGGAAAAAAGGACTCCCCTGTATAGTTAACTTGTTAAAATGATACTGCTGAGGAGAGAAGGACTGTATCAAGCAGAATGCTCTCTGGTTTCTTGTGTTTTTAATGCATTATGCATGTAATGATTACAAGTCACCTAATAAATGTGTCTGCCCACAGTGGTCTGCAATGAGGTAACTAAAATGTAGAGCTTGGGAGCGTGTTTCTTGGAGCATGCATGGTGTTTTTTGTGGTATTTCCTAGGCATCCATACAGTTCCTCTGTATGGTGGTTAGTTCTGTGAAACTTTACTTCCCTGTTACAGTGGAAGCTCTGGAGGCTCTTCTCTGTTAATTTAGCTCTCCCTACAGTAATGCCTCTTACACACTCATGCTCTGTGGTCATGGATGGTCCACAACCTGATGACAAGAGGGACAGTCTGCTGCTAGGATGTTAGCATACCAGAAAACTAGAGCAGAGATAAGTACTGGCATGACTCCTTAAATTCTCTATTAACTAGGATGATGGTGGAGGAGACAGTTAGCAAGTGGCTTTAATCTTATCCTACTACTTGCAGGAGAGGCACATCTGATATAGCTGTGATGTTAGATAATACATTGGGAGGGGCCCATAGGAGAATTTAAGGTAAGTATGGGATAGGGGGAAGGTGCCATATTAATAGCCATGACAGAAACCTTTATATACAGTTTTAATAGATACCACCCATCTGGGATATCAGGAGTTTGCTGGCACTAGCACCCAAAGACAGCGAGGAGGAAAGGGCCTTATCTTTCCAAATCTGAAAGTTCAGATCCCCATAAGTGAGCACAAGCAACAACATGCATTTATTCCAATCTGTGTCAATCACTTGAGCAAAAGCCTTTCAAGAATGTTTTCCTGGTTCCATCCATTTTTAATATGTCTTGGTTTCTGTTGGTTTACTGATTCTGTACAGGATGAGGATAGTAGATTAGCCAGGAGCCAGTGGGAATTATTTACATATATTGGCTGTATTTTTTAACCATTTCTGAAATAAGTATCTGCTTTCATGAAGTGAGTAATCTGAAGAACTAAAAAGACAAAGCTACAATATATATAATTTAGCATAACAGAGAAAAATACAGTTTGATATTAGCATATACACTAGGCAAGGTCTGGCACTTGAGCACTTTGTTCTCTGTAAGGTCCCAGAGCAGCAAACCCGTCTTGAATTTTACTAATCTGAGCAGTCCCCGTGAAAGCAATAAAAGTTCTCCTGGTAGTAAAGTTAAGCACATACGTACGCCTTTGCAGATTGGAGCCTTCATCATAACTCATTAGAAAAAAAAAATCTGTGCTTTGGAGCTGAAAGTCTCCATCTTTAGTCTTAGCCCAAAAAGTAAGTTTCCAATCTCATGGAGGGAAGAAGAGTGGAGAGTTCAAGAAAAATGCTCATTTTCTTTGTATTATGGGAAATGGAATGAAAATTTAAAAATATACATGTAATATTAAAAAAGACCCAACTTTCAGACTTGGGTGCCTCAATCTTGCAACAAGCTCCATGCAAGCAGATCCCTGCCTCTATACAAAACCTCATGGATGTCCATGGTGTTCTACATGGGTAAAAGGATTCACCAATGCAGGACTCGTTGCAGGAGTGGGAACTTAAATACATAAGTTGCCTGATATTCCAGGGTGCTGCCCATCTACAACTTCCTTTGGCATCAAGTCAACTTGAGTCATGCAAGATTGAAAAGTACACCCCTATGTTTTATAGATAATCATGGACCCAAGAAGAATTTTGCATTGTGTACACACATCCTCTTGAAACAGTTTAAACAACCTTCTGTCACCGTAGCTAGCACTGTGCTGGCTGTGGGTATACATTTAATCCAGGACCACAACACGCACAACTATGATTTGATTGAAGTTCTACTTTGAAGATTTCTTTTGAAGATACAGAATATTAACTGAACAAAGTAAATGAAACCAGAACAGCTGAAGTGTGATCTAAAGGTTAATAGCAATAAATCATGTATTATCAAGAGATCAAACACTTTTATAGAATGCGGTCTTCCCTTTCTTAAAGTCAGTAAAGGATAGGATAGAAATAATTTAATATATAGGTGAAGTGAGTATGAAAAGCTAGTATGATTCAGTAAAGTTTTACTGTCCAGTTAATAAGGTTATTCCTTAAATTAACCCAATAGTGATTTTAGGTGGAATGGGGAATTTATGCATTATCTTCCAACTTCTCCAATCCATGTCTCTTCACTCCACCCCATACTCTCAGCACATGGGGCTACAAAAAATGGATTCACTTCTACCACTAAGAACTCTATCTCTGCTTATTGCAATAATTGCACTACTGCACACCGAATGGGGAAACAAGAAAGTAGCAGCAATGAACCAGGTTTGAGAGAATGAAACAATTACACAAGGGATACTCCATGCCTGCCAAAAGCATGATCCCAAGGACAATCAGTGCAGCTATTAGCTTCCCCAGGATTATACTGAGCAAGAAGGTGCCTCTTACAGCTATGCCCTGTAGAATGTTCTCACTGCACCAAAAAAAAAAAAAAAAAAAAATTTAAAAGCCACTCTGCTTTATTTCATGAAAGCCAATGACCCCCACCCTCTAACCTAGAGAAACCCGAGGGAGTTGTTCCTGCAGAAAGGCTCCTGATCTCATCCTCCGTGCACAGCAGAAGAGAGGCCTCACATGTGGTACTGTTAATTAACAAGCTTTTATTCCAGAGAAGAAAGTATGGTTGTTCATTTAGAAGAGGGTGGAAATAGGTCTCATCCTACCCAGGAGCGCATGTAAGGATGGTGGCCTAGTGTGGAAAGAAAGTGAGGGGGTAGAGCCCTGGAGCAAGAGAGAGTCTGCCCCAGGGCAAGAATTGTAGTTCCTACTACCACAAGCCTGTGCTGCAGTTAGATGAGAGTCTCCCCCTTCTTTGAGTCAGGGTTTCTCAGTGAAAATGAGCCCCAGCCAGTGCTGGGCTTCAACAAGCTAAGCCCCATCCTGTGTGGGTTCCAGAACCATTCTCTCCTGCCAAGGCTCAGCACCTCCCTTTGCTGCTAGGCCTGTCACGTTTCCTTCTAGTGGGTGTTAGAACCCCTTTGGAGGCAATGGGTCTCAACCCACCACTCCACTGAGTCAGATTCCAAGACAAGGAACCATTGTGATCTACTCTGATGATCTGTAGATGACAAGCCCAAAAATTTCCCCCAATTCCTGCTGCATCTCTTTTTTCAGACCAAGATCCAATATCTTTTAGAAGTTGTCAGTGATTGAGAATACACCACAACCCTTGTTAAGTTGTTCAAGGGTTAGTTATGGTCACCATTAAAAGTGTACACCTTATTTCCTGTTTGAAGTTGTCTAGCTTCAGCTTTCAGCCAGTGCTGTGCCTTCTAGAGGTATTGTTCCAGCACCCACCCCTTCCTGCATTTGTCTTTTAGGGTAGGAGTAGAGCGGAGTAACAGCCACAGCTAGAAGCTGCTTCACTTTGCTGCAGGTGTCCAGTAGGTGAGGTGGTCCTACCCTAGAACACACCCTTTTAATGCATAGTTGAGCAGGGAACATAGGTTTCCACCAGCCTATCCTGGTCAGATAACTAGAGGATGTTGGAATGTTCCATCTAAAAATCAGAAGAGGGCATGTGTCCCTTCTTGGCATATAACTCGCTGTGCTATCCTAATCCAGCCCTGATACAGGGCCTCTCAAACACAGAGCGACCTACTAAACTCTGGTTTTATATGGCAGACGCCAGCTAAAGTAAGTGCTACAAGAGTCTGCAAGGAATCTTGTCTTCCCTCCCTCATCCCCAGTTGACTTTGGGTATGTTTTTTCCTGACACTCCCTTTAAGAGATCATAAGGGACAAACCCTGTATGTTTAAGGCCTCGTGATTCCTGGAAGCAGTTGGATTAGTACTAGTTCTCCGGGGGGGGGGAAGGAAGAGAAAACTCTTCCCCTTCAGCACAGCTCTCCCAAATGAATGGGAGCTCAGATTACAAATGGCAACATAGTGTCCTACATCGGTTTGGTGAATTAAGTGCACTATTTCTCCATCCCATTTTCTGCTGCCACCACTATCCGTAGCCAGTCCCACTCTTGGCATTTACATTCCTATTGCTGGCTGATCCAATGAATACTATATTTGTAGGGATTCCTCCTGAACTGTGTACAAGGAGATCTGCTGAAAGGAGTTAGATTTTAGCCAGAATGTGTGTGTAGAGGAAGACTAGCATGAATAAACTCCTCATAGGGCCACATCTGTTGCTGTATAGAATGTTAGTTGAATTTCACTGTCCCTCATTATCCTCTTGACATTATGCCCTCCCATGCTTTGTTCCAATACAGTTTAGAGGCATCCTATATATTACACATATACACAAGTGAATGCCATGTTACAGCCAAAACAGCTTTCCATTCTTCTTTATTTTGAGCTCAGGTAAGACATTCCTTCTAAACACAAGAATCTGTACTGCATTCAGCTGCTCTCCCCCAGGGTGTGCTTGTCAAACAGGTACTCTCCCATGCCATTCTGGGGCACTCCCAGGCGCTTCAGGTTGGTGACATGGTCTCCCAGCTGCTTGATGGTCTTCACCTGCTCCTCAAGGTACTCAGACTCCAGGAAGTCATAGAGCTAGGGGGAAAGACAGAAATAAAGTGAAGGTGGATTGTTCCAATCCTATAAAAATGGAGAGAATATTGACTTGAGACAAATGTGCTGAGAGACTCCATGGTCCACTGGGGGCCTGGAAAGGAAGGCAGCATGGAGCCCCCATTGGTGACCTTGCTCAAAGCTGAAGTTGGCAAAGCATGGACAAAAGAAATCAGTTCCCACCACATTTCAGGGGGGAATGTAAAGTTGCTCACTCACCAGCACCTGATCTGCAATGGACAAGCACCAAAAATGAGGTACCCACACCAGAGTTTTAACAAGCTTCATTCTACCATCAGTTAGCATGGAGGAGTATTGTAAGCAAGACATGAGAAATAATTCTTCCATTCTACTCCGTGCTGATTAGGCCTCAACTGGAGTATTGTGTTCAGCTCTGGCTCCCACATTTCAGGAAAGATGTAGACAAATTGGAGAAAGTCCAGAGAAGAGCAACAAAAATGATTAAAGGTCTAGAAAACATGACCTTTTTCATTCTGGAGAGAAGACCGAGAGGGGACAATCATTTTCAAGTACATAAAAGGTTGTTACCAGAAGGGAGAAAAATTGTTCTTAACCTCTGAGGATAGGACAAGAAGCAATGGGCTCAAATTGCAGCAAGGGAGGTTTGGGTTGGACATTAGTCACCCTGACAGTTAAGTTTCTCCTAAGCACTGGAATAAGTTGCCCTAGGGAGGTTGTGGAATCTCCATTGTCCAACCTGCTCTTAAAAAATCCCTGAACACCGGTCAGGGATGGTCTAGAATGAGACTACTTAGTCCTGCCTTGAGTGCAGGGGACTGGACTAGATGACCTCAAGGTCCCTTCCAATTCTATGATCAGTAAAGGAATTCCCATCAGTACTGCAAGTCAGGAAGGCTACTGTGAAGTCACCTCATGCACATGGCATGAAACTGCACAAGCCTTTCCCACCTAAACAGGTAAGGTAAGAGGGCAAGAGAAGAGCCAGTGGTTCAAATCTCTCTCTTCTGATCCAAACACCTGCATTTCCTTGTGCTTTATTTCTATTGTGGCAACATCTAATGACAACCAGGGAGCAGGTACCCACTGTACAAAGAGCATGCACCCATGGTCTCAATTTAAGATTTAGCTAGTACTCACATGGGGGTCATTCTTCTCAGTAGCCAGCTTGTGCAGGTCCAGCAGGGCCTGGTTCAGAGTCTTCTCCAGCTGCAGGGCACATTGCAGGGCCTCCAGGCTGTTCCCCCACTCATCCTGTTCTGGTTTCTGTCAAGGCAGACCACCATTAAAAGAAAAAAAATTAAAAAACCACCACACACGACATCCCCACCTGTCTCATTTATGAACCACAGATAGCAGGCTCCTTTTACAATACACTGCACCATTTCTGAAGATGAAACAAGCTATTTATCCTTTTTAATTCTATGAGCTACTCCATTACTTAGTGTGTCATGGGGGGGTGGGGGGGAAGAGAAGGTAAGCTAAACTCAGGGCCAAGACTACTGTAGAATGCTCTACCAATGCTGCTTACTCCTGATTTACCACCTCCCCAACTGTACTACCAGTACTCTGACACTCCCTACCTCTGCCTTCATCACCATAGTTCGCAGTGCAAGAGGTTTTACTGCAGGGGATTGGGAGCCTCAACTCCCCTCAGATTTTTTTTTTTTTTCCCAAAAACAAAAAAACCACCATGGTTTCACAAATAAAGGTTAGCAGTCCTATAGCAGAGCAAATTGACTACAAACCCATTTACAACTAGTAACATGCAGAATAAAACTCTAGAGCCAGGGTCATTCCATCAGCTGCTCGCTGGGTACTCATTGAAATATTTATTCACCTGGATATCCTGCAAGATAACTTGTCCCCCTCGCTTGTTCTGGTAGGTCAGGAACCTCTCTGCATGCTCCCTCTCCTCATGGGACTGCTCCTTGAGGAACTTTGCTACATGTCTGAGGGCTACATCATCACGATCAAAGTAGTAGGACTAGAGAGAAAGTAATGCAGAGGATTTTCCTTCCAGTGTCTCAACTCTTTGTGAGTAGTTATAGGGATTCAGACAAGATTCCTCCCCCTATATCACCACCCACTGCCCCAGAAACAGTTACAAGATTCCAAATCAGTCTGTAATAGTAATTAGCCTCCCTCACAACTCCTACAACCTATAGAAAGAGGTTAGGCCTTTAAATCTTAACAGTTACTCTACATAAAAGATAGGTGCAACAGCTGCACATGACACACTGTTGTGATACAGCACTTTGCCCTATGAGCTAAACATTGTGCTACATGTTCTGCTGACATCAAAAACTTATGTTCATTATAAAGGTGGTTTACAGCATCAATGGAGTTGTCCCATTTCCTCATCCTCTTTCATTTATCCACTACTTGCACCAAGGTTTCTTTACTGTTGATTTCAGCATTCTGGAGTTATCCAAGAATTAATAGAAGAGAAAATAGCTGCCTAGAATTCTAGAAGAGGGACAATAATAGTCCTCACCACTCATGAGTGAGGAAGGTTGCTCACAATAAGATAAACACCTTGATATGTTTTGCTGCTAAGGCAATCAGAGGTTAGTAACCTTGACATTCCAGTTGCCATTAGGTTTGAGGGAATCACATTGAGAAATATACCCTCATTTCAAAACTACCAGTACATAAGAAAACATGCTTCTCCAATAAATTATGGCTACAAGATTAGCCCTGTTTAAGGCAAAATTTTATATGATTTTAAGACAAAGCTACTCACCATAGACAGGTAGACATAGCTGGCATACAGCTTCATATTCACCATGCGGTTCACAGCAGCCTCACAGTCAGCATGGAAGTTCTGGCGCACCTGGGACTCCATTGCCTTACCTATAAGGTTTAGGTGTAAAACACCCACAAACACTTACAACTGAAAGAGACTCTCCACAACCACTATTGAAGCAAGAACTCACCCACACAAGGGTATAAAAGCCTGTCTTAGAGCACTTGGTATTAATACAGTTCTGAGAAGGACAAAAGTATGACTGACAAGCTGCTGCCATCCAATGGGAATTTCCTTTCTCACCAAGAAAACCAATCAGCACTGTGGGTGGAGCTATTACTGAATTTCTACAGGTGAAAGAGGTTATTAGCCATAAGACACACCTCAACAGTTGTTTGGAAACCCTTGGAAAGCAGGGAGCAATGGACACTCCTAGAACAGCCCAATCGGCCTGTTTCTTTATTGAGAAAAGTGTGGCTCATTAAGCATCACTTTTATAGGACTCAGCAATACCAATTTCCCATTTTGCCCTAAATGGGAAGACGGTTACAGAATGGAGAATTTGAGAGACTATTACCTGAGATCCACCCATCTTAACATTGTGTGCAATATTTTCTTAGGTCTATCAGGACCTATATATAAGTTCTTTGAGCTCAGGAAATACGGGTTGCTATTGCTTTTTATATCAAGAGCTCTGGAGTTCCCACGGTGGCATCATGATCTGTCCAAATAGCCCAAAGTCGTGTCATAGTAAATACTGCTGTAAGGACAGAAAGGGGGCATCTGAGCGAAAGGAAAAAAGATTTTCAGGGACCAGGGGAATACAAGAGGGAATCAAGGATACAGACACAAAAAGCATCTCTGGGAAAATGATAACATCATGAAGACAGGATGGGACCAATATGTAGAAAGGGGTGTGGTTTGAGGCATTTGGCTCAAGTAAGCCCAGCCTGTAGGGTTTCTTACAGGTCCATGTTGGCACTAACAGTCCAGTAGCAGAACCTACTGCCCAGATATACATCTTGAGGTAGGACTGACCTAGCTCCAAGCAACCTCATCTCCTTTTTGACTGCTGTAATGGTAGGATCGTTATTAAAAACACACTATAGTAATAATCCAATATGCAGTAGCTTACACTACTGTTAGCACAGTATTTTGGATCCTTACTCTGGAGTGCAGGGATATCTTTTTGGAAGCGGATTGCTATACCCTCCCCTAGCTAGTTATTCATGATGCTTCCTTTCCTGAAATCTTCACCTGCAGAATTCCTCATTCATCCCCAGTTACTTGCTCTTGTATGTAACGTTTGGCATTTTGAGCCGTATTCCAAGCTCAGCTACACCATTTATTTGATTTAAGTTACACTACAGATACAGTAACTGAGCTCAGATTTTTGAGCTACTGTCTGAATCCCCCAGCATCTTTTTAAAGAAACTTCACCTCAAACAGACATTTGCCTGCTGGATATTAAACAAAAAGCCAGCGATACCTTTTTGGAACTCAGAGTTGCCCCAGTGCTACCTAAGTAGCCAAAATGTGTCCTGCCTTCCATTAATTCTGGTGCCAAAAGTGGTTGCATCCAACAAGCGATGTATGCATGTACATTTTGGAAACACTTGAATGGCATAACAGAACTGGCCCTCTATTTGCTTAACTATCCAGAGTTTCACATTTCTTTACCATAACTACAGTAAAGTAATATTATAGTTAACATCCTACAGTCCACAGTCAGCATAATCGTGTGTTTTTCTGCATAGCAACAAGGCAACTTTTTGTCTATTTATCACAAAGGCAGCATTAGGATGGCTTTACATCCTACTGCATTTGGCCTTCACGTGAAAGGCGACACACACCTACTTGCTTGGCGAAAATAAGTTTATATTGTGACAAGCAGATTTGAATCTTTACCATTGTTTGGTTTGGGTTTTTTTATATCTATATATACACAAAAATACATGTGTCAGTTAAGAGAACAGAAAACAAACACTTTGCATTAACTACTTGGGTTGAGTTTTTCAGTGCATTACTGCTGACAGGGCAGCAGTCTGCATGCATATCACTATGTCCTGTTTCACCAGGAGGTGCTTGGCTGGAAAGCAGTTTGCCCAGGCTGTACAGTATTGTTAGCATCAATGTATTGGTAATAAAGAAGTCCCCTTTCCCTGAGGGTAGATTAAACCCTCCCAGAAGCGGAAAGCTAGAAGATGTGTCCTGTCTTTAATTTGGCTTGAGAAGATGTCTTGAGCACAAGGATGGGTCCCTTGTCAGATTTGGGCAAGTGGAACCTAGCATGGAAGCTAAGCAGAGTGCTGTTGTCTAGCAAGCCAAGAAACAATGGGAGAAGCCGGTGTACTGCAGAGCCTGTTCACATAATAGAATCATAGAATATCAGGGTTGGAAGGGACCTCAGGAGGTCATCTAGTCCAGGATTGTTTGGGGCGGAGGGGCGGCTTTTTACTGCCCTCGACAGAAATTCGGTGGGGGGAGGGTGGGGGGTTCCTTCCGCTCCGGGTCCTTCACTTGCTTCAAAAGGACCCCCACCACTGAATCTTCAGAAGAGGGTTTTTGCCGCCCTAGATGGCAGTGCTCCTGGCTGCAGGCAGCACCTCTGTTTAGGACATACGGATAATCTCTAAAACCAGACTAAGGAGTACAAAGCTGCTTTGAATTATTCCCCTCACCTACCAGTCTTCCCCCATTACACTCACAGCTGATTTTTTGAACTTATTTTTTTATTGCCAGTTCAGGACCTTTCTTCCCATCAGCTACTCAGGTGGTTCCCCACAGCATCAAATAGATAACAGCCTAGCTACAGTAGAACACACACACACAAAAAAACCCACACACAAGTTTTATTCTCAGACAATAAAAGTCAGCCATTTCAGCTCTGCTATGGGTGCCAGTCTTCAGGCCCAGCATTCATCTGCTCCCCTCCAGGGTGTGCTTGTCAAACAAGGATTCTCCCATACCATTCTGAGGCACTCCCAGGTTGGGGAGGTGGTTTCCCAGCTGCTTGGTAGCCTTCACTTGCTCCATTAGTGGGACTCCAGGAGTCAGAGCTGCAGTAAAAGGGAAGAGGAGAAAGCCCATCCAGCCCTTTTGCGCTTCACTGTCATGATTAGATACAGTCAATATTTTGCCACCTCATTACTACAGGAGAGAAAATGCAGAGGTTGGTCCTGTCCTCAAGCTCTGGCTAAAATAGCCAGTTTGAGGACTAATGAAGAAACACTGAAAGTGGAGAACAGCTGATGGGTCAAGGGTGCCTCAGCAGTAGACTAAGTCCCTGCAATGCAAACAACTGGTACAGCAGTTGCTTTGCAAGTAGGTTGCCACATCTTGTAGGGAACTGGGGGAAACTACACACCCAACCACATACAGACGAGGAGAAAAACTACAACCCATGTATGACTGGGGCCAGAAAAAACCCACTACACACCACCCCACACTGGAACCTCAGCTCTAGAAATAGGACCAGCAGGGGGGACAGCATGTCAGATCCACCACACTGCAAACCTCTATGTTAGTAGCAAATTGAGAATGGACCCTGTCACCCCAGAAAGCAACATGTTTATACACACACCCCCACACCCCTAGGGGCTCACAAGAATCATCTCCACTGGGATGGATTAAAGACTAGGAGTTCCTTACACAGCACAGCTAGCAGTAGAGAACTTTAACTGCAGAACCTTGCTTCTAGCCGCAAGCACAGCCAAGGCAGTGGTTCTCAAACTTTATCACTCCCCTTCCCCAGGGCATTACTGCCACCCAGCTCTGAAGGCAGTGCTGCACCAGTAGAGAGGTAAGTGATTAATTTCACATGGCCTCCCTCTCACTTGTCACAGCAGGCTTAGCACCCTATTGCCACCTTTACTTCTGCACTGGTGCTGCCACCCCAGGGTGGACAGCCAGAGCCTTGCCACCTCCTGGTGTGGGATTGGGGCAGAGTGGGTGAGCCCTAGCCCAGGTGGCAGCATTCTGGCTGTCCCCTTCATCCCCCCCCTCCCAGGTGTGGACAGCCCTTCGGCATGAGCCCCAGCCATCCAAGGTGGACAGCCAGAGATCTTACCACACATCTTGCATCCCCCCTTGGGAAGCCCACCCCATAGCTTGAGAACCATGGATCTAAGGGGAACTCGTTGTGCTGTGATTTCACACCACCACCACCCACGCCAAAGTCACTTCATGGCACAGACAGTTCCCTGCACCATTGTCCCATGCAGACCCTGTCCCATCACAGCCCTCAACCACATGTTCTTTAGTCTCAAACACAACACTATTGAGGACCATGCTCCAGTCATTTCCCCACTCCACCTCACAAGATACCTGCTCTTCTTAGTGACTCACTACACATTAGTATTCATCCACTACAGCATCTGTGGGGAAACAAGCCTGCATCCCCAGGTGAAGTAATATCACATGAGCCAGGTTACACCAGAAAGCAGAGATTTTATTCTCAGTATTTAGGTGAGACAAGGCATCTATTTTCTCATCTATATCCAGAGTAATGCAGCTATGACATCATGATCTACACTACTGTTCAGGTCCCTAGTGTGGAGTTCAGCTGCTCTCCCCCAGGGTGAGCTTGTCAAACAGGTACTCTCCCATGCCGTTCTGGGGCACCCCCAGGCGCTTCAGGTTGGTGAGGTGGTCTCCCAGCTGCTTGATGGCCTTCACCTGCTCCTCCAGATACTCAGACTCTAGGAAGTCACATAACTGCAAAAGAAAGAGGGACTCACTCCTGCACCGATAGGCACTGCTGCCAAACTTAGTAGCTACAACAGTCTTTTAGTGACCAACACAGGCAGGCCTGAGAACCATGTGTTTAACTCAAGACTTCACCCATTTGTTAACTGGCCCTCGTTTCATAAGTGCCTCAAGTTTCTAGGTCACCCATTTGGCCTTTGAGGACACTCAGTAGCTCAGTTACTATCCAAGCAGACAGCAGAAGACTGCATTAGGGCCAGCTCTCAACTCTATACGACTCAAAAGGTGCACACCCTGAGTCCAGCATAAGGGTAAAAATATCCCACAGGTCAGGGATGTGTACCTGAAGGGTCAGAATGAGCATTTGTGCAAGTGAGAAATTCCTTCTTGCCCACCCCTGCACACTCTTCCCTGGCCAGGCCTGAAACTACAATGTAAGTCTTCCTCCCCCACCCCCAGCAATCTAAATAAAAGCAAAGCTTTTGCAGGGACAGCTTTGTCTACTGATACACCACATAGTGCCCATGTGGAAGCAGCCTGTTCTGGTGCCAACACAGCAAGCAACATAGGGATTGCTCCCAGGGAAGGTGAGGCTATCCAGAAGATTACTCACCTGGTACACACCACAGACAGCAGTAGAAAAGTTAGCTGCAAAATAATCACTTGCATTTCCCTTCCCATCCTTACCCTCTCCTGCCCTCCCACTCCATTCTCTGCATTGAGATAGACTGAAGAACCCATCTTCTAAAATGCTGGTCCAGACAGACCTTTTCTTCTGACACCATCAACGCACATAAGACAATTAACTCACATGGGGATCATTCTTCTCCATAGCCAGCTTGTGCAGGTCCAGCAGTGCCTGGTTCAGAGTCTTCTCCAGCTCCAGGGCACATTGCAGGGCCTCCAGGCTGTTCCCCCACTCATCCCGCTCTGGCTTCTGTAGAGGAGGTGAGCCATGGAAGAGAACCAGACATCACTCTCCTTGTTACCAAATTGTAATTTTTCATCCAAAGCAGGTTTCCACCCCCACCGATAACAGTACTAGTCATCCCTTTTAGGGTTCTATAATTATGAACTAAAGTCATTTCTTGTGAAGTGATGGAGCAGATGGCCTGGTCTCAGCTAAGCAAACCTAGCCTGTGCTTTTAGCACAATCAGAGGCCCACCCATACCTTCGCATACCCTTTACTAGAGGGCCAAAGGCGGATGCTTTTGAAACATACAGCTCTAGTTTACCACAGGAATAATCAGATCTCCCAGGAAGCCTCATCTCTTTCCTTTAGAGAAGAGAGTTCTAGCTCCAACCCCACACATGGTGATTAACCTCAGTCTAGAGTCCACTCCCCCCTCCCAGGGACACATGTTGATTTGTTGCATACCTTGATGTCCTGCAGGACAATGCGTCCCCCTCGCTTGTTCTGGTATTTCAGGAACTTTGCTGCATGCTCCCTCTCCTCATGGGATTGCTCCTTCAGAAACTGGGCCACGTGCCTCAGGGCCACGTCATCACGGTCAAAGTAGTAGGACTGGAGAAGAGTAGAGGAGATTGGTGACAGTAATAAAGCCTCAAGCTAACAGCACCCTATGATCAATTCTCTCACTTGACAGAGAACATGTCTGCTCGTATTAAGTTTTCCCACTCTCCCACAAAGAAGCCTCAGAAATGGCTGTTAAGATTCAGACTCAGAAGCTTCTCCACTAACATGCCACAAAACCACAAGGGTCAGAAGTAGTTTTATGCCCTCACTGCTCTCCTGTATTGTCCACTGGTACAGCATACAGCTAGAGTTTTTTTTTTTTTTTTTAAACCATACAGTAGCAGACAAGCTAGCTCTCATGGGAGCTACAACAAAGTGATTTGAAAAAGCTTAACAGCACAGCTTTTGAACTACACTCACCATGGACAAGTAGACATAGCTAGCATACAGCTCCAGGTTTACCATGCGGTTCACAGCAGCATCACATTCAGCATGGAAGTTCTGGCGCACCTGGGACTCCATTTGTCTATCTGGAAGATTTAGCTGGAAAGGATCTCAAGAAATTTCTAGGGATACCAAACACTTCTAACCAAGACAGAGCCCAGAAAAATACCAGAAACTTTCTTCTTCACAGATGGTATTAATGCTGTCCAGAGCAGGGAGTGGGTGTGATTGACAGCTGCTGCCATCCAATAGAAATGTCCTTCTTCCCTACAGCACCAGTCACCTTTGAGGGCTGGATCCTAACACAGTATCCACAGGTGAGGGCATGACTCAGCAATAGGACAACACTTGTTGCCACATTACCCCTTGAGCAATGGGAGAGATTGACAGTTTGTTATTGGATGAAAATTAGGAGTATTCACCAAATTAATCCAGTTTCCCACGAACCCTTTGGATACAGAGAAGGTGGCAAATGGAAGGCTTTATTGCATACCCCTTCCCAAGGTGTCCCTAGGTCAGTGTTTCTCTAACATATTATACCTGGGGAACCCTGGTCATTTTCTTCCAGTATTCAGAAGGCTCTGAGACAACTGGTGAAAATGTTATTAAAGACATGGAGGCCCTGTCATCTGAAGACATATTGGAACTATTCAGTCTGGAGAAGAGATGGAAAAAAGAGGGGATATGAGTGAGAAACAAAATAAAGAAGGTATGGAGACTTTAAATTTGCTGCTCTTTCATCATTAGAAGAGAACAATGGGATAGCCAATAAAATGAAAGATATTTAGAATGGATAAAAGGACATGCTTCTAGGCACAGTACATATATAACCTGTGGCTCTCATTACCAAGGGGTGGAGGGATAGCTCAGTGGTTTGATCATTGGCCTGCTAAACACAGGGTTGTGGGTTCAAGCCTTATGGGGGCTATTTAGGGATCCAGAGTAAAAAAATCTGTCTGGGGATTGGTCCTGCTTTAAGCAGGGGGTTGGACTTGAGGTCCCTTCCAACCTAGATATTCTATAATGAAAAAAAAATACAGGATTGAGGGCAAAAGCTTAAAAGGATTTTTTATAAGATATTAAACATGTATATGACTGAGAATGTACTGTTTCATTAGATCAAACAAAACATGGTTAAACAGGGTAGATGGCCCCTCATGCTTTAGTGCATGTACCAGCTGCCAAGGTCAAAAGTTATGGAGTTCATTGGCTCATGCCTTTTTCTTTAAAGAAACAGAAAACTGCAGAGTTAACCCCCATGTTCCACCCAAAACTCTGAGTAGAACATATTTTTAGTCCAATAAAAGGCAGCAGCTTATTTCCCCTGTTAAGTGTAATCTAAGCATTTTGTATTGCTTTACAGGCACCTATGCAACCTAATGCAGAACAGTTTTTAATTCCTGTTAGCTATGCAATAGACCTTGGCCCTGTCTGAAGCTGTTTAGCAAACAAGGACAAATAACCCCTGGGTAGGGTATTAACTTAAGACCTCAATTTCCTGCTCTACTACAGGCTTCTAGGGGTAAGTCACTTAGTCTTCCTGTGCTTTCTGTAAAATGGGGATAATGTACTTCCTTGCCTGGGTGAATGGGGGTGTTATGAGGATTAAAACATTGTGAATATGCTCAGATACTACAGTAATAGGAGCCAGATACGTATCTTAGATAGGAAGGCTGGATTATATGACTTTGGTTATGTTCAGCAGTGTTCTATGACTTCCTTCCTGTTTTCCTCACCTTGGTAACCTTGAAATATTGCAAGAATTGGGGCAGAATGTAGAGTCCATGGGGGGAGTTGAAGGCAAGTCTGCCCTAGCTCACTTTATTTGACCGACTGGTTACAAATATATAATCTCAACTCTATGGTGTCCATCATTGCATGTTTGAAAAATCTAATGCTGCGGTTTCAGTGTAGATTTTTTGAGCAAATGCATTAACGTTCTTTCTCCTACTCATTGGACACATCACTTAATCTCGCTCTGCCTTATCTAACTCAGTACAATTTCTATATTATCTCCCGGAGAGTGGAGGTTAGAGAAATAACTGTTGTTTGTACAGCATTTGGGGAGCTATTCAGAATAGATGCTAGAGAAGAGCAAAGCAATAGCTATTAATTTGAGATTAGGTTTACACAGTAGTACTCAGCTTTTCTATATTCTGCTTGTGACTGAGATGTCTCAGCCATTTTCTTTCTGGATTTTTTTATCTCAGCTCCATTGTCTAGAACAGGGGTCGGCAACCTTTCAGAAGTGGTGTGCCGAGTCTTCGTTTATTCACTCTAATTTAAGTTTTCAGTGCCAGTAATACATTTTAATGTTTTTAGGTCTCTTTCTATACGTCTATAATATATAACTAAACTATTGTTGTATGTAAAGTAAATAAGGTTTTTAAAATGTTTAAGAAGCTTCATTTAAAATTAAATTAAAATGCAGAGTCCCCGGACCGGTAGCCAGGACCCGGGCAGTGTGAGTGCCACTCAGTGATGGATTAATGATTTTGCCGCCCCCAGCCCCATATGAACTTGTTTTAGTTTTTTTACAAATTCGTTTGAACTAAAATGAATCTAAATATCATTAAAATAATTGAACATTTACAAGTTTTATTACAAATAAAATTACAAGTACAGCAGACCCTCGCTTGAATGCACGTCTGTATAGCGCGATTTCGCTTATAGCATGGATCCAAAACCCCGCGTTCAAACGGGGGTCCGGTGCAGTTTAGGATTCTCATGAGTATGTTTACTAAATGGTGTCACGCTGTCATTGGTGGTTTCAATATGCGCTATGATTGGTAGAATCGCGGCGTCACTGAATGCACAAAAATGCTGCTATTATAAATTTGCCGCCCCTGCAAATTTGCCACCCTAGGCCTAGGCCTTGTTGGCCTAGGCGATAATACGCCACTGGTGCCACTGAAAATCGGCACGCGTGCCATAGGTTGCCTACTGCTGGTCTAGAATATAATCAATGAACACAAAGATTAGTCAACTATTAGCTGCTGCATCACCTAAAATACTTGCTGCAAGATCCTTTGGTCCTTTTATTGCCAAAGCCGTTCTTTCCATAGACAAGAAGTAAGGGAGAGCACCTCAGATGGTGCTCAAATGGATATCACTGGCTCTAGTCTAAGTTCTCTCACATGGACACATCCACTCACTGCAGAGCTGCTCCTTGTGCGACAGCTTGAAGACCCTTTTTTCAGAACCCTTTACTATGCTGCTTTCAAATGTAGTCATTTTGGGACCTATCCTTACTCACGTAACACTTCCATTGAAGGCTAGAGAGGCGAAATGCAGCACTAGTCTGGCCTACAAGCAGGCACAATTCCCACTGCCATTAATGGACGGTGTGCCCATTCCTACCCCTGTTGAATTTGGTCCTGCAAAGTGTATCTTTATAGAGTGCTGGATAAGGCTCTTGTCTGGTTCTCCTCATTGCTGAACTCTGCCATAGAAAAGGGTTTTCTCCTTTTATTAGTATGTGGTTTTGCTTTCCCCCCACCCTTTTATTCATGTACTGGAGGTGACAATTGCAGCATTTATTCTGGGTTGTAAGAGAGTTACCTTTTTTCTTAAGTGCCACTGTTAGGAATACCAGCTTTTTACTACGGGTAGACCATGTCTATGGGGCAGAACTGAAGATATTTTCTATCCCATGGCTCTGCTAAAGCAGCAATGACTCAATTAAACCTGGCAGGGTCCCTCTGTCCTTTGGAACGTAATGACTATTGGAACATTAGCACAACCAGGTCTGACACATTGCTACTAACTGAAACAGGAGCTGGACTTTTTTGTCATCATTTGTTTGCTACTCCGTAGGAAACCAGGAAACATGAAGAACCAGGAATTTGTACCACTGCACTGAGGTTTCAAATATCCAAATATAATTCTGGGAGAGAGGTTTGGATACAGCAGCTTCTTGAGCAGTAATGATGCAGGAAAGCTGGTCAAATGGATTTGTACACCCCTTTTTTCTGGTTTCATGTCTCTATTTGTACTCACTGAGTTACGTATAGAGATGGTCTTACACACTACAACGTGCACCCAGGTCCACATTTCAGCCATTAGACCCCCATTTGCTTGACACACAGCTCAGGTTTGCTGAAAGCTCCACCAGTCTGCAGCCTCCTCCCTAAATCTCAGGGCTGCAAAGAAAACTGAAGCCACATGCACGGCTTTAGCTGGTTTGGAATCTTATTAACACTATTTTATTCAGTTCTCTTTGGCGGTGCCAATAAATCAGACAACTGAATAGGCTTGTACCAGGGACTAAAGAAAGCCCAAAGGATCAGCTACAAAGTTCAAAAAACACATTTCCTTTGCCAGTTTCATCACTCTGATTCTGCGACAATCTCTTTTTCTTAACACATAAGAGGATTTCAAACTTATAAAAGAGTATTTTAGAGGCTTCAATCTGTCAAGTGTGCAAATTTCGTTTTTCCTTTCCCCTCCATCTATCCATTATGGTGGCAGAACTGTCATCTCCAAGTTTTTTTGTTTTGTTTTAGAAAACTTCCACAGTTCCCCCAGTTTGGAGACACTATTGAATTTCCCTCAAATACTAGGTCAAGCAAGATGTATTAGGCAGGATTCCATTGTGGAAACATGGTTAGTAATGAGACTAATTAGATTTTGATACTTCAGACTGGTATGGGCAGGGTCAGTCCTTTGATCTTGTTAGGTTTTAAAGAGATTATGGGAATGACACTTCTCCACTGCCCCTGCAGTATTTTGCAGCCATGCACTAGAAGCCCCTCTAGCTCCTCTTTAAATATAATGTAACGATAAATGTATGTAGCTAAAGTTTGGGTACATTATGCTGTTTTCTAAAGTACAGAATCACCAATCATTTTTAATTTTAGGGAAGTAACTGTACTGACTTGCAATATCAAAAGAGCAGCTGAGGTTGCTGGATTGTGTCCCTTCCTCCCAATACACTTGGAATAAACTCATAATTGCCCAATTCTTGGTGTTCTCAGAATTGTCCAATTAAACAAGCACTCTCAATTCTAACTGGATTGTGTTCTCTGGCTTTAGACCTCAGCTGTAGCGGTGAGTGGGTAAAGAAATGAGTATTTTCAACATAAGCTTATGTCTGAGATTTCCATGACTTTCTGCTCTTGTTTAGCCCAGAGGTAACAGGTAAAAAGCCTCTCTCTCACTATGGCAGCATTTTTGCTTCCAGCCCCATGCAAAAGCAGAGTGGTAGGGAAACAAACAATAATGGTGCTCTGGACGTGTCATGTCATGGCTCTGAGGACATGTGGTCAGAAAAGATGACATGGCACTGCCCTCCAGCCCCTCCCCAGAGCAGAGGCACTAACTCTGACTGTCCTGGCCAGATTTTTGGTAGTAACATTGTCTGTCCTCTGCAGTTTGAGCAGCATAAATTGTTATGACAGCTCCTAACTCTTAAACAATTGTCCTGTGTCACCCGAGCAGACGCAGATGGATGAAGTATTCTGCATCTATAGTTGACATATAGGTTTGAATCTCTGTAGTGTCACTGTTAGGGACCCTTGCAGGTGAAAAATACTATGTAGAACTAAGCTATTAGAAAGAGGATAACCCACTGCTCCACAATAAACTCCCTCCAAGGCCTTCATTCCATACAATCATTGTGCCAAGCCTTAAATTCTTTCGGTGATGACCCAACGACTGATGTGTATTAAATAGCAGAAGATCCAGACACTGTAAATGGAGGCAGTGGTATTAGACAGCAGTGGTATTCATACAACCCCAAGGCAGTTTTCACATTTCTATTATGCCTCCTAAAGATCTATGGCCTGAGTTTCAGAGATGCTGAGCAAGTGTAGCTCCTATTGCCTGCAAAGGCAGCTGGAGTTGCTCAGCGCTTCTGAAAGTAAGACTTATGGTTTTACCCAGTTATGGCTGTTTTAGACCTACTTCCTTCCATGCAAATACTGACTCTAGGCCTGCAGGAAGAAAACCTAGGTAAAGGGAATACTAGGCACAAGGAGAAACACCCAGGCTTTAAAATCTAATATTGTATTTTAGATGGACAAAACCAGAATGGAGAAGTGGCCATGAGCAACTGAGAACTCTTAAGCTGTAGCCACAGCAGTGTCCTTACAGATTTAAAGACCCAGGCCCCGGGGGAATTTAGGTTCCTGACTTCAATTAAAATCCTGTATTAATGGAAATTAGGAGCCTGAATACCTTTGAGGATCTGACCCTCAGCAGAGAGAACAAAGGCATAGGAGTTACACAGCTAAATCTGCCTATTGTATTAATTTAGCTGGAATATGTGGGCTCAGACAGTCAAAGGTGTTAACATAACTCAGTCACTGTCCAGCATTAAATAGTTTTCAACCAGGTTTGGGTTTGGTATACGGAGACTTCAGCCTGCTTAGTACCAATGCAAACAGCTGCTTAACCTTTTACTAAAGATGCAGAAAAGAAGGGGAAATGGTTCAAGCATTTGAAATGAAAACTATTAAGTAGGGCTTTTATTTTATCAACACCCTTTATTCCCTTTCTCTCCAGCTAGAGGGCGAGGGAGTTTTTATAAGGCAAAATCCCTTGTTTGACAGCCTTTTAGATGGTATTTTACAACGGTCTTACAGCAATGTTGTAAAAATATACAGTTTTGGTCAGCTAAGCCAGACACAGAAGGAAAAATGGAGAGAGATAGGGAAGAGGAGAAATAAGGGGGAGGAGGTCTCACATCCCAGGTGGTGTTTGGGTGTCAGCCAGAGCCAGTGGAGGTGGCAATATCATTTGGGTCCCTCTTTCTGGCCCGGCCAGATGACAAAGATCCAGCACTGTTCCAGTGGATCACTCAGTAATTGTTGCACTCATGCTTCTCCCCCTGATTTTCAAGTGTTTTAAGGACCCACAAAGGGAGAGATGGGCAGAACACTCCATCCTCTCATTATTTTGTTCACCAATTAAGCCTAATTTCTGATACATCGATTTTGATGCACTGATTTCCAGTCCCACACTACCTCTTGTTTATCAGGCATGACACATTCCTTGAATTAGATCAGTAGGCTTTTCTATTTAGACTAATTCAGTCTGTCTCCCCTTTGCGCCTTTTCCCGTCAACATTTATTGTTTATAGGTTATTGTGACACTTCATCAACTTTCTCAAAATTGAGCTAACAGTTAAGGTAAATATGAAGATCTAATTGCAACAACATACCCTAGGGACAGAGGAAGGGTAGAAGAAAGTGCTCATTGGATATGTATTTTAAATATTCATTTTGGTTTGCTAGCTCAGCTGTCCACTCCTTTACGTTGGGAAATGACCTTCATTAATGCAGACAAGTTGTTAAGGATGGTGCTGAATGGAACAGCGCCTAACATACCCCTTATGAAAGGCAGAGGTTAAGCCATTCTGGCAAGACAAGAGTTATGCTGGTTTAAAAAGTCTCCAGACAATAAACTGGGCTGTGCTTTACCCCTGGTACAGCTGGCCTCAGAGGAAGTGCCCTGTGCTTGTCCTTGAAAGAGAAAAACAGACTGGCCCACAAAGCATTTTATTATGGGAAATGCTTATGTGGATTCTCAGGTCAAAGCAGATGAAAGGGGCCCATGGAAAAATACATTCAACCTTGAATATTGCCAGCTTATTATGAAGCAGTGTATTTACATATTTCATTTAGCTCTTTAATGTTTCTCTGCCCTTCCCCTCCACCCCCCCCCCCCGACTTTTTTTTTGAGCTCTGGTAACTGCTGTTTTTTATCTAATGAGAATCAAATTAACTAAACTAGTAAAATATGAAACAAAGCGTGCATTTGTTATAAATTCAGAAAACTGTTTCAAATAAGGAGACATTTGATAGATACCCTGCATATTCAGTTACCTGAAGAGGGCTGTGTCATTTTTGCAAAGTGCTACATTTAAGTCACTTATGACTCTCATTAAGTCTTTAATTTAAAGTTTGTATAACTGTTTCCAGGACCAATAGTTCTTACGACCTAACAGTATATTACTATATTGTCTGTCAAACCTTCAGGAAAAAGTAGATCTGTACCCTGCCTTAAGGCAGTCATCCAATAGCATTTTGAAGTCCTGCCAGACTATGGCCAATTTCTGTTCTCAGTCATACAAAAATAACTTATAAGTAGGCAAACCAGCTGAGAGTGTACACATCAAGACATCCTCACACAAAGCTACTTTTGGGTGTTCAAAGCTTTATTTATTTAAAGTTTTTCATTTCCACACGCCTGGCTGCAGTTCCTGCTGGTGGCTGACACTGAAGAGAAATACCTAAATGTGGATACTGAGAAAGCCCATGTCATAACTATAAAGGGAAGGGTAACAGCTCTCCTGTGTACTGTACTATAAAATCCCTCCTGGCCAGAGACTCCAAACTCCTTTTACCTGTAAAGGGTTAAGAAGCTCAGGTAACCTGGCTGACACCTGACCCAAAGGACCAATAAGGGGACAAGATACTTTCAAATCTTGGTGGGGGGAAGGCTTTTGTTTGTGCTCTTTGTTTGGGAGGTTGTTGGCTCTTGGGACTGAGAGGGACCAGACATCAATCCAGGTTCTCCAAATCTTTCTGAACAAGTCTCTCATATTTCAAACTTGTAAGTAAACAGCCAGGCAAGGCGTGTTAGTTTATCTTTGTTTTCTCAACTTGTAAATGTACCTTTTGCTAGAACGTTTATCTCTGTTTGCTGTAACTTTGAATCTAAGGCTAGAGGGGGGTCCTCTGAGCTCTTTAAGTTTGATTACCCTGTAAAGTTATTTTCCATACTGATTTTACAGAGAGGATTTTTACCTTTTTCTTTCATTAAAAGCCTTCTTTTTAAGAACCGGATTGATTTTTCCTTGTCTTTAGATCCAAGGGGGTTGGATCTTGATCCACCAAGAGTTGGTGGGAGGAAGGAGGGGGATGGTTAATTTCTCCTTGTTTTAAGATCCAAGGGGTTTGGATCTGTATTCACCAGGGAATTGGTAGAGAGTCTCTCAAGGCTACCCAGGGAAGGGAATTAGTTTTGGGAGTGGTGGCAGCCGACCAGATCTAAGCTGGTAGTTAAGCTTAGAAGTTTTCATGCAGGCCCCCACATTTGTACCCTAAAGTTCAAAGTGGGGAAGCAGCCTTGACAGCCCATTCTTGAAGCCCAGCTGAAAAGCAAGAAATACCAGGTATTTTATGTGTGTGTGTGGTTTTGCGAGATTTGCTGCACAAAGTCTGGATTTTTATCTAAGCCTCTAGATTCTGCAACATGAAGGAATTTATCTAATCCAAGCTCCCAGGGCATCGATTTGCCCCATCCACTTCCAATTAATCAAATCACTACCATATAAAATGTCAGGGGCTCCATAGCATACTTGCTCAACATGCCCTCCTATATTTGAGCCACATACTTGACCAAGTCGATAACATGCCATCATGGATGGACAGCTTGCAGCATTAATACTACTACAATGCAATGCCATTTGTTGCAATACCGCCAGATTAATGATAACGGTGGGACCAACCCTTGGCTGCGGCCCTCAGACCCATTGCTTCCAGGGTGTGCCAGACTTTGACTGCCATGTGTCCTACAAAAAAAGGGAGGCATGAAATGGATGATGTCAGAGAACAGCCTAACCCCACAAGTAAATGGGCCAGCTCTCTTTGCACTTTGTGTTGAGCAAATGGAACACAGCACCCCAGTTGTTAGAGGCTGGAGACTGGGATGTGAGAGGCTATTGGGAGAGATTGTCTTCAGGCCTGTCACCTGCCATGTTGTGTTGTAACAACTGCTGCGGCCTGCCATGACTGAAACTCATGCAAGGGGGGGGCACCTGGTATTTGGAATAAAGCAGCAGGCATTGTTTCCTCTAAAATTACTGAGCTTTGAATGACATCTTCTTAGCTATTTCCTAGGCCTGCTGTAAGTTTGTGCCCAGTTCGTTGGAAGACTATTGTCTTGGAGATTGTTATGGCTTTAGCAAGTGCCATGCTTCTTGAATGCAGAAAACCAACCACTCCCCTGGTTTGAAAGTACAGCTCTGAATTTAACCAAGCATCTAGCCTTGGCAGGACCTTTATACAAACCGGGGCTAAATGATGAGTGTATAATTACTCCAGTATAATTTTAATCCGTCCACCTTCATAGCACACCACAATGCCCTGTTAAACGAATAGTGTTAGGATGATGCAAAGGGGAAATGGGGTCCTGCTAGTGAAGGCAGGGGGCTGGACTCGATGACCTTCAAGGTCCCTTCCAGTTCTAGGAGATAGGATAGGATATTAACTTGATTTATTTTTGTCTGAATGAGTGGGAGTTTTGTTTCTTTATCTGATTACATGCCAGGTATCTACAGTACTCACAGACACCTTTGCAAATAAATAACATGAAAAATTCAATAAGAATTGAGCCTCAGCAGTGGGTTATAAATAATCTGAAAAACTGCCTGTTTCTTCAAGTCAACAAAACTCCCAAATGACTGGCACTCTAGCTCCCTCTTGTGGATTTGAGTGTCAAACTTCAACATGTTTTGCAGCATCTCTTCCGCTATAAAAGCTAAGCTTCAATAGCAGAATACCACAGTGGTCTTCACGGAAAATACTGCTCCATTGTGAGTTTTGTAAAAAATGGTGTCTACGAGAGACAGCACAGATTCTGATGCTTGTACTTCATTAACATCTCTGCTGTCCCAGGAAGGGGGAGGACGTGCAAATATTGGTATCTTTTCTTTCAAGTGACAGCAAAGATTGCCATTTGCAATTTAAAATGCCATCTCGGCCTATATTTACATTTTTGATAAACAATACAGTTTGCTCAAAGAAGAAATTTCGCCTGTGAGCTTATTCTTGGCCCCAGACTTATGCTAAATATTTGTCAGCTTGTTATAAACTGGGTCATTGCCAGCGTGAACAAGTTGTGTGAATCTCCCCCCATACTGATGGATTTGTAAACATGAACTGATGTGAACCCAGTAGATGAAAATTAAAATGCAGCACACGGGGGAAACAGGAATAAGTGCAGGCTCGCGTCTTGGAAGAGAAATCTGGGTAGTTTAGCAGAGAAAGGAAATACCCCCTCAGTTCCCCAGCAAGCAACAGCCAAGATGATGCAACTAGATTCTACCCTTTTTGCTTTGAATGTTTTCCTATTCTGCCTGCTCCACTCCCTCTCTCCCACGAGTTTGCGCTGAACTTCTGCCCCCTCCTACCCCCCATATTACATCCAATAGGAGAGGCTGAGAGATTCGGGGAGGTGGGATTAAAAAAAGTTTAGAGTAAACACTTTCGAACCCACTATATTAAAGGTTCTCAATTATCCATAACATTTACTAAATACTAATGACCAGACCCAAGTTTGTGTTTGCTGTCTGTATATTCCTTTGACTTTTTTTTTTTTTGGGGGGGGGGGGGGGGGGAAGGGGATAACCTGCATTGCATGCTTCCTGCATACATTCTAACACAGCTAACACGGGTTCACAAGCAACAGACTTTAGAAGTTAAGGATGAAGTCCCAGTTTACTTGAACGTGCAGTAGATGGCACTAAAACCCTTTAATAAAATGGAGCTGCATGACGCCAAATGCCACAGGAACGTGATTTTCCATGATGAACCAATATGGCTAGCTGATTCTTCAGTGTGGTGTGGCTCGGAAAAGTTTAAATATGGTGCGCTGAGGTGGGGACAAAAAAAGGTAATTCCTCAGAGCTGTTCTAATAAATTCTAAGCAATAAACCAGCAAGAATAATACTCCTCTATTACAGTGCATGCAAATGAGTGATTGTGATCAGCTTAAATTTATACAATACTTTGCTCTTTCACAACATCATTCATTGGAGGATTTCTTTACAAATGTTATTGTAGACTTCACACGCTTGACCTTTTCAACTTGTTCTAAAGCAAAGAGTAAAAATGATTCATGCTGCCAGAGCCTGGGCTCCAGTACAGTTAGTTTTTAAGCAAAAAATTAGTTCTCCACTACAGAGCAAGCCCCAGGGTCCTTAATTGTGCCAGTGCTCTTCAAAACTCCATCCCATATTTTAGACACATTTCACTGGGAGCAGGGCCGGCTGCAGGGTTTTGGCCTCCCCAAGCAGCCAAAAAAAAAAAAAAAGCTGTGATCACAATCTGCGGCGGCAATTCGGCGGGAGGTCCTTCGCTCCGAGCAGGAGTGAGGGACCGTCTACCGAATTGCCGACGAATAGCTGGACGTGCCTCCCCTCTCCGGAGCGGCCGCCCCAAGCACCTGCTTGCCAGGCTGGTGCCTGGAGCCGGCCCTGACTAGGAGGGACCCATGTCCTATTCCTGTAAGGGAGCAGTTTCCTAAACAAGGGTTTGAATTGTCTTAGTGGGATTGAGAAGGGGGAGAGAACAAGCATGGAAATGTGAAGAGCAGATCAATGTAGTACCCATCTGTCGGTGACTTGACATGCTGGATTGTTTTGCCAGAGTTCTGGCATACACACACCGATTATATTCGGGATTCACTGATAGCAGTGGAGAGAGCAGGAGTACTTGCAACAGGAAGAGGACGTCAGAAAACCAGAATATGTGATATAATTCCATAATGATACCTCTGTGCCCACACTGGGTAAGACATCGCTATCCACCCCAGGTTACACAAGTCTCACTGTGCTCCACACCATGGCAACCCCAATATACACAGGGACAGAGATCAGCATCTCCTAATTAAAAAAAAAACAAAAAAATCACAGCCCCTGCCATTTCACTAACAGATACTTTTGTACAGTATTAATTGTAACCATCCAGTAAAAACACCTCGGTGTCATTATGCAAAGGTTTCTTTGACTTGGTCATAATGTGAAGTGGCACGTTATCTTTTCTACAATAGAAGAAGAGGGGAAGGAAAGAAGTTAGAGGGTCACACATTTGGAAACTAGTAAGTTTTTAATACAATGTATCATCAGTCTGTGGAACTCACTGCTACTAGAAATCAAAACATTTATATGATTATATCAATTGCTATCCTAGACAGAATTAAAAAAATTATCAAGTGTATCAACCTTAATGCTTCAGTATATACCAACCACTAACAGTTAAGGTGAAGAGAAAAAAGAAGAACAGGAGTACTTGTGGCACCTTAGAGACTAACTAAGGTGCCACAAGTACTCCTGTTCTTCTTTTTGCGGATACAGACTAACACGGCTGCTACTCTGAAACCGGTGAAGAGAAAGTCCCTCCTGTTCCTCCCATAAATATGTTAGCGCACAGTTATCTATTATGGGGTATTATATACCAGATAATGTCAGACAAGACTTTGGCTGGGATGTCAATTCTTATGTTCCTTTAATAGTTAGCAGTCTATGCAGCTGTAGTTGAACAATTCCAATTCCATACAATAGAGAGAATGGTGTGTGCACACTAGCTATTGCATTACAGCATATAGAACTCCACATTGCTTAATAATTAAGTGTATGCAACATTTTATTGAAAAAATATGATCCTTCTGTACAGTAAGTATAATTTAATGGGCTTGGTAAAAGACAAGCCTACAAAAAAGCAGCTTCTGTACTTGTGCAAGTGCAACCCATCGCTGTGTGCAATGCAACACCTCTATTTCCATGTACTGGATTCTCAATATACTCAGAATCATACAATGATGGGCTGCAGGAATTTTAAATGGGGAAGAACTGCACTGGACTGATCTTCGATCCACTGACGGTTTGAAATTGATTTAAGCAACCTCTCTGTGAAACTCCTAGACTGTTTGCGTCTGTGTTTCCACTGTTTCTAACAAATAAATATAAAAATAAATAGGGACCTGCCTCCTCCACAAAACCATAAGTCTCAGAAGCTACACACTGTTTGTAGCAATCTACATACATAATCAACTATATCAACATAATTTATTTAAATCTATAAATGTATTAAAGTATAAATTCTTATCCAATACTTGAACTGTAGTTCTGGAAATGAACCCACAAAACTGTAGCTTTGTCAGACAGTTCTTTCAACTTAGTGTTTTGTTTAGAAAATGCATTATAGGTGAACTTCAGCAAAAACTAGCTATATAATGTAGTCCTATCCCCATAAACGAATATAAAAGCTTTTAAAATCTTGTTACAGTAACTGACTTTCGAGTCCTAACTTTATACAGTTTCTAAAAACACTGCACGTTAGCCCTGTTTTCTAAAAAGAGATTTAGTGTTAAAACTACATTCACAAATGCCAGAGCATCAAAGCAGAAGCCAAGTACAATTGTAGATTCATGATTCACTTGTGTTGCCAGTTGGATGGTGTACTACTGCAATACAAAAGATATGTATGTAGCAACTGGAGTGTCACTTGACAAAAAAACAATAGAACCAGTACTAAGATCTACGGTATACTGTAAAGGTTGGTGAGAAAAGTCTAGTAAGTCATTCAGGAGACTGGATGGATGATGGAAAGTCTGTGTTTGTTTGAAGGGAGGAGAGAGAGAAAGAGAGAGAACCTATTTTCTTCTCCATTTAAAACTGGAATGTCCTTTGTCATCAAGAAGGTAAATGTGCGATGGTGCAGAAAGCTGTATTAAATCAAGAGTAAATGGTGATGACTTCACGACCACCTCCTCTAACAAGTAATACTCTCTCCAAGCCCTCTGTCAAAACCTCCAGGAATTCCATATCTGTATCAGTAAAGTCAAGGACAAATGATATTTTATAACTTAAATGCAGACACTGAGTCACTGGCATCCTTTTTACTGAACAGTAATACAATAGCAATAAGTTTTCTAATATACTGAGTGTATCTAAAAATCTTGAGCGATTTCTTGAAACAATCCTCTTAGATTTCTTAAAAATGAATTTATTAGTAGGTCAATTGCAATTGGGAGATTGAATTCTTCTAAATAGTATGGGCAAACTCTTTAAAGAACTAGTGCAGTTAAACTTTTGAAGAACTGGTAGATTTAAAGTTTCTTAAATTGATATAAACATTTCATATTCATGGCTGCATATACTTTGAAAATGTTTATGCTTTGAAACCAAATGAAAGGCCAAATTACATTTTAGCAGTAAATTAATTTATTGCAACTTGACTAAATCTGACAGATCTGTGTTGTCTTTGTGGACCAATATAGCATCAAGCACAAGATGTATGGGATGCCCCAGCCATATTTGGAGTCATGTTTCAACCATATCCTAAACTTTTTTCAAACCCTGCTCCCTTCAGAGTGCAAGTTGGGTCTATAACAGGGCAGGAGTGGACAGTTGTCCACCATGAGATTTTAATCCAAGACAAACTTTAGTGGGACGTAAGGAAAACAGAGGGACAGCTGATTCATGGATACTACCCAGAAATTTCTCCCATGCTGCATCTATTCCTTAAACTTTGAGCTATAGGAAGCTAAAGAAGCTAGTATGCCATTTTAAGGTCACACAAAAACTTAACATTTTCCCTGCTTTAGAAACACACCTGAATCCACAAAAGTCATGTATTACCCAAGCCACTTCCTGGGCAGGATGTCCATACTGCCTCCTAGGAATATGCTCTAAATCTCTCTGGAAATGTCAACCATCCTGGAAGTGCATCTTACTCACCCCTACAGATTCACAGTTGTAAATGTCAGACTGGCTAGATTTCAGTTGTTACAAACTTCCAAATATAGGGCCAAATAGACGATAGATTTGAAGTTACCATGTCAGAAGTAGATCTTTTGTTAGTATAATTAAACTAAGTGCCTCTTTAGAATCCAATCAGTAAGCATTAACCTCTTTCCCCCACTCTCCTTGTTGATTTTTGTGTACAGGAATTCATTCTTATTAAATGCTTCAAAGTACAATAAGAAAAGGGTAGCTTATTCCTTGAAAGAGCAAATATCATTTCTATGTTAAGTAATGTCAGCTTGTTTAGCCTCATTCTGTAGGAGGAAAAACTCCTGCTACTGAATTTCCTTACTGTTGCCAAAGCTTATGAAGGCAGGCCCATCAGAGAAAATGAAACTAAGAAAGGAGTGTAGACAAGACAGGTCAGGCCCTCTGACAGGTGACGTTAGTAAAGCATCTTGGGTACAAAACAGGAGAGTGGCAAGGCAGATCTGACTTTCCCTTAAAAGTATTTACTGTATCTCAACAACCACGATTTACTACTTTATCCCTGTGACCTCACTCCTGTCCCTGTTATATCTTTAGTTGTCCCCCGTAATTAATTGAGATCCTGGACTTTGTGGATCCTCTCCTTAGGCTGAGGGAGGTCCTTTAGCAGTGGGTGGGTTTCCGCCAGTGCACTTCCAGGATCCCAACAGGACGATTTACTACTTTCATACCACTGGAACAGTAAGTTACACTTATTTTGGTTTAAATAAATATCTTTGATAGGCAAAGTATAAGAACCTGGTTAGATAGGGAGATGCATGTTTTTGAGTATCATCTTGGCTTTCCTTCAAAGGATACAGTTTTCATCACCATCTACATTCTTTGGAGGGCCAGGCATGTTGAGTAGAACAAGTCTGGCATCATGGGATCTATTTACAATTACTTCATTTAACTTCACTGCTGTGTGCATTCTTCTGACATTTGACTGGTTCCTGTTAAAGAATCACATGTTTACTGTTAGAAAAAAACTTGTAAAACTGAACTGGGAAAAAATCATTACAAAAATATCTTATAATGACCATATCTACGAAATACTATTTAAAAAGTAAACTAATCAAACACTTTTCCCCCCAGGTTTTATTTGAAAGGTACAGAGTTATTTGTACCTCCACGTGTTTAGAGCTAATACTATTCCACTAGTTTTTGTGATCTGTGTTTGGAAGGCAACATTTAACTTATTTCCCATTCCACTGCTGTGCTTGGTCTCTCCTAAGCAGCTATTGCCAGACCGCATGAGATAAGAAATTCACCCTTGAGATCACCAGTACAAACAAACTCTATTGCACTGACGGCCTCATCTACTTACTCACTGATGCCAATGGTAAGAGTCTCATTGACGTCAAGGGGCTTAGGATCAGGCCCAAACTGAGTAAGACATGGGCTGGAGTGGATGGTTATTGACTATTAAAAGTGGAAAATACCCAGGTCCTCCACTGTGACCTCAGATTAGAGTTGAGCTGGAATTCTTGAGTCACAGTCAACAACTTGTAACAACCTAAGGAGCGTTCCACCAAACTGGCAGGGCTTTCAAGCAGAGCATTATGCTCCTACACCAAGGAATAAATCACTAGCCCTATGCATCCACACAAGGGGAATAAGGCACTGCCCTCTTCCTCTCTTGCATGGGCCACCCACGTCTTGGGTTTCAGTACAGAAAGGAAAGCAGGCTCTACAGAGCCATTACTGCTTCCTTGCTCCTGCCAATGCGCCAGTCAGCACAGCCAGCATGCCAGGTGTGGTACATTGTGCTGAGTGTAAGCCCGGCCCAGTTTACTTCCTCTGAATCACAGTCTGGTCCTTAGGCAGCATAACTATATACGGCCTCTTTCTCAGGGCACATGGCAAAGCAATAGTCCAGGTCACACTGACCAAAAATCCCCCACTCAACACACTAAAGTACAGAAGAAATCCTCAACTCGGAGAACTCCATGTCTCACAGATAACTCAGAAACTGGTGACAGCAACACCAGCCCACATTTTTAAGAAGTGCACTTGTGTTTTTTGAGCTGCAAAACACTCATATCCTCACAGAAAGCGTCCAGGATTTATTACACTGAAAATATGATCAGATCACACCAATCCATGCTGAATAAGAACTAGAGAGTCAGGGAGTCATTTTTAGGCAGAAGATGTCTCCTGCCAATAGGAAACTAACTATTTGTGTGGCTAATAAGGGCTAAAAAGGGAGAACAAAACAAAAGACAGACAGATAGATGCAGACCTAAAGGGAAAATCAATTAGCCTTTGCAACTTGGATAAGGATTTCTTTATTACTATTGATGTTTTTCAACCAAAACCAGGTATTTTAGGGAAGGGGGTTACATAAGTACCCATTTTACATGCTACAAATTATGGTAACAGGCCTTACTGAAATCATTTCTTTTCTGGAGGCTTTTTTGTTTTTGAAGTCAGTTTAATTTTAGCTTTCGTCTTGTGATGATTACTTGGGTTGTATGTTTGTTGACATTTTGTAAGGGAATAAGCTTCCCCAAAACATTCAGGAAGTGGCAGATACACGGAGGTGACTTATTTGCACTGCTTTACCAAGAAACAGTGCTGCTGCACAGAACTATTTAGGAGCAAGATTTACAACAGGGTCCAACTTGCCCGGTTTGGAATACTTTCCTTCTGATGTCATGCTATGGCCGTATGTTTTATTGAAAAAGTGAGCACAGTCTCTGCCTCTTCCATGTCAGAAACAGAAAGGTCACAGACAAGAGAGGCAAGACTTCACAGTACTATAACTATGGGAGATGAGGAAGGAATTGTTATTTTTGTAATCAACTTTTGGAGGAGATCCAAAGAGACAAAAAAAATGTTCAAGGTGACCCTTAAAACTGGCATCTATCCAGAGAGCTGAGAAAATGCCATTTAGTATGGTGTAGGCATGAAAGGAATGGTTCACCCAGCCTCCAGGAGAGACTACGAACAATGTTCCTTTGGGGACAGGATTGGGGGCATGTGCAGACAGAACTGGACCTGAAAAGAATCTAATTTCAAGCTGCTATGAAAGCTACTGCAAACAATGGAGAGTAAAAACATTCAAACGATGGTAAAAGCACTTTGACTATGTCCTTTGCGTATCATATTTAAGCTTGTGAGAAAACTACAAAGAGCTAGAGAAGTTCAAGTCAGCACTGTCCTGAATTTCTGTTCTGTACGACAGGCTGAACTTTGGCTTTCCCATCATCTGATATTGTGCCCCAACAATAACACACATCCTTTGATCACCCAAACGGAAGTATGCCATTCTTGAAAACACAATTAAATGCTCAAACCTGAAGTTGTTTTTCCCTGAGTCAGTCCTGGTTAGACAGGGTAACTCTTGCAGACTTTGCTTTATGTTATTTCTAAGATACCTATCACCTTAAGAATTAAGGACCCAATCTTGCACCCTTTAAAGACAATGGCAAGTTTCCCCTCAACTTCAAGCATGCAGGATCAGGCCCATTGTACAGCATCAAATGTAGGCTAATAATGTCATTCCTTTTCATCTAGGGAGAATTCTAGATCTTCCCACTCCCATCCACAGAAAAACATTTTTAAACAATTAGCAAAAAAACTTACAGGTTTTCCCACTCTCTGAAAGCATGAAAGGGAGATAAGAATACATCAATTTAAATTTAAACACAGAATTTCTATGGATTTTTAACAGTAAAATATGCTAGAATTATCAATACCAATGAATAGGAATTTCAAACACTCAGGAATTTTCACTGAGTTACTTAGCAGTAAGTGATATGATCATCTGCCAATAAACTAGTGCTGGATGGTCTCAGATACACATATATTACATAAGGGATTACAAACAATTCTTCCATTTTATATGAAGCCACAACTTAAGGACCAATTCTAGAACTTTGGGGATTTTTTTTTAGTATTCATAGCCACATTTAGCTCTGCATTAGGGTGACTAACTTTGCTGACTTTCCACTATTAAAGCCTCAAACGTTTAAATGCAAGAGAGACCTGTGCAGTACTAAAACATTTTTTAAAAAAGGAAGTCAAGTTGTTTTGTCATTAGGGGTGTCGTACAATGGACAGCAGCACAACCAGACTTTAACCCCAAGTGGTCTGAGATATCAGCCCCACTGAAACTCACGGTTTAATACTGATCAGTTCTCTGAAGTTTTCCACTGCAGTGTTCCGGTTCCGTTTTTCAGAGTCGCATTTCTCTTTTGTCCATGTCATCTGAATTTTATCAGGTACTGTCTCCCCCTCATCTTCTTCATCCGAGTACAGGCTTTCCAGCCGTATTATAGAATGTCTGTCCTTTACCAGCTGGGCCTGAGAAGTGTTTAAATGGCAAGTTGAGTTCTACTTTCACAGGTTAATTTTATCTTTTCTGGATCCCTTTCACCAAGTAAATAGCTCTCATTTCATTGTACCCTTCATACTCCTGTATTCAGGAGAGGAGCCAGAGCAGTTCACTAACACAAAGAGCAAATAGGGTTATGGTGCATATGAGTCAACCAGAATTTGGACCAGTGTGGGTGTCTCTATACAGAGAAATAGAGAACTTGACATCATAAGATAATATGGAACCTGGCAGCCCAGACTGACCCCAAGCTGATGAAAACTGTTCTGCTCAGATGGGACAGCATAATACAAATTGAAGAGCTTTGGAGGCCAAGTGAATTAGTTGCCTGGTTCTACCAGAATCCAAGACATGACATAAACCCACACTAGCAAAACAGGATGTGTCATGAACTGGGACAAACCCAAGATATCGCATGTACCGGAAACTCTTGAGACTTTCAAGAAACCTCCTAAGTCTTATATTCTGAACTAACAAGACATCACATAATCATTCAGGGAAATGCACAAAAGGCTTTTTACAGCTTACGTGACCACCATGCATTCTTTCCTAGGACAAAGCATTTCTAGCATGGCTCCATGAGTGCAGGCAAGATGTTAACCAATAGGAATAAACCTAGTTTTCAGACATAGCAACCAAAAAGGCTACATTGAATGTTCGTTTTCTTCAAGATGTGGGAGGTGTCTATGTATTAATTCATGAAAGTTTTACAACGCTATATGAAGGATTTGAAATTGTACTAGGAACAGTGCTTGGATTCATCCACCTTAGCTTTTTCTATAGTGAATGACATACCTCCCTTTCCCTTTCTGTTTTGGTCAGTCTCATTTGCCTCAGCATCTGAGATCTCTGCTCCATCATTAGGGTCCGCTCGTAGGTATAAGCTGAAATATCACTGTTTTGCTGCAGAAATAAGAAAAATATTCCTCTTTGTAATCAAACAACTTACTAGCATTCAAACCTTAAGGAGAAATAGGATCAATCCCTTACCATTTCTACCACTTCCACCTCTGCTTCTATTCGTAGTTGATAAAGGAAAGTAGCCAGGTCCTTCTTCATCTGAATGCTGTTATCATCCATCTGGGCTACTGTGAAAATTCTCATTTTGCACTTTCTCCAGACCTATGGGGGAAAATACAAGTTCTCAAAACACGTGAACCAACAACTTATTTTCTACACAAAACAGAACTGTAATAAATATAGCACCCTTGTTTTCCAACATAGTTATTGTACTGAGCTCTGTGGATTTTTTTTTTAAACACATCCATACTATTGACTTTCCCATCAGAGAAATCAAGCATAGTTTAGGAGCATTGCTGACGCATTGTGTTGACAAACTGAGATGATTATCAAGCATGACTTTAACAAACACAGTTAATGAGCCATTAATGTAAGGCAGGCCTTAAATTTGTATCCAGCTTCTCTTTTGGCTTAAAGATAACAAAGAAAAGCTATATGAGGCCAGCCCAATGGTCCTATGAACTAGAACATAAGAAAAATCCCAGTTATATTTCTCACTAGTGAGTCTGCACATTTTTCACTGCTATGTTTCCCTTGACAAAACCCATGACCCTTTTTTTTTTTTTTTTTGAGGTGGGAGGGGATACCTCAATAAAACATTATTCATTCACCCTGGTCTGCTCGCTGGTGAGACTGCCACAAAATCTTGACATATTTCATTCTTCTGGGGTGTTTTATGATCTTTATATTCTTTTAAATTTTAACAACAAATAAACTTAACACTGATGTGCTATATGCCAAGGTTTGTGAGATTAATTTTTTTCTTGCATTCCTGTCATGACAAAACCAATCATAGCCTTTACATTGGCTGATAAGTTTCCTGGCCCCATCAAGTGATCCCACTGGCCAAAGCTGAAGTGTCTTCAGCATCAAGTGACCCCGCTAGCTAAAGCTAAAGTGGCTTCAGGAGGCTTAATATTTTCCCATCCAGCCTAAAGCCATGATGTAGGGACCCGCAAAGGACAAACTGGGAAAAAGTCACCAAAAATCCCAAGGGAACTATATTTTAAAATCATAACATTTTGGACACAAGGGGCATAAATACTGTCTTATTTTTAAAAGATACAGTACTACTGAAAGACTTTTTTAATCATCTTATTTTAACCATCTCTCCTGATGACAGAGAGGTTAGTGGATTCCTTTCACTTAAGGAGACCTAGGTTCCTCCTCTTTGCCCCGGTCTACATTGAGGGGGGAGGAGGGAGGTCAACCTAGGATACGCAACTTCAGCTACGCGAATAGCTGCCACTGCCACTCCCCCTTCGACTCCGCTTCCGCCTCTCACGGGCTGGAGTTACGGAGTCAACAGGGAGCGCGTTCGGGGATCAATTTATCCACATCTAGACGAGATGCGATAAATCGATGCCCGACAGATCGATCTCTACCCGCCGATCCAGCAGGTAGTGAAGACCTGCCCTTTGTCTTTAAGAAATAACCACCACACTTTGGAATAATGGACTGCCTCTTCCAAGGGAAGCCAAGAGATGGAGCAAGGCAAGGCAGCTCAGAAGAGGTGCAATCATTGGTAAGTATGGGATAGAGAGACGGACGACTTTCTTTGTACCTGCCTGTTTTAGAGAAAGTTTTCAAATTTGTTAAGTTCCAATCAATTTGTGAAAAGTTTTCATTAATTTTTTATTGCTGGTTTTCAACCAGTTTGAGTGCTCAAAATTTCTCAACATAATCAAATTTGATGAAGAAGTCTATAGTTTTCATAATTTGGGGTCATTTCTCAACCAGCTGTACTACCAGCACTATTGTGGTCCCTCACCTTCATGATCATATTGAGTTTATTAAATTCAGTTTAATTTCTGGTACTACAACCGCTTAATACAAATGAATTCTTTCTTTGGTTAACTAGTACACTGGCTTCCGAATTAACACTTGCTTCATAACCTGACAGTGTTCTCCTTTTGCATGCATATAATCCAATTATATTGCAATGAAATACATCAAGTGTCTAAAATTTAGACATCCATTAGGTCCTATAGCCCTTGTGAAAATGGTATCCATAAGCAGTCTGCTGAGTCCTTTATGGTACACTTCTTATTAAATTTACATAGCTATCAACAGAAGGCTGAGCAAGTCTTTGGGGGGGAAGGATAGTTCAGTGGTTTGAGCATTAGCCTGCTAAACCCAGGGTTGTGAGCTCAATCCTTGAGGGAGCCACTTAGGGATCTGGGGCAAAAAACTGTCAGGGACAGTACTTGGTCCTGCTGTGAAGGCAGGGGACTGGACTCGATGACCTTTCAAGGTCCCTTCCAGCTCTATGAGATAGGGATATCTCCATATTTAAAAAAAAAAGTCTCAAACACAGCTACAGGAGCGCTACCTTTTCAATGCAGTACCTTTCCTTTTTTTACAAGGTAAAGATTTGTGAGTTTGTATGACCACTCCAGCTATGATCAGGTAGGAAAAGATACATTCTGGTAATATAAGAATGTATTGTACATGAGAAGAATGTACATGTGGGTCAAAAACCATTTTTTATAAATATATAATACAAGACAAAACGTATTGGGAGAACAGCATGAGGATCTTCACTTATTGCTGGCTCACTGTTCCACACCATACACTGATGCATACATAGTAGGCAGACGAATTTGTTCTCTAGCTCTTTAAATCCTTACTTTATGCTGCTTCAGTAGAAAAGGAAGCAACATCAACATGCCTCCATCATGCACAATCCACCACACATCAATGTTGCCTTCGTTGTAACGTTCATGGTTGCTGGGATAGAAAGACACATTTTTGGGCACCAACAGAGCCAGATGGGCAGCAGTTGTACAACGCACAGTATCTGCAGGGAAGGGGAAGAAAGCAAACAGTCACTTTTCTATGGTACTGTAAAAGAAAATTATAATGGAAAAGGCTATTCAGTGAGCAAGTGCCACTTACCCATAAAATCACCGCTCACATTAAATACATGTATTTACTCCTTTTGTATAACTGTGCAACTATAAAGGCTTTTTAATTGAAAAAATGGTATTGTTTATTAAAAAACATTTGAAATGGCATATAGACACATATACCTGTCAATGAGTGCCATTACTTTACTTTTTACTTTTTTTGTTAATATTCATGCAAATAGTGGGAAAGCAATACTGAACTTGCAGAATAAATCTGTTCAATCACAAGTATAATGTGTGTAGAGTAGTACAGAGAACTTGGTTCTGGGTGTCTAACCACATCACATATTACAACTAACCTATAAATGTTTTCCAGGCTCTCGCATCTTCACTTTGTCTCCAGCCATACGGCCATCCCAAAACCACAGTGTTGTGTTTCATGCCACCTAGTCCACAGGACTGTATCAAGTGGGCAATTCCTTCTCGAACCTTGGTGGCTACAACTACTTGACAAAATCCTTTCACTTTCTCAATTTCAATCATGTTCTTAATAGTCTGGAAGATAAGGCAAGGGAAAAAAGTTCTCCATTAAAATGAACTCAGATCCTCTACATCAACTGATTATTATACTTCTTATGCATGTTCATACTGTAATCTGCATATACTCATCAGGGGCAAAAGTTTACTGCCCTATTTTGAGAAATGAAGGACAGGAGAATCATATGTAGTATAAGGCTTCATATGCTATAAGGCTTTATAACAAAGCTGCAAGATATAAACAGAACAATAATGGCCCGGGCTGTGTGAGTGCCACTGAAAATCAGCTCGCGTGCCGCCTTTGGCACGCGTGCCATAGGTTGCCTACCCCTGATCTAGAACTTAATGCCGCAGCCATGACATGTCTTTTAGATCTTTAGACCCCAATTCAGCAGTGCACTTAAACATGTCTTTAAGCACTTTGGGCAACAGGCATCTAGTACACTCATGTTTAAGAGTTTTGCTTTACTGGAGCCTGTTTTACTTTCCACAAAGTTTAATAAACGTTCACTACAATTGTGTAAAATCATCATTATATGTCAATAGTTAAAGCACGCACCTGTTCAGCAGCTTGGGCCTCTCCATAACTCTCCAGGAAATTCCCTTGGATCACTGTCCCTATGATAGTCAAACCTTTGCCAGCTTTCAGCTGAGAAGCAAATGTTAACAGCCTCGGATACTTCACGTGCAAATCTTCATCTAATTTCAGAAGCACCAGCAATTGAGGCCTAGAAGAAAAGAAAAAGCAGTCCAGGTAATTCTTATAAAACTTTTTTTAAAATGTTTGCTTCACTAGTTATCTTAATTATGCTTCAACATTAACACTAATATCCACAACAGTGAAGTACTATCGCTGTACCAATATGCACTGAAAGGGCAGTACTTGATGTTTTAATTCTTTAAACAAAGCAGATTTGGAATATTGTCTGGAGAGTCTTCTTCCAGGTGGGTTTGAAGCAAGGATTTTACTAGTCTGAGAGGACTGCATTAGCATTTTACTTAGAGACTGATTTTCAAGGATCTGCCCGATATAAAATACATTGCCTACTACATTTATGCAATAAAGCTACCTTCTAGGTCTATATGGATATTATGTACCAAACACCTGGGAATTAAGATTACAAATGAATTTCACCTTCTTCTGACATGTGAGATACATGCAACTTCAGTCTGACAATATTTTCTTTCCCAACATTCAGCTATGAGTAACAGAATACCATGATGTATACGATTTTGTTTGTATTATTTAAGGTGACTTCTACTCCTCTGGATAGATGGAGGAGTGCTCAATATCCCCATACAGTAGTGCTAGTTAGCAACATAACACAAGCTAGACTGAGCTAGGCACTTCAGAGATGAAAGTCATGGAAGAGAACAAGTTTACCTTTCGGTTAATGAGGATTTCTCAGCCCACTAAGCCTTACTATTTTCCAGCTGCTGCACACAGAGCTCTGCTCTCTCAGAGCAAAATGCATGTTGCCCGTGTAATCTGGCTGCATGCAGCTGAAGTGCAGAGGCTAGAGGGAGAAATCCTTGGCCACTATTCCAGTTTTAAAGCTGCAGCCACATCAGCAACCTCTGTGCCACTACGGCAGGTATTAGGCCACTGCATTCCTGGAATCACAGATTGTGTGTCATTCCCCAACTCCACTTTCTGAACTAGCCTACACAGGGCCTGAGACTCCATCCACATCCCAGACAAGATGGGCTGCTGTTCTGTCTCTGCAGGGCACCCCCCGTGTAGTTAATGTAGCAGGGATATCTTACATGGGCTGCTGCTCTGTCTCTGCAGGTCACCCCCCATGTAGTTAATGTAGCATGGGATATCTTACATGGGCTGCGTGCATTTCACACTAAGTGTGCAGGACTTACTCACATGTTCTGACTCCCATCAGGGGCGGCTCTATGTTTTTTGCCACCCCAAGCACAGCAGTCAGGCAGCCTTTGGCGGTCCACTGGTCATGCGGATTCGGCGGCATTTCTGCAGGTTATCTGCCGGTCCCACACCTTCGGCGTACCCGCCGCCAAATTGCCGCCGAAGCCACGGGACCGGCGGACCTCTCATAGGCATGCCGCCGAAAGCTACCTGACTGCCACCCTCACGGCGACCGGCACACCGGCCCCCGCGGCTTGCCGCCCCAGACACGCACTTGCTGCGCTGCTGCCTGGAGCCGCCCCTGACTCCCATTAAAAGATTGAGTTCTTAAACTTCTTTTGTATTTTAAGATAGCAAAGCTCCTATCCAGTGTCAAGCTAATTATTTACATGTAAATTGTGGGCATTGTTTTGAATCCTGCACATGCAACCAGAGGCTCAGCAAAATTTGCATTTTGCACATCCAAAATGCCTACCTCCAGTTCTTGGTGTGGGGAGGACCTTCTTCCAGTCTTAGCAAGGCATATCTGGCAGCACTGAGTGACAGACCCCGAATACCATCACCCCATTCCTTCTCTGCACTGCAAAGGATCACATATTTTAGTGAATACATGGTTTGAGATCTGATGATGAAAAGCGATATATATGAGCTAGGTAGTATTATGTCAGCAGTGTTTAACTTCCTTGCTCTTGCATAGAAGTCATAATTACTTTATAACAAATTTACGGATGTGCTTCACAACCTAATGTATTCACTGGGCTGAACTGCAAGATGTATTTCAAGCAAACACATCAGGCAGAGAATCATAGAACTGGAAGGGACCTCAAGAGGTCATCTAGTCCAGTCCCTTGCACTCAAGGCAGGACTAAGTATTATCTAGACCAGGGTAGGCAACCTATGGCACGCGAGCTGATTTTCAGTGGCGCTCACACAGCCTGGGTCCTGGCCACCAGTATGGGGGGCTCTGCATTTTAATTTAATTTTAAATGAAGCTTCTTAAACATTTTAAAAACTTTACTTTACAAACAACAATAGTTTAGTTATATACTATAGACTTATAGAAAGAGACCTTCTAAAAACGTTAAAATGTGTTACTGGCACGCGAAATCTTAAATCAGAGTGATTAAATGAAGACTCGGCACACCACTTCTGAAAGGTTGCCGACCCCTGATCTAGACCATCCCTGACAGGTGTTTGTCCAACCTGCTTTTAAAAATCCACAATGATGGAGATTCCACAACCTGCCTAGGCAATTTATTCCAGTGCTTAACCACTCTGACAGTTAGGAAGTTTTTCCTAATGTCCAATCTAAACTGCCCTTGCTGCAATTTAAGCCCATTGCTTCTTGTCCTATCCTCAGAGGTTAAGAAGAACAATTTTTCTCCCTCCTCCTTTTAACAACCTTTTATGTACTTGAAAACTGTTATTATGTCCCCTCTCAGTCTTCTCTTCTCCAGACTAAACAAATCCAATTTTTTCAATCTTCCCTCATAGGTCATGTTTTCTAGACCTTTAATCATTTTTGTTGCTCTTTTCTGGACTTTCTCCAATTTGTCCACATCTTTCCTGAAATGTGGCACCCAGAACTGGACACAATACTCCAATTGAGAACTAATCAGCATGGAGTAGAGCAGAAGAATTCCTTCTCGTGTCTTGTTTACAATACTCTTGCTAATACATCCCAGAATGTTTGCTTTTTTTGCAACAGCGTTACACTGTTGACTCATATTTAGCTTGTGATCCACTATGACCCCCAGATCCCTTTCCACAGTACTCCTTCCTAGGCAGTCATTTTCCATTTTGTATGTGTGCAACTGATTGTTCCTTCCTAAGTGGAGTACTTTGCAATTTATAAATCACTCCTGTCTGTGGTTGAGATTTCCTTGGGACATCATCATGCATGAACCACACCATGTGCTTCACCATCTGATTTGTGAAGATGAAGTTATACAGTCAAACTACCAGTCTAAGAGACTGAGAATAGCAATCTCATGCATCCCAAGGAAGGCTGAGTTTGGGTGCTGGTTCTCTCCCCACAAGACTCTCTAAAAACCCTTACTGCCTGGCCAATTTATGAGCCAAGAGTAGAGGGCTCCATTCAGGCCTCCTTGGCTAGAAGTTGTCAAAGGTCCAGGAGGGTAAAGTGGAGCAGGGAACTAGATCCCCAAAATAGGCCTTCAATTCAATTCCCGCTAACACACAGATTTCAAGAAACATTTTGCAGATGCTTACCCAAGAAATACGTCCTGATCTAATAAATTCTTTTTGGAATCACCACTGCAAAGGAGTTGCAAAAATACTCTCACGTAGGAAACTAATACCATAGACACAAAGCAATGCCCATTCACGTGCCGAACCAATAAATGGTAAGTAAGTCCAAGTCCCCCCTTACCCTTCTCCTTTTGGAAATACTTACCCTTGGTATTCAATGTACTTGTAAATCATGCCCGCAATGAGCATAGCCACCAGAGCATAATACCAGGATGAAATGAACATCAACGCAAGACAAATACTCATGCCTAAAAATGATAAAGCCCTGGGAGGGGGAAAAAATAGGTATTAGCAAGTACCTGGGGAGAAAAAGCTAAAAGCTTGAAGTACCTGCTACAAACCCATTGGTTATTTTAATTGCTTTCCCCCTTGAAGTTTCTCACCTTCTGTATCCTCTCTCCTGAAGAGATGGCAGTAAAAAGCAAACAATAACTTCCATCACCACTATTGTAATATACTCTATTGTGGGGATGACACTATTATTACATTAATCACCACAATTCTGGTCCACACTAAACAGAGGAGTTTCTTCCTGCATCCCTGACTACTACCAGATGGATGGAAGAAATCAAGCAGCCTTAACTGAGTCCCTCTTGATAGCCCCAGGGCACTGCAGAATCTTTCCATCTTCTCAGCCATCCTAAGATTGCCCAAGACACAATTTCAGAAACGAGGTGAGTGAGTAAGGTCCTCCATGGCTAGCTGCAAAAGCCAGCTATAGAAACACTCCACGCCTGTGATCAGCAGCAGAAAACACACACTAACATCCCCTCTATTAGGAAGCTCTTCCCTCATATGAAGGGTTAACAACAGTCTTTCAAATCCCCTCAGTAGACCAAAGAATACGGACTAGAGTAGACCAAAGAATACACTGAGTCATTTGCTTACCAATGATAGTATTTAAATCGGGGCCGCCAATTTGGAGTTCTTAAAAGTGTTTGTACTGCACATGCCAGATTGACAAAGAGGTAACACATCAAGAAAAACCTGTAGAGAAGGAACAATTTAGCACACGTTAGTTTTTGACACAAACTGTAATAACGGAAAGGTCTGAATGTCACTCACATAACACCAAAACCAATATCTGTTTTGCTAGCACAAGAGGCTATACCTCCAATTTGTTACTAAAGACGAGCCTAAACTGTTAATACAAATTAGATGTAAAGGTCAGAGACTCTTTACAAATGACTCTAACCAAATTCCTTCTGTCCAACTGCTGAGCATCAAACATGATACGGTTTTCTAAAGGGAAGACCAATCCAGCTATGTCAGAAAAAAATGTTCACTCGTGATATATTTCAGAGGCATGACAATTTACATGTTAATTAAGATGGACGTCAGGTCATTTGTAGTCCTTAAATAAATGGAACTTCTGTCCCAATAACTGTTGTATTTATCTAAAATAGAGGTTCTAAAAGGTAATCAAGTTAACAGACTTCAAAAGCCTGCCATATCTATCTTGTAACAGTGACTTTGTTCCTTACATGGAGAGAATTGGAGCCACCATGTCAAGTGAAGCTATAAGAATTCCAAGTTCAGCAATTAATGCTGTTAGCAGAAGCGCCCATGTTGGTTCACCATTTGCTTTCCCATGGCCAAAAACCTGAACAAAAAAAGAAAAGGAACATTATTTATTTGTACTATCTCACTTGACTCAGCTTAACTTGACACTGCTTACAAATACGTTCAGTAACATTCTAAAATAAAATCTATTTCCCACGTCAAAGATAGCGTGCAGGGGCGAATTTTCATATCTTTCATTGAAGGACAAGGACAGGAGTCTAGCTAGCCTCTAATCCCATTCTCTAGTCCATTGAGTTTGATGTCACACTCCTTCATGATACAAAAAATATTTATCCAAATCCTCCCTTCAATCCACACCTGCCTTTTTTTTATTTTAAACACAGACCCTCACTTTAAAATCTAGTTTAAGAGTGGGGAATCCTTGTCCAATCTTCCTTTCTTCTGTTTCTAGGAAGAAGAGCCTTACCTTGCTTTTGACAAGATTAAGCAAGAAGCTAGTCGGAGAAGAGGCAGTAGTGGTCTGCAAGCAGTAGACAGCAACTAAAAAGTGAAGGTATGGCTTCTGCTTCAACATATGAAACCTGACTGGGGCCCTACTCTGGCAGAAACAGCAAAGAAGGGTGAGAGCTGACCACTGAGGGCTTGTCTCCATTACCCGCTGGATCGACGGGCAGCAGTCGATCCAGCAGGGGTCAATTTATCGTGTCTAGTCTAGACACGATAAATTGACTGCCGAGCACTCTCCCGTCGACTCCGGTACTCCACCAGGGCGAGAGGCGCAGGCGGAGTTGACGGGACAGCGTCAGCCGTCGACTTACCACAGTGAAGACACCGTGGTAAGTAGATCTAAGTACATCGACTTCAGCTAAGTTATTCACGTAGCTGAAGTTGCATAATTTAGATCAATCCTCCCCGCCCCCAGTGTAAACCAGCCTCACTCTCAAGGTCCAAATATCCCATAGCGAGAGGGCCTGGAGGAATCTCAGCAGTTACATTTGCTCCACTCCTCCTAGCACCAGATCAAAGTGTAGGCAGGGTTAGTAGTGGGGCTGGTAGGCTTGCGAGCAGGGACTGGGAGCTTGAAGCTTAGTGGCCTGATTTCTGCATAACCAGCCTGCAACTCAGCGATCAGGTTTCTGATATCTGCCAACTACATCTACATATTCCAATTTCCTTCTGCCTGTCTCCAGGAACATAACTTTACCCCACTGGCTAGGCCATGGGGTTCGTGTATGCTGCGTACAGCACAATGAACGTTATTTAATATTTACAAACCCATAGGAAAGGAATAATGTTGTCCTTTGCTATAGCTTGCAGTAGCCGTGGGGCTCCAGTGAGGCTCTGTAAGCCTGCTCCACAGGTAGAGAAGAATGAGCCTATCACAATGACCCAAGGTGAGGGCCAAGAAAGCGTGCCCACCACTAAGTTCTTGTTCACTGCATCACCATACCTGTAGGATAAAGAAAGGTTAGCCAGTCTTATATTTCACTTTGACAGAGTCTGTCTTATTCAAATGTAAGCCAACAAGAAGTATGTTAGATTTTATTTAAACCAAAATTTCCAGCAACTTCTTGAACAAAAAACTGCAATATAGGAAAAAATCTGAATCAATAGCCCAAGCGACCTCCTACAGCAAGCTAACCACTACTGAAAAGAAGGTTGCACCCATTTTCCAAGGACAGGCATCTGAAAACTCACTTCAGTCTTAAGTTATTTATAACACTTCTATTGCCTTGTTAACCAAGTACTCGTTTCTGTTTATCTGGTGAGAAGCCATCCTTAGTACATTGAAACCGAGCTCTCCTGTTTATTTAAACAACCAGTGACACCTACGTTTTTCTGCCCTATGTTTTTTAGCATGAAATAACCACCATTAAGTATGGAAATTGGTTGTACAATTTCAGACTCATACAAAAAGCTTCAGTGATGATGGACCTTTTCAACCAGATTGTAGCCTTATGCCAGACTTTATTAACAAGCAGTTCCCTGCTTGTCCCCTGAGAGAAGATCTTCATGGGAGCTTTCAGAAATGCTGTTTGTAGAGTCCAGCATTAGCATAACTATCATTACTTGATTTACAGGGTTAAGAACCTGAGGGTAAGAAACATGATCGTCAAATGTGGCAACATGTTTCTAATTATAAATGGCTGCTTGGATTTGACCATGTTCACATCCCCTTTTTATTCTTAATTCACAAGTGGGATTTTGGTCACAAGCATTTAAGGGAAACAGCAATCCTTCATGTAAATACCCATATGTGCGCAAGACCACAAGTGAGCAGACACGATCATACACTATTTTAATGAGCAGTCATTCTGTATTAAAAAGTTTCAGCCATTCAACCAAACTATAAAAAATATTATCCTCCAACTTGTGCCCACACTGCCCACGAGTAACAGAGAGCAAACTATTCATTTTAACAACTATCTGCTAAGATCACATTGGCCCAAGACTATCTATACTATTAGACAAATTCTCACAAATAGTCAATACATTTGCAGAAATCAAAAAATAGTTTCTCAGGAGGAAAAAAGGGCTGAATTCATCACATAATTTATTTGCAAGGAAAAATTTCACCAGGTCTAGTAAGGAGGCAGAAAGGGAGAACAGGGGAGCAAAGGGGAAGTTCAGTGTTCAGATAACATCAGCGGGTTTTTGATTTTCTAGAAAGTCAACTGTAATGACAAGAAATCGATCTCTGGACCTAGTACCCCTTGGAACTCAAAAGGCAACCCGTGATGCGAGGCAAAATGGATAAAATGTTCTTCTGAAGACCCTACACTACTAGTGTTTGGAGGGAGCAGACACACAAAGCAGAGGGAAATGTAGAACCCATTCTTCCAAAGTATCCTTTACATTTTGAATGCAGATATGCCTAAGAGGCAGCTTTAGTCAGGTGTGGAGGTGAAGGCAAAGACTAAAATATTCATTGGCCAAAGGCAGGGCACAACCTCCCCTACCATGTTATAGGTAAAATATTTCATCATTACTTACTTGTCTCTAAGTACAACGCCCTCTATGCAGGCTCCAAATAGTAATACACTGCTGAAATCTTGAGTATAGAGTACATTAAGGAAGGTAATTTTATTTAGACATGATGAATCAATGCAATTATATTGAACATCATTAAAGCTCAATGTTTACCCCTGTGCAAATGATTATGATGCAGTGGTATCCTCTGTATAATCAGATATCATGATCACTCGAGGTATGCGGGTCAGTGAGTTGTTAATACCACCCAATGTACCAATCTTTAATAGTTAAGAGACAAATATGATTAAATTGTTGTTCCAAAATTCAAATTTAAGAAAGACTGGATTAAAGAGACATGGTTAATGTTTTTAATAAAATTTGTTTTACATTTCAAAACTCCCTGGTGGGAGCTGAAAGCCTTAAAAGAGACTGCTTTGAACCAGACGTTAACAGACCAAGTAGAGTAAGCCAGCAACCATGCCCCAAACAGAAGAGCTCCAGTCTGGTAGGAAGTGACCCAGCGAAAGTGTAACTTGGGGAGATCAATTACTGATCTAGACACTATGACAAACCCCGAGGGTCCTGGATGGAGATCAGGTGGAGTGGGCCCGGGTCGCCCTACCTTGCCTCCATGCTCCCCTGTAAAAGCAGCCCGCTGCATACAATCTGGCCGGGACGTCCTCTGAATGACTACGCCGTCAAAAACTGTAAGGCCACTGCCTGAGCACTAGGCCAGCTGGTCACCAGACTGTCCCGCTACATCAACGTACAAGCAACAACTTCTGGAACAAAAAAGGTCAGCTCCAGAAGTACCACACGGAAGCTCTCTGGAAGACAGAAGGAGTATGACATGGAGTACAATGTCCTTTTGATGACAAAGGGCTCAGTCCTGATCTGCAGTTTGGCTGAAGTGTCAGAAGACAGGTTCATTTCCTGGTTCACATGTAGTTTGCAGAAGAGCTTATTAGCAGGATATCAGCAGCTAATTTTAGAGTGGTCTGGTCTACACTGATTCCTTTTATTCCAACTTTCCGTCCCCACCCCAATTCCATTTCTAATTTAACAATCTAGCTACTACATCTTGCCGTCTCTGGCTACTTTGATGCTCCTTGTGTTCCCTTTTACACATTTCGCTTTCAAATTCTTAGACAGCACACAGTGCTCTCCCTTTACTCAAAATTAAAAACCTATTTGTTTAAAAAGGTACTGTGATCTAGAAATTCCTGTATTTAAGGTCTTTCCCCACCTTACCAGCTGGCAGTGTTTTTAATGGATCTCTGCATTCTGCCAGCCCAAGATACCACTGACTGCTAGTCAGCTTTCTTAAAGGAGCAAGTAACAGCAGCCAGAAAGCAAAGAGATAGAGAGGGGAGGAAGTTACATACTCTCAATTGAACCAGTGTTTATGTTCTTTCACTGACATATGACAATTGCAGGGGTATTTATATCAACTGAAAACAGTACAATGAACCAGGAGCACAAATAATAATAAAATTCAATTGAGTCACAATGTGCTAGAATTCTATTCTACTTTTAAAGGATACAGACGAGTGACGTGGTGACAATAGCCAGAATTGTTCCGACGGGAATAGATTTTTGCGCATCTTTGAGGTCTCCTGATCTGTTTGAACCAGCCATGATACCTAAACATAGATTTCAGTTTAAGAAAATACCACAAGAGATCAAAGAAAGTTAATTAAAAATCCCACAAACCCTTTCCCAGTATTCACCAGTCACTGAAGGGAAGAAGATGCCAACTAGTACTGTGAAGGAAGTGGCTATATCCGCAAACACATAAAGGTGAAGGTTGCTTTTCAACCCTGATACATCAACTGATGGATGATCAGCTTTTTCCAGTATCTCTCCTTTCTCCATATAATTGCTCCACAGATTATCTGGGGGGCAGGAAGAGGGCAGAAAAGGGGTGTTACCACCACAAAAAGAGAGCAGTAAATACAGGCTCACCCAAACCTAACTTACTGAACTCTTAATGAGCTACTCAAAGCAATAACAGACTGGAGTGAAACTTAGTGGGTTACTACAGCTACAAAACTAAACACACAAAACTTCCAAAACAGAAAAGGTTTCCATCGTATTTTCATGCAAACTTTTCACAAGCGCAACAAACATGTTTGGATTATCACCTCACAAATCAACTGCCTGGGAAGGTTTATGCAACATTTTTTGATTCTATGAAGTTAATGAACTGATGTTATATCATTCTAACGTACCACTTAAATAGACTTGCTCTAACAAAGCAACATAAGTTTAGCATTGCCACATAAATTAGGTATATTAAATGAAAGAGTATACATATACATAGTAACTGAAAAAACCTAAAGCGGTAACCCTAACCAGATATCTGGATGGAAGTTATTTTATTCTTTAGGAAGTGGAAGTATTATGACTGCATGGATTTGCATTTAACTAATGTTTCGACAATGCATGGAATAAGCAGTGAATATGTCTGCTAAACTTCCTTGTTAAATAGGAACTTTATGAACATATACACATCACCTGCACACAGAAAATGTTCCCTGTAATTCTTGTTTAGAGTGAGCATTTTGTAGTATTATATATGTAGCTTTGCAGTAGGTTTGTAGAGAGCAAGGACACAGATAAATCACCTCCATGCACACACTTCTATGCTTCTTCCAGCTAGAATCTACTATGTTATAAATCGGAGTATGTAACATCCTACCACTGCTCTCCAACCCAGACATTTTAGCCTGGTTTTGAAGAGTTATATAGTATGCCCAGGTTAATTCGCCCTACAATATTAATGTAGTTGAGTTTCTATTGCAAATATCAGTCTCATTCAGTCAATTTTGTAGAACTGAGACTAAGCCTCTTATCTAGAAAAACGATTAACACCATCTACTCTTTAAAGTATTCTAACAGTTTTCTTCGAAAGGGTTTTCTTAACTGTAATTAGATTTCTTCAGTACTTTTTCTCTACTAGCATAGAACAGCTCAATCCACCTGAACTGCTCTGCATGCCTCTTAACAAGAGGATTTCCTTTGATCCAACAGTGTTTTGTACCATACCTTTTAAAATGCCACTTGCAGCTCCAGGAATACCTGCTATCTCCGTAACGTTGTTGAGCAGAAAATACTTGTCACAGTTATCGGTGGTTAAGTTAGAACTATGGCAGAAGAGTTCCCAGAGCTTGGTGGCCACAGTCATATTGCCCACAATTGTTGTTTTGGCACAAACATCAAAATGACCTCTCGTCAGGGTCCTGTTGCCCAGCATGCAAATCCTGGAAGGGGAATGAGAGAGTCATTTAGAAGTACATACTAAGCAAAGATGGTTACTCACATCAGATGTTATTTGGAAAGCGTAGCTTTTCCCTTTTCATACACTGGGATTTTAAAGTGGTTCTCCTTCATAATAACTTGTTCCAGATTTGAGACTTTCCTGGGAAGCAGAACCATGAGCGTGTATGTTGACATTGTTGTGTTTTAATATTCAATATTTTGAATATTAAAACAAACATGTAATTATTTCTCTCTCCACTTCCCCTCGGTGTCCCACTTCCAGGGTGCAGCTCGGGATATTTTGCCTACAAGTGGGGCTGGCAGTTCTGAAGATCAGCAGCATCTGAAGGGTATGTGCCACCTAATGCCCCTTCCCCCATGAGTGGGATGAAGAACAGATGGAGGGAAAGGATTATAGAGCACAAGCCTTCGATTTGGGGTCCAATTTCCTCCTCTGCCACAGACCCCCTTTGTGTCCTTGGGCAAGTCTCTTAGTCGCTCTGTGCCTCAGTTCTCTATAAAATGGGGACAATAGCACTTCTCTATCTCACTGGGGTGCTCTAAGGATAAATACATGAAAGATTGTGAAGTGCTCATATAATAAACTAATGGGGCCATATGAGGTACAGGCTGACCAAACCTAGATCACCAGTGTGAATAGGGGGTCACTGCTATGTTTCTCCAGCTGGTTTGTTGGGAGTGGAGAGAAGAGAAATTCAGGAAGTTTCAGTGTGGCTGTAATCCATGACAAAAAAGATATTAGCCAACATTTTTGCTCTACTTTTATGCATGAGTGACTGAAAGACTGTACTTAGAGTAGTTACCAATGGTTCATTGTCAAACTGGCGGGGGGCAGGGGAGAAAAGGGGGAGTGTATATATAATAGGGTCCCACGGGGGTTCGTCCTGGATCCGGTACTATTCAATATATTCATTAATTACTTGGACAACGGAGTGGAAAGTATGCTTATAAAATTTGCAGATGACACCAAGCTGGAAAGGGTTGCAAGCACTTTGGAGGACAGGACTAGAATTCAAAATGACCTTGACAAATTGGAGAATTGGTCTGAAATCAACAAGTTGAAATTCAGTAAAGATAAGTGTGAAGTACTATACCTAGCAAGGAAAAATCAAATACACAAGTACAAAAGGGGGAATAACTGGCTAGGCAGTTGTACTGCTGACAAGGACCTGGTGGATCACAAATTGAAAATGAGCCAACAATCTGATACAGTTTCTAAAAAGTCTAATACAATTCTGGGTTGTATTAAACAGGAATGTCATATGTAAGACATGGAGGTAACTGTCCCACTCTATTTGGCACTGGGGTACTGTGTCCAGTTTTGGGTGCCATACTTTAGACGAGATATGAACAAATTGGAGAGAGTCCAGAGAAGAGCAACAAAAATAATAAAAGGTTTAGAAAGCATGATCTATGAGGCAATGATTTTTAAAATGGTCATGTTTAATCTCGGGAAAAGAAGGCTTGGGGGGAAGGGCCGGGTGCTGATGACAGTCTCCAACAAGGAAGATTTAGGATAGATGTTAGGAGAAACTTTCTAACTATAAAGATAGTTTAGTTCTGGAATAGGCTTCCAGCGAAGATTGTGGAATCCCCCTAACTGAAGGTATTTAATAACAGATTGGACAAATATCTGTCAGGGGATGGCCTAGGTTTATTTAGTCCTGCCTCTTGACTCAAGATCCTTTCCAGACCCACATCGTGCCAGCATGAGTAGGCAAGCAGAGGGAAGCATTCACTAAATAAGAGAAAGCTACAGGGAGAGAGAAACACCGTATTTTAATTTATTCCTGATCATTTGTATGCGAGTTTGGTTTTTGGTTTTTATTTATTTCCATTGAAGTCAATGGTAAAACTCCCACTCTTCACTGCAATGGTGCAGACTGGGCTCTACATGCATAGTGGGGGCCTGTGGAGGTTGTGGCTACTCATTTAGCATTACGCTACTTTTGTCAAGTGAATAATTTGTCAGATTAAGCTACCCTAACTGCACTGCATAATCCCCTGCTACCGTTGCCTGTGCTCTGCATTCCCTTGTACAGCATGAGCCTGCACTGAATTTAAAACAAAAAGGACTAAGTCAACTGTACTCTGGCTCAGAACTAAAGCAACTTTGCATCACAAAATGAACTGATGCCATGTGAGGAAAGTTTATGTTGTATCTAGAGTATCTGGTTCTCTCTTTCTGCATGAGGGGGAACCGGTTGAAAAGCCTCAACTTCCATCCATCTTCCTCTATCTGTGCAGAAGACCCAAACCTAGTGGATCTGGCTAAAGATGGGAAAGGTTAACAATGTGTTTATTTTAGGCTAAGGAGCTTTGTTCCATGGGTTTATCGAACTATGCTCACTGCAACATAAAATTTAACATTCATAAAGTAAACAATTTTTATAGCACGTAAGTGCTGCCATATTTGCTGGGTAACTTTAAAATAACTTCCATTGAATCAGTGCTTCCAAATGGCAACTGAAGATATTTCTGACTTGCAGGTTGACATACCCAGTGAGCAAGATTACTTACGGAAATGCAGGGGGATCGAAGATGGACTTGATAGCACCAGCATAAATGGACAATATGGATATTATTACACAGGCCAAGAAGAGAGAAGCAAATTTGTTAACATATTTCACTCCTACAAAAACTACCACAGCCATAAAGGTGAGGAATATGGTTCCATAAACTCGCATGTTGTTCAGTGTAGCACTAGATGTATCATGGGCACCAGTGGAATGAAAAATTGCTGCTTGTGGTGCAATGTATGTCTGAAATAGAAAACAAAAAGTTAGCTAAAGGGCTGCAGTAAGACAACAAGAGTTTCAAATATACTTTCACTTATTGCATGTTTCAATTTTAAATAAGCGTTACATACCAGAACATTTATTTCAATGTAAATCAATTCTCTATTTGCAAAATACATTGAGCTAGGGTTCTTCACCCTGTAGAATAGTCAATCGATACGGGCAGTTTTGTAGTTTTACCTCCATAATACAATTAACTAGCCTTAGCTATACCACTGACTCACTGGGTGGCTTGAAATAAGTCACACTTCAACCTACATTTTCAAATGTGAATAGTGATTTGGGGAGTCTCTGTTTTTTGATACCAAAATGAGACACCTTCAAGGGCCCTGGCTTCCAGAGGATGGACACTGCATTTTCTGAAAGTCAGGCCCCTAGAAAAGAATAAAAGTAGCACCCAATAATCACGTTTGAAAATGTAAGCCTTCATCCTCTATGCCTCTTCAAAATGAGAATAATTCGATCCCTATGAGGCAGGAATTCTGCAGTAGTTTCTACATGTGACTTGCCACATAAGCATTACTACTCACCAATAAAATCTCAATGGCACCAAGTATGTACATAGCTCCTGCAAATGTTGTTCCCAAGTAAAAGCACAGTCCAACAGCTCCACCGAACTCTGGACCTAGGGACCTTGAGATCATGAAATAGGAGCCACCAGCTACAAGATAGAAAAGGGAGGTGGTATTTTCCAGAATATTTTATATTACGAATGCGACATTTTAAAAAATCCAGGACATGCATACAAAGTTATAAATTGCATATCCAGCTTTTTTCAGATCTTTACCAGAAATACCTTTGTTTCCACAACAGCAAACTAAACAAAGATAGCTCTCAGTTGCCTAGGCAGCATTCAGCAGAAATACAGGCTATTAAATCAAGCCTTGTATCTTGGCTCAATCCAGGTTTCCTCCCCAGAAATGTATTTAAATCTTTTACATTTGGGGACAAATGCACAAGTGGGTGCTAGTAATTTACAGTGACCGAAATCCTGAGGGTGCTTATGGTATTTAATCTATTCTTATTCTATTTTGCAATTTCCCATTCTATACAAATTTGTTAGACTCAAAAACAAATCATATTCTTATCCTCTTCGGATAAGAGAAACAGTCATATGCACAGACAAACTGGGTAAATGAAGGGCTACAACACAGATGAACTAAGTTACATGCAGTGCAAATCTGTTTAGTGTCCAATGAAAGATTAGCTAATATCACCAGTCTGAAGAATGAGCTACATTTTAAGTTCCTGGATTTCACATTTTGTATACACTGAACTACTTTTCTTCCTCATTAAATCAGTCCCTCAATCTGCTGTGAAGTTCAACTTGATGGGATCTGAAGAAAAAAAACCTTAGAAAAATAGCAGTGAGACCATAGCAATGGTGGCTATGTCAGAACAGGACATGTTTTTCAAACATGTGTTGCCAACCCATGATTTTAGCAAGTCACCATGTTTCTTAAAAACCTGAATCTGGGAGGCATGTGATATGGGGAGAATCTCAGCTTTCGTTTAAAATAATTACATGCCCTTATGGTAGCAGATCAAGGTTTGAAAATGTGGCCCAAACATACCTTAAAGAAAGGGGAAAAAAACAGGTACTTTGGCTTAAAAATCATGAGGGTTTTTTTTTTAAATCTGATGGGTTTGGGAGGGGAGGGGGCAAGAGAGGGCCTGGCTCATGATATTTTAACACTTGGGGTTGGCAGTTCTGGAGAAGGTACAATACAGTTCTTCACTTGACATGTCCGGACATTAGTTTGCCTTCTCATCTAATTTCAATGGAAAGCAACAAAAAAATCTACCTTTATTAAACCACAATCTTCTAGTTAGCATACAGATTTGCACATGTTTACAGTTGTATTTACAGGGAGGAAATGTGAGTCAAAATGGATTACAGATGTGCTATTCTGAATGAAGTGAGGAATTTACTAATTACAATTACCTGGAACTACACCATTTGTTGCTATTGCACTCATTGATATGGCTGTCAGCATAGTCTGTGGAGAAAAAGACAATGGATATATTTACATAAGTAAGTCTCAAAAATACAGTTCTTTCCCTGTATAGTAAAATAAGCAAAACAGAAAAAGTTGTCATGCTTAAGTAGGAATTTATAGCATTTCTGTTCTACCCCATGGTAACAGAATGTACCCCTGTATTCACGCCATATACACTACTTACTCCTGAGGGCATTCTGCGCCAAAAAATTAAATATTCTGCGCACATTTTAAAATTCTGCAAGTTTTATTTGGCATGGCATAGGGAGCACAGGCCACTGGTTCTACGAAGGTGGGAGATCACCCTGCAGCCTCCCCACACCAGCACCCCCAGGACACGGACTCAGTGGTGAGGCTGCATCCGAGCCTGACACAGCACAAGGCCTGGGCCTGCCCCAGAAACACCCTGGGGCCCCTGCCCCTCTGCGGCAGGATCCAAATGTAGAGGGGCTCAGTGTGGGGGAATCCAGGTGTGGGGTGAGAGGATTCTGTGTGGGACAATCTGGGTGCAGGCAGCTCAGTGGGGGGTCCATGTGTGGGGGGATCTAGACAAACAGAGGCTCGTTGGAGGGTGGGGGTTGCCAGGTGTAAGAGCAATGGGACTCTGCAGGGGCTTCCAGGTGAAAGTGGTTGGGGTTCAGCAGAGGGGTCTGGGAGTGGGGCTTGGTGAGGGGAGGGTCTGGGTGCAGCTATTTGGGGGTCAGTGGTGTGGGGGTCTGGATGTGGGGGCTCAGGATGGTACAGTGGGATGGGGCTCGTCAGGGTGGAGGTTTGAGTGCAGGGAGCTCAGTGGGGGGTGGTCTGGATGCAGGGGTGGGGGTCTGGAGGCAGGGGGTCTGGGTGCATGGGGGCCTCCAGATGCAGGGGTTGAGGTTCAGGTGTGGAGGGCTAGGGGGGTTCTGGGTGTATGGGGTGAAGGTTCGCAGGGATGTCTGGGTATGGGAGGTCCAGATACATGGGGGTTGGGTGGATGGGGGAGCAGCTCCCCTTACAGTGACCCCTCGCCCCGCAGCTGAGGAGCGATGGGGGCAGGAAGCAGGGGAGGATGCTGAGATTCCTGGGGGAGGGTCTGACACAGCCCCAGCCCTTCCTTGCAGGGGAAGAGGAAATCTCATCCTTCCCTGCCTCCAGCCCAGCCGGGACTAGTAGTTGATCCCAGCTCAGGGTAGGAGCCACTGGCTGGGATGTTCCCAGCCCTACAGTGATTTACCTCTCCGCCGGCTGCTCTGGGTGCCTGAAACAATGTACCTGTGCAGCTAGGGAGTGGTGTGCAACTGCTTTTGCAGCTTCCCTTTGCTTCCTGTCAAAAAGTCTTTTGTCTGCAGGGAAGCAAAGAAATCTGCGGGGGATATGAATTCTGCGCACGCGCAGAATTCCCCCAAGCGTACCTACTGTAATAATCTTTGTACAATGTATGCCTTGTAAGTTATCATTTGAAAACTCAATGTGTTGATCAGTATTGTTCTGATAAAATATGTGTGGCAACACTGAAGTTATAAGATTCTATTGTATAGTGTTATTAATAGATGGACCAAACTGAGGTAGGCAAAAGGTGTATCTCAAACAAAGGAATGTGTGCTCTGATTAATTTGCATTTAAGCAGTAAGCAGAGTCATCAAGCAGGAAGGGAAACAAGGGAAGCTCAAATAAATGAGGAAAAAGCAGCAGGGAAATCCTTTCCTACAGACTTTTTGTCTCCTAGCACACAGGTGGAAATATTTTCCAAGAGGGGGACTGAAACTATAAAAAGGAGGGACAAAGACCCCAAGGCACACTTCAGGTATGCACAGACACACACACACCCCCGACCTAAAGTGACAAAGAAACCATTCACTGGATTCTGGGAGAAGCGGTCCTGACCTAGGGTATTTGGTCAATAAGAGAGCTGAAAGCATATGGTGAGAAACTTTGCTTGACTCTAATATAGTTTAAGTTAGGTACAAGTAGCATTTTAACTTTATTTTCTTATAACCATTTCTGACTTTTATGCTTCTGTGACGTTATTGACATAAACTGGGACCGTATAGATCATTGTTGCAACCAAGGTCCTGTAGTGGCACCCAAATCTTGTATAAAGGGGGTCAAATGGGGTGTCTAGGACAAGGTTATGGTTTACTGGTTATGATTATGCTGTCTATATGTGTGTATCAGTTTTGTAGTTGAAGTTATGAATATTGGCTCTATACTGTCTGTATGGCGAATATTGGCTCTATACTGTCTGTATGGCAAACTTATGCTATGCTTCTGGGTGACATCCCAGACAAGCTGAGATTAGCTCTGCCTAGCCTGCTTGATGGCCCATTAAGGACCATCAGCTATACAATGGACCCATGGAGAGAAGGCAGATAAGCCTTGTAACTCAGCAAAGTATGCAGGGACTGGCCCATGTGACTCCAGACTCCATTTTGCTGTAATTTTCCACAGTAAGAACAAAGAGGTGTTCTTACACCTGGAAAAGACTATATAAGGCTGATGCCTCATCTCCATCTTGTCTTCAATCCTGCTTCATACCTCTGGAGGAACTTTGCTACAAGCTGAAGCTTTGAACAAAGGACTGAGGACCCATCCCAGCGGGGGATGTATTCCAGAGACTTGATTTGAACCTGCAGTTTATTCCATCGCTGCTGCAAGCCTGAACCAAGAACTTTGCCATTACTGTATGTAATGGATTCCATTTAACCAATCCTAACCCTCATCTCTATCTTTTTCCTTTTACGAATAAACCTTTAGATTTTAGATTCTAAAGGATTGGCAGCAGCGTGATTTGTGGGTAATACCTGATTTGTATATTGACCTGGGTCTGGGGCTTGGTCCTTTGGGATCAGGAGAACCTTTTTTCTTTTACTGGGGTATTGGTTTTCATAACCATTTGTCCCCATAACGAGTGGCACTGGTGGGAGTACTGGGAAACTGGAGTGTCTAAGGAGATTGCTTGTGAGACTTGCGGTTAGCCAGTGGGGTGAGACCGAAGTCCTCCTAGTCTGGCTGGTTTGGTTTGCCTTAGAGGTGGAAAAACCCCCAGCCTTGGACTGTAACTGCCCTATTTGAGCAATTTGTCCTGAGTTGGCACTCTCAGTTGGGTTCCGCCAGAACCGCATTGTCACAGCCTCATTACTTGTACTCACTTTAAATCTCTCGCTTTGTGGCTGTTTTATTGTTTTATCTAATCATGTGTGTTTAAATTTAAATGTCTGGGAAACTCCATTTGGGGTGGCAAGTTGTGTGCATATTATTTCTATTAAAGAAATAATACACACTATATAATTTGTATTGTCCAGAAGAGGGCTGGGAAGTACAGGACATACATTTCTGGGGGAAAATCTAAGATTGGAGGTGTGTTGGGGTCACCCTGAAGTATAACCAAGGCTGGTGAGAGCCAGAGTGTAACCCAAGTGTGGCTGGCCAGCTGCAGTTACGCACAGACATGCAGGGTGTGGCTTGCATGCTGGACGGCTGTTTGTGAGTGGCCTAGGTGAGAACTGCTTCAACCAAAGTATTGTAAAGTACCCAAGGTTGCAGGGTAGGGTTGTAGAACACAGTTGCTCAGTAGTCTGGATTGTACCCTGGTATGTCACACCCTCCAAAGGTCATTTTCTCAATGCAGAAAACTTATCGATTTCACAACAACAAAAACAATTTAACGATTAAACTCTTCAGCCTTTCATGTGGGAGATGAGTGTGGCTTGCACATACAGCGTAACAGATGTGCCAAAGGAGAAGAGCTTTGTAAGACTTCACACATTTACTGTCAATTCTGCTTGGACAATATTGTGGGATCTGAATTTCCAAACCCCACCTATAAGAGTGTGGCTGCTTAACTGCTTAGATTGCACATGCAATCTGAACAATTTATCTTAGAGCCACAAGGTAGATTCACCCATAGATCATGGCAGGGCCCCCTTCACCACTCTTTACTACCCAACTAACTTAGGCCAGGCCTACACCAGAACAGGTTTGCTGGCATAGCTATCCCAGAAAACCCTCCTAGTTTAGTCGCAGTTTATACCAGCAAAAAAGTGCTTTTGGCAATAGAGGTTACACCATTTCCCTGAGCGAAATAAGACTACATCTGAAGTGCTTTACCATCATAGGAGTACCAGTATACTATACTGGCAAAGAGTTTCTACTGTGGACACATGTATACCAGCAAAGCTGCACTTTGTAAATTCCCACCCACACACCCCCAAGCAAAATAAAAGTATCTGTAAAGCAGTGATTCACTGATACAGTTGGAGATTCTGCCAACCACAGATCTCTTCACATCCTGACCAACATAGCTATACCAACAGAAGTGTAGCCTAAGTTAAACTGGCAAAAGCACTTGTACACCATTATAACTGCATCTACGTTAGGACTTTTACCGTTATAATAATGTTTACCTCCCCTGCCCCCTCAAAAAATCACACCCCTATTTGACATTACTATGCTGTCAAATGTTTCTGATGTAGTCCTGGTCTTAGTCCTACACACATGTATAGTTAACCCCCTTAGAGGGGCACAGTAAAAGCTTTGCAAGAGGTACACACGGTATGAGACAGGTCTTAATTTGATCATGTACTCACACAACAGCAGCAGATTAAGACTATCAGGAAGGACTGTAGAACTCCTGCTGTTCCCACCATCCATGTCAACCGAAGGAAGAGAATAACCCCAAAGATATTCTGCATACATGGAAGGTACACTCCCATCAGGGTGCCCATGCTGGGTGACTGAAAATAAACACATACATCAACTTTCATTCACTCGGTAACTCAAAACTAGGGTTTAGAACACAGAGGAGGAAAATAGATTTCAGATATTTAAATGACATCATGCTGTGATAGATTATAATAAAAAGATACACCACTGTTACAATGCTGTACTTCCAAAAAACCTCAAGAGAATGGTTTAAACCAAAACCGTTGGTTGACTGGCAACAAAATTTGGACCAGGCTGCTAGCTCTTCATTTCAGCCCCACCTCTCCAGCAGTTACCAACTGAACATATTTATATTCTTTATTAGTAGTACTGTGGTAGTACCTACAAGCACCTAGCAAGGAGCTGGACTCTGCTGTGCTAGATGCTGTACAAACACAGAACAAGAACCCGGCCCCTGTCCAAAAAACTTACAATCTAAGTAAAGAACAGGTTTATCCCCAAAAGTCCAGTGTGTTTCCAGTTACAACTACCAAAAGATTTGGAAACAGCTTTGAGAAATGTGCTATATATTTTCCATATCTTTACATATCAGGTTTATACAGTAAAACCTGTGCTCTCCAGCACTTTACCAACTGGAAAGCTCTATAAACCGGCATTTCTGATCTTCATTGAAAGTCCAGTTTATAGTCTGGTTGGCATGGGGTCAGCAGGCTCCCTAGCTGCCTCTGTGTGACTCCCCAAAAGTGGCAACATGTCCCTGCTGCTCCTAGGCGGAGGAATGCCACGAGGGGTTTGGAGTGCAGGAGGGGGTGCGGGGCGCAGGCTCTGGGAGGGAGTTGGGGTGTAGGAGAGGGATTGGAGCAGGGGACTGGGGCATGGGAGGGATTTCAGGGTGCCGGATCCAGGCGGTGCTCACCTGAGGTGGCTCCCTGCAAGTGGTGACATGTCCCTGCTGCTCCTAGGCGGAGGACTGGCTAGGCAGCTCTGTGCACTGCCCCCGCCCCTCCCCAAATGCTGAAACTACCAACTGCCTTTTCAATAAGATTTTGCATCATGTTGCTGACGTGAGGTAGCACCACACTTCTAGTAAAGAACAGGCCTTAGAGCGTGGGCTGATCAATTCTCAAGAGGACACTTGGGAGGCAGGAGGGGGAGACCAAGTCCAAAGAGTCTTAGACTGGATTTTTGATGTTTATTCTTAGCTCCTTTTGTAACTCAAGCCAAACCAAGTAATTTTTTAGCCATTGCAATTTGTGTGGCCTGTTTGGAGAAGAGTGGGAGGGCGGGAGTTGGGAGGAGGGGAGGTCATGTGTTCTGTTCTATTAGACTGCCAGAAGGTGGCTGATTAATGATGCAGTCAATAACTGTTCCATCATACAAAAACAGCTATCATTTGTGTAGCGAATAGTTATTGTACTACAACACTAATGGAATCAACGTGGCCCACTATGAAAATATGTTTTGGCTTTTCCTTGGCGTGTATGAAGAAGCAAGAAATCATTGTCCCATGATGCTAATGGAAGCTGTGTTTGTGCACAGACATCCTAATTAGAAGTGCCCTAATTCAAATTTCAGAAAAGCTGAACACTCATTGGAAGAGCTGTTCAAATTATTTGTTACCAGGCTCTCGGAAAACAAATTATGAAAATATTCTTAGAAACTTCCTTAGTTCACTGTTTTATCTTAAATTGTGTAGATATTAAATCTAGGAGGGTGCTACGTAAGGTTGTGTCTATTCATTGGGCTGAATGTGCAAAGATCCAAAGACTTCTAGATATCATACTAATGTCTCTGATTTGAAATTAACTGCCCTTGCATGCTCTGAAGCACAGTCTGGTACATTACACTCACATTTTAGTATCCCCACTAAGTTTGTCAAGCTGGATAAAATTTGTAATGTCTATGCAGATACTTTATTTTAAAGGTCTTACGCTCACTAACAAGAGAAATGTCTTAGAAAGGTTGTCATGCTGTGTGTAAATTACACAAAACATTTAGTCTTTGACATGAAACCAGGAAATCTAATTTACTGTGAATTTGCACTGTACTAATTCCCTAACATACTACTTTTGTTTACTTGCCCCAAGGCCTGCATCATTACCTCTGCTAATTCTGGCTTTTGTTTTAAATACTCTCTCCTTTTTCCCCTCCAAAAACAGGATAGTATGAGGTGCTTGATATTGTTCAAGGTGTTTAAAAATTCAACCAAATCTGTGTGCATATAGTTTGCATTTGAATGTGTTTGAAATGCAGTGTATAACAACTCAAGGATTGATTTGCACACTAGACTGCCTGGCTGTGGCAGCAGGAGCTAAGTTTACAATTGCAAGGTTTTAACAGAGCATATTGAAGCTTTCAGGCCTACAGTCAAATCAACCCTAACAGTGTTATCACCTCCCAGCATTTGAAGTGTTTTTCTTGCAGCCTCCTCCCCCCTCCCCCCCCCCCAACCTAGGGTTACCATACGTCCGGTTTTTCCCGGACATGTCCAGCTTTTCGGCAATCAAACCCCCATCCGGGGGGAATTGCCAAAAAGCCGAACATGTCCAGGAAAATGCCGGCCGGGCACTTCCCCTCCCGCGGCTGCTCTGCTCCTCCCCTGACTCTTCGGCTCTGTTTAAGAGCCGAGCTGCCCGAGCGCTATGGGCTTCAGGCAGCCCCCTTGCCTCCGGACCCCAGCCGCCGGCCGGGCACTTCCCCTCCCGGGCTCTGGCGGCGCAGGGTCCGGAGGCACGGGGGAGCCCGAAGCCGGTAGCGCTCGGGCAGCTCGGCTCTTAAACAGAGCTGAAGAGTCAGGGGAGGAGCAGAGCCTCCGGCCGCGGCTGGGAGTGGGAGGGAGAAGAAGAAGTGGGCTGTAGTCCACGAAAGCTTATGCTCTAATAAATTTGTTAGTCTCTAAGGTGCCACAAGTACTCCTGTTCTCTTGCTCTGGTTCCTCTTCCTGCTCCCCCTGCAGCCTCTTCTATACCAAGTTACAATCTTAGTCGTAAAGGGAAAACATTGTGCATTCATTGCATACTTTGAGAATTGCAAAGCAGTACAGCTTAAGAGATGCCCAAATCACAGCATTACTAAGTGCACCTCAGACATAAGTCGTCACTGGGTTGTTGGTTTCGTTACCCAATTAAAAATACTGCAAACAAAGAAATGAAGCAGGAGAACAGCTTGCACTAGCACCAGTGATTTGCAGTGACTGAGCCCTTCTCTACATCCTCTTATGTCAGCAGATGCTGCTACTGTCAATGGTTATATGAAACTAGTCAATAGAAGGCAATCAGAAATAGCAAGGGCAATATTATACCGAACAGGCTTGTCAGTACCAAATGGGAAAACTGAAATACTACTCTAAAGATTGCACTGAGCTAGTAAAATAGCAGATATACTGACAATCGGCAAATGGTAAAAAAAATCCTCATATCTTCTATGATAATTATCTGTTTTCAGCCAGGCAGCCCACGCTTCCACATGTGTGGTATCCACTTTGATCAGCTTCAAACACGTAACTGACGCAAGCTATTGATTTGAGCTAAAGGACACCACTCCCCTTGTGCTAGCCTGATTGTTTTTCTAAACAACTGGCTTCAGGGCCCAAAGAAATTGACAACTGCCATTACCAGCCACCCAATATAAGTAACTGAGGGTGCCACAGAACTGCCCCAAAAGCCATAACTACAGACATTTGCATAAAGCTGAACTGCCCAGTTACGTTGTAGAAGCTGAAGTAGGTAATCTGATCTCCAATATGGGAAGTAGGATATTTATTATTCATGAATCCTAGGACTGGAAGCATAGGACTGGAAGGAACCTCGAGGGGTTTTCTAGTCCAGTCCCCTGCACTCATGGCAGGACTAAGTATCATCCAGACGATCCCTGACAGATGTTTGTCTAACCTGGTGTTTGAAGCACCATAACTGTGTCAGTGCTTTACTACAGACCGTATTCATACTAACCTAATAAGCAAAACAAAATCCCCTGCCACCCTCTTAAACAGAGAGAAGGTAATTGGTAATGTATCTTAACACACAGCAAGGAGCTACAAAACAACATAACACTGAATACTAAAAACTTATGGCAATACTGAAGCAAGGTGAAATAGTTAGTGAGCCATACTCCATTTAAGTTTGTCTATTCTTGACACTTTCACAACTGAGCAAATCTTCTAAAGGGGATGGGGGGAGAGGGGAGGTGAAGAGACAGAAATTCCATATAATGTATTTTCCACACTGCAAGTGTTTGTGAAAAATTTTCAAGTCTCCTTCAATCTTGTAATTTTAGTAAGACCAGTAAGATGCAAAATTGTCTTCAAAATCTAAAGCACCACATGATCTAGCAGCCTAAGCATACAATTATCTTTCCATATCTAGTTTCAGAGTAACAGCCGTGTTAGTCTGTATCCGCAAAAAGAAGAACAGGAGTACTTGTGGCACCTTAGAGACTAACAAATTTATTAGAGCATAAGCTTTCGTGGACTACAGCCCACTTCTTCGGATGGTCTTTAATACTTTGCACTTGCATACAAGTGAGTTTTCTGATTTTAAGTGGCAGTGAGTTTGGAAAGGAGAGCCTGCCTGTGCTAATATGGCTCTGGTGAAACCGGTTGATACCGACAAGCATAGCAGGAAGCAGAATTCACTGAGAGATTTGTCTTCTGTCAGCAGTTTGTGGAGATATAATTTTTATTTATAGAAAAGACTGCATTATTCATGCAGCTTAGCATTCCACATCCAATGATCAATTTAGGCATATTAGATGAGGTGGGAAAGCCAGACCATTAAAAATTCACGCCTGCAACATGCATCTAACAACACATATTGAGATTTTAAGGAGTTGGGCAACAGAGATTCAGAGTCCAAACCAAAAAAAAGCTCATATTCCTGTTCCAGCATTTCCCAATGGAATGTCAATTCAAATGACTGAAGAGACAGGGTGAGGGAGATAATATATTTTAATGGACAAATACGTTGTCTCTCTAATATCCTGGGACTAACATAGCTACAACAACACTGCATAATTCAAATGATTGACATGCAATTTACTTTCAGCCATACTAGGTGAGTACATTTGCTGGATGTATCTGGTGTATCATCCAGCAACAAATGCTAATATTTAACAGCAGAGTGTCAAAGTTTAACTCCCCATCAAGATAAGTGGGGATTTTATGCCTTGGTGCTACTGTTTCCTTGAGTCAGTATTTACACTTCAAAGGGAGAAATAGAAACTTTTTAAAATAAAAACCAGAAACCTGTAGGAAAATCCCATTTCCACAGTTTCTGGAGGCTCTCTCAATGCTCTCTCCATTGTCTCTGCCCATGATTTTGCATTCCTCTTTGGTGACTTGAATTAGTATTTCATGTCTGTATTCAACTCCCTAGTTTTATATTCCAAATGACATCTGACATCCTCACAGCTTTAATGTTATTTGAATTCCTCCACCCCATGCCAACTACAATTAATTTAGATTACACACAACGGGACCTTTACTGTAGTGTCCTGCACAAAAGACAGACACTCTAGGCAGAAATTCACTAACTGGAATTCCAGCATACACAGTGTACTGAAACACTAGTTCAAGATAATGTTTTCAAAAGCTTTGAGTTACCCCGAGACTACACTACAAAAAGTTAACACTGTGCAAACAGATGGGCCAGAAACTAATGCAGGAACAGTGGGTTTAAAAAAAAAAAAATCAGTCCTACCCATACAAGAACAAAATGTGCTTTAACCATGTCAAGTTCTACTGTGGCAGGACCACAAACCACAACAGTATAGCTTAAAATGGGACAACTGAGACTTATTGTTATAGCATAAATGGAGTTTCACTATATACAAGTTCACTTTAAGGGCTTGTCTACACTTACTGCACTGCAGCTACGCCGCTGTAGCACTTAGCAAAGTCATTACCTCTGCGGGTGGGAGAGCTTCTCCCATGAGCATAGGTACTACACCTCGTTGAGAGGCCATAGCTATGACAACGGGAGAAGCCCTCCCGTCACATAGCGCTGTCTACACCAGCGGTTAGGTCAGTATAACTGCATCCTTCAGGGGATTTTCCACACCCTGAGTGATGTAGTTATACTGACATAAGTTGGTAGTCTAGACCAAGCCTAAGTAGGTTACACGATATATGCAGTATCTAAATACAGAATATTTTACAACACCGTGAATTACTCTGCTAGGGATTGATAACACCGTGAATTACTCTGCTAGGGACTCAACTTCCTATCATTCCCTAATCTCTTCCTCACTGAGGCTGGAACGAGCTACCAAATTCTCTGCAGTCTTTTTCAAAGGGAAAAGAAATGGCTGGCTTCCAGATGGCCAGTGTAGAATACCAGTGTGAGGTGTCATTTTATCTTAAACAGTCTTTAAATAATACTAACAATGGCCAAAAACCATGCCATTTCAGAAAGTTAAGGATTTTGTCTACACTATTTCTCTACATTCTTTATTAGAGTAATTTCTCCCAATTTTTTAGGAAGAACAGACTGAATAATCAATTGAAATTAGGCACTCCCATAAATTAACAGGAAAAGACAACTGCTCATGCATGATTTTAGTATTATGCCCAGACAAACAATCTGATATATATTCCCTTTCAGGCGTAACCTTAACTATTGCATATAAATATATAGTTAAGGGTATGCCTAAAAGGGAATCCAAATACATTAAGGTATCAAAATGCACCAACACCTAAATAAGCTAACTCTGTCCTTTAGCGACATCATAATAACCATAACACTGAGGCATTTTCATGCTTCTGGTCCCAGATTCAACTAATTTTTTTAACAGGTGTTGGGTCTGGTGACTCCACTGAAATCAGAAGGGACTACCTGTGGAGTGAGGGTGCTGGAATCAGACTTTTAGCATGGGTTTAACATGCATTCCCTTTGAAAGTGAATTGGCAGTCTTCAGTGTTACTGCCTCTGTCTTTTTTCAGATTTCTGTACGTATGGCAACACAGGATGACAATAAATCTGTACTGTTCACATTTCACAGCAGTTTACTTGAAAACCTTTTGCTGAACCTTTGCTTGAAAACCTGCAAGCAAAGCAGCAAGACCTTTAAATAGGAAGTTTAGCCTTAATGTGTTGATTTTTTGTACCCTGTTGAAGCAAATGGCTTGATTTTCAGAGATACTGGACAACTGCAGCCCCTACAGAGGATAAAGGGAGCTGCTGGTGCACAGCACCCTCAAATCAGGTCACTAAACCTCACCTGCTACAGTGTTATTAGAAATGGGGCTCAAACAGGAAGCCTAAACACACACACTTCCGCCTCTAAAAATGGTTTTGAACTCAATGTGACAACTCACAGACTAAGTTTCTATTTCAGGTGAATAAGGGTGGCAGAAACAGGCGGTAAGATTTAAATGAATGATTTTTGTGACATTGTGACCTACTTAATCAAACTTCCTGAGAATAATACATACTAAGACTATCCAAGTGCACTGGAATGACTAGATTGCTTAAGCATTACTTCACCTCTGATTTTCTCAGTCTAGAAACAAGAAATTACAAGTAACTCACTGCGTTCATTTGGGGCCCAGTCCTGCTCCCAGTGAAGCCATGTCATGTCATGGCTTCCATGGTGGGGGTGGGAGGAAGAGGATTAGATCCTTATTCAGAAATGGTGATGAAGCACAAGGAATTTCAGAACTCTCCAACTGCACACATAAGCAATCTCAGTTACAAGCTGGCCATTGAGAGAAGTTCTACTTACTTTTGATACTTTCCTCTTTGAATCTTCAGCACTTTCCGCCTCCTCATGTTCTTTGGCTCCCTGAGTGAGATTTGTGTAGCTGACCAACTTACCAAGCAGAGAAGATACCTTTGGTCGTATATCCAGTTCCTCCTGTAGAGGAAAACAACTTATGTAAGCCAAAGCGGTCAGAAAGAACAGGGCGGATCATATAGCTCTTTGGCAGGGCTGGAGATAAACTCACTGAAAGAGGCTGCAGTATAGGGTTACCATACGTCCGGATTTTCCCGGACATGTCCAGCTTTTGGGGGCTCAAATCCCCGTCCGGGGGGAAATCCCCAAAAGCCGGGCATGTCCGGGAAAATCGGGAGGGCTCTTTGGCCGGGGCCACATGGCCGGGGGCATGGTGCCGAGCCCGGCCGGGCGCACGGTGCCGGGCCGGGGTCGCAGTGCCGGTCCGGGGTGGGCGCGGGGCCGGGCGGGGAGCCGGGGGCGCGGTGCCGGTCCGGGGTCCGGGAGCTGGGGGGTCCGCTGGGCTGCGAGGTCCGCGGGGCCAGGGGCCAGTCCGGGCCCGCGAGCCGGGGGCTCCGCTGGGCCGTGGGGCCGGGAGCCGGGGGGTCCGCTGGGCCGGGAGGTCCGCAGGGCCGCGAGCCGGGGGGTCCGCGGGAGCCGGGGGGTCCGCGGGGCCGGGGGACCCGCTGGGCCGCGGGGTCCGCTGGGCCGGGGGGTCCGCGGGGCCGCGAGCCGGGGGGGGGGGGTCCGCGGGGTCCGCTGGGCCGGGAGGTCCGCGGGGCCGCCGGGGGCTGGCAGTGCTGGGCGGGCCGGGGGTGGTGGGCCGGGGCCGGTGCCGGCCCAGGCTGGAGCCGCCAGGGGGCCAGCCTGGGCCGCGCCTCCTCCCCCCACACCGCCCCTTACCTGCTACAGGCTTCCCGCGACTCAAATGTTCGCGGGAAGCAGGGGAGGGGGCGGAGACTTTGGGAGGGGGCGGAGTTGGGGCGGGGGCGTGGGCGGGGCTGGGGGCGGGGCCAGGGCCCCTGGGGGTGTCCTCCATTTGGAGGCACAAAATATGGTAACCCTACTGCAGTAGAATAAATGAAATATTAATTTTGTCTGATTTGACTAGAGGACATTTGGGCTTTGAAAGCTCTCTTAGGAAAGGTTTACAGTTATGGGGAGTCAAAGACAATAGGGACTCACCTTCTACTTGTCAGGCATTGGCAATGAAGTGCAAGGGAAAAAGAGCTCTGAACTCCAGCATTTCAGGAAAGTGAAAGATTTGCAGTTGACTATTATGCATATCTTGGGTTAACATTAAAAAAACATTTTCAGGGACAATTCTTCAACTAAGCCAGAGATCCAGTGCCCAGAGTCCCAGCCATTGCAGTGTTATGGGCACATTCCGGTAGATTTAATATGATCAATATCTAATCCAGGGCCTCTGAGAGTTTTGAGGTTAGCTAAGCCTCCTAAAATGTGTATGTTTGTTTGAATGTATGAAGGTCTCACAATCCCCTCTCCCTAAATTCCCCACATCCAGGAGGATTCCTCTTACCCTGTGGCTGTCTTTGAGGGTGGGGAGAGCCAGTGTGTTGGTACTTTGCACCAATGCGCTCGAGGAGAGGCAAGCAGGCACATTCCCCCCATACTGCAGCTTCATCCTATCTTCTGGGGGAGTATGGCAGGAGAGAGCCACTTGTCTCATTTTTATACCAGCTGGGATCTTTTGGGAAGTGTTTATAGAGTACTCTGATTACTCTCACTCTTACAGCTTCTCTTCTCTGCCTTCCATCTGTATTCTTTTCTGCATTATCTCCTTAAGATCCTTAAAATAGTTCTGTTGTTCTGAACTTTCTGTTCTGCGCCTCCCCTTGTGCCTGCCCCACACACAGAGCACACCTGTCAGGTTAAAATTTTCTCAAGTGCCAACCCTACTACTGCAATAACTAAAAATCAGGGAAGTCACCAGTGAAGCCAACATTCTCATCAATTCCAACCTCAGCCATCATAATTTATCAGCCACACAGACCCACAGATCCTGCAAATATACAAAGTCCCTTTGTTCTAACACAGCCACCCACAATACGCCCAAGCCCGCTCAAAAGCAAAACTCCAGCGTCCACCAGATTAAGATATCTTTCCTGGCAGACATGCATTTGAGAGAAGTAATCATCTGTTATCTGTCCATGAAGTCTCAGTTAAGGTTTCGCTCAGAGCGAGAGTGGCAAGAACTGGAGGTGTGCATTGTGACTGGTTCCGTCTTACAGGCACTAGACTTTTTCAGCACAAGCCTCTACATGACAGGTCATCACCGTGGAAACAGCTTGTGCTAAAATGGAGCTTTTGTGACCTGATGGAGCAGCGGCTCAGCAGCAGCTAATCTAAATGGCCTGTTGGGAAAGGGAATGCTTAAGAAAGCTCAGCACATGCTTTCTCATGAACTGAGGCATCTGAATGGAGGGCTGATAATTCTCCCTTCAAGAAAAAGTCGAGGATTCTTGCTTCTTTGGATTCTATGAGAGTGGCACAAACAACATGCAGTGACAGGAGAAAACTGGAAGCAAATGGGAAGATTAATGGATTCTTAGGGCCCTGGAATTACTACCTTCTTCTTTAAACAAAATACATACACACACACACACACACGCGCGCGCGAGTTCAAAGATGACTACCTAAAGTTAGCCACCTGTGTAGCCTGATTCAGAGGCACTGAACAGCCATACTTATAATTGGAGTTGATAGGTGCTCAGGACCACTGAAAATTAGGACTCCTAAATAACCAACTTTAGGCACTAAATCTGAAAATTCTGGCATTCATTTATAGAGCTTTCCATTACAAAATTATGGCCTTCCCCATGTAAATCAATGCCCTGCTAACCCAGCCACGCAAATCAAAAACAAAACAAAAAAACCAAGCCTGAGCAACCAATCTGCAGACAAAAAAGTGGTACTGGTAAGAAGTTACTCCTCCTCTGTTCTGTGTGAACCTCAAAACACACTCTCAGCATGTCAAACTTGCTAAAGGGTGAAGAGGCACACTCCTCAACCATACACATGATACAACAGCGGCCGGACAGGAAAGGGTTTCACGGTATGACTGGGGTTTTATCCCAGACTTATTTATCATGTTGTCCATTCCTGATCCTGTAGCTCAGTAGCTGGTTGCTATCATACACGGTATGATGCAAAAACTAACCGCAAGACAAGAAAAAGAGTTGTGCATGGGAGAAGCCACCAACCAGCTAGCTGGCAAAAGCGAATAATAGCAGATGCTGGTAGATTGGGTCAGTGTGGTGCTGCTGTATTGAACCTGATCTTCTGGGTTCTTCAGAGCCTCCTGGGCATCATAGCCCAAACATGCTATTTTTTCCCACACATCCCTAATCTGTAGCTCATGTCATTCCTTGTTCCCAATCTCTGGAACCCACATTCCCAATGTTTAACCTTCTGGCACTAGGTCCTGACAGCAGAGAGGCTGAAGTAGCGACAGTTACATGTGAGTGCATGGCACCTGGGATTCCAACTGTTCCTTCTGCTTTCTACTCCACACATCACCGGCAGAACAACCGCCCACAGACACTGCCTTGGACAGTGGCATTATAAGTGTATATTAACAGGCGTGACATACCAAAAGCCACCCAACACTTTTAAAAGATTTTTAAAAGGCACAAATGGCATTTAGGTGTTTGACTGCTTGACTTTAGATGGGAATTAGGCATCTACTTGCCAGTTGTAGCTTTGAAAGTCTCCATCCCCTCCCTCTACAGAAGAAAGAGCTTATCTTCTATTCTCCATAACTCAAGATCAAAAATGCTCATGCCCAGTGGTCTGGAAAGCAAAATTAAAGTTTACCTCAAACAAGGCCAAGTTTCTGTCATAATAATCACTTCCCTTGCCAGCTTCAGAACTGTTGAGAAAAGGACTGTTTTCTTTATGGTTGCCATGACCTGCAGAGAGAAAAAAGTTGTAGTTTTTGGTAAGTTTGGAATGGAGGTAAAATCTGAGGAGCATCTCAACTCCCCGAGGAAGACTGTTCTATTCAACAGCTGTTCTATTCAATTTTAATAAGCTGTTCTATTCAATTTTTAAAATCCCAATTTTTGTTCAGCATATAATTTTAAAATGGCATAACTGTGTTAGTTATGTTTCATTTACCATGACACAGAGAAATTGAAACCGTCATTGATATTGCTTTCTGTGTTGAAAGTAATCTTTTTTTAAAAAGACAAGGAGTAATACAAAACTGCCTCAAGGGGAAGTTTACAGGTGGGATGTCGTCTTGGGCCTAATAACCTTGACAGTTTCATTTTTACTTTTTTTTTTTTTTTTAGTAGAGTATTATGATGAATCAGAAAAGACAGTTCCTGAGAGCACTCACAGTTAGAGACTATTGCTGATTTGTAACACGATTTTCTGCTTAAGCAATAAGTACACAAACAAATTACACACATCTAATCAAGCTGATTCAAAAAATATTTAGTAAGTATTGTTGCAGCCTAGTTAAGATAATACCATGTCAACTAACGAGTATTTTCCTTCTATTTTATTGCAAACTAAATTCTGTAAGTAAATATGCACTTTCTCGGTTGCACTAAACCAGTGGTGGGCAACCTGCGGCCCATCAGGGTAATCCGCTGGCAGGCCGCAGGACAATTTGTTTGCATTGACTGTCTGCAGGCACGGCCACCCGCCGCTCCCAGTGGCCGCAGTTCACCGTTCCCAGCGAATGGGAGGGGCACAAGCTGCAGGGACGTCCTGGCCACTGTTTTCCACAGCTCCCATTGGCCGGGAACGTAAACAAACTGTCTCACGGTCCGCCAGTGGATTACCCTGACGGGCTGCATGCGGGCTGCAAGTTGCCCACCACTGCACTAATCCCTTCCCCCTCATGTTTTTGTTCATATAAAATTACAAGCTTTTTGGGATAAAGACTCTTCTTAAGAGTCTAAACTGGCATCTAGCACATTTGGGTGCTGTACAAACAAATATTTCATAGCTTTTATATACTGTACAATGTGCAAGAAAATTTAGCACAGCACAGAGAACCTAAAGAAAGTTTTAAAATAGTTTCAGTATTAAAACTTTTTAAGCGCACTGCAGCATAAAATGATGTGATATTCTGCACAACAGAACAATGGTTCAGGTTTTCAGAAATTCTCAGCATCTGCAGCTACCATTGGAGCTGTAGGTGATCAGCATTTCTTAAATTCACATCTTTTCTTTAGCACTCTGAACTGCATTCCATGTGTTTCACAGGTCCAATACACAAGGCACAGGTGTTTACAGGTTCATGTCCCTAAAAGAAAACCAATATAACCTAAAAGATATTCTAGTCCAGTGGTTCCCAAACTTGTTCCGCCACTTGTGCAGGGAAAGCCCCTGGCGGGCCAGGCCGGTTTGTGTACCTGCTGCGTCTGCAGGTTCGGCCGATCACAGTTCCCAGTGGCCGCGGTTCGCTGCTCCAGGCCAATGGGAGCTGCTGGAAGCGGCGGCCAGTACGTCCCTCGGCCCGCGCTGCTTCCAGCAGCTCCCATTGGCCTGGAGCAGCGAACTGCGGCCACTCGGAGCCGCGGTCGGCCGAACCTGCAGACGCGTCAGGTAAACAAACCGGCCCGGCCCGCCAGGGGCTTTCCCTGAACAAGCAGCGGAACAAGTTTGGGAACCAATGTTCTAGTCACTAATTTAAAAAAACTAAACTACTAAAGAAAGTGAAAGAATATCAAAGACCATATCCTACAAGTTAAAAGAGGGAATTGTGTGTTGAATTTGTAAGAAAAAGCAGAAGATTGAGAGATTGAAAACATTTCTTCAAAATTAGATCTTACAATTCAACTGTGCTTAAATCAATTTAAATCAACTGGTATAGCCTCTGTTGAATTAGCACTACATAAGTGAAGTATCTGTTTTGATATTATGAAACCTGGACGCGTTTCACAAAATTACAAAAATAAACCCAACTGGATAAGTAGTTGGCAAGCTAAATAGAAGGCTCCTATCCGTGTGCAGCATCACATGCTTTCAAGTGTGTTTAAACATTCAACATGTTTAGTTGGATAATTGTTATAGCGAAAAGAAATTCCTATCTTGTTATTTCAGCACCGTTCTCATCAGGGGAAGGGTTTGGAAAAAGCGCAGCTGGTTTGCTGGAAAGTAGAGAGACATTGTGCGTCCACTTGTTTTGGTTAGTAAAAGCAAAACAACTAGCAAAAAGATATCCAGATATAGGCAAAGCAGTTTGTTTTATCCGCTAAAAATAACGGATTGGGTGGCCCTTTTCTGCTGGAATTAAGTCCAAAGTTCAACAGGTGCCGCCATATCAACAGCCACGTGGCTCATCAGGAACACTGGAACCTTCAGATCCAGCATACAGACCTCTGCTACTTCAGCTAATGGAATTACTGGTAGCAGTAGTATGTTGTCATCCTCTATGTGGACCAGCACTAAAAGTTGATGATAAACTTTGCCAGCTGCTTTCACAGATTTGCTGGCAAGAATCTTGAGTTCCATTCCAGGCTCTGGAAGGGAGTGTGCTCTAGTAGACCCAAACTATTCTGCTCTTTTCACACCTCCATGACCACCTTCTGCCTTGAGCCCTCCAACCTGTGCCTGTCCCAGTCCCATCTCTTCCCTACCCCGACTTCTTATTACAGTCCCCTTGCCCAGCTATTCCTAATTTCACCACCATCACTCCCAACTCCTCACACTATCCATCTCTCCCCACAACTCTGGCCTCCAGTTGAAACATAAACATGTCCCCACTGGCTCCCAGTCCTAATCTCCCATCATCCTCAGCTCTTTATCCCACTCTCTTTACCCAGCCAGTCCCAATTCTCCCCCTCTACCCCAACTTCTAGTCTGAGCTGTCTTCCTTCCCACCTCACTGGTTCTCAGTCCGTCTCTCCCTATCTCCACTCCCTATCCAATTTTCCCTCTCCTAGCCCACCATCCTCCAGTCACAGTTTCCACTCCAATCTACTCCCACCCACCTTAGATCTAACTTGTCTCCTTTGCATTCAGGTTGAGAGCACAGGAGAGAGCCTCTCTGCTGTCAGTTCAGGTACCCAGACCAGGTAGAGCCTGTAACAGCTCAATTGCAGGGAAAGTCCTGTTTAGCTCAAGATATGCCCAATGCAGACAATCTTCAGGGAATGCAGTTGCTAAAAATCTAAGAAGCGCAGGTCTAAAATCTGAGTATGTGTTTAAAAAAAAAAAATTCCTCTGGTTTAAAAAAAAGTGGGCATATTTTCAAGGGGAATAACACAGGGCACATTCATGGAACAAAAGCCACCCCCCAACAAGTTCAAATCCCTGCTCTAAAGCTTTGGGGGCACTAGAGGCTTTTCAAAGAAAATGTCATTTGAATTTTTTAAGATGGGCACAACATTTTGTCACTAGCCTCATTCTCACAAACAGCTCAACTGTTTTGGCTGAAATTTTCAGAAAAATCCCAACTGAGTCAGTCACTCAGCATGGAAAATTTCAGCCTAAATTGTTGACGTTTGGCAAAGATATGAACAACTGAAAACGGGGATTTATGAGAAGTGTTGAGCAACTTTAAGAGACAGTACTACCAGATCTGTCTACAATACACACACAGTACATAAGACTTTTTTTGGAACCCTTCAAGTAAAGAGACCCTACATTAACAACAAGTCTATTACCGTTATATCTCAAGTCCTGCAGAGATAGTTAACTAGCATTTCTGAAAAGCCTTAGAACGGTTGTAGTTCATTTTGGGGTGGAGAATGCAGGCTACAAAACTAGATTCTATATTGAACTATTTACCGAGGGCCCAACACAACAGTGTTTTTACATGGTTACTTGGCTATACAGCTTGATCATTTGAAGTGTTTTAGAAACAAAGCAACTATTCTCTGTTTAGAACTGTTTGAATGGCAACATTTTAACTGGTAGGTATCCAGGAAGGAGCAGCACCCTGCTTGCTGCCACCAAAAATGCAAAAGATTCAGGCTGTTTGAGCCTGTATGGGTTTAAATAGGCCTTGAATAAAAACCGTGCAGGGCTAGGGTCTTTGAAGCCCCCAGATTTCTGGAGGTAAAATAATTTAGTTCTGATGTAACCGAAGTATAGCCAGTTCTCCAGGCGTACATTCAAAGCTGCACTTTGACTACTGTGTTTCAAGACCCCCGGGCTCTCATAACCCAAGAAGTTGGTGTAGTCAATGGAGCTAGCCCATTTAACAGGGCCTCCTAATTTCTAAGATGTAAACAATCAAAACCACACGTAAATCACCACTTGAGGGGAGCGGGGGGAGTGTAATATATAATTTAAGTCAAAATGGTTGAATAAGTCATTTTAGAGCTCTCCTAAATGAGGATGGTAATGTCAGGTAGGTTTCCTGTAATTTGTTAGCATACAAATTTCCCCAATCATCTTTTAAATGGGCTAGTTTAATTATAGTGGTTTTGAAGCAAGCACAGGAGCTGTGCATGTTCCTTTTTATGGTTCTGCCAATGTACTGAAATCTTAACCAGCAATAGCTTCTGGACTCCTTTAACTGGGCTCTCCTGAGCAGACTACCTTATTGCAAACCTCAACCATTCAAAACTCATGGGTCATGCCTAAAGAAACGGTATGAGATTATTGTTTAAAATCTCTGGCTTCAAAATCAGTTTTATTTGCCTCTGGGTTTTGAGTTTCCAAGGATCTACGTTTACAAGATTTCTACCACCACCTGGAGGATTAGAAATGTTCTTTTTTTTTTTTTTAAACGTGAAAGATTCTCACATAATCACACCTCTCCAGGAGCTGGGCTTTACGAGAAGACAAACTATCCCAAGATTCCATAAGAACACCTGGTTTGGCAACAGAGCATCAAGCTGAAATGAGATGTTTCTTGACTTTTTAAATATAGGAAAGTGTCTACTGGAGACTAGACTCAAAGAACCACCCATTCACCGCACTTGTTATTTAAGCCAGTTTTCAGACAGTCTGCAGTGGTGAATGGTAATTGTAATAAAAATACTGCCCCACCTAGTTCCTCAAGATTTTGGACCATGCTGTAAGAGATTATTGTTCTCTCAGGCAGTTGTTATAGCTTTGTCTCAAGCAGTACTTAAATTGTCTTGATTATTTATATTCTAGGGTTGCTCTGGTAGATTGGAAGTTTTAAAAATGAGCTAGTAGATCATTTTTTAAACTGTACCTTTGCTGCTTGAAGTCTCAGGGCCTGCAACTGCAAATGCAACAAACAGATTTTGTGTTTCTCTTGTAGCTGCAACATGCTACTGTCAGAAATATCTGCTTAATGGGATATGGGTTCATTTTTAATATATCTGGGAATATTTCTAATGCTTTCTGTAGAAATGCCTGCGCACTTTTTAATCTATAAAAGTCATGTGATTGATCGTTTTAATTTTATGTAAATTAGATTAACTATGAACCCAACAAGTGACAAACTCTTTTGCCCTCTTCAGTCCTCTCATCACTCTTTTCCAACATTCTTACCCCAACCTGGGTTTCTCCAACCAAAAGTGGAAAAATCATCCCCCCTCCCTGGACCTCACTCAGAAGATTAGTGTATCAATAATGGGCTGAAAGTTTACGTTTCATCACAGTATTAGCGTTTAGGGGTGGCTACACTTCCGACGTCATCAGAAATATCTAGCACAATCAGCCAGAAATAGCACGTGATGCCTGCCTTCTGCAAAATGAGGAGGGTATAGCAAAACCACATCTGGATCACTTTCTTCTTCATGTATACAGCATTTGCTCCAGCCCCTTGAAAGAGCATGCAGAAGTCACGAATTACTGATTGTGTACATTATAAATGGGCCTCTGAACTGTAGTCTTCCACTCGTCCAATGGCTAGCCACATTTTGGGTCCCACTTCAGCCCTCTCTCAAATACTGCACACTTCCCCAGTAGTAACCAAAAGCTGAGAGGTTTACAGTCAAGTTCACTGCAAGGACATCCTATTTTAACCTCCATCAATCGTTAGATTTGGCTGCTGCGGAGAGACAGCTTCATGTATTTGTTATACTCTCGCTGGGAGTACTGCATTGCTCTGTTAGATGCATTAGTGGACCAAAATCACTTTCAGCATCACAACTCTTCCTGAGCAATCTGCTCGGTTTAGATGTGCTCTAAACCACAACGCCAAAATGATCTCATTTTATCTGGTTTTTGCTTGCTTCCAATGTCCTGAGTAAGGACCATGTAAACTGACCCCATTTCCTCTAGGAAACAAGAATCAAATACATTTGTAAAGTAATTTTCTAATGTACAATGCAAAGTAATTTTCACAGGATTTGCCATACCGGAATAGCGCATTAGTCCACTACCTTGCCTCTGTTAATGGGAAATACCTAATACATCAAAAAAAACCAACTCTGTAATGTGGGATAGGAAAGCAGTTCAGAGAAATTCCTTTCTCAGCCCCACATGTAAGCAGCTCACATTCTGAAGCATGAAATATGCTTGTGTTGCCTGTGGACAGTGGAGTTGGGGAGCTGATCCCCTGGCAGGCACAGCAAGGCTTCCTCATGCCAAGGACAGGTGGCACGGAGATGTCTCTTAATCCAAATATCGGGACTGTCCATATAAAATAGGGACAGCTGGTCACCCTATATGCAAGGCTCTGTGCAGAGGTTTGCCAATTTCAGCCTGTGTAAGTCCTTAAAAAGTCCTATGATTTGGACATGACCAGCTGACCCAGGCACTCACCCAATTCCCATCAAAAGGAACCGACACTCCAGGCTCTCTCTCAACTACAAAGTTTTGCCAGCATAGCTATGTCACTTAGAAGGAGGAGGGGGAAATCACACTATGACGCTTCCCAGGGTACCCAGGATTAAGAGACATCTCCGTGCCACCTGTCCTTGGCATGAGGAAGCCTTGCTGTGCCTGCCAGGGGATCAGCTCCCCAACTCCACTGTCCACAGGCAACACAAGCACGCCCCTCTTGGCCTGCGCAGGCCCCGCTCTCTTTCTACAAGTTAGCAATAGGCACACTCCTACCCATGAGCATCTCCCTGGAGTGTCCAGCTTCTGGTCCACTGAATACTTACAGTATTCACAGATTCGCTGTTCCCAAAGGAGCAGTATGTGACAGCTTACCAGTTACACCCCAGATCACCACTTCACTTAACACACACTGCTTAGAGCTGTTTATGGTGAAAATGTGTAAAAAAATTATTTAACAAAGTATACGGATTCAAGTAATAGCAAGTAAAAATATTGGAAACAAATGGTTACATATAAAATAAAATCATAACACACATTCTAGAACCTAGACTTACTTAACTAGATGCTTCCCTGTCTTACAGCATTTTACAGCCAGGCTTGTCTGTGATCTTCTGTTTATGAAACAAGTTGCCCTGTCAGTGGAAAAGGCAGAGTGTCTGTTGGTACCCTCAGATATATCAGCACAGTCCTTTGTCCAACTGGACACACGTTGCTGATTTTTTTTTTTCCTGTGGCCTCCCTCTTTTGTCAATTTCACAACCTTTTGATTAGCATCAGGCTCAATATGCAAATAGACCACCACTGTGAAGCAGACAATATACAACGACTAGACAGGGAAATAAGCATCTGTTATCCCCTGCCTGAAAGGAACCGGTCCGACGCACATCACCTTCCTTAAGAACAGAGTTTTCAGTATATATACATAGCTTCTTAAATATCCACCTTATATACACATCACAATTATGACAACCGGTGGGCTACTGTCTCTGAGTACAGACCTTATTCTTTGGTGAATTACTATGCATATATCTGAGCCAGGAGATCCGTGTAAAACTCCCTGTGCCCTCTGCTAGTTGGCATCAAGAGGTCCCTGGGTGTCACACACTCCTATATCAGAGTACCCTACCTGACACAGCTATATCCCCGTGTAGACACAACTATGCTCATAACAGAGTGCTTCTGTCATCTTAGCAAACGTCATTTGAGGAGGTGGTGTGGCTATGCTGGCAGAATTACTCCTGTCAGCTTCTGCAGCATCTTCACTAAGGGCCTCTGCTGGCACAGATATACCAGCAAAGGCTCTGTAGTGTAGACAAGTCCAGACACGTGCTTCTCAGGCTAAGACCAGCTCAGCAAAGCTTCTAATGTCATAATTACAAGGAGTCCCTTCTGATAAGGCAACTTCCTACAGTCTACAATGTGTGATGATTGCATATGTAGATTCCAGACGCAAGATGGGGGACTCATGTCTGCACTAGTGACTGACAGCTGTCAGCTAGGAGTGTGTGACACACTTGTCCTAGCCAGCAGCAATAGCTACCTCTAGTTTCAATAAGAAGGGTCAATTTAGAAGCCAGCTTCCACTAATTTTAGGCCCTGTTTTAACCTTCTCCTGTCCATCAGTTCTACCTCAAATTTCACACACCCTGTCTTAGACCAGAGTAGAATTAATTTTAAAAGTTTGGGGTAAACTGAAGAGTTTTGGAGATAATGACATTTTACATCACAAGAGGCTCTCTTGTATAACGTTTTAACAATCTTTTTATTTAGGTCTTGGTGATTGTCAAGGAGACAACTTACTAGACCATCAGAAATTCAGTGGTAGCCTCACGGCTGTCCCTACCCATACGCAAAGTATGGGACCAAATTCCCTGGTGCCCTACGCAGCTGCGTGCTACTCCAGCCCCTGCTCCTCCTCTTCCCGCCCCTGCTCCACCCCAGCCCACCCCACTCCACCCCTTCCCCAAAGCCCCCGCCCCTGCTCCATCCCCACCCCTTCCCGCCCCTGCTCCACCCCAGCCCTGCCCACACTCCCCTGTGGACTGCAGCAGGGTCGGGCCTACACTCACCGGCGACGGGAAGTGCAGCGACCTGGCCCCAGCCGCACCACCATAAGTGCGGGGGGGCTGCGTAGGGCCCCAGAATGGCTAGGGATGGCCCTGGGTAGCCTAGCCATGCATCAAATACAAATTTATTTCTCCAGAAACACAAAACCAAATGCCTTATTTGTGATCGTGCTTTGCTTGTGCGGACCCTGTTACTGACACACACTGTCTACTGAAAGACACCTTCATAAGACAGACTGCATACCAGGGACCAGCATGCCCTACTGTTCAAAATTATACCAATTATACTAGTCCAGCAGTTCTCAAACTGTGGGTCAGGACCCCAAAGTGGGTTGCGACCCTGTTTTAATGGGTCACCAGGGCTAGCGTTAGACTTGCTGAGGTCTGGGGCCAAAGCCTGAGCCCCATCGCCCAGGGCCAAAGCCCGAACCCAACGGCTTCAGCCCTGGGTGGCGGGGTTCAGGTTACAGGCTCCCTGCCTTGGGCTGAAACCCTTGGGCTTTGGCCTTGGCCTCCCTGCCTGAGGCAGCAGGGCTCAGGCTTTGGTTTGGCCCCCCCGCCCAGGGTGGCGGGGCTTGGGCGGGCTGAAGCTTCAGTCCCCCCTCCTGTGGTCCTGTAGTAATTTTTGTTGTCAGAAGGGAATCGCAGTGCAATGAAGTTTGAGAACCCCTGTACTAGTCATTAGACACAGAGCTAGAGTGTCTACATACACAAACCTTGATAGGAGTATCACTTAGACTCAAACATATGCGTATGTGAAAGCAGTTATAAAACCAAACCTTTGTGGTTTCAATACTCTGCCTGCAGAGGGAACAAGTACATTGCCTGCAAATTTAAGATTGGAATAGCAAACCCACGGCAAAAGAGTTAATTCTGGTTGGGTAATCTAGTCTCAAGACTTCTGTATTTTCTGATACAAAGTGGAAACTTAGTAGCAAACTTCCAAACTGCTATTTGTTTTTGAGAAAACTACAAAACTCTCCAAAAACTTTGTTTGAAGTGACAATGTGTAACTGAATTTTTAAAAATCTATTTTGACTAGGAAATATGGAAAAAGTTATCGGACTCCACCTTATACCATCCTATTCACGTTTATAAAAGAGATAGGGATCAAACAAATGCAATCCAGTTAGATATTGTTCAGATGCAAAAATTGCAGCAGTGTTCAGAGTCACAAGCAGAGTTCAGCAAGTTCGCTTCAACAGGTAGTTATGATTTCCTCCCACCCATCTCAAAAAAATATTGCTGATCCTTACTTTTTCCAAGTTTGGTTTAAAAGTAAAAAGATACAGGCTGAGAACTGATTATCTCCATCTTCTCTGTCCCCGTCCAGTTACCAGAGGATCTTGGTATTTATGATTATTTTAGCCTCAGTCCTGTATCAGGCACTTTGCAGACATGAAGGAAGATACAGACACTCTCCCAAAAATCTTTATCTTAAGACCAGATTCTGCTTCCATACTCACAGGAAGTAGTATATGCTCAACTCATAGCTTCACTGACTTCAGTGGAGCTACCTGATGAGTACAATACTGCTTAATACTAATTAAGCTGGCAGAATCTGACCCTGAATCTTTGCCAGTATGTATGCCAAAAGTCTTGGTCTTCATACTGTGGAATATTTTGACACTACAAAACTATTCAAGCCTATTGTTTACAAATACCAGTGCACTTCAATGTTATGCTAATCTCATGCCTACGTAGAAAGATACAGTAATTCACATATTCAAAGTGTGATGACCTACTATTTGAGGAATATACTTCCAATAGTCACACATCATGGTACTGTAAGGTATAACTAGAAATGGAACTGTCCTTTAACTGCTTGCTCTTGTTTACTAAACTTCTTCTGGTTCCATTACTACAGAGACTAGCATGAGGACATCTATTGAATAAACATACTTCCCAAAGCCTTGGTAAAGTTCCATGGCAAACTACTCAATTAGCAATTGTTTATTTTCTTCAGAGATTTCCAAATGTAAACTACACAACTGAAAAATCACATTCTATTTATTTTTGAAGTTATTGGCTTTAAAAGGCAAAAGAAATCATAATCCAATTATTTAAATAAGATTCCAAGGTGACTAAATTATCAGACAACAGAATTTAGAACCTATTAGAAAAACATGGTTGGTTCTCTCTAGACAACAGTGAATAATGTTTGCATTAAAATGTTTTACATAATACAAGTTTCTGGCTATAACACATTTACACTATCTCCATAAGCAGCTTACGTCACAAATCTGATGAGGAATATTGATTTATTTTTGCTTCAACTGCATTTTGATCAATAGTTAAATTGTCAGAGGCATTTTTCTTTAAAAATGTAAAAACAGTTACCATGGCTGTAAGATTAGATTTTTAACCTGTTGATATTTTTTCAGAATTGAAAAATGTAAATTAAGTTACATCTTAAGGCAGTCAACCTTTTGGTGATTCATCTCTGTAGGCTCCACAGATCAAAGACTCCTGTTGAAGTCTAGCATACTGAAGAGTTTAATACTTTTTTTTATTCACTACATTAAATACATCTCAAATTGTGAATAGCAGGAAATAAAAATGGAATTTTATTATACAACTTTATTTTATATACACACTGAGATAAGTACTGACAGTGACATGACTGCAGAGGGGAAAAGAAGCCATTCTGAGTTCAGCAACAGCTCACCATCTTGAACTTCAAAACCCATTTCACTGAAGGAGAAGGTTGAGGGAGGAGCTGTTGAGGAAATGTTGACTGCTACTCCAGGTTTATCCTCTATTTTAAGATATGGTCACAGGGAGAAGCCAAATCTGTCCTGGATTATACCCCATGCACCAAGGGGGACTGTATGGTGTGTAGGATAGGGTAGACTTCGGCCTGGGATCTCTGATTTCTATCTGAGTTGCTTTTAAGCATGAATAAGGGATCACATTGTACTTTAAACACAGAATTGAATTCCAGAGGTTACACTGATACATTTACTCTTGTACATCATTATCACAGATATGTCTCCATCAACCAGGACAGCTTAAAGCCCAGTAGGAAAACCAAGCTATTAACATTTATAGATAGTTTAAACAGACAAAATTGTTCACCACATCTTTTAGCCTACAATATAATGTTATCCATCTCAATGCTGGGTCACCACTATACCCAAGACTTTGTACTTAATGGATTTTACCTGGAAAAATAAAGGTTGATTAAGAACAGCTCAATTTGCACATGATACTGCATATAAAACATGTAAAAATAACTTATGACCAATAACATCAGCTTTTGCATCTGAAAAGGGTTTAGTACAAGCAAACCAGATATTTACAAATTAAATACTGTTTAAAATGAGCCACTAAAATGTTTTGAAATATATAAAGTGCAATTCTCAGTTCAATACTCCTTAAGATTTGTTTTATGGTTTGTTTAGTATGCAGGTGTAACACCAGCCCTATGAAATCACAGAATCCACCTTTCCCAGTATTTTGCAAGACTGCGATAATACCTTCACAGCCATAGCAACGACAATGAGAACTGCACAACTCAAGTGATTTAGCCTTGAAATGTTTGCGATTAGTGATTCAACAAGTCCCTCTATTTTACTCCTCATAAATAAGCCACACTGATGCCTGCAGAGCACTGCACCCCTTTATAGTATTAATATCAATGCTACGTGCGATACTTACCCCTTAGCAGTAATTCTTTGCCATTTTCTGTCAGTTGGTTTATCATTCTTCTCTATTCTTCAGACAACATTTAGTCAGCACATGCTTTTTTATGCAGCCCTGAAGGACCAGAACAACTAAAACAAGTAATACTGTACTTCCAAAGGAACTGTTCACTATTGCCAGGGTCACACTGACTGCTGGCTGCTGCACTGCACAGAATTGATTTGGTTCATAAAGCAATATCCTTTCTCACAGGAAGACTAAGCAGACATTGATATGGTCCTAAAACTATAATCCTTTCAAAAGAGACGAACTATATAAATGTCACTAACTTACTGAAAATGCTGTTGCTAAAATCCCAAGCTACTTATAGTCAGAAGCCACATTGCCTACCATCTTCCTTTGGCAAAAATGAACTCTGGAGTCCATCATGACTTTACAAATATTGGAGAAGTCTCTTTTCCCGGGAAATCCTAGTGGAGAACCATTAAAGACAAGACAAAATTCAATCCTTAAGCGAGAGAGACGGTGCCTAGGCATAATTTAAGCTTTAGTCAGTATGCATAGGGAAGAGGTAAATTTTAAGTACCAGCTCCGTTTCATCACATAAATCCCTCCCCACACTTGAGTCACAGGTTTTCCTCTCCAGCCTTGCACCTTGTAATATGGATGGCCCTGAAGTCAGTAGCACCATCAGTTATGCCTCAATGTATTATATTGCCCTATTTTTCAGGGATGGTTCAGCAGGGTAGTTTATAACATCCCATGTCCAGAAACCGAAGGTAGAAATATTTAACAATGAGAGGAATGAAGGAAACAAAAATGATTAAAGGTCTAGAAAACACAACCTATGGGGGAAGATTGAAAAAACATGGGTTTGTTTAGTCTGGAAAAGCGAAAACTGAAAGGGGACATGATAACAGTGTTCAAGTATGTAAAAGGTTGTTACAAAGAGGAGGAAGAATAATTGTTTTTCTTAACCTCTGAGGATAGGACAAGAAGCAATGGGTTTAAATTGCAGCAAAGGAGGTTTAGGTTGGACATTAGGAAAAATTTCCTGTCAAGGTGGTTAAGCACTGGAATAAATTGCCTAGAGAGATTGTGGAATCTCCATCACTGGAGATTTTTAAGAGCAGGTTAGACAAACACCTGTCAGGGATGGTCTAGATCAGGGGAAGGCAAACTACAGCCCGCAGGCCGGATCCGGCCCGTCAGGGCTTTCAGTCCGGCCCACAGGATTGCCAGCCCCACGGCTCAACGGGGCTAAGGCAGGCTCCCTGCCTGCCCTGGCCCCGCACCACTCCCGGAAGCGGCCAGCACCACGTCCCTGCAGCCCCTAGAAGAGAAGGGGCAGAGGACTACGTGTGCTCCCTCGCCTGCAGGCACCGCCCCCCACACCTCCCATTGGCCAGGAACGGGGAACCATGGCCTACGGGAGTTTTGGGGGTGGTACCCACAGGCGAGGGCAGCACACGGCAGAGCCGCCTGCCCCACCCCCAGGAGCCACTGCCGGACATGCTGACCACTTCTGGGAGCGGCATGGGGCCAAGGCAGGCAAGGAGCATGCCTTAGCCCTATTGTGCACTGCTGCCACCCCAGAGCCGCTCAAGGTAAGCAATGCCGGGCCAAAGCCTGCATCCCGAACCCCTCCTGCACCCCGCACCCCAATCCCCTGCCCTGAATCCCCTATCCCCTGCCTTTAACCCCCTGCCACACCCCTCCTGCACCTCAACCCCCTGCCCTGAGCCCCCTCCTGCACTCTGCACCCTCTCCTGCACCCCAATCCCCTGCCCTGAGCCCACAACCCCCTGCCCTGAGCCCCCTGCCGCACCCTGCACTGCTCCTGCACCCCAATCTCATGCCGAGCCCCCGATGCACCCCATACCCCAAACCCCTGCCCTGAACCCCCTCCTGCACCCAACCCCTTGCCCTGAGCCCCTTCCTGCACACCGCACTCTGTCCCACACCCGGCACGCCCTCCTGCCCCAGCCCTACATTCATGGCCCTGCATACAATTTCTCCACCCAAATGTGGCCCTCAGGCCAAAAAGTTTGCCCATCCCTTGTCTAGATAATTAGTCCTGCCACGAGTGCAGGGGATTGAACTAGATGACCTCTCGAGGTCCCTTCCAGTTCTATGATTTCCAATCAGAAAAACGTATTCCCCATCATAGTAGAATCAGGTGTTGGAATTTTTTAAATAAAATTGTTTCAGTCTGTTTTCTCCCTTGTATATGACCAAAAAAAAAAAAAACCCCAAACCCATGAGTAACCTCAGATTCACAATCCAGTTATATAAACTGGACAACGTAGTAGCTGCTCACCACTATTCCTCCAAAGGGGAAAACATTGTTTTAGCTAATCCTTGTTACATTTTGTGCCAATTAACATCTAGAAGAGATTGTTCACTGTAGCCAGCCAAGCTAAACGGAAACTGCAGGGAGCACTCCATAATTAGCAAAGAGGTCCAGAGGGAAGAACACCATATTCCAACTTCACCACAGAAAGTAGGTCTAGCTCACCAAGTTCAGATTATAAATTCTTTGGGGAAGGGATCATGTCTTCCTCTGTGTTCTGTGCAGTCTTAAGCATACCCCCAGCACTCAAATAACAGTTCACGTTTACGCAGTGGCTCTAATCCTAAACCATTCCATACAAACCACCCGGGAAGCATCCTCACTGCAGAATAAATTAATAATAATTTGTTTTGAATAAACTTAATCCAGCCAGGACCATCGAGGGAAGGTTTGTTTGGGTTTTTTTTAATTAAACTACCAGATTGACTTGTAAATATATGAGCCCTACAGAGGACAAGTGGAATGGATACTGCTCCAACTGACAGGTACCCATGATTTATTACTATTCGCTTTCTCTCTCTGCATATGGTCAGTATCAGTTTAAACGCTGAGGTTTCTACCACCAGTCTGGTCATTTTAGGTCCTTGCTAGCTCTTCCATCTTCAGAGGAGCGCCTGGTGCTCGAGAGAAAGCTGCACCCTTTAGCAATGGATGCTTGTGGCTAGGGTAGCATAACTTTATAATTGGGGTGGGGCTTTTTGTCACGGGAGCAGTGTTTATCCCGAAGTTCTTTTCAAATTTAAACTCATATACAAGCTAGAGATGATTTCACACCCCATTTTAAATGAAGGTCACAGCTGGAGTTAAACAGCAGCTATTTAGCACACAGCTGCGGCAGCACTGTGACGTGGGCAGTGTAGACACGCTTTATCACTGGGGGAGAGCTCTCCCAGCCATTAAAAAAAAACCACCCCAAACGACGGTGGTAGCTTTCCCGGGGATAAAGCGCTGTCTCTACTGACACTTTTCAGCGCTAAAACTTTTGTTGCTCAGGGGGGTGTTTTTTCACACTCCTAAACAACAAAAGTTTTAGCTCTGAAAGTGGCAATGTAGACACAGCCTAAGTGATAATCTAGGCCAGAAAGTTAATAGACAAGAAGGCATTTGAAAGACAGAATTACCAGATTTGAATTTGACGGGGCTAGTGGAGTGCCTTATGAAAAACAAAAGGTACAGCGGTATCTTTAATGCACATAAGCGTTGTGTCTCTCAGAAAGATGGTACCAGCAGAGCGCTGTATTTTGAGGCCTGGTTTAGGTCCGGGGCAACACCCTGGTTTACCTGATTACCTGGGCAACACCCTGAGTTTCCACGGAGATCGTCTTTGCATACCGAGACCAAGTTCAAGGCTGTTTAGCTTGGGAGCACAGACAGGATCTCAGCACAAGGTGGGGCTGCTATAAAAGTGTGTGGCTCCTAGGTATAAAATTTGTTTCTTACTGTGGCAATCAGCAATTTAAAGTATGCAATAGCAAGCCTCAACAAGTCTGCCTTCTCGGAGAGTTACCGTAGTTCAGCAAAACAAACTGCTTCAAATGGCGCGTAATAAGAATCTTTTTGCCTTTGAAATAGAGATGAAAGGCAAAATTACAATGGTCTGACTCCCCTGAAGACACATTTTCTCAGACAACGTCTGATGCCCTAATTAAGTAACTTCTCATACACAGGACCTGCTTAATAAAAAATGAATAAGAAAAAGCACTGGGCTGTAAGTAGGGACCGCAAAAAGATGGAGACTGGCAGCTAGTTTGTAGGGGGAAAGTGTGACTTCTTTCATCTGTGAAAAAAGGGAAGCTAACGTGTAACCCACACACCACCTGGGTGTGGTGTTCTGTCTCATCTAGTGGCACCGAGACCACTTAGAAATGAATGAGCCTTAGCTAAGATTCCGTTGGCTTTTAGCTCATGCGGTAGAGGCTCATGCACTAAGCTCCGGAGATCCCGGGTTCAATCCCGACGACCGGGGTCTGTTGGCATTACAAAAGCAGTCTGTAGAACGAATATGCTGTATTATTTAAACACATATCTGTTTCATCTATTTATCAGAGGTATTTATATGGCCCCCACTACTATAGAATCTCTCCCAGTCAACTGCAGTCCTAGTTTTCAAAGCAATTAATGGATCAAGACCCAATTAAATTGAAGACTAAATTTTGATCTGTGAACCAACACAACAGCGGCACTCCTCTGGGACAATGCACATCACCAAGCCCAGGACAAAGTATGTGAGAGCTGGGAATAAAGCATTCTGGATGGAGGGGACCCAACTATAGAACAAATTTCTAGAGGCAATCAGGCAAATCCAGAGTCTAGCCGTGTTTAGGAAACACTGCAAAACTATCATCTTCAAAAAATCCTTTCCACCATAAGAATGGCACTCAGCACTGACACCCTCTTTTAACTAATAAACCCCCACCAACAGAAAAAAAGGAATAAGACCCAAAATACAAACTCTACGCCTCCCACTCTCCCAGCAGAGATTCCTCCCCTCCCTTAAAATAGCAGAAGTGCTGGAGACTCCGTAAAATCCACTTCACTATTACTACTGAATTTACATTGAAGCTGCTCTGATACTATGGTGATGGGCAGCAGTACAAATCCATAAGACTGAGATGTTTGGATTCTATCTTTTGCTAAAGGATTTATCTTCAATACCTCTAAGTGTTAGAAAAACTCTATTATCCCCATTTCAGAGAAGAGGAACTGAGGCCCAAGGGTCTTGTCTTCATTGGGAAAAAAGTTGTATTTTAAACACACGTTGCTAAGCTGCGTTAACATCTCAGGCCACATCAACAACACAAAGTTCTGTCAACGCGAGTTACGTCGGTGTTCAGCTGCTGACCTCTGTATATCACTTGGGCACGTGCCTACTTGGGTGCCTGCACCGACACCGCACTTACTCACCATGACTGCTTGCATCGAGGTAAAATGCAATGAATCATGGGAAGGTATCCCAGTGTGAACCACACTGCTGTCCAGCTTAATGCCTTCTGGGACATTTTTGCAGTGCTTTGTGGGATACCAGTGGTTTGGCCAGGGATTTCTGAGAGCTATAATCAAGTTCCCACCACTCCACTTTCTCCATCCCATATTGCTTTCCGCATCCCGTAATTTCCACACCTTTTAAAAATTCCCAAAATTCCACACACCGCTTTTTTGGTCTCCACCATCAATGTTGGCAGAAGCATGGACCCTGCATAGCTCAGCACAACTGTGGTAGAGCAGGGTGTCTGGAGTCCCAAATTAGTGCCCTAATCACCAGACCATCCTTCTTTTCACATCCATATTAGTACAGCCATCACTGGTAAAAATTCAGCATTTGTCGAATAGCTACAACACTATTTCTCCTCATTCCTATAATAGTACATATACTCTATATATATACTATACAAGTACATATATATATACTATATATATATATAGTATACAAATACAATAGTACATATTCTATAATAGTATACAAGTGTTACAATGGAACAAATGTTCACCACTACTTCAGACATCATGCAGTAATGAGCACACTAAGCTCTTTGAGGTGCGTGTACAACTTAGCATGGCTATCAATCTAAGGCCTGGTCTACACTACGGGTTTAGGTCGACTTTAGCAGCGTTAAACCGAATTAAGCCTGGACACGTCCACACAACGAGGCCCTTTCTTTCGAATTAAAGGGCCCTTTAAACCGGTTTCTTTACACCACCTCCGACGAGGGGATTAGCGATAAAACCGGCCTTTGCGGGTCGGAATTGGGGTAGTGTGGACGGAATTCGATGTTATTGGCCTCCGGGAGCTATCCCACAGTGCTTCATTGTGACCGCTCTGGACAGCGCTCTCAACTCAGATGCACTGACCAGGTAGACAGGAAAAGACCCGCGAAGGTTTGAATTTCATTTCCTGTTTGCCCAGCGTGGAGAGCACAGGTGACCACGCAGAGCTCATCAGCACAGGTAACCGTCATGGAGTCCTCCCAGGATCGCAAAAGAGCTCCAGCATGGACCGAACGGGAGGTACGAGATCTGCTCGCCATATGGGGAGATGAAGCAGTGATAGCTGAACTCCGTAGCAGTAAAAGAAATGGAAAAGTATTAGAAAAGATCTCCAAGGCCATGAAGGACCGAGGCCATAACAGGGACACACAGCAGTGCCGCGTGAAAATTAAGGAGCTAAGGCAAGCCTACCACAAAGCCAGAGAAGCAAACGGAAGGTCCGGGGCAGAGCCGCAAACTTGCCGCTACTACGCGGAGCTGCATGCCATTCTAGGGGGTGCAGCCACCACTACCCCAACCGTGTGCTATGACTCTCTCACTGGAGAAACACACAGGGAAGACGGTTCGGGGAACGAGGAAGATGACGATGGAGGTACTGTAGGTAGCTCACAGCAGCAAGGAAGCGGAGAAACCGGTTTCCCCAACAGCCAGGATATGTTTGTGACCCTGGACCTGGAACCAGTAACCCCCGAACTCACCCAAGACCCTCAGGGCACACAGGAGACCTCTGGTGAGTGTAACTTTGTAAATATTTGTAAACATTACCAAAAAAAAGCAAGCAAGTCTGTTAACGTGTATGGGGATGGAGCGGAAATCCTCCAGGGACATCTCCAGAAAGCTCTCCTGGTTGAAATGGGGTGATTTTATTAAGGGGGACATTCAGAGGCGCCCGTTCCTGCTCTTCTGACCAGAAATGTTCCCCGCTGTTAACCACGCGGTGGGGGGGAGGGGTGAAGTGATCATCCCAGAGAATCGTGTGTGTGTGTGGGGGGGGGGGGGGTTTACTTGTGTTTGTGCCGCATGTTAACCGGGAAACCGCAGCCCCCTCCTTTTACATTGAAACCCCATTTTAAATGGACAACCCAATTCATCCTTGATATGGGAAATGCGCTGCTGTTTGCAACCTTTCCCGCATGTTAAGAAGGTTAAAAAAGCCAAAACACTGTGGCCTACGATGGCTGCCTGCAAGCCGAAATATGCGACCTTGTAATGAAAGAGTGTACCCATTGTTCCCTAAAATGTGTCTTTTTTAACCACCTCTCCCTTCTCCTCCACCAGCTGCAAATGTTTCTCCTTCGCAGAGGCTCGTAAACATTAGAAAGAGAAAACGTAAGACGAGGGACGAGATGTTCACGGAGCTGCAGATGTCCGCCCAGGCTGATAGAGCACAGCAGAATGCGTGGAGGCAGTCAATGACGGAGATGAGAAAAGCCCAATATGAACGAGAGGAGAGGTGGCGGGCTGAATCGCGGGAAGAACAGAGCAAGTGGCGGGCTGAAGACGATAGGTGGCGTCAGCTTGCAGACAGACGGCAAGAGGCAATGCTCCGTCTGCTGGAGCATCAAAGTGATATGCTCGAGCGTATGGTTGAGTTGCAGGAAAGGCAGCAGGAGCAGAGACCGCCGCTACAGCCCCTGTGTAACCAACAGCCCTCCTCCCCAAGTTCCATAGCCTCCTCACCCAGACGCCCAAGAACACGGTGGGGGGGCCTCCGTCCACCCAGTCACTCCACCCCAGATGATTGCCAAAGCATCAGAAGGCTGGCCTTCAATAAGAGTTAAAGTTTTAAAATGCAGTGTGTCCTTTTCCATCCCTCCTCCCCCACCCATCCCAGGCTACCTTGGCAATTATCCCCCTACCTCTGTAAGGAACTAATAAAGAATGCATGAATGTGAAAAAACAATGACTTTATTGCCTCTGCAAGGGGGAGGGGAGGGTGGGGTGGAGTGGTTGGTTTACAGGGAAGTAGAGTGAACCGGGTCGGGGGAGGGGGGGGTTGCAGGGTTCATCAAGGAGAAACAAACAGAAGTTTCACACAGTAGCCTGGCCAGTCACAAAACTCGTTTTCAAAGCTTCTCTGATGCGCACCGCGCCCTGCTGTGCTCCTCTAACCGCCCTGGTGTCTGGCTGCGCGTAATCAGCGGCCAGGCGAGTTGCCTCAACCTCCCACCCCGCCATAAAGGTCTCCCCCTTACTCTCACAGATATTGTGGAGCGCACAGCAAGCAGCAATAACAATAGGGATATTCTTTTCGCTGAGGTCTGAGCGAGTCAGTAAGCTGCGCCAGCGCGCTTTTAAACGTCCAAATGCACATTCCACCACCATTCGGCACTTGCTCAGCCTGTAGTTGAACAGGTCCTGACTCCTGTCCAGGCTGCCTGTGTACGGCTTCATGAGCCATGGCATTAAGGGGTAGGCTGGGTCCCCAAGGATCACGATAGGCATTTCAACATCCCCAACGGTCACTTTCTGGTCCGGGAAGAAAGTCCCTTCCTCCAGCTTTCGAAACAGAGCAGAGTTCCTGAAGACGCGAGCATCATGTACCTTTCCCGGCCATCCCACGTTGATGTTGGTGAAACGTCCCTTGTGATCCACCAGGGCTTGCAGCAGCATTGAAAAGTACCCCTTGCGGTTTACGTAGTCGGTGGCTTGGTGCTCCGGTGACAAGATAGGGATATGGGTTCCGTCTATGGCCCCGCCACAGTTTGGGAATCCCATTTCAGCAAAACCATCCACTATTGACTGCACGTTGCCCAGAGTCACTACCCTTGCTATCACCAGGTCTTTCATTGCCCTGGCAAATTGGATCACAGCAGCCCCCACCGTAGATTTGCCCACTCCAAATTGATTCCCGACTGACCTGTAGCTGTCTGGCGTTGCAAGCTTCCACAGGGCTATCGCCACTCGCTTCTCAACTGTGAGGGCTGCTCTCATCTTGGTATTCTGGCGCTTCAGGGCAGGGGAAAGCAAGTCACAAAGTTCCATGAAAGTGGCCTTACGCATGCAAAAGTTTCGCAGCCACTGGGAATCGTCCCATACCTGCAGCACGATGCGATCCCACCAGTCTGTGCTTGTTTCCCGGGCCCAGAATCGGCGTTCCACGGTATCAACCTGCCCCAGTGACACCATGATTTCCACATTGCTGGGGCCTGTGCCTTGTGAGAGGTCTATGGCCATGTCAATTTCCTCATCACTCTCGTCGCCGTGCTGCAATCGCCTCCTCGCCTGGTCCGGGTTTCGCCTTGGCATGTTCTGGCTCTGCATATACTCCAGGACAATGCGCGTGGTGTTCATAGTGCTCATAATTGCCGCGGTGATCTGAGCGGGCTCCATGATCCCAGTGCTAGCTATGGCGCCTGGTCAGAAAAAAGGCGCGAAAGTAGTATCTGATGGACCAGGAGAAGGAGGGCGGGAGGGAGGGAGGGAGGGAGGGAGGGCCGAGTGACGACATGGCGTACAGGTACAGAAACAGGGAGAAACACAAACAACTGTCACACAGAATGGTCCCCCCAAAGATTAAACTGGAAACCCTGGGCTTAGCAGGCCGTTGATTTCACGGAGGAAGGGGAAGCAAATGAACACAGAACAAATCTATTTTTTACATCTTAAGGTGGCAGCCGACGCTGCAGCATGAGTGACAGCCATACCAGTACGATGATGATGGGTACCAATCATAATATACCATCATCTGCCAAAAGGCAAGGGGCTGCTGCTGTGTAGCAATGCAGCCCCACGTCTGCCAGCCCCACGTCCGCCAGCACCCAGCATCGCCCTCGGCCTCTTCTGGGTGCTTAGCAGACAATATTGGGCAATTGGCAGAAAATAGTATATTATGACTGGTAACCGTCATCATCGAGACAGTAGCATGTCTGCCCAGGTGGCCATGATTGACAGCCACTCCAGTACGACGATGACGGGTACCAGTCATAATATACCATCGCCTGGAAGGGGCTGGTGCAATGCAGCCCTACGGCTGCCAGCCCCACGGCTATCACTCATGCTACACCGTCTACCGCCAAAAGGCAGTTAGCAGCTGCTGCTGTGTAGCAATGCAGTCCCACGTCTGCCGGCACCCAGAGGACATATGGTGATGGTGAGCTCAGCTGTGCTGAGCGGGCTCCATGTTGTCTGCACAGGTAACCCAGGTAAAAAGGCGCGAATCTATTGTCTGCCGTTGCTGTGACGGGGGAGGGAGGGGCCTGACGACATGTACCCAGAACCGCCCGCGACACTGTTTTGCATCATCCGGGCATTGGGATCTCAACCCAGAATTCAAAGAAAAGGCGCGAACCGCTTCTCGGCTCGAGCTGTGGCGCAAACGTAGTATCTGACGGCCTAGGGGAAGGAGGGAGGGGGGCCGAGTGACGACATGGCGTACAGGCACAGGGAATTAAAATAAAGAACGGTGGCTGTGCATCAGGGAGAGACACAAACAACTGTCACAGACTGGTCCCCCCCAAAGATTAAACTGAAAACCCTGGGTTTAGCAGGCCGTTGATTTGACGGAGGGAGGGGGAAGCAAATGAATACAGAGAAAATCTATTTTTTACATCTTAAGACGACGGTGCAGCGTGACTGATAGCCCTCGGCATCTTTCTGGGTGCTTGGCAGCAAATACGGGGCGGTGTATGACGATGGTCTTCAGGCCTATTGCACGAGCTGCTGCTCAGGGAAGACTCTGCTAATGTGCGATGACCCGACTTGTAATAGGCCGGCTAACAGTCATAATACACCATTTACTGCCAAAAGGCAAGCCCCACGGCTGCCAGCACCCAGATCGCCGATGAAGGCTACCAGTCTACTGCACCATCTACCGCCAAAAGGCAGTTAGCAGCTGCTGCTGTGTAGCAATGCAGTCCCACGTCTGCCGGCACCAAGAGGACATATGGTGACGGTGAGCTCAGCTGTGCTGAGCGGGCTCCATGTTGTCTGCACAGGTAACCCAGGTAACCCAGGTAAAAAGGCACGAATCTATTGTCTGCCGTTGCTGTGACGGGGGAGGGAGAGGCCTGACTACATGTACCCAGAACCGCCCGCGACACTGTTTTGCATCATCCGGGCATTGGGATCTCAACCCAGAATTCCAAGGGGCGGCGGAGACTGCGGGAACTGTGGGATAGCTGTGGGATAGCTACCCATAGTGCAATGCTCCGGAAGTCGACGCTAGCCTCGTACTGTGGACGCGGTCTGCCGACTAGAGCACCTAGAGCATTTTATTGTGTGGACATACACAATCGGCTGTATACAACCGATTTCAATAAAACCGGCTTCTATAAATTCGAACTAATTTCGTAGTGTAGACATACCCTAAGCAACTTTGGAACAACCTGGAGACAAATGCAACTGTTGCAATAGCTTTTAAGTAAAGCAAAGACCTCAGAATCCTGCAAGTGGTACCAAAAAGAAAATCCTTTCCCAAACATCCAGGCAAAAACTCTTAAGGCTGCTACCACTTAATTTTCCACTCCGCCGGCCAAGCAAATGTCTGCCTGTGGGCATACAGAGCAGAACAATGATTAAAAGATCATCAGTAACTCAGCATAACATTTTGTTGTGCCAAATATTTCCATGGAAATGGATTCCTCACACTGTTCTAGGCAGCTGTCCTTCAAGGAAGGTGTACAATGACACACAGGAGTACAGGAAAAGGTTGGTTGACACTTCCAAGTCCCACACTGGTCATGATTATAAAAGTTAAACCCCTACCACACAGCAGGGGCCATAATCCACTGAATTAGGTGTCTGTTACTAAAAAAATACCCTACAAATATAGACCAATATCAATATACAAAAAATATAAAGACAAACTTCCAGTATGGAGATCAGGGTAGATAACTTTAAGTCCACGAGAGAACAGATTATCATTCTGCCACTTACGGAATTATATTGATAAGCAGTAGATATAGCAGTCTCCTGCAATATCCTGAATGAACTTAATTCAATAAAGTTAAACCTTACTGAATCAGGGGTCCACTGTATTAAAATTCCACAATAACACATGTACAATTTTATCTCCCGTCTCTGGGAGGAGGGGGATGCTAATATATTTCCTCTGTTATTGGTGCTTTGTAGACACACACACACACACACACACACACACACACACTCCCTCCCTCCCGAGAGGAAGGCAGTTCAAACTGGATTCTCCAGTGACCAAGAGCCTAAAAGGATTTTTGGATAAATAGCCTGGTTTTAAAATGGCTCAGTGCCTTCTTCCTGACTTAGCAATGGACAGTATCCCTGGTCCACGGAGCGCCCCAATCCTTAGAGTAGGATTGGAAAGACTGGGCCTACTGAGGCCCCAAAGACTGGGTGCTAGTTCTGAGCTGAAGCTGCAATGAACTTGTGACTACAAAGGAAACCCCTGAGGCTAGGGTGCTGAAGGACTGCTCCTTCCAGAGCCTATGTTGAGATGGTGTCTAGTAAGTTTATTAGCAGGCATGTTGCTTCTTTTATCGATTTTAATGTTTTCTCTGTAGTGCTTTTACCTTAAGAATAAAAGAGGCTTGCACAGAAAGAACTGTGTGGTAACGTATAACTGGAGCAATTACACCTGTTAACCGTCTCTGAAAAGAAAGTAAGCAACCTGTCTCTGCGGGGAATAACACAGTGAAGGCAGGGAACTGTGCAGCCGGGAAGTAGCCCAGTCAGAAGGGAGTAAGACGAGGGTCTTCACCCAAGAAAGCCACAGTTGAGGAGCTGAAAGCCTGAGAGTGAATGCCCTTGCTGAACCAATGAGGGGAAACACATGTGCAGTTGCCCTGAACTGTGATAGTAGGATCCACAAACTCCACTAACATGTACCAAACCTGCTAAAGAACAAAGTCTGTGAACAGACTGGGAACAGAAATACTTAAAGTCAAACGTATTCACTCTGGAAAAATGTTCTCTTGTAGGATCTACAGAATAATCTTTTCATTCATGGGGAGGAGAAATGCATTATATAACAACATTTTTTCCCCAAGGTACACCTACCATTAGCAACAACATTGCAGCAGAGAGCTCTGGGGCTATGTCTACACTACAGCTTTTATCGGCATAAATTATGTTGCTCAGGGGGGTGAATAAAATCACCCCCGAGTGACATAAGTTACACCAACATAAGCACCTGTGTGGACAGTGCTATGTGGATGGGAGAGCTTCTCCCACCGACATAGCTTCTGCCGCTCACGGGGGCTGGAGTGAAGAGAGCTCTCTTAGAGCGGCTACTTTAGAGAAACTCTCTAGTGTACCCGTGCTCTAGATGCTGTAGACTTCTTTTTTGGTAATTGGCTTGAAAGGAGTCAAAACCACACTCCATCTGAGCGGCTACCGCAAAGTTTGGTACTTGGATGTTAAAGAACTGCCCATCTCTAAGAAACTGAAGCTTTTGTTGTTCCTGCTGTTGCTCTTTTGAGATTTAGTTCCATAACAACTGGGATTAATTGTGAGGCAGCAAGATTAGCACATGTGTAAAAGATTCTGAAGTATGCAAGATAAAAACTATAAAAAAAACTTATGTCCAATTTAACATTGTATTTTACACGCATTTATAAAGTGTCATCTGATAAATTCATATAAATGGGCTAGTGATTGGAAGCAGTTTCACACACCTGGCAAGAGATTCTCTCACTTACGATATTCTGTATAACAAACCCCTCCCCATAGCACGCTGGCCTTTGTAGTGTTGCTGCTATTTTGCATACAAAAAAATCACTTGAGAACTCATCTATACAGCCAATAAAGCATTTGTAGAATAAGTAAATATGGCTGTTTGGACTACTATGAAGATTCCTTATTCTCTTCAACAGGGTACCTGAATCTAGTCCTCAACAGCTGCCAGTAGTGCTTAAATTATAATGAAAAATTTATTAACCAGAAAACATACAGAAATAAGGTTATGACAGGCAATTTACAGGTGATGTTGTAACAGTCATGGGAACAACATCTTTAAAAAGTTTCCCAAATTTTTTTTTACACTGAGGACAAGTGCATACTCTTAAGGAGTTAGGAATGTAGAATTTACAAATTATAAATTAAGACACCAATTGAGAGGATTTTTTTGTTTCCTACAGTTAATCTGATAACTAAAGAAAAGCCTCATACACCAAGGCCTCTACACTGTAAATATTTGCAAAGGCAAGTTATTTAACAGAGAAAACTTGACATTGCAAGCTAGAAGATTAAAATACATTCTTGTCTGAAACTGAGCCATAGTGTTTTAATTGAATATTAGAAAACTCCTACACATTAAAAACAGGACAGAGAAAAGACATTCACAAATTAAGAACCTGATTTAGTTACAAGACTTAGAATACTCACATACAGCATTCTGTTTTGCTGCCTGCTTCAAAAGCATTCGTTCTGGAAGAATTTACTTGACTGCATATGCCACAAGCACACCTAAAGAAGAGCTCTGTGTAGCTCAAAAGCTTGTCACTGCTACCCACCGAAGTTGGTCCGATAAAAGATATTACTTCACCCATCTTGTCTCTCTTAATATGCCATAAACACTCAAATCATACCTACCACAGCTGGCAGAACTAATGTACACAGCTCTCTACATACATGGCAAAATACATGTTTCCTGAGGAATATCAAGAGGGGAAAACTATAATACAACAATAGCACTGATATAGCTTTCACTAGTCTGTCATAAGGAAGACAGAGAATAAACTAATTTTGTCCATCATTATTCACGTTCGGCTCACTATTAAAGAGGAACAATTCAGAAATAAAGATGTTGCCAGCCAAATCAACGGAAATACAAAAACAAACCCATTCATCAAATAAGTCTGTTGCACAAACAGAAATGGTGGTATTTGCTTTACTGCATTCCAAAAAAACATCTGCTTATTAAATTTGGGAAAGCTATCTTGAACGACTTTGTCAAGATACATTTACGTTTTTAGCTTGTTCCTGAAGTTTTATATTTAAAAAGAACTTACCACAAAGTGTTTTTATCTCTCTGTGGCACTGAGTGTCCCCCATTCCGTTACACACACTAAAAAAGAAAATAATGAGCAGTACGGGTTTTTTTTTAAACTTGAGTGAATGGTGTTTATGCCTGGCTGCATTTGCTGGCCAATAGGGCTGCAAAGTGTCTTAATCTCCACTTAGCATGGGGCTTCACTGCAAAAGCCAAGTTTTAAAAGATCAATAAAACCGTAATCATGAAACTTAGCTGTTGGAGTGGGGAAAAGGAGAAAGGATGGTACTATTTACTTTTAATGAAGTACACTGGTACTTACCAGTACTTACCAGTACCACTTACACTGGTAAGCAAGCTGCGGAGGGGGCGGGGGGAGGACAGAATAAAGTTTTATATGAAGCAGAGCTTAAATGGGAAAAGAACAAGTAGCTGAGTTAGGATCCCTAGAAAAGTGTTCTGTTTGATGTAAATTTCCCACTGCTTCAGCATGTAAAGAACCCCTCTGAATCTGACCTCTCTTGTTTGAAACATTCATTAGTCAGCCAATCACTGAAAGTCATCATTTGTAGATAAAAATCAACAAGAAAATCCATTTCTCTGCATATCCTTGATAAGCTTTCTAATCACAGTTATAAACACTGAGCAGTGGAGTTTTTGTTTTACACCGCACACATCCCAACAGACACATCAGAGGGTTGTTTTTAGCTAATGTTGACGCATCAGAACAATCTTTCCTAGACACTTCCAAATTACTTAAATTCCAGAGAACCCAGAAAAAGGTGCAGCTTCTTCTAAATTTAGCTAAGGAATCCGCTGGCAGCCGGCAATGGGAGTCCTTCAGTGCACCACAGTTGCAGCTACCGCCCCACAGAAATCAGAAGCCGTATGTGAGAGGCGTATAAAACAGGCTATATGGGAGCATGGTTTTTTAAAGTAAGCAGCTATACATATAGAGTAAGCATGACAAAGTGCAGACTACTGAAAAGCTTCAGAAACCCGACTAGTCTCCTGGGGCAACACTAAATGGGGTGCCCATGAGAATCTCAAGGCAGCACCTTTGCTTTCAGATTGTCTGAACCACAAGAAGAACGAATACGCCTTCTCCTCCACCATATTCAGTCGTGTTCAATTTTTGGGTAAGTTCTGAAGCCCTTCTCTGCTCTTTCCATTTTCCACATATCACAATTCTATCTTTATCAGCACACTAAGTCTGCAGACCTTTGCACATGAATGCTGAAGGCTGCATCCTGAGTTTGGCCCCTGGTACCATTGCTATAGTAACTGCCAGCTGCCCATAAACCAGACCACACACTTGACTTCATAAAGAGGGGAGAGATTTTTAGTTCAACCTCATACAATCTAGTCTCAGACGCTCAGTTTCCATTACAGGTTATTTTATATCCTAGATGGATGTTTACAAGGTGGTTCTATGGTATTTATCACTCTGGCACCAAAGCACAGCATGGCTCTGCATCACATTCATATTGTATTTGTAGCTGAAGGGGGTGAGTCAGATCAAAGCATCAGGCTGGAAATATCTCAACTTCCTTGATCCAAGGGTTTATATAATAAACATTACATAGAACTCACATTATATTTGTCATCTAAGGCTTTTAAAGCACCTTACATGGCATCATTATCGCCACTTAACAAATGGGGTTGAAAGTGGGTTGAAGTGACTTCCTTGGCAGAGCTATTTAGCCCTTTATCTTTGAAAACTAGGTAAATTTAGACAAAGGCCCCGTGGCATTTATCACTGGACAGTGATAAATCACATAGGAGTCAGTTCCACCATTATTGGAAATAACACTGCACTCCACATTCCAAAGTTATTTCACTCTGCTTCCCTGTAGAGCTGCTTCCTAGAATCTTCCCCAACGCTCTCCTGCTTGGCTTCAGTCTACATTTTTCAAGTAACATGAAGAATGACAAGGGTAAGTGTGTAAAAATAGGTTTGTCTCTTCATCTAGACAAAAACCACATTTGTGTAGGGGGCTGGGCTCTGTTTATCCATATGGCCGCTACTCTCAGCCCCCAAAATACCTGAATTTCAGTAATACGCTTTTATATGTGTATATAGGAAAGATTCTGTGGGAACACACTAGTTAAGATGTCTAATTTCATTATTTTTCTCCTGTCTCCAGACTTTGCCATAGTGTCAAGTGCTTTGGAATCTTTTGGAATGAAAAAAATGCTACATAAACTATAAGAATTTTCATATACATTTTACATGAGCTGTGTTCCAAGTTTTAAGAGCTGTTACTTCAATAATTTAACCTATATTTAAAAGCAAATATTGTCATCAGATATTTTTAAAATACCTATTTGGGGAAAAGATTAAAGTGAAAATATAGGGTCTTGGTATCATCATTTTACTCTCCTTAAAAAAAAAAACAGCTTGCAACTAAGCTATTTATATTGTATCAGGCCACCATAACCTATTACTACAAAATAAACAACCACCTCACACATCAATACAACTTGTAAGCATACTACTAGCCTGCCATCTCTGGAGGAGAGGCTCCAGGCTGGTCAGAGCACTGTTTCACTGAGTTCCATGGATTCAACAAAAGCTGTAATACAACTGGCAAATAAGCGTGAAAGTGCACTGGCAAAACCAGAGGTGGCCACTGCCCGAACTAGGTCAGCGACACCAAGCTTATTAATCTCAATTCCACACACATCACTGAAAGATAAACAGCTTCCTACAGGGCACATATCTGAGATTGTCAGACTTGTGCTGGCAGAAGTCAAGCACATCATGGAGGTGAACAGCTCAGCCTTCTGAGGTCTGGGAAGAGTAATAATCTTTATGAAAGATCAGCTTTAAGATAGAAGTTTTATCATTGTTCAAAGCATTTCTTTGCCCCTTTTTAAATGAGAACCCAACCAAGTCACCAGCTTTATCTCAAATGTTGGAGGGATGCCAGGTGTGTGCATTCTTACTGTTGCTGATACACAAAGCAGGGCTCACACACCTACATCCCTCCTCCAAATGAAGGAAGTGTCATGGTTAGGGTGACCAGATGTCCCGATTTTATAGGGACAGTCCCGGTTTTTGGGTTTTTTTCTTATATAGGATTCTATTACCCCCCACCCCCATCCCGATTTTTCACACTTGCTGTCTGGGCACCCTAGTCATGGTTAGTCATAAACAGTGAGAAGGATTTGTTTTATTTACAAGTGAGCAATTTAACCAACTGATAGAATTAAATAATCACATGTTAAATGTTTTTGTTAAAATGTGTTGTGTTGCACTTTATTTACTTATAACTAGTGTTGACAAGAAATTGTAATGTTGAAATGCTATACCACCATAAGATGGCAACGTATCCCATACAAAACAAAATAAAACATTCAAAAGCAAAAAACCCATGAAGCAAACAGACAGGGACTGAGGGAGGGGAGGGATCAAATTAAGTTCCCCCAGAATCACAGTCACACAGCTGTATTATAGCATGAGACAGGTGTTTAAGGAATAGTCTGAAAACCAAAGCCAGTGGTTTTTCCCCGTTAGTTCAACATTACTACAATTGAGAGTCAGCATTACCATGATAAAGTCATACCATAACTTGTCATTTTCGGCCATCCACGTGATCAGTCAAACTGAGCTACCAGGAGCAGCATTTAAATATGGCTCTTACTAGCAAGCTACCAAAGTAAGAGGTTCACAAAAATAACTGTACTTAGTTTCACCACTCTAGCCCTGGTGGCAGGGATCATTCCACTGGGCCACATGGAGGAAATGGACAATGTGCCAGCACACTTATTGCCAGACAACCCCTGCACGTATTCATGGATTGTCCATTTAACAACACACGCACTTTGGGGAGAATCGCCAACTAAAATTGTAAAGTGACGCATTCCAATTACACAAAAATATAACATCCTATCTGGCGTCGCAGTTCCCACCAACTGTCAGTGTCCTACTCACAATCCATACTCACAACTGCCTCGGAACACCCTGGAACATTCCCTGCAGGCCCATTCCTCCCCTCAGTTCCAATCGGCTCACTTTCACAGGTTTCCTGCAGGAACTGCCGGCCTTACGGGAGCTTCCCTCACTTAGCTTGTGCCTTATTACTTGGCGCTCCCCATCCATTGGATGCTCCCCTACATCTCTACATTAAGCTGGAGGGAGGCACTTGGAAGCAAAGAGGAGACAAAGGGGGGAGTTGTCTCCTCTGTGCAATCACAAAAGGATGGAACCTAGCAGGAGCAAAAAAGGGCTAGGTGACTTCTCCCCAGACCTGGAGTTCCCCTTTGCTGGGCTCCAAAAACAGTTGTAGTAAGTGGGTCTTTACTTCCCAGGGCCTTACCTACAAGGTTGGAGATCACTGGGAGATGGGGAGTGAAGCCTTTCCCCCTTCCTCAAGCCTCCAAGCTGTGGGTCCTGAGGAAAGGAGCTAATATGTCAGTAGAAGTTGCAAGGCCATTCATCATCTTTATGCCCATGCCCTGCTGACGTGATCCAGCCCACATAAATACTATAAGGGGGATACAGAAATGGAAAACATTACAGCTAAAAACAAAACAAAAAAATATTGCTGCAGCACAACACACATTAACACTAAACCTTCACCGGACATTTGTCAGCTTCAGAGTATATGTACGTCAGCTGTAGCCCTTCAGGCACATTTTTGTGTAATAGTCTAAAAAGCAGCACACTCAGGGCTATGATGTGGCAGCCTGCCAATATGCAGGACAGACAGCTGGTTTTTGTTTTTTTATGGGAAATGAAGTTGCTTTCAGGACTTCAGCAGTGGCTAAGTGGAGCAAGATGGACACAGCCAAACGCCTGGGCTCTCTTCCCTTCTCTACCCACATGCAGCACTAACTCCTAGGGTATGTCCAGACTACTCGCCGTATCGGCGGCTAGCGATCGATTTATCGGGGATCGATATATCACGTCTCATTAGATGCCATATATGGATCCCCGAACGTGCTCCCCATTGACTCCAGAACTCCACTGGAGCGAGCGGCAGTAGCGGAGTCAAAGAGGGAGCCGCGGCTGTCAATCCCGCGCCATGAGGACGGGAGGTAAGTTGGAATAAGATATGTCTAAGATAAGTTGCGTATCTTACATTGACTCCCCCCCACCCCCATAGTGTAGACCAGGCCCTAGTAGTCCCAGTGGTCATTCCTACTCAGCCCCAACATGGGGGCAGGAAGTGATCAATTGCTCCATCAAGTGGAGAAGATACAAGCAAGGCTCCATTCCCCTTTAGCTGGTTGAGGTAAAGACTAACTCACACTAAAACTACAAAAAGCCTTGTCTTCACTTGGATCAGGGTGGATTTGATTTAAATCAATTTGATTTAAATCGCGGTTTAAATCACTAGTCAGGAAGACTCGATTTAATCATGGTTTTCTACATAAAAGTGCATTCTTATTGGTGGTTATAACCTTAACACATAGTCTTCACAACTCAGAGATAGACATACGTTTTATTTTTAGAAGGTACTCTCTATACATTTTTAAAGTGATTTATTTTGAAAACTTTTCAGATTAGTTTTACAGCTATATCAGAAAATGAATGATTGTTTGGTTATTTCATTTACCAAAGGTAATTGAAGCAGATATTTATGAAGTCATTGGGAGGTGAACTATCTCCAATTCAACAGGTTAATCATTCATATTTAGAGGATTTTCTTGCCCTGCTGTATTAGGAGGAGAACATCACCAGACAGACATTTACATTGTTTTATTTAACTGAAACAACAATGTTATGTATTCTGGATTTTTTTCTTCAACAGCAAACATATATTTTAACAAAACAAGCATACGAATTTTTGAATTTAGTTAAACACTGAAGTTTTTTAAAATCAGGTTTGCTTTTATTAAAATTGTTTTTAACTAAAATAGTTAAATGAAATATTTTAAAAAAAAAAATTAAATCGACTATGTCAGCCAGGTCAACATGAGAAACTTAAAATATTGGCCTCTGCAGCTAACTCAGTGATCTTCACCTTCATTTTCCTGTTTGTTCAGAATCTGGAAAAGAAAAACAAGCGTTCCTTCTTTTTCAGGTCCCAAGTGATTTCTCAATTTGGAATTAATTAGTCCAAAGGAAGATAATATTCTTTCTACACCGGCAGAAGAAGCTACTTCTGTTAAAAGTGAGATCATCACTTCTAGGGTTACCATATTTTGAGTGTCCAAAAAGAGGACACTCCATGGGACCCCAGCCCCGCCCATGCCCCCGCCCCAACTCCACCCCTTCCCCAACGTCCCCGCCCCAACTCCGCCCCCTACCCTGCTTCCCCAGCAGGTAAGCTGGGGGGGGGCGTGGGGGGAGGAGGCGCGGCCCAGTCTGGCCCCCCCAACCGAGCGGCTCCCTCTGGCGGCCGGCCCCAGCGTCTCCAGCCTGGCTCGGCTCCTGGGGTGCCGGCCCCGGGCAAGCCCCCGGCCCGGGCCCGGCCCAGCACCCCCGGGCCCGGCCCGGCCCAGCACCCCCGGGCCCGGCCCGGCCCAGCACCCCCGGGCCCGGCCCGGCACTGCCGGCCCCGGGCCCGGCCCCCGGCTCCACACCCGCGGGCCAGCCCCCGGCCCAGCACCCCCAGCCCAGCCCCGGCCCCGCACCCCAGGCCCCCGGCCCAGCACTGCCAGCCCCAGCCCCGCACCCCTGGCCCCGCACCTGGTCCAGCCCCTGACCCCCGGCCCCTCCCTATTTTCCCAGACATGTTCGGCTTTTGGGGATTTCCCCCCGGACGGGGATTTGAGGCCCAAAAAGCCGGACATGTCCAGGAAAATCCGGACGTATGGTAACCCTAATCGCTTCAACAGTCTCTGAATCCAAGTGCTTAAGTGACTTCCACCAGTTAACTGGTGTGACTTTCTTTAAAACATCATCAGCAAACATATATTTCTTGAATGGTTCTTATTCCCAACTGGGTCTCTTTTACGGCCTGCTGCCATTATAGGTTTTCCCTTATAGTGAGAGAATGGTATGGTAGATCTCAAATCAATGAAGGCTACACTCAGAAAGACCTCAAGACTTCTGGAATATGCTGCTCAAACAGTTTCACTTTTGTTTCTACTGCCTGTCCCTCCTGTCTCACATTTATCTCCAGACTTCTTCTCCTTGTCCACATCTATTCAAGCCCCAAAAATCTCCTATTCATTGAACTTTTTGAAACTTTGCACTTTTAGAAAGAGGTAAGGGATTGACTCTGTGTACATGAATTTGAAGAGACACAACAGGGTTGAGGTTTGTTATTTCTCACCTCTATATATTATTTATTTATTTAAAAATATTTTTGCTGTTAACAAGCATGTTATCTCTGGAGACACAAATCCACATTTTGAGAACTGCAAAACTAAGCATCTCTGCTGGTATCCTCTAGACTGAACCCCATTGGGTAGATAGAAAGATTAACCTAAATAATCTATACAGAAGCCCCTGGAACCCAATAAAATTGGGTCCCTAATCCATGAACTATTGGAACTCATTTACAAAACTTTTCTTAAACATTACATGAATATATTGTCTCATACTATAGAATTAGAATTTATAATCCCTATTCCATGATAAAATATCTTTGAGCTATAATGTATCTTAATTAAAACTATCTTTAGATAGTTTTTTTCCCTCAAAAAGCATTTTATCAAAAAATCCGATTTAAATTTAAAAAATCCAATTTTTTTGATATTTTTTAAAAAATCATTGATTTTTATCCACCCTGACTTCGATTTTACCTCATGTTAGTTACCACACATTCATTAACATGAGATAAGAACACACTTTTTTGCCTAGTGAAGACAAGGCCTAAAGGACTAATACATTTTATGGGTTAATTCCTTAAATTTATTTTTGCGGGTGAGGGATAATCCCTAAAAAGCATTTAGGACCTTTTGGAGTGAAGGTTTTCAGGATTAAGAACTAGTCCAGCAGACACCAACCCACCTGTCTAGCAAGCTGTTCAACAATAGAAACTGAAATCTAAAACCCAGTAGAGAAGCAGACAGCCTGAACAGACAAGATAGAAGAAGACCTGGAGGCAAGAGAAAAATAAAGTTTTACAGATGGGAATCTGACACACAAAGTAACTTGCCCAAGAGTGAACAGTAAGCCTCTAATTGAGCCTGGAACTGAACCACAACTCTCAAATTCCAGACCAATACCTTAACCACAAGACTATCAAGGTGGTCTGTATTTGCTCAGCCCATATCCACCACCTCCTGCTCCAGCTCCCCCAACCTGTGGCTCCAGTCACACAGCACTTAGCGCCCTCTGCAGCAGCAGAATGGCAGCTAAGGAAGCACCAGATCTCTGGTATGTTACCCTTGCATCACCACCTCTGACCTTGGAGAATATCAAGATATCTGTTCTATATGTCCTGAAGAAGTATGATAAGAGAGATCCAGAAAAGCTCACAGTAACTACCCACTTTATGAAAGACCTGGGCTTGGACAGTTTGGACCAAGTGGAGATCATCATGGCAGAAGATGAATTTGGGTTTGGAGCTCCCAATGCAGAAGCAGAAAATGTAGCGTGTTCTCACAAGAGACTGTAGATTATATGGCAGATAAGAAGGATGTGGATGAATAAAGACATTTCTTGGAAGCTGAGAAACTCTCTTCTATCGTGAGGAATGGGATATCAGCGGGTGTGTGAATGTAAGCTCACATTACCATACCATTGTTGCTTTTATTGGAATAGTTCTGTTGGACATTGTATTTGAAGTCTTCTAAATCTGTGCTGGTCTTGGATTGAGAGTGGGATTGGAGTGTTTTCACTGGTCCAAGATTAGTATTTGGAAATTGCCCCTCAAAAGACCTTGGATGCCTGATAAATCCAGTTCTGAACAGCTTGAACTCCACCAGCATGTGCACTTTATAACATTTTAGAAAGTACTAAAAAACCTAGAATCATACTTGATCTTCCTATACCATGGCAAGCTTTTAAATTGAGATCCCCCTGCTATGCTTGTGAAAGGATTTTTACTCCTGAAGGCATTTTACAATGGCACACTAATTAAGCATCTCAGAAGTGTGCATAGGTATTACAACACACCCTGGTCTGGCACATTGGAATGCAGTGGTCACTTGCATCTGGAGCCTCCCTATTTTGATCACTTATAGAGCTAGATTATTATTTGTTTTGCCTGTCTAAAATTCCATTGTTGCTTGCAGTGTTGTTGCAGCCACTTTGGTCACTCACCTTGGGTCTTTTAAATTCCATTTCATTTTAAAAGTCACAGTTGAAACATCCAGAAAAGCTAAACAGTGACATCAGCAACCAGTTGAACAGTGGCCTAATTAAAATTCTATTTCCCCACCATCAGCCCCCAGGGTAGGCCTCTCCCTCTTAAAAGATTGCCTTCTTTAAATAAATTAACTGCTAATGATATGCAGTTATGCCTAACAGAAGCAGCTATAAAAGTAGCCCAGAGACAATGCAGAGAGTATTTGCTACATTATTTAAGCACTGATTTTACATTAAAAAATAGCTGTCAGACCTGCAGACCAAATGAATGAGAGTATATAACCACAGCAGGAAAAGCTAACAGTAACATGAGATTAGATTATTTAGCTATAGTGTCTATCGTGAGTTTATTTAGTTGAGAGCACTTAAATATTTACTCATGTCAGCTTTTAACACTCCCATCACAAATCATGAAAAATCCTTCCATGTGCAGGATTAGGCCATAAATTCTAGAATCTTCCTCATTAAGAAATTTAAATTTCAAGACAAAAAGTATCAACAAGTGATTGAGAGAAAAACTTGTTTTGAGGGGGAGGGAATGGGGCCAGAAGCAGAAGGACGGGTTAGTTTTTTAATTGTAGGGGCATACCGTCTTTTTGCGTCAGAGAAAAACCATTGTAACTAAAATTATTTCTTGTCTCTCGCTGAATGTCAGTGCAACACAGACAGGCTAGCCATAATTACTATTTGGTGGCCAGCCACAGCATATTATTTAATTTTAAAAACCACTTCTAGATAATAGCCCATTATACAATTGCATCAGGTCATGTCTAAGAAAACAGAACAAAAATAACTTCCATCACCCATCATTTTAAAAACAAAACAGTGACATCTAAATTGATTTTCACATACTGTACTAACATTGCATTGACTCCATGCATCTGAAGAAGTGGGTTTCTTACCCACGAAAGTTTATGCCCAAATAAATCTGTTAGTCTTTAAGCTGCCATCAGACTCCTTGTTGTTTTTTTATTGCATCCTTAGGCTACAAAAGGCTAGAATAGTTAGTCACTGTGGGGTTTTTTTGTTTGTTTGTCATAGGCAAGATTTTTCACCCAGTAAATCTTTACAATAACATCACAAGCCTCACTATTACAGACAGATTTGGCAACAGTGGTAAGGAAAGATTTGAAAATCCAGATTCAAATATTCCATCCACGTAGCTTTTTAGTTACCAACAATAAATAAGCATGTACAAGTCTGTGAACCATTTCCATTACTGTAAGTCTCTTTTACTGTTGTCTTAGCTTCCTAAAATAGTGGCCAAAAGGCCCGACGCATAATCAGGTCCTATTATACTGGGCACAGCAGGAACACTGAAAGAGAGCAGACAATGATCCTGCCCACACTCAAGCAATGAGTAACTTTACTCACAGGAGTAGTCCCATTCACTTTTCTTTTAAAGTAACGGAAGAAGAGATTTTAACGAGCTGCTAACAGGCCAGCGGCTTGCCCACGGGCTAGTGGAGGTGAGCTGTTCGGGGTAGGGGGTTTTAAGTGTGTAGTTTCACTCTCTCAATATCATGAAAGGAGAATTGGAGCGTACAGCGTCAGCTGATGTAACGAGACATGGCACCTGGGCTTTGCACACACACACACAGCCTCTCTCCTGAGGCTGCACCACCCTCTGTCTGCACGGGACAGGAATCGCCTGTCCCGGTTTCATTGTGCTCATCCTGACACCAGTCCCCTCCATTCAGAGCGGCCCCCGGGGGGCTGGACCCCTTTCCAGACACCACCCCGCACACACGCGGCACAGCCCCAGCAGAGGCTGCAAGTCCCTTGCTATCCCGGGCGCCGCGCGGCGCTTCCCGCCCGCGGGAGGAGAGAGGCCGGCGGGCCGGGGAAGTTGCGGGAACTTTGCCCCACTCACCCTCGGCGCTGGCGGGGTCGTAGGGGTCCGCGGGGCCCCGCGCCCCGCCCGGCTCGCTGTAGTCCACCCAGCTCAGCCCTTCCAGGCTGTCGTAGTCCCCGCGCTGCTTGTCCGCCACCGGCACCACGGTGAAGTGCGGCATCTCGGCGGGGCCCCGCTCGCCGCTCCGGCTCCCCGCGGATCGCTGCCAGCCGGGCGGGACGCGCTCCCCCGCCAGCTGCGCATTCCAGCCCCGTGCGGTCACTTCCTCTCGGCGCCCAGCGCCGCCACCCCACCCAGCCCGCCGGCCGCGCTCCCTCTGCGGGGGGGACTTGGGGCGCTCCCCTCTGCGAGGATGGGGAAGGGGGGACTTGGGGGGACTCCATTCTGTGACCGGGAGGGGATTTGGGGGGCCTCCACTCTGTAACCGGGAGGGGGAGGGATTTGGGGGGCTCCCCTCTGCGAGGATGGGGAAGGGAGGACTTGGGGGGACTCCATTCTGTGAGCGGGAGGGAATCTGGGGGGCCTCCACTCTGTGACCGGGAGGGGGAGGGATTTGGGGGGCTCCCCTCTGCGAGGATGGGGAAGGGGGGACTTGGGGAGACTCCATTCTGTGACCGGGAGGGGATTTGGGGGGCCTCCACTCTGTAACCGGGAGGGGGAGGGATTTGGGGGGCTCCCCTCTGCGAGGATGGGGAAGGGGGGATCTGGGGGGACTCCATTCTGTGAGCGGGAGGGGATTTGGGGGGCCTCCACTCTGTGACCGGGAGGGGGAGGGATTTGGGGGGCTCCCCTCTGCGAGGATGGGGAAGGGAGGACTTGGGGGGACTCCATTCTGTGAGCGGGAGGGGATTTGGGGGGCCTCCACTCTGTGACCGGGAGGGGGAGGGATTTGGGGGGCTCCCCTCTGCGAGGATGGGGAAGGGGAGACTTGGGGGGACTCCATTCTGTGAGCGGGAAGGGATTTGGGGGGGCTCCACTCTGTAACCGGGAGGGGGAGGGATTTGGGGGGCGCCCCTCTGGGAGGATGGGGAAGGGGGGATCTGAGGGGACTCCATTATGTGACCGGGAGGGAATTTGAGGGCTCCACTCTGTGACTGGGAGGGGGAGGGATTTGGGGGGCTCCCTTCTGTGAGGATGGGGAAGGGGGGACTGGAGGGCACTCCATTCTGCAATGGAGGAGTGGGGGGGCTCCACTCTGCAACTGAGAGGGTGAGAGGATTTGGGGGGCTGGGCTCCCCTCTGTGAGGGGGAGAAGGGGATTTGGGGGATTCCATGCTGCGAGGGAGACTCCAGGAGACTCCACTCTATGAGGAAAGGAGGGGACTTGGGGGGGTTCCACTCTGCAATGGGGGAGCTGGGGGGCTCCACTCTGCGACTGAGAGGGTGAGGGGATTTGGGGGCTCCCCTCTGCAAGGGGGAGAAGGAGGTTTGGGGGACTCCATGCTGTGAGGGAGATTACAGGAGACTCCACTCTGTGAGGGAGAGGAGGGGACTTGGGGGATCCATGTTGTGAAGGGGAGGAGGGGATTTGGGGGGATTCCACTCTGCGAGGGGGGGGAGGAGGAGTGGACTTTGGGACAGGACTCAACTCAGTAATAGAGGGAAGCACAAGTGGAATTTGGAGGGGGGCCTCAAGTAATAGGGGGTGCAGGATTGGGGGGGGGGGGACTCCACTCCGGAAGAGGGCCATCAGAGGAATTGCACTAAGCAGAGAGAACTTTCATTCAGCAATTGGGAGAGAGGAAGGGACTTGGAGGACCCCACTCAGCCATGCCAGGTTGGGAGTGGAGACCCCATTCAGCAATGCTAAAGCGGGAGGGAGAGTGGAAAGAAAAGGATCAAAGGGAGACAAGCAGGATTTTGGCAGAAGAAGGGAAGGGGCAATAAAAGGGGTGTTCAGGGCAGAGGTGAGGAGACAAGGCCTTAGGAGAAGTCAAAGCCATAGGGCATGAGAGGAAAGGAGAGCTATGGTAGGACTGATGAAGATGGGATGGAGAAGGGAAAAGGCCCCTTTGCCAGGAGAGAGGCAAAACCCATTGCCCCAGCAAAGCACAACAAAGCCAGATGGAGCACTTAAATTGGGAACACTTAGAAGCAATATCTTCCCCTCTACCAGAGTCCCCCAATGCCCACAGACAGGGTCAAAGAGCACCTGTTCACCTCCTTGGAAAAGAGGAGACTAAGGGGGAATATGATAGAGGTATATAAAATCATGAGTGATGCGGAGAAAGTGGATAAGGAAAAGTTATTTACTTATTCCCATAATGCAAGAACTAGGGGTCACCAAATGAAATTAATAGGCAGCAGGTTTAAAACAAATAAAAGGAAGTTCTTCTTCATGCAGCGCACAGTCAACTTGTGGAACTCCTTACCTGAGGAGGTTGTGAAGGCTAGGACTATAACACCGTTTAAAAGAGAACTGGATAAATTCATGGCGGTTAAGTCCATTAATGGCGATTAATGGGAATGGTGTCCCTAGCCTCTGTTTGTCAGAGGATGGAGATGGATGGCAGGAGAGAGATCACTTGATCATTGCCTTTTAGGTTCACTCCCTCTGGGGCACCTGGCATTGGCCACTGTCGGTAGACAGGGTACTGGGCTAGATGGACCTTTGGTCCGGTATGGCCGTTCTTATGTTCCTTGCTATATTGCATTACAGACTCTGTGTTTCCTGCAGGAAAGGCATCCAGGAGAAGCCAGGGGAAGCCTCGGTCTGGCAGCCCAATGGGGAGAAGGGGCAGTCCTACAGCAGGCCCAGGTGCCTCAGACACTTAGCATCTTTCCTTTTCCTGCAGCTAGACCTGAGACTGTCAAAGAGAGGGAAGGGAATTCGTCTTCTCTGCTAAAAAAGTCTCCTGGTACAGAAAGGACATGAAGAAAGAACCCTTCTATTGGGCTGATTTTTCAGATCAGTAGAGTAATTGCCCTAGAACCTAAGGGGGCTGGGTTGGGGAAAGCAGGAGACAAGCAAGCTAAGCCAAACCAGTTTGCTTGCAAGTCTCACAGCTTCTCTGTCTAAGTAGGGAATAACACTCTTCTTGCTGTGGAGAACAGACTCTACTACTATTGTGTCCCCCTGTAGCTTTGCTCTAGGGACAGACCAGTGATAAAACATGCCTCTGGCCCAACCCTCCCCAAATGGAACCTATCAGGAGGAGTCAGAAGCTAAACAGTCCCCGCTGAGCTCCAGGGAGGCAGAGAGTGCTACGGGAGCATCTCATTGGTCCTACTCCTCAGGACTTTAATTGGGGGGAGAAGGGGAGTCCTTAATTCGAGAGGGTTATTGGCAATAACTGGGGAGGGTATTGCTGGACAGCCGTGGAGCTGCTTAGTATTTTTTCCTCCAAATTCTCTATCAGAAACACTTTTAGAGCTGAACTGGTAAATATGGCTGAATCTGAACAGTGCAGCAGTATTGCCTACATCAAATGTTCAAAAATTATGAGTCAGGCCACAAAAAGTCACGATTAGCTTACAAATAATGAGGGTTTTTTTTTTTTAATTGTGGATTCTTTGTATTAGCCTTCTGGGCTTCTCTTTCAAACTTTCGCAGCTGGGGATAAAACCTTTTTTTAAAAGGAAAGCTGTGATTCTCACATAATTACATGACTCATGGCTTTAGAAAACACCAAATATTGCAAGACTGGTCATAAAATTGCAAGAGTTTGCAACCCTAAGTTTGTGTTTGATTGGGTACAGAACCACCACTGTTTTCCTAACTCTGCTTCTTATCCCAAATTCCAAACAGATTATCAGCGGTGAACTAATTAAAGGAACACTGTTGATTTAAAATCAGGTGTATTTTAAATTACTTAAAAAGAGTCTCTGGCACTAGACCTGTCCCCACATCCTTCTGTCATTTGTGGTGGTTTTCACATTCATGTTTTTATATTTCCTCTCCCATGTTGCAGTCTGAAAGACCCACACAAGCAAATGGAGAATTGAGTAACTCACTATACTGGGGAAACAGGAAAACTGACTGCCAAAAGTGCTGTCGGCAAACAAACAAAACAGAGAAAACTTTTTTTTTCTAATCTTTCACTTAAGTATTAGAGAACTTTTATTTTTAAGTGATAGTGTCTAGATTGAAAATGATTAGGCTTCTCTATTAACACCCTAGTTAAGCATTCACACTTCTTTTGGGAAATTATCTGTGAAATGACAAGGATTTGACCTTCTTTTCTTATTGTTGTTAAATTAATGGTTAAAATTCTTCAAAATTCATAAAGTCACCAAAAAAGAATAGGGAAGAGATTATATGGTTGACTTTTCACTATTGGCTCAATCCAACCTGATTTTAGATTTAGGGCTAAAAAGACTCCCTAAATCCGGAATCTGACTCTCTGTAAACTCATTGACCATTTAAATGTTCTGTAATACTGCACTTCTTAGTTCCTGCCATTAGACAGAGAAAGAGTGCGCAAACTACACAGGAGCCCATGGAAAACACTAGTCTTAGGGCAGGAAGAGCGGAAGAAGGTCTATTTTGAGATTTCCTGATCTTAGAGGAACCCAATCTTTTGGTGTTTTTTTATCTCATCCTGCCTTGACATTATTAACAGAGCAATGCCCAGCTTGTCGAAAGGTACTGGTAGTGAACAGAAGTGGGAGACAAACAAGAGAGAGAACTCTTTGTTCACAAGAGACGAATAACTATTCTACTTTTAATTAGTTGGGTTTAAGGATCCATGCTGTGGAGCGACTGCTGCCAAGGGGGATGAAGGTTTCTCAGTTCACTTAACACAAAGCGTACTGATGGGCCACCTCTGGGGAAAGCCAGAACAATTGCACCGCCTAGCAGTGATCAGACACGTGGAAAGGCTTCTGAGAAAGGAAACAGTTTTCTATCATCTGCATTTTATTTACATCTTTTCACAGTGTTAACAAACAACAGAAGGGTGTCTGTGTTTGGTTTGGGGCATTTCATTTGTTTTGCTGTGAAGCATCTTCTCGCTTCCCTATTTCTGGCCAGATAAATGTATTTTCTCAATAATTTTAAAATATCTCAAATATTTAGGGTGGGATTTTCATTGATCCTGTTGAAGTCAATGGGAGTTTTACCAGCAACTTCCCTGGAGCAGAGTTAGTCTGAGCATGTCTGAAAATCCACCCCTACTGTAGATTTTAGAAACTCAGGTATTACCACCTCAGATCAGGCCAGTGGCACTGTTCCATATAGCCAGTATCCAGTGTATGACTGTGGCAGGTATCAACTGCTCCACACAAAAGTGCAAGCATCCCAAAGTTGTCAATTATAGGATACCTGGCCTAAAGGAGAATTTTCTTCCCTAGCCCTTCAATTTGAGGTTGAATCATGTCTCCCTTATATATCACACATACTTGAAGTAGTTATTAGAACTATAACCATCTTTCATTGGATGCTGGATTAGCCCCAGAAGTTTGAAAGGAGGTAGAAAGGATAATCTCTAGGGCACTAAAGCAGCATATTACAGGAAAGTAGGAAGATGATCAGAAGTGACTGTTCTATGCAAGTTTACATTTACTCATTTTTCTATTGTGTGGTTTCCATTTAATATCATTAGGCTTGAGGTGTTCCACACAGTGGTGCTCTCCTAGGAAAAGCAACAGGGATTGCAGTGACTCCACTCCTGGTGACAAAGCAAGCGATACTGAAGGACAAGCTTTAATATCTGTAAAAAGAACAGGAGTACTTGTGGCACCTTAGAGACTTATTAGTTTATTTGTTAGTCTCTAAGGTACCACAAGTGCTCCTGTTCTTTTTGCGGATACAGACTAACACGGCTGCTACTCTGAAACCTTTAATATCTGTGGCATCCCATGTAGCCAGAAGGGAGAGTCAGGCGAGGAGTTTCCTTCTCCTCTCCCCTTTCTTCTGCAGAGGAATTGGGTCTGTATAATGCTGCCCAGGAGTACCTCACCACTTGCCCTCAGTGTGATGTAGTTCTGTCTGTGCCTGCTGTGGACAGGTCTCTGCTATCAACAGCCTCTCCTCTGGCAGCACAAGCACTGCCTTCCAGACTTCTGCAAGCTGCACTCTGTCTGCACACCTAGCAATAGGCACACACCACTACCACCCAGCCCTCAGAGCCTTCCCTGCAGCGTATATAGGGTGACCAGACAGCAAGTGTGAAAAATCGGGACGGGGTGGAGGGGGTAATAGGAGCCTATATAAGAAAGACCCAAAAATCGAGACTGTTCCTATAAAATCGGGACATCTGGTCACCCTCAGCTACAGCCCCCCTTATCCACAGAACACTCACAGTATTACCAGGCCTGCTGTTCCCAAAGGAACAGTACACATACCAGCTTGTAAGCTTCAGCTCAAAAGCACTACTTTGCTTGACACACAACTCTTACATATATTTATAGTGAACACAAGAATATGTTTATTATCAAAGAAGAGAGATTCAAGTGGTAAGGGGTAAGAATATTGGAAATAATTACATGTAAAAAGAAAATCATAAAATGCTTTCCCAAGAGTAAACTTAACTAATAGATTAACCTCCTATCTAAAGGTTTCAGGGTAGCAGCCGTGTTAGTCTGTATCCTCAAAAAGAACAGGAGTACTTGTGGCACCTTAGAGACTAACAAATTTATTAGAGCATAAGCTTTCATGGGCTACAACCCACTTCTTCGGATGCATATCCTATCTAAAGTTTATCTCACCTAAAGTTCCCTACCATGTTTTCAACCAGACCTGGTTAAGACCCCTTTTTCATGAAGACAAGTTGCTGTCTGTTTACTTCCTCAGTGAAGGGGACCTGAGTATCTTCTCTGCCCCCCCAATATAGTCAAGCATATCTTCGATGTAGACCTCAAGATAAGGTTCTTTCCCCTGCTTTATTTCTCCTCCTGTTAGTACCTTTCTGAAGTTCTTGCAATCTTTTGCATTCAGTTCAAACTGCTGATAAAAAGCCCATTGTGCATGAGGCAATACTCAATTTACATGTAAACAGATACAAGGATAACCATCTCATTTGACAGAAAAACTGTTTTTCACCTTTGCTGGTGACCAAGCCCTGCCCTGCCCTACGCCCCTACACTTTTAAGAACATATTTTATATATATAAGTAACTTGTCACATCGTATCTGTACATTCTTTTCATAATGATATTGATGACCAGTGTGCCACCAGTTTTCATGTAAGATCTCATATGGCATTCTTTGGTAAACTAGAATGTACAGATGAGGCTCAAAGGATCCCTGTAATCTCTCTGCATTCTCTTGCCAGTTGGCATTAAGAGTTTCTTGGGTCACACAATCTGGCCGGGAATTATTTCCCTTCTTCAGATACTAAACACAGGCATCTGGGCTGCCTTAGAAAAGGCAGGGCTTTGATGAACCAGACTGCATGGTTTCCATTCATTGAAGCAGTAGCACTGAAATTCTTTCAGCTAGAAAAAAATTCTGCTTTCACACTTATGCCCACAACTCCCATTTTCTTGTTGAAGGGGAATTGCACGTGCATATCTGAAGAGAGAATTTGCCTCTAGGAAACTATGCAAATTAGAGGGTGAGATAATTTATTACTTTTGTCTAAAGTCAATGGCTTTGTTTACTGCTCAGAGGCTGGTCCAGAAGTAAAGATAAGTGCTTACTTGTCCATAACAACTTTGTTTTGCAGTATCTAGGTTGAAAGGGAACTGGAATTTCAACCAGGGCATTAGGGATCGAACAACAGACTGAGCATAGAGGAAAGGAACTGGACGTACGGTTATACTGGCTAATGCAGTTTATTGTTCCTCTTAATTTCTTTTCTTCACTGAAAATACTAATCCTTACTTATGAGTGATACAAGTGGCAATTATATAGCTAGTTAAAAGGGTTGTCTGAGATGGGCAGGAGCCATCTGTGGGCGAACAAGAAAATTGTAGGTTACCTTCCTGCTCATCTTAGGACCCATTACCAGCAGCGAGAAGTGGCCTTGATTTTTATGTTAATCTATGTGGCTCTGAGAACTGATGGGATAGGGAAAGCAGAAATGATGATAAAGGAAAGGACCTACAAAGACCTTTGTTTTCCTGTTTTTCAAAGGAGGAGAAAAAGTCTGCAGTTCTCAAACACACAATACCCATTGATTACAGCAGGAGTCACATGCAGGTCAGATTAGCAGCAGCAGGTCTTAAAGGACCTGATCTTGCAGATTTAAAAATTGTATTAAGATGATGTTTTTAAAAAGTGAACAGTACAGAGTTTAAGCGTAGAAGTTTCTGGTTATCAGGGAATAACGTACAGATTATCGAGGGTGTGAAGTTCGGTTTAAGATCGGGTGTCGTAAAGAATACATAATTTGCAATATCCCCGATTGGGGGTAAAAGGTTGATGCGGCAAAGTACAGACATTGAGATATGAGGGTATGAAGTTCATATAATGGCTATGTTCGGGTGTGGAGTATAATGAGTGGATACAATGATGAGGATGGATTTACCCTCATTGGGTGAGTTTTAATGTTCAGTGAGTTTATGGTTCCAGTTCATATGGTCCAATGGAAAAAGTCTCAGTCCCTTTCTCATAGTTGATGCATGATGTTGTTCTGGCTCACGCCTCCTGGTACTGTCAGTGGCCAGTGATGTGGTTGATGTAGATGTCCCTGGACCATCGGATGGTGTCCAAGACCATGAGGCGCTGCATGAGCCGGGCATAACGTTAACCAATCTCACAGCTCCACAGCACACGCTCGTCCGAGGTGCCCAGGGCTCCGACGATCAGGGCGTCCATCTGCACCTCGTAGCCCTTCGCTCTCAGGGTGTTGACCAGGGGGGCGTACTTTTCCAGCTTACGAGCTCGGGCTTCACAAAAGGCCAGAGTCCTGTTCTCAAAAGAGACGGTGACGTCGACGAGGATGATCTTTTTCTGGGCCTCGTCAGTGACGACCACGTCAGGTCGCAACTGGCTGTCGGTACCAGGGATGGCGCAGTTCACTGCGACCTCCCCCAGGTGCGGTGCGATGGCATTCACCAAGCAGTTCTGGATGGTGTTGTGGCGCAGCTGCCAGGCTCTAGTTTATACTTTAGAAAATTCCAATGAAGTCAATGAGTCAGCACACATCTGTGCAGGATAGGGACAAGAAAATTGATTGGGACAAAATAATTTGCCTGAAATTTTGCTCATTGCCCTTATCCAAACTGAAATTTAAAGAGCAAACATGATCAGCAGAGTGACTGTAAAGGTACCCACTTCCTCCTTCACAGGTCTGCTTCTTCTGTGAATTCACAATCAGAAGGAGATGGACTCTACATTGGCTCCTGCATCATCTACAGACTGAATAAGTAAGGACATGGATACAACTCTCATTTTACGTCACCAAGTGTCTCATTAGGTTCGATGAACAGTAGTTTGGGCCTGAACTTCCAATTGCAGGGCCAATATTTTCCCTCAATTTCACCCATGCAATTCAATTCTAAACAATGGGTTACACAAACATCACAGAGCCTCTTGGAAAGTTTAATAAATTAATGTTGTAAGATATTCAGATACCCTTCTGATGAGCCCTGTCTAACTGCTTAGGCAAAGAGGTATAATCAACGGCAAAGTTTATCCTGCACAATCTTTATTACAGGTAATAACATGCAAACAAAAAAAGCCAGCATGACGTTCAGAGCCCACCATGAGATGGTGGCACAGAGCCTGCTGGCAGATAAAAAACACATTTTTACTTACAAACTGATGGAATTAGATACAGTCATTGAAAGGCAATCATTAATTTATAGGCATTTCTAAGGTATTAATATCAGCATCCCTGCCAAGCCCCTGAGACAGAGAAGATGGACATGAAACTACATGATACCAGCTTTAGAGAAGACTTTCAGAGTAGAACTGCACAACGAGGTCTGGGCAGGATGTTTCCCCATCTCTTTAATTACACGTGGCTGTATACTTCAAGTGAATCGGTGTAGTATCTGGGACTGCTTTACTTGTTTAAATGTGTTGCAATGAACACACAACTAAGCTTCTGATGTTAATCTCAGTTCAAGAACAGGCAGCACCTCAAGTCCTATTTTCCTTCAAATAAAAAGTTATTACTGTAGGTTTGGGGTTACGCATGCCCAGTATCTCAGATTAGATTTGGCCATAGCTTTTTAGTTTTACATCCCCACAGAATTTATTGGGGAAAATCACAGCTGTAGATACATGTTTCAGTTTTTATATAAGGCACAATTAAATCATGGCGTGTCAAAGATTATCATTAGAAGCAGGAAGTTGAGAAATTTTACTGAGAGCTCAGATTTTGGAGAATGAATTCTAAGATTCAGAGTACACACTTGTCAAACTGAGCTAGCTCTGACATTCTGTTTGGGTTGCTTTTTAATGAGAACAATAGGAGATGTTGGTTAATACAGAAAACTTTGTACATGATTTAAATGAGTTTTGCATTGACTGATTTGAAATATACAAGGATACAACTGTACAGAACTGCAGCATCTACGCCACCTACAGCCACTGATGGTCAGCAGTACTGTATATATCCCTGGGGATCTGGTTAAGGCAAAATATATTCAGTGTGGTTGAAGGCACGTCTGATGGAAATATTGGCCCAGGATATTGAAAAATGCTACATTTATGCCAAGTACAAAGCCCTAAATTGCATGGGATACATATATTTCAAATGCCTTAGATGCACATGTTGTGATTGTTATCCATTAAAATAAGCTGTAGATTTAAGACTTCCATCTAAACATTTTGCCTTATGGCAAAGCACCTCCTTTCTCCCTGTCCCTCTCCGACTCCAGGGGTTTTTTAATTCTTTACTCTGGTTTATTTTTCAATATTTACAAGGTAGGCCAAGTAGTGCACTTAAGCAAAAAAACAAAACAAAAAAAACCCCACCTTCACACTCTTGAGCAGGCATGCCTGGAACCTGCTGAGATACCTGGGAGCTGCAAATCCCACACATGCCACTAGGTGGCAGGTGAAAGCCAATGCCATCGCTGCTAAACTTTTGCAGACATCAAAACAGCAAATGGACAAACAGTATCACAGACAAATCCAGCAGCAGCTCCCTCCAGCAGATGATATCCACATGCGCTCCATTGTCCCAGTTGTCTGGGCCATTCACCGCTAATGAGATCAATGCAGCCATGAAAATGGGAAAAGCAGCAGGAAAAGATAGTATCTATCCTGAATTCCTATATAACCTGGGTCCACTGGCATGGAAATGGATGATGTCGTTTTTCACCAACATGCTGGAGACTGGAGCAATCCCCCATGTATGGAGAGAAGCCAAGGTCATTGCACTTCTAAAGCCTGGAAAACCTGCAGATTACCATTCCAGTTATAGGTCAATCTCCCTCTTGAGCACCACCAACGTGATGATGGAACATATGATTCTGAACCTAATCAGGCCCACTGGGGATGTCAGTCTACCCAAGCAGCAAGCTGGTTTTTGCCTCCACAGAAGTTGCAGTGACCAGGTCCTGGCCCTCACCACAGACATTGAGGCTGGATTCCAATGAAAACTCATGATCAGAATTGCTTTCATCGATCTGTCAGCAGCATATGACACAGTCTGGAAGGATGATCTGGTACTGAAACTGGCCAGTCTGGAGTCTATATCCCCCGTGTGTGGATTCTCAGGCTGCTGAACACCATGCTTAGCAGCCCAAGGATGCACCTATACCTCAGAGGTCAAACCATCAACCCACACCCTTTGAATAAGAGGGCTACCAACTTCTTCTGTACTTGCTCCAACACTCTTCAGTGTCTACACTAGTGATATGCCTGAAACAATGGCACAGAAGTTTGCATATGCTGATGATCTGCTGATGAACTCAGGCCTGTAGCTTTAAAGAACTTGAAGTGACCCTTACATCTGACCTTTAGATCATGGAGGTGTACTTCCAAAAGTAGCAACTAAGATTAAATCTGGGCAAAATCGGTAGTCTGTACTTTCCACCTTGACAACAGAATCACACAAAACGCTCTAACTGTACCATTTTCTGGTGTAACTGCAAGTTAGGACCCAAAGCCCACATATCCTGGTATCATTCTTGACCGCACACTGACTTTCATGACCACCTCAAGAAAGAAGCCTCTAAACCAGAGACTCGTACCAACATTCTTCAAGTTAGTCGGAACAAGTTGGGGATCAACTGCCTTGGTGCTGCGAACATCGTGGCATTATCCCTGGTGTACTCAGTTGCAGAGTATTGTGCATAGGTGTGGACAAGAAGTTGCCACGCCCATCTTGTGGATAGGCAGCTGAATCAGAACATGCAAATCATCAAAGGAACTTTAAAATTAACGCCTCTGCTGTAGCATTCTGTATTAGCAAACATCCAACCTCCAGCTATCCCTCAAGATCTAGCCACAGCACGAGAACTTAATTACTCCAAAGACTTCCCATCTAGGAGGATATGAATAATAAACCCCAACACCGCCTGAAATTGTGAAAAATGTTGTGGGTCACACGTGACCAGCTCATGTCTCTGAATCTGGCCAATGTCTGGACCTCATCTACCATTCCAAACAAGCCGCCTTCCCAGTTTTAACCGGCCCTGCAGACTTTGGACCACAATGAACTGTATCCAAACAAACCATGGAAGATGCAGCTGCTTGATGCATAAATTGAAAAATCACAGACCACCACCCACGCCCCCATGTGACTGCAGTGAGAGCATCCAAACCAAACATATCATGATACAGTGACCCAAATATGGAGTCAAAAGTGAATTGGATGATAGCCACAATGTCACAGAGGAGACCTTAAAATGGCTTATGGACAGATGCCATATGCAAGAGAGAGAGAGAGAGTGCAAATCAAGGAAACAAACTCATAGCACAAGAAGAAATGCCAGTCCTTTCCCAAACAGTAGTTAACGGGTTGTTTCCCTTATAGGGAAGGCAGCAGCCTTCCACCCAGGCAAAGCCTTTTCTCCCTGCTTGTTTCTCATCCTTCCTCCCTCTCTCACCAGAAGGGGGGTTTTTAAAGGTCACTGGCAGCCCTTAATTGGACTCAGATGTCCCTAGTTGCCCTGAAGTAACCTCTTTTCAACTCAGGGAGAAAAGTGCCTTCACCATACTAGGGCTGATAGACCCGCCTTCCACCACTCCGTTCTACTCTTTTGGCACATTTGAGGAGTAGTGGGCGCTGTCCGGGGTTCTCTGCTCAGTGTCCCCTTCTGGTTCCCTAGTTTTGGCCCTTTAACCCCCATGCCTGTTCCCGTTATTGCATTTGTTGACCCCCGAACTCAGTTGGGTTCTGGGTTTAGTAGTCCCTCCCTAGGCTGGAGGAGGGGCTTTTAGCAGTGGGAACACTGAGCTGTGTTTCATTACAGAGGCCTAAAACCATTGCAGCATTATCCAGAGCCCTGTTACCCATTTCTCACCTAGATGCAGGATTGTGTTTCTGGGCAGAGGCTGGCAATCTGCAACTTGCAAAGCTGCATGAGGTTTTTAAGAAACACCTGTAACTTCCCACTTCTGTAGCAGCATTAAACCTTATCCTTTGAAGATGCCTGTATAGCTTTCACACAGTAAATCAAATTGCTCTTCACTTACTTGGAAATTTTCCACAGTATATTTAAGTAACTGATTTGTCTTTCTCTTGAAGGGCTAGGGAGCAGGATCATAGATAGAGCAGCTGGAATATTACCTTTTGTTTATTTTTCCCTATTGACTGAAATGGTTTACGGCTTTCTTCTTTCTCTTCCCATCTTCTACTGTCCCAAATCCCTTTCATTTGGGATTTTAATGAGTGGTTTCCATTCTATAGTTCTGAGACACTCATGACAGTCCATAGCTTGCAGCACAGACCAATCTAAAATCAGATGGACACAATTCACAGTCCTCGGCTCTGAATTAATAGTTGCAAGATTATTTTGATGAAGAAACAGCACCTACAGAAAGTAGCAAAATAAATACTAGGCTACCCAGAGCTGAATGGGTGTTTTTGCATTTATCTGAACCTACACTATAATAAACAATGTACTCACTGAATTACTTATCATTGAGTATATTTAATAGTTTTAGAACTGATACATTTGAAAAATTGTAAGTAAAGAACAAATACCAATGATCCATGTCTGTAGCAGGAACACATATAAAACTGTCTGCACTCAGACAGCAAAATTAATTCCAATGACTGTAACTGCATATAGGGTACATGCTATTTATATAAATAGCACCCTAAATACTCATGCTGCATGACAGGCAGTCATGTAATACTACCATTTGTAATACTACCATTACAAAAAACACATATGTTGATTTTTTTTCCTGCACTTTACGGCAGCAAAAAGCAAAAAAGGTGATCTTCATTCCTCAAGGAATATACGTCAGTAATCTCAGTGTGGTTCTGACCCTGCAAACACTTGTGAATAAAGTTAAGCACTTGTGGAACTACACTACTCATGTAAGTAACATTACACAGGTGGAAAAGGCCTTGCAGGATGGGGCCCTTAAAATTGGATGATGCTCAGGGTAGAAATGATTTTCAATGCATCTTTTACAAGGTTGAGTTTATTAATATTTAATAAATGCTATTTTATTAGAATGGCTTTCAGAAACTGCCTTTTTAAGAGTTTGCACCCAAATTTAACCATTTAACCTAAAAAAACCCAGACCTACACCATAGCTAAGTGCCGAATTTCAATATATTTTCTCTCCTAAGGGAGAGTAAGTACAACTTTTAAACTAGGAGATATGTAAACAAAATCCACCACTTCCTACATCAGTGGTTCCCAAACTTGTTCCGCCGCTTGGGCAGGGAAAGCCCCTGGTGGGCCGGGCCGCCGCTCCAGGCTAATGGGAGCTGCTGGAAGTGGCATGGGCTGAGGGACGTACTGGCCGCCACTTCCAGCAGCCCCTGTTGGCCTGGAGCAGTGAATCATGGCCACAGGGAGCCACGAACAGCCGAACCTGCGGACGCAGCAGGTACACAAACCAGCCCGGCCCGCCAGGGGCTTTCCCTGCACAAACGACGGAACAAGTTTGGGAACCACTGTCCTACATCATTTGCTGTCCCCATGATTTTTAGTGGAACTGTTTTCAGTGCCATCTATCCTAAGTTCAAGCACACCTCAGGGAAGCTCTTCCCGGGCATCTGAAATTAGCTGCTTGAGCTGCAGGCTATGTAACTGGACTTGACCATGGAAAGTGGCAAATCGCTGCAGCTGCCATCCTTGATTGGTTACACAATGATCATCACAAAATTAAGGATCCCATGAAGTCAATGGGAGTTTTGTTATTAACTTTCACGGGAACAGATTCAAACTCCTAGCCAGTAACTCGGCAGTACAGCAGCATATGGGTGGTGTTTCAATCAACACACAGATCTACCTGGGGGATTATACTTTTTCAAAAAAGAAGCATTCCAGTATTTACTTGTTTATTCACTCTAGCAAATAGTGCTTGTCCTTTTTCACTAATATTTTAACAGAATTGAGTCAGACAGGGAAAACCTGACAAGACCAGCAGCGGCAGACCCATGCCTCCTGAAAAGACAGGCTGTCACATCATTGGCTTGCAGTTTCTTCTATGATACGCAAAACGCAACCTTGAAACTTTAAACTTCGATCAAATATCTCACATTCTTAAAAGGAAAGTCTCGATGCCTGAGGTTTTTGAATAGATAGACTGAATACTTAAAACCAATATCTTTAAAACCAATATCCAAATAAACTCTAAATACAGAGTTTTAAAAGGGTACAGTTTAGATTTAAAGAATAGATTATATCCTGCCCGAAGTGGCTCTACTGCATGTGGAGATTAGAATATAAGGGGCCATTGCAACACCACCTATGTGCTACAGAGAACAGCAACAGCTCTGAGAGACATCCCTGGTCATTGCCCGTGAGTCAGTGCAGCCACCACTATGATTTGCCATCGCAGGACATTTCTTCCTTCCAGATCCCTTCTGCATCACCCACAGATTCAGCCTATGTGTTGTGGGTCAGAATTTGATTTGACCTCTTTTTTTGGAAAAAAAGAAAAGAACAAGTAAATGCATCCATCGAAGAGGAGTGTGGTAACGCTCTCCACAAAAGGCTGCAAGGCCCAGCAGGGTGTCACAAGTGAAATTTCCCTATTAGATACGTTTGTATTTATTCACATCTAAACATCATGCCAACAATCTAAAAACACTTTGTGATCCCAAATCAGGCCACAGATTGGACATGAGAAATTGTCACTAAAAAGCGAAAGCTTTAGGCTTCCACTTCAGATAAACAGTTGCAGAAGGAGGTCCCTTCCACACCCAGGGAGGCAAAAAAATAGTTATTAAAGATGCTACCATTTACCAAAGCTGGGAGAACCTGGGAAAAGGTACTAAAAAAGGTGTGTGGTGGGGGGGGGACACACACACCTCCTGCTCATTTCCCTCCAACCATGAGTTGTCAACAGTAGACACATCTGTAGGAAATTCACATTACAATTCTGCAAATGTTTGCATGTCAACTGCAACTGTGGAAATTCTGCTTTTGTTTTGTGAGATGTTCTGCAAAGCATGTCAAGGCTTAGATGCTATCAACCACAAGAGGGCATTATAGTACCGTGTAGTAGGAAGATTTTTCAAGAAACAGTTTTATCCCAAATTAACTTCTAAGAAAATATTTTTCTTTGAGTGATGGTCCTTCTTGTATGCCATTAAGGGTTACATGTGTGCACCACATGCCCGGAGCAGGAGCATTTGAAAGTAGTATCTGTTGGTCCATGCATGCCTCCTGATTCATCTTGTGCTTCCGTCCAAGGCGATAAAGGGCAGGGTAGACCGACTACATCTCCAGTTCCTTGTCACTGCCGCATGGTCCGGATCGAAATGCTCAAGAGTCCTCATCTCTGACACACATCTTAAAAAAGATAATTGTACATAGTTTAGAAGTATTATTTTTCTCTTAGTTCTAATAGTTAATAGTTTTAGCGTTTGTTTTAGAGAGACTTTGTGGTATTCACACATACCGCCGTTCGGGTACCGGACTACGTGTAGGCCTCCAGGCTGCAAACTCTGCTTCTCCTGCCCATGATCCTTTTTGGTCAGCAACAACCACCAACACTTCCTCCACTGCCTGGGGGAAGCTCACATCATGGCTAAATGTAGTATTTGCCAGTCCTTCCTCAGCTGCACCCAAGAAAGCCGGGTACAGCTTTCCTTTTTGCACATCACTGCATGCAACTCACAGATCCCGCATTCTCCTCCCCTGGAGGCCCTACAGGAGGTCTCAGGATTTCAGATATACTTCTGTGAGTTTGTAGCCTATAAACAGACACGGACCATGCAGAGGACCACATACTTCTTATCTGGAAGGCTGGATGTGACGCCCTCAAGAATCAGCCTGGATCAGGGGACTCATTTGGTAAAAAGTTATTTAAAGAAATTTACCTGGTGCCTTTACAGAAGTCCTGGTCCAATGCCCTCCAGTTTGAACTATCAGATTCTTAAGTGGCACTACAGAACTATACTATCAAGCCAAGCACAAGTATTTTTCTTATGGTCATTTGAAACTCAGATGGCCAGATTCTCACAAAGAGCTCAGAGCCAGATGTACCCACAACTGGAGCCAGATTTGCAGAATTCTGAAAATCAGACTGAGGGTACGTCTACACTTACCTCCGGGTCCGGCGGCAGGCAATCGATGTTCTGGGATCGATCCCGGAAGTGCTCGCCGTCGACGCCGGTACTCCAGCTCGGCGAGAGGAGTACGCGGCATTGACGGGGGAGCCTCCGCGCCGCATCTGGACCCGCGGTAAGTTCAGACTAAGGTACTTCGAATTCAGCTACGTTATTAACATAGCTGAATTTGCGTACCTTAGTCCGAAGTGGGGGGTTAGTGTGGACCAGGCCCAAAACAGAAGCTCCAAAGCCTGGGAAATGTATTGTTATGAGTTGTGTTACACCCACCCATTTCAACTAGGTTTAGCAGTTGCCCTTCATTATTGATAACACAAATAAGCTCCTTTATGGAATCAGATAGCTGAAACAATAGCCGCCTCCACCAAAACAAAGGCACATGGGGCAGAGGAGTTTTGTTTGGTGGAGTTGTTTGTCTCTGTCTCCAGGAGAGAAGCACAAGAAGCATCGGAGAAGCTGAGAGAGAACTGCAGAAAGCCAAGGACACCACCAGAACAAGCATTGGGAACATGACCCTGAGAAAACCCTATAGAAAGCTTTTAGGCTAAGTCAGAGAGGGACTTGGAACTGTGAGCAAAGAAAGTGTCTCCCACTGTGTAAAAGGAAAAAGGCCTTTGTAAAAAAATAAGAATTTATCATCAAGAAAATATCTGACTGTAACACATCAGATTTCTCCTAAACTCTAACAGCCCATAACACCCCTAATTTTGGCAAACTACCCCAGTTAAAAGGGCATAACAGTACTTAGCATCATCTGTGGTCCAGTGCAAAGTGATATAAGTAAAGGATTACACGCCCAATGTTGGACTTGCTGAGCTACTATTAATGTGTGAAAAATCACACTGGAGTCTAAAGAAACCTGTATTTTCTTAGGTTTTATTTTATTTTTATCTAGAATCAATGTAAGTTTTGAACATAAAGCAGGTTCCATAGCTCAGGGGATTCATTGGTCTCTAGTTCAAATCCAACAAAACTCAGTGGCAAATAAATCACTACTGTCTGACAGATCCTCACTAATGGTTATATAGCTTTTCAAATTAGGTTAATAGGGGACTTGATCATTATAAGTACACAGAAGGGAGAAGCAGAGGACTCCAATGCAACAGACAAAGGAATAAAAAGATCCAATGGTTCAAAGTGGAAGCTATACAAAGTCAAACTGGAAATAAAGTGCAAATAAAGGGTTTTTCCTTGGTTATGAATTCTTAACCATCCTGGCTCAGAACAAGCCCACCCATGTATCTGAGAGTCACTCCTTTATACAGTTTGGGCTTCTGATGTTGTTCTCAAGTAACAGGTGATCAGCAGATAACGGTCCCCTGCTCAGGACAAAGCTTCAAAAGGCTGAGTTCTTGCATAACTGGAGGGGGCACATTTGCATACACCTCCCCCTAGAGATTTCCTGGGAAACCCACTTAACTTTAAACATTTATTCTTGCCTGACCCATTGTTTCAAATAGTTCTGTAAGCTCCCAACACCTCCCAAGATTTACATTAGTCACATCTCTCCTCAGAGACATTACACACAACCCCACAATAATACATAAACATTTGCATTTTTAATACAATGAACTCCTGAAATACTTAAATGTAAAAAGGTTTAACCTAATTCAATAAGGTTTGTCTAGGATATTGCAGGAAATTGCCATTCCTGTCACATCCTGTACTCCCCCCACGAGAGCAAGTCAGATACACTAGCTGAACTACAGGTGTCAGAGTGGTAGCTGTGTTAGTCTGTATCAGCAAAAAGAATGAGGAGTACTTGGATTTCCACTTCATACGGCTAAATTCAGTGCCTTGCGTGGTGACAGGTTTCAGAGTGGTAACCGTGTTGGTCTGTATCAGCAAAAAAAACGAGGACTGCATGCATAAAATGAAGTGGGTTTTAGCCCACGAAAGCTTATGCCCAAATAAATTTGTTAGTCTCTAAGGTGCCACAAGGACTCCTGTTCTTTTAGCTGAACTACAGTGACTTCATGTGACCAGTTCAGCTCTGTGTAGCTGTAGCTTTTAGGACTGGTTTATAGCATCACCAGTTACTCAGATGAGGCAGCTGATCATGGCATTTATTTCAGTGGGCCCTGCAGCCAGTTGCTTTGAAAACTGATAACACTTGCACAAAGGAAGTGGTGTCCTTCAGAGTCACATCAATATTTTGTTTGTAGCTTATCAGTGTGGATATCACACATGTGACACCACGAGCTGGCTGGCTGAAACACATTTTTAAAAGGTTGCAGGCTCTCTTATTTGCAAAACTGAATTAAAGTACTTGACAGTTGATCAGTAAATCAGCTCGATCTTTACGCACTAGTTTATGTAGCAGTCGGGATCGATATTCCCCCAACACAGACATTCCTGCAGCTCAGTCTTTGTCACCGAGTATTTACATATCTCCATAAGGTAGTTGATAAGGCATATTACTAGGCTATTATCCCATCTGATGGCCTTCTACTGACTGTCTAGCACCACTTCCCTCACCCCCACTCACTGTGGTGGAATGTGCTAATTCTAGATGCTGCCAAGCAGACTCCACCCACAGCCAAATTCCAAACACAAAGGTTTTTACCAGTTGGTGCAGGCTACAGCCATCCATTGTCTGCAGGCACTATTCTCCCATTTGGTAAGGAAAACTTAAAGAGCAATTATTTCCTGCTTGGGGTGCCTTAGGGTGTCTACACTGCACCCATGGGAGGCCCATGCCAGCTGACTTGGACTTAGGCTAATGTAGGGTTACCATACGTCTTGATTTTCCTGGACATGACCTCATTTTTGGTCCACCCATCTCTGTCCGGGAGGATTTTTAAAATATTAACAATGGTCCGGGATTTTTCTCCCAACGTGGGGGGGTCCCAAGAGCTGGAGCTGAGCCTCTCCAGCTTCCCCCTTTCCCTCCAGCTCCCACAACCTCCAGCAGTGTCCTCTTTTTGGGAACCTGAAATACGGTAACCCTAGGCTAAGGGTCTGTTTAACTGAGGTGTAGAGTTCGGGCTCTGGCTCTGGGTCATTCCCACCTCGCAGGGTCCAAGAGCCCGGGCTCCAGCGCAAATGCAAATGTCTACACCTCAATTAAAAAGCCCCTTAGCCTGAGCCCTAAGAGCAGGAGTCAGGTGGCATGGGACAGCTACTGATGTCTAATTGCAGTGTAGACATACCCTCAGAGAACAGTACTGAGAGTTTCTTCCTCTGAGCTGCTCTGGGAAATGGGAGCAGAGGCATTTGGACCTCATAGGATCAGCCCAACTGTGATTTTTCTGCCTGAGGTCATATCCATATCTGATGGTGCTCTGCTTTTAAATTACACAACCAATGAGATTTTTTTTTTTTTTACTCTGGTTGAAATTTGTATCTGTGCATGATTTGAGAGTATGCACCAGTATTTTCTTACCAGGCCTTTGAGACAGTTATTTGTAATTATTCCATTACCTCATTTCAGTCATCTATCTCTACTGCCTGCCTTGAGGTCTTGGTTTGTACACTCCACATAAGAAAAAAAACACACCCCCAAATGCAAGGGCAGTAGCCTATGGGTCAATTCTCACAGGAAGTTTCAAGATGGTATGCATTTTTTAAAACACCAGCCCATTTATTATGGGCACATTTTCTAGCAAGCATGAGGTTTGCTTTGGAGGGAAAAAAACACATACAAACTCACCTTTTTACACATTGCTAATGTCACGGCTACAAGTAAATAAAAAATAGAGGGGCTGCAAAAAGCAAACTGCCAACTTGTGTGTGCAAATGCCACCTAAATTTCACAGCGCTCTTCTAAACACTCATTTCCAAGAAGTGATGGCCAGCAGAGGGTGCTCCGGTTCTGCATGTTGCTATGGGGAAACAAATTTAAGCAACTGATCAGGAAATGGAAACTTCACCCCCTTCCCTCCTCCCCCGCCTTTTTTTTTTTTTTTTTTTTTAATAGTGCTGTTTCACACTATGGGAGCTGTTTGCAAACTTTTTGAGCTTACCCCCTTTCCCCCCTCCCCCGGCCTTTGAGTTACAATTCTTGGTTGCGTACTCCCAACGTGGACAAAAATAGACTTATGCAAAAGTATGCTGGATAGCCTACTCCTAAACCTACCAGAGAACTTAACACAACTTTAATTAAAATAACCTACACCTGGAAGTTTCAAATACACAGATACTTACCTCAGTGGCACAGCCAAGGCTTTCTCAGCAGTGGGCTGCTTCTACCCTGCGGCCAGGCTGCACCACTAGGGCAAGGCCAATACCCCTCTGCCCTTCTCCCCTCTGGTTTTCAGGGTGGGGGAAGCCACATGTGAGAGTCTCTAGGGGTAGAGCCAGTAGGGTTGCCAATTCTGGTTGGACATATTCCTGGAGGTTTCATCACATGCCATCATATTTAATTGAATATTAATATTTAATTCCTGGAGACTCCAGGGCAATCCTGAAGCGTTGGCAACCCTAAGAGCCAGCGCTGGGGGCAGAGGTTGCTGGAAGTGGGAATCAGTGCAGCCCCAGCAGATGTTGACACTGACCCACAGGCTGGGTGACCCGCTGAGGTGAGGCAGGGGGTGAAGGTGGTGCTCCCTCTCCTCCTCCGTGGGGATTGTACCAAGCCCCGCTGTATGCGGTTGGCACAAGCCCACCCCCTCAAACATTCCTCCTTGCCCCCTGACAGGGCATGCCCCACTGTTTGAAAACCTCTGCACTATAGGTCGTCTCTCCAGGCAGAAGTGAAAAGAGAAAACTTAGTGAGTTCAAAAGACTAAAATCAGAGCTGCCATACCAAAAACTGGAACCAAATTAAACCTGACTTCTGTTTTCCTTACAGACACAAAACTCAGGCCAGGTTTGACCAAAATGTTTACACCTATTTCAATAGGCCTGGGTTACATTTCAAATAAACCTAAACTAAGTTTCAAAACAAGTAACTAATGAATGTGGAAATAGTGTTATTTACAGACCGTGACTTTCCATTCAGTTTAAAGGAGTGTCTTTCTAAATAGTATTTGTTATTTATGGTAGCACTCACTATGCACTAAGCAGTTTCCAAATGCTAAAAGGACAGCTCTTGTGTAACCCATACACCTCCTGGGTGTGGTGTTTTGTCCCATTTAGAGACAGACAGACAGATAGATATTAATGAAATTTCTCTACACCCTTAGCTAATAGGCAGTTGGCTTTTAGCTCATGCGGTAAAGGCTCATGCACTAAGCTCCAGAGGTCCCAGGTTCAATCCCGCCCGCTGACAACCAGGGTCTGTCAGCGTTACACTTGCACTGAAGAGCTTACTCTGTCTAAGGAAAAAGTATGTGCTAATGTAAACCTTAAGCAACCAGAGGAACTCTGGGACAGACGGAGTAAGAGCAGCCAGGATGGTGATTCATTAAAGACCAATAATTTTTGCTTCAGGCGTCCGGAAAAGAACTATTAACAGCACTACTATCAATCATCTGCCACTTGGAGCCACATGTTAGAGGCCTTGAGTACATTAACCATAAAAAATAGAGATGGCAAAGGCATATTAAGCTCAACTGGTCTCTCTCAGATGAGCAGAATGGTTTCCTACAGCTTTATACTCTAGAGCAGGGGTTGGCAACCTTTCAGAAGTGCTGTGCCGAGTCTTCATTTAATCACTCTAATTTAAGTTTTCAGTGCCAGTAATACATGTTAATGTTTTTAGAAGGTCTCTTTCTATAAGTCTATACTATATAACTAAACTATTGTTGTGTGTAAAGTAAATAAGGATTTTAAAATGTTTAAGAAGCTTCATTTAAAATTAAATTAAAATGCAGAGCCCGCCGGACCGGTGGCCAGGACTTGGGCAGTGAGAGTGCCACTGAAAATCAGCTTGCGTGCCGCCTTGGGCACGCGTGCCATAGGTTGCCTACCCCTGCTCCAGAGCAGCAGTTCTCAAACTTCATTGCACCGCGACCCGCTTCTGACAACAAAAATTACTACATGACCATGGGCAGGGGGTGGGGAGACGGAGCCCAAGCCCCGCTGTCCTGGGCTAAAGCATTCAGCTTCAGCCCCAGGTCCCAGCAAGTCTAATGCTGGCCCTGGTGACCCCATTAAAATGGGGTCATGAGCCACTTTGGGGTCCCAACCCACAGTTTGAGAACTGCTGTGGTAGAGTTTTATCCAGTCTTATTTTAATGATAATTAAATAGCACGCCACCCCTAATCCTGATTGTAATGGTTGCAAGAACTGCAGATCATCTTTGATATAAAACAAGCTAGTGGTCCATTTTTTCAGTTAAGATTCATAGAACAAGGTATTTGACCCCTGGAAAATATTCTTATAGCTGTTTTTTCAATACTCCATCACTGACTTCCTTGAAATGGAGAGTGTCAATAAGTCCAGTTATACCAATTTGTGGAAAAAAAAGTGCATTTAACATTCTTCTGTGCTTGCCCACACAATTCACTGTGAGTGATACTGCGGTCATGGATTCACTGCGCCCACTCCAGGCCAGTCCTGCTGAGCCCCATTTACTCAGGGTGGTCAGAGACCTCCCCGACCAACAGCCACAGCAACAAACTGCAGTAGCAGCTATGGCCTTAAGTTAGGGCTTAGGCCTACTTCCCTCTGCTCTCACCCATCTAACCCCTTCTTCAGATCCCCCCAATCTTGCTGGGGTGGCTCCGCTGGAGCTGTGCTCAGTGTGCAGGCGATGCTGAGGCCCCCCGTGCAGTCTGTCTACACCAGTGGTTCTCAACCTATTTATCATTGTGTTACCTGGTCCACAGGTTGGGAACCACAGCGCCCCTCCCCCTCACCCTCCAGACTCCTATACCCAGCACCTCCCACCCAGAGACCCCTCCACAGTGGAGCCCTGGGCAGGGGGCCAGGTGACCGGAACCGCAGATTCTGCCATGCAGGGCTGGGCAGCAGCCCCGAGCCTGGACCTGGCCATGCAGTGCCAGGTGGCAGGGCAGCTGGGCGGCAGCCCGGATCCGACACCATCAGGCAGCCCCTGGACCCCGGTGGGCCGGTCGATAGCCCCCGGACTCCGAGGGGCTGGCCAGCAGTTCCGGACCCCCGCCATGCAGGACCGGACGGCGACCCCACTGGACAGCTGGGAACCCAGACCCCGCTGGGCTGTAGCTGTATGCTAATTGGGCCACATGTGGCCTGCGGGTTGAGAAACGCTGGTCTACACCCTGCCCTTCCCCCTGCAGTAGAGTTGGGCCTAATCTACTATTCTCAGGGCCTTTTGCAGCCCTGAGCATTGCATGTGTTTGGCTAGATTATGCCACCCAGACTGATATTTTTGATAAGATGTTCTATTTATCTTTTCCTCACATATTTTGCCTCTAATGTTCAAATTATCAGTGGCACAGAGAAGTCAGCACCTAAATACAAAATAATGTGATTAAAGAAAGACAGTAAACAGCAAATATCTGGTAGAGTGGTGGAAAGCGAATCATGTCTTGCTTAGGTGTCACTGGGCCAGGTTTTATTTCTGAGGATGGGAATGCATTCTGAATAGAGTGCTGCAGTGTGGACACACATACATAAGTGGAGGGGATAATACATGTGGGAGGGGGGAGAAAAAAAAGGAGGGAATACCACTAAGTATTTTATACTTTCAAAGTTTTATATAAATGGATGGTCACAAAAACAATTTTACACTTGGAGAAAATGGCAGACCATAGCCCCATAAAGTCAGTTGCAGAGCTGGAATCAGAACATAGGAGTTTGCTCGGCTCAATTATTTTAATCATTTCAGTATTATGCCCTCCAAGTCCATTTGATCATGCAAGCTAGCTAACATCGGGAAAGCCAGAATTATTTTAACCCAGTGTTGTAGTTTCCAATTATACATCTATGTCTGAGGCCAACATTTGACAAAACAGTTCTTAGAAATATGACTCAAAATGTTCTAATTTACTCCACATGGTTAGGCTTAAAACCACAGTATCTAGAGCAGGGTTCAGAATATAGTCAACACATTCTGATAAAGCTGAACGCTGTAGGTGGAGAAAAAGCCAACCCCATCCAAAGTCTGACACAAGTATAGTACATGGCTCTTCCTGAAAGGAGGTAAAAAACTAACTGAAGAAAAATCAATGGCTTTTATTAGATTTCACCATGTAAAAGACTAATATACATTTTTAACTGCAGTTTTAAATCCAAGGATTGAGGGGAGAACAAGGAATGAGACCTACCCAGCAATATGCAGAGCGAGCAAAGGATCCAAGCAACATAGATTTTGAACCTGGATAGTCATTTCTAAAAGCCGGTCAGAGACCACTCACCGCATGTGGTGCCTACACAACTCTGGGGATTAGCTCTTACCAGGCGCCACCCTCCTCTGGCAGGGTCTCTACCCATCGTCTCTTTCACCCGAGGTCCCTCTCACTCATGGAGCTGCAGCTTCCTGTTTGTGGCTTGGTCCTCCACCCAGACCTCTAAGGTCCTCCCCTTCCAGGGAAATCGCAGTTGTTCCGGACTAGTTATCTGGTTGGCATTTCCATGCCCTGCGCCACTTCCCAGTGGCTGGTAGGGAAACTCAGGCACACCCTCTACATTGGCCAGTCACAGGTGTCTAGTTTCTGTGTAGACATATCCCAGTTGGCCCCACTGAGTGAATCTGAGTAGAAGTCAAGGGCATGTCTACACAGCATTTTGGAGGGAGCCTCCCAGCCCGGCTCGACAGCGCTTCAGCTCTGAAGCCGAGGGACAGGGTGGACTTCAGAGCCCGAGCTCCACCCAAGTGGCAACTTCACAGTGCTCACTATACAGCTGTTTTTAGAGCATTAGCATGAGCCCCGCTAGCCCAAGTCTGTCAACCGGGGCTGGAAGTCTATCTCCTAAATGCAGTAGCGACATACCCTAAGGGGTCCCGGTCCATGCCTGGGGCTCCTAGGCTATCCAGTAACAATAGGTGTGGTAGGCAGAAGGTGGATCAGGACCAGGCAGGGCTAGATCTAGAGGAAGGAATGTTAAAGTTGATCTGTTCTACAGAGGGGTTTCCTTCAGAGCCACAATAATGAACTTGGACTTGCTCCAGCAGCCTATTTCTGGATGTCAGCTTTCAGACTGAGACCCCTTTGAAAAGATTCGATTTGCTGTTTGCATTACAGAAATTATCAGCATTCTCCTTGTTACTGTTGGAGATATGATGTGTTTTTACAAAGATAATTCTTACTCCAGCTCAGAGCCGTAACTAGCTTTTTTTGCACCCGAGACAAGACTATAAAATTGCGCCCTCCCCGCTCCATATAAGAAGAAACGGCACGCATAGGGTGACCAGATCACAGCCTTTGTCTGGTGCTACAAGAAAGTATACAATTATACAGCAACTGCGTAAACAAGCCATAATAAGAGAAGGTATACCAAGTAGTAAAGGGATTTCCAGGGTAATCAAAGCAGTCTTACAAAGTTAGTGATGCAGACTTAATTTTATTGTGTATTTTGCAATATTTGGAGTTTATTAAAGTCTGAGCTTCTGGAGTCATGTGACTATGTAAGAATCTCTGCTCTCTCTATTAAAAAAAAAGAAAGTTTCCAACTTCATGACTGTGGAAAAGAAAACCTTGAACCTAAAGGCTCAAATACCAGAAGGCAAATAAAAAGAACCCACATTTTAAAATCTCATGATTTTTAAGCCAATCCCTTGATTTGTAATGCTGAGGTTGGCAATACTGCAGTTAGAGCTAGGTGAAATATGTGTAGGGGAATGTTTTTCATTTGCCTATTTTAGGAACATTTCTTGAACTGGAAATTCTCCGTTTTTTTCAAGTTTTGGAAATTTTCAGCAAAATGTAATGCAAACACTATTTTCTGTTAGTATAACAGCAAATATATTGGGGCAAGAATGGTCCGTTTCCCCCTCTGAACAGCCAGGGTTCTTAATTGAGCATGGCCTTCTCATGTTGCCTCAAAACACAATCCTGATGAGGGACAGCAGCCCCAAAGCCTCACTTCAAGCAACTCTCCAGTGCCTCAGCTGACCTATGCCCTGCTCAGTTTATGGAATTGGGAAGCTTGAAGCTGCAGGATGCAATACAGATCCCTATGCTACTGCTAGAAGTGGAATCTGAGTTGACATGTCCCTGGCCATTCCATGCCCATCTGATCTAGGACAGTCAGTCTGTGTCTCACAACCTTCCTGGTCCTCTCATGACCTGCAGTATTCGGTGATGATGACTACAGCATGTTTTCGGCTACTTATTTAACAAGAAATAACTTCCAAAGTAATCATGGTATTGATGCTGCTGAAAATCTACCCTTCTTGTATTTCATCTTAATCTCGACACCTGGCTTCTATCTGTTTGTCAGTGTCAACAAGAGGTGTGACACTAGTGTCTGGCAGGATGGGGCAATTTCAGATTTCCTGCTGAAGTTTAACCCTTTAGCACAACCACAAGCCAAAACAGCTAATGATGCAGCCAAGATGATAATTCTGTGCTAGAAGTGGGTCTTGAAAACTGAACTGCATTGACATTCCACCAGAAAATGACATTGACAAATTGAAAACTACATGAAATTAGCTGGCAAAAATATCAGATGCAAGTTCACAAGACGTTTTTCACCCAACCCTAATTATCATCTCCTCCAAGAATGCTCTTTACTTTCCAGCAGTCCTCCACAGTCACTGCCTGGAGAAGTTCAAGATGGCACGTGGCAGCTTTATCACTAATAACTCAAGAGAAGTTCAGTTACTAACATTTGAAAAGATAAAAACAGGAATGGGGCAAATAAACAGTGCTCCCAAAGGGAAAAAGTCAGCACAGGACTGTTGAAGTTCTTGGAGTGGAGGGTAGGCGTCTGATTTTTACATATTTAGAAGAGACCTACATTTCTATAAACAATTGAGATATCCAGCCTTTGTTGTCCTGAAGATGCCAGATGCTAAATGTTGTGCAGACATGCAACGACAGATGTCATTATCATAAATAATGCTGCCCTGGGCTACTAAAGGAATGGGACCCAAAACAAATTGTATAGTTATTTAGCGTTCCCTGGCTCAAAGCAATGAACTGGAGATAGGATTCAAAGCAAGATATTGCGGCATATACAAACCAATGACAGCTTAATTCTGTCCCTGGTGAACAGCATTCAAACACTTGTAGCAGATCCACAGTGCCACATGCCTAGAATCTTTACCTGGCCCACAGACTTAAGTGAAGGCAGTTACTGCAGTGACACTACATAAAGGGCAGAATATAGTTTCTCAAATAATCTCCAGGTGGAGAGAATCCTTTAACTTTTGGCAAAAACATAATTTAAAAAGGCCACATTCTCCTTCAAAGAGCCATGGCATTTTTTCCTTCTCAGACTGATGTCACAATGGTCACCTACAAACCCTTAAAATGCAAAAAAAAAAAAATAATAATAATAATAATAATAATAATAAATTCCATTTGACTAGTACTTCTGGTCCCCAATCCTAATACCAGGCATGCATCCAAAGACAAGTGACCAGCTAAGAGCTTGAACCACATAGTTCAGGCCCTTCGTTTTCCGTTTTTACTGGAAAATTCCCAAGTTTTCCAAAAAGCTACTGTTCAATTTTTACTGATTTTCACCCAGATTTTGGACTACTCAAGTATATAAAAATACTGATTATGTTAAGGAAATCCAATACATTACATTAGGTGACGTGTTTATGTTAATAAGTTTGCATTTACATTTAGGCAAGGCTGTCTGTTAATGTAAGGCAAATGTAGTGGAAGATACACACGCATACACGTGCAAGTGTTTACATACAGTTCATGAAATAAATCACAGCGTGAGCTGCTTTTACTTTTCAATATTCCTACTTTTCTCTGTTGCTTTTTCTTAATAACCCAGAAAACCATGAAGTGAATTTTCTGCACTCATTTTCATCCATGTTTTTAATTTTTTTGTAATAAACACTGAAATTCACAGGAAATGTTAAACAAAATAAAAACTGAAAACAAGGGGCCTTGTACGTAGTACAGGATCTGACGAGAGGTTCTGGGCATTACCAGCTTCCTTTGACATCAGTGGATCCAAGAGTATTCAGCACCAAGCAGTATTCCAAACATTGCTACCTAAACACTTAAGCTAAAGCCATATGTAGGTACGCTTAAATGATGCTCTAGGTTTAATACTATTTACACATCTTGGAGGTACAGCTTTGTAGCTAAGCAGAAGATTTTATCCATTTGCATTGCAGTTCACTCTACATGTGTATTTTGTATGTGTATTCAATAACCCTTTTGACCCATCAGGTTTCTGTGCATTGTTAATGCAGTATTATATATACTACACTAATGAACATTAGACCCAAAGTTTGTACCACAGAAGCAGATCCAAAGGAAATGGGAAGCGTATCAGATGTCTGAAGAGGAGGATTTCTTAGGTCCAGACGACAGGAATTTTGCACCTCTCTTTGTGGGATTTCATCCTCATTCTCATTCATTGATCTACTGTCATTCCGCACCTGGAAGAATTCAAATAGTATTGCCCTGGAGATTTGTAATACATTTATTGAGAGTCTTATAATAGAACTTTGTTAATTCAAGTGAACCATACTTAAACTGTACTGCAAAATACATTCAGGATGAGGAAAGCAACTTTGTTATCTTAATCTAATCTTTTGTGCTCTCATGAGTTTCTTCAATACAAAAGATTTCCCAGAGTCTGCTATGGCACACATCCTGGCAAAGCGTCACACATCTAGCAGTTCAGCAGGTAAATCTTTTGGTCCATGCCTGCGGTGGATATCTCCATTGGAAATCTCCAACTGAACTGAGTTAATTAGTATCTCCACCATAGTCAGCTAATAGTCTTAATACAAAGACTTAAACGTCTCTAACAATTTTTCACCTTTTTGAATTATTTTAAGTCAGTGAAAGATGGATTAGGTGTCATGAACACTTCAGTCACATCACATGTCAGGCATTTGGCTGCACATGTAAAATTCAGCATAAGACACTGACATTTTTAGAACTCAAGTGATAGTTCCAATCCTGGTATATTTGTAGCTAGCAAACTGAGAAGTAATTTAATTTAGAATTAAAGAACAGTGGCAGTTACTGGAGTCCTCTTTAAAAAGAAACTGGCTCTGTATTGTCCCATCCACACTCTTCCCCTTGCCTCTTTTCTAATCTTTGCTTCCCAAGAGCCATTTTGAATCTTTGTATTAACTCCCTCCCTTGTTTTTCACATCCTTCCTGCACAGCAAAAAAAGCGGGGCTTTGAGAACTACAGTCTCTTTTCCCCCTTGGCAGCAACCGGAAATTCAGTGTTTGTCAACATAATTTTGCAACTGCTTTTAATCTTACTTTTTCCACCTCCTTGAAAACACGGAGGAAGTTTTCCCTTAAAACCCCTGTCAGTTCGCTTTCAGTCCAACCTCTTCTCAGAAGTTCCTCAATCAATGCAGGGTATTTCGAAACATCTTCCAATCCTTCAGGGAATCTGTTAACAACAACAACAAACACAGAATGGCATACTATATATATATATAACCCATACTTCTGGATGAATAATGTAGAGAGGGGTTTTTAAATGATTGTGGCAAGGGTCCAGTTGACAAACAGGTCACCAGAGGACTCAACCCTTCTCCCAATTTAGTCAAAATCAAAAGTCCAACTGACTTAATTGGGAGAGCAGTTGAGCCCCAGAGCCATACCAAACAAGGTTCTTTCTGCATGAAGCATTCCTTTAGTGGGACTAAACTGTGCATTCTAGAGAGAGGCTACATTCTGTGCAGACACTAAAGCAGCATGAGCAGTATTAAAAAAACAACACCCCTCATTCCCCACACCCCATCTCTGATGGCCAGGAAAACATCTATGCAACAGAAGGCTGTAGTGTACTCTCCCCTATGAAATTCTATACTATTAAAAAGAGAGTCTGTACGCATATGATACCCTGAACAATTGCTGAGCATTTTTTCTACTCTACTATACACGTTAAGTCATTTATCAGAAGAAGCTAGGGGGACAAAGTCCTGGGAGAAGTCCCAGTTTTGAGCTCACTGGGAGTTTTGGACATGCAAAGAAAGCTACATGAAACCCTCCATTTGAAGGGAATGCAATAAGCAATTTGACGTCTATTGTGTAATTCCTGTCACAGCAATGGGAGCTGGAAGTAGGAAGCAGCCAAACCTATGCATACCTGGTCTTCCAGGGTTTACTTTCATGGGCCTTTGGCATTGTTTTGAAAGACTATGTGCAGGGCTCATTGTTTTAAATCTGTGTCAGGCAAACTAGCAGCGTCATCCCTTTTCTCCATGGCTCATTCAGCACTTTAGGAACCCCCAACACCAGTTCTATTGAATATCCTAGTGAAAATGTGTACAAGACAATAAGCTCCAATTGTTAACTGTTGCCGTGTAGGAGATTCCTATTACTGAATGGCTAGTCCCTGTGGGAGCAGACTTTTTTTTGTGATCCACACCATTTGATATGACTTGTACCCAAGTGTCTCTGACACAAGCAAGAAAGATGCGCAAGGTCAAGAGTCAATAGAAAAGGAAAGGAGAAAAGCTTAAAGGCAAGCAAATGCCAAGCAGCCTAGTCTTATGCTATAGTCCATATGTTATGCTGGGCCATACATTACCCCAGAAGCAATCCCAGGCATGAGCAAGGGGAGACAGGGTGCAGAGATCAGACTGCTTGTTTTGAAGGGAGGAGGGTTCCCTGACAGAACAGAATGTTGCCCCCCAAGCCCCTAGATCCCTGGAACCAATGGAAGCCATAGCCAGACCTCTACTTTAGCCTCAGGGCCACGTGGTCCTTCCCGAGTTGCTAAGAAGGGGAGGGGGAGGGAACAGTTATACAGTACAAATGGCCTCCCAGAAGAGCTAACCATTTGAGGCGCCGGCAGCTTTTCTGCCATTCATTGCTGGCACATGCAAATCCCTGACCTCAAAGAGGGCACCTATGAGGTGAGGAGGACAATAGGGGGATTGTTGTGCTGACAAGCTCATTTCCACCCCACACCAAATGAAATGTATCTTCCCACTGATCTAGAAGGGAACAATCAAGCCCTTGCTTTATCAAAATGTGTTTTAATAGAAACGGCACAACAAACTGCTCCGATAGCCGTAGCCTGCCATTTTCAAAAGAACTGAAAGAAAATCCTCATGATCCGAGGAGCACTTTATTTCTGAATTTATATATTGTTTTACTCACTGATCCACTCCATCGTAGTCACCACCAATTCCTATTGATTTTGAACCTGCAATTTTCTTTATGTGGTCAAAATGATCTAGAAGAAAATAATAAAGAAAACAATGTCAAAGCACAGGGCAAGAAGAAAATCTATTTCAGACATATTGGTGTTTGGTTAACATGTCTCACAATGTTTAGACAAAGCACTAAGTTCACTTTAAATATGTGATGTCAAAAGATACGTGTAGAACATGGGATAAAATTCAATGCTGTATGTGACAGGCCCTTGATACCTACTGGTGCTTAGCTTGACATTTGTATTCAGTGCAGTACTAGTCATTTTGAGAATAAAATAACTAGACGGATTAAAAGTGATTTGAGGTTTATGATTGGCTCACATGCAGGACCTTAATTCTCTAGAAATACCATGTATATAGCAATGGAAATTGCATTACCCCTATATCCCAACACCCCTGGGGGGTTTTCTACTCTCAGACTAACTATTTACGGTCAGAGCTTTTCCTGGGGATTAACACCCAGTTAGGATTTAGTTAATGGTCCACTTTGGGCCATCAGTTCCTCTAGCTACTTATTAATGGCCTGTGCCTTACTATTGCTCAATAAGTGTAAACTCTAAAACTGACCAGATTTAGATGTGCACTCTAAAGGGATGTATGTTACAAGTCACTGAGTGGCTGTGATTTACACAGTGTGGGGCTGGGCAAATGTGTGCGTTCCAGCAACAAAGATTTGCACTTGAAATGTGGCTCAGACTCAAGAGAAATTTATAGAAGGAATCATTATTCAGAACTGCAGTGTATTAGATGCAAACCTGCCACAGTTGTAACATTCACCACCTTTCTTCCACAGGCCAGCACCTTTGTATAGAAAGTCACCATCACAATTCCATTGTTCCTTTCCTGAAAGATAGAGGGACGTATTGTGAGCAGCTATTCACGGGCCCTGTGTCATGGTCACCCTCAAGGGATGTGAACGCAGCTCCATCTACAGCCCATCAATGCCATTCTACATGTGAAGGTCAGTTGAGAACACAATTTGCTGCCTCCCTAACCCTTATGCAATCCTCATCTGGTGTAAATCAGCGTAACTCCATTTACTTCAGTGACCATGTCAAACCAATTCAACCTCCTCTCATTGCAAGCATTTCTTTTCAACCTGCCAGCAATTGTTCCACCTTTGCAGTCACATACCGAATATAACCCAAAGCCATAGCCTGAGGAGCAAATGCTTAACTTATTGCTTAGAATCTGCTTATGACTAAGAGTGAACTGACTTCCGAGATGACAGGAAGAGAAGTACACTTTGAATCCTGTATGTGCAGGATTGGTTTGGGCCGGCCAGAGGAGTGAAATCTTTTCAAGTCACTCACCAAACTCTGAAGAATATCATCAGGAACATTTCTTGAGTGGTTACAGACAAAGAAGGCTGAAGAATGACTGAAAATAACTGGTGCTCTGGAGATCTGGAGAGCCATTCTTGCTGTGGAGTCTGATGTATGGGATAAATCTATCATCATCCCCAAGCGATTCATCTCCATCACCACTTCCTAACACAGATTTACAGACAGCAGTATTAGTATATTGCGTTCTGTTAAAGGAGATCGGTTAGCAGATGTATGTGACTAAATACTTACAGTCTGCAGCTGTCATAGAAGTGGGTATGGGTCTCTCTACTAGTGGGTTTTTTTGTGGCTAGCACAGGCTTCCTAATCGTTTCTCTAATGGGGACACACTAGCACATCACAGGGTCTCTTTCTCAATGCTAACTGCAGCTATCACATTTTTAAAAGCTCAGCCTTGTATATAAAATATACAGGTCTTGATACTTCACTGTATACTGTATACTTCACTAATAAGTACTGCTGCTAATACGAAATGTTGCAATTTCTTATTCCTTGAGTTTTCAGTGTTCTGAAACAGCTGTGGGAAAATTGTACTAATTTACCAAATTATTTGTTGCATTTTGCCAGATTCTAAGTCTCTCGTGCCTTAAATAAGCACTTGCAACACTCATGGAAACCAACAGACTTGCATGCACTTCTGACAGGAAAATTTAACCCAGTTTGCTCATCCCCGCCATCTGAACACTTGAAAGGACAGGAGGGCTTCCCAGGATAAACTTCTAAACATAACTGAAAATAAAGGAGCATGGGAACCTCAACATCATGAGTTTAAACTTATTTAATTTACTTTTGAAGTTAATACCTTGGAAATAAGACTGAAATCTATTTTCAGACCAAATTTGTGCTTCTCAAGTTTTGCCAATTTCTGTGTTAGGTGCTATGTTTTGTGAGCACTGAGCCAGCACTGACAACATTCTTCTAGTTTCAGGTCTAAAAAAATATTTTTGAATAGAGGTGGCCTGGATTAAGTCATGGACCCAACCACCACAGAAGTTCTTTTGCGGGAGGAAAAGGAGTTCAAAATCCACATTAGAATTTCTCTGGCCCATCTCTAATGGCAACGCAATCAGGCTCTAGAAGCCCATTTGTCCTGGGCACTCTTTAAAGAAACAGTACTTGAGTCTATGGAACAACTGCTATAAAGTACTTTGAAACAGGAATGTCAAGAACATGTTATAGCTGCTATTTAATGGATTATGTCAAATCCTGAGGTTCTTATTCAGGCAAACTTCCACAGCTTCATTTGAAGTTGGAGTAAAAACTGAGTTAAAGAACCACAGGATTTGGGATAGTTTATATTAAAATTGTCAAGAGTCCGTGACTTCCAGCGACCTCCGTGACTTCAGCCTGCAGTGGTCAGGAGCTGCAGTCTGTGTGACTCAGGAATTAGAAATATGATTTGCAGGCTTTGGTATTTAGGTCACCAGTTTGAACCCAGCAGAGAACGTTACTGCTCAGAAGGTGTTTGTGGAAAGAACTGGCATAGTGCAGTTCCCAGTGCCAGATGCCAGAGCGCCACAGCTCCTGGCCACCACAGGCAGTGGTGGCACTCCACAGCTCCCAGCGGCAGCAAGGGAATCCCTGAGTTCCCGGCCACTGCGGGCCCCTGGAGCTGCGGACAGCAGGGGTACACCGCAGCTCCCAGCTGACACAGTAGGCAGGGACACCCCCAGCTCCTGGCCCCCACGGGCAGCAGGGGGACACCCAGAGCTGCAGGCAGCCAGGGTACCCCACAGCCCCCCGCTGCTGCCAGCAGCTCCTAGCCCCTGTGCAGCTGTCAGCTTCAGGCAGAGGGGGGACCCGCAGATCCCCATTTTGTCCCAGATATTTTTAGTAAAAGTCACGGACAGATCACGGCTTCCTTGAATTTTTCCTTTTTCCCCGTGACCTGTCTGAGACTTTTACTAAAAATATCGGTGACACAATCTTAGCCTTAATCTTGATTTATCAATTCCTGCAACCTATTACTGTACCTCAAGTCCTGAATACTCCCACCTTCTGCCCCTCAAAATATCCCATTCTGGGAAAGTTGTACAGAATTTGATAGAGACAAAACCCACAAGGTTGTGTAGACATTTACTGAATTGCTACAAACAGAGAAGGCTGAGGAATGATGGAACATAAACAGTTTAATAGAGGGAAATCCTTTCTGTAGGATGGGGAAAAGTCTATAGAATTATAGAGTAAGAATACAATTTTTATTACATACTATAGGACTATGTATCAGAGGGAAAGCCGTGTTAGTCCGTATCCACAAAAACAACGAGGAGTCCGGTGGCACCTGAAAGACTAACAGATTTATTTGGGCATAAGCTTCATGGGTAACAAAACCCACTTCTTCAGATGCATGGAGTGAAAATTACAGATATGGGCATAAATGCCATATCTGTAATTTTCACTCCATGTATCTGAAGAAGTGGGGTTTTACCCACGAAAGCTTATGCCCAAATAAATCTGTTAGTCTTTAAGGTGCCACCAGACTCCTCATTGTTTTTATAGAACTATATAGTCAGTCTCTTTACATAAGTTCTGAATCCCCCATCCCAAGGCCATCTACAATTTATAGTAATTAAATCTCTTCAGACACACTGCTTTAAAAAAAAAAAAAAAAAGGACCAGAATCTTTGAAGGTGTTAATGAGAGAAAAGTTTGCTTAGGTTGCCATTGAGGAGAGATTCTTACTTTGCCAAATGAACTCAGACCATTCAGATTAGGATAAAAGTTATGTACTTGCTTTGATGAAGATTCTGCCCTTCAAAAAGAAAACATGTAAGAAACCATTGCATTATTCTAGTGGGTTAGATCCAAACAATCAAATTTCACACGAACACAGTAAAAAACCCTCACCCTGAAGCCATATAGCTGAGTTTACAGATAAGCATAGCTCTCATTCATGCAATGTCATGCTTGTATCTCACTCCTAGACATTAGTCCTCCAGGTCAGAACTAGTTCACATGGGTGCGGCACTTTGAGGAAGTGCATGCTGTCTAATGCTGCAACACTAGCAGACTTCAGGGCTATCAATCTGGTATCTTTCACCAAAACTAAGTTCACTTTTAAAATTGCACCCACGCCATCTGACCAGGGCCAGTTTGGGTGAGGAAGAAAAGGAATTACAACAGGGCAATAACGTGGTGATTCTTAGGCCTGAGTGCAGCATGGGCACAGGTTACTTTTTAAATGATATAATAAAGAATGCTTTTGTTGACTTATTTCTTGTGGGTGTTACAGCAGAGGTGGGTCTTTAGGACTAATCAGAGAGTGGTGGTCTTCAGGAGCAATTCCAAAAGGACAATCTATGTCCATGGAGACAGTGTAGAAAGATATGACAATGGCTTTGTAAGAAGTGGATACAGGATGTTCAGGCTGGCATCAATAGCCAAACAGAGGATACTGGAGGGCAATTTGTCAAAACTAGATCAGTAGGAAGGAACAGCGTTATGCAGGGCCATTTTTTACTGTTAGCTGTTCTTCGCCCCATATGGGTCTGTGTGACTCAGGAATTAGAAATATGATTTGCAGGCTTTGGTATTTAGGTCACCAGTTTGAACCCAGCAGAGAACGTTACTGTTCAGAAGGTGTTTGTGGAAAGAACTGGCATAGTGCAGTTCCCAGTGCCAGATGTCTACATCACAATTAATTCCCTCAGTAAAGAATCCTAAGACTGAAAGTGTGTGGACGCCTCTCACACCATGACAGGAGTGTGGCAATGACATTTTCCTTGCTGGTCAATTTGTGGACAGAGGACTTAAGGCTGACCCTAGAAGAAGCTGCAGGATGAGGGGGCTCTAAGCAGACTTAAGAGCTGATGTATAACTGTGGGTTAAAAAAGCATTGCTCATCACCACTAGTGTGGCGGAGGGAGGCATAACAGCAAAGTCTTCTAGGAGATGGATCAATCTGCTTCTTACAGGGAGAGTTTGGGATCCAAATCCTTCCTTCACTGGGTATGTACAAGAGGGGTGTGCTTGGCCAGCAGTTGGGAGAGGCAATAGGTGTGTGATATGGAGGTGTGTGAACCGAGCGCCAGCCCACCCACCTGCAGTACACAAGCCTTTACAGCTATACATGTGGTATGTGCTTGGGGCTGGCCAAAGAGGAGAGTCTCCAGTGCCATCAAGAGCTGAATTCACACACAGCACTCACCACTCCAATAAGGAATGTATGAAGTTAGCTGGATCGCACAGAAAACCCTTTCTTACTGCCTTTCCTGCCTGTAACGAACTTTTTACCAGTCTCAGTAACATTCCTTCCAGAAGAGAAACGTGTCAGTTACATCCTATTCTAGTTTTCTCACAAAGCAATGGAGATGATGACTTCCCTGTATTTATTTTGCCAACAAACTAAAATAGATCCCATGATGTCACTGAGATATCAAGTGGCAAACAGATTCTTCTTCAACCCACCACATAACAAGCGGACCTATCCAAAGGACACCAGTCACCCTTCAACTCCTCCACCATTAGTCACAGATAGCAGTTTCCCACGTTTTTCAAACCAATTTTGGCACCTCTTAAAACTGCCATCCATTTGCACTGGAAAAGTAAGCGTTACAGAAACAAGGGCACATCAGTTACCATGGAGTATTGCAGGTGTGCGTTAAAGTCATGTACCGAACACCCAGGTCATAATACATCCTTAGCGTTGCGAGACTGCTGTCAATGGAATGGCCACCTTCTATTCCAATCAAGCATGCTATATTTTTACTATCCGCAATACCTGGAGTTTAAAGGGAAGATAAACGCCACAGTAAATTGAAGACAAAGACTTAGAGCTATCTGCATTGAGCAGCAGACAATCATTTCACAACCGTAAATGTCAGAACTAGGATTCTTAATATGCAATGTGTGATATGCCAAGTACTTCATCTCACATATATTCCCTCCTGCAATCTCATTAAAGAAACATTTTCATTATAAAAAAGTATCACCTTGAGAAGTATTAACAAGTTCAAGTTCTGGATAGCTTTGACACATCCTCTTGACAACATCAATCTGCTCTAGGGTCAGACGCACAGCATCCTTGTTCTGAGCGCTGCATATAACATACACCGACCAAAACTGAAAAAGAGACATTGATAGGCCAAACAACAAGTTCATGGACTTCATTATCAGCAGAATCATAAATAAAACCACTTCCTCCTTGGCAATTTGTTAGGGAGCTTTCATCACTGGGAAATCCCAAAGGAACACATAATCTGACTAGGGGCACACTCGCTGATAATAGGATCTTGGCAACCCCAATCACTCACACGGTCTTCCAAGGACAGGAGGATAAAACAACTTTTTAATTCAGTTGCTGTAAAAAAAAAAATACATAAAACTTTGGATAAGTGGAGCTGGATTCTGCAAAGGTATTTTAAAGTCTGGCAAATGTAAATATAGAAAAGCTTCTGTAGCCATGCAGTTTTCCCTTTTTTCTATCATGGGCTGAATCAAAATCCCAGATCTGAAATACCTCTCCTAAACTATGGCATATCCAAAATCTGGATGTGTGTCTGGAATTTGCTCAGATCCACCTGTAGAACAAGCAGTATAAATATTCTAAGAGATCCATGTCATACCACCAACAGTACATACCTGAGCTCCGACATGGCCAGACTGAAGTTTCTGAATGTTTGTGCGTGTGGTGTTGAGAATTTTTAAGTTGATTTTACTTAGTCTGTTTTGGTACAATATCCTCAGTCGTAATGGAAGGTCATTGTGCCTAAGAAGTAAAATAAATAGCATTAATGATACAAACAAGCTTGTCCTTTCCTAATGTTTATCTATCTATCTACTTTTAGTTCCCCTTGAAAGTTAACTGCCAACACCCTTGCAACAGTTCTCTAGAGGTTGGAGAGGTTGCAAACCTGGCAAATAAAATGTAATTAGGTTGAGTGGCTGAGGGGTACACTTTAAGAACGTCTTACCAAAGCTATTGCTTCCAAATTATGATAAACCCCACCCACTTTTCTCAGACCACTTTAAGCACCACCTCACAGTGAGGTTTGTTTGGAGCCTCACTTTCTGTAACAAATTTCATTCCTCTGATCTTTTTTACTGCTGTCCTGAAGGTAGGGTGACCAGACAGCAACTGTGAAAAGTCGGGCTGGGGGTGGGGGGGGTAATAGGAGCCTATATAGGAAAAAAGACCCAAAAATCGGGACTGTCCCTATAAAATCGGGACATCTGGTCACCCTACCTGAAGGTTTTTCCCCTTCACTCCTTGATGCTGAAGTTTCTCTCACAAGCCCAGTGGTGAGCTGGAGCTGGTTCACACCGTTTTGCGCGAACCGGTTGTTAAATTTAGAAGCTGGTTTAGAACCGGTTGTTAAAGGGGTGGGCAATTGGGAGAGGGAGGTTTTTCTGTCGTTACACCGGCCCCTGGGCACATCCAGCCTGCCTGAGCTCCCGGCTGGGGAGGCTCCCCCGGCCCCTCTCCCGCCTTCCCCTGTCTTGCAAAGCCTCAGTGTGCCACGCCGCCAGCGCTCTGCACCGTTCCTGGGCAGCTCTGCACCTCCTGCCGCTTTGAGCGGCATGGTAAGGGGGTGGTGCTGCGAGCTCCAGCGGCCCGTGCGGCATCCATACACGCTGCCCTGAGCAGCATGGTAAGGGGGCTGGGCCAGGGCTGGGAGGAGGGGTTGGATAAAGGGCAGGGAGCGGTTGGAGGGGGCGGAGGTTCTGGGGGGAGCGATCAGGGGACGGGGAACAGGGGAGGGGGTTGGGTAGGCGTGGGAGTTCCGGGAGTCTCTCGGGGTGGGTGGGTGGGGTTGGGGCAGTCAGGGGACAGGGAGCAGGGCGAGTTGGGTAGAGGGTGGAGTCCTGGGGGGCAGTTAGAGTGGAAGGTCTCGGGAGGGGGTGGTCAGGAGACAAGGAGCGGGGGGGTTGATGGGTTGTGGATTCTGAGGGGGGCAGTCGGGGGCAGGACGTGGGTGGGAATCGGATGAGGGGGGGAAATAGGCTGTTTTGGGAGGCACGTGGTGCTTGTACTCACCGAGCAGTTCCCTACCGGTTCTTCGGCGGCACTTCAGCAGCAGGTCTTTCACTCACTCTGGGTCTTCGGCGGCACTGAAGGACCCGCCGCCGACGTGTCGCCGAAGACCCGGAGCGAGTGAAGGACTCACCGCCGAAGTGCCGCCGAAGAACCGGTAGGGAACCAGTTCCTAAGATTTTGGCAGCTCATCACTGCACAAGCCCCTCTTTCCACCTTATTCTTTTAGCTCTCTTCCCATCTCCACTCTTTCTCTTCAGATGTTGGATCTGCAAATAGCAGCCATGCGATTCGCAGGCAAGTTTGATTTTAGAATTTCATTTGAGTTACTGTAACTCACACACCTCCTGGGTGTGGTGTTCTGTCCCATCTAGTGGCGCCGAGATTACTTAGGGTACGTCTACACGACCCGCCGAATTGGCGGGTAGTGATCAATCTAGCGGGGATCGATTTATCGTGTCTACTGTAGACACGATCAATTGATCCCTGATCGCTCTGCCGTCGACTCCTGTACTCCACCGCGGCGAGAGGCGGAAGTGGAGTCGACGGGGGAGTGGCGGCAGTCAACCGCGCGCCATGAGGACGCGAGGTAAGTCGACCTAAGATACGTCGACTTCAGCTATGCTATTCTCGTAGCTGAAGTTGCGTATCTTAGGACCATCTCCCCCCCCAGTGTAGACCAGGCCTTAGAGTAGGGTGACCAGACGTCCCGATTTTATCGGGACTGTCCCGATATTTGCTTGTTTGTCCTGCGTCCCGACCAATCTTAGGTTGGAACACTAGACAAACAAGCAAAGGCTCTGGAGCCCGGAAGGGCTTGCGCCCCCGCCGCCCCGACTCCGCCCTCTCCTTCCCCCATTGGCTCCCTCCCCAAATCCCCGCCTCTTCCCCAAGCTCGCCATTCCTCCTCCCTCCACAAGTGCTGGAGAGAGGCCCCGGAGACGCAGGGGGAGCGCGGGGCTGGAGTGAGTGAGAGTCGGGCCTGGCCCCAGTGCAGGCAGGACTGAGTCAGGCGGTAGGGAGAGTAGGGGGGGTGGCCCCGCTTTGATCCTGGCCACGGACAGACCAGGGTCTCTCAGCGCTACAACAGCACAATAGTATTTGAGTGCTAGAGTGACCCCTTTCCTTTAAGTTCTGGATCATCCGGGCCCCCACCAAAGAGGGTGCCATGTGCAGGGTTTGGATTCCCACCTGACCTGCTGAGGGCCAACTGGGCTAATGGAGGCGGCAGGCAGGCAGGCGAGCAGCAGCACTGGAGAGGGGGCTGGGGGGCAGTTGGATGACCAGCTGTCCGAGCCAGGTGACTCCTCTGGAGCAGGGGTTCCCCTCCTCGCATCTGCTGTTTTTGTCCCCCCCCCATACACTTCCTCCCCAGAGCCACTCTGGACTGGGAGCATCCTCCTGTCTGCTGGTGTCCAGGTGTCCCCCTCACCCATGCACCTGATTTCCACTGAACTGGGGTGAGGGGACAGGGGGAATCTGTGTGTGCTGCTGCCTCTCTGGGTCTGGAGCTCCTGGTGGCTGCTTGTGTCTGAACACAAGCCTTCAGGCTCCTGGCCCTGAGTGCTTTCTTAAAGAGACAGGGCACTCCTACACTCAGGCACATACACATTCCCCTCAACTAGGGTGACCACACAGCAAGTGTGAAAAATCGGGACGGGGGTGGGGGGTAATAGGAACCTATACAAGAAAAAGACCCAAATATCGGGACTGTCCCTATAAAATCAGGACATCTGGTCACCCTACCCTCAACATAACACCCACTGACTGTCTCTCTCTCTCTCACACACACACACACACACACTCTCTCTCTCTCACTCCTCCAACACACACAACACCAGGGCTCCCTGCATTCAGGTCACTTCCCCACCTGGGCTGTGCTGAGGCATCAGCAGCTGCTGTTCTCCTGCCCTCCCCTTATGCAGCTCAGGGGGTTCACGGGGCAGAGGAGCAGCAGTCCAGTGGGGGACCCGGAAGCAGTACCAGCTGCTTTGTGCATCCAGGTGGGTCAGTACTTTCCCCACGCGGGTACAGGAAGGGGGTTAGGGGGCCGGAGAGCGGTACAGGGGGTAGGTGTGAAGGGGGCACAGTGCAGGGGTTGGGGCACAGGAGGGGAGTGAAGGGGTCAGGGGCACAGTGCAGGAGTTGGGGCACAGGAGGGAGGTGCAGGGGTCGGTGTGAAGGGGGCACAGTGCAGGGGTTGGGGCACAGGAGGGGAGTGAAGGGGTCAGGGGCACAGTGCAGGAGTTGGGGCACAGGAGGGAGGTGCAGGGGTCGGTGTGAAGGGGGCACAGTGCAGGGGTTGGGGCACAGGAGGGGAGTGAAGGGGTCAGGGGCACAGTGCAGGAGTTGGGGCACAGGAGGGAGGTGCAGGGGTTGGTGTGAAGGGGGCACAGTGCAGGGGTTGGGGCACAGGAAGGGGATGAAGGGGTCAGGGTGAGGGGGCACCGTGCAGGTATTGGGGCACAGGAGGGGGTGAAGGGGTCGGGGGCACAGTGCAGGAGTTGGGGCACAGGAGGGAGATGCAGGAGTCGGTGTGAAGGGGGCACAGTGCAGGAGTTGGGGCATAGGAGGGGCCGGTGTTGGGGCACAGGAGGGAAATGCAGGGGTTGGAGTGAAGGGGGCACAGTGCAGGGGTCGGGGTGAAAGGGGCAGGAGGGAGGTCCAGGGGTCAGGGTGAAGGAGGCAGGAGGGAGGTGCAGGGGTCAGGGTGAAGGGGGCACAGTGCAGGGGTTGGGGCACAGGAGGGGAGTGCAGGGGTCAGGGTGAGGGGGCACCGTGCAGGTATTGGGGCACAGGAGGGGGTGAAGGGGTCGGGGGCACAGTGCAGGGGTTGGGGCACAGGAGGGAGGTGCAGGGGTTGGTGTGAAGGGGGCACAGTGCAGGGGTTGGGGCACAGGAGGGGCCGGTATTGGGGCACAGGAGGGGGGTGCAGGAGTTGGGGTGAAGGGGGCACAGGAGGGGAATGCAGGGCTCAGGGTGAACGGGGCACAGTGAAGGTATTGGGGCATAGAAGGAGGGTGAAGGGGTCAGGGGCACAGTGCAGGGGTTAGGGGCACAGGAGGGGGCATGCAAAGTGCAGGGGTTCTGGGCAGAGGAGCGGGGTGAAGGGGTTGGGTTGAAAGAGGCAGAGTGCAGGGGTTGGGGGCAGGAGGGGAATGCAGTGGTTGGGGTGAAGGGGGCACAGTGCACAGGTTAGGGGGGCAGGAGGGGAGTGCAGGGGTTGGGGTGAGAGGGCACAGTGCAGGGGTTGGGGTGAAGGGGGCACAGTGCAGGGATTAGGGGGGCAGGAGGAAGGTGCAGGGGTTGGGGGGGAAGGGAGGGTGGTGACCAGGGGCAATGGGGGGCACCATGCCCATGGGGGCCAGGGCACCAAAATGCAAGTTCACCCAGGGTGCCATTTTCCCTAAGGCCAGACTTGACTGTCTTACCAAAGCTATTGCTCCCAAATTATGATAAACCCCACCCACTTTTCTCAGCCCACTTTAAGCACCACCTCGCAGTGAGGTTTGTTTGGAGCCTCACTTTCTGTAACAAATTTCATTCCTTGCAGATCTTTTTTTCTGCTGTCCTGAAGGTTTTCCCCCTTTCACTCCTTGATGCTGAAGTTTCTCTCACAAGCCCCTCTTTCCACCTTATTCTTCTAGCTCTATTCCCATCTCCACTCTTTCTCTTCAAATGTTGGCTCTGCAGATAGCAGCCATGCTATTGACAGGCAAGTTGGATTTTTGAATTTTATTTGAGTTACAGCCAGTGATGAGCTGCCAAAATCGTAACAACCGATTCCCTCCTCACCCCACGAGGGAGTCATGGCCCACCCCCCGGGACTCCTGCCCCATCCAACCCCCCGTGTTTCTTGATGCCCCCCCCCACCCGAGGGACCCCTGCCCCATCCACCCCCCTTCCCTGTCCCCTGACTGCCCCCCACCGCTCCATCCAACCCCTCCTCTCATTCCTGATGGACCCCCGGGACCCCTGCCCCATCCAACCACCCCTTCTCTCTGTCCCCTGACTGCCCCTGAAACCCCTGCCCCTGACTGCCTCCCATCGCCCCATCCAACCCCTGCTCCTTCCTGACTGCTCCCCCCGGGACCCTTGACCCCATTCAATCCCTCTCTTCCCTGCCCTCTGACCGCCCCAACCCCTATCCACCTCCCCATCACCCCCCGAACTCCCCTGCCCTCTCTCCAATACCCCCTTCCTGTTCCCTGCCCCGCCCCGGGGACGCAGGCCCGGGGCAAGAGCTGGGCGGCCGGAGCCCAGGGACGTGGGGCCAGGGCAGGAGCCAGGCGGCAGGAGCTCGGAGACATGGGGCCGGGACCAGAGTCGCGGGGTCGGGGCCGGAGACGTGGCGGGAGCTGGGCAGCTGGCCAGAGCCAGGGAGGGCCGCGACAGGAGCCAGGAGGCTGGGGAGAGCCGCAGCCGGAGCCGGGCAGCTGGGGATGCGGGGCCGCGCCCGGACCCGCGCTGCCGGAGCCGGGCCATGTCGCGCCACAGCAGGATCCGGGCGGCCGGGGACGCGGGGACGCAGCCGGAGCCGGGCGGCCAGGGATGCGGGGCCGGGCAGGGCTGCGGCCAGAGCCGGGCAGGCGGGGATGCGGGGCCGGGCAGGACCATGGCCAGAGACCGGCCAGGGCGCGTGGCCCTCCTCGCTCCCCCCCTTCCCCTACCTTAGCTCCCTCTTCCTTGGCCTGAGCAGGAAGCCTGCTCTGAGCCCTCCCAGACTTCCCGCGCGAGCAGCTGATTCGCGGGAAGCAGGGGGGGAGGAGAAGCAGGGCGGAGTATTCATGGGAGGAGGCAGAGCTGAGGTGAGCTGGGGCCACGGCGGGGAGCGCTTGTTAAATTTAAATGCCCTTTTAGAACTGGTTGTCCCACACAGGAAAACGGTTCTAAAAGGGTTTCTAAATTTAACAACCGGTTCCCGCGAACCGGTGCGAACCGGCTCCAGCTCACCACTGGTTACAGCACAATAGTATTTGAGTGCTAGAGTGACCCCTTTCCCTTCTGTTCCTGGATGAAGTCAGACTCAACAGAAACAATGTTCCTCTGAGCTGCCTGGGCATGCTCCCATATCGTGCTGCCTGCTTTATAAACATATACAAAAGGAAGTAAAGTTAGAGCTGAAGAAGGGAGATGGTAGAATTGCATAATGCAAAAGTAGAAAAACGCTGAAATTTCCCCTGAAGACTAATGCAACTTGAGCCAAAGGAGTTTATAAATAGCCTTTGAATTCAAATGGAAAATGCCTTCAGAGTAATAAGCTAATGCAATGAGACATAAATGCTGTGCCACGGGTGCTGCTTCCATCTCTGGTCTTCAGAACCTGCTAAGATCCACTGATGCTGTGCAACAATGGATGGGCCTCTGCTTTTAGAGCCCAGGGCGAAATCGGAATTGGTTGTGCTGCTCAGGCAGGGCCGGATTAATGCAGGGGCTTTAGGGGCTGCAGCCCAGGGCCTCTTGCTAAGGGGGGCCCCAAAGGCCCGCAGGCCAGATGCGGCCCACTTCTTCTTTTCATTCGGCCCGTGGCAAGTCTCTGCGCTGCCGGCCGGACACTGGTCCCTGAGCCTCGGCGCTTGCCCCAACCCCAGGCTGGAGCCATGAGCGCCAGCTCACCAATGTGCCCCTGCGGCCCCTGGGCGAGGGGTGTTCAAGGAATCTCTGCACGCTGCCCCGGCCCCCAGCACCGGCTCTGCAGCTCCCATTGGCCAGGTACCGCGGCCAATGGGAGCTGTGAGGGCAGCGCCTGTGGGGATGGGCAGCATGCACCGCACAGAGCAGCCTGGCCCCTCTGCCTAGGTGCCAGACATGCCGGCCACCTCGGGGAGCAGAGCAGCACGGAGCCAGGGCAGGCAGGGATCCTGTCTTAGCCCTGCTGCGCCACTGACCAGGAGCTGCCCGAGGTAAGCACCTCTCAGCTGGAGCCTGCACCCCACACCTCCTCCTGCACCCTAACCCCATGTCCCATCCCTGGATCCACCCCAGAGCCCACCCCCCCAAGCTGGAGCTGCACCCACTCCCGCACCCTAATCCTCTGCCCCAGCCCTGATCCCACTCCCCCACTCCAAACCCCCAGGGACCCCACAAAATCTAATAGCCCCAAACCCACAGGAGAGTTAATCTGGCCCTGTGCTCAGGGTTTACAGGATTTAGCTCTTAGTCTTCCATTGTAACAGGCAGAGGATAATGGGGGGGCCTTAAAATACACCAATATTTGTTTACAAGGATTGAAACTGAAATCCTACCATTGAAGTGTTTAGTTTGCTAGATCCATATTTTTCAGATTTTCAATAATTTGTGGTGAATGGTTGATTCTCTTGTTGCATCTCATAAGTGATCTAGGAGGTTCACTATAAAGTACAGTTACATTTAATATGCTTTGCTAGTCTTAAGTATGTGTGTATAAGGAAACCAAGGTGTTTTTTTATGTTATATGGGAAGGGTGAATTAAAGGTTTTTGGCTGGTTTTCAAGCTATTTGATGTAACTCTTCTCCAAACAAAAAACATATATATTTTACTACATGTAACTTAGCATCTCCCCATAGCCCCTACAGAACCCTTTCTTAGTCTACTAGCTACATAATTTGGTCTTGAGCCATCTACCTTCCATGCCTGCACATAGTGTATATTGAATACCTACGGATATCTTATGTTTAGGCCACCATTTTAGAAATGTTAACCCTGTTAATGAAAGTTACCAAGGTGTATTGAAAAAAAAGACATTCTACATACCCATCAATTAGAGGGGCTTTCTTCATTAGCTCAACAGCCCTTTCTCTGACAGGTTTCTCCATTCTGAAAGCCAAAACATCAGAGATGACCAGCAAGAGCCACAGGAACAGCTTCATAGGATCTCTCTTCATTTCCACAAAGGCGTTAACTACAGAAGAAGGCTGCCACCAGAGAATGTTGGTTATGAAGAAGCAGCAAATTTCCAGTCTGCAAAGGTTCTAGACTTAATGAGTTTGGCAGAACTGCTGTGTCTCTGTCTTTGGTGGTGAAGGAAGTTCTGAAGTTCTGAAGACAAACAAAAGGAATTAAGAGAGTAAGAAAGGAGATTAGAGGTGGATGATGTTCATGGTATTCAGTTCCCTTTTTCTAAATAAGAGATTCACACTTCTCACTGTTGCTCGAAAGTTGAGCAGCAGATATTTGCAGTTACCCCTTCCTTCCAAACACAGTTGCTACCAGATGAAATTAAAGGAAGTATTTACCCATTTTGCAGCTGGAGGAAATGGGTGGGCCTGGATTTAAATCTACCAACTAGTAATTACATGTCCAAAGCGTGTAGCGAAAGCTATGTATCTAGTTCCCATTTGAAAGTGGAAATTAACTGATTTGCATGTACAAATAGGCTGATTTCCTCTCCTTTGAGACTTTCAGTGAAATTGTTCACCAAAATTCCAAGTCTCATTTGAAAGCAAGCTCTTTATTATATAAAAAATAAACCCACTGCAATGACTGAAGCAATAAATCCACTGGATAGAGTGTATTTTCTGAGTGAAGCAATCTGAATGGAATACTTTCATTATGACATAGTTGAGTAACCAGAGCACAATCTGAAAGGGTCAATTTGTTCTTTTAAATTTATTTCTATTAAAGAGAGTTGAGCATGGAACCCTGCTAAGAAATAATGTTAGCATTCTTCTCTACCTTTTGTATAGAAATCCAGATAATAGCAATACTTAAGCACTTCTACAGCATCTTTTAAGTGTGAATCAGGAAGCATTTTACAAACATTAACTATACCTGACAGTATGATATGAATATTAAACCCGTTAGCGGATGAAGATGCCATCGTAAGGAGGAAAGAATTGTTCCAGGATTGAAGTCAATGGCAGAACTATGAATAAAACCCAGAAGATTCCTGACCACTGTTCCCTGCTCCAACAATACCTCATGTAGGACGTCATATACTGGCAATGACACAGTTCTGTAATTTTAACATCACAGTACTGGTGTTGTCAATCACAGGCATTCAAAAAATAATGAGTCAAGCCCCAAAAGAATATAATTTTTTTAAACGGCTTTTTATTTGCCTTCTGGTTTGTGAGCCTTAATTGTTTGTATTCTTAAGCTTTTCTCCACAACAATGAAAGCTAGAAACAGCTCTCTCATTAATAAAGTAAGATGTTTTCATGACAAGTTTCAGAGTAACAGCCGTGTTAGTCTGTATCCGCAAAAAGAAGAACAGGAGTACTTGTGGCACCTTAGAGACTAACAAATTTATTAGAGCATAAGCTTTCGTGGACTACAGCCCACTTCTTCGGATGCATATATATGCTGTAGTAAATTTGTTAGTCTCTAAGGTGCCACAAGTACTCCTGTTCTTCTTTTTGATGTTTTCATGTAATCTCATGACTCCAGCAGCAGTGGCTTTAAAAAAAAACACACACGTTGGGAGGTATATGCCAACAAGGGTTGGCAACAGATTTGGGCTGGATGTAGGAATTAGTGGGTGGGTTGTAAGTTGCCTGTGTTGTGCAGGTGAACATAACGTAAGTACTGCCTTACTGGGTCAGACCAATGGTCCATCTAGCCTAGAATCCTAACTCCAATAGTGACCAATACCAGAGCTTCAGGGGGAGCATACAGAAAAAGGCAGTTTTGGAGAGATCCACCTTGTTTTCCTCTCCCAGCTTCTGGCAGTCAGAGGTTTAGGGTCACCCTGAGCGTGACATTCCATCCCTGACTATCTTGGCCCATAGCCATTGATAGACCTATCCTCCAGGAACTTATCTAGTACTTTTTGTTTTTAACCCAGTTATACTTTTGGCCATCACAACATCCCATGGCAATGACTTCCACAACTGAATTATGGATTGTGAGAACAATTACTTCCTTTTGTTTGTATTAAACCTGCTGCCTATTAATTTCATTGGGTAACTGCTGGGTTTTGTATTGCGGGAAAGGGTAAATAAACACTTCTCTGTTCACTATTTCCCCACATACGTGATTTTATAGACCTCTATCATATACGCCCTTAATTGTCTCTTTTCTAAGAAGAACAGCCCTAATCTTTTTAGTCTCTCCTCATATGGAAGCTGTTCCATACCCATGACTATCTTTGTCGCCCTTCTCTGAACCTTTTCCAATTCCATAGACGCTCCCCAGGTTACACAAACCCAATTTACACAAATCCAGACTTAGGGGAAATGTTCCATAAATTCCGTAAGCTTTTTTTTTTTTTTTGCACATGTAATCGTCGGGTATACGCTCCTGACTTCTGTAAAATTTGACTTACGCAAGGCGTTCCAGAACGGAAGTTGGGGAGCGTCTGTATACTTTTTGGACGGGACAACTAGAACTGGATACAGTATTCAGTGTGGATGCCTCTTGGATTTATATAGTGGCATTATGGTATCTTCTCTCCTATTTTCTATCACTTTCCTAATAGTTCCTAACATTCTGTTAGCCTTTTTTACTGCTGCTGCACATTGATTGCAGCTGCTGCGGTTTTCAGAGGACTATCCACAATAATTCCAAGATCTTTCTAGAGTCGCTACAGCTAATTTAGAACCCATCATTACATATGTGTAGTTGGGATAATTTTTCCTATGTGCATTACTTTGCACTTATCAACGTTGAATTTCATCTACTCAAACTAGTTAGTGGTCTCTCCTGGTCTTAAAATTTCAGTTACTATAACTGAAAAATTAAAGAAAAAAAATTGACTTGGTGCATTTGATGGAATTTCCTTTCTCGTCTATATCACTCTCCCCTGCACAGTCTGTTTCCCCTTTATATGAACCTCCCAAAGCAACAGGAGAAAAGACCCCCTTATTAAACAGATTAATAATTATAAAAACCACAAAACTGGAGCTCCAGAGACAGCTGCAGTCCCAGACATGAATTTAAATCATTTTAAATTAATTACCTAATTCAAGTTATTGTTTTCATTTTAGTGGAACTTTAGATTACAAAACGCATATTGAACAAAAGTGAATAGATTTGTATCCATTGAGTTACAAAACATTCCAGTGACAACAGTTTGTTGTTATAAGATTTTGAGATATTTCTAACCCAAACACTGCACTATTTTGCTGATGTATCACATTGACTGGAGTCTGAAAAAAAAAAAGTTGACCAGCCTATTTGCATTGTCCAAGCTCAGAGGAATGCAAGTAAGATGATTAAATAAGAATGTGAGGGTTATTTAAAAAATATAGGAGTTTGTTTTTAATAATGTAAGGTGCTGTTAGCTCAGTTAGAACTTTTAAAAACTCTAATTTAACCCAACACTATCCCTTTAATATGTGCTCTCTCCTGAAAGCAAAAGAAGAATTACATTTTATTCTTTCTGCACTTATTCTCTTTTGCTAGATTTCTACAGACCATTGAGCAATACTGTGGTGGTCCAATACCCACTCTTCCAGACTAACAGCTGGCAGTCTGCTCCTGAACTTGCCTTCCAAAATCAAATTCATGCAGATAAAGATTATGCGCGGAACCTATTCTGAATATTACCTTTAGGTTCACAGGGGTACCACTTGCCCTTTGGGCTTGGAAAGATGCCAGCTGCTGTTCTGGTAATTTCCTTTTTCTTTGGCAGATTCCAAATGTGTTTTTTCTTTGGCGGAACTAGCACAGTCCTGTTCCATGCCAGAAGTGTGAGAAACTGTACAGTAAACACAAGCTTGTAGGCACTTGGAAAGCTGCCAAACATGTGGATGGCCCGATACTACAGTATCTGCAAATGAAAAACATGCTTATTGGAAAAATAACGCCTGAGGAAGAACACTTTAATCGTCAACTCCCAGAGGATTAACCCTGCCATGACTGCCTGGTCCAGGCCAGCAGCTACAGGACCCTGTCTAGTGACATTAGTTCCCAGAATAACCAAACACAGCCCGGGTTGCTTCAAAGGTGAAAAAAACCCAGCCAGTTAAACCCTGTTTAACAGTCTGAATATAGTACCACCTTTATATTGATTAAATCCCAAGAGCCATTCCTTTGATGAGCACCAAATTCTGCTTGCTTTAATCACAGGAGTAGCCCTCACCATTCCCTTCTCCTCATTCCAATCTCAAAGAACTCCCACTACTGTACCAGGTTCGGAGGAAATTGTCTAACCATTCTCCACACAGGCCAGCCAGTCCCTGGAAATCCTCTGGATTTTCACAGGGTTAGTGCCACAACTGACAGAAGAAGCGATCTTTCCTCCATCTGAGCTACAGCCATAGAAATCTTCCCATGTTTCTCCCATGTTAACTTTCTACACTGCGACCCAAGAACCTCTTAGTACCAACTGGAAGAGGCTCAGCGGGGGCACAGAAGGGTTACAGGGATCTCCTGCATCTGGTGCATATATTGTAATTCACCGAAGAGTATCATGTGAAGTTTCAAATAAAGCTGGTTCCACTCTGGTCACTAGTATCGTTATACAACATTTGTAAGTGTGTTTCGTGAAGAGTTATGTATATACATTGAAAATTAAATTCTTAAGGTCTTTGTCTAGAGACTGGTCAACAGCAAAGGTGAAAAACAGGGTTTCAGTCAGACAAGAAATGTTTATCTAGCTGGCTATTTAAATGCAAATTGAGTATTGTCTGGTTCACAATGGATCTCCTTTCACCAGTCTGAACTTAATGCTAATGAAGGATTGTGAAAACTTCAAAGAGAGAAAAGTAATAGGAGGAGATAAGCCGTGAAGTCAATAGGGAAACTGAGGCAGAGAAGTTGAGACCTCTGATTGTTCAGTGTATGCCAAGAACCCTCAACTCCAATTGATTTCAATAGCAACAGCAGTTAGGAGAAGTCAGGCACTAGGTATCCAGCTGGACTCCCAAACAAAAGAGACACTCAAAATTAGCAGGCAATTTGAAGTATGGACATAATTAGCTTTCTCAGTGCCAGCCAGGGCTGAGATCAAAAGTCAATTTGTGGCTCAGACCACTAGACCATGCCTCTCTCCAGTTGAGATCTTGAGTGTCAGTGACAATTCAAAACTAGATTTTATCAAAAGAAAATTGGTGCTGATGAGAAGAATGGTTACAAATCCTAATACGAAGTGAAATGGTTTTGTGAGGAGTTTTCTTGTTCTTGATTTAGGGAGTTCAGGAAGTGGTAGAAATCAAAGTGCTTGTGTTTCAGCCTGGTGTGAATGCCCATGCAAGAGGGACTAAAAATGAAGCCAATGACCCATATAGTTCCATTTCTCAAGCTGAGTGAAGCACAGAAAGGAAACAAAGCAGTGAAAAAAGGAAATTTTTTTATTTTACAGTTTTCAGCTCAGGAGTAACTGATAACTTAAACAAGGTTTCCTTTCTATCTTAAGTGTCCCTTTAAGGGCTCTTAAGGATCTCTGGCTCTCAGGTTTTGATTGTGTATTTAATCGCTGAACACTGCTGCATTACTTGCTGTTGGTTGTAACATGCACACATCTATTACACTAGCTTTGCTAGGGCTTATTTGGAGTGGTCACACCCCTTTCTTCCTGTACCTCTCCCAGGGGCTAACTTCAGAGATGGTGTGAGACAGCCTAGCTCACAGTACTTTATACCAACTCCATAAACCTGTTGTATCCACTTATGAATGTCACAGAGATCAATGAGCCCTCATAAGCTGCTAATAACTGACACCTCTGAGTTAAGTGAAATGCCATGAAGTATTTTATAAGCATTATATTAAGCCTCATAACTGGATTCTCCCCCCCCCCAACCCCCACCCCATCCCAGAGTCAGGTTTCCAACTTTTAAGTGAACAAAAATGCTTAAGGAGCAAGGGGGAAAAATGTTCAGTATTGTATCATGAAGTGCTGTTAGAGGGACACCAACTCCCTGGTATGTGGAAAAACTGCAGTGAGAAGTCAGCCAGAGAAGCCAACTGGTAGGTGTGGAAGCAGCCAAAGCAGAAACTGCTGCACTGGTGAAGAATAGGGTTGCCAACTCTATAATCACACAAACCCAAATACCCTTGCCCCGCCCCTTACCCCATCCCTTACCCGAGGCCCCGCCCCTTCTCTGAGGCCCCGCCACCACACACTCCCTCCATCCCCCCTCCCTCCGTTGCTCGCTCTCCCCCACCCTCACTGACTTTCACCGGGCTAGAGCAGGGGGTTGGGGTGCAGGAGGGAGTTCAGGTGTGGGCTCTGGGAGGGAGCTCAGGTGCGGGAGGGGCTTGGGTGTGGGAGGGGGCTCAGCGATGGGACAGCGGGTTGGAGTGCATGTAGGAGTGGGTGCAGGCTCCATCCAGGTGGCGCTTACCTCGGGCAGCTCCTGGGAAGCAGCCGGCCTGTCTGGACCCTAGGCTCAGGGGCGGCCAGGAGGCACCGCGAATTGTCCCTGCAGAGTCAGCGCTTGTGGCAGGGGCAGCGTACAGAGACGCCCTGGACACCCCTGTGCTTAGGAGCTGGACATGCCGGTTGCTTCTGGGAGCCGCGCGGAGTCAGGTCAGGTAAGGAGCCTGCCTTAGCCCTGCTGCACCACCAGACTTTTAGCGCCTAAAATCTCCCAGATTGGCTTCAGTAGTCTCCGGCAGATCGAGCCCGATTCCAGGAGACTCCCAGCCAATCCAGGAGGGTTGGCAACCCTAGCAAAGAAGACTACATTACCTTGGATTAGATACTTTTTAGTTCACACCACCAGTGTCCACACACTGCAGTTAGATTGCCATGCCCCTGTAGCACACCCTATGGCACAGTGTAGATAAACCCTTAGTTTAACTGCATTAATCCCTTGTGCGGACAACTCTTATTCAGAATTAAAGTGGCCTTAACTAGATTTAGCTTAATTCAAGGCCACTTTACTTCTGAACGAGAGTGTCCACACAGTAGTTTAATGCAGTTAAACTAATCCACTTTTAATCTACGCCCTTAGCTAATTTGGATTAATTTTCCTGAGTGCCCCTGTGTAGACAAACCATGAGTTAGGAGTGCAGGGGTGAGTGACAGCAGCAGCTGAGTCACAAAAAAGTTGATAATTTAACCATGTTCTGTGCAAATCAGTCTGGTCTTTTTTATATTTATTACCTTTTAATTGAATATCTGTTTCTGACACTCCTGTGCAGCTCAAGTACAAAAACAAGTGTCTCTTCTTTAAAAATACTGAGTTGTATCAGCCTGTGACCGAGTACACAGGCCTCTCTGGCACCAACGGGGAATCATACTAGACTGAAATCACTCTGCCTTGCTTTCTGCACCAGTGCAAGCCACCCCAGGGTCTGTTTATGGCATTTCTTCCTGTTTTAGAGAGCACAATGGCAGTTTCCCACCTAGTGAGTGTTCCCATGAGATGCAGAAGGATGTGTTTTCAAACTTTACTCTGATCTCTAACAAAAGCCCAATTCTCAAAAGCCAAAAAGCAGTTTTTTAGGATTGCCAACATTGTATTTAAAAAATAAGTGACTGTTTTCTTTGCACCCCACCCCATCCCTCCTCTCGATATTATCATTAATAAACAGTATTCGCCTACATTTTCCAGGGGTATTTCTTACTGCTTTTTGCAGTTCTCAGCAATTCCCAATCTTGTTGTACAGAGATAAAAAAATAAGGGACTGTTGGCAACCCTATGTGGTCCTGAGCACCCTCACCTGCCACTGAAGTGAGCAATTATCCAGGGCACTGAGTACCTCCCTGGATCAAGCCCCAGCTCTGTAGGCCCTTGGGAGGCCAGCGTCTCCCTCACCAGCTAGTCTGGGCTGAGGGGAAGTATTTATGCCTTGTGCCTGATTTAGTCAGTCAGAACAAGGGATCGTGTTAACTTCCATGAGACACCAGCTCGGTTTTGAAAAGTGCTTCCAACCTAAAAGCCAGAGCAGTGAGATTTAGGAGAAAATAATTCGATCTGTTTATATTGCTTGATTTAGACCATGCATATTTTTAAGCCATGAGAGAAAATATAAACAGAACTTTTATAGATTTTAGATTTTGTCAATTGTCACAATTTGTGAATTAAGTCTGAAACCCTGGGTATTCTCGATTCAACTTTATACCCCTGGAGAGTGTGCATAGCCTCTGCAAAGAACTCCAGGCATGCCTTTCAGCCCAGTGGTCCCCAAACTTTTCAGGGTCGTTCCCCCCTTGCCTCTGTCCATGCCCCCCACTCCACCCACAGCAGTGGGGTCACAGCTCCGGGGGAAGGGGAGCGGATGGGGTTAAGGAGGCTGAGGCTGGGGCCGCAGCTGGGGGCGGGTCCGGGGCCATGAATGGAACCGTGGCTGGGGCCGAGGCTGGGGCCAGGACCAGGGCGTCTGGGGCCGGGAACAGAGCCTTAGCTGCGGGTGGGATTGGGACCGGGCATGGCGCTGCAGCCAGAGGCCGAGTCGGGAGCGGAAGCTGTTCCCGGACCAAGACTAGGGGCTGGAGTTGGGAGCAGAGTTGCAGTCAGGAGCCGAGGCTCCAGCCGTGACAGAGCTAGTGGCAGAGCGGGGCTGGGTGGTGCTCCTGCCCCACCCCCATGGGGGCTGGCTCAGACTTTGCCACACTCCCCCAAATGTTCCTCCATGCCCCCGAGGGGGGCGTGCCCCACAGTTTGGGGACATCTGTCTTAGCCCTTTAAAGAGATTAATCACTTCTGCTACCAAGCACATTTCAGTATTGAAAGTTTCAATAGTAGCCACAGCACATGGGCAATAACCACTCGTACACATCCCACGTGAAGCACCACAAACAATCTGCAGATTGTACAGGTACAAGGGAGATTAAGACAGGCACAACCGGTGCGTACCGTAACCAGAGTCCCAGCTTCTGGAGTTGTGCAAACGTATTAGAATCCAAGTTTACATTTTAACAAGGAAAATGCTTGAACAAATGAAGCAAACAGATGCACCCCAGCTGCTGGGGTCAGCATTAGGGGCCACCTAATGCCAAAGGGAAGAAGGATCTCTGCTGCCCCAAGTGGGGAGGGACCCCCTTGCTGCTGCTTTTTAGGTAGAAAGGGGCAACCTGCCACCTCCACTCCAAGTGCAGGTCGGTGGGGCAACTGTGTGGGGAGGAGTCGGGGGAGGGGGGCTATATCATGGTGTGCCTAGGGCCACAGATTGCCTTACCTACCCAGCCCCATACAGGTAGCTGTTTTAGAAATAGTATGAGTCTATGCACCAGGTCCTCGGAGTTTCTGTGTACCCAATAATTAAGGCTCTGTGTCTGTCACGGAGGTCACAGATTCTGAGACTTTCCATGATCTCCATGACTTCTGCAGCAACCAGTCTGGCTGACCCCAGAACCGCCCAAGCATAGGGTTTTAGACCAGAACGCCAGTCAAAAAGGGGCCATGGTGGCTCTGGTCAGCACAGCTGACGGGCCATCAAAAGGCCGATCAGAGGCACAGCAAGGCTAAGGCAGGCTCCCTACCTGCCCTGGCTCCATGCAGCTCCCAGAAGTGGCCAGCATGCCACTCCGAGCACCAGCTCCGCAGCTCTCATTGTCCGGGAACCATGGTCAATGGGAGATGCAGGGGTGGTGCCTGCAGCCAGGGGCAGTGCATAGAACCACCTGACCGGGCTTCCGCCTAGGGGCGCAGGCACATGCCAGCCACTTCCTGGACACATGAGGTAAGCACCACCCACACCACAGCCCTCTGCCCCAGCCCTGAGCCCCCCCCCACAATCAAATTCCCTGCTAGAGCCAAAACCCTGCACCCCAACCCTCTTCCCCAACTCTGAGCCTCCTCCCACACCCAAACTCCCTCCTGGAGCCCACAACACCTCCTGAATCTCAACCTCCTGCCCCAGCCCTGAGCCCCATCCCGCACCCTAAACCCTCATTCCCCAGCCACACCCCAGAGCCTGTCCCCCCCATACACCCAAACCCCTTCAGCCCCACGCCCAGCCCTGAGCCCCCTCCCACACCCCAAACACCTCATCCCCGGCCCCACACCAGAGCCCGCATGCCCAGCCGGAGCCCTCCCTGCCCCAGCCCAGTGAAAATAAGCGAGGGTGGAGGGAAAGCGAGTGACAGAGGGAGAAGGGATGGAGTGGCGTGAGTGGGGGACAGGGCCTCAGGGAAGGGACCTCGGCGAAGGGGGTTTGGTTCTGCAATCAGAAATTTGGCAACCCTACCAAAGCAGCTGACCCTGGGCCAGCTGCTCAGGTGGCCTTGTAATCAGCTGCACCGGCCAATGCTGGAGTGGTCCTCGGGCCAGCCGCACCAGCCGCTACTTAGGTGGCCCCTGGCAGCTGGCCTTGCCCAAGCAGCAGTCCCAGAGGTGGACGGAGTAGTGGGCGGCCCCTGGGCCCCACCCCCAGAGCAGCAGCGTCCTGGGATGCCCCTATTGTTGCCAACTTTCTAATCGCACAAAACTGAACAACCTTACCCTGCCCCCTGCTCCTTTCCCGAGGCCCCTGCCCCTTCTCCAAAGCCCTGCCCCTTCTCACTCCATCCTCCCTCCATCGCTCGCTCTCCCCCACCCTCACTCACTCACTCATTTTCACCAGGCTGGGGCAGGGGTTGGGGTGCGGGAAGGGGTGCAGGCTCCGGGGTGGGGCCAGAAATGAGGGGTTCAGGGCTGGGGCATGGGGTTGGGGTACAGGATTTGGGCTGGGGCCAGGGATGAGGGGTTTGGCCTCCCTAGCAGAGTGGGGGTTGTGGGTACTTTACTCCATTGATCCCCTGACCCAGATTCATCTGATGCCTCTAGGAATGTTGGCTTTTGCTGGAAATACTCACCAGTACATCAAGCCTAGGCAGGCTCTGCTGTGGTTATAACTAACTAATTCACAGAAGACTGGCCAGATGCCACAGGCCTTAAACCACAACTCTGCAAAAACAAATTTGTTTCCTTTTTTTTTTAAAACTATCCCTTGTTAACCCCTTCCTTGTAATGGGGAGAAACTTACAACCCCTTGTGGAATTAAAGGTCTCACAGACTCTCCCCCCTAGGGTGGTCCTTTGTTGCCAGCATTGCCATGGCGTTCTTGCTGCTCTGTTCCATGTTGCCTCAGATTTAGTTTTTCAGCTCCGCACACTCTAAAGTTGGCTCATTTGTCTCCTATCACGTCCGCCCACACACACATGCAGAAATGTCAAGTCCTGGATAATATTTCCTTTAAGAAACCAGACTCAGAAGAGATTCCATCTCTCCTATGGCAGCCGTGAGAGAAAGAAAGCCTTAATGCAGTCATTCCTATCAGAGGAGAGGACAGAGTGGAAATATGAACTCCAAATTTCTCAGGTTCCCTCAGTTTTAGACAAATCATCTTTTTCACATGTGTTTTCTTCTGCATTTCATCTTCAGTGAGTAAAGTTATCACCACAACAGCCTGGTGGCTACCCACAAACAGGGCCGGTGCAAGGAAGTTTAGCACCCTAGGCAAAACTTCCACCTTGCGCCCCCCCCCCCAGCCCTGCGGCAGCTCCTCGCCCCCCCTCCACTCTGACCCGCCCCCTCTGCGGCAGCTCCCCCCCCCACCCTGAGGCACCCCCCCCCCCCGGTGGCAGCTCCCCCCCCGGCCCGGGGAGCCGTGTGGCAGCTCCCCCCTGCCCTGAGGCACCCCCCCCCCACGGCAGCTCCCCACCCCCCGGCCCGGGGATCCGTGCGGCAGCTCTGACCCAGGGTAACCCCTGGGCTGCCGGCGGCGCGCGGACTCAGGGGTTCCCCTGGGCTGCCTGCCAGCAGCTCAGACTCCCTCTCCCTTCCAGCACAGCGGCTGCTGTAAAAAAAAAAAATTGGGGGCACCGCTTTTTGGCGCCCCCAAATCTTGGCGCCCTAGGCAACCGCCTAATTGGCCTAAATCGTAGCACCGGCCCCACCCACAAAGCACTGAGTCTACCCACATGTTTTGGGACAAAGCTATCCTGGGTTTAATACTACTGACTTCAGGGGAGTTACATCATGGGGGAATTTGGCCCTACCTGTAGGACCTCGGGAGGGCTGCTCCTTTGTTCACGAAGCTTCTCTTTTAGCAGTTTGTCACTGTTGCTTTCCTGGAACACAAACCAAAATGCTTTGAACAACAAGTACGTGAGTGTTCAGCAAAAACAAGTTTCAGAGAGGCAGCCGCGTTAGTCTGTATCAGCAAAACCACCGAGTCCTTATGGCACCTTGGAGACTAACACATTTATTTGGGCATAAGCTTTCGTGGGCTAAAACAAAGAATTCATCCTTCAGTCTGAAAATATTCCCAATTGCTCATACTATTGGGGAGTTGCAAACTTTTGTTGCTTCTTTTAGCCAAATGCATTGCATACAGCACGGGTGTTTTGCATTCTTCCATTTCCCCCAAAAGCTAGTGTCCCTGTGTGCCACCCTCCCACCCCCCTCTCCTGCAGGGGCTCTATGTGTTCCCGATTCCCCCACCCTCCTCATGCCAGTGCCCAAGATTCCCCTCTCCACCATATGCTAGCAGTTGTGTTGCCCCCCATTCACCCCTTCAACCATACCATTGTTCCCCATTCCCCCCCTCATGCCAGACACTCTGTGTGCCCCTTTGTCCCTCTTCCCCCATGCCAGGGTCTCTTATTCTCACCCCTGGCCAGGAGTTCTGTGTGCCCACTCATTCCACCTCCCACCCCTTCAGCATGCAAGCTCTGTGTGCCCCCCATTTCTCCCTGTGCCGCATGCCAGGGGCTTGCTGTGCCCCACATTTCCCCTATGTCATGGGCACAGTATGCCCCCAATTTCCCCTTCCCCCACACTTTCCCTTCACACTTGAGAGGCTCTGTGCCCCCCTTCACTCCACCCCCACCCCTCATTCTCATTTCTTTTCTATCTGTCTGGGAGTCCATAGGGAAGATGAGCAGAACTAAAATGGGGACTACTGTTATGCTGAAATGGGTTAATGTCTGCCATCAACTGGTTCTTTGGTTTACAGTCAATCACAATTGAGAACTCTGTATGTCCCTCATTTCCATGTTTTGGTTTTTCTCATTGTCACCAATAAACAACTCGGTTCTGGTCAAGGATGCCTAGAACAGTTCCCTGAAATTTTGGAAGTGATAGGATGATGTGTTCAAAGTTACCACATTACAGACAGAGAAATGCCACAGAGTTGAGTGACAAGGTGGGTGAGGGGAGGGTAATATCTTTTATTAGACCAACTTCTGTTGGTGAGAAAGACAAGCTTTCAAGTCCCAGAGGAAATACCTCACCCATTTTGTCTACTATCTATTTAAAAGAAGAAGTCAAGAGTCTGAAAAACAAAACACACACAAGTTTCAAAATCCATTTAAGATTGCTAACTGATAATACACTTAGCTATCAAAACAAAAATACTTTAAAGGAAAGTAACATCTTACTGTCCACATAGACATTGTTCCAGTACTTTATAAAGATATATATAACAGCAATTTTAAATACTTGACCAAACAATTCTAATGTCATTTGATACAAAATTTTCCCATGTAACACTACCTTTTGAAAGAAAATATTTAGATACTGAAATAAGGTTGACTAAAATACATGGAAGATCATTTATAGGCTTAGTATTGTGACAAAATATGCAATTATTATGTAGTGGAGGAAATTCAGTTTTCTGAACACCAATCTTAAGAACAAGAAGTTATAAAAACCACTTTTCCAGTGTGGACAAAAGTCACATAATGAAATTGATGTCAATGAAGAACAAGTCGACATTCCTTCACATTCCCAATATTTTCAACGCATTGGAAAGCACTGTGAAGCACAATAAGCAAGTGATGCAGTGTACGTGCACCAGAGCTACTGTAATTCTGAGACGTTCAATTGTATGAACTTTTTGATTTTATGAGCTGCTCAAGCCACAATTAATTCACTGGGGTTGTACTGCACAATGTTGACATGTTAGTCTTATGATCATAGAATCATAGATGATTAGGGTTGAAAGAGACCTTAGGAGGTCATTTAGTCCAACCCCCTGCTCAAAGCAGGACCAACACGCACTAAACCATCCCAGCCAGGGCTTTGTCAAGCTGAGCCTTAAAAACCTCTAAGAATGGAGATTTCACCACCTCCTTAGGTAACCCATTCCAGTGCTTCACCACTCTCCTAGTGAAATAGTGTTTCCTGATATCCAACCTGGACCTCCCCCATCACAACTTGAGACCATTACTCCTTGTTCTGTCATCTGCCACCACTGAGAACAGCCGAGCTCCATCCTCTTTGGAACCCCCCTTCAGGTAGTTGAAGGCTTCTATCAAATTCCCCCTGCCTCACTCTTCTCTTAATGATGTTCTTAAGACATCATATAAATGGATAGTCAATGCACATTATCATTTAGCAATTTTAAATGGCTTCTGCAAATACTCTAGGAATATGGCAAACAGTACAGTTAAGCTAAAGCAGGGTGCAGTAAGCATCCTTATTTAAATGCCACTCACTGCCTATAAGTATAAAATCCACTCAGCCATTTCCCCTGCTGTCTGAACTGAGCTCACAAGTGAGCAGGACAGAGCTTGGTAGCTCTTTCTTCTTTATGGTAAATGTATCCTTGGTGCCGGTTACCTTCTTTGGGCAATGAAAAAGAGGCAAAATCCACATTCCACTGGGTTGGATACAACAGCACGAGCCTGGCACTGGTTACTTTTGGTTTCACATCGCCACAAATAACTCTGCTTCTTGGATGGCTCACAAACATACCCGGCTTCACATTCCGGCTTAGGGAGCCTTCCACCAGCTGATAAGCACAGAGGAGCACCACAGTCTCACCCCCGGTTTGTAATCGCTGAAAAGCAGACGGCAAGTGATGACTTTCCAGGCTGCTCAGCGTCACCGTCAGCTCCTCCTTGTGGGCAAACTATTAGCTCTGCTCTTTGCACATCCCCTCCACCAAAAGGCGCTCAATTTAGAAGCAGAGTGTGATAGGGATTACTCATCATTGTTTGTTTTGGCAAAGGCATAACTAGATTGGTTTAGAAACAGGAGTTTATCTGGCTATAGCTAGATTTAGGGAAATGAGCTATACTCATTTATGGCCCTATAACTGTGTCCACCACAGGGGCATGTGTTGCTCTAACTGTACCTGTTTCTCAGCCAGTGCAGTTAATGCTGTACAAAACCAGTGTAAAGCAGGCCTTCGACCTGTCAAGTTAAAGCGTGCAAATCTCTATGTGGATGCTTATTTGGGTCTAACAGTGGCTTAGCTTGGTTTAACCCTAAACCTGTTCCTACTCATTTTAAGCTAAAACAAAATAAGTATCCATACTACCTTTTTTGTTGGTTTAACTGTATCAGTTTAAATAAACCAATTTAATTAAACCATTGCAAATGTGTAAAAAGAACAGGAGTACTTGTGGCACCTTAGAGACTAACAAATGCAAATGTGTGTAGACAAAGCCTTAAGCAGTTTCCAAAAAATGACTGTACCTAATAGGCAAGGCAGTGTTGGTTCTAGGAAGACGTAGTTATTTCTGAAAGAGTTAGAAACGTCGGGTTTTGTTGTTGTACAAACGAAGTATACTCTGGAGTACAAGAAAGCAGCCTCCATAAAAAAAAGTACTTGGTCAAATGGCCACAAAGCAGCTTGTGGCACCCTGTAATTTTGTTACTACAGATCAGTCCTGGTGAAAAAAAATCAGCTCCAATAGGGACTGTCCAGTTCTCCAGTCGGCACCTCAAGAGGAGCTGTAGGTGTTTGGCACCTCCTGGGAACGGGTATTTCGTATGAAATATACAGATTTCCATTCAAGGGCAATCTGCATTCAATGTAAGCATATATTCTGTGGCTGACAGTGGTCAATCATCTCAAGGTGTTGCATAGTAGCAACTAATGTGAGTAGCAAACACTTGCCCAAAAGAAGTTTATTATTAGAATGGTGTCAGCAACCTCAAAGGGTCAAATCTTAGAGATTAGGGAGTAAGAACCGGTAGGAAAATACTAATACAATGAACCAACATATTGAGAGCAACTCACCACTCTGCTGTTCAGACCCTGATCCCATTTAGAGACTTTTGTTTGTTAATAAAAATTTTCATTTAAAATGACAAGTTTCAGAGTAACAGCCGTGTTAGTCTGTATCCGCAAAAAGAAGAACAGGAGTACTTGTGGCACCTTAGAGACTAACAAATTTATTAGAGCATAAGCGGTGGCCGGAAAAGGTTCCTGTGGGAGAAGGGGTTCCTGTACCGAGAATGGGCTCCCCCAGGGGAAATGGAGTCAGGGGGGATCAGGAGGCAGCTGGTGGTACCCCAGAAGTATCGCCGCCAGCTGCTGTGCCGGGCCCATGATATTCCCCTCTCAGGGCACCAGGGAACCTGGCGTACCCAGCAGAGGCTGCTACGGAGCTTTTACTGGCCTGGGGTCTTTGTTACTGTCCGACAGTACTGCGGATCCTGTGACCCCTGTCAGAGGGGGAGGAAGGCCTGGGACAAGGGGAAAACAGCTTTAGGACCCTTGCCTAGCATAAAGGATCCTTTCCAGAGGGTGGCCAAGGTTAAAAGGGCGGCTCTAAACCAAGAGAGCCCAAAGCACAGACCTCCAGACTGGAGCGCTGGGAGAAGACCACAGCCCAGTTGGAACCCCAGAGGTATGGGGGTGGGAAAAGGGCACAGGCCGCATAAACCTTCCCACATGCGAACTGCGAGTGCCATCAAGCACCCCGACCTAAGGGGGGGGCGTGAAACTGAAGGGGCCTGGTGTAATTCCCACCAAGGAACTGGAGGGATGCGGGGGCATCCATGGGAACGGGGGTAGGTTCGAACTTCCCCGGGTCACTGGCTAAAGTGACCCTGCTCAGTTCGGTCTCGAAGGGGGGAGAGATGTGACGAACTGGGCCTGTTCTCACTGTGGTCTGTGAATGCTGACAGGGAAGTGTGGCTGAATAGTCTGCATTGGGGGATGGGAGACAGCCCGAGGGCGCATACCTAAGTGTGTAACCCGAGAACCCAGGGAGGGGTTGAAGGCCAGGTGACTCCTTAGCCCGGGAAACTGAACAAAGGCTGTGGGAGGGGTCGCTGAAGGCAGAGTGTGGGAAGCAGGCTGGAGAGATGGCTGGGGGGCAGAGATGGCTCTGACCTCCCAAGGGGGGCTGGGACCCCAAGATGGACCAAACTGAGGGGGTCCCAGTTGTCTGTGCCTGCAAGACCTGTCTTGGACTGTATTCCTGTCATCCAAATAAACCTTCTGCTTTACTGGCTGGCTGAGAGTCATGGTGAATCGCAGGAAGCCGGGGGTGTAGGGCCCTGAGTCCCCCAATACTCCGTGACAAAGTGGGCTGTAGTCCACGAAAGCTTATGCTCTAATAAATTTGTTAGTCTCTAAGGTGCCACAAGTACTCCTGTTCTTCTTTTTTCATTTAAAATGAGTAGAAGGTTATAGGATAATATGTATTTTTAAATCAATTGAATAATCTGTGGTGTCAGCTTTAACGGTCTCGTTCATTTTCAGATTGAATTGGGCTATATAGCCAAAGGTGTCACCATATTACTTTGAGAGGAGCCAGGAGCCATTTTTACTGGACCTGACAGTTATCCTACTATAGATAGAGTAATTTTCAAACAAAATTAGGCTCTTTGGGTAACCCTTAGCTACTCTTTGGGGGAGGGCCTGTGTAAAGCCTCTGGCACAATGTTGTATGTTAATTTAGACTTTGAAGCAACTTCTCAGGTAAAGCCGTTGTTACTGTATGTACTATATTTTTAAGCCAAATGTACAGCACGCGCTTGTAACTGTCAAAATCTTTAAACTAAATGGCCAGATTTTTAAATTTGAGCATGTAAAAATAGAGATTAACCCCCCAGTGGGATTTTTAAAAGCTCCTAAACACCTAACTTCCATTTTGGAGAGTTAGGTATCTTGGTGCTTCTGAAAATCTTACTAGGCACCTATCTGCATCTTTTTTCATCTAAATGCCTTAAAAATCTGACCTTTAAATCTCATGTAAAGTCAATTTAAGATTCAAAGGTTTTAATGACAAAGGCTCCTATATGCCCATGTCACTTTTGAAAACAATTTCAGAGGGCGAGAATTTTGCCAGCAGTTAGCACCATGTCATTGCCAAATTACAATTGGGTAATAGCCCTATTCTTGCAAAAAGAGATCAGGATCTTGATTATTGTCTCATCTAAAAGCAATACAGTGTCATACAAAAACTGGAATAATCTGGTTAAAAAGCTACACCCAATAGCTTCAGGATTGGTCAAGATTCTTAACAGGAATGTTTGTATGTCATCATTTCTACAGAAATAGAACTCTCTGTACTCTAGGATGCAAACAGAGAGAAATCCTGAGTCCACTGGAATTTTAACTGGACATTGTTAGTGCAGTGAGCTTCAGTTATGAACATTTTCTGTCAACTTACATGAATTACAGCATCCTAAACAAAAAAGATATTTAAGGTCAGGGTTGGGACAAATTCTCTCTTTTGTAAAGTGTTCCTCTCCACTCTGAACCTTGAGCACAAAGCCTTTCTTTATTCCCAACTTTCACTCCCATCACCAAACGCTAGTCTCAGCCTCAGACTCCCACATCTTCCCCAATCTGTTACAGAGCGCCTTCACCTCATGGGAACTCCTTCATGTCTACTTGTACAGGGACCACATCTCTAATGCCCCATGGCAGTCACTTTCTTTGCCTCAAGATGGCCTTTCCCAGAGAGGGTACTCCCCTTGCTCCTCTCTCCTAGGTCTTCCCCCTAATAAAGTTCTTCACTCTATGTCATTTCCTGACCTTTTAACAGCTGGGGTCACTAGTTATCATTAAGTTGCCATATCACTATCTTGTGGGGACTAGCTGGTATATCACAGGCAAGGCTAAGCCTAGCTTGCCTTAAAGGGACTCTGTCTCAGCTCCTATTTCCTTGCCAACACTGAATACAATTCTCAGCCTTTATTTACGCCTTTCCCTCTTCTTCCAATACTCATAAGCCTACATGGCCATTATCATCCCCAACACCAAAAAAAAAAAAAGAATAAAATGTTGAATTTTCTCCCCTCACAAAACCAAGTGTGTCAGTCTACATAATGCTTGGGCGGTTTACACAATTCTGCAGTAATATCAATAGTCACCACTGAGTTTCCTTTTGTCTGATAACGGCTTTGAGTTTTAAGAGTTCACCTTATTACAAGTTTAGAATGTTTAGGGTATTTTTAAAGTTGAAAAAAATAAATTGTTCCTTTGACTTATGGTCAGGTGTCCTTGGATTTCTTTGACTGTGATAGCTCTTCATTTTGAGTTTATGTTTAATAATGCCTGCATTATTAGCATGCGAGATGTACTTCTTGTTTACAAGCTCCTCTGTCCGGCAGAGCTCCGCTCTTTTTTTAAATAAATTATAATTGAAAGGATATCTGCACAGCTGCACCCAATCAAAGCAATCCCCACTTGTATTATTTTCTGGAAATTTCCATGCAAGTTGAGAACATGTAAACTGACTGCTGCAATTGTATCACATAACTATAATCACTTGCTTTTAGAACACAGAAGTCTGATGGAACAGCATACATTTAGACTTTGTTTATACTACAGAAGCCTGTACCTGTAATTCAGCTATCTTCAGCACACAGCAGCTACACTGGTTTTAGTAAAAGTACTAGCGTAGCCAGCATTCAAGCATTTTTAAACCACTGTACCATAAAACTGGGTTTAATGACAGAGTTCAAGCATTTTTACCACTCACTTCACTAGCACTTAGGACAAGTTCAATTGCCCCATTATTAGAATATAGGTCCAAGTTTTTCTAATAGAGATGCACCCAATGACAGCCATTTTTAACTTTGCATTTACTCAACTTCTGTAATATCCCTATGCTTTGCAAGCTTAATGTATCCTCCACCCTGCTCACTAGTAATTCAACATTCTGTTATCAGGTCAGTCAGGCTTAGGCCCCTGTGGCTATGAAGTAACTTACGTTTGAAGCACATTGGTATAGAGTTAAGAAGTCTGCATTGTTGCTGCCTGGACTGCATGTTCTGTGAAAGGATTTCTGTCTCCATGGCTGTCAATCCAGTGCTGAAGCCAACTTTTAAAAATGAGAATCATTGCATGCAAAGACTGGATTGAGGAAAGCAGATTTACAAAAGTTGCACTGTTAATATGAAAAATACAGTGAGATTGGCAGTGTTCAAAAAGCTGCTGTTCGTTGGAAGTAGGACATAGACATACTGCAAGACTGCTGTTTGGTGGAACATCATCAAAGTTCCAAGCAATTCCTTTTACTGAGCTCCAAGTCATTTCTAATTCATGAAATGAAATCGACTTTGTTTAGACTCATTTGCCAAGTCTATAACCGCCACGTTCTGGACACTATAGATAATTCAAGCATTAAAGTTTTTCACCTCCCAGTTTTATTAAAGAATTGCATTATTCCTTAAAAAAAAAAAAAAAGAGTTCCATTTTCCTAATGCTCTTACTACGTGTCACAGTGAAAATTTTGATACCTTAAGGCATCTTCGTTTTTCATATAAATATCCCATTTCAATGGTACATTCTTTGAGCTCCCAAAGGAGATGATGAACCATTTCCTGGACCTTGCACGTCCTACATAATCCGTCTGTATGCTTATTAGAAACAAATTACTATTTAAACTGCAATGGCCAGTTACAATTCTAAATAGAGCCACTTTACTCTCTCTCTCTGAGGGCCTTGGAGTACATTAGCACTTTGGACTCTTGGACATTTTTCATGGAATCTTTTCCCCCCTCGTTTCTTTTACCCGTATTTGTTCCTGCCATTCCTCTCTCAACCCATTCTTAGATTTTTAAACTCCAGTTTACTTAAAGAGATTTCTAAATCAACTTGCTCATTTTTAACAGCATCTTTTGCATGTTTGTCTGCCAACTCATTGCCCCTTAACCCTACATGAGCTGCGATCCATGCAATGAGCTTTTCAGTGGAGGTCTCCCATTTAAATATTGACCAAACCTATTGAAATCCAAATAGATCATGAACCAAGTTACTCAAATGCTTTGTCTACAGAGTTAGCCTTGATTCCCCAATCCGTGTAGCTGCAACAATTAGCATGACTCCAATTTGGCAGGAGTAAGCTCATCTAGTGTCATTTCCAGTTTTCTTTGTCTACTTGTGGTACAGTATACTCACGCAGCTGCACTGGCTGCAGGTCACCAATGGCTGAAGATAAACAGGAAAAAAAGGCTGAAGCTAAGTATTTCTCATCTCCCACCTAATCAGAAGCACACAGCTGTTTTTATTTTTCTTGTTCTGAACATGACATCTTTGTGGAGCATTGTCAGAGGGTCAGCGCAGGCTCTCCCACTTTTGTGCCTGTACCCTGTGTTTAGGCTGGTATAAGAAAGAGCGTTCACTCCTTCTTTTGTTAGCTCACCCCAGTATCTTTATTTACAGTGCTTGTGCAGTTCCCAGATCCCCCAACAGTTAGTGCCCCACAGACCCTCCCCAGGATCTCCTAGCCCTTGAGGCTTCTTTGTTGGTAAGAAGACAAAGATACTACCCTCCTGTCTCCTCCCAGGCTAGCCTCCCCACTGAGGTTTGCCCAGGGCTTTTATAGCCCTCTCCTGCCCCAGGCCAGCTGTCACTACTTAGCCCAACATGTTCCTCTGAGCCAGCCCTCGTTAGGGCTTGCAGCTGGGCTCCCTGCTGAATACCTGCATCTCTACAGCTGGCCTACTGGCCAGAGAGCAGGCTGTAGCCAGCATTTTGGCAGGGCTTTAAAGGGGGTTTTACCCTTGCCCTGCCACAGGCATCTTATAGTGCCACAAAAACTTTGTAATCAGCAGAAAGAAAGTAATAATTGGGTCAAAATAAATCACAGATTCACTTAACTTCCAGGCTTCTGCCATGGTATTCAATCATGGCATCTGTTGAAAAGAAAGGAATAGCATGGAGATCTGAAAAGATACAATGGGTTGATACAGATGGTGCTACCTCTTTCTGAAATAGACTTTCTGCCAATATTTATCTGGTGAGGCTGATCACATCCAAGTGCTGAAGCAAACCTGACAAAGGTGCAAACCTGACAAAATCCTCCATGATTTTTGTTTGCTTAATTATAAATTTGGCCTACAAAGGACAATTCTGACAAAAGCAAAATGTGACATTGCTATTTAAATACTGGAGATAGTTTTTAAAGTTTTTTCTGCTTCTTACACTTAAAGAATCTGGAGTGTCCAGTCTGGTCTTCCCTGTTTTCTAGAGGTCCTCCTGGATGACTCAGAGCATGTGTATTATGAGCTGTCCCTCCTTGAAGGGTCAGGAGTGTTGAATCTTTAGCAAATACATTTTCTCTTGACAATGTTTTAGTCACTGAAGTTAAAATGTTAAAAAAGGAAAGTCTTAAACTCAGTCTTTCCCTCAGCTTTCGCGAGGCCAGAGTTTTCTTGTGAAGGCAAAACCTGAATTTCCAATGCAAAAATTAAGCAGAAAGAGCTTTGAAAAAACTTGAACTCTTCTTTGTACATTATAAATCATCAAAAAAATGTACATAACTAATTCCTCCATACAACTTCCTTTTACAGGGGAATTAATTTGCTTAGTGCAGTGTTCAAAGGGTAAGCAGACAGTGTGTCATCACAAACGGAATTACATTTGACAGCCAAGCAATTGAATAGTCCATGGAAACAACCATAATACTGAAAGTAACTTCAATAGCAATACTGACACAGTGAAATGTCAGCGGTATTAAGGCAGTTTCCATAATGCTTTAACTGTGGTTCTGCCCTGAGGAACTGTTTCTGGAACAGAAGGAGTACTTTATGCAACAACATACAAAATAAAAACAAGGGAGTGCAGTCAGTAAAAGTGCCACAAGGTGGAAGTAGCTTCCCAGTTAGAAGCTTGATCTAGCAAGATTTATTTTTTTTTAACCTCATAAGGAATTATGCACCCAACTTTTCAGACTATACAAATATATGTATGAAGGGAGTATGCATTTTTATTTTTGTAAACCATCTAGTCAAGCAACGCAAAATATTTGCAGTTCTGCATAATGAGTGAAAAAATTAACAATATCAAAAATTCAATGTGTATTTAAATCAATAATATGTAAAATGAGGAATAATGAAATTAAAGGTCAGGTCTACTCTGAAATGTCATTAAGAGGGGCATAACAAGGGTCAGTATTTCAGTCCAGGAAGATGTTTTGTTTTAATTGCCAGCCCTGCAAATTCGCCTTAGGATTAGAAAAATCAAAGGATGATATTGTTATTCTGGATACTGAGTCATCACCAGTAAGAAAGTTTTGGTTCGATACATATCATCTGTGTCTATCTAGGGACTTTGATGGCCTTCATCAACATAGCGTCTGAGTGCCTCCGTTTGTGGATTCTGTCCTCACAACACCCATGTGTTTACCTCATTTTATAGACAGGAAATGGAGGCACAGGGTAGATTAAGTCAAAAGTCAAGTGCTTAAGGCCACACTGAGTCTATGGCAGAGTCAAGAACTGGACCCAGGTATTCCAAGTCCCAGTCCAGTACCTTAACCATGAGGCCATTTTTTGCTTTTAGTTATACCTGTGCACATCTGTTTCTTCCTCTTCCCATACTCCCCCCCCCCTTGCCGTCAATGGACTGGGGAGGTGTAGCCAAGCACACAATTTGCTTATCAATTCTGTGTCTGAAGTGAGACCAAATAGAATGTAGCACCCTCTCCTACAGGTCTGATGGCTCTGCAGTGTTAACAGGCATACATGGAATTGTGTCACTGAAGTAGATAGTCCTGAATACACATAGGTGATTAAAGGTGACATTTTTACACAGTCACTTTGCAGAGTAATCCTGTACTTTGGAACATTGTACCTCTTGTGAAGTTCTGAAAACACTGTGGGCACTTGCTAGAAATTCAACAGATATTTAACAGCTTCTCTTTGCGAAGTGACTGACAAATAACACTTGACTGGAGACAGAAGGACTGATTGTAAGTTTAGACATACAAATGGAAACAAATGCACACCAAACTTGCATGTGCAGTTACTACAAGTCCAGAACATTTAAACATTCAAAAGCCATACATGGTATGTACACCTATGCTTTTCAAAAATCAAGTCCAGAGCAACAGTTTGCTATTATGACAAGTTTCAGAGTAACAGCCGTGTTAGTCTGTATCCGCAAAAAGAAGAACAGGAGTACTTGTGGCAATTTGTTAGTCTCTAAGGTGCCACAAGTACTCCTGTTCTTCAGTTTGCTATTAAAGGAACTATCAGTGTCACATGAAAAAGGAGTTTTGAATACTAGCCAAGTGACCAAACAGCTACTATACTTGGTAGTTAATGAAAGATGTGGTGGCTTCCGTCTCAGTGGACAGGTATCACTCCCACCATCACAGCTGGTGCTCACTGGCAGTGCATGGAGGGAAATGAACTTCCGTTTCAGAGAAGGCATATTTCAGAATAAGGACACCTGTATTCATTAGACATGCTCTACCTGTTCTATGATGAGAAGATTCCAATATAGCATCTTTCAACAACAACATTAAACTTACTTTTTAAAAGACAACGTGGCTTCTTTGCAAGTATCACTGGATGGCTGTGGCAGGTTTCTCACTTCACTTTCAATCTTGGGATGTGATCAAGAGTGAGAAACCAAGTGGATAAGGGAAGAGAGCAGCGCATGCATTTTCCTTTTTAGAGTAAGAGTGGAGTAGAATATTGAGCGTACCATGAATCAATGGTTCTTTGTCTGCTGTCCTTGATAAGATGCCCTGCTGTTTCTTCAGAAAACAATTTGAAGTGAAAAAAGAAGAACAGGAGTACTTGTGGCACCTTAGAGACTAACAAATTTATTAGAGCATAAGCATATATGCATCCGAAGAAGTGGGCTGTAGTCCACGAAAGCTTATGCTCTAATAAATTTGTTAGTCTCTAAGGTGCCACAAGTACTCCTGTTCTTCTTTTTGCGGATACAGACTAACACGGCTGTTACTCTGAAATTTGAAGTGGTGTGTGATTTCATGCATGAGACCTCTCGCATCTCATTCTGAACATACTGGACAAGGCTAGTTTTCAGAGACTTATTTTAACTAGAGCGTTTCTGGTATGTGGGAGTTATAACATTTAAGGCCACATTTTCAGAAGAGCTCAGTGCCCACAATAGGGGGCAGGTTTTTGGGAGGGCTCAACACCCGGCCGCTTCCATGGTGACACACAAGCCCAGACTGGTAGACGAGCTCAGAACCCAATACGATGAGCTCTTGAAAATTTTACCACTTATTTTAGTACCTAAAAGGGTCCCAGGCTTAGCATTCCAGGGCTCTTCGGGTCTCCTTATCCACAATGAAGGTAAACACAGGTGGGCAGCACAAAATACTGCTCTGCCTATAAATGTCAATCCAGCTTTCAGTGGTTGCCATTGTGGATGAAATGGTAGTTTAGCCTTTGTGTACACTCAGGCTTCATTCATCTGCTGAGATTACCAGCGTGGGTGCCAGTGACAGTCATAGCTGGAGGAAGCCTTACAGAAGGCATGTTGCCAGGAGGAAGACTGCCTATGTGAAAATACAAAAAGAAGACACATAGGCTATATAGGGTCTATTAATGAGCTGTAGACCTGCAGCCCTCCTGCCCCAGTAAATTAATTCCAATCCATGGCTGGCAAGGCTTAAAAAAAGAAAATGCTTAAGTATATTATTAGGAACAAAAAAGAAGCAGCAGGGTGATCTACTTGTACCACTTGATGATGACGAAGTACTTGCCAGTTTATTAAACATCCTCAACTAAAATCCTGTTAGCTCAGAGACTACTTTACTATTTGCAGCCAAGTGTCCTACAATTTCTCTAGTTCTGTTTTGTAACTGGGCTTGCTGTAAAGGGGTGGTATTCGGCTAGAGCTAGGTTTCACCCCACTTTTTCCTCTACACATCATCTTACCCCTTCCACCCTGAAGAATCCTTGAAAGAATTGAAAACTGTGGTTCAGTTCACACTGAAATCTATAAAAAACATTCAGACTTAAAAACACAAAAGAATCTGAATACATTAAGAGATTTTGAGTCTCAATGAAACACTGCAAAATCCGTCATCCCAAAGAGGGAGAGAGAGTCCTTTTAAAATCTATGTTCAATGAATCCAAAATGAGCAGGCCTGCTTCCAAATTAGCAAGACTTGTAGATCATTGTCTCACAGAAACACTCACCTAAGTATTTTTCCTTTTAGTTTTCCAGATTAGAAATTGAATTTTTGCAAGAAACCTTAAATGACCCTGTGCTGTACAACAAGCATCTCTCCTAAAAGACTATCCAGGGTTTAAGGAGGAAGTAAAGGGAAACTAGAAGCGCCTCTCAAAACAAATGAACATGTTCAGTGCTGAGTAGAATCTGTGAGGACTAAATGTAACCTCACACCATTACCCCGGCTTCCAAGTGGTCCAAGGATTTGCTCTTATAAAGCAGGCTGGTTCCATGGTAATAGAGAAATGAATAGATAGATTGTATCTAGACTTGATTTGCAAGGGCACAGTTTTCCACATTACCTGAACATCTTTTGGGTGCTACTTTGAGTATACAGCTAATGTTCTCAACTGAAGGGTTAATCTGTAACCTAATACAGAATTGTTGGGGAGGATCTTCTGCTGGCTTTTAATTTCCTTCAAACTATGTGAAGTATCACTTCTATACTCTCCTAGCTGGCTGTCATGGTTCCAATTCAGTTGGTACACTAATAAGTGGAGAATAAGATTATTACCACTAAGAATGCAGAGTCTATCAGTGAAACAGTCTCTTTCAAGTTTCAGAGTAGCAGCCGTGTTAGTCTGTATCCGCAAAAAGAACAGGAGTACTTGTGGCACCTTAGAGACTAAAATTTATTAGAGCATAAGCTTTCGTGGGCAGTAGCTTATGCTCTAATAAATTTGTTAGTCTCTTTCAAGTTGTTCAGAGTTGTTGGCATTTTAGCTCAGCTGACACACCAATTTCTTTTTGGTTTCATGTGAGATTTGTTTGGCATTTTCAATTGAAGTCTATGGTCAAACTGATTTACCTGCGAGTTTCTGATTTGTTAGCATCTAATTTCTGATAATATGGTTAATGGCAGAAAGTTTATTATCTAAATAGTTGATAGTGAAATACATCAATGAGACCATAACAAGTTCTGCATTGAGCAGGATCAGATCAGTTTCTATAAACTCTTTGAAATACTGCATTCAAAGTTTCAGACATGTCTACATGGAGACTTAGTGTAGATTTACCCTTACTGCGCAACAAGCCAAGTGTGAATCTACAGTGCACCAGCTTGCTGAATTCTAAGGGTTTGTCTATCACTTATACCACAGGAAGCTTGGGTGTGAATCTACCCTGCTCTAGTCTGCTCTAAGTGCCCATGTGCACCCTGCTGACACACATTAACAATTCACTAACACACTTCGACCAGTCCTATTTCAAAGAGGACTAGCTCAAAGTGCATAATAAACAGTTAATGTACATCAGGGCACACAGAGACAGTTACAGCACAGCAGGCTAGTCGGGGTAGATTTACACCCTAGCTTGCCACAGTCAACTGTTCATGTAGACAAGCCCTAGGTCACCATAGGGACCTTGCAGCCGTGAACTAAAAGTTCCATAGTGTGCTTTGATGCTCTGCTGTTTCAAACACAGCCAGTTAGCGCGCGGCAGGCTAGAAGCTATAGATTCACACCTAGCTTGCTGCACACTAAGAGTACATTTACACTACAAAAAAGGCCCATGGCAGTGATTCTCAGAGCGCAGGTCAACTGACTCAGGCTTGCACTACAGGGCTAAAAATAGTAGTCTAGACGTTCCCACTCTGCAAGGGGGGTGCAGGTCTCAGAGCCCAGGCTCCAGCCCAAGAGGGAATGTCTACATTGATCTGATCCTGTTCAATGTCTACACTGCTATTTTTAGCCCCATAGCGAGAGTCCAAGTCAGCTGATCTGGGCTCAGACTCTCTGCTAGGGGTCCTGAAACTCCATCCTACTACAAAGGAACATTTCTGTCTCTCTGAAGTGCCATTCTACTCTGGAAAAGAAAAAATGTGAAAATGACGTGGTCTTCCCCAAGGAACCTGTTCCCTGCCGGTATTCGGAATCTGATCTGCAGAGTTTAGTAACAAAGAGTAACAAAGAGTTTGTACCGGTCCTTGTGTTGGATGTGGGTGCACTAGGATTTAAAAATTGCCAGTGATGGAGAATCCACCACAACCCCACATAAACTGTTCCAGTGGTTAATTACCCTACTGTTCAAAATTTATGCTTTAGTTCCAGCCTAAATTTGTCTAGCTTCAACTTCCAGCCATTCGATCGTGTTAGCCCTTTATCTGCCATATTGAAGAGCTCGTTATTAAATATTTGTTCCCAAAGTAGGTTCTTGTAGAGTGTGTTTCAATTCACCCCTTAACCTTCCCTTTGTTAAGCTAAATAAATTGAGCTCCTTGAGACCATCACAATAAGGTACAGACACATATGTTTGACGATGAAGAAGTAATGAAAACCTCTAACCAAAGCTATGGATAAAGAGCAGGTAAGGGAATTCTGGAAAATGTGAACATAAGCAAATTAGCAAACATACATGACATGCATCTTAAGGTATTAAGCAAATTGGCAAACAAACTTACCAAATCACAGGCAATTGTTTTGAATGATGTAGTGGAGGAATGGATAAAGACAAGCATGGTACCAGTTTTCAAGGAGGCAAGAGTGATGAGTTTACCAGGCTTCAACACTAGTGAAATAATGGAATAAAACATTAAGCATCATCATTAAGCATCTGAAGGATAAAGGAACCATGAGCAATAAGCAGCAAGGTTTATCAATAATGGATCATCAAGGACACACTAGGAGAGCTCACCGAGAAGAAGAATGTTGCGTGACAGAGTTAGTACTACTTTCACACACGTTGGATTTTCTTGGCATAATGCTTGTTAGCATCCTTTCCTGCTCTGAGCTCCTCTTCTTTACAGGACTGGAGATATGCCATGTCAGAGGCAAAGAATGCAACTCATTGAATTCTACCAAACTCCGCTCCAGGTCAATAGAGGTCGACTTATGTTTCTAGTGAAGACATGCCCTAAGTGAGCTCACTTCATGAGACCCCCACTGACTTAGGCAAGCCAGTAACATGTCCCTGAATTTAAAAAACATCAGCTTATAACAGTTTGGGTGCTCTTCTAGCACTTGTAATTTGTGTGTATATTAATATTAGTAAAATAGCTTGTGACGTGCTGTATGAACTGGATGGAATGCCAGGGCTATGTTTTCCTATGCTCTGTCTTTTTCTGGTTTGGAACTGTGCTGAGGAGGTCAAAGGTACACAGTTCTGGGGAGCAAGATGTCCTGGAACAAGCTCCAGCAGTGGGGCTAGTGCAACCTCTGAGAATTGATTATGACAAAAGTTTTAAGAAAATGCATCACCTTAAAATAGCACAGGGTCTGTAACACTATCACAGAAAATGCATTCAAATCCATTTCCATCAAGTAGCTTCTCAAATTGTGGCTGGACCAATTATTATCACCTTGAAATTGATATCTGGTTTCTGTTGTTCATGCTAAACAAGTTATTACAATATGCCACCTAGGTCTGGCTGGTCAAAAGACCAGCAAATTGAATGTTGCATAGCCTTTGATTATATTATTTTTCTGCATGGAAGTGTATTTAAGAACTGTAATTTTTACACATAGGGAAAAAACTTTAGAGACTGCATCCAGGAATTACTGTACTATAGGAGGTGAAATAATCATACCAACCCTTCCCCAAATTTATTGAATTTGAGAGACGAGTCTGGCTGAGACAGGAAGATAAAGAGGACACTGCAGTATTTCTAACCCAGCAAGAAAGAAGAATTAGAATGAGACTTTTCAAATGTGAATTCTAGCCTACTTTTAGGATCAAAACTTAGCTCAGTATATATCCCATACTTAACTGGACTTGTGATATTTTCTGTAGTTTTCCTTCAGTAACTGGCAGCATAAAGATTGATTTCACAGAGATGGTCATACAAGCTGCACTTTAAGATGCTGGTTATCAAGACATTAAGCCAAAAATGACTGTTCTATTCAAGTAACAGTTCTTCATGTAAAAAGTAAAACAAAAACAAAAACCTAGAGCACTTCTACAAATCTGTCACAGTATGCCAACTAAAATTTCAGTTTTTCTGTGGCAAGTTGAAAAAGTTGCTCAACAACTACAATGGTGTTTAATATGTAGAAAAACAGCTGTTTGGGAGGAGTAAACATATCCATTTCCATTAAGTGTTTAGCGCAGAAAGCTATGAAATTATGCTACAGTACTGGCAAATAAGTTGTATGCACGACAGGAAATCAGCACTGATTATGTAGGTGCAAAAAGGTTGGCAGAGTAATCAGAATACCTTTGATACAAATCATTGAGTGTGTGAAAAGGACACAATTATTACAACATAAGACTAAACTAAGTTATGAGTGCACAATTCTTAGTGGATAAAGGTGATTGCTATGAAATATCAGGCTTGATGTAAAAAAAGGATTGTACTTAATTTAACAGTGGTAAAACACTTTGGGGTTTTCAGGTGTCTATCCCTTAAGTCCCTACTGCTCAAAAGTGGGCCATATTTATCCTTTTATTTTCAGGCTATCATTTTTGACTGGTTGTCACCGTGCCCTCCTGGGTCACAACTGAGAATACCAAATTCAGGACAAACTCCTGAGAAATAGGGCAGACACACCCCAAAACTGGTGATTGTTCTCCCATAAGATATACCAAACCAGCAACAAAAGTAAACTTCTGTTTCATCACACTGGCTAACAAGAAGTCAGAAAAGCAGGTTCCTTAGGTATTCCAGTCCTTGTATCACCACCAAAAACACTAGACTTAAAGATAAGTGGTACTTTAAAACCAATTTAATCAAATAAAAGGTTCTTCTGATCCCAAAGGACAAGCCGCACACCCAGATCAATATACAACTCAGATTTTACCCAATAATCATGCTGTTGCCAATCCTTTAGTATCTAAAATCTAAAGGTTTATTTATAGAAAGAAAGATAGAAAGAAAGAAGAGAGTTAAAATTGGCTAAAAGAATCAAATATATACAATAAAGGCAAAGTTCTTGGATCAGGCTTGTAGCAGTGATGGAATAAACTGCTGGCTTGCTAAGTCTCTGGTTGCTTCCAAATCATTGGAAAGTCCTCAGTCAGAATGCTCCCATTAGTGTAAATTCATAGTCCAGAGGTTTGAGCAGGAAAGAGGCAAAATGGAGATGTTTCCAGTGCCTTTTATAACTTCTCTCAAGCGAAGGGAAACCCATTGTTCTCATTGTGGAAAATTACAGGTAGCAAGATGGTATTTGAAGTCCAGCTTGCCAAGCAGGTGCTTGGGGCGGCCACTCCGGAGAGGGGCGGCACATCCAACTATTGGGCGGCAATTCGGTGAACGGTCCCTCACTCCCGCTTGGAGCGAAGGACCTCCTGCCGAATTGCCGCCGCAGATCGCGATCGCGGCTTTTTTTTTTTTTTGCACCGCTTGGGGCGGCAAAAACTCTGGAGCCGGCCCTGTTGAAATCACATGGGCAAGTCACAGGTCCATGCACAATTTTGCTTAGTCACAGCAGAAGCCATTATCCATATTCTAGTTGTTCACATGAAAGTCCATCAGGTGTTAATGGGTGTCTTCCATGGTCCATTGTGAGTTCACTGTCCTTTGATAGGCCACTTAACTTGAATAGTCCCTTCAAGATGTGTAGGCTAAATACCTTGTGGGGATTACCACAGGAGCAAACATATTTGAAATACAGGTATAGAGCCAATACTCATAACTTCAAGTACAAAAATGATAAATGCATACAAACAGCCTAATCTTATTCAGCAAATCTTAACCTTTCCATAGACACCTTACTACTTGACATACTTTCTCTGAGATCTGTTGCAATTCTAGAACAGTGTTAGCAACAATGATCTACATGGTCATATTTTATCAGAAAACGCCACACTGGTCTTCACTGTGATGGATGCACAGCCCTTCAGTCTTAGAATAAAATGGTACCTGATCAAACACACAATAGATATCCACAGTTAGAAATGATCGGATTCACAAACAGAATCTGATCTTCTCTTTCCATAGGTGCCGACTGCTTCTGGTGCCGGTGGGTGCTCGATCCCCTTCTGCCCCAGGCCCCCGCCCGACTCCACCCCTGCCCTGCCCCATCCTGTCCCCATTCCAACCCCTGCCCCAAAGTCCCTGCCCCAACTCTGCCCCCTCCCTGCCCCTATTTGACTCCTTCCCCAAATCCTCACCCTGGCCCCGCTTCTTCCCCAGACCACATTCCCACTCCTACCCCCTCCCTCCCAGAGCTTGCTACAGCTGGTTGGTGGCGGCAAGTGCTGGGAGGGAGGGAGGAGGAGCAGAGATGCAGTGTGCTCAGGGGCAGAGGCGGAGGTGAGGTGAGGTGGGGCGGGGAGCTTGGCTGCCGGTGGGTGCAGAGCACCCACTAATTTTTCCCCAGGGGTGCTCCAACCCCGAAGCACCCACAGAGTCGGTGCCTATGCGTCTTTCTGAAGTTTAAGGATAAATCATTCAGCAAACAGAAATCCCAAGCAATTTAGGTAATTAATCACATGGCATAAATACTGATTCATGAAGAAGCCAGTTGCTAAAATTTGTTTTCAAAGCAATTCCAATTATTGACAGTTCCATAAAAAAAAATCTCAATTTGTTCTATTCATAAATTATCCACAGACAGGGGATGTCATCAGATTAGCAATCTGCAGATATTATACCAGTATGATAACTGGAGAAACACAATTTGCCTACAATATCTGGGGTAATGTGACTTGCAGAATCATGACTCATATTATAAAATTATTTTTCTTGTATCATTTCACAGAAATGTGAAAGGTGCAGTGGAACGAGCATGGAATGGGACATAGGAATTCAGTTCTTACCTTAGCTCTGACACCAACTCTGACCTGAGACAAGTCATTTCACCTTTGTCTTCCTGCATATACAAACCATTCAGTGAAATTTGCTCACCGCAGTTCCAAGTGGTGGGTCCTTAACCAGCTGGCTGGAAGAAAAGAACTCCCCTCACCTACAACAGGCAGTAGAGGGGGAAGGAGAGAAAAATTTACAGGGACAGAACAAGAAAGCAGCTGGGCCAGGCTAGAGGGAGGTCACGTCCCTTACTCCTGACCAAAAAGGGGATGGGGAGAATTATACACTGTGAAGCCCTGGATAAGCCTTCTTTTTACCAGGAGACAGGCTGGCAGCACTCACTCAGCCATATAATTTGCACAAGGACCGGGTTTCCTCCTGACCCGATGCAGGCATTACGCTACTCATCCTTTTTCCTTGGAGGCTGGGAAGGAATTTTTCCCTCACCACCAGATTGGACAAGGCAGGGTGGGTTTTTTCTCCTTCCCCACAGCAGGTTTCAGACCAGACATAAAACTTGTGGCTACTGGCCAGTGCAGGTACTCAGTACGGAAGGAATATGGTTTTCAGATAAACTCAACTGGAAAGGGATTTAAAGGAAAGCATTCCTTGACGGAGCTAACAAAGGGGGCAGGTTCAGGACTCCTATGAGTGGTATAGCAGGGAGCCAACCGGCCTCCTTTCATGTCATACAAGATGGCAGGTTCGCTGCAACAGGCTGGCTGGGACCTGGTTGGGGACCATGTGGAAATGACAATGACACTGTACAATTTATTGCCAGGCACTCCCTGGTATTTAGAGTGATAAAGTTGCAGTCCAATTAAATCACATCCATTGCCGCCTGTCTTTCTTCCCTTGTGGCTGGACCGTGGGAATGAGTACTTCATAGATATGTTGTGCACATTAATGTTTGAAAATAAAATGGTTGATATATTAACTCAAAAACCACACTTGTCTATGTAAAATAGGTACATAATTTACATTATGTACTACCCTGTTTCCCCGAAAATAAGACAGTGTCTTATATTAATTTTTGCTCCCAAAGATGCGCTAGGTCTTATTTTCAGGGGATGTCTTATTTTTCAGAAATGAAAAATGCCTTATTATCGGTGGATGCCTTATTATCGGGGAGGTCTTATTATCGGGGGGATGCCTTATATTACAACGAGAGGCAAAACTGTAAGTAGGCCTTATTTTCGGAGGATGTCTTATTTTCGGGGAAACAGGGTAGAACTCCCATTATAGGTCTCCATTCATTCCTAACAATTGATTTCAGTGGTGTCACATCAGAGATGAAGATGTTGGAATGATCACCTGTTGGAATGATCTAATACAGGGTGCACTAAACCTTATGTATTAATTGGTAGACAGTGGAGACAAAAACTAATAGTTCCCTCTTAGTATTCATTATTCTGTGCAATAATTTAGCATGGAAAACAGGCAACAGCCTGCAACTGTGATTGGTTTATTAGTCAATGGCCTGAGATGAAGACAATGGCCTTTGCACCAACATAGTTAACCTTAACCTTAAGAACAAGGAGTACTTGTGGCACCTTAGAGACTAACAAATTTATTTGAGCATAAGCTTTCGTGGGCTAAATCCCACTTCATCGGACGAATGCAGTGGAAAATACAGTAGGAAGATATATATACACAGAGGACATGAAAAAATGGGTGTTGCCATACTAACTATAAGGAGAGTAATCAATTAAGGTGGGTTATTATCAGCAGGAGAAAAAAAACTTTTGTAGTGATAATCAGGGTGGCCCATTTCCAAGGGTTGACAAGAAGGTGTGAGTAGTGTGTGGGGGGGAAATTAGCATGGGGAAATAGGTTTTACTTTGTGTAATGACCCATCCACTCCCAGTCTTTATTCAAGCCTAATTTAATTTAATTTAATTTAACCTTAGTAATTACAGTTTTTATTATGGGATGCTTAGAAACTTTATTTAATGCTTTGGCTAACTAGGTTTTTTTATTTGGAAGACTCAAAGAGTACTTGGAATATGGTTTTATAGTAAATTGTTTTGAGGATAATATTTTCAAGAGTTAATGGAAAGAGGCAATATAGGATTTGGAGACTTTGCAGTTCATCAGTTTGCAACTGAAGAGAAATTAGTAACAGGATTGTCTAAGGTAATTTACAAGATGTACAGAAGTTTGGGTTACCTTGAACAGTGCAGTTTCAGTCAATTCCAGTTGCAGAAACTCCAGCTAAAGCATCAAATTAATCCTGTTGCCAAGAAACAGTTCAATTTTCTGCCTCCCTTGATCACTATCTTGTTAGAACATGTTCTTTCCTGTGTGTTCTCTGTCCTCTTCTCCTAGGAAACCCTTTAGTCACTAACTCTTGATTGTGTGGACTACTTTGGACAGATGTGAGTGTTAGCCTTCCTTTGTGGGCAGCTGTGCTGTGACAAAGGAGTTCCTCTATTAGTCCCCATCGAGGTGAGAGACTGCTTAGCCCACAGTCTTCTAGGATTCCTTCTATGCTTAAATCTTCAATGGGAGTGGCTCTCAACCTTTCCAGACTACAGTACTCCTTTCAGGAGTCTGATTTGTCTTGTATACCCCAAATTTCACCTCACTTAAAAACTACTTGCTTACAAAAATCAGACATAAAAATACAGAAGTGTCACAGCCCACTGTTACTGAAAAATTGCTTACTTCCTCATTTTTACCATATAATTATAAAATAAATCAACTGGAATATAAACATTGTACTTACATTTCAGTGTATAGTATATAGAGCAGTATAAACAAGTCATTGTCTATATGAAATTTTAGTTTGTACTGACTTCACTAGTACTTTTTACGTAGCCTGTTGTAAAACTAGGCAAGTATCTAGATGAGTTGATGTACCCCCTGGGATACCGCTGCGTATCCCCAGGGTTATACGTGTCCCTGGTGGAGAACCACTGTTCTATGAAGTGTTTCACATTGAGTACTTAGAACACACATTTCATTAACACCTTTGCTATAGTATTCTATTTTCTCTCTCTGATACTCTGAGTAGTTCATGCCCTTACTTAAGTCCAACCTGAGTGATGCAAGGAATAGGCATGGTCCTGCTGACGCAAGAATATCTGAGTGAAAAGCATTAGGATTAGGGTGTTTACTTATAACTGCTGCGATGGTATTTCAAAACTCACTACCACATGCTGTTTCACAGCACATATGACTAAATCCGAAGCCTGATTCACATTGGAAGCAGAGTAATAAAAACAGTAATGGTGAAAAAATACAAACCTGAATAATTTTTCTTATGAAAATTCATTCTCCACCTATGCAGAGACAAACAGCACATTTGCTATGCATGCAAATCACTGCTTTAGGAAAACTGCTGCATTTAGTTAAGTGAAACCTAAGGAACATTATCCATAAACCCTAAAACCAAGAACTGGATAATATGATGAAGTATGGTGGCAGAAAACACTCACCTCCTCAAGACCAGGCAAGGAAGCCAATCAATACTTTATTTGCAACAACCCAGAGGCCTCTCAGCAACTCAAGTGAATCAAAATTGAAAAATTCACACAAGTCCCAGTGAACACAGTATGTTTAGTTTTGCACAGGTCTAGCTGAGGATCCAAAACTGATGGAACTGAAGAACATGTAGTAGGTCCTAGCCGGGGCTCGACCCTTCTGGACAGGAGGGGAGCCACACCGACTCACTGCTGTGGGAACAAGTAGTCAGTTAGTCCCGGAACTCCGGCTCTTTAGTGCAGAGTCGGAGCAGCCACAGTTAAAGCTCAGGCCCTTGACTGCAGGGGCTGAGCGAGCAAAGAGTTCAAAGCCCAGGCCCTGGATCAGGGCGGGGCGAACACGGTTGGCTCAGGCCCGGGTTTGCAGGGGCTGAGCGAGGAAACAGTTCAAAGCCCCGGCCCTGGATCAGGGCGGGGCCAACACAGTTAAGCTCAGGCCCTTGTTGGCAGGGGCTGAGCGAGTAAACAGTTCAGAGCCCAGGCCCTGGATCAGGGCGGGCCAACACAGGTAAGCTCAGGCCCTTGTTTGCAGGGGCTGAGCGAGCAAATAGTTCAGAGGCCAGGCCCTGGATCAGGGCGGGCCAACACAGGTAAGCTCAGGCCCTTGTTTGCAGGGGCTGAGCGAGCAAATAGTTCAGAGGCCAGGCCCTAGATCAGGGCGGGCCAACACAGGTAAGCTCAGGCCCTTGTTTGCAGGGGCTGAGCGAGCAAATAGTTCAGAGGCCAGGCCCTGGATCAGGGCGGGGCCAACACAGTTAAGCTCAGGCCCTTATTTGGAGGGGCTGAGCGAGCAAATAGTTCAGAGGCCAGGCCCTGGATCAGGGCGGGCCAACACAGGTAAGCTCAGGCCCTCGTTTGCAGGGGCTGAGCGAGCAAATAGTTCAAAGGCCAGGCCCTGGATCAGGGCGGGCCAACACAGGTAAGCTCAGGCCCTTGTTTGCAGGGGCTGAGCGAGCAAATAGTTCAGAGGCCAGGCCCTGGATCAGGGCGGGCCAACACAGGTAAGCTCAGGCCCTTGTTTGCAGGGGCTGAGCGAGCAAATAGTTCAGAGGCCAGGCCCTGGATCAGGGCGGGGCCAACACAGTTAAGCTCAGGCCCTTATTTGGAGGGGCTGAGCGAGCAAATAGTTCAGAGGCCAGGCCCTGGATCAGGGCGGGCCAACACAGGTAAGCTCAGGCCCTCGTTTGCAGGGGCTGAGCGAGCAAATAGTTCAAAGCCCACGCAAGGCACGCCTAGGCTTGCTGTAGCCGAGTGTCGGGTGAGGGGGATGCCTGCCACCCGTGAGTGGGGGTGGCAGGGGGGAACGCAGGCCCACCCACTCCACTGCGTTCCAGCCCGGGGCCCTAACAGCGGTTGCTGCCGCTGCTGGTCAGTGGGGTATCCAGACCGCAACACACTGACATAGGCTCACATTCAGTTGCAGCCGGACCGGGGTCGGCTATCCCCGGGCCACTTCCGTGATCCCCCTCAGATCCTACCTCGCTCGTCGCGCCGGGCTCAGGCCAGTCCACCTGCATGGGCTCCTCTGGGCCGGGGCTCGGTGGCAGGTCCGGTAGCTCTGCCGGGAAGTCAGGCCAACGGTCCCCAGGCGGCTCCTCTGGGTAGCAGCAGGGGCGGAGGGGTTCGGGTCCAGTCTCACCCTCAGGGTTAGTGGGGTCCGGTTCCCAGGGGTTCTCCCAGTGGCGGGCGTGAGCGGGCTCCGGCGGCTCCTCTTCGTAGCGGGCCCGGGGTAGCTCAGGCCAGCCAGGGTCCAAGCCCCGGTCTTCAACGGTCTCCTGGGCAGGAGCTCCCGGCCGCACGTCTGCTCCCTGCGGTGGCTGGGCTCCAACTGAGCTCTGGCGGCCGGCCTTTATACTTCCTGTCCCGCCCCTTGACTTCCGGGGGGCGGGGACAGGCGGTGGTGGTCCCACCCACTCTGGTGCCGGCACGTGGGCTCCCTCTTCTGGACAGGAGGGGAGCCACACCGACTCACTACAAACATTACAAATATATTTGCAAAATTCAAGATTTCATTTAGCATGTTTTACTGTACTCAAAGTGATATACAGAAGCTTAACTCCTTGAATGATTTGTAATAGTTAATGAGCGTCTTAATTAGCTACTACTTGTACCTTGTTCTGAAGATGTAAAGCACTGTAAATGCTAAAATTTAGGGCTTGACTACATTAGAAAGTTTTGCTGCTTTAACTATACTGATACAGGTAAAGCAGCAAACCCCTTCTTGCGTGGACATAGGCTATGTCTACCCTTGCAGAGTTTTTGTGCTGTTGGTTTCAACTGTGATAGTGAACTGGTGAAAGAAAAGCGCTGGTTTGTGTATTCACTTCCACTTCCTCTCCATTTTGACAATAGGTCTTGTGGGAAAGGGGGGCGTGATCGCGGGGCATCCTGGGTCCCTGCACAGCCTCCTCTCCCCAAACACTGATCCGTTCCAGTAGCTCAGCATTGCTCCAAGCAGGGAATCCTTTGCTCTGTGGAGCAGGTATTGTCACCTGTAGGGTTACCATATTTTGTGCCTCCTAATGGAGGACACTCCCGGGGGCCCCGGCCCCGCCCCCAGCCCCGCCCACGCCCCCGCCCCAACTCCGCCCCCTCCCAAAGTCTCCGCCCCCTCCCCTGCTTGAAGCCTGAAGCAGGTAAGGGGGAGTGGGGGGGGGGAGGAGGCGCGGCCCAGGCTGGCCCCCGGCGGCTCCAGCCTGGGTCGGCTCGGGCCCTGGCCGACCACCCCCGGCGCACCCCCCGGCTCCCAGCCCCGCGGGCCGGCTCCCAGCTCCCCGACCCCGGCCCGGCTCCCGGCCCCGCGGGCCCGGCTCCCGGCTCCCCGACCCCGGCCCGGCTCCCAGCCCCGCGGGCCCGGCCTGGCTCCCAGCCCCGCGGGCCAGCTCCCGGCTCCCCGACCCTGGCCCGGCTCCCGGCTCCCCGACCCTGGCCCGGCTCCCGGCTCCCCGACCCCGGCCCCCGGCTCCCGGCCCCGCGGGCCCGGCTCCCGGCTCCCAGCCCCGCGGGCCCGGCTCCCAGCCCCGCGGGCCCGGCCCGGCCCCCGGCTCCCAGCCCCGCGGCTCGGCTCCCCGGCCCCGCGGGCCCGGCCCGGCCCCTGGCTCCGCGGCTCGGCTCCCCGGCCCCGCGGGCCCGGCCCGGCCCCCGGCTCCCAGCCCCGCGGCTTGGCTCCCCGGGCCCGGCCCGGCTCCCCGGCCCCGCGGGCCCAGACCGGCCTGGCACTGCGACCCTGGCCCGGCCTGGCCCCCGGCCCGGCTCCCGGCCGGGCACCATGCCCCCGGCCCCGCACAAAGAGGCCCCGGCCGAGCCTCCCGATTTTCCCGGACATGCCCGGCTTTGGGGGATTTCCCCCCGGACGGGGATTTGAGCCCCCAAAAGCCGGACATGTCCGGGAAAATCCGGACGTATGGTAACCCTAGTCACCTGGCCAGATGATAAGTGAGCACTTGCCAAGAAAACAGGAAGGGGAGTTTCAAAGTTCCCAGGGCTTCACCGGGGGAGGGGTGTCTGTCTGTTTACCTTGCATCAGAGCAGCAGAGCTGCTGGCCAGAGTGGTCACCTAGCCACTGGGGGATATCCTGCGGAGGCTAAAAGCTCTGTAAACAGGAAGAACGTGTCTTCACTTGCACATCACCAGTAAGAGCTGTACGCCTCTCATGGAGGTGGTTTTCTTTTTGTGGTGAAACTTCTGAGTTTCACCGCAAAAAGTCATTGGCAAGTGTAGATGCTCCCACGGTTTCTGCGCAAAAAAGGGAATTTTTCCACTTTAAATGGCAAGTGTAGACATGCCCACAGTTCTACTAGTATAAGAGTGCTTATAGCAGTATAGCTCATTCCAGTACAGGAACCAAAACAAACGATTCTGGTACAAGGTACCTTTATACAAATATAACTACATCCACCCTGGGGCTTTTACTGGTATAACCATACTAACAAATAAATAATAAATAAAATTATTATTTATTATTATTATACATCTCTAACCCACAGAGATATGTTGGTAAACTTCTAAGTATAGACCAGCCTTTATTCCCCGTGGTGGGCTTGCAGTTCTTACTGCTGCAAAATTCTGCATCACAGGACTACGTGCTATGTTGGATTAGGCATCTTGTGCCTTCTGCTTGCCATTGCTTTCATTTCACTAGGCCGGACTGAATTGGTCTGGTGTGAAGAGGCACAGGAAGGCCCACATGAGCCCCTTGGGCAACACATTGTGATAACAAGCCAACATACAATCTGTTAGCTTTCAGAGCCATAAGTTCCTTTTCCTCATCTGAGTCCTCAAGGATGTTGAGATGTCAAAAGCCACAGGCCATGCAGCTTTCAAGAGCCATCTCCACTTTGCTCTGCAACCCAGCCATGCCAGTAGGCATGTTGCCACTGGCTATTGCCCTTTCCACTGTGTTCTGAAATCCCCGAGAGGTGAGGAGCAGAGTATGCGGGGCAGTTAATGCGCTTCAAGCATCTTTAACCTTCCACAGCTTTTTACACTCATTCTTCCACAGTTCTTGAGAGAGAGCCTTTCGCTTAGAGCAGCTCCTTTTCTCCATCCCACCCTGGTAATGCCGTTTCACCCAGCCATGGGTTGCTTTTTTGTGGAGAAAGAAAATATAACTGCTCAGACAGCATACTGCGTTATCATTTCCCTCATCCTCCAGACCCCCAAATGACTGTCTGATGTTATGCATCCTTTCACACTACACGGTGCCAGCAATGGTCCCTGCAGCTTTAAGTTAAGAGAAAGAGCCAGACAAACAGGACAAAGTTTTGAAAGTCAGTAAACAAAAGACAGAGAGGGATGATCTCCTTATGGTTCTCCAGATTGCATTTAATGCTAAAAAGTCAGTCACTCTTCCAGCAACGGGAGACAGACAGAAAGCAATAGGCCATTTCCTTTAGCTTCTTTCAAGAAGATGATTCTTATGCAATCTCTCAATTTCATGCCTCCTCTAGTGCCTTGACAGAAGTGGATCTGAGACTTGTACCTACACCAATCAAGACAAAAAACAAGTATGAACTGGCAACTAGGCCTCAAGTCTTTACAAAATGTGCAGCCTCAGCTCCAAGGATACTCAAGAGGTAAGAGAGGAATTTGTTTCTCATCTTGACCTTGATAAAGAGAAAATATTTCCAAAACGTAAGGATTTTGTTGTTTTGGGGTTTTTTTTGCAGTCGTCCCAGTAATCTTCTCCAAACGTCTGATTTTAATGTATTTCTGTTACTTGCAAAGAAATCCTACATGCTGGCTATGCAATCAGTTAACAGTGAGCAAAGAGGGTTCCTTTTGTAGGATTCTTCCCTGTAGGAAACAGAGGTCTAACCAGTTTAAAAGTAAATTTATTCATGCTGCTGCACCCTATAGTAGTTCTTTGACTCTCCAGATCCCAGATAACACAACTTGTGCTGCCTAATGTCACCACATGGGGCCATCCTAAATGCTGACTTGAACAAATCAGACATGAAAGGCACTACAGTTATATGCCAACAGCTAGCCACACCAAAATCATGCTCACGTTAGCATTGCCTGTGTGCTAGAATAAGTGCATACAAAAGCCAGGTTCTCACAGACCACCTGGGGGAGCTACAGTGAAATACAGTCATAATTAATAAAATAAGGAAAGTTATTTTACCAAAAATGTCAACAATTTCCTCATGTGAAGGATACAGGAATTTAATAAGCAGAAAACCACTTGAAGTAACAAGAGCAAGAAATATCTGTTTGCACTGATCATGGTAAAGGAGTGGATTTTATAAACTTTTGTGAGGCATTTGACTTAGTACCACATGCCATTCTGATTTAAAAATGTGCACTATAAAATACCAATACAGCACAAGTTAAACGGATGAAGAGTTGGCTAACTGACCGATCTGACAATAGTCGGGGGTGGGGAGAATGTTTTCACACATCCATACTAAGTCTAACACTTTTCAACATTTTTCATCAATGATCTGGAAGTAAATATAAAATCACTGCTAATAAAATCTGTGGAAGACACAAAGATTGATGGGGGGTAAATGATGAGGACAGGGCAATCATAAAGAGTGATCTGGTTCACTTAGTAAGCTGGACTTATTCAAACCAAATGCGTTCCAATAAAGTCAAATGCAAAGTTATGCATCTAGGAACAAGGAATGCAGGCTATACCTACAGAATGCAGAACTGTATCCTGGAGCACAGCGATTCTGAAAATGATTTAGGGGTCACAATGGAAAAGCAACTCAACAGGTGCTCTCAGTGCAATGTTGTGGCAAAAAGGATGTGCAATTCTTGAATGAGGAGAGGAGTGAAAAATTGTCAGGAGGTGATTTTACCTCTGTATATGGCATTGATGGGAACCAATACTGGAATATTGAGACTAATTCTGGTGTCTGCATTTTAAAAAGCATGTTGGAAAAACTGGAGAGGGGACTGGAAAGAGCCACAAAATTATTTGAGAGCTGGAAAAAATGCCATGCAGTGAAATACTTAAAGAGCTCAATCTGTTTAGCTTATCAAAAAGATTGAGGGGTGACCGATTACAGTGCATCTGAAGCTTCATGGGAAGAAAACACTGAATACTAAGTGGTTCTTTAATCTAGTGGAGAAAGGCATAACAAGAACCACGTCTGGAAGCTGAAGACAGACAAATTCAAACTGGAAATAAGGCTCAAATGATTAAGTATTGTAACAAATTTCCAAGGGAAGTGATGAATTCTCCATCTCTTAATGCCCTTCTGAAAGATATATTTGAGTCAAACACAAGTTAGGCTCAGTACAGAGGAAACTAGGTGAAATGTAATGGCCATAGCCTCTGTGAATCTATGGTGGACATATGAGGAGCCATGCGTTTCCATCTCCCTTCCTATTCTTACAGCCATTCCTCACCCTACCTTTACTCCAATGAAAAAAAAATTAACAAAACCAAAAACATGTAAATTCTGAACCAATATACTTGTATGTTATATCCTCCTCCCCTTCCCAGAGTCAGTTCTGAGTCAAACTAAGCCTTCCAGGGACAGGGATTGTTTCATCTTTATTTGTAAGGCTCCAAGCACAAAAGGGCTCCCAAACCCAGTTAAAGCCTTTAAACTACATCGTAATATAAATGTTTACTAATAATCTAATGCAGCATGGTACAGACTCATTGAGCCATGAGTAGAAGTTCCTATGATATTTGCAGCAGGTTACAAGATGCAACAGAGAACACCCGCAAACTAAAAACGTTACACGTATCAAATGTAGCCCAAGACTTGAGTTACAAAAGCTCCAATGTTGTTTACACTATCAATGCAAAAAAGAGCTGATCAGAGAGCTGTTTCACTTCTCTAGTGCCAAATCTGTGAGATGGTGAGGGTGCTTAATTCCCATTGACTGTGACAGAAGTTTAGGGGGTTCAGGCTCTTCAGGATCTACCCTGAATAATTTTGTCAGGGAGAAAGTCATTGTGGCTGATGATTCTTATGGGAAGATTTATTCATAAATTATCAAATTATTTGATAATTCACAATGAGAAACTATTCCTAATTGGTCAGAGTAAGTTCAAGAACCAGGGCACAATATCAAACCTAAGTGCAATTAACTAGAAAATGCAGGCACTGCTATTTATCACAGAGCAGTGAATATGCAGAAGTTAATACTATAAGGAATAGAAAACCCAATGGTATCAGTTTAAGAAATTGAGCTAATGCATTTCACAGGATTTGGAGTGGAAAGAACACAGCAAGGATAAAACTAAAGGGATTTCCCTTATTTGGCCAGATCACTATCAAAACCTACAAAGTATTGTTTATATTTGGTTCTGACCCACAAAAATCACATGATATAGCTAAAACATCAGGCAAATTCTCCATTTAGGAATATATTCTTACTGGATTATTTCACTATTTCAAAGCTGTTCATGAATGGTCATTCAATTTCCACATTATTCATTGGTTTCATGTTGGTGCCATTTGATTAGCTTTTTTTTTCACACAGGTGTTTGGGAAATGGCTGGTCTTTACACTGATTCTAATACCTTCATGCAGACAAGGGTATTTGTGCGGAAAGTCATTTGTTATTCTCCTATTTAGAAAGTTTCATTGACTGAATCAGGGACCTGAAATGGTGTGACTAGTCACACCATGACTATAGCCTGCAGCAAATAAGGTAAAAATTTGGCATAAACTCTAAATTATTCATCCAATTCAAGGTAAAATTCAGATAACTCACAGTGAAAAGTCAGGCAGCTCTGATAGCTACTGTTCTAAATATTAAAGGAACCAGACCTGTGCTCTTATAATGGGAATTATGTATAAAAAAGGGTTAATGTGCATTATGTGGGAGTTTTTCACAACAGCATAGTTAAGATTGTGTTACAGACGTCAGACTTTAAAAGACTTTAATTTCTGATTGTGTGTGTGTCAGGGGTGTGTGTCTTTTTTGGGTCAACAAAATTCACCGCTATGCAGTGTCTGCATTACTTCTGAGGTACCTCATCATCTGTGCATTATCTAGTGATGTATAGAAGCAGGTTACTTTACTCACCACTAACATGAATAGGAAAATGGATAGAAAATTGCAGTGGGTCCGTTGTAAGCAAAGCTCCCTCTTAAATGTAGCCGAGATAGTCACCATGGTAACTTTTCAGTGCAGAAGCCATTAAAGCACAGCGTGACCACTTATATCTGTATCTTTTTGCCTTAAGTAGTATATTGTGGTATTGTCTGGAAAAACTGAATAAAAGGATTAGTTACATGGTAAAAGCCTGTCACTTATTTAGTGGAGTTAGTACAGAATTTTATTATGTTTCAAAGACAGGCAGTTGCCAGGATATATCCTGTTGCAAGAAAGGGAAGTTTTAACAGAGGAATGGGATAGCGGACGCTCGTCTTCGGTACCATATATTAATGTTAGTACTATGGCCTAACTCAGTATACGCACTTAGTTTCATGATTTCCAAATTAATCCAAGAATGGGAGCCCAGAACACAAGCAGGAAAGATTTTTTTGCTCACACTTTAACTACGTGAATAGCAAAAAATATACCTGACAAATTACCACAAAAACTTGTAACCTTTTGCCATGGCTGCTGTCTCAACTAAAGCAGATGTTATGGACCTGCTGTGGCTTTCATCACTGCTTAAGCTATCAGAAAAAGTCCTGCTCTGGAGTCAATACTGACTAAGCCTGATCCTCTACTTCAAGCACAAGTGCACCTGCACTGACCATTCAGGACAGGCCACACCAGAAAGCTGGTGCAGAAGTCAGAATCACAAGTGAAGGGAAAATCTCAGCACTTTAAGTGAAACTTTAAATAGCATCACTACTTCTATTTATCTGGGTATCTATGTTGCTCACACCAGCACAGTACCTGGGCATCTAACAAAAGGATTATCACATCTCCAGTCTTAAGTTTGCCTCCAACTTCCACAACACAACATAGCTCGTGAAATATCTAAGCAAACATTTGTGTCTATCTTGTGTTGAATCAAATCAATAATAAAATAAATAATATTACCCAACTAGTTGGTATATATATTTACAAATATTTTAGATTCAAGGTATGTGTGCGTAGTCCGTCAGTTCGACGATGACGTTTTCATGCGCTCTCTTTTTGTAGGTCCTGAAGTGACTGAAATCCAAAACGTGAGCAGATTGGGCAGATAAAGTCATTGGTGAGCATCTTGGTAGCTATAGCAGTAGTATGACGCTTTTCCCTTGCAGCTAACAATCGGTTATTTGTGTCCTCTGCAAAGGCTTGGAAAGCTCTGAGTGTTGCGTGTTGCCATGCTGATCTATTTAACGCAGCCTTCTCAAAATCATCCGGTTTTAGTGCACCAAAGTGTATGCTGTTCTTGATGCTGTCCTTGGAGCGCTTTCTGGGGTAGCCCTTATTCTGGTGTCCTTGTGCCAATTCTCCATAGAAAATTTTTCTGGGGAGTCGATATTCAGGCATCCTAATGATGTGTCCAACCCAGCGTAGTTGGGCTTTTTTTATCAGCATGGCCTCGATGCTTATGGCATTTGACTTTTGGAGAACCTCCAAGTTGGTAATTTTGTCCTGCCAGTGTATCCCCATAATGGCATGCAGAGACCACATATGGAAGGCCTCTAGCTATTTGATATGCCATTTGTCCAGGTCCAGGTCTCAGAGCTGTAGAGGAGAGATGTGAGCACAAAAGCATTATAAAGTTTTATTTTTGTTGAGAGGGTTATGTTGTGGGATTTCAGGATTTTGTTAGGTAGCTTTCCTAATGACTGAGAAGCTTTCTATATCCTGTTCGTGATCTCTTTGTCAAGAGATCCATCACTGGAGATGTTGCTGCCGAGATAACCAAGTTGACAGTTTTACCTTAGTTGGATTCCACTAATGGATATGCTAGAGGATATAGCACGGAGCGGTGAAGATGATTGGTGCAACACCACAGTTTTCTCCAGACTGATTGTGAGGCCAAACAATTTTGATTTTTCAGTGAAGTGATATACGATGCACTGGAGATCTCTCTCTGTGTGCTAGGAGGGCACAATCATCCGCAAAGAGTGCTTCTCGTATTAGTAGTTCTGTTACTTTTGGTTTTGCTTTAAGCCTTGTAAGATTGAAGATTGAGCTATGGTGTCTGTACCTGATGTATATGCCTCTGTTGAGCCCATTTGTAGCATGGTTGAGAACTTGGGTGAAGAAGAGGTTGAACAGTACAGGGGCAAGGACACAGCCTTGTTTGACTCCATTTGAAATGGGAAAGGAGTCAGTGAGATCTCCATTTAAAAGTACCTAACCTTGTATCCCCTCATGAAATAAATGAATGATCTTTACCAGTTTTGGTGGGCAACCAAGTCTGCTGAGGATCATCCATAATCCTTCTCTATTGACTGTATAAAATGATTTTGTCAGATCAATGAAAACACTGAACAGATTCATGTTTTGTTAAATAAATTTTTCTTGTATTTGCCTGATTCTGAAAATCACGTCTATGATGCTACGACCAGGTCTGAATCTGCACAGAGTCTCAGGTACATTGGCTTCTGAGACAGATGAAATCAGTCGGTTCAAGAGGACATGAGCAAAGATTTTTCCAGCGACAGATAGGAGAGATAGCCCATGGTAGTTATCACAAACCATTTTGCTGCCTTTATTTTTAAATAAAGGAATAATTGTGGCATCTTTGAAGTCTTGTGGCATTTCTTTGTTGTTCCAGATGTCAGTAAGGATCTTCTGGAGTATTGTTACCACCTTTGGACCTGCAGTTTTATATATTTCTGCCAGTATTCCATCTCTGCCCAAGGGCTTTCCTGAGCTCATCAAACTGATTGCCTTTTCTGTTTCTTCAGGTGAGGGTGATGAGTCAAGGAGTTGCTGAATAGGCTTTTGAGGTATCTGATTAATAGCACTTGTTTCAATTGAGGATGTCTGTTCAGCAGTTGGCTGAAATGTTCAACCCATCTCTGTTCCATGCCATGTTTGTCTTTGATGACTGTCCTGCCAGCAGCCAACATGAGCAAACCTGTGCCCTTTGAAAGTCCATAGACTAGCTTCAATGAATCAAAGAACTTCTTTGTTTCATTTGTTTCTGCATACATTTGAGTGTCTCTTGCTACCTTTTCCCACCATTAATCTTGTATTAAGCATAGATGTCTTTGTGCCTTGCTTTGCAGGTGTTTAAATCTGTTTCTCTTTGAGGTGGACTGAATATAATTTTGCCAGATTTGGAAAGCCTATTTTTTTAATTTCAAGAATACTGCAATTTCCTCATCGTTTTCTCAAACCAGTCATGGTGACCCCTTTTCTTCCATCCAAGAACTTCAGTTGCAGTTTTTTGTAATGTCTCTCTGAATTCCTCCCATGAGACAGGGTTAGCACCAAGGTTGATTTCTAGTGCACGTTGTAGCTTGTCTCGATAGGATGCATGGTTTAGTTTAACAATATCAGGGGGCGTCTTGATTGTTTTTGGGTGTTTCAGGTGTGTGGGTACAAGGTGTAGATTCAGTATTGACCTAATCATTTTATGAGCCATCCAATATTCTGCTCCACGCATGGCTCTGGTGATCCTGACATCCCTTATGTCACATTATCGGACAATGATGTAATCTATTAGATGCCATTGTTTGGATCTGGGGGTGCATCCGTGTAGTTTTATAATTGTCTGCCTGTCTGAAAATGGTGTTTGTAATTGTCAGACTATGTTCTGCCACACTTGCTTAGGAGTAGCAAGTTCATTTTTCCACTACCTTTTTTCCCAATGACACCTTGCCAGTTGCTGTTACCTTTATCTACCCTTGACCTATGAGGGAAGATTGAAAAATGTGGGTTTGTTTAGTCCGGAAAAGAGAAGACTGAGAGGGGACATGATAACAGTTTTCAAGTACATAAAAAGTTGTTACAAGGAGGAGGGGAAAAAATTGTTGTTCTTAACCACTGAGGATAGGACAAGAAGCAATGGGCTTAAAATTGCAGCAAGGGAGGCTTCGGATGGATATCAGGAAAAACTTCCTAACTGTCAGGGTGGTTAAGCACTGGAATAAATTGCCTAGGGAGGTTGTGGAATCCCCATCACTGGAGATTTTTAAGAGCAGGTTAGACCAGGGGTGAGCAAACTTTTTGGCCTGAGGGCCACATCTGGGAGGGGAAATTGTATGCAGGGCCATGAATGTAGGGCTGGGGCAGGGGGTTGGGGTGCAGAAGGGAGTGTGGGGTGTGGGAGGGGGATTGGGGTGCAGGATAGGGCTCAGGGCGGGGGTTGGGGTTCAGGAGGGGGTGCGGAGTGTGGGAGGGGGCTCAGAGCAGGCGGTTGGGGTGCAGGAAGGGGTGCAGCGGGGGCTCAAGTCAGGAGGTTAGGGGGCTCAAGGCAGGGGGTTGGGGTGTGCACTCCAGTCCAGAGCTGCTTACCTCGAGTGGCTCCGGGGTGGCAGTAGCACGCAGCAGGGCTAAGGCAAGCTCCCTTCCTGCCCTGGCCCAATGCCGTTCCTGGAAGTGGCCAGCATGTCCAGCAGTGGCTCCCGGGGGCTGGCTCCTGAGGGCAGGCAGCTCCACTGCACGCTGCCCTCGCCTGTGGGTACCACCCCCGAAGCTCCCATTGGCTGCGGTTCCCCGTTCCTGGCCAATGGCAACTGCAGGGGGTGGTGCCTGCAGGCAAGGGCAGCACACAGAGCCCTCTGCCCGCCCCCTTCCCCAGAGACATGGTGCCGACCGCTTCCGGGAGTGGCGCAGGGCCAGGGCAGGCAGTGACCCTGCCTTAGCCCCGCTGCACCAAGGGGCTGGAATCCCCTCCCCTGGATTAGACAAACACGTGGCAGGGGTGGCCTAGATAATACTTAGTCCTGCCATGAGTGCAGGGGAGTGGACTAGATGACCTCTCAAGGTCCCTTCCAGTTCTATGATTCTGTGACACCAGAATTTTGAACCAATTAGTGGTGAAATAGGGAAAGCAGGGAATAGATTTTACAATAGGCTTAATTTCCTTGAAAAATGAGAAACTTATGCAAACAAGATTTGAATTTTGCCTTGACTAATTAATTATTTTCTCCAGCAAAAACAAACCAATTTTACATGTTTTAAATTAGAAGTTTTAAATCAGAAGATTTAGTCTTTAAAATTAACTGCTTGTAGCTGATTGGGTACTTTAAGTAACCAACAGTCAATTGCCGGAATTAATTAATTATAGCAGAGGGTCACAGTCAACCACTTTAGCAGAATTTAGGGACTAACTAATTTCCATGATCAATTCATGTTTATGCAAATAACAGTATATACATGACAAGCATAGTTAAATCATGGTTCTAGGCAAAGTTCATCTTCATTAAGAGCTGGAGGCCCCCAGGGTCAATCAGCAGGGTAGATCAGAACCTTCACACAGCTATGAATGATTCTTCTTGTAGAACTACAGACAGGGAGGCACAGGCCTAAAAGGTTGTTCTTCACAAGGCTTGAATGTCTGGACAGCCTGTCAGATCTCTAGGACAGTTACAGGACAGTTACCTCCCCTAACCCATGAAAATTCAGTGTGCAGAGAGAACAAGGGATTGACATGATAAGGCCTCTTTATATGCATAGTAGAAGGATTCACCAATGCAGGAAGACAGAAGAGCAAAGAGTAATAATCATGCAAAGTAGCAGCTGAGAAATTAGAGTTCAGGTCAGATCTCACTGAAAAGATTAATTCCCCTCCCCCCCAAAAAAAGTTTTAGTTCTTAGGCACACATAAAAATTTGTATAAAATAGTTACTCAGAACTTATGTTTCTCCTACCTCATCCAAGTTTAACTTATTGGCTCATGACTTGTTATTGGTATGAAGACCTAACACCTACAACGCAGGTAGTAGTCCTACACACACTAGTAGTCCTACTCACATGAGAGCCCCCCTGAACTGAATGATAATACTAATGAATATGACTTACAGGATCTATAAACTTAAGGCCAAAACTTACATCCTGCTTTAGGTTCTGATTCTGCAATCCCTTGACTACAGCAGTACCTGCATGAGTTAATGGGAGCGCTCAGGAAGGGCCTACTAAATTGGGCACTTAAAACATGCATCCCACTGAAAAGGTGGACTTTTTACAGAGCACTGTAATTAGTCACTTCCAAGTTTGGAAGTCTAATGAGATTTATTTATACAGTAATTAAAGGAAGACTATTTGCTTCAGTTAACGCATCAATAAATTCCAGGCATAATTTAATGTGTTCAGGCAATGGCTGTCTTGCTAATTTGATGGCAGTGATAGCTCTCATTTCCCCACAGTCTGGTGTTTAATTCTCAGTGACCTTACTTAGCACTGAAGCTAGCTCAGTGACTGAATGGTGAGAAATTACTGTCTTTTCTACAAGCAAAATAAAATAAAATGCGCGAATCTATGCCTAATCAAACTGAATACAGATAATTTCCTCACCAGTTCCAGAGTGCTCCCTTTTACAGGCTAATCTCCTTTTGGCCTGGGTCCAGCAATCACTCACATCCCCTGCAGTTACTGTCCTTTGTTTCAGTCTCCTTCAAGTATCCTGGGGGGGGGTGGAGAGGCTCCTTCTTTAGCCAGCTGAAGACCAACGGTCTTTTCTACAGTTAAGCTGAATGGCTCATAAAAGGCTGTCTCTCAGTGCTGAATAACACTGTCTGTTCTTTCATCGAACAATCAACATGAAACAGATGAAAACACTTGGAATTATGCAAGATTAGGGACATAATTTTACAAGTGAAATGAAAATATTTGACTAAAAATCAGTATCAAATTGTGGCCACTGTTGTTCAGTCAACATGTTACAGTTTTTTAGCAAAAAACATTAAGAAGACAAAGTATTTTTCAATGAAGTCCAGTTGACACTTTGAAGCCAGGTTTACACTTTATGAAGTAACTAGTGTTTTTTAAAAATCCGTATGTTATCAAGCATTCAGGCAAACAGTCCATCTGGTTCTCCACTATCACATAATCCCTTATAACTCGCCAGGCCCACAGCTCCCAACAACAAGCCTTTCCTAATTATTATTATTACTACATCTTTCCCATACCAATGTTGACACAAAAGGCAGACTCTACTCTTCCATAATTAGGGTTATGATAATTACTTTTAGCACTTGCCACTTCTAAACTAGTTTCGTTTCTTAAATTCAGACTGATTTGATATTTGCATAGCTGTGCATAGAGTTAAGTCTGTATTCTATTGTAGTTGCTGTGAAAGGTTCTTGTCTACAAGACCCATAATTAGCCTAAGATATTTTCATTATTTGCATTCCCAAAACTGCAGTTATTGACAATACAGTATATGTAATGCTCTTATTAAAAAATTCAACAATTTTCTCTTGTTTCCTGAATTCTCTGGTGAAAACATGCTCTTTCATTAACCACATTTCTCTGAGGTATAAAGTATGCATCAAACATTGCCAAAATCCTTTCACCGGTATTTTTGTGACTGTCTTCAGTAAAGTCAAAGGATTTAAAGATATACTCTCCCTGCGTCCCCAAAGCATAAATTAATGATGATGCCTGAATATCTCCAGTATCCTTGTGGAGTTTAGTAGCAATGTGCAATCTTATAAAATATTGTTTCCATTCTATCCACTCTGATGGTGTCTCAAAACTGAAGTTTTTTGGAGCACTGAAGAGTGGAACGTTGATTAGATTGATCCTGCAAATTTTGCTCCTTTGTTCCATCCGTTTGCAACCTTTTCTGCTGCTTTCCTTCTGTTTTTGTTCTCCTCTGGCACTAGTTTTACTTTAGACACCATGTCATATACACATGGTACATGGTAAGATGCAGGGCTGGCTACAGAGCTTCATTGTCAGAGCGATACACCAGAGATATGTCTTTCATAAGATTTTTTTTAATGCACTGCCAGGTCTGGCTGAGGTTAGCTTAAATAAGGTATGTTACACACAGCACCATATAGTGGCCAAACAGTATAATACAGGTTTCAGAGTAGCAGCCGTGTTAGTCTGTATCCGCAAAAAGAACAGGAGTACTTGTGGCACCTTAGAGACTAACAAATTTATGCTCTAATAAATTTATTAGTCTCTAAGGTGCCACAAGTACTCCTGTTCTTTTTGCAGTATAATACAGTTCAGCATTCTATTACAGCGGTAGAAGGGATGTTGTGGTGGGTGCAGAAGGAGAGAAGATAGGGGAAAAGGCTATGGGGAGATCATGGCAGAAGGGAGAAGACACTCTTGCTGCAGCTCGGCTCAGCTCAGCAACACAGAGGATGTTAACACAGGCACTGGCCAAGGGAGACCCTGGCACCTTGCTCCACACAACCTCCAGGACTGCCCACATTTATTAAGGGCCCCCTAGTTCCCCCCTTCCCACCCATCATTTGAGCACTGGTCAGCAGGGGTCTCTTTTTCCCAAACTCCATTGAATAGTTCTGTCAGTTTCATTAGGATGATGGTAACAAGTTATTTAATCAGCAAAGTAGCATTTACAAATTTGCATATGACCACAAATAATTTTGGTAGAACTGTGTATTTCATGCTGGTGAAAGCTGTCGTTTGAGTCTCTATTTCTCTTTCAGAGCAATGGGAGCATGTGACGGGAGGCAGGACCTTATCCCTTGCATCCTACAGATGGGATAACCAGGGGAGGCTGAGGGGATGGTTACTGGGCAAGGGGTACATACTAGGATTGCCAGAGGCTGGCAGTAGCCCCATCAGCCCATGTCCTCTTAGGCCAGCTGTGCTCTCTGGGGCAATGCAAATCACAGGTGGTGCTAGCCCACTGGGGGCCCTATGCAAGAATATTATCGGGACCCCTCTGACCTTCACACACACCCTAATACAATAATTGTATTATTTCCACAAACCAAAATATATGCTAATACACCTGTTAAAATATCCACATTAAATAAGATGAATGGTATTTTGGGGGTAATACTAAATCGGGGGCTCTTTGAGCAGCTTGGGTCCCTAAGCAATTGTTTAGTCTGCTTATGTCTGGCACCACCACTGCCCAGGATGAAGGATGTGAGCTAGGGGCAAAGTGTTCTCAGTCGAGTGGATGGGCTCTAGATCCAACTTGCAGAGGAGATGAGAAGAACCCAGAGCCTGATCATCTTTAGGAATCTTGCAAAGCCATCCTGTCTGAGAAAGCCTTTCCACCATAAGTGACACACAATATGAACAGACCTTTTATTCCCCCCCCCCGAACCCCTCCCCCCAAAATCCTAAAAACCTACCTCAAGCAGAGTTCTGACTCCATAAGGAGAGAAGTGCTGGAGACTCAGTGAAGGCACTGGGGAACTAGCTACTGAGACTGATTTTACATGGGAGACACCCCGATACTAGGATGATGGGCAGCAGGATAAACCCTAAATAGATTAGCTCTGTCCTGTCAACCCCATTCAGCTCCCCAACAGCCCCAGCTCTCCCAGCGCCCGCACCCTCCTGGGCTGGGCACTAAGTCTCAGCCTGTGGTGGCTGCCAGGCTACACTACAGCTGGCACCCTGCTGCTGGTGCCAAGCCCAGCTGGATGACTGACATCCCATCAGAATGGGCTGTGGGAATTTGTGAGTGACACTCTGCTGCCTCCCCCGTTGTCCAGACGTGCTGTCAGAGCAGCAGCAGGCAAAGGACCCTTCTTCCCTCCCAGCACAGGCCTGGTTAGGGTGCATCAGCTCCTACCCGTTCTGCAGCAGTCTCTTTTCTCCTCCCACCTCTAATGCTCCAGCTGGGGTGCTAAAATTAAATACCGTGTGTGTGGGGGGGGGGGCGCTAAATTAAACCTGGGGTTTCTCCCTCCTTGCTTCATTCTTCCAGGCTGTACATAGGTATATTTATGCACATTTGCATAAATGTGCATATCCACGGGGGGGGGGGGGGGGGGGAGGCTGTTTTTACTGAGTTGGCAGGGATGGTTTAGAACTGCCATCCTTGAGCATTTAAAAACCACAAGATTTTAAAATGCCGTTTTAAAAAATGGCTCTTGATTTGCCTTGTGGGTTTGGGGAGTTTAGGATACACTTGTTGGCGTTTGTCTACATGGTGCATTAGTCCAGACCAGAGCAGTGTAAATCCTAATGTGTACTAGCATGTCTCGCATTAGCTGGCTGAGGCGACACTGCTGGTGCACACTAAAAATTCCCTAGTGCACACTGAGAGAGTGCCACCATACTACATCAGCACGCACTAAGGAACTGTTAGTGTGCACTAGCAGGGCCATTTAGTGTGTGACATGCTAGTGCACAGTAGCATTTACACTGGTGCAAACTAATACACCATGTAGCCAAACCCTTGGATTACACTCACATGCTTTTCTTCACAACCATGAGAGCTAGAAAACTTCTACATGAAAGTAGAGATTCTCACCAATTCATTTCAGGATCTGGAGCTTTGAGGAAAATATTAAATATTGAGTCATCATAAAACTGCAGAAGTTTGCAAGTGGAACACTGTAATTCGCAGAACAGGATTACTGTTCCTGTATTAGATTTACTTCAAGTGTCACTGGGGTCTTTATTTTACACTAGTGGCCTGAAAGAGACCACATGCGAAGGCTTCGGCAGAGTCCTGTTTCAGCAGGTTGCACATAGATCATTCCACACATCAGCATATTGAAAAACTTAAGCATGTGCTTAACTTTATGCACTGCGCAGTCCCACTGAAGTCAATCGATCTACTCACTGTGCCTAAAGCTTTGCATTTGAATAAATCTCTGCTGGATTAGGCGCTAAATGAGAAATTGCACTCAACTTTTACCCACACATGTGTAGAATTTAATAAAACATTAGGTCTTAGAAATTAAAGGGTTTTACTAACCTACTGCTACATATACATAAATACTTCAATAACCTTATTTCTGCCAAATCAAATCTCACTTTTATTAGACAATTGAGATGCTTAGCAGCAACCTAGCAATTCTGTCCCTAATAAACTGAGTTTATACCACAAATCTTAAATTGAAGAGAATTTCCTTCACTGTACTGAAAATTATTGAACAGTTCTTGCTCAAGTTTTTAAAATAAAACTTCTGACACCAAATATCAGAAAGTATTAGGCCGCTGAAAAATAATCCAGGATTATAAAAAGTGTACAAGAGTTAAAGTGTCGTGACAAGATCATGCATATATCCTAATTTTAGAAGTTCTATTTTGTATATGAAAGCCTGCATTAGTGTAATATACTTTTCTGAGGGGCAGAGCTGAGGTGACACCTGCATCCTTCTATGTGACTTCCTGACGATTGAGTGCTTCACTCTGTAACCATAACATTCCAAGTCTGGGATTTTCTTTCTAAAAAATCATCTGCTAGATAGTACTGGGAACTTCTTAGCAAGTCACAAGGAAAAGTTCTCTTTCCAGTGGGCTTTCAGTATTGTTAACCCCAAATGTTCAAAATTCAAATCAGGCCCCCAAAATGAGATGTTTTAAAAGTGGATCGTTTGCCTTCTAGTTTTGAGAAGGGCTGAACATGTGATAAGAATGGGAAAAGGAAGCAAAGATAGCATGGGAGGAAGAGGACAGCAAGAAAAGACCTGGAAGACCAAGTATCTGAAGGAAAGGTTCTGTCAGAAGTTTGAAGAGAAAAGGACTAGAACTCCAAGAACTACAAACATGTGGCACGGACCAAGAGGAGTGGCCAAGAATCATGGGCACCTCTGACGCCAAGTAAATAGGAAAAGGAGTTGAGAAGTGAAGTGCTTTCTCATTCCTGAGATGTTAGAGAACTCTTGCTGCATGTTTTCAAGCTTTTTTCCCCTCTGTAAACGTGAGAGGTAGACATTTATTTTTTAAATGAGACAACGGACATGTTATCTGATCCCAGCAGCTGCAGGTTTAAAAAAACAAAACAAACAAAAAACCCCCACACACCATGTATCATGACTCGGGCCTTGTCTACACTACTAGGGTAAGTCAACCTACGTTACACTACTCCAGCTACGTGAATAATGTAGCTGGAGTCGACGTAGCTTAGGTCGACTTACCACAGTATCTATACCCCACTGCGTCGATGGGAGACGCTCTCCCATCAACTTACCTTACTCCTCTCGTTCCGATGGAGTGCTGGAGTTGACCAGAGAGTGCTCTGCAGTTGATCACAGCAGCGTCAATGCCTGGTAGGTGTAGACATGGTCTCACATTAAAAACATGATACACTAGAACCTCAAAGTTACGAACCCCAGAGTTACAAGCTGACCCATCAACCGCATGCCTCATATGGAACTAGAAGTACGCAATCAGGTGGCAACAGAAACAAACAAAAAAACCCACAGTACAGTACTGTGTTAATGTAAACTACTAAAAAAAGGGGAAATTAAATTTTTTTTTGACAAGGTAAGGAAATATTTCTGTGCTTGTTTCATTTAAAGCAAGATGGTTAAAAGCAGCATTGTTTTTCTGCACAGTAAAGTTTCAAAGCTGTATTAAGTCAATGTTCAGCTGTAAACTTTTGAAAGAACAATCATAACATTTTGTTCAGAATTACGAACAACCTCCTTCCTGAGGGGTTTGTAACTCTGAGGTTCTAGTGCAGTAGGCAACACTGGACTTTGTACCTTACCAGATAGTGAAAGCTTAGTCTTGTTATATTGAAGTTAATGGAAAAGTGCTCGTTCACTTCAATAGAAGACAGTACTGGTCCCTAATTCACTTAATTCCATTGTGCAATGAAGATAGCTATGCATGAAAATATAGCACAGCCTTCCTTAGATGTATATGCTATCAAACTAGTGTGAATGCCATGCAGCATGTACTACACATGTGCAGGTACAATGTAATTGGTCACTGATGCTGGCAGATTAGGTGCCAGTGTAACGCCGACAGACCCTGGTCGTGGGCGGGCGGGATCGAACCTGGGACCTCAATGCATGAGCTAAAAGCCAACTGACTGTTAGCTAAGGTTGTAGAGCAAACTCATTAATCTCTATCTCTCAATGCCATTAGATGGGACAGAACACCACACCCAGGAGGTGTGTGGGTTACATATTTACCCTAGCTGAGGAAGTGCGTCCGGAGCTTCAGAGACTTCCCAGTTGAAATCCCGGACAAGTCCCCACGATGCTGCTTAGAATTTGGGGAGGGCGATATTTCTAAGCTTAAGCAAGGGATCCTCAAGCTGCTTACCTTGGGTTAGCCCTAAAGGACGTATAGAGCTTGCACATTACTGCAGCTTCTAGAACCTTCTGAAACCTAAGACCGTAACTTGTGTGTGTGTGTGTGTGTGTGTGTGTGTGTGTGTGTGTGTGTGTGTGTAAATTTTACCTGTTTTAACGTTGTAAATAGCTCGGTAGTTTATTACTGGATTGGCTACAAGCATTGTCTTTGGTGAGAAAGCTAAGGTACAATTTACCAGGGGTAAGTGATTGGTCCTTTGGGACTGGGAATAACCTGAACATTGTCATGATTTTTGGTGTAAGGGACCATCTATCACAAAGGCAGGCTTGCCTGGGTGGCAAGCTAGACCACAGTGCCCAAGGAGACAGTCTGTGACTCCATGTTAAGGCTGTTATAGCACTTGAGTTCACAGCTGACATTGAGTTTGTGCCCTGATTTAACAATCTGCCCTAAGGTTGGCACCCACATTCATGAGCCACTCCAGATAGCGTGACAGTCACCACTATCAATTCAAAATCAGTTTTCACTACAACAGTAGCTCTCAACCTTTCCAAACTACTGTACCGCTTTCAGGAGTCTGCTTTGTCTTGCGTACACCCAAGTTACATCTCATTTAAAAACTACTTGCTTACAAAATCAGACATAAAAATACAAAGGTGTCACAGCTCACTCTTACTGAAAAGTTGCTTATTCTCATTTTTACCATACAAGATAAATCAATTGCAATATAAATATTGTACTTACATTTCAGTATACAGTATATAGAGTAGCATAAACAAGTCATCTGTATGAAATTTTAGTTTGTACTGACTTTGCTAGTGCTTTTATGTAGCCTGTTGTAAAACGAGGCAAATATCTAGATGAGTTGATGTACCCCCAGAAGACCTCTGCGTATCCCCAGGGGTACATGTACCCCGGTTGAGAACCACTGCACTACAAGACTCAGTGGTACTTGCTCAAAGATTACTAAAACCTGGCATGAAAGTTTTCTACCTGTAGCTATTTTGACACTGAGGCTGTTTAAACAATATCAAGAGGTTTTTTGTTTTTGTACAGAGAAAGAATTTTAACTATTCATACTTAAATAGCTAACATCTTTTGTTCAAATTTGGCAGAAGCCATGTCTAGACCATTTCAGCCTGAGAAGTTGAATAAACTTAATAAAGCTGAGCTGCTGAATAAGATGATGAAAATACTTCTCTATAGTGGTTACTGCTGTTCCCTCTATTCCAAATCTGGTGAATTTAGACAGGTAATATTGAATACCCAGCATTGTTTTACAGAGGGTGTTAAATTGTGCTCCTAGTTACTGGGAATTCTTGTTTTCGGTGTTGTTGGAGGTGTGTTGGTCACAGGATATGAAAGAGACAAGTAATATCTTGTATTGGAGCAAATTCTGTGGGTGGAAGGAAGGTACAAGCTTTCAAGCTACAGAGCTCTTCTTCGGGACAGGGGAAAGAAGCAGTGTCTGAGCTAAATACAAGTTGGGACAGATTGATAAGTAGAAGGGGTAACACATGTTGGAGATGGTCACTTGACATGAAGTGGGCAATTGGAGATTAAATTATGCATAAAGGATTTGAAGAGCAAATTAAGGGTAGCAGGGTGTGTTACAAATTGTTGTAATGAGCCATAAAACCACTTTCAGTTTCAGTCCATGACTCTTGGTGTCTAGCAGAGCTATGAATTTAAGTTCTCAGGCTCACCTTTTGAAGATGTGGTGTAGGTTTCCCATGATGACAAGCATTGAAAGATCAGAAATGGAGTGAGCACTTTGTGAAAAGTGTTTGCCCAGACACATGATATGGTGTTTTTGATTATTTTTCTGTACAAGTGTGACAAGATGGCCAATGTTCATACGGTGGGTCCCATGCTTTTCTTGGGGGGCAGGGGACAGCTAAGACGTCACCCTTTGCCCTTGGGTGCCAAGGCCCCCGGGAAGGTGGTAGAGGAGGGGTCTGGGTTTGCTCCTCACTCTGAGCCCCAGCCCCTCTCAACCCCTGCGGGTTTCTTACCCTCAGTCCTTAGATGCCGGGGGAGGAAGTCTCCCTGCCCTGCCAGGGTAGGGGCTCCCTTACTTTGGTTCTCTGGTCTTTCAAATCTCGCAATACGCCTCCAAACTCCAGTCCTCTCTCCTCCTCCCTGACTGCCTTAAGCAGGGGGTTTTATTGGGTGCCTGACAGGGCCTTAATTGATTACGGGAGCTCCAATTAACCTGTAGGAACCCTCCCTAGTCTATAGGGAACCATGCCTTAATTAGCCTAGGGCTTAAATATTTCCCCTCTCCCACTGCTCCTTGGCCCTCCTGTATCACAAAGTTCATTCCAGAGTGTAGAGATTAACTGGTTTCAGCCACAGTTACACATTAGAATTGATTTTCCTAATTATTGCAAGAGGTTATCATACAGGAGCAAGGTAACAAAAGAGTTGAGACAGTATAGGTTCTGAGTTAAAGTCCTTTAGAAGTAGGGTGCCCAGACATCCAGATATTAGGGGCTGTGTGTCACATAAGCAACTATTCCCCATCACACACCCCAACCCCCCTCCACCCCCCCAGAAAAAAAAAGTATCCTAATTTTTCATAATTGCTATTTGGTCACCCTAATTAGGGGGTGATTATAGTTACTACTTTGATGCAATCCTGTTTATAAATAAAGAATGTATAAAGCCCTGTGTCCTTTAAGGCACGAGGAATCAAACCAGGAGAGTTTCTGTGTTCATAGTTCCAAGACTTTTTCAGACAGCACTTAATCAAAGGACACATTGAGGTTTCTCTCAGGCCTGGGCTACACTAGCGGGAGGGTTCGAACTAAGATACGCAACTTCACCTATGCTATTCGCTTAGCTGAAGTCTAAGTATCTAGTTTGACTTACCTAGCTGTCCTCATGGCAGCGAGTCGACCACCGCGGCTCCCCCATCGACTCCACTTACTCCTCCTGCCTAGGTGGAATACAGGCGTGGATTCGGGGATTGATTTATCGCGTCTAGACGAGACGCGATAAATCGATCCCCGATACATCGAACACTACCTGTCGATCCAGCGGGTAGTATAGACATACCCTCAGTGTCATACTTCCAGTGCTTCTGTGGCTGGTTGGTGCTTCCTTCTCTCAGCTTCTCTGGTCTAACTCACCTTCACAGCCATAAACCTTCACACAACAATACCCAGGGAAACTGCTCACCCTCCAGGCGCACTGCATAGGACTTTGTTTTGGGCAGTAACATTTGCCTGTGTACTGAGCAGAGGCTGTTATTGTTTCAGCTAGGTGGTTCCAGGAAGAAGTTTAACTGTTTCTTAATCTACCCCAAATGAAGGGTGGTTGTTCTAGCACTACACAATAAATAGGCAAGTATTTTGCCCTTCGTGTATGGATGTAGTAAGATTTGCCATCTGCCAGTAACTCCTACAGTGCGTAAGCAACTCAAAGGGTATGCACTGCAGCTGGGAGCATGCCTCCTAGCCCCCATGGACAGGCTCCAGCTAGCATGCTAAAAATAGTAGTGTGGACATTACAGCTCCGGCAGCAGCTCTGGCTCTCAAGACAACCCATTCCCTCGGGTCTGAGTTTGGGTGGCTAGCCTGAGTCTGTGCCAGAATCGCAATGTCCACACTGATATTTTTAGTGCACTAGCTCAAGCCAAGCTAGCAGAAGTCGGTCTACCCAGTGTGGGAGCCGGGGGCTTGTTCCCAGCTGCTGTATAAACATATCCAAAGAACCAATGCAAAATACATTTATTTCAATTCCATAATCAGCTGTACTATTAATGACACTTCATGTCCGTGTCTGATTAACTTAATGATTTGAGAAAAGATGGGCCATGTTATACAAGTCAAGTAAAAAAATAAAAGTACTGTAACTCTGCTGTCTTACCTTGCCCTTGTATGATAACCTCTTGCAATAATTAAGGGGGAGAGGGGAAATCAATTCTACTGTCAACTGTCATTAATCTCAGCAATTGTTCCTAATTTAAAACCCCTTTCTTAAAACTGGATTTTAAATTAAATAACCCCTTAGCAGGACTAGGGGGAAATTATCAAGGCCCCTTAGTAGGGATTTATCTTTCCCAGAGAAAGCAAGTAGAGTATAACATAGAGGACAAGCGCTTGTCATTATATTACAAGTGCTTTTCCAAGAGTCTAGAGGTTTAAAATGCTAACGTACAGGTATCAGACAATTTAACCACAGCCATCAATGTAAGAAGTGGTTTGTTAGGTACCTCATATTCAATGTAATTAGGAGATGTTACTCCTATTAACATTCACATACTAGGAAAATGATTCTGTACTCCTATTCACGGGCGGCATGAAAGCTACCAATCTGATCTCAACTTTTACTACTTTTTTAAAAACAGGCATGCTGCTTTTTCCCTTCTTAATGTTGTATGCATTGTTGTGACTGGGGGGCAGGATATAGGTGCTGGAACTAGGGTTGCTGGGAATGCTGCACTCCTTGGCTTGACGTGGTTTCCATCATATACAAGGTTTACAGTTTAGTTCAATGACTCTCAGCACCCCCCACTATACAAAGTGTTCCAGTGCCCCTGCAGCAGGGGCTCCCTCAAGTCCCCTCCAGAACCCACTTCTGCTCCTTTATGTCTTCTACCCCCAACAGACACCCAAGGGGTGGGGAGGGGGTCTTCAATCAATTAAACAAACAAAAGAAAAGTCCTTTCCCTTCTGGTTTCCCTTATGAAAGAGAGGAGTCCATAGAAAAACAAAGAGAAGCAAAGGTAACAGTCTTCCTGGGCTAGCCCTTTAGGCCTAGTCTAAAATGGGGCCTACTTCCAGCCCTTCCTTCTGGGTCATGTCACTTTGGGAGCAGTGAGGCCTGCCACTGCCTTCCTCTCAGCACAGCAGTCTCTACTGTCTGAGGCAGAGCAACCATCTTCCTATTTATCACCCCTTCCTGCGGCAGGTTTTCCCTTTTAAGCTCCCCCATCCAGGCAGAACAAGCCTTGCAGGTATGCCTTGGTGATGTCGAAAAGGCCCACAGGCACTCATTAGCCTCTTCTCTGCCAGAGCGAGGGGATGTCCCTTCACAGTGACCTATACAGTTCCAACATTGTCTTCCTTGTCTGTAACGCACCTTGCACACAGATCCTTGCCTCAAGGAGCTTGCCGTCTAGATTAATAGTCTTATTTACCCTGGCATCAACCTGAAGCTATACAGCTGCAGCTGCCTCCCTGCCAGTATCATGCTCTCGATCTAGTCTCAGAGGATAGTTGCACAATCGCTCACCTTCTCATTCTCCCACCTAGGAAGGTAATTTTTCCTTTTGCTTTGCAATTTCAAATTGAATGAATATAACAGATTATAATTTTGATCCAGTACGGGTTTTGTTATTTTGGAATTTCTGAAGCATAATGGCATAAACGAGATAAATAAAGTAATTATTTGCAATGGCAACTAATGCAATATTAATTGCACTAAGTGGATTTTAGATTAAACAGCCACAATTTACAAAATCATTAGACCCTCTAGCTACTCACGGCAAATCAGACATTGCATCTCATCCTGCTGTTAATATTTTCCAGTAAAGAAAAATGACATATCCTGTGATCCCTTTGCTCCAGATTCTACAGACATGGCTATGATTCACTATTCACAAATTTTATTTCAAATGCACTTTAACATCTTAAGTGCTGAAACTCACAAGCCTTAGTGAGGCACCATAGTATAGTGGTACGGGAACCAAACAAGAGCCAAGACACTTGGGTTCTACTCCTGATTCTGCTACTGAATGGCTGTGACTTGGGGCAAGTCACTTCAACTCTGTGCCTCAGTTTCCCCACCCTCTATTTAAATGGTAAGGTCTTGAGGGTAGAGAATTTCTCACTGTTTATAAAGTATTCATCACAATGGGGTCTTGATCTTATTTGGAGCCATTAGATGCCATTGTAATACAACAATCTCTGGATGCTTGTAATAACCAGGCTGCTCAAACATAAGGTAGGGGAGATATCAAGGGAGACACTTACAAAAATTAGCTTAACTACAACACACTAATTCAACTTTTTGCATAAACTGACCAGCCAGGCATCGTCACCATGTCATCTATCTTGAGTCTGTGTCATGCTTAAACATGATAAAGTTTCTTACCAAAGACACAACGAAGTAGTACGTAATCAGCTGGTTTAACTGTTTTTAGGGGGGCTTTAAACCTTCTATTCTCCCCTTGGGGTATATGGACCCTGATTGTCACATATAGTGTGTTCTGTCACTGTCTCCTTGGATGTCCATAGCCTCTCTCTCCATGTACTCTTCTATAAAGAACAACTTTAGGCAGTTGGTCATTCTGGCACCATGGCAAAACCACTGTCACTGGAGCGTTTTAATGACTGAAGCCATGCACTGTGCTTTCAACCTTCTACTGAGGCCATCATTTGTTAGTCCATCTAGCCTTACCATGCATAGAATGCCTCATTCAAATGGCTGCAGCTTTTGCTCTAGATGCTTTGTCAGTACCCACATTTCACAACTGTAGAATAAAGTGGTACAATGAGCATTGTATGTAATTGGGTCTTACCTTTCATGGATGCTGATTTAAGGCTCCAATTGTTTTTTCCACAGGAATGAGTTTGTGTCAAGTACAGCTGGATGGAAACTGGAATTTTTGTCCCACAGGATAGTCTGATACTTTAATCTTTGTTCTCATCCCAAGTTAGGAGGAAAAGTGAAAGTATCATTTCTGAACACTTGGGGTGGGGTGATTTTAGGAGACTGTAAAAAGCACTGTCGGTATGCCTGGGAGTAGACAGTGCCAGTAGATAGCGCTCAAGAATACGTAGTGTAGTTCTTGGGTTTGGTGGGCTCCATAAATCTTGTTGCACACTGCAAACAGCTGCCGGTAGGCAGCCCCTTCCATGGGGCTCTTGACTTTTGGAGGAGTTAGTAGCAAATAGGGGAGTCTGGGAAGACCCTTCTTGAGGGGATTGAAAGTCTTTACAGTGAAGTTGAGGATGGTGTGATGGATTTGGAGCTGCCCTTTAACTTACAAATACTGTACGGTTGGCCTAGTTATTGGGATGTTTACTGTATAAATATATTGGTTTCGTTTTAGAGAGGAAAGAAGGCAGAGAGAAAAAGAATGGGTCAAAAAAAGCAAATATTGAAGAGTTAAGGGACAATGCCAGATTAGCTTTGATTTCACCTTCATCTTGAGCCACCCACCAATACTGGTTTGGACCAGGTAGGATCAAAAGCCTGGGAGCACAGAAGAACCTAACAAGGATACCAGGGTTTAAAAAGAGGCTCTCTCAAGAGAAGGGGGATTGTTGTTTGGGGGAATCAGACCTAGAAATAGAACCCTGCTGGGGGTGTCTGAAGAAATTCAGCCTCCCTAGTACACTATCACAGGACACAGACCTTTAGGTAACATAGACATGTGTAGCCTTTTCTTGTTTTTAAAGCATCTTTCTCCAAAAGCTTTGTTCCTACTGCTAAAACAAACAAGTCTTTTGTTTTAAGACAGTTGTCGGATCTCCATGTACCACTGGTCCGATTCCCAGAGGGGAGAATCGCAGGTTTCCAAACTCAGTTGGACCTCCAGGGTAAGAACTGTGGATGCCCCCGGACCAGTCTAGAAGTGGGAAATTGCAAAATTCCATTAAGGTGGGCCTTATTCCTTTACGTAATACCTGAGGAGGTGCACTCAACCCAGAACGGGGTGCAGTTATCCCTGTAACTGTGACAGATGGGATGAAATCAAACAAAAAACTGAGGAATTATTAGAAAAATATCCTAACAAAATCTGCTTTTATTCTGAAGAGAAGCAGAAAGCCTAGCTCTTGAGTGATTTAAAATTAGAATGGACAAAGCCTTAAAATACAAAGGGAGCAATCCAGTGGACTAGACTACAGGACAGGTAATTTGAGGTCTTTTCCATGTCTGATTTACAAGGGATGTTTTAAAGGCAAGTATCAGGTATCTAGCTCCTAGGAAATGATTGCAAGGTTTAAATCTGCTGAACGGAGGACCCTTCATCCTAAAAACAAACATCAATTGCTTTAGCACCCACTTAAAATTTCTCTTGTACAATAAATGCTAATATTAGCATCAACCACCTTTTATAATTAAGGAATTGTCTATTATAGTGCTGCTAATGAGCACACCCCTGTACTGATTGCTCAGAAAAGCAGTGTAGGATGGGGTCCTTCATGTTGAAACTCAAGATTTTTTACACACTTCTAGAAATCAATAAATGGAAAATACTGTACCACTCAAATTAAATACAGTCACTTTTTAAAGAGTTTCATTCACATAGTTGAACTGCCTCATAGCTGCTCAGGCATTTGCCTCTCCTCATGTATGCACTTGAGAATAAACTACTTCTCAGCTCCCTGTAACCTGCTATACTGATTCTAACAGCGTGCCCCAGAAGATTGCAGGACAATGCCATGGGCTGCCACTGTCAGTTGATCCTTTGGTGCAGTGGCGTTTTGCAAAACTCCATATCTGCTTCTCTGACATAGATTCTCCTTCGAGGGAAACGCATACTAATCATGGACCCTTCCCATTGGTATTAAGGATAAAGAACAGGTTTCCCTGGTTCTGAGTAATACCGATTAAATGTCATCGGGAACTTAATTCCTTATTGTCCCAGAAAGGGAAGGTGATGCTGGCATGTCAGTGTGGGGGCACCAGGTTTCCCAATCTGAGCTCAGTAACTTATTAGAGACGAGCCAGCAAAGCAAGTCAGTTCTAAACTGCAACAGTTAACACTCCTGGAAACTAAGGGACCCCCAGCCTTCTCCCAGTGAAATCAAGTTGCCATTAACTCCAGCAGGAGCCTGTTGTGCTCGCATGTCTGTGCACGTCTGTGTTGCATTGTGCAGGAGATCCTGTATGGACTATCCATGGGGTGCAAGCAAAGTTGGATCCTATTGGACAGAGCAAAAATTTTAACCGCAAATTCCACTGCCTATATGGAGAACCAGAATTTGGTCCAGCAAACAAAAGGTGCTCTGTGCTTCCAGCTACCCGATTTTTGTGACCCTGTTGCACTGAGGTCTGAATGAGTTTGCTCTAGGAGCAGTTATACCTATGCTCTATTTGGGCGTTAGAATTTTGCGAGCATCCAAGAACTGTCAGAAGCCAGCTGCTCATTGCGGGTTTTTGCTGCACACGTGGATGCAGCAAGGTCCAGATATTTTGTGCACTGGTATCAGGTAATTCCCGTCCGTTTTGATAGTACAATTTAAGGGCGGCGGCGGGGGCGGGGGAGGGGAAGGGAGGGGGAGAAATAGCTGGCAGAATCCAGGTTTTACAGCTATAAAATCCGGCTCTTGCCTCTTTCCCTGTCCTTGCAACAGGTGCTCCCCCCACCCCCAGCTCTATTCCTTGGGAAAGCCATGCAGACTTTCCCTGAGCAACTGCGGTTGGATCAGCCTCTTTAAATCAGCACTCCTTTGCTGTGCTCCCCCTTCCTGACGTGCATGCCTGCTGAGGTGGAGGAGATCGGGGCTTCGCCTCTACAGGAATCAGGTCCCGGACAGCTCCCCTGTTAACTTAGCTCCATTGCTGTGAGCGCAGCTGGGGACTGGAGGGAGGCGGCAGCGGACCTGTGGAGAAGGGTGGGTGGAGAGGGGAGGAGGAGTGGAGCAGAGGAGCTGGAGCAGAGCGGATTGCACTCAAAGCTCCCAGTGCATCCGCAGCCCTCTGGCATGTGCTCCATTCTCTAGTCCCTCTGCCACATCACCACCAGCTGCTGAGACCCCTGCACTGTCAACAGCAACCAGGAGCTGGGTCAGAGCCCCAGAGAAGAAGCCCCCAGGAGCCCACACACTGCAACTGGAGGAACCTCCATTCTCTTCATCCCCTGAAGAAAGGGTCCAGGCAGAGACACCCCGGGAGGAGAGAGCTCTTCGAAGCAGGGCCACTGAGCACCAAATAACTCAGACAGCCTGCCACTGTGGGCACCAGAAGTGGTCCCTAGCAGGCACCCCGGAGGATCCAGTCTCTCCCCTGTACCTACCCTGGCTCCATGGAGGAGGAGGAGGCTGTACTGTCTCCCAGGGCTAACAGCACTGAGTGCGGCGTCGGGGCTAACTGGACAGGCTCCCCCGTGTGTTGGCTGCAAGTGTCTGGGGGTGGCCCAGAGGTAGTGATTGTGCCTGTGCTCTTCGGGCTGATCTTCCTGCTGGGCATGGTGGGGAACACACTGGTGTTTGTGGTGCTGGGGCGAATCCGATCTGGGGGACGCCCTTCACGCAGCGCCACCAACATCTTCATCCTCAACTTGAGCATCGCCGATTTCTCATTCCTGCTCTTCTGCGTCCCCTTCCAAGCCACCATCTACTCCCTGCCAGAGTGGGTCTTCGGCGCCTTCTTCTGCAAGTGGGTTCATTACCTGGCCATGGCCACCATGCTCGTCAGCATCTTCACCCTAGTGGCCATGTCTGTGGACAGATACATCGCCGTGGTGCACGCCAAGCGCTCGCCCTGCATCCGCAGCAAACGCAATGCCTCCCTGGGTGTGGGCATCATCTGGCTGCTGTCGCTGCTCATTGCTATCCCCGTGGCCCAGCACCAGGCCCTCATGAGTGGCCACCAGCAGGCACCCAACAGCTCCTTCTGCTGGGAGCAGTGGGCTGATGATTCAGCTGCCAAGCAAACCTACAAGGTGACCATCCTGGTGATGGGGTACCTGCTGCCCCTGGTGCTCATTACCTGCTGCTATGCCAAGGTGGGTGAAGGGAGAGGAGGGGGAGGTGGGTGGCGGTCTTATAAGGGGTTCCAAAATTGCCAGTTTCCCTTACTTACTACACCAGGACTCATGATCAATCCATCCACCCCATGTTCCCGACGGATGGAAATAACCCCCACCACTCCTTGTTCCTTTCCTAAAGCTGAGGATACCAATTCCACACCTGGTTGGGAGGGGATGAAAAGAGGGGAGTGGGCAAAATTGGGGTAACATAACAGATCTCCAAATATTTATTTGCCTATTCCCTCCCCAGGATTGATGGGTGAGGGGACTGGAACAATCCCCGCATTTGCCTTCTCCAGGATTGATGGAGACTCATCCCTTACCAGCCACCCCAACTGCAATGCTGATTCTTGTAGCTTTACAATCGTTTTCCTACTTTTGTAAAATGTTCCTCCCTGTGTTGCTGGGTGAGTCCCACAATAAAAGGGAAATACAGTTAAAAGCCTTTTTCTCAGACCGTTAAGTTAAAGTATTAGGTAACGCTGCCAATAAAAGCAACTTAAGTTGATGTCCCTTTAAGATTAACTGAATATTCTACAAGTATAACAAATCTTCTTTTAAAGTGTAGGCTTGAAATTTCAGTAATAGGATTTACATTAGAAAGAGGTACTTAACTCTTCTACTGTGTTTATACTGAAATCTCTAATCTCTGTCCTTTTGTGTGTGAGGGGAAAAAAAGCCCTAATATACAAACATATTTCAATAAAGTGCTTAGCTTCCCCTATGGTAGCTTAAATTGATGCTGGTTTCTTTCCAGTTCATTGCTTATGGTGTGTGTACTGGCAAATGGCATGTGAATGACATTTAATAGATGGATTTTCTTATAAATAATTGATTTAGGTACGTTAGTCTCCTGGCTCCAATAGCCAGAGTATAATAATTGCCTAGTTACAGCAGTGCTGTAATTGTGTTTTAAAAGGTTAATTTAAATTCTGTTAGAACACTGAATGGAAATTATCTTCTTAATAGTTTGTTTTGTTTTTTTTATAGTCCTACATCTCTTTGAAGTCAGAACCTACAGGTATGTCTACACTTAAAATGCTACAGCTGCTGTAGCACTTCAGTGTAGACTCTACCTACGCCAACGAGAGGGGTTCTCCCCTCGGCGAAGGTAAACCACCTCTCCAAGAGGCAATAGCTAGGCCAATGGATGAATTCTTCCATCAGCCTAGCACCGTCTGCCTGGGGACTTAAACTGGCTTAACAACGCAGCTCAGGGGTGTGGATTTTTCACACCCCTGACCAACGTAGTGAAACTGACCTTATTTTCTAGTGTAGACCAGACCTAGATAAGTAACTTTAAATTCAAGTTACCACTTCAGAGTGCCCAGTTAACAGTTCTGCAGGAAGTGCCCTAGACTGACTGGATACAGAACTGACAGTGGGGTACTGACCATGTTACATCTTGATGGGACGTAGAAACGTAGCTGAGTTAACCTGATCCAAAGTCCATCGAAGCTGATGGAAACACTGCCATGGACTTCAACAAGCTTTGCATCAGGCTGTTTACGTATAATGAGCAACTCCTTGTCCAAACTTAGCTTTTTTATCATAATTTTCCCCAGGAAACAAGCTTTTAGAAGAAACGGTAAGAGTTAAAATCTGGAGCTGAAAAATTTCAAAATGTACTTAATAAAGCATTGAAGTAGACTTTTGTTGAAATCTAACATCTTTACAAATCAGTTCTTTTCATTCGTAAATGTTTCTACAAGTTGCAAGTCGATATACAAACACACACAGCATGGAATAGCATTTGTGCATGTGGCGTCGCCCGCTGAATAGTTTATTTTTATTTTGTTTAGGTTTTATATCATCTTCATAAAAAAGTGAAGAACATTTCCAAGAAGTCGGAGAGATCAAAGAAAAAGGTAAAATAAAAACACTTCCTTAAGTCTGTGGAAGCAATTAATTATAAACTTTACTTCTATCATACCCTGAATATAGTGTAATACATAGGACAGATCTTTAAACTGACTAATGGCTCTATATGCTATACCTGTGATTAGACTGGGGCAGTCCAGGAGCACAGGTGAGAAAAGAGTGGAAGGGGCAGGAGCAGAGATGATCAGAGCTCCACCCACCAGAGTGACACTGTCAGCATTTCAGCAGGGCCGCCCAGAGGATTCGGGGGCCTGGGGCAAAGCAATTTCAGGGGCCCCTTCCATAAAAAAAAGGTGCAATACTATAGAATACTATATTCTCGTGGGGGCCCCTGTGAGGCCCGGGGCCTGGGGCAAATTGCCCCACTTGCTCCCCCCCCTCCCCCGGGCAGCCCTACATTTCAGTAGGTGAATGGGAGGATGAGCCGCCTCACTGCTGGGCTATACACAGTGCAAGGCTGTGGCTTCACCTGCCTCCCTCCTTCCTGGAATTCCCTGAAAAGGCAGTAGCAGGAGTCAAGCTCTCTTTATTTGCTGGGAAGCAGAAAGGAGAAATGAATGGGGTGCCCCTATCCTCCTCCTGGGTCCCTGGAGAGGATTGCAAGGAGCAGCAGAGTTGCAGACCTGACAGGACTCTCTCCCTCTCTTTCCTTCTGAATTCACTGGTGCTGCAGCAGCAGGAGACAGGCTTCGTTCTCCAGTCAGAAAGCTGAGGATGGAATGACTGGGAGATCCATTCTGCTTGAAGGAGCATTCCCATATTGATAATTATATTAAGGATAATCCCCTACAGGATATATCCCTGGAAACTAGGTGGGAGGCCTTTACATCAGAATAAGGGGACACATTATTTAGTAAGAGAAAAGGACATAAGCAAAAACAGGTAGACTTCTAGGAGCAAATTTATAGTTTGCAGAAGCAATATTATTTAACTAATAATGCAGATTTATTCTAAGAGATGAAGAATGCAAAAGGAGGATTTAGAAGCACTGACAACAGGGAAGAAATACAGACAGCTCTCATATTTGCCAATCAAAGGTTTTATGAATGAGGGAACAAATCTGGCAGATTACTAGTCAGACTGATTTCCAACAGAAGATCTAGAACAGCTTTAAGGACAAAAAATGGAATACTCCAAAAAACAAGGGTTATTAACAAAGTGCTAGTGGAATATTCCCAAGAGAGAAATACTAGCAAATATGCAAACATGGAAGAACTGGGACCATGTATTGCAGGATTTTAAAATGCCCAGACTGACACATAATGAAAGAATAGTACTACAAGGCCCAACAACACAGGAAGAAATAAAGATGGTAATCTCATCACTAAAATCGGGGGGAAATCCTGGACCAGATAGATTCACATTGAATTCTATAAAATGTTTAAAACACGGGTAACTCCATTGTTAGCAAATGTATTTCAGTCTTCCTAGTCAACCGAGTGCTTACCAAATACCTTCTATCAAGCAGATATAGTTTTGATACCTAAACAAAATAAGAACTTATCAGATCAAGCATTTTACAGGCTCATTTCTTTAAACATAGGTAGTACTATTTTAACTAAAATATTAGCATCCAGATTAGAGACAATTATGCCTAAATTAGTACATCAAAGCAAAACTGCCTTTATAAAAAAGGAATAAGCCCCTTAAATAACATAGACAATTCTTATAGGTGGTATAGCGTTCCAAGAGTGCTAATAAAGATGCCTGCATTCTAACTATGGGTGCAGAAAAGGCTTTTAACTTGATAGAACACCTTTTTTTGTTTAGATAATACGGTTTTGGCGAACACTTTCAGAAGTGGATTGAAATCTAGAAAAAATCCTATAGCATGTATTTGGGGAAATATCAAAAAGGCTCCATTGATACCATTCTACAGAGAAACAAGACAAGGGTGTTTCTTTCCACTCTTATTATTTGAGGGGCACTGAAGAAATTCAGGAAATCAGTGTTCTGGGAACAGAAAACAAAATTTCATTATGCTGATGACCTTATGCTTTTTATATGAGATATAAATAAAAGTTGGCTAGTATCACAAGAAATAATCAAAGCTTTTGGTTAGGAATCAGGATACAGACTAAACTACTCCAGATCAGATACTATTCCTGGGCTTCAGAAGATACCCACGAAATGATAAATTCCCACAGAAAAGTAGTGGATGATACATTAATTACTATATATGTAATTTTAATCATCTTAAGTGGAGTGAGGGGGTATTAAATCAAATATTGAGTCATTAATGAAAATTATTTAAAAAGACTTAGAAAGGTAGGCATTACCATTGACTTTGACGGATAGAATTGTGTATTTTTTAAATGAATATCCTGTCCAGGGTCTTGTCTCTTTTTTCCCCATGGTTCCCTTTACACCTCCCAAAAATTTAGTCAGGAAATTTAAAAAAATACCTATTCAAAGATTCCTGTCGTCAAACTGGAAACCAAGAATCAAAACAGAATGGCTGGAACGTCCTTGGTGCTATCAGACTCCAAGAGATATTATAGCACACATTAGACTGATACAGAAAGGGATTTAGCCTGATACAGCCTGAGGAGAGTCTGAGGGAACTGGGATTGTTTAGTCTTCAGAAGAGAAGAATGAGGGGGGATTTGATAGCTGCTTTCAATACCTGAAGGGGGGTTCCAAAGAGGATGGAGCTCGGCTGTTCTCAGTGGTGGCAGATGACAGAACAAGGAGCAATGGTCTCAAGTTGCAGTGGGGGAGGTCTAGGTTGGATATTAGGAAACACTATTTCACTAGGAAGGTGGTGAAGCACTGGAATGCGTTACCTAAGGAGGTGGTAGAATTTCCTTCCTTGGAGGTTTTTAAGGCCCGGCTTGACAAAGCCCTGTCTGGGATGATTTAGTTGGGAATTGGTCCTGCTTTGAGCAGGGGGTTGGACTAGATGACCTTCTGAGGTCCCTTCCAACCTTGATATTCTATGATTCTATGATTCTATGATTTCACAGAGAAAATCCATCACGAATACAGAGAGAACAGAAAATGGCAAAACCCAATCTCACATAATTGTGTGCTGGACTCTTATCCCAAAATTCTAGCACCAATGAAATATCACTCACTACTTAAAAGTGCACTGACTAATTGGGCATATGTGAGGCACTTGACCAAACAAAAATACCAAAAATAAAAAATAGAGCTTTCAAAGCCACGTTGAATAAGGAAGATTTTAGATATTGGGACAAATATCCCTATAATAAGTGGAAGGATTTCTTTATAGATGGGCAACCCTTAAAACAAACAGTTGTTGCTGATATATTTTTTGACAAAGAATGTGCAATCTGAGTTTACACAGAGTGCTTATTTTATTAAACACTTTTAGAGAAGAAAGGAATCAACAAAATTATCTGTATTAGAAATAAATTTATATACAAGCTTGAAGTCTCAGCAATCATTATGTCTACACCAGGGTTTTCCTCAACCTTTGAGTCATGCCCCACCTTAGCTTTTTTTTAAACTTAGAGTCCCTCCCTTATAATAGAGAGAAGAACATTGCTATCTGGTGTTGCTAGTGCATTTGTTCAGGAGATAATGGGAAAATTACTCAAAATGCAAGTCAAATGGTACTATAAAAGCACCCTTTACATGAATTAGTGCTGCCAATATCAGTCAGTGAGAGATCTGAGTGTGTGGCATTGCATATAAAATGATGGGGTCTAAATTAGCTGTTACCACTCAAGAACGAGATCTTGGAGTCATGGATAGTTCTCTGAAATCATCCACTCAATGTGCAGCGCAGTCAGAAAAGCGAACAAAATGTTGGGAATCGTTAAGAAAGGGATAGAGAATAAGACAGAAAATATCATATTGCCTCTACATCATTTTATGACACTGGTATAATTATAGTGGAAACTCAAAGTTTATGAAGGCTTAAAACAACATTCCAGTTGAGTTTTAGACTCGTAGCTCGGCATTTCTACTGATACAAACAAAACCAGCCGCTGTCCCACCAGGACATAATTTGAAGCTATTGCAGAGATTCTGCCAGTCTTTTATGTGAATAAATTGTTGAGTTGGGGCTTTAATCCACAACCATCATAACCATTTTCATTTAACTATATGTAGCACTTATTATTTCCATTATATATAGCTACTGTTTTCCATATTTTGTGTTCAGTAGCAAACTCACTTCAGGGAAACTTCAATCTGTTTGGGTACTGTATGTGCACTGGACAACGCTGGTCCATGATTAGAAAACAACTCTTTCTACTTAATAGAGCACCCCCCCTTATTTTACCTCTGTTCAGCTAGATTGGCTTAAGTGCAGAAACACTGAACTTTCTGGCCTGCCGTGACTGGACATCAGAGGTCAAATTCTTCCTTAGTGTAACTCCATGGTTCAACCTATTTCCTTTCACATAATGGATTGGCATTAAAATTAAAATTGTATCACATCCTATCGCAAATTGAGCAATTGCCACTCTCCCATCTGCGGTGAGAGACTTCTCCAGTTACACTGATTTAGGTTTGTGGTTTGCTCCTTTTTGATATGAAACTGCATGAATTATCTGAGCAAAAACTTAAGACTCATGGCTTATCTCCTGCCCATTGTCAAGGAGGAATACTGGGTATGAAGGGATAGACCTCCACCTTTCAGGAGGAAAGGTGCTGACTGTTCACAGCCCAAAGAGACTGAGAATTGGAAAAAGCTTGTATCAAGTCAGTGTTACGTATATGTGGTGTTTATTTGCACTGCGATATTGCCTGGGGGCCCCAGTGTAGCTAGGTGCTGTACGTACATGATCCCTACCCCAAACAGTTTACAATCCAAGTCGAATTAAGTTACTTGTGTAGACATTTACCCCCGTTATGTGTGAAATTGTGCAGACTTGAAGGGGTACCAACTGCATCCAGGTTTGAAAATGTAATGCTGAGTATAAAATGACTTATAAACTTATCCTCTAGAAGTACTGTAATATACACAACCAGTTTCCTGGGAATTCTGTTTACTTACTGGTTGGTAATGATCTTAATTTTCCTAAAGTGAAGCTAAGGAAGATCAGTAACTATATTAGAATAATTCCCTTTGGGATCTTTGCCTCCCCCCCCCCCACCCCCCGCCGCAATTAGCTTTTAATAGCTGCATTAAAGTAAATTGCTCATTTCAGATGCAAGCTGTTTTCCCACTATTAGAAATCGCCTGTATACTGCTAACTGCATTTTATTATCCATTCTATCTTAGAATTAAGTGTTTGTTTTAATAGTGCTTTTATAGCCAGTCCTGTCTAAGTAGTCAGGAACCTTCTTACTTACAGAAGTGAACTATGGTGGCTAGTGTAACAGTGACTGGACAAGTTTCTGACTTGAGGTATAGTTTCACTATTTAAAAGCTAAAAGAGAGACCATGAGTCTCTTCTCCTTATCCTAAATTTACTGCTCCACTCTTCAGTCATAGCTCTGAAAGCTGAATCAGAAATATGAGTAAACAGATGCTATTCAATGGGTGCCTAGGAAATATACAAATCACCTTGCCAATACCCTTTTTATCCTATTCCTTTCTCCTCTGCTTTCTTACATTTTGTCCACAGGGGTTCCATTTGCCATGCTATCATGGCAATTTGAAAAGGCTCATAGGACCTAATAAGGCTGGTTATTCTGAAGTTTCAAACAGTGACTGATTAAACTACGTGTAATGTGAAGAGTGGAACAAATAGCAGTGATAGGGTGTGTATGTAAAATGCTCAGCTATGCACACAAGTGTGGTAACTTCTCATTCTAAAAGCGTGTGCCATACCATAGAGTGGCAGCAGTAGCTCCTGCTATAAAAAGTCGTGGTGTGATTGCAATATACATCTTCTTGGTTATCCATCACTGAGGAAGCAAAAAGGACAGTGCTTTTGTATCCATGAACACTGGATCCCAGCCAGGTGGGTTTGTGATGATGGAAGATCGCTTTAGATGAGAAACTACTTTAGACGAGGATTTTAACCTGACAAAGTTAAATTGAGATTCTAAGAAGCGTGTTTTGCTTTTGTTTCAGATGTAATTATTTCTGTTGCCACTATTAGCCCTACTCAATATCTCTTAAAACTTACCCTTTGATAATAAACTTATGGTTGGTTACTAATTGTGTGGCAGTGCTGTAATGTTATAAAGGACCTGATCCCGAATTGTACCAATCAAACTGCATGTGTTCTATTCCCTTGGAAATAGCGAACCTGATAACTTCTGTGCATGTCCAGTGATGGGCTGAACATTACAGGGGACACTTCAGAGGTGCTTAAGGACTGGAGCACAACAAGTGTTAACCTGCAAGGCAAAGGAAGGGCTGGCAGATCCCTGAGGAGATTGTTTAGGTGGCTAACAGACTCAAAGGGTCAGGGAGCTGACATCCAGTTAAGCACCAGCAAGTCTCTCTCTCACTATGGTGTGTGTGCGCCGGGGGAGGAGATGGTGGAAACAGTGACACGCAGTCCTGGGCACCTTGAAAAAGTGTCACAAAGTGATCACCCATTTTTATGCTATTAGTACTTAACATGAAATCAGACTTACTCTTCAATGTGAGTCCAGTCTTGTGGTATGACACCTTTTACTTTCCCATTTTGGTACTTTTCACTCAGCAAGTGCTCTCACATCTCTATTCTTTTCACAAGCAGGATTGGATTGTCATTTTCTTTCCCATTTTGATTCAGCCATTTCTCTTATCCTCTTATAAGCAGTCGATACTAGGCAATTCTCTCAGGCGTTCTCAATTCCTGCATGTTCTTTCAAAATGTATTTAAAACATGTAGAGTGTCAGCCACTGGCACAGTAGGTATTGCAAAGAACACTTCACAAAAGGCCTTGATAGAAATTGAATTACTTCTTGTAGTTTTTATTAAACTAGCTTCCCTCTTATATAACTAATTGGTCTGGTAGAGCGACAAGTGGATTTATTACAAACCTGGTCTTAGCAAAAAAAAAAAAAAATTAAAAAGCAACAACTCTACAAAATGAACAGCTTTCACTTTACTATTTTGTTTCATGCTGTCTGCACAAAGCTGCTTGCTGCATGGCTGAAAGTCTAAGTATAATTTGGAAGCTGCAGAACCTCTAGTTTTATAAAATATGCTTATAATTTCACAGTGATCAAAGCCTAATTGCCTTGATTTATCAAATGTAAAATTAGCATAATAACATGGTCTCTTTGAATGAGGTGACAGTTTTATGTACATATTACTAGACTCGATTTGCATTTTCCGTTAGCACATTGAGATGGAAAACAAAGTGCAGTCATCTTAACTCCAACCAACACTCTCAACTCCCTTCTGCCTTGCTGCCTCACTACCATAATTTCAGCCAATATTAGCTAGAGTGGTTTTGCTCAATGTTTTTTCCTCCCTTGTGCAGAACCAGCAAAAATAAAATAAAATAAATAATTTTAAAAATCCAACCTTCCCTTTTGATTTTGTGGGAAAACAAAAGGTTGGCTTTGTGAACCTTTACTCATGCAAGTCTCACAAACCTCAGTGAGTCTAGACATGAGTAAGGGCTTCAGGATCAGGCCTAAAACCTTGCAATGCTTACTAGGACAAATCTTCACCTGAATTACGGTTTAAAACAAAACTCATTGGTAAGTGTCAAATTCCAATAGTTTACCAAAATGAGATGTTTAACACTGTGGATTCCATAGGTAATATTCTTTCAGATTAGGAACACACTGAGGGCAGGATACAGCCAACACACCATAAAAGCACACTAAGGAAGATAAGCCTAAGGGATGTAAGGAGAGAAGTGGGTGCCGAGGGACACCACTCAGAGCACTGACCAATGGAACTCCAGTGGTTGCTGCCAAGAGCTCAGTGCTGGGTCAGAGACTCCTTTCCATGCTTTTCAGGGGCATTATCTAGCACCCTGAAAATATCTGCGCTGTCGGTGACCTAAGTGGAATTTGTGTCCATCATTCCTGAAAAGAAGGCAATGAGAGCAAGGAGAAGAGGTTTAGGGGGGATAGCTGCCTCCATCTCTAACAAAGGATCAGCCCCCGATTTGACTTAAGAAGTTCATGTGCATGAATGTGTGCAGGAGGGGAATGCTTCAAAGCTACCCAAAAGCTGGGTCCTGAGTTGTTAAACTTGGGTCTGTATCCAAACGACTGGAAAGATCAGAAGAGAGTTGAGATTTGGCCTAAGATCTCAGCTGGGCCTTGCCAGTGAAATACAGATCAATATCTAAATCCGGATGGAGCAAATGTACACAAATCAGAATGGAAGAAGGTGTTTGATCTGGGGTAATTGTTAATAGAGACATTAAACAATTGTAAAATGGTTATTCATCACATGCTGCTTATATTCTTCAAATAGGCAAGTGAATACTTGACTTTCTTAATTTTTTTTTTACACCAACTTGATAAACACCCTTCTTATGTAATAATGGATTTAAGTTGATATCATTTGTGAAGCACAGTAATAGTGCTGGACACTTATATCAGTGCAGACCAGCCTTTTCCCTCCACTATCACTTAAACAATGCAGATGGTTGAAGCAGTATATATCAGTGTCCTTTAGAAAAATTCTGCTTTTTTCTTTAGAAACTTTCTGGCAGTCAATAGTGCTAAATGTTTGTTGCTCATCCCACATCTTTCTGTTCTACAGATTCTACATCTGCTGTTTTGCCACCTTTCCTGAGTTCTTCCTCCATTACTTTGTCATGTGTGGAGTTCCGTGGTTTTCTTGTGTCTGCTCCTTCACTGCTGCTCTTTGAATTGATTCTCTTCTTTGACATCTTGCCTATTATGTGCAATCTGCATCGTAGGGGAGGAATAGTACCTGATATTTGGGCAAAGCTGTGCACAGTGGAAAATGTGCATTAGTTATATAGTTAGGGTTTTGTCATAACTATAAAGGAAAGGGTAACAGCCCTCCTGTGTACAATACTATAAAATCCCTCCTGGCCAGAGACACCAAAATCATTTTACCTGTAAAGAGTTAAGAAGCTCAGGTAACCTGGCTGACACCTGACCCAAAGGACCAATAAGGGGACAAGATACTTTCAAATCTTGGTGGGGGGAAGGCTTTTGTTTGTGCTCTTTGTTTTGGGGGTTGTTCGTTCTTGGGACTAAGAGGGACCAGACATCAATCCATGCTCTCCAAATCTTTCTGAACAAGTCTCTCATATTTCAAACTTGTAAGTAACAGCCAGGCAAGGCGTGTTAGGTTTATCTTTGTTTTCTCAACTTGTAAATGTCCCTTTTGCTAGAAGGTTTACCTCTGTTTGCTGTAACTTTGAACTTAAGGCTAAAGTGGGTTCCTCTGGGCTCTTTGAATCTGATTACCCTGTAAAGTTATTTTCCATCCTGATTTTACAGAGATGATTTTTACTTTTCTTTCTTTAATTGAAAGCCTTTTTTTTAAGAATTTGATTGATTTTTCCTTGTTTTAAGATCCAAGGGGATTGGATCTGGACTCACCAGGAACTGGTGGGGGAAAGGAGCGGGGATGGTTAAATTCTCCTTGTGTTAAGATCCAAGGGTTTGGATCGGTGTTCACTGGGAAATTGGTGAAGAAGTCTCTCAAGGCTACACAGGGAAGGGAGTTAGTACTTGGGAGTGGTGGCAGCAAAACCAGATCTAAGCTGGTAATTCAGGGGTTCACATGCAGGTCCCCATATCTGTACTCTAAAGTTCAGAGTGGGGAAGGAACCTTGACAGGTTTCTTTTTAGATTCATTGAGATCATTTGAAAACTAAAACTAAAATTGCTGCATACTTGAGGGCAGCTTTGATGCAAGCCCTCTCTGTCTCTAGATTTATGCTTTATTTGCTTCATTGAAGGGTCTCTGACGTATACTGTTCATACAGCATTTTTGCCAACTCCTAATATTCAAAAGAGCTAGAATAATTTATTTCAATGTACTAGAGAGCTATACATAATATGAAGTACTCTGAATAACAAATGGATCTTTATTGTACAAAGCTTGTTCATCATCCTCTATTCCATTTAGCTTCCAAAATGATTAGTGCATGCTCCCACTCATCAAATCATGAAGTAATTCAGACAGGAGTTTTCAAATGTAATATTTGTGAGCACTCTTTCAATTCACTTTGATGTTCAGGATGTACAGCTGAAGGCAAACTGTTTACTAAAACACCTTGAATCAAACATACTGAGGATTGAGCTGGGTGGGAAGGCCTATGGAAAGCATGCAAATCAGCAAAAGAGAAATGGAGGTTGTGCTGAGTCCCTATCAGTTATCTACTAGTAGTGAGAGGAAAGGCAAGGTTAAAAACAAAGGGTGAGGTGCAGAAACTATGACTACATTTAGTTGTAAAAAAAACCCAAAAACCCTACTAAGGTGACCTCATGTTCTCAGAGCGGGCAATACCTGGATTGGGCATGCCACAGGGATCACTGGGCTTCCCATTCAGAGCTGTAACCCGTCTTCCAGGTGGAGCCAGCAGCAACAAGGGCCGGGTTCAGTATCTAGAGGTTCCTTTTCAACAATTCAACATGAAACCAGCTCAAGCCCTCACCCTGTGACTTGGGCTTGTGACCCCCTGGGCGCCTCTAAGAGGCAATACTTCCCCTCTCACAAGCACAGAGTCTGAGTGTAGCAAAAAACTTTTAATAAAAGGAGGGAAGTAACTCAGCATTAATTTGGGAAAACACCCCAAACAGGGTTCATAAACATAAACCATGAGCAAAAGACCCACTCCCCAAGTAAGTTGGGCAGTATCCTTTTCCCATCAGGTTCTTAAGTCCAGCAACCCAAAAGTTCCTTTAATGTTCCCGTCCCTTCGCTGCACCCCACTCACAGTTGCTGTCCTTGGTCAGTGCAGAGCCAGAGTTCTGAGGTGCAGCTGCAGAGTTCACCTCCCACCCTGGGTGGGGAGTAAGGAGGTACCTTACACGCTCTGCTGCTCAGGCACTCGCTCGCTGCCCCTTTCTACCAGCCAATCACACCTCTCTGCAGGGCTCTGCTCTGGCCCTCTCCGCCAGATGCCTTGCTGGCACATTGCCACGCCTCTCCATCAGCCACCCTGCTGGCCACTCGCCGAGATGTCTTCAGGGCCCCCCACTTCACAGCTCTCAGTGATTTCAGCTTTTAGTGGGGAAGCCTCACTGCTGGTGCACACGGAGCAGTCTCTTGCATTAGAGACACTGTCCCACAGCAGGTCTAATAGTCAGACCTGAGTGTCCGTGATTTCAGCTCTGCAGCGTGTCACAAGCCTCTCAATTGAGTCTAAATTAACTCTCTTATTACACAGTGGAGAGAGGCAGGGTCAAGTGGTGCCTATGACCCTTAAGCAGGGCCCACACCATCAGGTACAACTACCTATCCCCTCCACCTCTCTCAACTCACTGGGCTTTGTAACCCATGTCCCCTGCCTAGCGAATGCCATTAAGTTGAGGGTGAGTCCCTCCATAGGGATATGCCACGTACAGTTCTGCTGCCCTCAATTCACACAACAAAGATAACAACGCTTTATTACTCCTGCCCCAATAACAAGGAGACTGGGGATCCAACACCAGCCAAAAGTGATCATTTGGGCACGCTATCCTATCATGCTGAGCACCTAGACAGGGTGAGTGTGCCCATGCAAACAAGATTAGTTCTGGAAGTCCTCTTCCACAGCTCATCACTAGATGTCAGTGGAGAGCTCACGGACTCTGCTTACATCCTCCCACATGCCAAGAATTTGTCATCCCGACAAATCACACTCCATATTATACCAAATTCATTAGTTCCCTCAAAGGGCCTCAGGAAACCCACTATGGCTTTCACAAACCTGTGAACCAAGTGTCACTAGTCACCCCAGGTGCATCATAACTTAACCGGCTTACTAGCCTTATAACCCTGTCCTGCCTATGGAGAGAATGGAACAAACTAAAACTGATTCAGGGAGTGCTGCACTGAATTACCACTGACTCTTTACAAAAGCAACGAATGCAATTAGTGCTACCAGAGTAAGAGTAGAAAACCCTGGCCATGAGGGCCCTGCATGATGATTTTGGACATTTAGGAATGGAGCGGACCCTGGAACTTATTCCTAGTAGGTTCTATTGGCCCCGGATGAGACATAAAACTGGGCCACTGAGCTATCCTATTTACGGTATTTTTATAGCCCCCATTACCATAGTAGTCAAGAATCATAGAATCATAGACTATCTAGTCTGACTTCCTGCACAACGCAGGCCACAGAATCTTTAACACATTTAAACTCACAACATCCCTGTGAGGTAGGGCAGTGCTACTACCCCTATTTTACTGATGGGGAACTGAGGCACAGAGAATAAGTGACTTGTGTAAGTTCATATAGGAAATAGGGGGAAGAACCTACGTCTCCAAAGTCCCAGGCTAGTTTGCTAACCAGTGGATCATGCCATCCTCTATTCACATTGTTGAAGAGCAAATACCCATTTTGCGCATGTACTTACAATGATCATGTACCCATGTTAGGTGTAAATTTTTGAAAATCATGTCCTTCGTAATCAGAACCTTTGGACTACATATCAGTACTGTAACCTCATCATAGCAAGATTAAAGCTAATGTTAAAAAATTATGTTAAGAAAAGAGCGTCTGTACATCTGGGTATAGTGTTTAGATTATCCACAAATACAAAGTTTATTTTTAAAGTTATAAAATACATATAGTGCCTAATCAGCAATAATCCAAATTTAGGTGAATAACTTTAAGTATACAGTTTAGATATTAGCATCCAAGTATTCAGGTACATCACTCATGAAAAGTTATACAGAGAGTTGGTTTTAGAAAGCAAATATAGCAATGAATGAAGATTGTCCCTCAGTAATTGAGAATATAGCGTAGGTTGTCCATTTAGAAAATACATTCCCTCAGGAAAGTATTTCAGTGACTTTCCCCACTGCACTTCTCATCGGCACTCCAGCTCATCCCTCCTGGTATTGCCGATGTCCAGTGATGTGTTCTATGTAGATGTCCCTCAACTACCTGATAGCGTCCAACACCATGACTTGCTGCATCAGTCGAACATAGCACTGACCGATTCCGCATTCTCTCAACACTCCCTCATTACTGGGGTCCCATGTGCCCAGGGCTCTGACAATCAGCACCTGGTAACCCTGAGCTCTCAAGGTTTTGGCCATAAGGGCGTATTTCTCCACCTTTCGAGCTTGGGCGTTGCAGAAGACCGGGGTCCTGTTCTCAAAGGGCACTGTAATGTCTACTATCATGATCTTCTTCTGGTCCTCACTGGTAATGACGATGTCCAGTCACAGATGGCTGTCGGTTCTGGGGATGGCAGAGTTCATGGCCACCTTCCCTACAGGTGGCGGGATGGCTCTGACTAGGCGATCTTGGATGGCTATTCTTTCCCCAAAAGACAAACAACTTTTTACACTTCAGCAAACTGTGCAAAGTCCCAGCACGGCCAGAATTTAAAGTTTTGCAAGGTATTTGCAGCACTATTCTACCAACTCACCCTTAGAATCCAGCTTTGAGAGAGCTTGAGTGTCTCTCTGGGGAAGGGAAAGCAATAAAGAGGGACTTGGAATCCAGTTAAGAAAAGATGTTTTATGTTCGTAAGTACAGACGTACCAGAGGGCACTGCTATTATTTTGAAAGGATAATACCAAGTTTGGATAATACCACGTTGTTGTGTATGGTATGTATAGGAACTCCCCTATTTACGCAATTCTTTGTGTTTGTGAAGCAGTTCCACTTCATTATTTCCATTTAGTATTTTGTTTAAACTGGTCACCAGAGCTGTAAATGCTCTACACATCTTACTGCTATTAAATCAACATTTTTCTTCATCATTTTTAATTAGATTCCTTTCACAACAGTCTGGATTGACATTGTTCAAATATTTATCTCCAGTTATCCATCCAAAAAGTTATTTGGGAATTCACTTTATTTGCCTGACCCTATAATTGAAGGACTGCTCTCAAATTCAAGAGAGTTGTCAGGTTATGATTATGTTGGAATTTCATTCATATCTGACTTTCTGAAGGTGCACACAGTATTAATACAGTGACTGTGCTTTTCTGATATGTGTTGCTTCCACCAACACCCACATCATTGAAACTGAAACATTCTAAACCTCTTAACAGTTCATTAATTTAACGTCTGTTTAATTCCCCACAACTGAAGTGTTTTAAACAGTGAATAAAAATCCTTCTCTTCAAAGGCTTAGTTTTTCTTCTTGATTTGCAAACTCATAATTTCACTAGTTCGTCAGGGCCAGCAAGACCCAACTTTTTAAATGTAAAAGATAAGCAAGAAAGTTTTTACACATCATGAAGCAGCAAAATCAGCGTGAGCCTTTTTTTCCCCACCCAGTGAAAGGTATTTGTGAAAACCTGATCATGTTTCTGCAGGACAGAACATTCTCCAGGAAGTAATAGTATTGTTGTAACCATCCTGACTGAATGAGGTCAAACTCAAATATAAGTCAGGTCTGACAGCAGCAGTTTATGGTAAAATGGATTCTTTCCTTTACTTCTGGAGACTTAGCTGTGAATCTTGTTGAATGTCAGAAAGTCCCTTTCCAGCTGCCCTCCTGCATAATGCAAGTAAATCCTACAACTCTGTAAGAACATTTATACATATACACAGACCATGACAAGTCACTGTCTGTGCACCACCAAGTAGGCTGGTTAGCAAATTGTGTGCTTGATTCTGCACAATTGCCATGTACAGGTGGGAGCACAACACACAGAGTGATTAGAGTAAGGGCCTTGTGTTCAGTTCCAGTTTTACTTTGAAATTAGCCCAAAGATGTGTTTCATACTAAATAATACTTTAGCTCAGCATACCTGAAAGCATAAGTCCATCCATGGCTATAATGTAAGAGAAACATCTCAAGGTCTTTCTATTCAGATACTTCATTTCAAATTTAGGGCACGGGGGAACTTTGAAGGGTCTCACATGATGGATATTAGTCACTTCACAGTACTGATTTTCAAGTATTTTCAGTCTCCTATTCCCAAGGCAGCCCTCAAACAGCAGTAGGGAGTCTTTGAGAAGTCACTCCTGTTACATTGGGTCGCACAACCTGGTCCCAGCAAAAAAAATAAAAGTCAAGGATCTCAGTTCAGTGAGTTAATTTGCAAGTATCCTGAGCAGAGTAGTTTCACAGATCCACAGGGTCTGGTCTATGCCCCAGCCTGTAACCAGGCCCTTGGGAGTGACCCCCTCCCCCCGCCACCCTTAATGTGCCAAACCCCAATCGTTTACACAGTTCTACTGGGTCATGCCTGTGGCCTCCAAGACTGAGCCTAGGGGCTGTAGCACTCCTACTTCACACCATGAGCTCTGCCCAGTGGGTTCAACTGACACAGACTCCTGGTCAGAGGCTTTTACATTCTTCAGGGATCAATGCACCTCAGCAGGTATTTTCAAAACAGAATAGGATTTAGTATACGGGAGCACTGCATCAGAAGGCCTTAGGTTAGCACAGAGAAATAAAGGTTAAGACATAATCCATTCTGGGCAATCACTGCAATCAGCCATCCAAGCTGCTATGGACTCCATTTCAGGCTCTGTCTCTGTCTTTGTCAGTCCAAGGTGAGAACTCTGTGTCTCTCTAGAGGGAAGCATTTAACCGCACCGTCTGATACCTTCCCCTTTCTTCTCAAGCTGGGGCCTCAGTTCAACTTCCCTGTGGAGCGATCAGGGGGAAATCTCTTTCCACGTGGTTGCTAGATATGAGTGCTCTGGCCATTGTGGCTTCTGCTGTCTTTTTGGATTCTCCATTGATATGGGTCAGTTTTGAGCCAGGACCCATTCAGCCTGTCCATGACAGTTACATGACAAAAACTCTGTCGCCTCTGTCTCTGTTCAGCCCCAAGAGCAAATTTAACCCTTTTGCGCTGACTGGGTAACAATGCTAAGTACAGAGAGAAACTGAGGCACACACAGGCATAATAAATATTACAGAAAATTCTCACTTTGTCACAATAAGGAAAGCTCAATCTCATGAAAGTTGGACTTCCCTTGATAACTACATTTTCCAACACTTCCTGCTGAAGTATGTGATTTTTAGGACTTATTGCCACTGCTATATGAGTCTGCTTGAAACTGCAGATCTGCTTTCCAAATGCTATTGCTGCCCAAGAGAAAAGGAAGCCTCACCTCACTCATTCTGGTTTGTTTACTAAGTGTTGTATCCGTTTTCCACTACCTGTGATGAATACACTAATGCCTTGTATAGAAAACTAGCAGGACTCCCATTAGGGTGACCAGATGTCCCGATTTTATCGGGACTGTCCCGATATTTCCTTGTTTGTCCCGCGTCCCGACCAACATTAGGTCGGGACACTGGACAAACAAGCAAATACTCTGGAGCCTGGAAGTGCTCGCGCCCCCCGCCGCCCCGACTCCGCCTCCTCCTTCCCCCATTGGCTCCCTCCCCAAATCCCCGCCTCTTCCCCAGGCTCGCCATTCCTCCTCCTTCCGGCGCTTGTGGAGGGAGGCCCGGGAGACACAGGGGGAGCGCGGGACCGGGGTGAGTGAGAGTCCGGCCTGACCACGAGTGCAGGCAAGACTCAGTCGGGCGGTAGGGAGAGTAGGGGGGCGGCCCGCGGGGCCAGGCGGCGGCCCAGCCCCGTTCGTTCCCCTGCAGGACCCGAGTGGGACAGGGGGGCTGGGGCCTGCTGCCCCCACTCCGGGGCTGCCGCGGGATAGCACCAGCTGGGAAGCCAGCCCAGACGCGACTGGCCAGGGGCTGGGCGCAGCGTGTGCGCTGCTGGGTCCCCGCAACAGGCCCGGGGGGTTCAGGCCCGGGCACCAGAGCCGCAGCCGCTGAGCGCCATGGCCGCTTCCTACCCCCGCGGCAGTGGGAGCTGCAGCAGCGGCTGCTCCCGAGTCCCACTGCCCAGGGGGGGAGAACAGCCACCGCCTGGCCCCGCGGGCTGCCCCTCTACTCTCCCTACTGCCCGACTGAGTCCTGCCTGCGCTCGGGGCCAGGCCAGACTCTCACTCACCCCGGCCCCGCGCTTCCCCTGCATCTCCTGGGCCTCCCTCCAGTGCTTGTGGAGGAAGGGAGAGGGTGTTTTTGGTTTTTTTTTGCCCTGCCCCCTCCCACCACACGCTCCCCCCTCACGCCCCCCCCTCTCCCCCCATGTCCCGATATTTGACTTGGGTGATCTGGTCACCCTAACTCCCATAGATGCACTTTTAGTGTTTCTACCATTAGGCAATTCTCCCAGTATGACTGACCTTCCTTGATATCAGACACCTCATGCTCAAAGATTTCATTAAAAAGAACAGGAGTACTTGTGGCACCTTAGAGACTAACAAATTTATTAGAGCATAAGCTTTCGTGGACTACAGCCCACTTCTTCTCTCTTTTATAGCTCTGTAAGCAGAGCTCTCCGCTGACATCTAGTGATGAGCTGTGGAGGACGACTTCAGGAGCTGATCTCGTTTGCATGGACACACTCACCCTGCCTAGGTGCGCAGCATGATGGGCTTGCTTGCCCAAATGATCACTTTTGGCTGGTGTTGGACCTCCAGTCTCCTTGTTATTGGGGCAGGAGGAATAAAGCGTTGTTATCCTTGTTCTGTGAATTGAGGGCAGCAGAACTGTACTTGGCATAAAACTTGCTTACAGACAGTATTACGGGTATCTGACTCCACATGCTTGTTCAGGAACAACAAAATATATACCAGCTGGTGTTCTATCAAAGTATTAATGGTTGCAGCTTGCCAAAAATATTGCATTAATTTATCTCCTTTTTTGTAAGAAGGAACAGGTTCTGATGAGGATTTTTCTTAGCCGGTCTACAAATATAGCAGTACAGATTACCAATAAATCTTTCAAATTTACCTCTGTTTTTCATGTAGCAAAGTACAGATGTGTAGAGCTTCTAAACCAAAGGCAAGATCATTGCTCAGTTCAGTAAAAAGTAACAGAGGGTCCTGTGGCACCTTTAAGACTAACAGAAGTATTGGGAGCATAAGCTTTCGTGGGTAAGAACCTCACTTCTTAGATGCATTTGAAGAAGTGAGGTTCTTACCCACGAAAGCTTATGCTCCCAATACTTCTGTTAGTCTTAAAGGTGCCACAGGACCCTCTGTTACTTTTTACTGAACTGAGCAATGATCTTGCCTTTGGTTTAGAAGCTCTACACATCTGTACTTTGCTACATGAAAAACAGGACCCTCTGTTGCTTTTTACAGATTCAGACTAACACGGCTACCCCTCTGATACTTGATTCAGTTCAGTGTGTAGCAAGTAGGTTTGTATTTTAGTAGCTCATTGTGGTAGACGCACAAATCCAGCAACAGTAAAATGCGTGTCCGGCGCACATCACCCAAGTGACTTCCCTGTAGGGAGACTTCTTGAGGGTTGAGATTACCTTGAGTTCCTGCAAAAGACTCACTCCTGTGGGAAGGCAGTAACGCTTGAATAACATGGACTGTAGTATACACAGTGCCTCAGATTTAGTGAGGCTTATTTAATGACTTTGTGACTTTGCAGCTCTTAACAAAGGGGATCTCAAAATATTATGTTACCAAATTACATTGAAAATTGCAGGATGATGATAGACTCAAGGTTGACATTGGAATGCCTCAGTCTCTCAGATCTCATCTATATGTGGATACGGTCTCATCACATGATTCCTTCCACTTAAATCTTCAGGAGAGCTAGTGCGTGGGGCTGGAGGAAGGTCTACTCCTGGGTGCCACAGAATCCAAATCTGCGTGTAGACCTGCCGCTACCTAGATCTTCTGCCATTGCCCCTTGTTCTAGTGTGGCTGGTAAGAACAGCTGTAACAGCCAAGACCTTGGGGAAGAATCCTTTTGATCCCCTACAAAACCTCTCTGTGTCAAGTCCACCTATTTGGACTTGGCACTGATTTGAACTGCTGGCAGGCAGGAGGGGAACTATTCCACCACCCTTATGTCCTTTCAATTCTGTTTAAGTAGTCAATTACTTTTTTTTTTTTTTTTTAAACACACCACTATAAATTTGCTGTAAGGAACACATTTGTCAGAGTTAAGTGTGAAAGCAGTTAGCGGTCACTTGCCCTTCTACCACCATATGTGTTCCTCTTCTCTGACAGACTGAAGCCTGTGCTGTGTCCCACTGCTCCCGGCATACTTATAAATATAATAGTTGTGTTGGCTAGCAGTAGGAGGTGTTCACACTACAGGCCCTCAACTGAAGAAGTCACACTTTGAAACAACTTTTTTGGATAACACAATGCTATATTCCCTCTCTTATCAAGTGTTGTAATCATGAAGCACAAAGTTAACAGTCGGAGTATAGTGCTAGGAAATTCAGTGGTCTCATCGCAAGAATGAAATTGGAAGTCTTGTTGCCTTCCCAGAAAGGCATACCAGAGTGGGTTAAATGCTACTAAGGGCACCTCTACACTGGCAGAGTTACAGCACTGGCAGTTACAGCGCCGCTCAGAGAGCGCTGAATGGAAACCGCTGTTGTGTGTTCACAGTCAGCTGCCTGTTCAATAGCGTGTTCATACTTGTGGCACTTGCATGGGTATTCGGAGCGGTGCACTCTGGCCAGCTATCCCACAGAGCATCTCTTCCTCTTCTGCCGCTAAGAGTTGTGGGAAGGTGGAGGGGGTCCTATCCCAATGCCCCGTGATGCACTGCTTCGCATCCCAGCAATCCCTGTGCTTCTGTCCGCATTTGGCACCATCTTTCAACAGTGTGTACTGCATGCTCTGCCTCTTCGGTCTGCAGGAATGGATCCCGCACTGTTGACCAATATGCTGCTTGCTCTTACTAACACACCACGAATGGCAGTGAAGTTATTCCTTAAACTACAAAGGCAAGAGCAGTTCAACATTGATCTCGCCATGTGTAGTAGCTACAACACGAGATTGCTTGTTCCATTCACGGAGGTGCTGACCACAGTGGAATGCTACTTTTGGGCTCAGGAAACAAGCACTGAGTGGTGGGATCACATCGTGGTGGACGTCTGGGATGACGAGCAGTGGCTGCAGAACTTTCAGATGAGGAAAGCCACATTCATGGGATTATGTGAAGAGTTTGCTGCAGCCCTGCGGTGCAGGGACACGAGAATGAGAGTTGCCCAGTCATTGGAGAAGCACACGGTGATTGCACTGTGGAAGCTGGCTACTCCAGACTGCTAGCAATCAGTTGCTAACCAGTTCGGAGTCGGAAAGTTGACCGTTGGACTCATATTGATAGAAGTGCGCAGGGCAATTAATCGCATCCTGCTCCGAAAGACCATGACTCTGGGCAACATACGTGACATTGTGGATGGCTTTGCACAAATGGGCTTCTGTAACTGTGGAGGGGCGACAGATGACACGCATGTTCCAATTCTGGTACCAGACCACCTAGCCACCGATTACATTAATTGGAAAGGGTATATCTCGATTGTTCTCCAGGCGCTTCTGCATCACTGTGGCTGTTTCACGGACATTAATGTAGGCTGGTCCGGAAAGGTGCACGACACATGCATCTTTCGGAACACTGGAAGCTGCAAGCAGGGGACTTCCATCCTGGACCAGAAGATCACCATAGGGGAAGTCGAAAGGCCCATTGTGATCCTGGGAGATCCTGTCTACCCGTTAATGCCGTGGCTTATGAAGCCATACATGGGGCACCTTGACAGCAGCAAGGAGTGGTTCAACAACAGGCTGAGCAAGTGCAGAATAGCTGTTGAGTGTGCTTTTGGCCATTTAAAGGCTTGCTGGTGCTGCCTATGTGGGAGGCTGGACCTGGCCGATGACAATATTCCTATGCTTATAGCCACGTGCTGTATGCTTCATAATATTTGTGAAGGGAAGGGTGAAAGCTTCACTCAGGCCTGGACCGCTGAGGCTCAGTGCCTGGAGGCTGAATTTGAACAGCCAGAGACCAGGGCTATTAGAGGGGCGCAGCGCGGGGCCATAAGGATCAGAGATGCCTTGAGGCAGCAATTTGAAGCTGAAAGCCACTAATATTTGTTTCTATGCTAGGATGCAGTGACTGTGATTGGTGCAGATGATGCACTGTGAAGGTTTAAGAAAACTGCCTGTTGATTTGGAGGGCTCTGTTTGCTTTCAATTTATGGAATAAAGATTGCTTTCAAACCAAAACAATTCTTTTATTAAAAAACAACAATCGGAGGAGAGAGACAAACAAAAAAACACGTCAGCACTGTGGCGGATTGGGGAAGGGAGGGCCCCAGAGGAGGTGGGGTCCTGGGACGGTTAAACATTTGCGTATGTCCAGGTATCATGCAGCCTTGTCCTTTGGAGTACAGTGCAGTGGGTACTGTACTTCAGCAGGACTAAACTGCAGAGTGACAGGTGTTGAGTGCACTGGGTGCTGGGAGTCCCTAGGGCTGGACTGTGATGGGGCATGTGTGGAATGCAGCGGGTTCAGACTGGAGCCAGCAGGTTGATAAGAGAGTGTTGGCAGTGTCTGGGGGGCGCATAGGAAAGAGTTTTGTGATAGCGGCTGCAAGGGAGGGTGGGGGCAGAGTTGCTCAGTTTGCAGTTCTAGAAGTGCCTGGAGCGTGTCCGCTTTGCGCTCCATAACTTTTAAGAGCCGCTCCGTGGCTTCATTCTGGCATGCCACATTCTCCTTTCGGTCCCTCTTCTTGCTGTTCCGTCACTCCTTCAATTCTTGTTTTTCATCAGTGGAGTGCATCATGACATCACACAGAAAGTCCTCTTTAGTTCTTCGTGGACGCTTTCTAATTCTGCGCAGCCTTTCAGGCAACAGTGATAAAGAGGGAGGTTGGACTCCCAAGGTCATATCTGCAAAGCCAAAATGCAACATTTTACTGAAGCAGTACTGTTTGCAACACACAGATCACTGATTCAGTGATTTAAAACACAGCCACTAGTCACATATCTGTCACTGACTGGCTGACCCCAGGCAAGCACACATGAGCCACAAGACCCCCAAAATGGTGAGTAACTGCAGGGGCAGGGGAAATCAGTGTTCCAGGACTGTACTGTACACGTGGCTCTCGGGGGCCTTATAATCATTACTGTCCACACACTTTCTACATAATGTGTTCATTATGGAAGATATCTCACTGCTGAGGGTGAGCAGGGAATCAATGGAGAGTCTTCTCCAAGACTGCAGCTTCTGCCCTGGCCCTTATGCGGCTCGCCTGTGTGCAGCAATGTTCCCCCCAGTGACGGCAGAGTGGCATGGGAAGGTTACCCCTTAATGAGGCAAGAAACAAAGCAGCTCTGCCAAAGAACCTGCGGCAGCGGATTGCCCAGTGTCTCCATGAGAGTTTCGTGGAGATCTCTGAGGCAGATTCCCGTGAAGTGAGGGAGTCAATCAACACCCTGTTCCGCCGCTCAGACTAGGCATGTGGTGTATGTACATCATACAGACACAAGCCTGCTTTCTGCAACCCTCCTGCCCCCAACAACTTGCTTCAGTGATTCTCAAAATCAAAGCCACTTACCAGGGGCCTCGTCTCCTGTTTGCGCTTTGCCAAGCTCCGACAGCTGTGACTGACTAGCCTTCTCCGGGGTACAGAAGAGCTCCTGGTTGCATGCGTCTCTGACCTCTGAGTCGTCCTCTGCCTCTGGGTCCCCCTCCCCCTCCACATCCTTGTCCAAGATTTCCCCCTCCTGGCTTGGTCCATTCTAGACTGGCACGTGAGCCACCAAAGTATCCACAGTGGCCTTCGCAATGGAGGTGGGGTCGCCGCTGAGTATCGCATCCAGCTCTTTGTAGAACCGGCAGCTCGTGGGCGCAGCACCAGAGCGGCGGTTTGCCTTGTGGCAAGTGTTCCGCAGCTTGTGGCAAGTGTTCCGCAGCTCCTTCGCTTTGACCCTGCATTGCAGTGTGTCCCGGTCATGGCCCCTTTCTGTCATGCATTGTGAATCTGTCCGTTGGTATCATAATTCCTATGGCTGGAGTGCAGCTGAGACGGACAGCTTCCTCTCCCCAAATCCTGATGAGGTTCAGCAGCTTGGCATTGCTCCAAGCGGGGGATTGCCTGGTGTGTGGAGCAGGCATGATCATCTGGAAAGATGCGGTCAGACCACTGCACATATCACCAAGCAAACAGGAAGGGGACTTCCAAAATTCCCAAGGAATTTAAGGAGTGGGGCTCACGGTTGGTCACCTGAGGGCAGGGCAGTAGCGTTCAAACCAATGACCAGAGAGGCAAGAACAGGCATTGTGGCCATTTGGCTATAACATTGGCCTTCACACCTTATCTTTTCCTGATGCATGCATTCCTCATTCACACAGTCTTTTACAGAGGCCTTTGAGAATACAAACAGCCGCATTTTATATTGAGCAAAAGACATAGTAAATTAAGCCTTCCTAAATCTTATAATCAAAACAATTCACATTGGGGCCCAGGCCTTCAATGTTCCTCAAATCTCCTTAACATAGACACAATACAAGATCCTGTCTCTTACTTACTAAACTTTAAAACAAAGAAATGTATATTTAACTAGTGTGCCTACTTTGTAATATATATAGGAAACCATAGTAAACTTTTACTAAAAATATCTGGGACAAAATGGGGATCTGTGGGTCCCCCCCAGTGCCTGAAGCCGGCAGTTGCACAGGGGCTAGGGGTACCTCTGCCACCTCCAGCTCTGGGGATACCCACCGGCTCCCGTGAGGGCTGGGAAATGCGGGGGTTCCTCCACTACCCTGAGCATGGGGGTTCCCTCACCGCCCACAGGGACAGGGAGCTGCAGAATACCCCCGCCACCTGTGGTGGTCCCCAGAGCTCCAAGCCTCTGCGGGCAGCAGGGTACCCTGCAGCTCCCTGGCCCTGTGGGTGGTGGGGGAACCCCCAAGCTCGGGGTAGTGGAGGAACCCCTGCATTTCCCAGCCCTCACGGGAGCCTGTGGATTCCATGACCTCCATGACTAAATCGTAGCCTTAATCATTAACAATATTGCATTATGTATGTACAGTTATATAAGTGTGCTGGAAATATGTTCCTTAAATATGGTCAGACTAAGATAGGGTGACCAGATATCCCGATTTTAGAGAGACAGTCCCCATTTGGGGGGCTTTTTCTTATATATAGGCACCTATTACCCCTCACCCCGTCCCAAGTTTTTACACTTGCTGTCTGGTCACCCTAGACTGAGCACTCCAAGTATAGCGTATAAACAGGTTTGTCCTAAACGAAGAAATGTAGATTCACCAGTCTACCAGGTCAAACTTTGTAAGCCAGAGACAATGAATATACATTGCACATGAGCATGGGAGAATTTTATCTGGTGATACACTTCAAAAGAATACATTTGAAAGGTTTACTGGACTATTAGAAGTAAAGAGAACCCCTGAGTTATCCATCACTTAAGGGACAAGAGGCCAGCGCTCTTGGAACCTGTGTAAACGTAGATCCTTCAGCCCGGGTGGGGTAAAGATGCTGAGAACTGGTTGTAGACAAGAAGCTGCCTGAGACCAAGATTGTAAATTGCTACGTTTTAGATATTAGAAAGCATATTTTTACTTTTGTCGTTTGTAATCTTTTTCTCTTGGTTAGTATTACTTAACGTATGATGCTGTGAGCTAGTGAGGAATCTCTCTCTCTGCCCTATCTTATTTGTAATTCAGAATAACCAACTTACTATCCATATCTTGTTTTCAGTGAGGTCAAGGATATTTCAAAGTTCTGGGGAGAAATGGCTTTGTGTACAGGTCATTGCGGGCTGGCATACCATATGAACTGCTGAACTGAAACAGACCAATTCTCCATCAAATCTAGTATTCTGTTTCTGACAGTGTCTTGTACTAGATGTGTTCTAGGAAGGCACCTTGTATGTTTTTTTGCATTTTTATAGAATAACCTGTCCATTAGGGCAGTATATTTCTTCCTAAGTTTATGTGGTTGGCTTATTTTATGATACAGGTTTGTATCACTTCAATTTTGATCCTACATAATGTAACTGCAGATAGGATATTCTTCATGCTACAACTTATATAAAAGTCTCTGTGACAGGTTGGATCACAGAAACCCCCTTTGGGATGGCAACCTCTGAGCCGGTTTTCCCTGCCAGCTTGGAACTTCAGTCCCTTGCCTGGTTTGAGCCAGACACGCTTGCCTGCTGCAAACACAGATCCAAGTCTGAACCACGTCCCCCACAAGCTGCAGGCTTAACTGAAAATAGCTTAAGAAGTGCTCCTATCTCCAGCCCTCAGCTACCCAACTCTCAGTGGGGTCCAAACCCCAAATAAAATCTGTTTTATCCTGTATAAAGCTTATACAGGGTAAACGCAAATTGTGTCCTCTATAACCCTGATAGAGAGATATGCACAGCTGTTTGCCCCCTCCACGTATTAATACATACTCTGGGTTAAGTAAAAAGTGATTTTATTAAATACAAAAAGTAGGATTTAAGTGGTTCCAAGTAATAACAGACAGAACAAAGTGAATTACCAAGCAAAATAAAATAAAACACATGAGTCTAAGCCTAATACAGTAAGAAAACAGATAAAATCTCACCCTCAGAGATGTTTCAATAAGCTTCTATCACAGACTGGATGCCTTCCTAGTCTGGGCACAATCCCTTCCCCTGGTACAGTCCTTGTTCCAGCTCAGGTGGTAGCTAGGGGATTTCTCATGACTGCAACCCCCTTTGTTCTGTTCCACCCCCTTATATAGCTTTTGCACAAGGCAGGAATCCTTTGTCCCTCTCTGGGTTCCCACCCTCCTTCTAAATGGAAAAGCACCAGTTAAAGATTGATTCCAGTTCAGGTGACATGATCACATGTCACTGTAAGACTTCATTACTCACTTGCCAGAACACAGGTATACAGGAAGACTTATAAGTAAACCATCTACAGTCAATTGTCCTGGTTAATGGGAGCCATCAAGATTCCAAAGCACCATTAATGTCCCACACTTTGCATAATTACAATAGGACCTCATAGTTATTTCATATTTCTAGTTTCAGATACGAGAATGATACATTCATACAAATAGGATGACCACACTCAGTAGGTTATAAGCTTTGTAATGATACCTTACAAGAGACCTTTTGCATGAAGCATATTCCAGTTACATTATATTCACACATTAGCATATTTTCATAAATTCATAGAGTGCAACATCATAGTCTCATCCTCTGAATCCTGCTAATCTTTTGGCCTCTCGTGTGGCAGTAGTTCCAGAGGTTAGACACTGTGCAAATTATGTCCTCCCCTCAAGTCTTAATTTCTTGTTAATTTCATTGTGTATTCATTGCCTCTAAGCAGCACGGGTGATGATCCTGACAGATTTCACAGTAATTACTTAACACTTTTACAGCACCTTCACAGATCTCAAAATACTTAAATAAGTTTATCCTTGCAACACCTCTGTCTCTGGAGTATTATTCCCACTTTTATAGATTGGATCCTCATGTTAGGCCAATAACTTTACTCTAAGACTGCATGGGAAGTTTGTGGCAGAACTGAAAACAGAACCTCCTTTACCCAAGTCCAAGTGTGTTTGGACTGGAAGACCATCCTCCCCGTTTAAGGCTTTGTCTTCATCAATTCAAGGTTTGTTTTTTATTTACAGTGAAAAAACAAACAAGTGATAGAATTTTACAGTGAGCTAGGTGGAGACAAAGCACTGGAGGTGTTTACCTTGAGATAGCTAAACAAGGTCAGCACTATACCTCCATCTGGGCTTGACCTCACCTAGTTTACATGGCAGTAAAATGTAAGTGCCTTGTCTCCTGTTTCCACAGAGGGATAGTAATACACAGTAATTATCAGCCGGTGCCAACCCTTTTCCTGTCAGTGAGCCTTCACAAGTAGGGATGAAGATCCTGACAACTTATTTAGGAGGCATCCTGAAAGCATACAGAAAGATGTGAAGGTGGTGGCCTATCAGGTTGCATTCTTCCTTCTGAGAATATATTGAACCAGAGTTCCAGCAGTGTATTAAGGGTTATGTTGGCTTGAATTTCTGTCAGAGAATAAAAAAACAAAAACAAAAAACAGTAAGATCCTGACCTGCGGTAATAAAATCTCATTATTTAACCTGGGTCTGTTGGTCCACCTCAATTCCATTCCACCTATCCAAAATTGTGTTCCTGTGTTTCATTACACAGCTGCTGCATTTCAGTGATGGATGAAGTGGTGCACTGCGTACAATACCTATTAGTAAGCACTTGAGTTTTGAAAGGCAAGCACTATAGATCTGCATAGTGGTAACATTAATGCTCTGTGGAGTTCAAAGAAAATGAAACAGAACTGAATGTGGTATTGTTTTTGGCATTTTGAAAGCATAGGATTTGTCCTACTGGATTTGATCACTGGTCCATCACTGGCCAGTGCTGCAGGCCAGGGGGAAAAGAAACCTTATAATTCATGCACACAACAGATCATCTCCGGCACTGACTGTATCTAACACGTGGCTTTGTCTTTTCCAGACAGCGCAGACAGTGCTACTCGTGGTTGCTGTATTCTTGATTTCCTGGCTGCCGCACCACATCATCACCATGTGGGCAGAGTTTGGTCAGTTTCCCCTGAACAACATCTCCTTCACTTTTCGCATCATCTCTCACTGCTTAGCCTACGGGAACTCTTGCATTAACCCCATCATCTATGCTTTCCTCTCGGAGAACTTCCGCAAAGCCTGCCGGCAAGTCTTCACCTGCAAGTTCCTCCTGCAGCCAGCTCCGGCTGAGAAGCTTGTGAGAATACGCATGGAGAACTTTTCTACCACCCACTCAACGACTAATGTGTGACCTGGGCATAAAAAATGAAAATACATTTCAGTAGACTCTACTGGAAAAACAGAAGATGGGGAGAGTAAGGGGGGCCCCACTTGTATAGATATGATTATGGAGCAGAGTGCCTCAAGAGTGACTCATTCATCATGTCAATGGAATCATGAGCATTCCTTAATGCAGCTGTTAGCATACTTCACACAGGAACAGCTGGTCCAGTTGTAGCCTGCTAACCACTAGATTCTATACAGCAGCGGTGCTCAGACACACCACACAAGCTCCTAAATACTTCCAGATTCGCACAAACAGGCTGAGGCCTAAGTTTAGATGGAAGGTGGAGTTTTATCTGATAAGAAAATAATCCAGTTCTGTGTCCTTCAAAGAGCAGTCAAACTGATGGGGCTGAATACAAACTGGGGTGTGGTTTATTTTGGAGCGATTGCTTGAAGTAGTTAGGAAAATGTCTTGTTGCAAAGTCTCTAATGTTACTGTTGTATCTTAAATCACATCTGGATGTCAGTGTTTCTAGTGTATGTGAACTGGATTTATTTTTAATTAATTTGCTGTGATTGGGTCTCCATTCTTCATGACAGGTTTTCCTAACCCTCTTTTGACAGAGTAAAAGAGCTCAGTGCATTCATGTAACTGACTAAAGTCACAAATTACATCTCAGAGGTCTGAGCATTTGTATTTGTCTGCTTCTTATCGCCCTGTATATTTCCTGGTTTGAATGTTAGTACCAGTTACATTCAGGAGAACGTTATCAATCATTGTCTCTAATGCTGGTCTGTTTAGAACCAGCGAGGGGGAGAGCACAAGATTTAAAACTAAAACTCTTAAAAGAGTATATTGTTAAGTGTCAGTGTCTTTCTGTTCAAAGGTATTGTTTACACAAGGTTTTGTTTGTACACATACTGTGAGCATGCCTTGCCAAAGCATCAACTGTATCGTAGCAACCATCGTTTTGAGGCCTTTGAACTGAGCATTATTGCTGTATAAACCTGGTGTTTGTAAATATACCAAGTGCCATGCTAGTTCATTTTTTACACTGTGTGGCTGAAAATTTTATTTTTTTTCATTGTTATGTAATTTGAAAACTATTGCATTAAACGTTGTGACCTGCAATTCAGATTGAGCTGTGTTGAAATGACCCAAGAGAAGGGTATTCTGCTCAAGGGACTTGCAATGTTTCATGAAAAGGATTTTATTTTAACAACTATCTTTATTAAGGTTTCATGTATGATTTTCAAAGGGTTAATAAATGGTTTATTAATTAACCTGTGCGCCAAACAGGTTGCTTATAACCACCTATAAAAGCTTCTACTGCTATAATCATAACATAGACTAATGTCTGTAATATGGTTATAATACCTGTCAATCATAGAGGAAATGTAATCATAGAATATCAGGGTTGGAAGGGACCTCACTTAACCCTTTACAGTTTATACCTTAATATGGGAGCAAAACATCCTTCATAAATTTACTGGGATCTTAAGACCACACCAAAAAACTAAGGCTCTCTTCACTTTCCCTCATCATAACCTGAGGGCAGAATTATCTTCTCTGACCCACAAAGTGGATACCTTATTACACTTCTTCGCTCATTTCCTTTGAAGAACTCTTGATATCAAGGAAATGTGTGTAATGAGGAAAAAAAGAGCATTATCTAGTAGTTCCAGCATGAGACTGGGAGTCAAAACTCATGTAAACTGAGAGTCAGGGTAGCTCAATTTTCCCCTGTAACAATGGGGATGCTATATACCTCCATAGTGCCTGGTGGGAGCTTAAACTGGTTAATTTCAAGAGCCTTAGCTAATATACAAGATGTTCTATACACAACCAAGATTTGCAACAGTGAAGAATGATGAATTTTGTCCTGAGAACTTAATTCCACAATGAGAAGTTTAGTCCATTGTGTGCAAGATCTACATAATGGGAAGAAGATTCAAACTCTGGTATCACAAATCCAAAACAAAAGCCTTTACTAAAAGTAAAAAGTCTACTTCATCTGCTCAGCTGGTAGACATAGCCATTAAACCTAAGAGGGACAACACATTCCATTAGACTGGTGCCAGCTGAATATACAGGCTAATGAAGTAAGCTGCTACAATATAGCTTTGTCCCTTGTCTTGTATTAGATCAAAGACATTTAGATACTACATGAATTTCAGAATATGGCTCCCTTTCTCAGTGAACATCTGACAATAGACTGTAATAGAGAATCAGGCATTAATTAAGCGTTTTGCCTTCAGAGACATGTAATTGTCCAAGCAAATAAACATACAGCCTCCCTCTTTAGCATCAGACATTCTAATGCTGATGGTACATCGGTCCTGTAGAACAGGACTTGTAATCTTTTAATGGAGCACAAAGCACTGGAAACAGGAATCTGAAAAGGAGAAGTTTGAAACCAAATAATAGAATATAAGGCCAGAAGGACCTCCAGATCATCTAATATGATCTCCCATGTATCAGAGACCACCAACACCTTCTAGCATCTGCACACCAAGCCAGCAACAAAAACTTAGACCAAGTTAATTACACCCCTAAGAAGACTAATCTATTATATACCACAGGCAGAGAATAGGACCGAGGAGCACCAATGCTGGAGGCATTGCAGTAACAAGGGATTAAATGAGATATACTCAGATGATCCTGACAAGCAACCCACACACCAACCTGTAGAAGAAGGTGAAAACGCCCCATAGGTCGCTGCCAATCTCATCTGAAGGAAAATTACTTCCTGACTTCACATATGGCGATCAATTAGATCTTGAGAATGCAGTCAGCTAAGCACCTGAGAGTGTAAATGCTCACTACCACCTCAGCACACCAGCCCACCCCATCTAGAATCCCGCTGCCAGCTGTGGCCATCTGATGCGTCAGAGAATGGAGATAACTCCAGCACGTGCGTGACTGGCTGAAGCCCTGAAACATGAGTTTTTAGGATCAGACATAAACCAGAAGGAACCCTCAGGGCTGCCTCCCACCATCACACAATCCCACTCATAAATTTGTCCAGCTCTCTCAAAACTAGTTAAGTTGTTTGCCCCCACAACTCCTCTGAGGAGGCTACTCCAGAATCTCACTCTTCTGATGGTTAGAAACCTACTAATTTCCAGCCTGAATTTGTTCATGACCAGCTTATACCTATTTGTTCTTGTGCCAGTGTTGTCATTTAGCTTAAAAAGTTCTTCACTGTCTCTGAGGTTTATCCCCCAATGTATTTATAGAGACCAATTATATCCCCTCTCAGCCTTCTTTTTGCTAGACTAAACAAGCCATGCTCTTTCCAGTCTCCTCTTATAAGACAGGCCTTCCATTCCCCTGAACATAAGTAGCCCTTCTCTGCACTTGTTCCAGTTTGAATTCATATTTCTTGAACATGGGTGACCAGAACTGTACACAGTATTCCAAATGAGGTCTTACCAGTACCTTATACAACAGCATTAATACTTTCCTATCTTTACTAGAAATGCCTTGCACGATACATCCTAGGATCACATTTGCCTATTAAGTTGCATCCCATTTCTGTTACTCCAATCTTCTAGGTCATCCAGTTCCTCCTGTACAATATTCTGATTCTCTTCTGTATTGACAATGTCTCAGCTCACTCCTACTTTTTGTACCAAGATCACTAATGAAAACATTAAATAAGACTGGCCCTAAGATTAATCCCTGAGGAACTCCACTAGTAACATCCCTCCAGTCCAACAGTTCACCTTTCAGCACAACACACTCCCTTTTGCCAGTTAGCCAGTTTCTTACCCACCTTATAATTTTGTTCACTAATCTCTATCTTCTCTAATGTAACTAATTTCCCATGTGATACCACAACAAATGCTTTACTGAAGTCCAACTATATTAACTGCATTTTCCTTATCTAAAAAATCATTAAACTTGAATCGCGGTATCCTATTTTTCTTAGAGAACCACATTATTATTACAGACTGACATGAAACATAGAATTATAGGCTTTCTTTACGTAGGGCAACTGTAATGGGGGTCGCATTCATCTCTTGCAAATGCCCCATGTCCAAGTGCATGTGACTGCATTCACTCTCTAAGTTTGTGGTGGGTCTATGGTGACTCAGCCCTCTGGCCAAGTCACACACAGTCTGTATGTGAAATAAAAAACCCTTCTGGGGAAACAGTCCAACCGGGGGGGACCTATCCCAGTATCCCTCAGTTGGCCTCTCTTTCCTGGTAGCCCTCCCTGGGCTCAGGCCCTTAATTAGTCCATCAGTCTTTAAAATGGCCTCGGCCCTGGTATTGAGCCGTACTCTAGGGCAGTGACTCTCAATCTTTCCAGATTATTGTACCCCTTTCAGGAGTCTGATTTGTCTTGTGAGCCCCCCCAAATTTCACCTCAGTTAAACTATTTGCTTACAAAATCAGACATAAAAATACAAAAAAATGTCACAATACTATTACTGAAAAACTGCTGTCATTTTTACCATATAATTATAAAATAAATCAAACTGTAAAATATTGTTCTTACATTTCAGTGTATAGTATGTAGAACAGTATAAACAAGTCATTGTATCAAGTATCAGGGGGTAGCCGTGTTAGTCTGTATCTACAAAAACAACAAGGAGTCTGGTGGCACCTTAAAGACTAACAGATTTATTTGGGCATAAGCTTTCGTGAGTAAAAACCTCACTTCTTCGGCATCCGAAGAAGTGAGGTTTTTACTCACGAAAGCTTATGCCCAAATAAATCTGTTAGTCTTTAAGGTGCCACCAGACTCCAAGTCATTGTATGAAATTTTAGTTTGTACTGACTTTGCTAATGTGTTTTATGTAGCCTGTTGTAAAGCTAGGCAAATATCTAGATGAGTTGATGTACCCCCTGGAAGATCTCTGCGTACCCCTGGCTGAGAACCACTGCTTTAAGGCTCTCTCCCTGGAGGCAATGTCATCACCCTCTCTGCCCTTTTGGGCCCCAGCTGTCCTGCTGGGGCTCTAAAAGAGTTCATTTCCCCTTATGGGATGCATCAAAGTAGAGGACACTTTCCTAGTGGATTCGGGGGGGGGGGGGGGGGACCCAGGCCCATTCTCTACTCTGGATCCCAGTCCAGGGAACCTAAAGATAGCAGCTGTCCGCCATGCCCCTTTAACTAAGATGCGTTGCTGCTATGATTCCCTGGCCACTTCCCCATGGCCCAGCACGTTCTTCATCCTTACCTCAGGACCTTATCCTGGTTGAGTCTCAGCCACCAGCACGGAGCTCCTTCAGCCAGCCGAGCACACCATCTACACTACTCCAACTCCAGCAAGGAACTAATCTCACTCTGGCCCTGCAGCTCTTCTTACACTAGACTGCTGGGCCCTGATGGGCTGCTCCCTGCAGCCCCTTTCTGATTGGCTGTTTCCCCACACAGCCACTCTAAGCAGCTTGGAGGACCCTCTCCATAGCCCTTCTCTAGGGTGAGGTATGGCAGGGTCGCGAGGCCTCAATCAGGGGGCATTAGGGCCTGCCACAGTGACCATACATCCTGTTTTTGCCAGGACAGTCCCATTTTTAAGCTCTGTCCCGGACATCATGACATTTTTGGTAAATCTGGGCATTTGTCCTATTTCCTCTGCGCCCCTGCGGGGTAAGATCAATGTTTGGGCAAGAGCAAACAGGACAAATGCCCAGTTTTGCAAAAAAAGTTGCAGCAGCCCTTCTGGCCAGTAGTGATGCCAGCCCTCTCAGGTCAGCAGCCCCCGCAGGGCTGGCCTGAGCCACCTGGTGTTGCCACTACCTTCAGAGCCAGGTGTCTGGCCAGCAGCCATCGCTTTCCAACAGCCCAGCTCTGAAGGCAGTGCCACCACCAGCAGCAGCACATAAGTAAAGGTTGCAATACACCATTGTCCCATTTTCAGTTTAGGGAAATATGGTCACCTTACCTTCGTGCAACAAGTAGCACTTAAATTCACCCCCTCATTCCTCCCCCACTGGAAGGTAACCTAAAAGTGATGTAGAACGCAAACTTGAAAGGTGTCTTCCTTTCTCATTTTATGTTGCTCCTTCCCCTTAGAAATAGTTGGTCTCAACTTCTCTGAAGGATCTCAAAACAAAACCACATTCAGATCTGAGTATTTTCATGAGGGTTGAGAAAGAAAATAGACTAAGGCTACACTACATCAACCTCTGTTTTACCTATTCTGTAGATAAACAGGACTTAATTTCCACAGTCAAGCCAAACACCTTCACCCATGAAATAATGCATGCAAAGAAAGTACATTAACACTCTAAAGAAGTTATTTGTTATTTCTGCAACTTTTAAATAAGTTGCATCTAATAATCACTGCCTACTTGAGGATAATGGGGAATATTGTAATTACGCACAGATTCCTTACCCTGTTCCATGTTCAAGACTATAATAAATCAAATATGTAATTCCTTCAACTCATGCCCAATTTAAATTGAAATGAAAATTACTAGATTTCAGGAACAGAACAAATGCAATGCAGCCCTTACTAAACAGAGGAAAAATTTAGCATTTATTTGTTAGTTGTGGGGTCTGTTACATTTGTTTAGATTTAGAAAAGCATGAAGTAGCAGGTCATACTGATATGCATCAGTGCACTTGCCAGTAACTAACCAGGCAGAACTGGCAAGTTTAACACTTTTGTTATGTTGTTTCTTTGCCCATATCCTCATTCTGACTCACGAAACGAAGTTTAGCTGATTTAGTCTTCAATAGAAGTCATTATCAGCACCCTAAATCCAATTTGAACATTAGCATTTCATTGTTTGTCAGCCTGAGTCAGGTCTGTTTTAGGCAAAGGCTCCTTAATGGCAGACTCCATCCCAGGGAGACTGGTCCTTCTCCGGGCTGCAGTCTCTATCTTCCGCACCAGATCAACATCCCAACGATGGGTTACAAAACTAACCACAGTCCCAGGCACCTTGCTGCCTACACGCCCAACCCGCCCTACCCGATGGAGATAGTCTTGCAACGTGGATGGGAAGTCATAGTTGATTACTAGCTCCACACGGCTGGTATCCAGTCCACGGGAGGCTAAATCAGTGCAGATGAGGACATCGCTTTGTCCCTTCTGGAAGGTGTTAAAAATTCCTGCTCTCATTGCTGCAGGCATCTGTCCCTGTAGCCTCAGGTGCTTGATTTTGTGATCATCTAGGATGTAGCCTAGCCAGTTGACGGTGCTGGCATTGTTGCAGAAGATGAGAAGGGCTCCATTAGAGGGGCCCTGGTCTTTGATGAGCTGCAGTAGCTCAGATGCCTTGTCGCTGCCTTTGATGCGGATGAATTTCTGCTGGACATGGGGCAGGAGGTGGTGCAAGCTCTGGCTGGTGAGGGTGGTGAAGTGGCCCAGGCTGGTGACCTTGCTCAGCAACTGACCTAGCCCTTCAGGGAAGGTGGCTCCGACGATCACTAGCTGGGTTTTGGTGTCCCACTGGTCGGCCACCTCCTTGGGGCTGTGGGCGATGGGGGCTTGCATGAGCACCTCCTCCACCAGATCCAGGAAAGTGGGGTCCAGCAAGGTGTCAGCCTCATCCAGCACCAGACAGTACAGCCGCTCCAGCCTCACCATCCGCTTCCGCAGCGCCTTGCACAGGGCCCCAGGCGTGGACACCAGCAAATCGGCATCGGGATCCGAGCGGAGCTGGTTTTTCACGCTGGCCATGCCCCGGCCACCGCCAATCTCCCGCACCCGCAGTCCCACGGAACGGCCCAGGGAGGAGGCCACGGTGCGCACCTGCTCCGCCAGCTCCCGGGAGGGCAGCAGCACCAGGCTGCGAGGGGAGGGCGGCCAGGTCGGGCCCAGCGAGGGCCGAGACAGGAGTTTCTGGAACAGCGGGAGGAGATAGGCCAGGGTCTTGCCGCTGCCTGTCTCGGCGGCGCAGAGCGCGTTGCCCCCGCGCAGCAGGGCTGGAATGGCGCGGCGCTGCACGGCCGTGGGCTGGGTGATGGAGAGGGTCTGCAGGGCGGACACCAGCGCCGGCCCCAGCCCCAGCGCCTGGAAGGAGCCGTCCCTTCCCGTGGCTCTGGGAGGCCGCAGGGCCGGCGCCTGCTCTTGGGAGCGCTCCAGCTGGAAGTAGTCCCCGCAGGAGCGCCGGTGCTTCCAGCCCCCCGAGACCAGGAGCGGCCGCTCCCAGCGCCCCAGCGTCAGGCAGCGAGGCTGGCTCAGCTGCGGCCGCCGGCTCCGCAACACCAGCTTCCCCGCCCGGGTCGGGACCACCGGCACCTTCTGGCCCCGCCTGGGCGGCTCCCGAGCCAGCCGCAGCTGCATGGCCCGGGAGATCCGCACCACGTTCTCCGGGGGCGGCCCGCCGCCGCCCGCCAGGCCCTGCACCCAGCGCACCAGGACTCGCCGCACTGCGGCAGTCCTAGCCCCGCCCAGGACCAGCTCCCCGGGAGTCACCATCAGCGCCCCGGCCTTGCTCAGCGCCATCCCGGGCGGCTACCGCGGTCCCGCACCTTGCGGGAGAAACACCCACGTGGGGGGAAGAGAAGGGGCGCCCCCTGATGACGTATGATACGAGTGCCGGGAGGGGAGGCGCATGCGCAGTGGGAGGCGGTGCAGGGTGGGTGTGTGGTTGCGGCAGTGCAGCGCGAGGGCGAGTGAGGTGCCGTTGGCCAGGATCTGTTGGGCAGGTGAGCGGGAGCTCGGGGTGGTGTCTCCCTAGGTGCGCCCTGCCCGTGGCAGGCTGGTTCTCCACCATGGGGATGCGCGCCCGCTCCCTCCCTCCGCCGCCCCATCCTCATAGCTGCCCCAATGCCCTGTTCCCCCGCCCCCAGGCTCCCCTTCCCTCCTCGCCTACTCCAGGGCTCTCCCCTTCCCCTCACGGCCGGCCCAGGGGTCCCCTCTCCTCCCCGGGTCCCCCTTCCCCTCACGGCCGGCCCAGGGGTCCCCTCTCCCCCCCGGGTCCCCCTTCCCCTCACGGCCGGCCCAGGGGTCCCCTCTCCCCCCCCGGGTCCCCCTTCCCCTCACGGCCGGCCCAGGGGTCCCCTCTCCCCCCCCCCGGGTCCCCCTTCCCCTCACGACCGGCCCAGGGGTCCCCTCTCCCCCCCCGGGTCCCCCTTCCCCTCACGGCCGGCCCAGGGGTCCCCTCTCCCCCCCCGGGTCCCCCTTCCCCTCACGGCCGGCCCAGGGGTCCCCTCTCCCCCCCCGGGTCCCCCTTCCCCTCACGGCCGGCCCAGGGGTCCCCTCTCCTCCCCGGGTCCCCCTTCCCCTCACGGCCGGCCCAGGGGTCCCCTCTCCTCCCCGGGTCCCCCTTCCCCTCACGGCCGGCCCAGGGGTCCCCTCTCCCCCCCCGGGTCCCCCCTTCCCCTCACCCCCTCAGGGGTCCCCTTCCCTCTCCAGTCCCCAGCCCCCACAGCTGACCCCATGTCCCTCAGGCTCTCTCTCTCCCCGCCCCCCTTCTGCTCCAGGGCCTTCCCCATAGGCCCCTCTTCCCCATCCTCATACCCCATCTTTATGCCTCCTCCCCCCCGTCCCTAGGCTCACCCACAGTGGACTCTGTGCCCTCACCGTGCTCCCTCCCCCCCCCCCCCGCCCATCTTCTCTCTCCCAGGTCCAACCCCTTCCTGTGGCTGCCCCAGGACCCCTTCCCCTCGCCCTCTTTTTTGCTATGGCCACCTCACTGTCATACCCCCCTGGGCTTTTAACATCCTTAAATCCTCACAGCTGCTATGATGTCCCCTTCTCCTTCCCCTGGCCTGTTACCCCCATCTCCATGGCTGCTTCAGTGGCTCCATTTCTCCCCATTCTTATACCTGCTCCAGTATCTGCTTCTCTCCCTCCCTCCCGGTCTCCTTAGTCAAGGGCTGCCAGAATTGTCGGTACAAAAGATGCAGGTCCTTGAGCACCATCCTGGGACCAATCCCTTGGTAGGAATCCTTGTTATTGGGTGGGAGCCAGTACTGAGAAAACGGAGCTGCCCCCTAGGGCACCATGGGGATAGTTTGAAGAGATAGAGATTACAGTGGTGCCTAGCATGTGCCAGGCACTTTCCAGTCACTCCCTGCCTCATGCAGTAAGACAAAATTTTGTCTCTTCCTAATGGCTTCTTTCTCCACCCCCAGATCTTGCTGTATCAGCTTCTAACTAGGAGGTTTAGTAGTCACCTCTAACTAGTAGATATCTGCCCAATTTTTAAACCATAGGGTTGTTTTCTTCAGATGCATGCGCAGATAAGTGTTAATAATGCTAATGGGTGTGGGATGTATTGACAGAAGTCTATGCAGAACTCTTATTGACTTATCTGGTAGCAGAAGCAGGTCCCTTGTTTGTAATTAAAATTGGTCAGAAATAAGATCTGGCCAATAAGGGCCTCATACGCTGCTCATTGAAGTCAATGGAAAGACTCATTGATTTTAATGGGCTTTAAGTCAGGTCCTGAGAGAGTAGCAAAGTATGCTACAAAATATCTGAAGGCAAATCATTTTTAAAGGTGCTGAAGACAGTTGCAACAACCTCTCCCAGTTTTTATTCTAGGACACTGGCTCCTGGCATACTTGCAACTTTAAAAGTTAGAACCGGTGCAGATGTTATAATATACATTACAAGTTGTTTCTAATTAGCCAGGTCACCTAGATAGTTTAAACTATATATGAAAGGAGCACTTTATTCCAAATATGCTGTTTTTGTGATTAGTCCGAACTCTAGTTGCCAACTGTAGATCAATCTTAAGGATTCGCTGACCCAGTCGGCAAAGAAGAAAAACTATCCCCCAGACCTCTTACCATGAATTGTCATCTTGCGTTTGTAGCTTCTTTTGTGGGGAGGAACTGCTTGGGTGCTTTGCTTCTTTAGGCTATTCACTCAGGCTCTGCTAATGTGTCACCTTTTGTCTGTGACTGACTTAAAATTAACCAGTCAGTTGTGTGAAAAATTGACTTTACACCCACAAGGCAGAGAACTGAAACCTTAATAATGAGAGGCCAATAGGAAAGATAAAGAGGGACTCTCACAACAGTGAGATCCAAAGATGAAACACAATGGCAGGAAAATGTCGGGGAATGCTAGGATAGATCAGTCTTCCTCCTCCCAAACCTCAGCCCCCTATACTCCCGCCCCCGAGCCTCCCGAACACCCATCCCACCGAGTCCTACCCAGCATTAGGGATGCCTTGGCTGGTGGCTCATACCCTGCGCTGGGCTCAGCTGCTAGCCCCGGCTGGGCTGGGGGTGGGGAAGGAGCACAGTTCCCCTGCAGGGAGTGACCAGGTCAGACCCACCCCCAGAAACTTTTCCTGGCTGCAGGAAATGCTGCACCCCATCTCCTGCTTCCTGCCCCCATCACTAGTTAGCCCCGGGGGAGCCACTCCCCTGGCCGCCCAAGCCCCCTGCACCCAGACTCCCCTGCGGAGCCCTAACCACATTCATCTGGATCCCCTGCAGTGTCCCATTGCCCCTGCACCCAGAACCCCACCAACAAGCCCCTGTGCATCCAGATCCTCCCCCCACTGAGCCACTTGCACTCAGATTGCCCCACACAGAACCCTCTTACCACACACCTGGAACCCCTTTCCCCCTCCCCCCCACACTAAGCCCCTCCACACTTGGATCCTGCTGAGCTGAGCTGCCTGCCCACACCTGGTATTCCTGGCACAGAGGGGCAGGGCCCCGGGATGTGCCTCACCACCAGGGGTGGGGGGGACCTGCAGGGTGATCTCCCACCTCTGTGAAGTCAGTAGCCTGTGTTCCTCACTGCCATGCTGGAGCCTCCACATTTATTTATTTATTGACAAATAAAATTTGCAATTTTTTGCAGAATTTTAAAATAGTGTGCATGGAATTTTTAATTTTGTTGATGCAGAATTCCCTCAGGAGTAGTATGTAGCTGACTCCCCCAGCTGCTGTAACAGCTGGTTGTGAAAGAGGGCACCAGGACAGACAGTACATAAGCATGATAAGGCTTCAGAGCTTGAACTCTGCACCTTCTGTTGCACCCAGCATCATGTAGGAAGCCCTGTGCAATTGCTGAAGAATTGGTGTGATGTGATCTCCGTAGCTGATGTCTAATGGATGCTTTCTGCATCAGCTGAAAGTGACCCTGAAGTATAGCCCCAGCAGGAGAGTGTTGCAGTTTTCCAGTCTAGAAGTCTCAAAGGCGTGGACTGTTTGTTCATATAAATTCCATACCACTTCTTTTAGTCAGATAAACTGAGTTCTACTGTGTACATCAAACACACAAAATAAACTGAAATAACATATAATTAAGGTTGCAAAGTGAAGCGCTCAGAAGTTAGGAAATGCTGGAATTAAAGTTGTCTGCATAACTTTAATTCACCCCTCTCTTGTGCATATGAGTTGTGATAGTCTTTAATTAGTCACATGGTATTTTTTCCCATATGATTCCTATCTCATTAAACGCACATAATGGATGGTACTCTTGGCAGCTATTCAGTATTTTGTTTTCTCATTGTTCACTGTCGCCCAGGCCTTATTTATTGCACATTACTGCAATCCTCCTCTGAAGACCGAATTAATAATTCCTTCAGGGGTTTTTCTGTGGTAACTGATCACTATAATGTTTGTGAAGCACTCAGACACTAATGAATTTATTTTCACAGGAGATCTGTGAAATGAGAGGGCATTATATCTCCATTTTACGGATGTGGGGACTGAGATTAAGGTCAAAAGCATCCATTAAGTTTGGGTACCCAATTGGAGACTAGGACTGAGTTTTACAGGGCCCGTAACATTATGTAGCACTCTGTGTTCACAGATCCAATTGACTTCAGTTGTAATTGTAAGTAATCATCACTTTTGCAGATCACATACCAAAGTCTCAAGTCAAGTATCCAGAAAATAAGCAACACATAATTAGTGACCACCTCTGAAAGGTTTGATTTTAAATGAGTTGCCTTGCATCACATAGGGACTCTGTGGCAGAGAGAATCCAGTTCACCAGGGCAGCATTCAACTGCCTTAACCATGAGATAATCCTTTCTCTTCCTGCAAGCCCCTGTTCAGTGACTATACAGCTTCCAGCTTCTGCAACAAATGAAGCAGGGGTCCTACAGACAAGTCTCCTTCATTACACACCCCTGATTCATCCCCAGAGCAAGTCTATCCTGTACACTGAATGAGGCAGGAGTGCTTTGGAAAAAATGGTATGTAATTAGTTTGTATCATAATGCATATGCTCAAAGGAGTCAAAGTAAGGCTTCCCAGGCAACCTTAATTCTGGCAATTCCTAAATCTTGAGACCTTGACTTCACAACTGTAATGCTTTCATCTAATGTTTTTGGGTTTCTGTGTAATTTCTTAGGCTATAAAAAACTACACTGAAAAAGCACATATTCCATCCTGTGACATCTTATCGACCCCTGCATGGGTCACCAGTAGAGTCAGAACCTTTAGATCTACCATACACACCTCTGCCCCTTGAGCTAATGGAGTAACTGATAGTTGATTGTAATCCTATATGTGTATTAGCAGTAGAGAGGAACAAGACACTTTGTCAGAGGGTTTCACGAGTATTTGGTGACAGCAGAAGAATGGTTAGACTCAGGCAGAAATCTTTGGTCCTGTTGCAGGCTCTGGAAAGGTCTGTGCTGCAATGGGCGCAGACCCGTCTGCTCATGCCTCCCAAGCTTTACCCTCTTGCCTTGTTCCCTCCACCCTATTCCTGTCCTATTCTCCTCGCACAGCCACTTCCACTCTTCACTTCTCAGGCTTCTCATCCCAGTCTGTTTGCCCAGACATTCTAAAGCAGGGGCCGGCAACCTACGGCACGCGTGCCAAAGGTGGCACGCAAGCCGATTTTTGATGGCACACGGTGGCAGGCTGAGCCAGGACTTCCGCCGGGGTTTCCGCAGCAGGCTCCTGCCAGCCAGGGTCCCGCTGTCGGTCCTACTCAGCACCCACTGCTGGCCTGCGTGAAGGAACCCCAGACTGGCAGCGGGCTGAGACCCCGGCTGGCAGGAGCCAGCGGCCGAAACCCCAGAGCGGGGGCGGGCTGAGCCGCTCAGCCCGCTGCTGTTCTGGGGTCCCGCTGCTGGCCCCTTGCCAGCCAGGGTCCCGCTGCTGGCCTGGGTGAAGGAACCCCAGGCTGGCTGGCAGGAGCCGGCGGCTGGAATCCCAGAGCAGCAGCAGGCTGAGATGCTCAGTTGCTGCTCTGGGGTTCCGGCTGCTGGCCCCTGGCCAGCTGGGGTCCCTGTTGCAGCCCCACTCACCTTGCTTCCAGTTGGAGTTCCAGCACAGGCCCCCTGCCAGACAGGGTTCAGGCCTCCGGCCCTGCTCAGCCCTACCAGCCGCCAGCTCCACTCACCTCAGCTTCCGATCTGGGGTTCCAGCCGCTGACCTCCTGCCAGCCGGTTAACAACCGATCACTCGGAAGCCTGTGTGCAGCTTAAAGTATCCAAATACGTGCCAGACATTGGAAAACTCAGCAAGGAAAAACAAGGGCAAGGATCACACTAAACTGATAAGATCTGCATTTTAATTTAATTTTAAATAAAGCTTCTGAAACATTTTGAAAACCTTGTTTACTTTACATATAACAGTAGTTTGGTTATATAATATATAGACTTATAGAGAGACCTTCTAAAAAACATTAAAATGTATTACTGGCACGCAAAGCCTTAAATTAGAGTGTATAAATGAAGACTCGGCACACCACTTCTCAAAGGTTGCTGACCCCTGCTCTAAAGCCTTCCTCCACCTTGTCCTGTGCCAGTCTCAGTTCCTCCCTCCCCAGCTCCTTGTCCAGTCTGTTTCTCCCATCCTCCTCCTGGTGTCCAGTTGACCCCTCTCTGCCACCATGCCTCATCAACAATGATTGTGCTCCCAGACAACACACTGCGGCACGGAAGGGACTCCTCTCTGGGAGTGTGAGAGACACTTGCATGCACTAGAGTGAGCAAGGACAGCTGCTGGTGAACCTGGTGTCCATGTCAGTGGGCAGGGCTGGGAGCGGTACAGCAATGCTGGAGGAGCTGACCGGGCTAGGGGCTGGCTCCTGTGAGCAGCAGCCCAACATGCTGCTGTGGTTCCTAGTAGAGCCCTGCAGCTCCGTGGACGTCCACTTTATATCCATGGATATCCTCATCTGCAGATATAATTTTGTATCTGCACAGGACTCTAGTTATAAGTACACAGTAGTACTTATAAGGCTGGGAATGAAGGCTCACCTGTATTTCTGTTAGATGGTTGGCTTATAAAACAGTCTACTTTGCTCCTTAGCAGTCAAATGCAGGGATTCTGAAGAAACTCATCTGAGAAAGTGAGATTTATCCCTTTAACTAGATCCATTTTCTATCAAAATGAAAAAGCAAGCTGGCAACTTTTTAAAGTAATAAATTGTAGGTTTTAAAAATACACGCATGAATTTTGATGGCAGTGGGGAAAGGAAATCTTGATTCTATATGTCCACTGGCAGCGAGAATGTTTCTCTCATTTGTTTCACTTTCTGTTTCAGAGCATACAACAAAAGGAATGACTGTGAACACTCCAGCGCTCTGTTTCAGAAGCAAGAAAATTCTTGCTCCCATGGTGCGGGTTGGAACATTACCCATGCGTCTTTTGGCTTTGGATTTTGGTGCTGATATTGTGTACTGTGAGGTATGAAGGCTAAAGAAATGGGGGAGGCTCTGTTTTCTTATGATATGGCAGTTTTATGAACAATATTGGTTTCTCAGTAGTCATAGCCTCATAGATGTTAAAGGGATTTAGCATTGTTACTGCATGGTCTCCAAACTTTCACATGTAGCCTTTTATTTTATTTAAAGTGAATTTTGTAATGTGGTATTACACCACTGTGGGTTTGTCTCTGGTGGCTACGGTTTCAAGCTCAGCGGAGTGAAAGTCACTTCTGCTATTTGCTTCAAGATTTAGCTTCTCTAGGAACACACAAAGACCAAGGATAGTGACCACTCATACATTTTACAAGTATAAGTCTGTTTTACAAGTTTTATTAAAGTTACAATTAAAGTTACGATTATGCATATATATAAAAATTCTATGAAGACCTGTGCACAAGTTACAAATATAGTTATACTCACATCTTTAACAATATTCTTATGGTCTGATGGCTGTCTTGCCAATTAATCACTAGTAGAGGGATGGTTCTTGATGGAGTTTTCCATAGGAAACTCAATTTTTCTAATCTAGACAACCTCTTTTTATAATATGTTCTGACTATACTTCATTAGCATTTACACAAATAGTGCACCTTGTGGTAAGGGCATGTGTTAGAAAAATGTGACTACTGGGTATCTTGTCAGAAAAAAATTACTTTTAATGTTAATTTTTTGCAAGATCACCCATAGGTACATCTTTTCCTGTAATCTTGTGTCATAGGGTCATTCTTTGGTCACTTACTTATGTCAAGCATTTCTTAAGCTAGTGGCCTAGTAACTAAGCTGACATTTTACAGGCCTCAGCCTGTAGGCCTTGCGTTTCAGCCCTACTTAGATATCTAATACATACTTATCACTTCTAATTACTGATCAATCTTATACGTCTATAATTCTACAATTTAAATCTATGTAGCATACAATGATTATCTATGATTGATATGATATATGAGTTAATTATAACACCACACAATACTCAATAAATGAATGATAAAACAGACAAATTGGCTATACATGCATTCCCTTAATTTAAAAAAATAACGTTAAGAGGGAATAGATGGCTCAGGATATTGGTAGATATAGATCCTCTTATTATGTTGCCATTTGAATCTAGCACAGGTTTGTCATGAATGTTTATTTGATCACTGTTTGGGAGCCTCAATGAAAGGAACATGGTAGTTTCATTTTAGTTGCAAATAGACAATTTTTCCATGAACAAAAGCCATCATCAGAACTAGCTCTAATTTTCACACTTGTTAGCATTCTTGGCGTAGAGGCAAAGGATTGAAGTGGGCGAGCCTTATGGGGTTTGTCTATAGTACTTCTGGGAGTGAGCCTTCCAGGCTGAGTAGAAAGACTTGCGCTATCTTGGCTTGAGTTGCAGTTTCCAACCCCATCTCTGGACGCTCTCAGAAATTACCAGATAAACTGGCCCCAAAGAGATAGTGTACACACAGCCTGAATCATAGAATATCAGGGTTGGAAGGGACCTCAGGAGGTCATCTAGTCCAACCCCCTGCTCAAAGCGGGACCAATCCCCAGACAGATTTTTGTCCCAGAGCCCTAAATGGTCCCCTCAAGGATTGAACTCACAACCCTGGGTTTAGCAGGCCAATGCTCAAACCACTGAGCTAGCCCTCCCTTGACTGGTACAACTCAGGTCCTTAATAACATTACAACACCGAAATATATTTATAGTAAAACAATCTAAGTTTATTATCAAAGGTTAAATTTTAAAAGATAGTGAATAAGGCTGATAAGTAGAAACAGAAATGGCTACATATATAAAACAAAACATACAATGAAATCTTAGGTCTATACTTATTAGTAGTTCCATTTCCTATTTAATAAAGTAGATTTTCTCCCAAGAATTCAGTTTTTGACAGAGCTTCTTGTTTTCAGGTAAAACAAGGATCTGAACTTTCATAAACAACCCCACCCTTCAAGGAATTTCCTCTGTGAATGGATAACAAAACTTTCATACTTATAGTTCAGTAAACCTTTTGTAATGCTCTTTGGTTTTAATCTGCTCTTCCCTGATGATTTCACATCCCCTTGTTGGTTGCATATGCACATGGGGCTTCCATTGTATTGAATAATAATAATTAGTTTACATCTGAAACAGAGGTGACTAAACATGTTTTGTCCGGCAAAGACCTTGTTTATGAACATGCCATGTTACAGATTTTAAAACATATTTTCAGTGTGTAAGTGTAACTCCTTATATAGCATGTATACATTCATTTCACAGTGATATTAATGAAGAGTGTGTCACCAGCTTTCATTTGATACCTTACAAGAAACTATTGATTACTCCTGAGGGCATTCCATGCCAAAAAATTAAAAATTATGCGCACAATATTTTAAAACTCTGCAAAATGCTGCAAATTTTATTTGTCAATAAATAAATTTGGGTCCAGCATGGCAGTGGGCAGCACAGGCCACTGGCTGCATTGAGGTGGGAGATCACCCTGAAGCCCCCACTTCCACCGCTACAGAGACTTGGCAGTGAGGCTTCATCTGACCCTGACACAGTGCAAGGGCTGGGCCTGCCCCAGAAACACCCCAGGGCCCTGTCCCTCTGCGCCGGGTGCACCAGGTGTGGGTGGGCAGGCTCAGCCCAGCAGGATCCATGTGTGGAGGGGCTTAGTGTGTGGGGTGAGAGGTTTCTCTGTGGGGCAATCTGGGAGCGGGCGGCTCAGTGGAGGTCTGGATGTACAGAGGATTATTGGGGTGTTCCAGGTGCAGGGGCAGTGGGACTGTGCACGGGATCCAGGTGAAGGTGGTTGGGGCTCAGGAGGGTGGGGTTGGGTGTGGGGAGATGGGGCTAGGCAGGGGGTGTGGGTGTGTGGGGGCTCAATAGTGGGGTCCGGGTACCAGGGCAGTGGGGTTTGATGGGTTGGGGGTCCAGGTGTAGCTGGTTGGGGATCAGTGTGGTGGGAGTCAGGGTGTGGGGGGCTCATTGGAGGAGTCCAGGTGTAGGGGGGTAGGGCTTGTCACGGTGAGGTTTCAATGGGCCTGCTTAATGGGGGAGCCCCAGCTGCTGCCGAGGGGATGCCACGTGCTGGGCTCAAACTTCCCCCCATGATTCCCCTATCCCCTTTTCTTCTCCATACCCCTCCCCTCATTCCCACATTCCCCCTCCCCCTGCCCTATTCCACCCCCCCTTCATTCCTTCCCCACTGCCTCTGTCCTCCCTTCCCTCATTTCCCCCAGCCCCACCGTGGGCACTCACTGTTACACAGAATAGAAAACAGGAAGACTCCCAGCATGCAGAAGGGGAGCATGACTGGCACTAGGACCCAGGAGGCAGCGTTCAGCTGCAGAGTCGGTGGGAGCCGAGAGACAGCCTCCTTCAGCTGGGCAGCGCTGCGCTTGCAGAATGACGGGGGAGCAGTGGCATGTTACCCCGTGTGCCCCCCCCATGCCTCGCCTCCTGTTTGGAGGGGGCAGCCCCCGAAAAAAACTGCACCTATGGTTGCACAGTCCTGCAGAATCCCCCCACAAGTAATTGATGGATAAATACGGTGAAAGCAGTATGTTAGGTGTAGTGAGCTTGTCTGACCAGATAGAAGTTGCTGTTACAGAACAGTGAGCCCTTTGCCAATTGGCATTAAGAAGTTCTGAGGGTCACACATCCCCTCTTACAGTGAAGCAGCGAGGTCAGCCACTGGCTGTTCCATAGGCTTTGGGTCATAACCCTCTTGCCTGGACCAGTTGTCTGCCACAATATTTCTTCTTCCCTTAATATGCACAGTTTTCATGTCATATTCTTGGAGGGTTATGCTCTAGTATAGCATTTTGGAATAAGTATCTTTGGTTTGATATACAACAACAGAGAATTGTCTCTTGAGGGTTGCGTCACACCTTATAATACCCCACGATACCCTTCAGAAGCCTTGTCTACACAGGGACACTTGGGAAAGTTAATCCAAATTAATTAAAGGTGTGAATTTAAATTGGATTAGTTAAACCACATTAAACTCATGTGCAGATGCTCTTATACAGAATTAAAGTGGACTTAATTTGATTTAGTGTAGTTCACTTTAAAAGTGAATGTAGTTCACTCTTCTGAATGTCCCCGTGTAGAGAAGACCAGAGAAGACAAATAATCTCCAGTTCATAGATGAGGAACTGAGACACAGATGACTTGCCCAAGGCCATGCTGAAAGTCTGGCAGAGTTAGGAGTTGAATGCAGGTTTGTGTCCCAGTCCAGGGGAATATGCTGAATTAGTTCATACTCTAGATGCTCTGCCCAAACATACCCTTTTACTGCCTGCCCATGCTAATTTTCTGGATTGTACCTGCTGGCTTTGGGTTCCTTGGCAAAATAGTGTTGTGGATCACCTGTGCTGCCAAAATGCCCTTTTAGGCTGGGCTTCCTGCTGTCTGGGGTCTTGAAGCTTGGGTTTCCAGCACAGAAGCCTGCAGAAAAGAACCTATACATTTTAATTCCCAGGCTGAGACACTTTTTATAGTTACAGCCTGTAGCTTTACCATACAAATTGGAAGCCCTGAAAAATTGGTTTTGTAATAGAAATACTGGCGGACCCTTTAAGTTGATTGTGGAATGGCCATTGTGATAGTTTTCAAAATTATCACAGGATATGAAAATGTCTTTCTAGAAAAGAAAGGACCAATCACAATAGAGTGGGAACTTTAATCTGTAGATAACGTAGGCTCTCAGTTCATTATAATCTTCATACAATTTTGTCTTCCATGTTCCTTAACTGTTTAGCTTTCTTTTGTCTTCTAAAATATGTTGCTTTTCTGTATGATATAGAGTCTGACCTTGACTAGATAATTTGACCAAAGACAAAAAATATTTTTTGTTGTTGCCTCGTTTAATGGCTGTTGGATAGTGAAGAAATGGAGAAAAGTTGTCAGTAAAATTTGATTCTTTCAGCATTTGAGAATATCTCCAGGAAACTGCATAGTTTTTCCGATCTAGAGAGGTGGTCCTGGACTTCTCATCAGGATAATGCTCCTGGACTTTGCTGTTGAGAGGTTGCCTCTTTTTGTTTCAGCCTCTGAGTAATAGGATTAGTCTCCTGGCTATAGGTGTCTGGTCACTTTTTATCCCAAGCTGTAGAATTACCATAGGGTAGTTGATTAGATGGGTCACTGATCTAGTCTACAGTTATAACATTTCTGTACATATGATTATGAAATCTAATTGTGGTCATAAACTATTATATTTTATAGTGTTTCTTTAATTTTCATTCATGTCCTTTTCTGCTGTTTCTCTAGAGCTGAAATATAGTATCTCTCATAAGAGGCAAATTAACTAATTTTACTCTGATAAACTTGCTAGTTTATTTTTATTTAGTTTTTTTTAATTCACTTACATATATTTCTGATCTTTATTCGTAGGAGCTGATTGACATAAAGATGGTGCAGTGCAAAAGAGTTGTAAATGGCAAGTACAATATATTTTGATAAAAGCTTTCAAGTACCCTTTTTTTGTTTCAGTAAATGATGAGAAATGCTCTGTTACTTTGTTGATTTGGTAGCCAGAGACTCTTAAGCAGTAGCTACAAGAGGTGTTAACATTCCCATTCCATTTAATAAATTGTTAGAGGGACACAATTATTAGAACATACGCTGGAACACAAAAACATTCATGTTCACAAATAACTATACCAAGCAGTTTCCTCTTTAATGTGATAGCTCAGAGGGACACTCAAGGGAGTGTAGTAGTCTTCAACATAGAGCTATTCTCAGTGTAGGTCAGTTTTTTGAGCTCTTGCCTTGGCTGTTTGGCTTGCCCCTCTCCCCATTTGTAAGCTGAAAACCTACAATTTCTATACTGTTTTAAGATACATAATGGGGAATATCACAGTAATGGTGCTGTACAACCCAAGAAAGCACATGCTGAAATTTTTGACCATTATGTAAACATGTAGCAAACTGGGTCTTGATTTGTTTTGTTTTATTAATGTTTATGTTTTAGTAACGGTTAGTTGAAAAGAAAAGATGAACCTGAATTGTTTGAAGATGAAAATGGGGTGACAAAGGTGTACGTCAATTTTTAGGTTTCAGAATCTTCAACTAAAATAGTAGCTTCCACTTTGGTACAGTGCCTAATGCAATGGGGTCCTGTCTTGGTTGCCCTGTAGGTGCTACTGCAACATACATTTCAAATAATAAGTAGTGACTGCATGAAAGGGTGAGGAACTGGACCAGAAACAAGGCAGAGCATAGATATTAATGGACCAGATGGAAGACATTCGATATAGATTTATAGTTAATATGGTCCCGTTGGCTATAATGAATTTTTCTCTGTAAATCATTACAAGATGACCCAGTTTGTTAACAGTTTGAATGAGAAGGGCTTAACTGACCCTTCTGAAAGCAGATAAAATTTGAGTCTACAAGTATATGCCTACAAGAAATGAGATTCGTCCCAGTATGAAGGATCACCACAAAGATCTATACACCTCTCTGCCCTTCAAAGTGGATCTTAAGAGATAAAGAGGGACTGGCACATTCATCTTAAAGGTGCCAGGTGACATTGGCAATTATGATTTCTAAGGAATTTGTATATGGTGTGGTGTATTAGTATACTTTGTCTAATATTATTCATATTTTTGCGAAGAGACCACATTTGTTTTCCTCAGTTACCGACACCAGATGTCAATCTATTTCATCTGTATTTATAATGATGTTTCATTAGGATGTTCTCGGTGGCATCTGTCAGCTTAATCACATGAAAACTGCTTCTGCGTAATAAAATTCTTTAATGTTCCAACTAAACCTTGGAGTCAGTTTGCTAATTTTTATATTAGCAAGTTATTGGCTAAAAAATTGTATTTTTTTCCCCATCAAACTTAGAGATTCATGGAATTCAAGCCAGAAAAGGCAATTGTAATCCTCTAGTTTAATCTCCTATATAACACAGGCTGTACAACTTCCCCAAAATAATTCCTAGAGCATTTCTTTTAGAAAAATATCCAATCTTGATTTTAAAATTGTCAGTGATGGAGAATCCACCACAACCCCTGGTTAAATTGCTCCAATAGTTAATTGCTCCCAGTGTTTGTTTTTTTTTTTTTAAATCTGCCTTTTTTCCATTTTGAATTTGTCAGGCTTCAACTTCCAACTATTGGATCATGTTATGCCTTTCTCTGCTAGATTGAAGAGCCCATTATTAAATGTTTGTTCCTCTTGTATAAGCCTCAATCAAGTGACCCCTTAATCTTCTCTTTGTTAAACTCTAGGTTGAGCTCCTTTAGTCTATCACTATAAAGCATGTTTTGTAATCCTTTAATCATTCTCGTGGCTCCTCTCTGAACCCTCTCCCATTTATCCACATCCTTGTTGAATTGTGAACACCAGAACTGGACACAGTATTCCAGCAGCAGTCACACCAGTGCCGAATACAGAGGTAAAATAACCTCTACTCCTACTTGAGATTCCACCGTTTATGCAGTCACAGCTTTCACTTTGAACACTTGGAGTTGTGGTTTTCAACCTTTTATCCTTCTGCTAACCCTCACTGAATCACTTTTTCTTTTCTGTGATCCCATATTTACTACTTGCAGCCAGTCCTCAGTTACACCTCAGAATCCTTTGTGCCATTTTCCATGAGAACCAGTAGAGTGTTTTATGGGTGCGTTTGGCATCTGAGGACTGCTTTCAAGTGTTTAAGGAAAACTGGATGAGGAGAGCCATTTGCTTGTGGCCATGTTTTTAGAACCTCTCACCTACATTAATGAACATAGGCCAAAGTGAGCCTTGGCGTAAGTGGGTGTTATTCCCATTGAAACCAAAATGGAACTGCTCCTACTTAAACCATGGCTTAATTGGCCCCATGATGGGAGTAGAGAAGGGGACGTTTGAGGTATTTGATCCAGACCACTTTAATATAGGAATATCAGCAGTTCTGTAAAGGTAAAAATTAGTTACTGTATTTTGATATATAATAAGCTATAAAAATATTCAGTCTGAATTAGTAGAAAAATAAAACATTGAATCAATGTTACTTACAGCTTCTCAGTGGCTTGTCTGTTTTCGTCTTGATCATGGAGTTAAATTCAATTGTTTTATACTCAAATGAATTTACTGTATTAAATTCAAGGCTTCATAACACATGTGCAATTAAGACCTTTTATCAAGAAGATTTTAGAATCTGGTAATTTCTGTAGGCTAATACAAGTCACTGTTTTGCTGTACGTACCTCTCTTCACAAATGTTTTAGAATACTGCAGTAATCCTTTTGGATTTAGCCATGGATTTTGCAGTAATCTCAACTGCAGTCCTTCCCAGAGAACCTGGCAGAGTTTTGGGGAGAGGAAGAATGCAATGTATGCTTTCAGTAAATTACAGAAATTTAAAATGCTATCAGGTTAGCTTGGGCTCAGAATGTTTTTTAAAAACAAGGTTTAAAAAAATTGAATTTTTTTCAGTTGGATTGAAGTCATTTTAATTCTAGTATAGGGTGACGGTAGGAGATGTCTGGAGTCCAGCATTCTCCTGGGGTATCCATAAGCAGCACTGCAGCATTATGCCTGGTGATTGAGAACTGGAGAGTGAAAGTGACTAGTTCACATGCATTATGCAAGGTGAGAGAAATTCATGAATATTAAAGGTTCACATTTTAAAATACTTCTCACTCTTATTAGAAATTGAAAAAAATTAAACCTATTAACCTAAATGTTAAAGCTCCAAGTGTCTTTGACATAGCTTACAAAGGCAAATAATAAAATTAGTAACTGTTGTTTACTCCAGGAACTACACATCTTTACACAGGCTTTAATCCTTAAGCCTTCCCCTCTCCAAAAGCCTTGGCATGGCCTGAAAATCAACAGACCTATTTTTTGTTTTGTTTTTGCCAGAACCTGGGCTAGATTTTAAAGCCGAGGCCGCCTCATAATGAAGGCTGTACCATCAGCTTCTCCTCTAAATCAAGAGAGATTCAGTTCAGGTTCTTGCGCTAATTGTGGGTGGATCAGTATGGCATATGAGAGAGATGGACAGTCCCTCAGTAGTCGGATTGTAAGACATTTAGGGCTTTTAAAAACCTAAAAAATACCTTAAGCTGGACTAGGAAACTGTTGGAGAGCCAGTGCAGAAGATAAGAGTCCATGTCAGTTCCTGTTGGTAAGCACAGCCTACCAAACAGGCTGCCTCTGGTTCTGCATCACCTTCAGCCCCCTGGTTGGCTTAAGGTGCATTGCAGAAGCTTACAGTTACGTTAGGAGCATTGACCAAGGAATTAAAAAAAATACATATTTCAACATAACATTGTCTTTAGAAAAGCTAGCCAAAGTGAATCACTAACAGACAGAGCAGAACTGCTCTAGCCATTCAGGGAAATAACTCATTTATAATTGTTTCTATATATGCTTTCATAAACAAGTTTTGTTAAAATTTAAATAACTTCAAGTTGATAGTTTAGACTCGTGAACTAGGACATTCAACAGTAAGTCTTGCATTTCACACTGATTCTAAAACCACTGTTTTTTCACAAATATCTGTGTGAGGGATGAAGCATTGGTTGTAACACTTAATTGTCCGTTCTGTTAGTTTGTATTACAACCTAATGAACTTTTCAGTCTAGTTGATATGGCATATATGACTCAACTCTGCACTGTTTCTTGATAAACTTTATGATTCTGACATTGAAGTCTACAGCTTTATTTGGTAGAATTTCATTTATATGCAAACTGTATATTTTTAATTGCTTCACCTGACTTATTTTGTGATTATATTTAGCTATATTATTTTCTCCCAATTTTGTGTCTCTCTCCTATTTCATGTAGAGATGCTTGAAACAGTGGACTTTGTAGCACCTAACGAAAGAGTTGTTTTCAGAACGTGTGTGAGAGAGAAAGATTGTGTTGTCTTTCAAATGGTAAGAAACCAAGAACAGTTACATTTCTAATATCAAAGTAGATTAATTTTACTAGCACTGTACTGTTTAGATATGTCTAAGTGTAGCTCTGTGTCAGATGTTAAGTAGCTCCCAGATTTCTCAGCTAGGGTTAATCTTTCTGGACTCTAATTTCACACTGATTGCATTGCAGGATTTCTAAACTAATTGTATACAAGCTACATTACATACAAGCATACACAGAATAGATGACCAATGTGTATATTGTGGGCCACAGATGTAGCTTATTTCTACACCATGTTATTTTAGCTATATGTTCGAACATACTAGTACCAAAACTAAATTACAGTGAAATGTGATCTTACCATCATTTGTAATTTCATTAAATAGAACTTACAGCTAGATATCATTTGTGTTTAGTAGTTTTACTAACATTTAGCACTTATTTTTATCAACATTTTTTGTTTTCCTTGTTCATTCATTCAGTTAACTGGTTGATTTGCATGTGTCAATCCTGTAAATATCAGTGATGTTTAACATTTCACAATGCCATACACTTCACAGAAGAAAGAAGGACATTGTTCCTGCCCCAAATAATATAAGTTTTAGACAACGCAAGCAAGGGTTGGTGGGCAAGGATTACTGAGCTACAGTCACCCAGTTCTCAGTTTAGGCATGTCTCTGTTATGGTGGTTCAGCTAAGATTTCCATATTTATAAGAAAAAAGGACAATATTTATTGTGAATATAATGTTTTTATTAGATTAAAACAAATTCAGTCTTGACTTTTAAAATGCAGGACAACATTTGTGTTATATAATGGGCCCTGATCCTGCAAAGATTTAAGTACATTCTTAACTTCACACGCTATGCTGACTTCAGATATGTCTTTAACTGACTAATTTTGCTATCTAGTAGTGGATCTCGGTCATATTATACATATACCGACTCTAAAAAGTGTATAAATGGTGAATATCTACACAAAAACATTTATTATAAAACAGAATCAAGTGAACAAATATTGATTATATCCTTTTTGCCCCACAGGGATCAGCAGATGCTGAGAGAGCATTGGCTGTTGCCAAGCTTGTGTAAGTTCTCATAGAATCTTACCTGAAAATAATTTCTTCCCCTGTGGCTTGCTGAGGTGTAATTTAATTTGTAAAGACTAGTTTTCAGTTTTAGCCAAATGCAGCTATCATTTGAAACCAGGCATTGAAAACTTCTGATGCAATTTGATGTATTTTTCCCTAGTCTTCTTTATTTGTACTATTATTATTATCATTAGTTATTATTATTAGTTATTTATAAGTCTTTCAAGGGGAAGCTAATATTTTTAAAGGTCAGAAGTAAGGAATAAGAGTCCTGTGTGATTAGCAGAGCTACTAGGGTAAACAAAAGTTCCACTTACCACTAAGTGTTAAAGGAGCTGCTCAGCAAGTTGCAACAGAGTTCACCATCTAGAAAGATCGGTGGGGGAGCAGCATGAACTGGCTGTACTCCTGCTCTCATTAGCAGTAATGATTTCTTTTCAAGGCAGTAGCTGCTCAAGCAATTACTTTTCATGCGAGTGACTGCTGTGCAACTTTGTAATAGGCATGCCAGGTCTCTGTCCTCAACGTGTTTTCTTCTGGGTGCTGCACATCTCCTGATAAAGCCCTATTGACCAATTTCTTGTATTCTTTGTGATTTTAAAGTTCTCAACCAGATGTGTGTTAAATAGAAGAAAAACAATGGAAGTTTTGCTTCTGTGGTGGTGAGGAATATAACTTTTAAACCCACATAAGACATTTTTCTTATTTATTTTTGAAAAATGATATAAAATAGTATGTTGCAGGGTTTGAGTCTGTGGGGAGAACATCCTAACTATGTTTGTTCCCTAAGACTCAGTAATCTTTGAATTCTTCAATAAAGGCAAATGAAATTCTTATATACGTATTGAAATGGCTTTGGAGACCACTGTATAAGTATACACAAAATTTAAACTAGTGAGGAGATAAAAGAAAAGATTCAGAGATTTGGAAAAAATCTCTAAACTTCAAATTCTCATCTAAACTTCTTGGGGATGGAAAACTCACTCGAACAGGCTCTCTGGCAAGATGCTTTTTTCCTTTTTCTAGTCTGAAATATTTGTGGGGATTTTTTGTTCTTTTCTTTTCAGAGAAAATGATGTAGCTGGGATTGATGTCAACATGGGCTGTCCAAAAGAATATTCTACTAAGGCAGGTTGATTTTAATCTCTTTAAATATTCTCTTTTCCTGCTTAAGAGGCACAGGATGCAACACATGTTCTGCTTTTCTGGTTCTGGCAAGTTATTTGATTTTCTCTGTTCTGAATGTTGTGAATGTTCAATTATTCGTAGTTTCAATGAGTCATTCTATTCTTGGCTGCAACTGTGATCTCTTGTCCTTATTTTTGAATTGTTAACTGTATTTGTCCAGATCATTAGAAGCATCAGGCCAGTCATTTTACTGTTGCTCCCTTTTCTCTGATTTATTAGTCAAAATTTGAGGCCTTGCAGGCTATTTAAATTAGCAGGAGAAATGAATGAAAATCAGGTATTTCCTAGGTGCAATCCTGCTTATTTACAAAAAATGTACACACAATCATCTTTCCATGAACATAGAAGGAACAAAGAGGAGGCAGTTTCCTTGAACAGAATTTCAAGTCTCTTTCCAGCCAGTGTTCTGCTCAGAAAGAATCTCTCTGTCGGCTTCCTCCTAGGGCCATATTAAAAGTGCTTCTCTTGCTGTCTGCTGGCTTATCTGCTTTTGTGCCCTCTGCCCTTCTCCACTGCAATATAATCAATCCCCCTGTTTCTGTTATCACTAAACAAAAGGGAATTTCATTGCTTGCTCGCTTAGGGTACGTCTACACTACCCGCCGGATCGGCAGGTAATGATCGATCTATCGGGATCAATTCATCGTGTGTAATGTAGATGCGATAAATTGATCCCCAATCGCTCTCCCGTCAACTGCTGAACTCCAGCAGTGCGAGAGGCGGAAGCAAAGTCGATGGGGGAGCCGCGGCCATCGATCCTGCGTGGTGAGGATGCAAAGTAAGTAATTCTAATTCGATCTAAGATATGTCGATTTCAGCTATGTTATTCTCATAGCTGAAGTTGCATATCTTAGATCGTCGTGTCGTCGTCCGTCGTGTCCCCCACCCCCCCCACCCCCCACCCCCCCCGTAGACCAGGCCTTAGGCTGAATGAAAGGCTGCCAGAATGCTCTCCAGCATGACATCATGATTGGAAGGTTCTCTTCAGCTTAAACAATATTTCATCTTTAGGTATGCAGCGGCTTCAGAAAGCTGCACATGCTGGCTGTTCATCAGGCCAATCTATTCACAGGAATAACTAGTTTGTTGCATGAACAGAAAAGCAGGGAAGCTTTGCTCTAAATAGATGTAATGTTTCTGGGGACTGGGGACAGGGGACAGAGGTGCTTAAGGTGACCCCTGACTTCAGTGCATCACAGTTTTCTATTGAAGGGTTACAAAACACCAAAATCTCAGCCTTCTGGTTATCGTTGTTGGCTAAAGAAATTTAGTTTGGTATTTCAACTTCCAAAAATCCCAATATATTTCATTTAAAGGATCATTTCTATTGTACCAGGGTGATGCAAATGAGTCTGACTTGGAGCACCCTTTAACTGTAGATATGAGAATTAGCATTACCATTAACTGGCATTTTAATTGCTGTTACCACTGTTATAAAAGAAAAAACTAATATTTATTCCACTCTAATATGAAAAAGGAACACCTCAAAATGCTTACATATAAAGCAATTATTTTATTAAATAAAGAGATAGCAAATAGAATTAATGCTGTCGTTCTCAGAGCCAAAAATCTATTTTATTGAGGAGGAAAATTTCATTTTTATTTTTACAGCTTATTAATATTAAACAAATACCAAATATTTGTTATTACTAAATGATGCTGATGAGTTAAATCACACAAATAATCCTTAACATTAAAATTATTGCTAAATAAGAAATTAACTGGAAATCAATGATATTTTAAAGACAGTAAAACCACAACATATGAATAGAATGATCAATTTCATTAAAATACAATTCTTGATCAGTTCCTATTGTCCATATGACATTTTCATATGCTAATCTATTTATGGTTATTTATAACCGGGTAATAGTTCTCCTCTGGAATTAGATCAAGGACAGGAGTAACAAAAGAGTTAAGTATAGATTATGTATTTTGGATATGGAAATCAGATTTTGATACCTTTGAGCAGTTTGTAGTTGAATTTGTGAACAGTATTCATTCTGCTATAAAATTGCAAATGTTGATAATCATAATAATTTTAGGATATACATGTTAGCATATTTCAGAACAAAATTGGTACATCTCTTTACAAGAGAAGTATAGATACAATATTTTTTGTACACGATAGTGGATTTCATGTTGAAACTATAATAAGAAATAATATTCAGTTGTTGAATTAAATGAATATGTTGTAATCAGAGAAAATGTTTAAGATTGATTAGAGACACAGCTGGTAACAATGCCTATAGTCAAGGTTTTCTAATGATTTTTAATTGTAGGACTTCAGCTGGAAATTTCAGGTTGACATGTTCTATGCTGGTCATCTGCCTCAACCTGAATATATTTGGAAAGTTCCATCAAAAAAGATTCAGCTATTTCCAAGAACAAAGTTAGGAGGATGTGTTTTGCTAATATTAAAAAAAACAACCTACCAAAAACAAAACCCAACCCAGTTTGTTGAGAAGCAATAGTTCCATGCTTTGGAACAGGGACTTAAAATTTGGCAGGGGTCACCTTGGGATCCCCATGATCATTCACCCAAAATTGGCAAAGTTATAAACCTCTGAAAATCACCATTTGCACATGTTCGATAGGGGTTTGTTAGAAAACAAAATTTTCTGAACATTGTGTCTGCGGTGCCTGAGCAGTACTTTCCCTGCAGTTGCTCTTTCTGGCTGCTGTGATCCCAGGCCCCAGATCTGAAGGCACAGATGCTCTCTACTGGGCTCTGAGTGCTTTCCTGCTGTTGCCCAGGCAGGCTGGAGAAGGATATTTCACTAGAATGCAGGTGAAACTGGAGCAGAAGAGGAAATGGGGATGAACAGGGCTGGAGAGACTATAAATTCTGAAATATTCTCTTTCAGAATTGAGCCCTCAGAATTGAGCCCAGGATTCCAGAGTGCCAACATTACTCTCTTGTTTAGCAGATAGCTGTGAAGCAGGCTGGCAAAGTTCACGACTCATCCCCTTCTAGTGGGTAGCCACATATAACAGCCTGCTATTAAGATACCAATTGCTCCAACAGCTCAGGTGATAGAGCTCTGTGCTGTGAATCTAAAAGTCCCAACCCTGCTGATGATCTATGTGAGATGATTGATATGGTTCCACATGATGGAATTTGCTTTTTTTCAATTTTCCTTTTTTAAAAACTGAATTTTTAAAGTGTGTAATTTCCTATGGTACGAGAACAGTTAGCCCACTTAACAGTTAGGAAATTACAAAATTCAGGTTGCTGGTGCAACCTTAATTTGTCTCCCTTGTTCATGTGTTTTGAGTCTTTTAATTACATAACCTGTGTTGGTCTATTGCATGGTAATTGTAAGATCCTTCTTTAAATATACAGGTGTAATTTGAAGAGTATCAGCAAGATACCTTAATTTTGCTGGGGACATATTTAGGTTTTGCATTATTTTCAGGAAATGGATATGTGTTTTTGTGTGATTGTATGTTGGAAGGGGAAGGTTGTTGTGGAGTTGTGGGGGCTGAACTCTTGTAGGTATAAAAAAATTTCAGTGTTTCAACTTAAGGTGAGATTTTAAACCAATTTAGTGAAACCAGCGCTAAAGACTCTATAAACATAGACAAATCTTGTGTGCTTTGGATATTTTGACCCCGATCCAGCAAAATACATAAGCGTATTCTTAATTTAAGTATTTTGCAAGTCTGCTCTCATATTTTACTTAAAGGACATGGTCTTGAAGGGAGGCTGGTATGGATATTTAATGTTGCTTAACTGGTGATTTCCTTGATTTTTAGTGGTGGCATGCCCAAGAAATTAAACTTTTTTAAAATGTAGGTGTATATATATAACTGAATATAAAAGAATTCTGTAAATTGTGACCTGCAATATTGGCTACTACATTTTAAATAGAATTTTAGTTAAATCAACCTTACAAAACATAGTTTCCCACTTTATTGAGGCAAATAAATTCCTTGATGGATGAGTATATCATCTTCCTCCTTGGCATAGTAAAGGCGAGTGGCTCAGATTTAGATTGAGGCAGGTAAACGTTCATGACAGTTTTGTAAGCCTGAGTTTGTGTAACTGGTTAGTTTTAATAAATATGTTGGGAATGAACAAATCAAAACACTACCCCTACACATACAACATTAAAATAATCTAAATTATCTAAGGTTAATTTGCATTAAATTAAATTTTTAACTTTTTGGCATTTCTAAACCAGCTGAAGTATAAATAGAGCTTTTAACAGGCCATGTTGCTCCATTTTAATGTCAGGTGCACAAGCAGAAGAAAATGCAGAAATGTTGCAGCAGTTGTCATAGCAAAGAGCTGAAGCTCATAAAAAATGACTTATGACTTCATTCCAGAGAGAGCGAGCCTGGTTGCAGTATTAAACACTATATCCTGCTGTCCTTAATGCTGTTGGCATAGTTAATAAATCTCCTGTGAGATGTAGCTTTCAGGCTTCATCTTGCAGAGACTGAAAAGACAAAGCATCTTGACAGGTAATAATTAAACATTGTCATTCTGTATAATTTATATTAGAATGTGGAGTATTTTACCATATGATTATCATCATGTTGAGTTAAGTGAGTATTAAATAAAATCTGGACCTAACCTGCTGATCAGTGTTTATTTAGATAGAGCCATATTACAAAAACCCTTAACTATTTCCATCTAAAAGCATAAAAACATCAAGCCTGTAACAGCTGCCTCTTGCTCTCTAACTTGCAGACCAAAGTAGCTCATACAGTAGTTGTTTACGATGAAGCATTTTTTAAGCATTAGGTAAAGATCCAGTTTCTGTGGTATTTTATTATAGCTAGCCTGTGAATAGTCTTAGAAAGCTGTTTGAAATCAGACCTTCTAGTATTCCATCTGGTTTGAAAACATTGCCAGTAAAGTGGGAAATAATAAAAATGCCAAGGCTCACATTGCCAGACATGTCCCTGTAATGTGTATTACCTTGATATTGCACAGACTCTATTTTACAGTGCAGGTAGAGCTCTTTTTTCTATTTTTCAAGCAACAGGAGTAGGATACTTATGTCTGAAAAGACTCTTGTTTTCCCGTAATGGAACATTTCTTTTTGTCAGACTGTTTGAAAGGGAAAGGTGTTTGTTTTAGGCCACATGACCTTAATGACATGGAAGAAAGGTAGAGTTGTGCAATGGGTCTGTTTTATAGTAGATGAACCAAAGAAACATAGTGACCTTCTGCAGGGGATATTAATGAGAATAGTGCTTTTTCCCATCCTGAAAATTGTTCCCTGTGGACACTGATTACTTAAGGAACATAAGAATGTAGAAGTTGCTTTGAGATAAGGCATCTTAACTTAAATACTCCAGTTAGTCCCTTATCTAGGCTCTGACAGTGGTCAATATCATATGACTCAGAAGACCGTGCAAAAAAACGTGTAGTGGAAAACTATAGAGTAACCAGTTCCTAGGGAAAGTTCCTTCTTAACCCCTTTCAGTAACTTGTTGGCTTATCCATTGAAGCTTGAGAGTTTATAGCCCTTCTAAAAGTGTGTTTTATCTACTGCAACTGTGGATAGTCTCATCTATATAAATGTCTAATCCTTTTGTTTGAATTCTGCTAAACTCTTGGCTTTAACAATACCATGTGACAATGAGGTCCACTAGTAAATTATGTATTCTCCAAACAAATACTTGTTTTTATTATTTTTAAACTTGCTGCATTTTAATTTCATTGACTGTTCCCTTGCTCTTGTATTATGAGGGGGTAGATTAGAACCTCTCTATACCATACATTATTTTGTGTGCCTTCCTTTTGTTCATCTTCTCCCTAAACTAAACAGTCCTAATCTTTTCTATGTCTCTGTTTTTATCACCAATCTCTTGCCCTTGCCCAATTCTCCGACTCCCACCTCTGCCCATTCCTGCTGTGTTTTTTAAATAAGATGGTATTTTCTTGGCACAGTATTTTGGGCCATGGTGCATGATTGAGTTACAAAATGGCATTATAATATTTTCAGTGTTGTTTTCTTTTACTTAATATTTTCTTCTGTATCTTAACTACAGAAAACAGGGTAGAAAACAGTCTTTCCCTGTAATATCTTTCTAATCATGACAAAAGAACAAAAATATTAAAAATTTTGCAGGAGGGAAATACTGAAAAAAAATTATTTTCAGGAGATGCAAAAAGAAATTTTTTGGCATGTTCTCCGACAGCTTGTCACAGTGGACAGACAAGACAGCAGGAAAACAACAGGAAACCTGCATGGTGTCTGGAGGAAGTTTTGCTGCAATCAATGTGTTCCTAGTTTTGATTTCAATAGATCAGCTTTTACTGACAGAAAAGTATTCCATCCAAAAATTTCTGAACCGATCTAATTTTAACACGTACAGCTAGCTGACTGCGTGGCTGTGTGTATATAGAAGAACAGGAGTACTTGTGGCACCTTAGAGACTAACAAATTTATTAGAGCATAAGCTTTCGTGGACTACAGCCCACTTCTTCGGATGCATCTGAAGAAGTGGGCTGTAGTCCACGAAAGCTTATGCTCTAATAAATTTGTTAGTCTCTAAGGTGCCACAAGTACTCCTGTTCTTCTTTTTGCGGATACAGACTAACACGGCTGTTACTCTGAAACTTGTGTGTATATAGGCAGTGTGAGCGAGGAAGAACATCCAAATTAGAGGAGGGAAAAGTTATATTTTTAAAATATTAGTAGTTGTTTTGTGCTGCCACTTCCTTTTGTGTAGGTACATAGTATGGGAGACTGTATTGGGACCATTGGCATTTAGGGCTCATCAATCAATTGAATGGTGCTAGGGAGAACATATGAATGAAATTTATCACCTAATAGGAAGAAACAAAGCAATCATAGTGGTTAGGTACAGATTTTGGAATTTCTGGCTGTTCATCAGAGAAATAGAAAACAAAACAACTTCTCAGTATTCAGTTCCCTAAGCTGTTGCTGCTTCATTTGCTGACATCATTCTAGCAAGAATGTTTTCTTATTTCACCAAGTAAGTGCAGCTATGCTCTTTCACCTAATATATTTCAAATTTGGATTCTTTATTAAATGAAAATCCTTCTGTAACCAAGCCAGTAAATGATGTGTAAATAACTTTGTGCCATACCTTTTAATTAGTATATAGTAATTCGCACTTCCGTGAAAACATTTTTCTTATATGGGAGGATTTAGTTTTGTTGTTGTTTGCCATTGGGTAAGATACGAGATGAAGAAAGTGTTGATTTTTTGAATGTTTCCAGTCTGTAATTCATTCTATTGGCATGTGTTTCCCCAGGGAGGTATGGGAGCAGCGCTGCTGTCTGATCCTGACAAAATTGAGTGTGTAAGTATCCAGTTTGTTGGTTTTATTGTGCCTAGAAAAATAAGGTGCTTATGTATAATAATTGAGTAATTCTTGAGCTGCTGGATTTATTGGAGTGAGAGACAATTGTGTGAAAAGCAGATTTGGGAGAGCAAGGGATGGAATAGTGACTAAAGTTTTGCAGGTTCAAATAAAATTCACATAGATTATACTGCTGGTTTAGTTTCTTTTATAGCCACAGGAACAACAATATTGCTGCTGACTTCCTTTTCAATTTTTACACTTGCACTTTTTGGTGCTGTACTTGGATTTCCTATTTTTCTGGTTTTATTTTTAGTTTAATTCGAGCACAAAGTGCAGCAAACACTTTACAACAACATGACACAGTCTCTGCCCTGAGTAGCTTTACAATGTTTAGTTTTCAATGGCCTACACGTTGGTAGAGCTCTGCAAGAGCTCTTATATAGTCTTAAGATTTGGCTCAGTGAGGAGTAGTGGGCAAAACTGAGTATATTCAAGTGAAAATATAACATTCCTTAAATATCAGTCAGATTGCTTCCATATGATAGCCATCAACCTTAGTTGATGTGTTTAGACTATAGTTCCAAATGCCAACAAAAAGTTACAAATTACCTTTTGAGCAGTGGCATTGAATGGCTCTTGAGCTCTTGTTCAGCTCTCCATGTGGCTTTTGTCAGGTAAGGGTCTGGGTAGTGGACTCCTCTTTTCCTCTGCCTCAGGCAGAATGTGTGGAACGTAGATCACAGGAGTACACACTGAGCATATGGTTTGGTGGCCTGAAGAACGGGTGCTGCTGGGATCCATTCTGAAAGTCAGTGTGTTGTTCCCTTCCATCCAGTAGTTAGTTAGGAGTGGGGTGACAGAAAGGAAACAGGAGGTGGAATAGGAGGGAGATCTCGCAAGCAAGTGTGTGGCTTCCATGCAAGGCAAGAGTTAGGGGAATTAAGTACACTGGGGCTATCCCTTTCTCTTCCAGCAGTCAGAGGAAGCAGAGCAAGGGGACTGATTTGAAAGCACCTTAAGAAGGAGATCAGTGTCCTTATCTCCATTTTGCAAACTGGGACACTGAGGCACAGAGCGGTGAAGTGACCTGCCTAAGGCGATGGCAGGGCAATGGCAGAGCTGGGAATAGTACAGAGATCTGAGTTCCAGTCCAGTGCTCTATCCACTGGGGGAATGTGGAAAAGACCGGAGAGGTTGCAGTAGGTAAGGCATGAGATGACGTTTTACACTCATGGACTTTAAGGTCAGAAGGGACCATCATGATCATCTAGTCTGACCTCCTGCACATTGCAGGCCACAGAACTTATCCCCTTGCACTCCTGTAAGAGACCCATGACCTCTGGCTGAGTTACTGAAGTCCTCAAATCGTGATTTAAAGACCTCAGGTTACAGAGAATCCACCAAAGGTTTTAACATAGTAATAGAGAGAATGTGGAGATAAAACTGGCAGGATTTAGTGATTAGTATTTTTTGTGTGTAAGGGAGATGAGACCTCAGTCCAAAGTGTTTAATCTCACACAAAAATGTGTTGCAGTCCTTATATATCCAATAATTTTGACTCTGTCTGAGTCAGAGCACTCTTCTTGACAGAGAAGATGCAAGTTTGTGCAAGCAAGTTTCATAGGCTGATAAAAATGTTGTTTATTTACTGAAGGGCAGATGGGTTGATTGCTTCTAAAGTGTGTTGCAAGAAGTTCTTCTACTTTTGTTGCTATTGGGTGTCTGCAATTTAGACACACAGGTTACCTTTTAATGTGTAGTGTAAAAACATTTTTCTCATGTGGGGTGACTGAGGGGATGACTTAGTAGCAGTTGGCCATTGCCATTTAAAATGATAACCTTTGCATCTGTTATCCTCAATATATGCAATCAATACTTCTTACCAGGTATTTGAATGAAAGCTGTTCCTCAATATTTGACCTTGATCCAAAGGCTGGCCTAGATAGCTTCCACCCTGTTGTTACGGAGGTTTGATTTGACCTCAGGACAATGGACTTCAAAAAAAGCAGACTTGAACAGACTCAGGGAGCTGGTAGGTAAAATCCCGTGAGAAGAAAATTAAAGGGAAAAAGGAGTTCAGGAGAGCTGGCAGTTTCTCAAGGAGATGATATTAGAGGCACAGCTGCAAACTATCCCAGTGCAATAGATAGGAAGAACAGTAGAGGCCAATATGGCTTTAATGACCTGAAAATTAAAAAGGAATCTTACAAAAAGTACAAAAGAATATAGGGGGGGAAATCAAAGGCTAAGACACAAAGTGTGTTACACCTCGCAAGGGACATAAAAGGCAATAAGATGAGACTTTTTAAAATACATTAGGAGTAAAAGAGAGGCGAACAAAAGTGTTTCCTGCTTACTGGGAAAGAGCGCTAATAACTGATGATATCATGAAGGGTGAAGATTTTAATGCCTCTTTTGCTTCAGTTTTCACTAGAAAGATTAATGGTGACCAGATACTAATATTAAAAAGGGGGAAGGAACTCAAGCTAAAATAAGGAACAGAATAAAAAATATTTAGGTAATTTGGCAGGGCCTGATGAAATTCATCCTAGTGTACTTAAGGAACTAGCTAAAGCAGTCTCGGAACTGTTAGCTATTACTTTTGAGAACTCATGAAGGATGAGTGAAGTTCCAGAAGACTGAAGAAGGGCAAACATAGTACCTGTCTTTAAAAAGAGGGACAAAGAGGACCCGAGGAATTATTGACCAGTCAGCCTAACTTTGATACCTGGAACGGTACTGGGACAAATTATTAAACAACGAATTTGTAAGCATCTAGAGGATAAAACAATTTTAAGGAATAGCCAGCATGGATTTTTCAAGAGCAAATCATGCCAAACCAACCTAATTTCCTTCTTTGACAGGGTTACTGGTCTAGTGAATAAGTGCAAGTAGTAAATGTGATATATTTTGTTTTTAGTAAGGCTTTTGACACAGTCCCACATGACATTCTCATAAGCAAACTAGAGAAATGTGGTCTTGATGAAATTACTATAAGGTGGGTGCACAACTGGCATATAAACTTTAACTAACTAACTAAATGTATTGTAAAAAACAACGTTCCATATAGGAACCTTATATATTTTTCTTTAGAGAAGTGTTCAAATGTCTTCATATGTTCAACAGAGCAAGATTTACTCATGTTGCTTCTGTAATAGTATTTATCCCCTCCTTTCTTTAGATTCTGAGTACCTTGGTTAAAGGAATTTGTAAACCAGTGACCTGCAAAATCCGAATCTTGCCTTCGGTAAGAACATGTTTTATTATGCTTAGTTCCAGTTAATGTTAACCCTTGTAGCCAGATTAGAATACCATAAACATTAGAATGAAATTTTAACTAATTTTAACCCAATGGATTAAAATATACAGAAACATATACTTTTATTCTGAAATAAGAGTGTCCATGCATTAACTCAATAGAACAATTCCATAAGTAGACAAGCCCAAAGCAACTGACAGTGAATTTCTTAGAGAGGCAAGATGGTTGCGGTAATATCTTTTATTGGACCAACTTCAGTTGACGAGAGAGACAAGCTATCAACCTTACACAGAGCTCCTCTTTAGGTCTAGGTAATGTACTCAGTGTCACAGTAAATACAAGGTAGAACAGATTGTTTAGCATAAGTAGTTAACACATATTTCAAGGGACCATTCATGGTGAAGAATTTTGCTGACTCAACCTCAAAGAATTCTTTCACAACAATGAAGATGCCACAATTACCACATCCCCACCGGCAGTCATAAGAAAAAAAATCACCTGATTGGACACCTCACAGCGGACCACCACACTCTTACTCATTACATTGATTGCTTCGGGAAAAAAATTGACGAGGATAACAAACCTCACTTCCGCCACAATCTCTCCACCGCTGAGAGGACAGCTGTATAGTCTCTGAAACTCAACCACCAGATAGTGATTAAACCAGCAGACAAAATGTTCACCATCGTAGTCCTCAATTGTGATGCGTTCTTTAACAACACCAACCAGCAACTGTCTGACTCCACCTACTATAAAGAACTCAAAGTAGACCCTGCACTGTAGTTTACCCAGGAATTTAAGGATGTCATCAAATCCTTCCCCAAACAATTCCGAGAGAAACTCTACAACTTCATCCCCATGAACCCACTTCAGAGGATCTTCCGTGTTTTTTCCTAAGATACACAACAAGGAAACCCAGACTGATCTATTTCATCTGGCCCTAGCACTCTTACTAAAGAAATATCGAGACTCATAAAAACCATCCTCAAACCAATCCCCACACAAAGGGCCGGCTTCCTCCAAGATACTACAGACTTACACCACAAACTCCACAGCATTAATAATCTCACTCAGAACACTGTCCTCGCTGATGTTGTTGGTTAGAATTTACCTTTTAGTCACTAATTTCTTTTGCATAGAATAGAGTTTTTAAGCTCCAGTAGTCAATTTGTCTTCTCTTTGGTAATTTCATCTGGTTATTTTCAAAATTACTGTCTAATTATGTGCATAATTATTGTGACTGCACATGCAAATTGAATGTATGCACGTATATATGGACAAATGTGTAACTAGTTGTGCAAAAACTGATGTATGTGCAGTGATTGCATGCACAGATTAGGCATGTACACATTCTTTAAAATCATGCATAAAAAGTATTAAAAAAGTAAAATCAGTGTATCTTCAACAATCTGCATGGATTCCAAGGCCAGAAGGGACCATTGTGATAATCTAGTCTGACCTCTTGTGTAGCACAGGCCATAGAACTTCCCCAAAATAATTCCTAGAGCATATTGTTGAGAACAACATCCAATCTTGATTTTAAAATTCAGTGATGGAGAATCCACCAGAACCCTTGGTATGTTGTTAATGGTTAATTACTCAGTGGTAACAATGTACACCTTATTTCCAGTATGAATTTGCCTAGCTTCAACTTCCAGCCATTGGATCATGTTATACCTTTTTCTGCTAGATTGAAGAACTCACGATTAAATATTTATTCCCCATGTCGGTATTTACAGACTGTAATCAAGTCACCCCTTAACCTTCTCTTTATTAAGGTAAAGGAATGATCTTCTTTAGTATAGCCAAGCTTTCTAATCCATTAATCATTCTTGTGATTCTTCTCTGAACCATCTCCAATTTATCCACCACATCCTTCTTGAATTGTGAACCCCAGAACTGGACATTGTATTCCAGCCGTGGTCATACCAGTGCCAAATACAGAGAGAACCTACTTGAAACGCCCCTGTTTATGCATTCAGGGATCACATTTGCCTTTTCGGCCACAGAATCGCACTGGGAACTCGTGTTCAGCTGATTTTCCACCCCACCCCCCTCTACAATCATGAGATCAAAGAACTGTCATGTTCCCTTTTCACTTTGAACTGTCCTAGATTCTCTTCCTTCTTGTTTCAAGCTGGTTTTGCCTAGCATGTATCTTCTAGCAGAACAGCAAGTGAGTGACTGTCTCTACTTCAATGCAATCTGCATCTCCAAAAGGCTGAATGTGCTACAGTAGAACCTCAGAGACATGAACACCTTGGGAATGGAGGTTGTTTGTAACTCTGAACAAAACATTATGGTTCTTTCAAAAGTTTACAACTGAACATTGACTTAATACAGCTTTGAAAATGATGGTCCCCCCATTTTTTTTTAGTAGTTTACATTTAACACAGTACTGTACTGTATTTGCTTCTTTTGGAGGGGAGAGGGGTGCTGCTGCCGCCTGATTGTGTACTTCCGGTTCCAAATGAGGTGCGCGGTTGACTGGTCAATTCGTAACTCTGTTGTTCGCAACTCTGAGGTTCTACTCTACTTTCAGATGAACCACAGTCTACTAGCCCAGCTTCTGAAAAGAAAGCGAATCCTTCGCTTTTTCTAAAAGCTGCATAATTGCACATAGCAGGATAAATTGGCAATGTCCTGAATTCCATCTGTCTTTCATTAGGCTCATGTTTTCTCTTTGAAGGAATAGAAGGGTTTTTTTTCTTTATTTCATAAGACAACCAGTAATGTATGGATACTAATCAAATTCTTCAGTCATGAGGGCATTTTTTAACATGTAGCCTAGAGAAATGTTTGTGAATATTTCATGCATGAATAGATGTGAGGGTGAATTCAAATTCAATGTGAGTGATATCTCTTCCATCCAAGAAGCACTATATATGACTTATAGTATATTCAGTGCAATAGTACCTGCCACTCAAGTGTGTTTTTATGTCTTTTAAAAGATAGCCCAGAGATGCGTGAAGGGAAATAGTCTCAAATGTTGTATTCCCTGGGTCAAGCAGGTTCTTAAACTGTAATTTCTAAGAGACGTATTAAAAATGGCATGACTGGAATCCTATTTTAGCCATAATAAATAGTTCTCTAAGTAAAGCTTATATTAAGGGTTATGTTCATATTGAGTATGACTGTTGTAATATAGGAGTTGTGTACACTTTGGGAGAACAGATTTCCTGCATGTGTTTGTATAATGATCATGGGATTAAGATCTCTTCCTCCATCAAACTAAAATAACATGTGTTACATTTTTTCCCTCCTCAGCTTGAAGACACTATAAGCCTGGTGAAGAGGATAGAAAAGACTGGTGTTGCTGCCATTGCAGTCCATGGAAGGTAAATATGTTTGTGTGGAAAGATTATTGTTGTTTGTTTGTTGGCAGGTAGAGAGCAATAAACTAGGACTAGTTAATTTACTTCACCTTGTCTAGTTCAGCTGCAAGGAAGTGGTTCTGATTTCAATGACAGCAGCTGGGTGCTTAGTACTTTACTACATTAGGCTTCTTATTCAGGAGCGTAAATAGAGATTTAGCAGCTTAACTTTATGCTTCTGTTTTTCTAAAATCTTAGCCTTGGTAAGACCAAATAAAAGGCAAAATTATCTAACAGTAAGGAATTAAATAGTTTCATGCTAGATTTTAATTCTCAGGTGTGTGAGGTGTACAGCTGTGCACCCCAAACATTAGGTGCTTCACCTGCACAGGGAACTAAAATAGCAATATTTTTCAAGATGTGTTTCGTGTGAAGCAGGTTTACACCTTGCATATGAACATAAACTCAGACAGACTAGGTTTGTCACTGCAGGACTGGGATTGTCTGCTAAGAGTTTACTTATGTACAATTTCCACTAAAAATCTTTGAACTTGTCTTTTTCTTTCTGTGTTGCAAAGGAAGAAGGAGGAGAGGCCTCAACATCCTGTCCACTGTGAAGTGATCAAAGCCATCTCTGAGGCAGTCTCGGTTCCTGTAATAGCAAAGTAAGTTAGATTAGTTAGGTGGTCATTTTAAGGTATCCATGTCTAGCAGTAGACATTATGCCAAGGAAATCTAACTGAGCAAGAAGGGATTAAGTGCAGGAAACTAAGGGTTTCCTCATATAGGGCAAATGAGATAATTACAAATCACAAGGTTAGAGTGAGGCTTTGATATTAGAAGTTGGCCATCTGAAATGTCACTGTCTTTGTTTCAGTGCAAAAAGGGCTCCTTAATTATCCTCTGTGTACTAGTGTTGTGTCATGACATGGCCCAGCCCTCCTCTCTGGAGAGACACCAGTGTTTTGTTAGAATTCAGCCGTTGGATTCAATGTGCTTCTAAGCCATCTGGGTAGTGACTGATTACTGTTCCTAGCTCTGGGTTTCTCAGGCACACTCCCAGGTGCAGACTCCTCCCTTGGCAATAGGACCCTGCTCTCTAATGGCCTAGGCCCTGAAACTAGTGCCACAGCCCTCCCAAGCCCCCTGTTGCCTAGATACATTTCCCCAGAGTACACTGGCTGTGGGAGCTCTGGTTTCTTATCAAAATGTTGGGTAACTTTCCTATATGTCAGAATTGACAGTAACTCTTCATTTAAGGGGACCCTGAAGAATTTTTATGACTAGTTTTAGTCCACCTTTAAAGTGAGTTAGCGTGTTCTGTTACAGTTAGAAAATTGTGGGGAGGGGAAAACAGGATTTTAAATTATTTTTAGCTCACGAAAGGAGCTAGATTGATAATTTTAGAAAATGATGTTTTCTAGCCATAGAACATGGTATAGCATAGCTAGAGGCAGAGCATGCTTTTACTCACTGTTCCCTGCCAGTTTGCCTCAAACTTGAGCCTATGCTCATTCAATGTTAGGCCTTTCTACTATAATTAACAACGAGGGGTACCAGTTTTGGAGGACTTTTTTCTGAGGTGCACCTGGTCCACTGGGAATTGAACTGAGATCTTCAAACTCATTTTGCACAGGCCACCAAACAGCATTTTCTTACCAGAACAGCTGACTTTTTAAAAAACTATTGTGTCGCTAATGAAGGTGGCACATACAAAATCAGTGCTTGTCTCCTTTAGGGAAACTAAGCCAATTTATGCTTATGGGGGGTGTCTTGAGTTAAGGAGAACTGTTCACTAGAAACTGGATTGGTACCACCTAACTCATTTTACAGAGGCTGCCTACCAATCAGTCATCAGATGCTAATAACTTTTGGCACTACTGGCCTGGTCTGACTTTGGAAGGCTTTCATATCCCATTACTAATAATCCTGTAAGCCAATGATGGGCTGTAGGTTGTCCACCACTGCTCTAAGCCAGCCATTCTCCCAGAGTGGTGCTGATTTCCTAAATAGATTATACCAACAATGAATAACATGACAGTCCATAAGCCTTCTGTATTATCATGCATGCCAAGCTCTATTAATGTGCAGAATACACTATTTTCTGCATGGTGGTGTCACGTTAATCATTGTTAATCATAACAAAGATGTTCGTTTTCAGTGGCGGATCTCATGACTTCATCAAAGAATATACTGACATTGAAGCCTTCCAACAAGCAGCAGGTGCTTCATCGGTAATGATAGCTCGTGCTGCCATGTGGAACCCATCCATCTTCAGAAGAGAAGGCCTTTGTTCCTTAAAGGAAGTCATGCAAGAATACATCAAATACGTATGTTTGGGAAGATTTTACCTGTAATTAACATAGTTTAGAGTTGTTAACCCAAGTTTATGTAGGGTGTCTTTAATTCCTCGTTATTTTTCAATTAGTAAAGCTCCTGTAATGTTTTTGCGTATTGCATAAGATGAAAACCATTACAATTTTTACCAATTTTTCAGTGAATAAATCATTGAATTTTTGTCTAGTAGACAGCCTTACCTTTTTTTGGTTACATACTGTGCTTGCCTATTCTCATTCTTGATGCTCAGGTTTTAGGAAGATTTCTCAGGCTTTTGGGACTCCCTCAAAAATCTCTGCACTTGTGCAGAACTAGTGCCAGGAGTGTCAATGTTGGGAATGTGATATTGAATGGAGCAAAGTAGGCATAGAAAGATGAGTTCTGTCTAGGCAGGCTGCAGAGTTTCACGGTTTTCTAAAGTCATGTAAACTACTCTAGAGAATTATATTCCTCTTCTAGAAAATGTTAGGTTTTTTTTCAAATGGCAGAAAAATACAGAGAAGGTTGTTCAGTCAGCTGTTTCATTATAGTGTTACAGTTCAATTGGTGGGCCATCTACCCTGTAATGTTGACAAAGAGATGCTGTGAAGGAGCAGAGAGATGGCTGCCAGGTACAGCAGTGGGTTCAGCTAGCCCCGCCCCTTATACCTGCAGCCAATGCCAGGTCTAAAAAGGGGAGAAAAGAAGGGAGCCTGGCTCAGTCAGGGGCTGGCTGACTGACAAGAGGCAGGAGCTCTCTGTGTGTCTACCTGAAGGCGCAGCCACTGGAAGCAAGTAAGTCTTCCCCTGCCAAGGGGAATCTACCACCAAGCCCCAACTGTGGAGAAACTGGACTAGCAGGGCCATGCCCCAAACTAAAGGACTTGCATAGGGAACAGTTCAGACAGCAGGTCCTGAGTGCCCCCCCCACCCCCCCAAGATCTCACGGCTGGGAGCACGATCCGTCTCCCCAGTGCAGGGGTGTGAGTCGCCCAGGACTCTGAGCCAGGACCTGAGGGAAAGGAAGGACAGGTTCCCTCCTCCAGCCCCTAACCAACGATCTAACCACTAGGTTGCCTGGCCACTGAAGGCCCTATCACAAATGCATATTTAAAAAAAAAAAAACAGGTGAAAAGAATTGGACTTCAGTGACTGACAGTGTCTTAATTTTTTTCTTATTCAATTTTGTAACCATAATGAGAAAAAGCTACATACTAAAAATCTAGAAAAGTTCAATTTAAAATAAGTTAAAGTTTAAGGCCTAAAATGCATCATCACCTTGATAGATCAGTCCTTCAGCCCTCATATAGATTGCACCGATCACAACACGTCTTCCATTCTGCTCGTATTCTGGCCTTCCTTCTCCTTGTGCAGCCATGTCTTTTCACAATAAAATCTTCCCATCTCTTTGGAGGTCAGCCGAGTGGTTGTTTCAGTTCCTGTGGGTACCACTCAGCGACAGCTGCAGTCCATTGATTGTCAGTGAGCCTCGCGGCATTCCCGGCCCATTGCATTTTACTATGCCTGCTCTCAATGGCGACGTCCTGCACTCCCCACGCTGCTGTCTGATCACTTCATTGGGGACTCAGTTGTGGATTGAAATTCCCAGAATTCTTCTTTCCATCACCATCTCCGTGGCAGACAGTTGTTGCTCCTCTGTCTTCGTCAGCGCTCATGTTTCGTTGCTGTATAACATTGCTGGCAGTACTGTTGAGTTGAAGGTATTGTGCTGATCGCCGAAAATACTGTCAAACTATAGAAAATACTGCGAGAACTCAACACAAAAAGCAGCCAAGTCAGACTGAAAATTAACCACTCCAAAACGAAATGTATGTGGTCTGATACCTTGCCAAAAGCCCAAATAACAATCAAGTGTGAACAAATAGAAGAAGCTGAGCAATACGTCTATTTGGGCCAAGAAATTAACATGTGCCACGATCAGGAAGGTGAATTCTCGCAAAGAAAGAAAGCAGGTTGGTGCGCATTCAATTCTATCAAGGATGTCCTTCAAGGAAAAACCAACAAGGCAACATGCGCCAGCCTCTTCAACTCTACCGTACTGCCTGCAGTGTTGTACTGCAGCGAAAATGCATCATAAAGAAATATATTTTCAGCCCTACAAAGGTGTGCCAATTCGTTTGTGCTATTAATTCCATTGTCATTGGTGTTAAACCAGAGATGAATTTGGCCCAGTCTGTTGTGTTGCCTGTGTTACGCAGTTAAGTACCAAAGATTATTCCTAAAACAGAATTTACTTATGTCCATATCAGCAAGACATTTGTGAATGTGAATAGTCCCATTGACTTCAGTTGGACTGCTTACACACGTAGGTACCTTGCTGAATTGGAGACTTGGCTAACAAGGCTGCATTTGCAGTAAGTGAAAGCTGTATTTATTTTTATACAAAACTTTCCCCTCTCCCCCAACCAAATACAGCTTTGATCTGTTCAAATCATGAGGGTAAAATCAAGGAGTGACAAATGGAAAAGGACAAAAATCAAATTAGTCAAACTTCCACTGCACTCAAAGGTGTAAGTCCATCAATTTGAGTAGTAAAGTAGTATAGGTGTGAAATTCTTGTCAACTACTTTCTTGTTTTTCTCAAGTGTATAAAAAGCCAATAAAATAATTCAGATTTTTTTCCAGAAAAAAACACCAAAAGGGTTCTGAGCTATGTTAATAAATGAGAGTACTGAGTAGACTTTACTTTATTGAGAACTGTGTGTGCTGTGCTGTACATTCCTCAAACTATGTTGAAATGCAGCCAGAAACACGTGAAAGGTTAGGTGATAGGAATAATACTTTCTTTAGTGTATTTTTACATATTACATGTCTCTTTCCTTCAGGCAGTGAGATATGATAATCACTATACCAACACAAAGTACTGTCTGTGTCAGATGTTAAGAGAACAGTTAGAAACCACAGAGGGAAAGAAACTGCATGCTGCACAGTCGACTCAAGAAATCTGGTAAGCATTTTATAGAGGGAGTAGGAATTGCCATACTGGATCAGACCTGTGGTTCATCTAGTCCAGTATCATGTCTCCAGCAGGTGCCAGCATTTCCTCTGCTGGTACCAGAGGGATGAGCTTTTCCTTGACTCAAGCTAATTCATAGGGGATTTTTTCTGCCACTGTCATACTATAATTCTGTGTTTGCAATATGCTGTTTTACATTTTTAGGATAACTGTTTACCTCCCTTTCTTTTGGTTATCTGGCAACGAGTGGCAGTGTTAGCCAGAATGTGCTCAATGCAACTGTATGCAATGTGTCCTTGTCTGTCTGGCCATAAGAAAATGGGGCTGTTGTCTCTTTAAGGGCTCCCTGTGTAACTAGTAGCAGAAGGGGGAGGAAGGGGAAAGCTTGGGGGGTGGGGGTGGGGGGGGAGGAACCCAGACCTTCACTATATAAAAGCAATGTTATGCCATTTTGAAAATACGTTCCATAGCTTTTTTTGCATTTTTGTACACCTCAAAAGAGATTGACCAGAAAGCAGTTTCACAGGCCTGTCTTAGCATGTCCATAAGCCTTTGGAGCAATGTTTTGAACAGTCTATTTAATCACTACATAACTGAAGAACATTTAGTTCTTTTTAAAATGAGAAAACATCTCTGTAGATAGTAATATGATTTAACACTGCTACCTAGTGGTGTTGATGCTAAATTGCCCCTAGTAAAAGTTTTAGCATGCTACAGTTTTCATTCTGATTGAGTGCTAGTGTGTGCACTAATATATTAAGGTCAGAAAAGAGTTTACATGGCTCATCATATATGGATGGCCTTATCCACTCTAAGGAACATCCTCATTTACATAATAATTCATCCTGTATTGTTCTACTGATAACAATGGAGACCATAGTGTGCACATGCATTTTTACTATTGAGTTGCCTAACCCCACTATGAGACATGTTATGATACAGTGGTTTAAAAAAAATACTGAATATTGTGTACACTACAGCTTTTGTAGTTACTACCACCTGTGGGGAATTATGGATTCCAATTTTGCAAGTGCAGTTGCACCTATGATCTATCTAATGCATAAGATGTTAATCAGAAAAAGGACTATAAAAATGTCACCTTGCTCAACAGATCTGCTCTCTGTGTATTCAGAGTCTTGTCTCTTTACTCTTTTGACAATGTTCGCTACTTTTTGTTCCTTCTAGCCCTTCAGAACTGATACAGGTCTGGGAGAGAGAGTTGGGTTCTTTTTTGACATATGCATCTGTAAAGTTGTAATTTAATTGAAATGGCAGAGTCTGTGATGGCTTCTGGCTTGGCTTTCAGATCCCAGGTTGAGTCTTTAGGCCAGCAGGTAGAGGAATGAACTTCTTTCTTGTAAACTGAGCAAGCTTTGCAAGAAGTCAAGAAGATATGATGAACATAGAACCCCATGACTCTGGACAGTGTTACTTTGCAGCATATAACTGTACCTCAACTTTGTTTTCTAAGCACATGTAAATATTTGAAATACATTTTTAATATTTATTTTAATTATTAAAATTGTGTGTGAACACACACAAATTCTCTCCTAATGCTAATAGAAGTAATATTTTTTAATAGTGAGGTCTTTGAAATGGGCAGTTTCTATGAAGAAACAATAGCTATTCTGGAAGCTAAGGCATCATTAAAGGCCAAGACGCAAGATGAAGATGAGCAGATGGAAGACACAGATGTGATAAAAATGGCTGTTAGATTTGACAAGTAAGCATGCAAAGTTAATTCTTCACCGTCTTTTTGAATTTACAGTTACACATTTGTCTGATCTTTGGTACCTGACAAAACTTTTATAGGTGGGAATCGGCAGTTCAGATATTACAGCAACATCTTGGATAAACTTTTTAAGAGGAGACAGTCCATATACTGTTTAATTAAATAGTGCAATATGTTAATTGATGATAATAAATTTCAGGTACACATAAAAGAACGTGAACGTTGATCTAAACGAAGCTGTTTTGTGTATTAAAATTTCATAGAGTTTAATTCTTTAATGAAATTTAATTAAGTCTCAGTATATTTTTCTAAATACTGTATTTTTTTTCTGCTGACACAAGGAAGTTCCAGCAGGAAATTACGAAGTGCATAGTATTAAGCAGCCTCAAAATGCTTTTCCTATTAAGAAAATATATTTTTTAAGGGATAATGGTCAGTGATTAGTTAAGTATATCACTCTACTGAAACTAGCTCTCCTAAACGTATGTATTGTGCAGGAGCTTGAAAGCACATTAATAATTTTTCTTTAATATGTACCAGGAATCTTCAGACGATGTCTCCAGGCATTCCATGAGACATTAAATTGAGGAACTGTGGGAATCACAGTTTGTAAACATTCTGTTATTGATCTAAGACAGTGGTCCCCAACCTTTGCCGTGGGGTGGGCACCGGATGACTAGCCGCCGAGGACAGTGGCTGCCGGACAAGCAACTGCCGAAATGCTGCCGTGAAGCAGCAACGTCAAGAGGCGTCGCTGCCGAAATGCCGCCTAAATTCGGTGGCATTTCAGCGGTAGCACTTCGTGATGTTGCCGCTTCTCGGCATTTCGGTGGCTGCTTGTCCGGTGACCAGTCGGCGGGCGCACATGGATGCCCCGGCAGGCGCCATGGCGCCCACGGGCACCACGTTGGGGACCCCTGATCTAAGATCACCTAAATTTGAAGTGATCCTGCAGAATAATTTTTTTATACTTCATGTTTATCCAATCTCTTGAAGAACCTGTCAGTCCTGTCCCACTGGTTGAATATTGCGCAAGATGCCTTTCAAAGGCAGTCACTACGCTTTCAAACTCAGCAGGAGTGACTCCCTAAAGACTGAGCATGATGTCTCTACAGTATTTCTATTCTCTGCCTAGGAACCATATTCCCAGTTCAATAGTAGAAGCAATGTCTTATAGAACCAATCTCACTTTTCTCTCCCTACCCTTTCTCTGCCCCCCTCCCCCCAGTAACAAATTAATTCCTGGAAAAGTTTTTAAACCACTATTGGAAAATGTTTATGATAATGATCAAAAAAACCCTGTGGTGTGGCTTGTCAGATTCAGTCCGAAACTCAATAGAATGCAAGTAATTTGGCCCAGCTTTCCTATCAGTACCTTGTCACTGCTTGTATGACTGCACCGAGTGAAGGTGGGAGGTGTTTAATAAGGAAACAATATGTAATATTAGTTTTTAGATACCAATTTAAAGATGTATTAATTGGACAGTTCCCTGAGAAAAGGGGTGGGAGACCCATCGCTTGGGAGTTTTAAAATTAGACTGGAAACAAAAACTAGTAAAAATACTATAGTAACTATTCCTGCATTGATAGAGAGATTACCTGTCTAACTTAATATAGGTCTGTTCTATAGAAATATTTTCTGTACAAACCTTTTCACTACAATTGTGGGATTATTTTGTATTTCATTTTTCTGTCTAGGCGAGAATATCCACCACAGATTACTCCCAAAATGTATCTCTTGGAATGGTGTAGGAAGGCGAAGCACCCACAACCTGTTTATGAAACTGTGAGTCTCTGCATTTCTCAGCAAAAGTACAAGGCAGATCCTTAACTAATACATTTATGCCATAGTTTACTGGGGACTGTCAGGAAACTGAATTGATTGGTTTGAAACAAGATGATCTCAAAGTTTAAAAATGCTTTTTTATTTTTAAACTGGAGTTTTGTTGACACAGTTGCTAGACGGTTTGGTATGGACACACATGTAGATTACGGGGAGTTATAGCATGAAATTAACACATTTCTGCAGCATAGAAACATTTCTCTTTAGGTGTGAAATTTGACCTCCCTTAAAATCCAATGAAAATGTCCATTATTTTTTCTGTATGAAACTAGTGATCTGTTTTAGTACTAATAATAGTGAACTCAAGTATTGGGCAAGCTTCCCCCTTACAATTCTGTCTATGTATCTCAATTCTGACCTGCACTTCTTCCCACTGCCACCCCCCCTGTGGGCGCCTCTAGTGGAAATACTCATAGACTTTAAGGTCAGAAGGGACCATTATGATCATCTAGTCTGACCTCCCGCATGATGCAGGCCACAAAGCCGTCCCAACCCTTTCCCTTGACTCTGCTGTTGAAGTCCCCAAATCCTGTGGTTTAGAGACTTCAAGTAGCAGAGAATCCTCCAGCTAGCGATCCCTGCCCCATGCTGTGGAGGAAGGCGAAAAACCTCCAGGGCCTATGCCAATCTACCCTGGAGGAAAATTCCTTCCCGACCCCAAATATGGCGATCAGTAGAACCCCGAGCATGTAGGCAAGATTCTCCAGCCAGACCCTCATTGGCCATTGATACTATTTACCAGCGATGGCACACTGTTCATTTGACTAAAATCATGTTATCCCATTAAACCATTCCCTCCATAAACTTATCTAGCTTAATCTTAAAACCAGACAAGTCCTTCCCCCCCACCGTTTCCCTCGGAAGGCTGTTCCAATATTTCATCCCTCTGACGGTCAGAAACCTTCGTCTAATTTCAAGCCTAAACTTCCCCACGGCTAGTTTATATCCATTCGTTCTCGTGTCCACATTAGTACTGAGCTGAAATAATTCCTCTCCCTCCCTGGTATTTATTCCTCTGATATATTTAAAGAGAGCAATCATATCCCCCCCTCAATTGTGAGGTAATTTTGTAATACACAGAGCAAGGGGATATGGATGAAACCATCACATTTATTAATTATATTTCACTGTGCCTACATTTGAACTCATTCCTGTGTAGATGAAAGAAGTAGTGTCTTACTTCAGCGGACCACCTTGTCGTTATGTCCAGATTATAAACATTTTTAAATTCACTAATAGCATTTTTAAAAATGCCATTTTGCTGTGTTCCTGAAAAAATGTGTGCACTGCCTGTCTGAATTTTCCTTGTGTCTCTGGAAACACATGATAAATAATACTGTATCTAATATTGAAAAGCTAAATGAGACATGGAATATTAGAATGCAGCACCACTGAATTCCTAGAATTGTGTTCATTCTTGCTAATGTCATCTAGTATGTCACAAGTCTGCTTTTTCTTTTCTGTCTAGGCAGCAGCAATTTTTGCAACTGCTGTGGTAGATAAACAAGAAAAACATGTTTATAAAATGAGAGTGCAAACAACTGTTGCAAAAGGACATCTTAATTTCAAAATTCTAACAGTCTACTCCATGTCATAAGTGCTATACCAGGTAGTTCATGTTTGCAGGATCAGGTTTCTAAGTGATTAAGCAAAGGTAAAGAACCCTGTAGTGGTGTGATTTGGGCCTGTAACTTTTATCAGTGTAAGTTTTACAAAGTTTGGATTTAGAGTCTCTTTTATATAAGAAAAACTAGACAAGTAATGAAATTGAAAGGCAACAGATTTAAAACAGATAAAAGAAAATACAATTTTTAATACAACACAACTTACTGTGGAATTCATTGCTGCAGGATATGATTTAAATCCAAGAGCTTAGCAGGATTCAAAAGGGTTAGATGTGAACATGGATAATATCAACAGTTTTATTAGGTGGCATAAACATATATGAGAGACAAACCCTCAATCTGTTACTGACTAGGGTTGGGAAAAAATTTCCAGTATGCACAGGTTATGATGTAATTGTTACAAGGTTTCTTGTACTTGCCTATGTTGCATCTGGTGCTAGCTGTTGTTAGAGATAGGGGTAAGTGCTATGTGCGTATCAAGCAGTTCTTGAAGCAACTCTAGTTTGGACAATAGATTCCTTGAGTATTTTGAACATGTGAGGGGAATTTTGCAGTGTGAAGGCTTAGAATGTTAATGGTGTTACATGCTCCCAGAGTAAAAACAAGACTAGGAAGGACTCTGTTGTTGCTCGTTTTACAAAATGCAGTAAGTTACACCTGTAATTCTCTCCTTTCTCTAGGTTCAAAGACCATTAGATAAATTATTCTGTTCAGTTGTCACAGTAGCTGAACAAAAATATAGATCAACCTTATGGTAAGTCTTCTCTGATGTGTTTTGTAACTGGACCTTAATAAAATATTTGTTTCTGTGATGTACTGTTGGAAAGGCAACATGTAAACATGGAGAGAAAAAATACTAAGTAAACTTTACTTTATAAAGATATAACTGGGAAGGAAAAAACTTTAAAATGTTTCTGTAAAGTGGGCCATGATTAACTGAGACATGCCAAGGAAGAGCGAGTTCCATAGCTGAGGGCCCTTCATAGCAGAAAGACTATCTCCGGTAGTAGGATCCTTAAAAGGTAAATAGTGTGTGAGCCCATATTTCCACTAGGACAGTCCTCAAGGTGGCCTCAAATAAGGCAAATGCCTCTAACATTAAGAGTTTTAAACTGTTCTACTAGAAAAAACATTTCCCCACCAATATTTGAGCTACAAGCTTTGCATGGAAACCTTTGTCAAAGTGATGCCGTACTTCCTAATCTTACCCACTATTTTCATAACATTCCCTCAGTAAGCAAGGGATTTTTGAGGGGAGACTTGGCCATCCTCATAACAATAACCTTTACCCAGCAGCAAGACTTCTCTTTTTTTCAGGATGGAGAACAAGATACAATCCAGTTGGCAACTAGAGCTGAGTGAATAATTGATCAGAAGAATTTGGTTTGTTTCTAACCAAAACTGTATTTTTTTTTCTGTTTTTCATGCTGAAATGAAAAACCAAAAATATTTCCTTTGGATCAGTTAACATTTGACATTTTTGGAAGTAGATGGCAATATTATCAACTTTTGCTCCAGAGCAGTGACAGAACTTGTTGGATTCATAAAGCGAAAGAGGTGGTTGCATATCAGCAGCATTCTGATGATACTCATCCCAGTGTTTAGGAATATTATGTATCTATTTCTTTGAACGAAGTCTTATAATGGTTCAGGCCTGGGATACTCGAGCTTATAGTGAAAATCAGATTACATTAATTTAATTGTTTTATAGAATAAATTTAACAAAAAATGGGTGTATGTTGCAATATAGGAGACACAATGAAACAGACACATTGTAATCAAATATATTGACTATAAAATATCTTTGTATTTGTGTAACAAGTCAGCTTTATTTCACCGCACTGCTCCTTGGCATTTTGTCCTCTGATCTACACAAACTTTTCCATGTGCTTACTGGAAACCCCCTTTCCTGCTCTTTCCTTCTCACTTTGAAGACAGGAGGAGTTTTTCCATTGGTTAGAGTGGGAGCTAGATTGGAGCCCTAGTCCAATTTAGGAATATTTACAGATTCATGTTTTTATAAATGTTCTGCCTTATTGCACTGTGAATACCTTCAGTAACTCAATGAATAAATAAAATAAAGTGAAATGTTACATAAAGGTATGAAGGTAGCAACTTTTTAAAATGTTTCTTATCCCAAGACTATGTTAAAAAAAACAACAACCTAAAGCTGGGAAGAAATCTGTCTATAGTTTGAACTAATTAATTTATTGAAACACTGAATCTGAAATGCCAATGATGATAAATACTCAGCACTTGAAAAGCATTCTTCATCCATAGATCCCATCAAAGATAAGTAGTATTCCCATTTTACAAATAAAAAATGAGGCAGAGAGGGGTTAGGTAACTTGCCGGAAGTCACATAGTAAATCAGTAGCTGCCTCAATTGATGCACTAAGGCCTGGTCCCCACTAAGTCCCCACTTCGGACTAAGGTACGCAAATTCAGCTACGTTAATAACGTAGCTGAATTCGAAGTACCTTAGTCCGAACTTACCGTGGTCCAGACGCGGCAGGAAGTCTCCCCCAGTCGATGCCGCGTACTCCTCTCGGCGAGCTGGAGTACCGGCGCCGACTGTGAGCACTTCCGGGATCGATTTATCGCGTCTTAACCAGACGCGATAAATCGATCCCAGAACATCGATTGCGTGCCGCCGGACCCTCCAGTAAGTGAAGACAAGGCCTAAGGTTCCACAATAATATTTTATAGAAGCATCTATTAATAATGGAATTCCTTGAGTTTGTCGCAGGCAGATATACTTAGGATCGCATCTAGTAAATTGCAATTGAATATCAGTGTTGGACAAATCCCCTTTTAATACATATATACAACAGACAGCAGGTTATTTTAGCATTGTGCTTCCAATGCTATAATTGTTAATCAGCATTCCCATGAAGTACTCAGACTTCAGCAAACTTCCAGCTAGACCATAATTCTCATTCCAACCTTAGCTGAATTAAGAGAAACAGAATCCTTTCATGTGTTTAAGTTTCAAGAACATATAACCCTGTCCTCAAAGCTAGTTTGTTGGGTTTCAGTCCTGGTGGAGCTGTGCCCATTTTCGTTGATTTCAGTGGAATTGCACTCACGTTAGGGATAAATTTGGACTTGAGGATCTTTCCATAAATTCTTTTAAACTCCGTGTGCTTTATTCAGGGCTTTTGATGTTAGTAGGAGTAAGGGTTGCAGCAATTGGCCAAACTCCTATTGATGTCCTACCTTCTGAGTCAAGACTGTGGGGACTGCAGGATTTGGCTCCGTATTCTTAGGCCTTGTCTTCACTTACCGGAGGGTCCGGCGGCAGGCAATCGATGTTCTGGGATCGATTTATCACGTCTGGTTAAGACGCGATAAATCGATCCCGGATCGATCCCGGAAGTGCTCGCAGTCGGCGCCGGTACTCCAGCTCGCCGAGAGGAGTACGCGGCATCGACGGGGGAGCCTTCCTGCCGCGTCTGGACCGCGGTAAGTTTGGACTAAGGTACTTCGAATTCAGCTACGTTATTAACGTAGCTGAATTTGCGTACCTTAGTCCGAAGTGGGGACTTAGTGGGGACCAGGCCTTAGACAGCGTTCTCTTACTTGGAGTGACACAGGCACCTAAAGAGAGGTGAATGTGCCTCTGGAACTGAGCTCTTTTCTTTTCCACCTGTTAGGCTGTCGTAGGTCTTGCATACTGTTTATTTCACTGTGTTGCAGCAGAGACAGGAAATTAATTCTTTCAGGCATGTAAAATATTGTACTTGGCAATATGCAGGCTTTGCTTTTACTTTTACCTGTGCTCTGTCTTACTCTTCAGGGACAAGTCAAAGAAGCTAGCAGAACAGGCTGCAGCTATAGTCTGTCTTAGGACTCTGGGTCTCCCAGAGGGGAAGCTTAACGAGGGAGAAAACCACCTGATTAACAAACGCAAGAGAGAGAACGAGGAGTTCCTGAACAACAAAGAACATGAAGATGACCACCTTGTTGAGGCTTCACATAAAAGAGCTCATTTTACTGAGGGAGCTTCTGACTCCAGCTCTTCTGAGGTGCCACGATAGCATGAAAAGCAAGCATTCCACAACTGTGCAGCTACCAATTCACTTGCTTTTTTTTATATCCTGCTATTATATTTCATCTAGACTCTATCAGTCGGAGACAGGTAAACTCTGCCCGATTATGAAAACCTACTGTACTGGGTAAATGTTTTTTGTTTTTTGCTTTGGTGCCTTTCAAACAGGATAAATTAGCAGCCTGGGTTTTAAATAAGAATGAGAAGATGATCCCAACATTAAATTCTGTTTCAATAGTAAACTATTTTCAGTTTAGCTTTTGAAGTGTTGAGGTTTTTGTTTAATATATTTTATAAGTAGAAAAAAGTTTTAAACACACACGAAAGAGGTTCTTAATAGATTGTTTCCAACTGTTGGAGTTTTGGTGTAGTTTTCATTAACAGGGATAAGTATGTTAGAAGTTGTCAGCTCTTGTCTGAAAATACCTGTAACAAAGTTATAGCAGGTTGTGTCATGATCCCTAAAGTATTTTGTATGAAGAAGATATTCAAAACATAATTCATTGTTGGTGAACTAAATCAAAGTGGCTTCCCTATTTAAAAAATAATATACACCTTTATTTTAAATGGAAGTGTCTTCGCTAAACCATTGTTTTCTAACGGAACAGCAATATCTAACAGGGATTGTATTTAGAGTTTTTAAATCAAAAAGATGTACGTGCATATTAAAAGTGACAGCTACTCAAATTTCTGAATTTTTAATAAATCTGCATAGTTTGCATTTAACTGAAAAATAATTGCAATTCGTTTCCTACTTTGTAGACTGCAGTTAAAACAGTTTTAAAAGCTGCTTTCAGAACTAAATGTTCCAGTTTCACACAATGGTTTTAGTCACAGAACACTTCAGAGCAGTGACAGAATTTGCAGTCTAGTTAACAAGCCATAAACTTCAGGAATAATCCTTTCCTCACTGAGATTCATGTCTGGGGCAGGAGCTTTTGTCAAGGGCGTTTTTAGACCGTCACAAGGAATGGTCATGCAAATACTATACCAGAATCTGATTCATTCCCTGAGTTTTGCTGGCAGAACGCAGGTTGCAAGGCCCAGTGATAAGAAGCAGCACAAGTTGACTGCAATCAAGCTCTGCTGGACAGGTCAGAATTGAGCAGTGCATCCCCAGTTCTGAGAGAAAGCATAACTGGAGCACCTGGGAGATCCACTGGAGCTCTTCTGGATCACCATCCATAGTTTCCTGGCAGGAAGTGGCCAGGCATATTGCGGGATCACCATCTATGCTATCATTTACTGCCAGGGAGGAAACTGCCACAATGGAAGATGCAAACTGCAAATCCTGTACCTCTGGGAGAACGTTTATTAACCCCCAGTCTGACCAAAACTCGAATTTCTTGGTTCTCTTAGTTTAAATAAAGCTGTGTGTCCTGGAGAGTGGTGATGTATCCCTGGATGAAGATGCTGGCTGACAGTAGAGACCAGGTGACTTTTAACAGCCACACTTTAGTGTTGCCTCTTCTGTCCCATTTGCTATGGCATTCCCTTCAGTAGGCCGTGGGGTTGAACAGCCAGAGGGCATCCTATCAAAGAAGGGAGCAGCCTTTGATTCTGCTTCCTAGCTTCTCTCTCCCTCTGAATCTTAGTTTATTCAAAGGTTTTGCATACACAGGCTTGTCCTCTTCCATAAGTAAAATGTAAAGTTCTTATAAGTGACATAATTTGAGGTCATTTTATGTTTGCATGTCAAAAATAATAGTCTTTTAAAAACTTTTTTTTCCTGGAAAGGCAGGGAACTTATGGCCCTTAGTGCCTGCATAATACTCACATGAGCCTTAGTACCCTGTTTCCCCGAAAATAAGACATCCTCCGAAAATAAGGCCTACTTACAGTTTTGCCTCTCGTTGTAATATAAGGCATCCCCCCGATAATAAGACCTCCCCGATAATAAGGCATCCACCGATAATAAGGCATTTTTCATTTCTGAAAAATAAGACATCCCCTGAAAATAAGACCTAGCGCATCTTTGGGAGCAAAAATTAATATAAGACACTGTCTTATTTTCGGGGAAACAGGGTATCAGTGCTGTATTCACCACTAAAGGTTTATGGAATATTTGGGCCAAATAGGGTCTTCAAACACAAGAACCAGAGGAGCAGCATAATGGAATGTTTGTACCCTAGTTCTGACTCCCTTTGAAGCGCCCAGAGAAGTCACTCAGCAGAAGGTCAGCAATTGAAGGCATGGGGCATTCTAGGATGGAAGCCTAAGGGCCATGGCCTGTGTTGCAATGCTATTACACCATTTTCTTATCCTGGCAACTGGCCCTACATGACACCTCCCCCCCCCCCCCCCCCCCCCCCCCACAACAAGCTACACCTTTCTCTACTCTTGGCAGAAACAGTATGCCTCGGGAAATAGAATTGTGAAGGGAACCATAGCTGGTCAGCACACAGATGCACGTTAACCCTGCTTTTATAGTATCTATGTGCACCAGTTCGGGGGTGGTCAGAAAGGGACTATTTGGTATATGGCCTCTTGTGGGGAAGAGAGAATGGAAAAATTAAACATAGGGAAATAATAGAAGATCAGAGAAGGTGCTGCCTTAATTTAATATCAATGTCCAAAGAAAATACGATCAATATTTTTAGTGTGCAGCTACAAAACATGTATATTGTGAATTGGCTGAATCAAACTGAAGTATCATTGAAATAAGTTAAATTGTCTAGAAGACCTAATGCTTGCAAGGTAAGTGTTTAAATAACTATGTGATCACAAATCATTATTTTATTTATCTAGTATGACATTTGTATAAGTAACTACAGTTAGTTGAATAGTATATAATTATGGTAAGATAAACAGTGAAGCATTTGCAAACAAGAAAGTGAGATGCTGCTTTGCTAGAATGAATATTTCAGGCTAAATTTGGCAGTGATGTAAATGAAAAATGGTCAAAAAATGGTTGCATACAAAGTGTGATTTATGCTGCCATTCGATGTCCTCGATGTGGGTCAGGAAAAGCAACTTATGGGAGTCTGTAAGTGTTTGTGAGGGAGAATCCTTTATCTGATGCTATGATTACACTGCCCCATGGTTCAGCCTTTGAGGGCGTGAACAGCAGTGCACATCAAAGGGCTGTGCGGTAACTCCCCTATGCGGACACCGTGGACACAAACTAAAAGGTTCTTAGTTTTCATTAATGTCTTTCTGTTTGCAGAGGACTATGTTAATGTGAACAGGGAACCTTTTAGTTCACTCCTGAAACGGCCACACAGGCGAGTTAGAGTGCAGCACTTTGGTGTGCACTGCTGTTCGCGTCCTTGTAGTCCAAACTGCAGGGCAGCATAGACAAGCCTTAATTGCTCTTTCTGCTGCATTCCTCCTAACCCACTTTCCTCTGCTATGTAACTTTTTGCGCCATTCACATCACTGAATTCATGCTAGATACATCTGTGATAGTGGCACCTGCATATACCAGATCTGAGGTTTGCTTTTGATCTTAAAACCGGTTCTTATTCTGGGGAACAAAATGCCTTTTTTTCTAGAGACTGTTCTATTCAAGGTATTGGAGTGGAACCATATCTTTTGTAAATAAATAAATAAATAAATAAAATAAATTAAAAAATATCTAGACTGTGGCTCATCTATAATACAGTTTGTCGTTTAGATTTTCTGCATTCTCTCTTGGCTAAAAAATGGATTTATTTTCTAGGTATTCCTTGTATAAACTGAAGATGGCAGATGTCTTTTGTGCAAATGCCAATTCCTATACTAATGTATCTTAGCAATACAGCTATGCACTACTGCATTCTTGCATAAGATGGCAATCCAGACCATAGCTTGGATTTCAAGAAGAAATTTAACACCAATCATAAGAAATTGTGTCTGCTTAATTTAATGTGGCCATGCTATATGAATATGGTAGTCAGATAATATTGACAGAAGTCATTCTCTGTTTTAAGCATTTGTTTGGTAAAGGAATTTCACTACTAAATAGTCCTTGGAATTTAATGAACAATTGTTCTTTTCTGTCACAAGATAAAAAATATGTGAAGCCATGCTTGATTCTTGACATTGATGGCACTGGGACAAGAAAATATAGGTAACAATACCCTGCAAAGTGTGAGGATTAACTGTACAGGATCTCTGTGTGTAGGGAGCATATAATACTACTCTGTTTATTTGTAACATGAATGGGAATGTGAAGGCGTTCTGAGCCTTTTATCTTGGATGCTCCCAAGTTGGAGACTACCTCCTGAGGCCTTGTTGGTGGAATGCTTTTTGGAATGTCCCAGGCTCCAAGCCCAGCCCTGCCCTGGAATGTGAGGTTAAATGTTGGCGGTACAAACACAGAGTTTGAATATTTAAATTGTAGAGTTCCCTGGTACTGCAGTTTCAGAAAGCTGGCAAGTGTCAGCTCAGCTGCTGTCTGATTCAAAGAGTAAAAATGTCTTTAGCTTTGTTTGGGGTTTTTTTTTTTTTTTTGAGTGGAGGGTTCACTTACCCGTTATGACCTGCAGAGGAGCACAGTTTTCAAAGTGCTTTACCCAGCAAGCCTGCAACTGGTCACAAACAGGTGCTGGCTTGTTAAAGAAGCTCTCATTCACAAAAGTGTTTTGTTACTTGTTTTGTAGTCAAAGCCACGGGCCCAATGTGTCTGAGGGTATGTCTACATTGCAATAAAACATCCATGGCTGGCCCAGGTCAACTGACTCAGGCTCATGGGGCTATAAAACTGCAGTGTAATCGTTTGGGCTCAGCTGGAGCCTGGGCTCTGGGACTCTCCCCCCGTTAGGTTTCAAAGCCCGGTCTCCAGCCCTGGCCCCAACATCTACACTGTAATTTTATAGCCCCACAGCCTAATCCTTATGAGCCCAAGTCAGCTGACCCAGGGGAGCCACGGGTGTTTTACTGCAGTGTAGACATACCTTCAGAGACCAAATATCATGTTAAACAGGGAGGCTGTTTGTAATAGTGTTTACAAAAGGGGTCAGAGGCAAGAGGAACTGTTCCAGATTGGTGATGTGGCTTGTAATGTTAGTGGTGACCCTTCTGCTGCTATGAATAAGCTTATGTTTGAATCTTATTCTCTCACTGAGGACAGAGCTGATAGAAAATAGTGAAGGCAACATGAGAAGCCATTGAAGAGAGGGGATTGCCTCTATTGTTGATCAGCAGTTCCTTAGGTCAGTTGAGGACTGGAGTTGATGAGCTGCTATGGGAGTCAAGACCAACCATCCTTACTCAGAAAAATAGTAAGCTCAATGGCTGTGAAATAGCAGCTGAAAAAATGCATGGCATTCATGTCTGTGTATAGTATTCACTTAACTGGCAAATGAAAATGTCAGTGCCAGACAGTTAATGGGAATCTGTCTGTTCAATATCTGTTGGATCAATAAATTAATACCTGCCCCCTGTCCCCAGGTGGTGGGGGAGAGTCTGTTTTCCTTGTTTTTAGCATGATCTTGTCTTATTCTGGCAAATCTCCTATTTTATTCCTGTGGTATTTTACAAAATACTGTGTACTGAGTGACACTGTTCACTCTGAATTTGTTTTCCATTTCAGTCACTCCAGACCAAATGATGCTACAACTCCAGATTGTGTGATTATGTGAAAGATGGGGTTGCTGATTTACTGTCTATAAAAGTTTCCGCTTAGCTGGTGATTGTAACTGAAACAGTGATCATGTAACTGTGGGCATGTATAACTGATTGGTGCTCTGGGTGCAACTTATGGAACTGGACCTGGACACTGATCTGCTATCTTGATCTGTAACCACTAGTCTTAGAACTGTGCACATATATCTGACGGTTTTATAATAATACCTTTGTTGATTTGCAAAATATTAACACACACATTACCTTCAGTAGGAATTTTGGGCCAAATATAAATTTGTATGTGCCAGTGTTGGTGAAGCAAAATTTGGTAATTTTAGCCCAACTCTAATCCTGGATTTGGCTGTTGTCTTTCATTTTTCTTTTTCTTGTGTGCATGGCTAATTTCACTTCATATTGAAAATGAGCTAAAGCAAAGGAATCTACCTCAACCCTTACATCTATGTAAGGGGTTGAGCAATGGTCCCTGTGGCCTTCCTAAGGTTCTCTGGAAGAATAGGAGAAGAACTTGAGAGATAAAGGAGGTTTGAGGATGGGGGGAGCTGGTGTTGGGTAGAAGAGTGGTTAGGGAATACTGGAGCTAGAGTATCCACAGAATTTGAAAATTAGTTCACAAGGGATACTCTGACCCTCTGCATGAAGTTTTCCACAATGATGCCTTTATGTACTGAGTTCGTAACTTTCAACAGCATGTGGCTCCCACAACAAAAATTATATAACTCAACAAAGAATTTTCAATGCCTTGGGTACATAAAGTTTTTTATGAGGGCCCAATGTAAGTGGTTCCCTGGTGTCCTACACCCACAAACTCTCCCAGTCAGCTAGGAGTTTCAATAGCCAAAGATATACTAAAGAGCATAGAAAGGGGAATCCCCCCACCCCCCTGTTTCTGGGCTCCCAGTTAGGTCTACAGCTTGAGTACGTGCTTATCCCACAAAGTTTGTAAGCTCTGCTTGTGTAGGGGCTCTGCTTTGGCTGGGCAAAGGGTTCAGAAGACATGCACTTTGAATTTCTCCAGTTCATAGGAGAGGGATTCTCTTCTGAAGACTTCATACTGTGCCTGGGATGGTGTCCCTGTGCTCTCTAGTATTTCCAGATTATGAAGTTTCTTTTAAATTCTCGTTTGTTGAAAACAAACTTAGGAAACGCCATGTACATATTTAAGATCAGACAAACGTAACATTGCATGCATAGTCTTAACTCTGCCCTTGTACATATGATTTTTAATTACCTATCACGTTTCTCAAAGCAATAGAATATAACATTTTTCTTTTAATCTTTGATGTACTATTTACTATTCTGTGCAGCTAGTGGAAGTCATTTATGTGAAAAGTACAACATAAACTGTACTTTCATAACCTGGTTCAGATTTAGTAAAATAGAGCAATAAGAAGAATGTGCTGGCATATATAGGTTGCACAAATTTGTAGCTAAATTAGTTCCTTAATTTTTAGAGAAAAACAGCTATTTATTTGTTAAATTGTCACTCTACCGCCAGTATTTGTTTTACAAATGAATTACAGTAACAGTTACTAAAGAAGCATGAAGCTGCTCTCTTGACTGTGCTGACATTTGTGACAAGAGTGTGCCCCAGCATTTGAATGAGTAAGAGCAGCTGGTTTTCAGGTAAGCTCCATTCATTAAAAACTTTTTTAGTTCACTTAAAATTGGTTTAATATTTAAAATGTGTATATAGAGAGAGATTGAATGGGGAAAAATATTGGAGAAATTGTGGTGAAAGAGGAGATTTTATACATATGTAGTAGAAATGTCCAGTGATTAGCTGGGATCCTAGATTTCCGTGATTGGGGGAAAAAAATGGATTAAAAATCATAAAAATCTGTGTTTTTCCACATTTAAAACGCAATACTGAACTTTAGTTTCCCTAGCCATGATATATATATTTAGGTATCAGTTGAACATGACTTTTTTATATATATTTACAATTTTTAAGCAAGTTTGAAGTCTACCAATGCCATCAATCATTATAATAAAATTAATAGAATTGTATATATATTCTTATATATACCAAATACTTCTATGTCTGTATACTATATTTTCAGAATTTTTTTTAAATGCACAAAAAAAAGTGAAAATTGCTTTTTTATTAAGATTACTCTCTGAGTTAGTCCTGGAGGCTGAAGTGAAATTTGAGATGCATTAAAACACGATACGCTGTTGAGTAACCTCTATATGCCGGACACAGTTTACTGGAGTATGTTTAGCTGTGTAAATTTAAAGCACATTTAAAATTCAACCCCCGGAGGGAGAGGTTGCACAAATTGAATAAATGACACTGGTACTTACAGTAAAATGTAATTAATAGTTTTTTTTTTATTTTTTCACAAAATGAAAAACTATAGCTTCTCTGTAAAAATGCTGTTTAGCATTTCCTTTGTTCCTTTGTTACAAGTTATTGGTGAAATCCTTTCCACCTGGATATGCAGATGCACAAGTTAGCAGAAGTATGTACAAAGCTGCTCATTAGTGCACAAGCAGTAGTGTTGGCCAGCTAGCATCCTGCCATGGCACACAGGAATGTGCTGGCAGTTAAAACTGCAATGGGGTAAGCACTATGCACAAAGCGGGAATAGTGGTTCCATCATCCATCAAGTACATTTGTTACTCTTGGCAGCAAGTACACTGATGAGAGCGCTGAAGAGGCTCCTGCCATGCATCTTGCTGGCTTACTTTGTGATGAATAGCCATGCAGAGCTTGAATGGGCCACATACATCTGGCTCCTTGCCACCACACAGGTGTTGGGCAGGAATACTGATATTTGGCCATAGGTCTGCACCTTGAACTTCCTGCTGGGAAACAGCAGTAAAACGGTGTCCCTCAGTGAGACCCCAGCAATGGCTGGAATTATGGACGTACTAAAAGAGTAGCAAGTATATTTTAAATAGGAATTTTGAAAAATGTCATTTTAAATGTTTTTCTTTTGTGTAAATGTTTATTTAGGGGTCTAAGCCAAAGCCCATTAGTCAATAGAAAGGCTCCCATTGACTCCAGTGGGCATTGGATTGGATTTAAATTTTAAGGTATTAAGCACTTCAATTTTCTTTTCATTCTCAGGTACCAGAAAGTAATGTGAATTATAAATTTAATTCACTGCCTGTTATAGCTCTTTGAATCATTGCATAAGACTGGGAGAAAACCTCCCTTGCAACAAAACTGCAGCACTTATATCCCATGTAACTCCCCATCCAACTAAGAAAATCAGAAGTTGAAATCACCCTATTATCCCCTCCCTATATTGGAACTGGGCCAAAACTTGGACACAATGTAGAGCATAAGTAAACAGCTGGGTGCTAGATACGTGTAAGAACCACAAAACACATGTGGTTTTAAAATGGTCTTAAAAACAATTCAATGTGGCGTAGCTTCACTTTAATGTGAGAATAGATATAATTTAGACTAAATTAATTGGTATTTGATAAAACACTTTCTTTCTAGCAAACTCATTAACAGACCAGCAAAAGAGGTCAAAAGTAGATTACATAGTTGAAGAGAAATATAACATCAGTATCAGTTTCCTTCTAATGGTGAATTACATGTACAGACTAAACAATGTGAGATGATGGAACTTAATTAACAAATTGTATTTAGAAAACACATGATGCAATTTTGAGTTGCAAATAGAGTGCAGGTATAAATTTATAATGTGTTTCACTGACATTCACCCTAGGAGCTTGTAGCACTTTATAATTTAATGACTGAAGACTTTGTAATGAAGGTAAGTGGTAGTAGAATACAGTTTAATGTGGGGAAACAGTGGCAGCAGAAAAGGTGTGATTTGTCTACGGTCACATGGTGGTTTGGTGGCAGATGCAGACTTAACCTAGGAGGCCTGCCCCCAAATGCCATTCTCCAGAACAGTGGTTCCCAACCTTTTCCATTCCTCCCAGTGTTCCTTCCACAAAAGCCATCTGTTGTATATGACCAAATCTTAAGAAGCAAATAGATTCCACTGAGACTATGCAGTGAATGGAATCATGTCATGGAAGGACAAGGTGTGAGATCTCTGAGTAACTGGCCACCCTGATCTGCTAAATTTGCTTGAGAGAGCGTTAAAGATAAAACTTTAACTGCAGGTTGTGTATCTTTCATGAGTACAACACATTCCTCACTAGGACGAGAAAGGAAACACGTTTTCCCTTTGGTTTTCTGCCTGGGTAAAGCCTCAAAGTCTTAAGCAGAAACATAACTGACCTGTCTGATCCTACAAGTCATTGAATCAATGAGCATTGCTGCTATGCTGTTACTCTGGGTGGGGTGATGAGGGGGAGAGGTCTGAACTCTGTTTTGCATTAATTTAATCCTTTTGCTGAACCTGCATGCACCCTTCTGTCTTGAAAATGTTTCTTTAAAATCACTCTGCCAGGGTTCATGGTCATCGAGTTCCACAATTATACCTGGTACACGGTCATGTAGTCACATGATCTTTGGGCAGCACCAAAGCATGGCAAAATTGAAATCTTCTAATGATGGCTGTGTGAGGGCATGATGGATTGGGGGAAGAGAAGAGGAGGGCAGGGAGAGTGAGAGCTAATAGCTGCTAAGCTCTTAAGATTATATACGACATTTTGTCACACAGAGTAGAACTGACGTAGCATTCGCCTGTGGTTTCTGTTTACCTGAAGTTGTACTAAAGTCATATCTGCACTACAAAATCATGTCAACCTAAGTTATGTCGGCATACTGCTGCCACAGTTGCTATATCGGTTATGTGTACACTTGGCTCCTTGTGTCGATTGTGTGTGTCCTTACCAGAAGCGCTTGTATCGATGCAGAGTGCAGTGCACCATGGGTAGGTATCCCACTGTACAACTCTCTGTCATTTAGTGCAGGGTTCTTTTGGGAAGTTCTTGCAATGCCTAATGGGGCTGAAATGAGTTTCACAGGAGTGACTGGGAGCATCGGGTCAAGTTCCCATTATGCAATGTTTTCCATCCCATAATTTCATCTCATCCCATAATTTTTGCGCCTTCTTTTCAAAATCCCAGAAACCCAGGTATCCCTCCTCGCTGTCCACCATCTCTGACCAAAGCATGGAGCCTGCACAGCTCTGCACTGTTGTCATGAGCACAGGGCACATGATCTGCAGTATTTGCAGAGCCACAAGAGGAGCCACGGGGAACATGATGATTCCTTGGAGGCTAGATTGCTGTGGGACAAAAAAACAATTCAAGGTGGTTGTTGGCATTCACGGAGCAGCTGCAGATGGTGGAGCGCCAGTTCTGGGCCTGAGAAACCAGCACTGACAGGTGGGATAGCATCATCATGCAGGTGTGGGATGAAGAGCAGTGGCTCCAGAACTTTTGGATGCTCAAGGCCATGTTCCTGGATCTGTGTGCTGAACTCGCCTCAGACCTCCAACAGCGGGACACCAAAGTGAGAGCTGCACTGGCAGCTGAGAAGCAAGTGGCAGTTGCACTGTGGAAACTTGCAATGCCAGATTGCTACCAGTCAGTCAGGAATCAGTTTGGAGTCAGGAAATCTACTGCAGGAGCTGTTGTCATGCAAGAATGCAGGGTCATTAATCGCCTCCGGATGCACAGCACAGTTACTCTCGGGAATGTGCAGGAGGACATAGTGGATGGTTTTGCAGCAGTGAGGTTTATGAACTGTGCTGAGTTGATAGATGTCGCGCCAGTCACACCAATCCCTACTGTAACACCAGACGATCTTGCCACAGAGTACGTGAACAGAAATGGCTGCTGGCAGGGACAGTTTATTGACATCAGCGTGGGCTGGTCAGGGAAGGTGCATGACACTGGCATCTTTAAGAACACAGAACTGTTGATAAAGCTGCAAGTAGGGACTTTCTTTCCTGACAGATGGATTACCATTGGGAATGTTGAAATGCCAATAGTGATCCTAGGCGACCTCGCCTACCCCTTGCTCCCAGGGCTCATGAAGCCGTACACCGGCCTCCTTGACAGCACCAAAGAGTGTTTCAGCTACAGGCTGAGCAGGTGCAGAATGACAGTTGAATGTGCCTGTGGTCATTTGAAGGTTGCTGGTGGTGTTTACTTAAAAGATTGGAGCTCAGTGAGAAAAATATCCCAATGGTTATACTGTCCTGCATATTTGTGAAGCAAAGGGGGAAAAGTTTCTGCTGGGGTGGAGGGCGGAGGTGGAGTGGCTCTCTTTTGAATTTGAACAGATACAAGGCTCAACGCGGAGCTATACAGCTCAGGGAGGCTTTGAAAGAACATTTGAATAGTGAGACCGAATAATGTATGTTGCTGTAGTGTGATCTGCCTGCCTTGCTCTTTTTCAGCCCATTATGAATCTTGTATTGATTGCTGTGTATTTAGGAATATAACATTATCAATGCACCTATTCATATTTGTGAATGATGTTATGGGTTGTGTGACACAGTGCAATAATAGAAAATTGGTCGCTGTCCTGCTCAGCACCAGCCAGCATACGTTGTGAACTAGTAAAGATGAATTTTATTCTATAACATGAACCAGGCAATTTAAAAAAAAACATTTCAAACTTAATAAATTAAGGAAAAAACTTACGAAGGGGAAAGAACAGTCATGTCCATTTCAGGTACACATACACCAACTGTGGCTTTCACAGGTCAGTGTGTGTGAAGCTGTGATTTTAATTCCCCTCAGGTGGAGTAATAGGGGTCGTGCACTGACCCCTGATGTCATGTGGAATGTGGAAATGGGGCATGGGAAGGTCCTGATACTGAGTTCTCTGTGGGCTGCAGAAGGAGGCGAGCATGGGATTGTTGAACGTGCAGGTCCACCAGAATCTGCAGCATCTCTGTTTGTTGTCTGAGAAGCACAAGCATCTCCTGCTGCATGTCCCTCTCCTTTTCCTGCGTCCTCCTCTAACTCTCTCCTCCCTGATGTCTGCAAGGGTGATCCTCCAGGCGCTGTGCTTGTTCTCCGATACAGCACTGGCTTACAGGATCTCCTGGAACATGTCGTCCTGAGTTCTCTTCTTTTTACTACTTACCTGGCTTCTTACCCTGAAGGCCACACTGGTGGCCGCTGCAGATGCGCAATGCAGAGATCCCATTTTCAGTGTATTCATGGCTGAAATCAAAACTTAAGATGCTGAGTTACTACCCTTGCTCCCCTAAAGCTGTAAGCACTACATTCTCGTTTCTGCTTGGGGTTGATAGAGCACAGCACTAGCTACAGTGAGTATGGGTTGGGGAAATGAAGAAGGAATAGCTTGCTTGCATGATTCTAGTTGTATGGGGCAGTGAAACTGAATACTGACACAATTTTCCACAGGGAGTGGTGATTTTAGCTGATATTTCACTCCTGAGGGTAACCGGCAGAGAGTACAGCTGCTACTGGCATCCCAGTGCCGCCCGGGCCCATTTGCTGCTAGCCTGTGTACTGCAATAATGCCTGCTGAAGTAATAGCTGAGTAGCATGGCAATGTGTCCTACCACAGCGGAAGAAATAGGGCAGCCCTCCCTAGAAACCTTCAGCAGAGGATTGAAGAGTACCCTCCCCATGCAAGTTACATCAAGATCTCTGCGGAGGATTCATGGGACATCCCAGTGCACATAAACTGCTCCACGTAGCCCCTACTGCCTAACTGTAGAGGTGAATGACAAGCAGATAGCAACTTACCTCTCTTGGTTGTTTCACTGCCTCTTCTAGCACAAGTAAAAATGAGTTAATCAGAAGATGTCCTGCTATTTTGCAGGTGCCATCCCTGTAATTCAAAGTAAATTGCATATACTAACCAGGAGTTTCTTTCCCTGCATCAGGCTTGCCCGTGTTTGACTGCTGGGACTGGCTAGACTGCAGTGGAGTAAAAAACAGGTCCTGGCTCAGTGCACAGCTGGATCCCGTGGTCATCTGTCCCCCCCCATACTCCTCCTCTTCCTTGTCCATCTCCTCCTCCTAACTGTTCACAGCGTGGGCGTGTGACTTGGGCTCCTTGGAAGTATCCACAGTGCTCTTGAGGGTTGTGGTGGAGTCTCTGCCGAGGATGGCATGCAGCTCATCGTAATGCACGTCTGTTGCTCAGCACCGGATCAATTGTAGGCCTCCCTGGCCTTCTGGTATGTCTGCTGCAGCTCCTTGGTCTACCTGACCCCTTGGCAGGAGAGTTCCCAAGAGTGACCAGAGAGTTCAGTTTGAGGCATTGTGGAACAGCTTCTGGAGGCCAATTACAGTCAGCCTAAGTAACGCAGTGTCTGCACTGTCCCTGACCTAACTACATTAACCGTGACTATACGCGAGGAGGTGGTGTTATTAAATTGGCATAGCGGCGGGCGCATACATCGGCAGGAGCCAAATTTCAGTGAATACGCGTCCACAGCTAGGTCGACATAAGCTGCCTTGTGTCAACCTAACCGTGTAGTGTAGAATCATAGAATATCAGGGTTGGAAATGACCTCAGGAGGTCATCTAGTCCAACCCCCTGCTCAAAGCAGGACCAATTCCCAACTAAATCATCCCAGCCAGGGCTTTGTCAAGCCGGGCCTTAAAAACCTCCAAGAAAGGAGATTCCACCACCTCCCTAGGTAAAGCATTCCAGTGCTTCACCACCCTCCTAGTGAAATAGTGTTTCCTAATATCCAACCTAGACCTCCCCCACTGCAACTTGAGACCATTGCTCCTTTTTCTGTCATCTGCCACCACTGAGAACAGCCAAGCTCCATCCTCTTTGGAACCCCACTTTAGGTAGTTGAAAACAGCTATCAAATCCCCCCTCATTCTTCTCTTCTGGAGATTAAACAATCCCAGTTCCCTCAGCCTCTCCTCATAAGTCATGTGCTCCAGCCCCCTAATCATTTTTGTTGCCCTCCGCTGGACTCTTTCCAATTTTTCCACATCCTCTTTGTAGTGTGGGGCCCAAAACTGGACACAGTAATCCAGATGAAGCCTCACCAATGTCGAATAAAGGGGAACGATCATGTTCCTAGATCTGCTGGCAATACCCCTACTTATAGAGCCCAGAATGCCGTTAGCCTTCTTGGCAACAAGGGCACACTGTTGACTCATATCCAGCATCTCGTCCACTGTGACCCCTAGGTCCTTTTCTGCAGAACTGCTACCTAGCCATTCGGTCCCTAGTCTGTAGCAGTGCATAGGATTCTTCCGTCCTAAGTGCAGGACTCTGCACTTGTCCTTGTTGAACCTCATCGGGTTTTTTTTGGCCCAATCCTCTAATTTGTCTAGGTCCCTCTGTATCCAATCCCTACCCTCCAGTGTATCTACCACACTTCCCAGTTTAGTGTCATCTGCAAACTTGTTGAGAGTGCAGTCCACATCATCCTCCAGATCATTAATAAAGATATTAAACAAAACCAGCCCCAGGACCGACCCTTGGGGCACTCCGCTTGAAACCAGCTGCCAACTAGACATGGAGCCATTGATCACTACCTGTTGAGCCCGATGATCTAGCCAGCTTTCTATCTACCTTACAATCCATTCATCCAGCCCATACTTCTTTAACTTGGTGGCAAGAATACTGTGGGAGACCGTATCAAAAGCTTTGCTCAAGTCAAGGAATAACACATCCACTGCTTTCCCCTCATCCACAGACCCAGTTATCTCCTCATAGAAGGCAATTAGGTTAGTCAGGCACGACTTCCCCTTGGTGAATCCATGCTGACTGTTCCTGATCACTTCCCTCTCCTCTAAGTGTTTCATAATTGATTCCTTGAGGACTTGCTCCATGATTTTTCCAGGGACTGAGGTGAGGCTGACTGGCCTGTAGTTCCCCGGATCCTCCTCCTTCCCTTTTTTAAAGGTGGGCACTACAGAGCTCCGGTATGACCAGGCCTAAGGATCTTCACCCCAAATCCAATGCATAGACTTCTCCCTGACTCTCCCCGAAGGCCACAATTGCAGGATTTGGCTCTCCCCCGCCTTTTTTTTTCTTTTTCTTTTTTTCTTCGACATATAGTGGCACTGTCATCCAGTTCTTTATGTGGTATCCCACACCTATGCCAGTTCTATGGAAGCACATGGAGGCCAAAGCCTGATGCAAAAGAGTTTGTTTTTCTCTGAAAGAAAGAACACAATCTGAAGAGAAACTCCCTCCTCCTCCTCCCCCTCCCTCCCTCCCGCCAGCTTATTTATTTCACCTAACATCTTAATTAAAAAGCAGAAGGACATGTAAGCAAGTTTAGGTAAAAGGGAGGCTTTCCAGAAAGAGCTGAAGCATTTCCATGAAGTGAAGAGTTAACCTCATCCTGTTAAAAAACAGCTTGCATCTTCCCCTATCAGTGCTAGGCCAGCACTATTCTAACCCATTTCCCTCTGAGCCCAGGCTATGAACTCACCAATTACCTGGTGGGAGAGAACAATTCGCCCACACAATTCACACCCTTCACACTTCCCTTGCGCTCTGGTGCCCCCACACACACTCACCACATTGACATCCTACCTGGCCTGGCAGGGCTCAGACTGTATAATAATGTGCATGCACAAATGTATGTACAGATACTAAGCTCTCTCTCTCTCAACAAATTTCACAGAGTTCCAAGCCTGATGCTCAAAGCACTAACCCATCCCTTCAGGCAAAATAAAAAGGAGTGGCAAAATGGCTGATTTCTTGAAGGAGCTTCTAATCCTCTAATTGCACTTTCTCCAACCAGGTATCTGTGGCTGGTGTGAAATTTTTCTATTCCAGGGCCAGAACTCTCAGCTAGGCCTCCAGTCGTTGGTGTAGGGCTGTGATCTTTATGTAATGACACGTATAGGTCACTTAGTCACATCCAGATCTCTGACTTGATTTATGTTAAAAAAAAAAAAAAAAAAAAAAAAAAAGGCATTTCTAGCCTTAGTGGTATCCAGCTTTCACTGTAGTTACTTGTTGAACTTTTCTCTGTTAGTGCCGGGCTTGGGGCATGCCCCGGGGCCCAGGCTTCAAGTCAAGCGACTCTTGTTGCAACTCTATCCCAGAAGCGATCCACACACTCAGTGTCTTCGCTGTCTGGGCGAGGCTCACATTAGTGAGAAATGTAAAATTTGCCGCTCCTTCAAGCCGTGAACAAAGAAGGAGCGTGAGATCCGACTCAGAGCTCTCCTAATGGAGTCAGCATTGGCCCCAGCACCGGCGCGTTGTGCCGACCCCGCCGTCCTCCATGCGCAGCGAAGCGCCCTTGTCGCGCCGTCCTGATTCCGCGCCCAGTACCACGTCGTCGGTGCACAGCGGGGCCCCATCGATGAGCTGGCACTGCTCCCCTTCTAAGAAGCAAGAGAAAGAACGGGGTGAGGCTAGACCTGCGCTGGGCAGCCCATGATTCCCATCGGCACCGAGACCTCTGACTCAGGTGGAGCGGAGTAGTCCGGTGCTGTCCACGCACGCCTCACCAGAGGTGAGAATGCCTTCGACGCCGGAGGCAGCTCAGGCCGCGTGCAACATTATGACACTTCCGGTACCGGGAGCGCCGCTTCAGTTGGGCCCCCGATCCTGTGGGAAGCCATCGCTCAGTGCCTATCAACCTTCTCCGGACGTCTCCGAGGTCGAGGCACAGTCCTGAGTTGAAGGGCCAAGCCGCGGACCATGGGGCGCCTCCATGCCGCAAGCAGGGTTGTCTGCGAGCAAGCTTTCTACCTCCACTCCAGGAGACCGTAGGGGAGGCACTAAGAGGCGGCGCCGCTCCTCTTCAAGCCTTGCCCGCAGGGACAGGTCTCGTCGTTGTCGGCACCCGCCGTGGAAGGCGCTATGCCCAGAACTCGTCACGGGAGTCCCAGGCACCGAGGCGTAGTGGTCTTAGGCACCGCAGGGATTACGGGGACAGCACTCCCGACTCCTACCTGTCCTCCTCCAGGAGCCGGAGATGTCATGTTCGGGACCGATCCAGCCGTTCGTACGGCACCGTTCGCTTGTCCTGGACCTCCGCCTTGGCACGCAGACAACCCTCGTCGAGCCACTCGGTGCCGCAGGACCAGCCGGCCCTTTCGGGCCCCCTTGCGTCCCAGGACCAGGCCGTTCCCTGGCAGGGACAGTGGTGCCAGTGGGCACCGTGGCCCCAGGCACCGGCACCGCCGGGACCCTGCTCCATGGCGGGAGCGTCCCAGGCCCAGCCGACGTCGCCGTCTTGCCACCATGATGAGGCAGTGGGCACCTACCCTCTGGCACCGACTCGGGCCCTGGGTCAGGACGTCGAGCTACCGGTACAGCCAGGTGCAGACGACACCGTGGCACTGACCTCCTCGGCACCGGATGACTCCGTGGCTCCACTTCCTCCGGTCTCTCAGGAGGATTTCAAGGCCCACTAGGATATACTCAGGAGGGTGGCATCAAACCTCCAGCTCCAGGCCGAGGAGATGGAGGAACCATCGGATACGTTCAATGTCCTTACCTCCTCGACGCCGGGACGTGTGGCCCTCCTGCTCCATCAGGGCGTGGCTAATATCACTACTGGCCTCTGGCAAATCCCGGCATCCCTGGGTCCTATCTCCAAAAAGGCCAAACGGAAGTACTTGGTGCCCACAAAGGGGCACGAGTACCTCTACTCCCACCCAACTCTGAACTCTCTAGTGGTGGAGTCCATGAACCACCGTGAGAGACACGGCCAACCTGCTCCTACCCCCAAGGACAAAGACGCTCGCAGGCTGGATTCCTTTGGAAGCAAGGTTTATTCGTCTGCGAGCTTTCAGCTCAGAGTGGCCAACCATCAGGCACTCTTGAGCAGATAGGACTTTAATCTTTGGGGATCTCTGCCCAAATTTGAGCCTTCTCTTCACGAGCAGGACAGGAAGGAGTTCCGGGCCTTAGTTGAGGAAGGTGCGGCAGCGGCTAAAGCAGCGCTCCAGGTGGCCTCCGATGCGGGTCCTGGACTACCTCCTGTCCCTTAGGGCCCAAGGGCTGGCTTCCTCCTCGATCAGGGTGCACCTGGCGGCCATTTCAGCCTTCCATCCCCCGGTGGCGGGACAGTCAGTGTTCTCCCGCCACATGACTTCCAGGTTTTTAAAGGGTTTGGACAGAGCGTTCTCTTATGCTAGACCCCCGGTTCCTCCTTGGGACCTGAACCTAGTGTGTCACACCTCACTGGACCTCCCTTTGAGCCCTTGGCCACTTGCTCCTGGTCCCACTTATCTGAGAAAGTGGCATTTTTGGTGGCTATCTCCTCAGCCTGCAGGGTTTCAGAGCTTAGGGCGCTGACCTCGGATCCCCCGTACACTGTCTCCTATAAGGGGAAGGTCCAGCTTCGCCCGCACCTGGCCTTCCTACCGAAGGTAGTCTCGGCGTTTTGTATGGACCAGGACATTTTCCTGCCAGTCCTGTGTCCTAAGCCCCATTCCTCCAATGAGGAACGACGCCTACACATGCTAGATGTGCGTAGAAGTGCTGGCCTTTTACTTAGATTGAACAAGACCATTCCAAAAATCCCCTCAGCTTTTCATTGCTACGGCCGAGCGCATGAGGGGGCTATTGGTTTCCACCCAGCGGATCTCCCGCTGGATCACCTCGTGCATTCGCACCTGTTACGACCTGGTAGGTGTTCCCCTGCCTCCTATTGTTAAGGCGCATTCGATGAGAGCCCAGGCCTCGTCAGCGGCCTATGTGGCTCATGTCCCCATTCAGGACATCTGCAGGGCTGCTACTTCATCCTCTGTCCATACTTTTGCATCGCACTATGCGATCGTCTCCCAGGCAAGGGACGACGCTGGGTTTGGTAGGGCGGTGCTCCGCCCGGGTAACCCTTAACCTTTATCATTTAGAACTCCTACCCACCTCTGTCAGGTATAGCTTGGAATCACCTACTGTGGAATACACAGAGCAATCACTCAAAGAAGAAAGGACAGTTACCTGTTCCGTAACTGACGTTCTTCAAGATGTGTTGCTCCTGTCTGTTCCACATCCTGCTCCTTCCCCTCTGTCGGAGTTGTCTGGCAAGAAGGAACTGAGGGTGCGGGGAGCACACAGCCCCCTTTATGGCGCGATATGTCGGCACTACTCCAGGGGTCGCAGTGGTGCTCCCTCACTACTTATGCTGCTAAGGGAAAACTTACGGCACCGGTGCACGTGGCGAGCACGCACACCTATTGTGGAATAGACAGGTTCCACACATCTTGAAGAACGTCAGTTACGGAGCAGGTAACTGTCCTTTTTCTGGACATCATAGAAACTGAGATGCTCTTCCAGCCAACCTCACTAATGATACAGCCTATCGTAGCCCATCTAGAATGATCAAGTTTTGATTGCTTATTTACATCTGTGGCTTAAACTGGTTTTGATTTAAAGCAGCTCAGCATTCAGAGGGAAACCTCTGTACCTTTTTTAACTGTCTATGTAGAGCAGACACATCAAAGCCAGCAAAGGAAGTATATATCTGGGGCATCAATAAATCTCCCTGAGGTATTATTCCCCAAACCCCATGTATAATCCTGCCTTGGGTTTATGTCCCTACGCAAATCAAACTGAATTCTGTCAGAATGATCAGAACTGCATTCTGAGAGAACTGCAGGTCCTGACCCATACTGAAATGCAGATTGGCGAAGTGAGTGAGATACTTTCACTGCATGGAACTTTGCAAATTCTACTTAACCACAACCAGAGTATGCGTCTTTCTTGATATGTAAAAATAGCTTTCAGAACATCTCATAACCATGTAAAAGGGACACTCTAGGTGAGCCATGCTAAATGAAATCGGATTGCTGATGAGATATGGAGCATTCACTCCAGATCACTGAGTCATGATCAAACAACATCCTTACTGTCTGTAGGTGTAATAACTCAAGTGAAATTAATTGCTTGTTGCAATCCAGTTGCTACTGTCAAAGTAAAATTTGCACTGTCACATCCTTGATAACCTCAGCACAGAAATCAGTGATTGAGAATGGGTGTGGAGGCTAAAAAGCTTTTCACCCCTAAAGGCATGACACCTCTGGTCAGGATTAGAGCACGTTGACAAAGCCTTGTGTGGAAATTTATATTGTTGTCTATGCTGTATCTGCTCTACAGAGAGGGTTTTAATTTTCAGGGTACTCTGGCTCCTTTCACCCAGCTAATGTTTTGTTAAATGGCAGAGAAGGAATATGTCAGATAGATGAGCAGTTATCTGAAGTGAGATCCTTCCTTATGAGAGAAGAATGTGGCACTGGGCAACTTTACATACGTTTCCAAGCCCATGTCAGCTCAAATTTTAGAGACCAAGTTTAGAATCCTTGCATAGCAGCTCAAGACAATCAAACTGATTTAAATGTGCTGTTTAATTTGAGAAGATTACATACCAGTTGAGCCATCTCATCTATTTAAATAACGAAACTTTAGTTTCCATGTATAAACTCTTGCAATTTTACATAAAACTTTGCACCAAAAGGATCTTCCCTTGATGAGTGAGGAAGTGGCGTAATCTCTTATTAGTTTCCTCCTAACGAAAAAACAAGTATCTTCAACCACATCTTTAGACTCCCACGCCATTGTGGATGTCAAGATGTTAAGCTCGATTTACTTTTTTAAAGGTCATCATGTGAGATCTAGCACACAGTTTCTAAACTATAAATGAAACATAACTACCCAAGAGGAAAACAAAGATTAACAATAGTGAGTGAGTGAAACTTAACACCAGCATCTAAAAATAGAATTTAGCATTATATGTATATCTTAAAAGCATAGCAGAGGTGCACAGGGCTTTATTTTTTGTTACAAGGTGAGGCTTGAGTCTTTGTAGAATAACAAGTTTTATTATTATTTATTCTTGAGGTTATAGTGATGCCCAAAATATGCCAGGCGCTTTCCAAAGGTAGGCAACAGACTCTGTCTTGAAGAGCTTACAGTTTAAAACAACAAGAGATGAAAGATGGAGCAGGCAAGATGCAAAGTGATCAAGGTGATGATAGGCACTCTGCTGTTTTACTTACAAAGTGATATTTAAATGTTGAACACACCAGTATCCCTTCCCAGTCAGTCTTCTCACCTCTCCACAGCAATTTATAGTTTCAGATCCATTTTCTTTGTCCCGGCCTCTCAGCATCTGTCACCTTCCCTCTATTGCTGACCCCAAACGTTCTAAAATCATGAGTAAGACTGAAAAAATCATGAGATTTAAATATATATAGTGTGTGTGTTGGTCTGTATTTTTCAACTGACCCTGGTCATCCCCAATGTGTGTGTGGGCGGTTAGTGTTGACAGCTCTCCCAAATTTATTGAATAAGTTGATTTTTGCCCCTGCTGCAGAAGCCCACCCAATTAGCACCCATGCTCTCAAGTGTAGGGGCTATGCTGTGGATCCAGGTCATATGACCCATTGATCTGCCCCCACTGCCATCTTGATCACTCCTCCATTCCCCCCTCCCCGCCAGGAAGCTGTGTAGCCCTGGCTCCATTACCAGTGACACGTTGCCATTAGTCAGGTAATACACAGGGGGACCTGTCCCTATGCTGTCGGGTTCTGCTGACAGACCCAGGGACTGGCATCCTGGGACGGGGCAGGGACCTCAAAACATCTCCGCCACGCAGCTGGACTTGGTAGTTGCACAAAGTATCCCCCTTTCTGTAGGGTTTACTCCTGCTCTCCACCCCAGACAGAAACAGTCAAGGGAGTCTGTGCCAGTTGCTGCCTTCCTACTGTCATGGGGGATTGTCTGGGGGTCTCGCCGTGTCCCCACAGGGACTGGTCGGAGTGTACTGTGGCCAGACAGGGGCAGGTGGAGGCAGAACCTAGCTCTCTGCACTGGGGTCTCAGTAGTGATGTTGGGTTAGATACCCCATGTTGGCACAGGGAGGTTGCTGGTGGTGGCAGCAGGGATACATTGCCCATCAAATTGGGGCCCACCCTAATTTCTAATCCTAGCTTCTTCTTTTTTTTTTTTTTTCCCAATTGCCGCTGCCAATCACGATTGCGGCTTTTTTTTTTTTTTTTTTTTTTTTTTGGCTTGGGGCGGCAGAAATGCTGGAGCCAACCCTGGCTCCCAGGGTTCTTCATTCTCTCTCCTAGGCCTGGGGGCGCAGCTGCATCTGGTCCTTTTTCCTAGGCTTTCAAGGGGCAGCTCCAAGGATTCTTCATCTCCCCCCTATCTCGCATCCCAGGCCTGATGTTGCAGGTGAGAGACTGGAGGAGCAGAGAGCTGTCTTGACCCATCTTTCATCAAAGGGGGAGGGGAAGTGGGAATTGAGTTGCTGGTTCTTTCCACTTCCCCTGTACCATGAGAATGGCATTGGCTACTCCCTCTCCAACCTTCCCCTACCTAGAAACTCACCTGGAATCCCAAGGGGTTGGGAGAGAGCTCCGCTCCTCCCCTGCAGCTGCCCTGACTGGCTACTCTTCCCTAGCAGGTGGGTAAGGCAGCCAATCAGAGGAGGGTTTTCTCTTGGGCCTGGCTGAGAAAAATAGCATGAGAGATGGAACTTCTTGTTTCGTGGCAAAACTGGCAGAACAGCTGGGTCCGGAATTACATTACTGTAATGAAAGCACAAGTGTTGGCAATGCCAACTTCCCTCAATGTAAGTGAGAAGTTCACTCATAATAAGATAAATTAAATAGATAAGGAGAGAGCTAAGTCATTAAGATTCTTGTAAGCATTGCAAAAGAAGTGGTGATCAGGAATATTTAAGAGTGAATGGTACTAACTGGGCAGACCAGCTCAAGTAAGTATTCCATGTAGTGGTACAGAAGAAAGTATAGATTTGGTTCTGGACAGGCTAAGTCTGGCATCACTGGTAGAGCAGAAGAGACAAGAAATGTGATGGGAGACACGAGTGAATAAGTAGGAAGGGAGGGGCATAGTTATTTAGGGTCTTGTGGCCATCACTAGAAGGTGGAACTTGATATGAAGAAGGAGCAGCCAGTTGTGGGATCCAAAGAGGGGAGCCATGTTATAGTGACAGGGAAGGATGAGGAACTTGATATCATGGTGGGAGCAATATGGTGTTGGGGAGGCTGGTGAGGAGGGGATTACAGTGATCATGGCCTGGAAGTAACTTTTAGCAGTGTGCACTGAAACAAGTTCAGATTTTAGGGAAGATTATTTAGATGTGTGTATTGGTGATTTTTTTTATAAAGACAGCAATAGGATGCAGAACATTGGTATTTTTCCTAACAGCCTTCATCCTGCTAATAAACTCAGATCTGTTTGGTTTGTTTATCTGAGACAGTGACCTATTTTTCTCATATAATAAATAAACACAAATATTGCTGACAATAAACACTAAAAACAGAGAATTGCCTTGTTTTAAGCTTCCACTAACAGACTACGAGGCTTAAGGCTTAATTGTATATAAAAGGTGAAATTCCAGATAAATTAAATTAGATGGACTTAAGTGATATAGTTTGAATCTGAATTCTCACAACATTAGATGCTATTTAGATTTGGAATTTTGCTTCAGGGCTTTCTCTGTTTGAGATGTTAAATTATCCACTTTAAAGCAGAGAATTGGCATTTAGTAATTTTTTTTCTTAGCTCATACCATACTCACTTGCAATGAGATGGAGACTAACCAACTAGTATCAAGAAGAGACAACAAACACATAAATAATGGGTGCTCCCCAAATGTTCTTGAGTACAGTACTTCTGCAAAAGTGACTTGTGGCTAGGTTATGGTGCTGATATATTCTTGGGGCTCTTTATTTAAAAAATGAAGAACAAAAACAAACAAAAAAGCACTTCAACCGGACTGTGAAAACTAGGAAATATTCATTATTGTGTTTAATGCAAATTAATGTTGAGGGACTTGGATGACTTCTTTCTTGGGGAGAAAGGGATGGTGGTGTGGCTGTCCAGTCAGTTTTCAGTCTAAGACTTCTATGGTAGGAGTCCACGGACTACAGGTTCAATTTCCAAAGGGGTCCACACCTCCATTCGCAATTTTTTAGGGCTCCGCAAATGAAAAAAGGTTAAAAACTACTGCCTTAGTTAAGTCCTTTAACCTCTTCGTAGTTCCCTTTGTCCTCCCCACAAAAATGGAAATACTGACCTGTATCTCAGCAGTGGTGCCATTAAAGGTTGTAAAATGCCAATGAAATCCTTGGGATTATAGAAACTTAAAACGATTGCTATGGTCCACGTAAAAGGAGCTTTGGTAGCATCTAACCTACAAAATATCTGTAGACTCCTTAGCCTTTGCAGCCACAGGCCTTGTTTACACTAGTAAAATCAGACGTGTAATATTCTACCAGAATGGTGCTACTTGTGGTAAGAATGTTGGAAACGGTTTAGATGGACCTAGAGAGAGAAAGATGAGTGCTGTTCTTTTTGTCCTATGACTACAGAGGTGATACTGGGTCAATCTACCTTGAATGGTCCCTTGCAATATGTGCTAACTATTTATGCTAAACAGTCTGTTCCACCTTGCATTTTGCTGTGACACTAGGAGCTCTGCATGGCTCGAAAGCTTGTCTCTCTCACCAACAGAAGTTGGTCCAATGAAAGATATTACCTCACCCATCTTTTCTCTCTAATATCCCATGGATACCACTGTGGCTTTGTCTACCCTGGAACCTGAACGACAAAACTTTTGTCGTTCCGGGGGGTGAAAAAAAATACCACCACTCCCGAATGACAAAAAATTTGCCAGTGTGAACAGTGCTTTGTCGGCAGGAGAGGGGTGGAAGTTTTTTGTCGGCGGGAGAGCTCTCTCCTGCCGACAAATAGCGGCTACACTGTGCACCTTTAGCGACATGGCTATAGTAGCACAGCTGTGTTGCTAAAAGGTGCATAGTATAGCCATAGCCTGCATCGCCTAACCTGACTTGCAGAGCTAGTGTGTAATGCTGTTTTGTCATTGGAAAGAAATGATTTGGGAATGATGTTCATTGTTGCATTTGGCTCTGTGAGGTGCTAAGTAGCATAGAGCTTCTACCAAGAGTTGATAATATTTGACTCCAGTATCAGAGGGACAGGCGAACTTCAGTGCTGTGAGGTCCTAGACATACCTTGGTGTGCTCTAGAATGTCGTCATTGTCCATTGGGCAACATTTAATTTTTTTAGTTTACTTTGTATTTGTCTGCAAATTTCATGACTTTTGAGAGAACCTGGGTCTATTTTTGTTTCTTTTCTATTTCTTTAAATATAACAAGAATTTTGGGAGAAAGTGCTGTGCTGGTAGCTGCAGTTCCAATTATATGATTGTAGAATAGCTGCAATACTAATGTCTTATCCTTACATTTTGATAAACATGGGGCAGCCCAGGATTATGATGGCGATCTCTATTTCTGAGGGTAAAGTATAATTCAACAAGGGAACAACATGTTGCTTGAGCCTTAGGTCTTTTATTCTCTGTTAGTGATCCATTGGTAGGGATAGTGGGAGCGGATATAAATTTTAGTGAAATCTGATCTCTGTAATTTAATATATTGGTTCTTCTGTCTTGTCCTCCAGGTCCCTGTTGCTGCCTGAAGACTATAAATATGGTAAGAAAATGTAAATATAGCAATGCAATTCACTTTTGTAACATTTTGTTTAGTGATAGCCTTGCGTACTGAAGTCCTCTGTTTATGGATCAGGTACAGCATGGTCAGTGGGAATACAAGCTTCACAGTGCTGGCCTGTCAACATGCCTCAACGGTGATTCAGAAAACTCACTGCTAGAGGAGTGAGGGTAGCCCATCCACCATGTCCACACAATCCTCTGTTAAGGCTGTGGACAATTCTAGTGGTGCTGGGGTGGGGTGTTTTTGTTTGTGCGGTTGAAGCGTTGCTATATATTAATAAATCTGTCACAATTCCTTTCTCATCTAGGCTGAATTAGAACCAATAACTTACAGGTGAAGGGCTCTCTACTGAATTAACAATTCCTGAGCCATCCCGTGCCGTCCTCCCTCCCCCCCCCCCATATTTTTCAACATCAAACTGAAGTTGCTGGCAAGCCCAGAGTACTGACCAAAGAACAAGTTCATTTTGCTTGTAGTGATTTCTCTTTAAACTTGTTCTAAGAGTAAAAGCTTCATCTAAAATAAAATAAATCCTTTAGAGGGCAAATTTAATAGATCATTAAAATATAAAAACTTTTTCCAAAGGTGCATCAACTTCTGTCTTTAAAGAAACTTATGTAATTGGTTACCCATGTGATATTCTTAGAAGCAGAATTTCACCAGGAAAAGCTTTCCTTCTTTAGCTATGAAAAAATGGGATTCATTCACTTTGTTTCATGGCATTAATAACTATGGTAACAGATTGGCAATGAATGGCAACCTGATCCAGTTACTAGAGTAACAGGAGCCAACAAAAAGAGAAACATTTTTTTAATTCTTTATTGTGGTTCACTGATCACTTGCCATAGAAGGCTACTCATCGTTCACCAATAAAAATTTTGGTTCCTTTACTTAATGACCTAGAGAGGTTTCTGTTAAACATCATCTAATTGCTAAATCTTTTCCAATTTTTGCAGTAGAAAAGAGGGTGAAAAGGGTATGTATGTGTTGGTTAGGTCCAGCAACGATCCCTTAGGGCATGTCTATACAGAGAATGTGTGGCAAGCAGGGTTGTAAATCTACAGTACACCAACAGGGTCCATATGGACAGCTAGCGCATCGCAGACTAGTGTGCTGTAGATTTACTCCTCAGCCTGCCATCCACTAACTCTCCCTGTAGACAAGCCCTTAATCTCCTAGATTACTGGGAATTCCTTTAACCAAAGCACTGAGGCTCCATAGTGAAGTAAATATCAGCTTTGCTGAGCAAATTGTCACTACCCGAATACCTACATTTAAAGCTTGTCATTTTTTTTTTTACCAAAAAAAAGACCTTTTTGGGAAATGAAAATTTTTGCAGAATTTTTTTCTTTCAAAGTTTTTCAGCTTTTCAACATAAAACCAAAAATTTCAATTTAAAAGTTGAAAAGCTTTGTTTTAAAAAAAATAACTTGTTTCTTTTGAAATACTTATGTGAGAAATACTAGCCATTTTCCAATCAACTCTAATCTACAGATAGTATTAACTATACTTTCAGAGTGCTCAGGGTCCTATGTAAAACCTGGGATGAATACTTTGTTAGTGGACTCCACTTAGGCACGTCTTCCAAAGTCCTAGTCAGCAATCTGGAGGGAATCTTCTTTAGATTACATGCCCTCCTTCGTCTTCAGGTCTTTGTCCCATTTATGGAGTGCATGTGCCTCATGGACTTGAAAGTGGACTCTTTTGCCTGGTGGTATTATCCATTTTGGGTCATGCCTGTGCCCTCCACTTCCTTTTGACTGCCCTGTCCCCCCATCCAAAGGCATGTAGTTCAGCCCTGGATGTGAGCTCCACATCAAAGCCCAGTACTGCCTCCACCACATCAAGGTAGGGGAAGATTTTGAGGTCTGTTCTAAGGGTGACACATGGCATTGATCCTCTTTCCTGAAACAGTAGAGATAAAAAAGGTAAGTTATGGCTCTTCCAGAGTCCTGATGGCTCTGGACATGCTAACAAACACTTTTCGTTGCCTTGCTTTCCTCCAAGTGGAGCCAAATCCATTCTGGCACAGAGACCTGAAAGGCAGATGGGGTGACTGCCTTGTATACCTGTGGGTGAGGGACACTCAACATGCAGGGCACAGGCATGACCCCAACAGACACTGCTGGTCAAAAGATTCTGAAGGTGCATGCATACTATAAGTGGGATCCACACAGACAAAACATGTCAAACCACAGTTACAGTAACTTTCCTCAGCCATATGAAAGAATATTGAAGAAGCCAACCAAATTCTTCAACACCCATTTTCAATCCGGGCTTAAAGCAGAGACCAATGAGGGAGAAAGTTGAATTTAAACAGCCAGCCATCTTATCCCACAGAGTTAAAACAAGACAGTGTCCTGTAAACAGAGTGAGTGGTGGGAATTAATCACCTAAAACCTAATGCTTGATGCCAATACAAGTACAGTATTATATGAAGTAGTAATTCAGCTCAACATTCATAAAAGTGGGGAATGAGCAGCAGTAGTTTAACAAGCTTTTTTTCTGAGTGTTACAGAGGCTATAAAAATCTGTCAGACTTTTCACTCACAAACATTTGCATTGTGTCATGATTCTGGTTTGGGGACTGACAAATATATACAGCATCTTGGAAGTTCATAAAATTATTTGCAGCTTTAAAAGTGTCTGCACATTTTAACTTTTAATTTCCTACTAAGTTTCCAAGACTCAGGAACAAGAAAATTGTTTGATTATGCCATGCAACTGCAACAGTACCTGGGGGAGACCCCATGGAGACTCACCAGACTTGTGTTGTTATATAACACAATCTTGAGTAGGTCACTTTCTTGAATGATACCTCCTTGTTCCTGGTAGGCCTGTCTAGATCTGAATGATAAGTGAATGTTCTCTTTGCTATGCAAAAAGAAACTAAGGGCCAAATCCTGTGGTCATGTCATAGGCAAAGATTTCCAGTGAAATCAATGGGAGTTTTGCCTGTGAAAGATGTGATTTGATACTTTACAAATGTATCACAGTTTTCACCTTTAAGTAGAACCCTCTCTACTGTTCTTGACCCCTGTGTGAGAAGCACATTTGTGCATCTGTAGCATGCAGAAATACACATCTACAAACAAGGAGTCAGACATGTATGTTTACAAACAATTGGCTGAATTCTGCCCTTGGTTATGTAGCTGCAACCCCTATTGACTTCCGTTTGGTAGAATTTGGCCCATTATGTAAAGGAGAAGTTTGGGTGTTACGTTTAATTTACACTTGTTGCTTTTCCAGAGGTCCTCTTTCACTTCTAGAATAGTAGCAGATGCATCTAGTGATCAAACAGTAACTGCAGATACGTCTTCTTTCTATTAAAGATAGTCATTATGGCAGGCCCAGGGAAGTGTAAATGACATCTTCTTGTCCCAGCAATACCTTGTCTGCCATAGAAGAGATTTGCTTGGTGGAGGTCAGGTGGGTATTACTTTATTACTGCTGCCTTTCACAGGGCTTTGCAAGGGTTGGGGAAGCTTTTTAAAACTTCCCAGAAATTTACAGGAATCAACAGACTCCCTGGCTGCCTTCACCCTGCCAGTTCCTTACTGGATATTCATCCCTTGAAAAGTGTAGTTGTCGACACTTTGCACTACTGCAAGCTGCTTCTCCTTCAGAGGTCCTACACCCAGGGAACTCTGCCAGGATTTGTACTGCTGAAAAGCATGAGTTAATCTGGCCCTATGTATTTGATAGCTGTGTACATCTTTTTATTTTAATTCATTTGTGAAGCATTTAAAGAAATAAATTATTTATTTCAGTGCACGTGCACACATATACTCTACAATGTATTTTTCATTAAAATAAAATATAATCATAAAGCATTTAGCAACATGGTAACATTTTTCTAAAGCACCTAAATGACTTAAGAGCCTAAATTCTATTTTCAGAAGTGACTTAGAAGCATAAATCCCATTGACTTTCAGTGAGACTTAGGCTCCAAAGTGTCTAAGCCACTTTTGAAAATGGAATTTAGGCTCCTAAGACATTTAGACACTTTGGAAAAATTTGCCCTGTGTGTACACCCTAAGGCCCCAATCCTGCAATGAGTTATGTGTACACAAACCCCATCGTTTTAGGGCCAAGCCCTGTGGTCATCACAGTTGTCTGTGTGAGGTGGTAGGTTTAATTGAGAGGGGTCATTATGGACTCAGTACATTTTTATAAATGAAACTTTAAAATTGTCTTTGCCCTTAAGGGAGAAAGGACAATTTTCTTTACTTGTAAAATATGTAAATATCAGATGTTTCCCTCCTCTTTTTTCCCTCCTTGTACCATCCCCATGAGAAAAAAATTACAAAATCAGCCACTCAACTGTTATCTAAAAGGTACTGTATTTTTTAACAATTTCCTTTTTACTTAAATAAACCTGACAACTCTTACTGAGCATTCTGTACTGTACAGAACACTAGTTTTCACTATATTTTGTGCTTTACTTTCCATTTTCTGTTTCAGCAGTAAAGGATAGGCACACAAGTTTGGATAGAATAACACACTCACCCCAAACTTCAATCCGTTTTTAGAACTGATCTTTTGCCAGCTTCTGAAAGCAAAACACCATGCAAGAAGCTGGCTGCTCTCATACTATTCCAGCTGGGATCAGAAACAGAAGTGCTAGTAATCTCACAAACAAGCCTGTTTCTCATGAGACTTACAACACAGTCTTTCTGACACACACAGTTCAGATAATTTCAGATGAGCATCCAAACTTTTACTATGTTTATCTGAACTAAACCCACATTTTTAATCTTTTGTAGTTCACTCATCCTTAGTCCTATATCTGACTATAAATATCAGCTACATTCATCTAGACAATGTGACTTCCAGCAACAGTCATACCCTGAGCACAGGCTGTTTGCTTTCAAAGTTAGACTAGTATGCTTTGACGTTACTTCCATTTACTTTGAGGCGGATGAACTGTGGACACAGTTCTTAAGGGGTTTCTCAGAGGGAATAAAATCTCTATTCAACAAATGTCAGCTAAGTACTACTCCATTTTTCCAGCCAATTTACCATTGCATATCACTTATTTCTGACAATGATCCTTTGAAGTGATTATCTTTTTTTCTCTTTACATATACAAAGGGACATGCTAAAAGTAAGTAACGTAATCTTAATATTCACTTTAACACAATAAAATCACATAAACAATAATTCAGTAGTCCCCTTCCTTTGTCACTTGAACTAAACCTCATTGTTTGCTTTTTAGAGTTATTCTCCCTCTCAGTTTCACTCTCGATTAGCTCCCTTGGGAGTTTTCTTTTAAAGGTCTCTCTGCAGCAACAAAATCACAGCATTTACATTTGGTAAACATCTCTCAGCATATCACATTTAAATACCCTTGAGATACCTGAGGCACTTATCTGGCCATCTGTAAACTTGTGCAAGATTACCCTTACTAGAACTTGCAAAGGGCATTGACAGTACTGCAATAAAGTCTTTCTCTTAAGCTATTCTCCCTTTCACGAATGTGTACTGTTAACTCTGATTTTTCACAATGCACAAGTGGAAGCAAACTTGACTTTCATTTCCCAGTACATTCTGCACTGGTGTAGGTCCATTAACCTCAATGGACTGATTTATGCTGGCGTAAGTGAGAAGTGTTCTGCTATCAGAGTGTGAAGTTGTAATTTATCCTATCACTTATATTCATGTGTTGATTCAGATTTGTAAAAATGACTGGAGTAAGATTTAAATACTTAATGTATCTGAATGTGATCTGTTATTGTCTGACCTACTTCTACATTGATCAAAAGGATGCCCCTTCTGTTGACCTATTTTTTTGTTGTTTTGTTTTGAATTGCTGGTATAACAATGTCCCTGGCTCATTAACTGGCTTGTTATTCAACTCAGTACAGATATACATTTAAAACAATAATAACAAAGATTCTGCAAATGGTGTCAGTTCCAGCTCTATTCTGTAGATTGGAGGGTGTCCTGGCACTCAGGCAGTTTGAAATGGTTCCAGTGATCTAGGTGCTGGATCTGGCTTGTGCTGAGTTTCCCTGCAAGGCTTGTAGGTCAGGACATTGTGATTGTAGAGTTTCTTTCCTGTAGTAAATCTCCACAGATTGTTCTTTGATTTAACCTGCAGTTAACCACCTTCAAAAGTTTCTAATCTGGCTGCCACCTTTGAGCAAAGAAGGCAATCAAAAAATTCCTGTTTGACTGGCACATCCATTCATCTCTCTTGACCTCTTAAATGGACGTGAAGCCATGAGATATGTCAGTTGACATAGTGTTCACTCTCTAGGCTACTTCTGAACCCCTTTATGCCATCTATAGCTGCACCAGGATAAGCACAGACAAAGAAAACTGATTTGAACTAATTGAATCTTTACTGCTGTACTATTGTAATTCATAGCTTTCCTTTTTTACACTTGGCATTCACATCAGTGGCTGGCATCTGAGCAAAATCCTAATGTAGACAAGGCCTTAATTGGGGAGATATAATAGGCTAATAGATTTCTTCCAGATCAGAAATAATCTAACTGGGGAAGCAGGAAAATCCTGGGCAGTCACTATTCATCATCCTGTCTGTCAAAGTGATTGAGGAGGAGCCTCGTGTCTGTGCATTGCAGTCAAAGCCATTGTAAGTTACAGAAATCTCTAGAACAAAACTTCTGCTTCCGTGGTGCAGCGCTAAGAGGTTCATTTGTTTTGGCTAAGGGTTGATTAAAGAACAAGGAATTCTGGGTGTTTGTCCACCCAAAACTTCTGTATTTTTTTTAATCTTGCTCATAGCTAATTTAGCTCTGGAATGGAGTGCCAAGCATTAGCTCTGGAAGCAAGTATCGATGGATGCAACTGATGGATGCAATTGCTAAAAAATTAGGGTTTTTTTAAAATTACAAATAGACCTATGAGAGGGAGGCTCATAAATAGCCCATACTGTCTTCCCTGGTCATTTGCTGTTCCTCCGTGCTTTATTAGTGTTTGTGAAATGCTCTGAGGTCTTTGGATGAAAGGTGCTATAAAAGTGTGAATTCTTGTTATTTTGGTCTGCTTATTACACTTCTTATTAAAAGGGTACCTAAAGCATTCACCAAATTGTATACTTTCACATAAAATGCTAACTATAGTTTCTCCCTACATACTTTGACCCTGACTTAGTTAGATATGTACCATTTCTCGAATACATTTGTGCATGTCTAACTTAAGTCCAGAAAAACCTGATGGAGAGCTGCAGACTGGAGCTCTATTTGATCCACAGAATAGTTACAACCCTACTAATGAACTTTAACCAACTGTGAGCTGATAAAATGTGTAGGTAAAAGGATAGTTGCTTCTATACTCATGATCTATCTTTCGCTTCTGCTGAAAATGCCAATTGTGGGGACTCTTGTGTTATGGACCCCTGTGCCCATGAAACTTTATGGAGAACACAAACTTGTTTACTTAGAGTACTAAACAGCCGTGACAAGAGCTACCAAACGACGCTAGAATTGCATTTACTTTGAGATTGAAAGGCTCCATATTTCATTAGCAGGCCCCTCAGTTGCTCCAGCCCCTGCTTTAAGTTTTAAGCTATATATAGAATTTTAGGGCCATGTTATTAATAGTCATTTCCATTCTACATTGTATGCCCTGGGTGACGCAGACACAAAGTGGGAGCTTTCCAGACTAGAACTGGTAAAGATGTGTGTTCCCACTTAGTCAGCATAGCTGTAGAAAACACCAGTCCATTTTTTATGAAGTACAGCAAAAAGCATGTGCTGTGTGTATAGGGGATTAAACAGGCACTTGAGCAGAAGGATAAATGACAGTAGAGGCTGTTCAGGATTTGGCAGATCAAGGGCCAGTGTTACTGATTGTTTTTCTGCATATAAGTTAGGCATAGTAAAGTGTATGCAAGAAATGGTGCATGCCTGCGTTGGTAAATCAGGTTCCAAGTACAGAGAGAGAGACTGTTCTCTTAACTCTTCAACACACGCCCTCTGTTTTGAATGAATGACTTAACTTTTCATCTCATGCAGTTTATTAGCATCTGTTCCTTTTCGTTTAGGGTCTTTTATGCATCCGAAGAAGTGGGCTGTAGTCCACGAAAGCTTATGCTCTAATAAATTTGTTAGTCTCTAAGGTGCCACAAGTACTCCTGTTCTTCTTTTTGCGGATACAGACTAACTACTCTGAAACCTTTTATATCTGTGGCTCTCTTAGCAATTTTGTTACCGGAACATTGTCCTATTTAGTCAGTGCATTTATAGAAGAGATTTTACACAGCTTTGCAAATGGGTGTATGAAATAGGTACAGATCCTTAATCTCATTTCAACAAATGTAAACTCTTCTGCTGCTGCACTACCTCTCTGACCTCTACACAGTACACCATTCAGTATTGTCTTTGCATTCTAGCAACGGCTGCCAGTTTCTGGCTGGAACTGACATTTTGCCATCCAAATGGTCTCCTCCTATGTTTCAAGTCTGAAAAAGTTAGACCAGTAAATCTGGATTTGTCACAGAGAAGGACGTTTCTCTTGCCTCTCCCAGTCATTACACTCTTGTCTGTTTGCTGAGAACCACTCCTTGTTGATAATAAATGAGAGAATGGAGTAGGGGTGATGGATAGGGATGGTGAGTGGAAAGGGGAAGGAGATCACTAAAATGTGTGGAAACATTCTGCTCTTTTAAACCAGACAATTGAGAGCATTTGATGCTTTAACTTAATATTTGTATGCCAATCCATTTCCCACCTCCAGAATAAACACTGAAAATCCTTCATTTATTTCCAGGCAAAAATTACTTTAAAATGCAGTTAAGTTTGAAAGTAGGTATCAGTAATCTAAGTGGTTAAAATTTTACAAGCATTATAAACCTAGCAAATTCAGAGTTAAGGTTAAACTTTAAAAGAAATTCAAACATTTTAAGGTATGGAAATGCACAGAGTACCCAAGCAACCTTAAGTCTGCCTTGTGGTGACATCATGCACTACCACCCACAGATTATTAATGTTTAAAGTGATTTATTGTAATAATGTGTGTAGTCCCAGATTAAATGGAATTTAAAAAAAAAATTTTTCCCCCCTATCGTGGTGTCACTACAAGGCAGAGTGCCCTAACTGTGCAATTCCATGCTTTGGATTTTTAACAACACTGATTGCCATGTTTATAATTATTTTGAGAAAATTTTTACCTTAAATCACTTTAATTTTACCTTAAACTCTCTTTTCTTCCACTTTAACATAGTTTAAAAATTTTCTTGCTGTTATTTCAGAACATAATTAACAGTAAACACACATTTCTAATGCATTGAAGATATGTAATATTATTTCTTTTATTTTAATTTCTAATCTGATTCACTGATGCACACTATTTCATGCCATTCTGGAAGAGCAAAAAGCAGCCAGAGTGTACTAGGCAGTAAACTGGATTTATAGCCACTATGCATCAGTGCACAAAGCAGCTGGAGCCTATACCTGGGTTTCCTCCGTGTATCTACATTCCCTTGTACATGCACACCCTCCATTTTCTCCCAATCTACACATTCCCCTGCCCCCTTCTTGCCTGCTTTGATGAGTAGATATGGTGCAAAAGAAGGTAGTTCTTGAAATTAAATATTTAGGTTTGATTCTTTTTAGATATTTTTCATAACTAAAATTTTGTCAGCAGAGTTTGGCACATAAAAATCTCAGAAACTCTCAAAGAATTGCCCACTTTCAAAATGACTGTTGTTTCCTATTATCCTGAATAGGACTGAGATCACAGCCTGCCTTCATTTAATATGCCTACTTTCAAAATGTCCACCCCCCTGATTGTTCCCAGGAAGAGTAAACACAAACCACCTTCAGATAAAATGGTAGTCTCTATGCTGTCAGAGGCAAACTGAAACAGTGATGAGAATGCGGGTAGCTTTCTTGACTAAGGTTAGCCTGTGGCCTCAGTCGCAGTGAGAACACTGGGACATCGGTGGCCATTTTGAGAAGGGGATCTAATGAAGGGTGGTCTCTGCTCTCAGTCTTATGGAGAACAATATGAAATGACAGCTATTTTGGAAGAGAGAGGTTCTTTGTGTCATTCTGTCCACCACCATTCTGCTGGTGAAGAAACAGCTTTAATTTATGCAGGATAATGGCAAAAAAAGATTTAATCTATCCTCTCAAAACCAAAAAGACTTTAAATATGGCCTGTGCACAAGATATTAGTGAGTTTTAACTCTATGCAATGGTATAGCAATGTCAGTCCCAAGATATTAGAGAGACAAGGTGCATGAGATAATATCTTTTATTGGACCAACTTCTGTTGGTGAGAGAGACCACCTTTCAAGTCCCACACAGCTCTTCAAGTCTGGGGAAAAAAGCTTTGGGGAAAAACCTTGTCTCTTTTTTAACTGTATGGTGAGTTTGAAGAGCCTGTATTATTCTGTTGCTGATATTCAAGACGAAGGTCCAGACCCGACAGTATATGTATTTAAAAAAAATAAAAATTTACAATTTTAACTCCATAAACAAACTGACGGAATTATCTATAAATTCTCAGACTTCATTATGCACCCCAAGTGTAAGTGCTATATTTGCAGTGAGGATTACAGTGTGTTAATATACGTAAGAGGTTTAGTCTGTGCTTCAGATGTGAATCTCTGCTCAACCCTAACTATGGAGCTGCAACCATCAGTACCTCCACAACGATCATAGAAATCAAATTTAATTCAGTATATTCTGTTTGGGGTGGGGGGTGGAAGAAGAATAGATGGGCCGTAATATAGAGTGTATCCGACTTGGGAGAATGCATATGAGGCAAATGAAAATTGACCTGAAACTCCAATTTGGAACCTTTTCTGAAGCTTTGAAAAAGGCTCTTGTCTACCTGTTCGGTTTTTTTTCCTTTAATTTTCATACCCTTCTGCTCTTCTTTCTTCTGGATTGGAAGTGAAAGTTCTGAATATCTGGAGAGACAGTACTGTTAAGAAAATTGCAGCAGGTTCTGAAGACCCAAGGGCAACACGAGACTCTAGGGAAACCTCCAAACTTTTAGTTCTTTTTACCAGCCATGCTTTTGAGGTTTGCCCATCACTAACAGGAAGCTGATGGATAAATAAGTTACTATTTCAGTAGGAAAAAATTATGTAGTTACAATTCTTGGCTATTTCCTAGCAGAAGCACCTTCTCTTTATATAAAAGAAAATGTGCTATCATATTCTACAATAGGGATCTGTAACACCATTGTAAGATGTAGTGTTTTGGGATTATGCTGTAAAATGCTGAAGTATTTTCAAAAGCATAAGCATGCTGTCTCTTAATATAGATATAACTTATTTATTTGCACAGGCAGTTTCCCAGTTGGTGCCTCTGGTTTTTTAAATGGCTTTTCCCTTTAATCTATTCCTTGAACAACTGTGTAAACCCAGAGGATTAGAGTCTGCAGGAGAGCAACATGAAGGGCAGCTGTTGCTCTCCAACATTTTTTTTACTGAGCAAAAGCATGTCAGAGCCTTCAGAGTAGCTTAATGCTACTGCATGCTGAAAAAATCATGTATTGCAGTGATCATGGGTACATACAGTACTACTGGCTGCTTCCCACTGACTCTTTGGCCAACAGAAACCACTTCACTGATTGAATGTTCCTATCATTTAATTGAGCAAGACTTGAGATATTTTTAATTTAAATGGGAAATTCAATAAACTGATTCACTAGTTCTTCACCTCCTCTTGTCTGTGTTATCACAGGTCAAATGGGAAACTTTTGTGGAAGCCCCTTGTTTAAAATATCAGCATCAGCACATCTTTGCAGGGCCAACAGATGCTTTCTCTTTTCTCTATCCACAGGAGGTAAAATGGCCAAGTTACTTCCTCAGCATACTTTCCTTGATAAAACGATCTTTAATCCTTAGCATGTTACAGAATGCTATGGCCTATATCTATAATGCACTTCTTTTAAAAACAAGTTTCCCTTTTTCTTCTTAGCTTGGCTTTCACATTGGTACTCTGTCTCTCTCGTTGCTATTTTTCTCCAGAACACAGCTGAGAGAGCCTGGAGAAAGATGTGCCATCCTAGTTCTCATTGCTTTATTTCCCTGTTGTGCTATATGTATACAACAATGTGCACTCTCCATACCACTTTGCTCCCCTGCCATACCATTTTTTCCTTTTTCTAAAATGTTTATCTTTAATCTTATAACTTTACCCTAAAAATCATCAGTTCTGCTGCTTTCCTATTTTTGTTTAATCACAGGACAAAGTTAAATCTCAAAGATAATCAGTAATTACGAGCTGGAAAAATTATTCCTCTTTTTTAATAATGTTTTGTTTGGCTTTTACTTTGTAAAAATAGAAGGGAGAGAGAAGATCAGGCAAAAAGAGAATCTTCAGGCCTGTGCTTTTTTGCTGTAGTTACATGAATTCCCTTTTGGGATATCTTGCTTCCTGCTCCCTTCCTCCACTTTTCTAGAAAGTCAAATAATATTTGCCTTTTAATCCTCTATCTGTTCTGAGTTTTTTTTTTCTCCTTACGCTGTATTGAGAACTATCTTTATCAGCTCATTATATCTCTCTTAATGCATGCCTGAACCTGACATTCTGTGCTGCCAAGGTAGTTCTGAGCTAGTTATTGTATTTATTTGCATTGAGATTGGTGGTTGGGAAGGGGTTGCGGGGAATCAAAGCTTGTTTTTAAGTAGGTTATTTCAAATGTACTTTGTTTATAATCCTGACTAAGATTCTCTCCTTCTTTTGGCATTTCACCTTGTCTTAGGACATATGGGGGATTTATGGAACCTTTCATCTCCACAACATTGGTTGAATTCAGCCCAAATCGGTAGTGTGTAGACTTTATTAGCATCTAATATTTGGGTGACATCAGTATTGGTCTTAGCTGGTAGGTGTCAATATTGCAACTGTCATTAGGTGGTACCTTTCCTGTTAATATAAACCCTTATTGCCATCATTTGAATGGTCGTGAGGAATGAACTACCCTCTTTCTTGAGGTCACAATTTAGGGCAGTGTGAGGAAGCTTGCATTGATGTTGCCTAACCCATGCTCCGATGCTAAGCACTTTGGTCACATGGGCTGTCAGTCTAGCACCTTTCACAATCACTGTATTTTTTTATTTTAAAGGATACGTGAGGGCGAGTGAGGTGCCGCTGGCCAGGATCAGTTTGGCAGGTGAGCAGTGCTGGGCGGGAGAGGGCGAGCCCTGACTAGGGGTGGTATTAGCCAGACAGCTCCAGTGTGTGGCTCCCTGGGTGCACCCTGCCCGTGGCAGGCTGGTTCTCCACAATGGGGATGTGCGTCCGCTCCCTCCCCCACCCTGTCCTCATAACTGCCCCAATGCCCTGCTCCCCTGTCCCCAGGCTCCCCTTCCCTCCTCACCTACTTCAAGGCCGTTCCCCCAAGCCCTATTCCCCTCTCCCTCATGGCTGACCCAGGGGTCCCCTTCCGTCTCCAGGCTCCCCCGGCCCTGTGTTCCCCAGGGCCCCTTTTCTTCTGCCCCAGGGCCTTCCCCACAGGCCACCTCCTTGTAGCTCCCCATGCCCTCCTCCCATCTCCAGGGTGCCCTAGAGCTGCTCCCTCCTCCCCCCCAGGTCTGGCTCCCCCCCTCACCCACTTTCTTGCCATGGCCACCTAACTGTCATATCCCCCCCTGGGCTTTTACCATCTTTTATACAGCTGCTGTAATGTCCCCTTCTCCTTAAGCTGTCATGGGATAAGAGGGAAGATCCTCTCATGGATTGGTAACTGATTAAAAGATAGGAAACAAGGGATAGGAATAAATGGTCCGTTTTCAGAATGGAGAGAGGTAAATGGTGTCCCGCAGGGGTCTGTAGTGGGGCCAGTCCTATTCAACATATTCACAAATGATCTGGAAAAAGGAGTAAACAGTGAGGTGGCAAAATTTGCAGATGTTTCAAAATTACTTAAGATAGTTTAAGTCCAAAGCAGACTGTGAAGAGCTACAAAAGGATCTCTCAAAACTGGGTGACTGGGCAACAAAATGGCAGATGAAATTCACTGTGATAAATGGAAAGCAATGCATGTTGGAAAACAAAATCCCAACTATACATATAAAATGATGGGGTCTAAATTAGCTGTTACCACTCAGGAAAGAGATCTTGGTGTCATTGTGGATAGTTCTCTGAAAACATCCACTCAATGTGCAGCAGCAGTCAAAAAGCAAACAGAATGTTGGGAATCATTAAGGGATAGAGAATAAGCCAGAAAAGATCATATTGCCTCTATATAAATCCATGGTATGCCCACATCTTGAATACTGCGTGCAGATGTGGTCGCCCCATCTCAAAAATGATATATTGGAATTGGAAAAGGTTCAGAAAAAGGCAACAAAAATTATTAGAGGTATGGAATTGCTGCCATTTGAGGAGAGATTAGTAAGACTGGGACTTTTCAGCTTGGAAAAGAGGCGACTAATGGGGGATATGACAGAGGTCTATAAAATCATGACTGGTGTGGAGAAAGTAAATAACTAAGTGTTGTTTACTCCTTATAACACACCAACGAGGGGTCACCAAATGAAATGAATAGGCAGCAGATTTAAAACAAACAAAAGGAAGTATTTTTTCACACAACACATAGTCAACCTCTGGAACTCCTTGCCAGAGGATGTTGTGAAGGCCAAGACTATAGCAGGGTTAAAAAATTCATGGAGGATAGGTCCATCAATGGCTATTGGCAGGGATGGTGTCCCTAGCCTCTGTTTGCCAGGAGCTGGGAATGGGTGACGGGATTGATCAGTTGATGATTACCTGTTCTGTTCGTCCCCTCTGGGGCACCTGGCATTTGCCACTGTTGGAAGACAAGATACTGGGCTAGATGCACCTTTGGTCTGACCCAGTATGGCATTCTTATGCTCTTATTATATCATTTTCCAATGATGAAGTGCTAGTTTGCAATTCTGGGTTTACTCTCCAACTTCTCTTCTGTATTTCTGGCCCTCACTTTGAAACGTTTTCAATTCCATTTTCTCTCCTCTTGGTACTGGGCCCCAGAGTTGTTGAGTTAAATATATCCAGTCTCTTTTTCCTTGTATTTCACAAAATGTGTAGGTCATTTTCCATGTCATGTTTTTTCTTCCCAACCCTTATGTTCTCCTCATGCTAACTTTCCATTTATACAGAAAGCTTCTCATCTGTGTACCTTTAACTGCTTATTACTGATCACTTACCCTTTTTGTCAATGACTCATTTCTGTTGCCTTGTTTTTAATATCTTATGACCCCTCAAATTTACCTTAACTGTAAATTCAACTGCAAGAAGTAAGCATAAGTTCATTAAATGTCATAATATCCTATAACAACAAATGTTGATGAGAAAAGATACAAGAGAGTCAGAAGCTGCGTTTTCTATCTTTGTTTTTCTTTTCTCTTCCATTTTGCAAACTTTTGTCTTGTCTTTTAGGAAATAGAATCTGACTCTAGCAACAACAACAGCTCCAGCCCATCTTAACCAATTACTTCTCTTTTCCCCAAAAAGAACAATTGTGGCTATCTTTAATACCATCTAGAAGACTGTTAAACAAGGAAATTTTCCTTCTAAAATCTCTCTCCAGCTAAAGGGAAATGGAACAAGAGATGTCAAAATGAAAACTTTATTTAATACTTTACATTTCAAATGCTTGAACTGGTTTTCCTTCTTTTCTGTATCTTTAATAAGAGGTTAAAATATTTTAATGGTATTTGACATTTCCTGATCTATTTTCTCAGATTTATTTATTTGAAATTATCTGCCAAATAACTAGGAAGCTATGTGATTGGGTACTGCCTGACATCTAACTGCAAGTCCTTTAGTTCTCCTACCATACGTATATCATGGTGACTCCGCATGGGGCAAATCCCGTCTGCACCTTAAAAACTATAAAAGTTTAAAATAGCAGAAAATGTTATGAAGTAATGTCTGCTTTACATGCCAAAATATTAAGCAAATAATAAAGAAAGGCAGTAATTCTTTAGTATCTGAAATATACTGAAGAAAAATACAGTAAAGTGGACTAATCTTACCACAGCAAGTTCGGGGGAGCGATGAAACTTCCTGGGGAAGGCTGTAAAATGGTGAAATGAGACTCTATAGTTCTATTAAGTTTTTATGTGGGGTATGTTTTTGTCAGCACACACCTTGTGAGCAATCTCTTTTATTGTATAAAGTTTGTTAAATTACAAATGCCCCATTGATCAGCTCCTCAGCGCAAAAAAAGTGGGGGGAGGGTACTGGGTTCACATAACATCTCTACTGTTGATAATTGTGGTGCGGACAGTCTTACCAGAATGCCTCCATTTTGCAGCTATCTCCTTTTGCCTGAAAATTTTACTCAATGTTTTATCAAACACCAATCAAATCACTCTCTTACATTCCAGCTAACAATTACCAAGCATTCTAATGTCTGAATTAGGACAGCTGCTAAAGTTCTTACAAAGACTTCCAATACTGTACAGTTCTTACTGTTTTTTTTTAATTCCCTGGTGCCAAGAGTTTCACATTTCACCTATGCACTGGTAATTAGCTAAGGAAATTATTAAAATACCCAGATGTCACATATTAAATATAAATAACCTATGACCTTGTGTGCAGAATGCAAACTCTTTGCCCTGCATGCATGCTAAACTTAGCTAGCATACTTTCAGTTCACAATTTTATGATTGAAAGAAAATCAGGGTATTACTCTTATACCAAAATAATATCTTTCTCATGCATAACAAACATTCTGTACACTTAAAAAATGGATCTGCATGGTTAGCTATGTGAGAAATAAACAGTGTGGTATTTTGGTTTTGTAGGCAGCCTGCAAACGTATTTTGTGAAAGTCTTTGAGGACAGACATCATGTATATAAAATGAATTCATAATAAATATTAAGATTGGAAAACAAGAAGGAGAATTTAGGAATTTAATTTACTGGGGCTTCTTCATTACAAAAAGTATCCCTTGATGCTTTCAGGCTTTTTTCAGTAATGTAGCTGAAAAAGTACTAACATGGATGTTGCCAAAGAACATTATCTACTATTTGCAGTAATCAAACAATTATCTTTTGCTATACTTTACTCATTTACTTTGTGACATTTAGAGTGCATCACTTTTAAATAGGTCTAGAATGAACCAGAAACGAGAGTCAGACCAGACATAAAAAATCCTAAATATTCATAATTTTGGGTCATAGGGGATTAATATTTGGTTTATTAAGATATATAGGGCTAACTCCTAACCAAGTGCAGCCAGGCTGCATCTAACTTGATGTCCACTGTGTGTGTGTGTGGGGGGGGGGGTGTCAGCAAAATCACCTGCTTTAAGGCAGATAGGAATTGTGTTGGCTGGAAACCCAAGACTCCACATGGTCACACACAGGATGATAGCAGGGAGATGAAACGTGCATAGTGGTACCCTCTCTTTGGTGGGGAACGGGTAGGTCTCTGGGACTGAAGTCATAGCATAACTAGCTGACAGCCCCGTTCTGGAGAGGGTGAAAGTACATTAAAGAGGAGAATACTCCTTACTCCCCAAGATAATCAGGCATGAGCACTAATTTCAGCTTCCAATGGATCAGTTTGTAACCCCACCTAGAATGCACTGCAGTAATCTAGTCTAGAGGCTACAAAGACATGAATCATGGTGTCAAAGGACACTTCTGAAAGAAAAGGCCACAATCTCCTAACAAAACACAAGTGAAAAAAGCTGTCTAGGTCACTTCTACTATTTGATCATTCATAAGCAACTGGAAGCTTGGCCAACTTTCCAAGTTATGGACTTCAGTCACAGAAGTAGATTTAAACCTTCAGAGAGGCTGCTATAACCCCAGCCAACTTCTCCACTTTCCTCTCCAACCCATGACCACATCTGTCTTCTCAGGATTGAGCTTCTGCCAGCTCACTGTCGTGTGTGCCCCAGTCATACCCATTCTGAACTGAAAGGCTTTACAGCATGGGGTGGGATTTGAATGGGGGGGATGATGAGCATTTGGACAGGGATATTGTTCTTCCATGTCACCCTTGACACTCAGAAGTTGTGAAGATGAGGAGGAGTGGGGAGAAGGTCTCTTAAGAAAGAAATGGGAGTTTAGAGTGTGGCTTGAGAACAAGGATGTTGAAGTTAGGTATATATGATTTTGAAATAAATTAACCATTACACAGATTACTATAAACTATAAATTACTTAAAAATGCATATTAATATAGACATGTGCATAGTTTGTCTTCTAAATATGTTGTAAATGCTATCATGTAGTTGAATAGAAGGCCACAGGCCTTGACATACCCATTTGTTTCAATTATCTTACTCAATGCCACGCAATATCTTCATTTTTTGTGAGTGCCACCTGCTGAAATTTACAGTGGATCTAAATAACATAATGCCCAATTGTCTGCATGCAGCACAAGCACAACTATCTGAAAACTGCAAAAAGCTGAAGAAAGTTGTTTTGTGGTGAAGATGGGAAAAACAGGGCTATTGAATGCAGATTTTTTGGTACACCACACTTATTAGAAATATATTCTATGCCCTAGTTGATATCAAAGGGGATGGCTCAAATAAATGCTTACTTGAGTTTAAAGTATTACAGCACAAAAAAGTTTGCCTATATTTCTCTCCTGGGACATGCATAGTAACTAATCTACTGCTACATTAGCTAGAACAGGGGACTGCTATGGTTACTCCGTATAATATAATTTGACACCGCAATTATCTGGCTTCAAAGAAGATACTATCAAAGGCAGAAATTCCAAACTATCTGCTTGGAAAACTCTTCAAAATCCTGCAGAGTTCTAAATTTTGAATCAGAAAGCTCCCTGAAAAGAGCCAGTAGTTGTAGAAAACCACATTACATGTAGTTTACTATAGCAAGAGTTCATTGTAGTCCTCTTTCATTCAAGAATGTATGTGTAGTTTTTGGCATCTTAGCTAATCCAGTTACACATTCTTTTCCAGCTCGTGTAGCTACATGACCTTGAATTTAGAGGTAAAAGCAAGCTCCAGGCCAACTGAGAGTGAGCTCATTGTAAAGGTTGGTGCTTCCTTGGGGAGAGGAAGTTGGCTGCCCTGCAAGAGAATCAACCTTTTGATTAAGCATTGCATAAGCAGTAGCCCTTTGTATGTTTTTAGGTGAAGAAACAGAGTTATGAAGCAGTCAGTAGTGGGTGGGAAATTATGATAGAATCATCCTCCCATATTGGATACATAGCATAAAGCACTAGGACGGTAACCTAGCCATGAATGTATGGCTGTTCTAAACAAAGCTGCAAACAGTGCTGCTTTTGTACTGGCTTATTTCAGTTTTGTACTATTTTCTTTGCATTTGCAAAATGTATGTGTTTACCTTTAAAAGTTAGGTAGCCCAGATAATATTACCTAATAGATTTATATGCATCACCTGATGGCTGTGTAGAGGTGTATGGTATAAAATAATCCTTAGGATTTATATGGCACTTTTCATCTTCAAAGTGCTCTACTAGCATGAACTAATTCATTCCATTATCTCTGAAATACATAAATAATATATGACCTCAGTTTTGAAATGTGGTAACAATAGCAAATAGGTTAAAGACCAAATTTTCAAGTGTACACTAATTTGTGATGCAGAATTTGATGCTTATGGCCTGATTTTCAGATGCGCTGAGTGTCAGCAACTCTAAAGTCAAAGGGAGCTGCAGCTGCTCACCAACAGTGAAAATCCAAGCCTTAGAAGTCTCTAGGTAGGCAGCCAAAACTAGTGAATGCATATGAAAATATTGGCCTAAGAGGTCCTTGAAGGATTTAGGCATTCTTGGCTACTAGTCCTGGCCTCAGGCCAGAAAACTACACTTCTTTCTGAAGTGTCCTCCTGTTAAGGGGTGTCATCGGGGCAGATGTAGCCTCCTAATTCAATGGATGTACTCCATTAGTGGTGGGGCTCAGTAGGGGAATGGGAGATAAGAAAGGGCCCAGGTTATGGGATTGCTGCCCTCCCATGGGGATGGAAGGATCTGCCCTGTGTGTGGCTGCGGGGATAGTCTTGCCTCTTACTGAGCTCTGGTCCCATTGCTGGTGGGAGTAGTATCCCCAACCCCACATCTACCACCAGGCTCTTGGGTTGGTGGGTTGCCTCGGGTCTGGCATCATGATGCCAGTGGCTGTGGAATCTGGACCAGCCTAGAGCCAGGGCATTGCTTTAGGCACTAGCAGGGCATGTCTACACTACAAAATTAAGTTGACTTAAGTCAACATACAGCCACCACAGTAATTAAAGTTGTGTTTCACATCCACACCATACTCCTTCTGTGGGTGGTGCACATATGGGGAATTGTAGGGCACTGACAACTGAAGCCCCCACACACCAGAGATGACATCTCAAGGTATTAGCCCCTGGCAATGGGGCTCCAGCCATGAGCCCTCTATGAGGCTGACAGGTGCTGTAAGTAAAGAAGTGTCTACACGGACACTGCGCCACCCTAACTACATGAACCTAACTGCTACGCCTCTCATGGCCTTACATCGACTTAACTCTGTAGTGTAGACCAAGCCTCAGTGGTGGGCGCCAAACTTGAGTGGCAGGTTGCAACGCCATCCACTGCCAGACCAAACCTGAGTGGTGCTGTAGGTTTCATTTATCTTAAACGTTGAGTAATTTAGCCACCCTTTCCCTGTACAAAACAAAAGCCCCATCCAGTCATAGGTCCACAGAAAAGAATACTGCTTAGTTATCTTTTCTATAGTGTTATTGCAGGGAAAATACCATCTCTAGAGAGGTTTGTACTGTCACCTCTCATTCCAGCTAGGATCTTGTATCAACCATCCAACACTAGTAGGTGCTTCAGGGAAATCGCCTCCAGGTGTTGCTCCAGATGACTAAAATTTTCAAATGTACTTACCTCGTTCAGAACTTGAGAAAATCAGGAAACTCATTTAAACATCCAAATTTGAAAATTTTGGCCAATTTAATATCTATTTCAGATCATATGCCTCTTTAAATTTCCAAAGGTTAGTTTTTTGTCTTATTAAATTATTTTAATAAACACCGCAAAATAGAATTCAGAACATTATGAAACATATAATTACATTCCCACTTCCTCACATACTCTTCTCATTCAAAGAACCAATGTGTCAAAGTAACTTTATTTAAAAAAAAAAAAAAAAAGCTTGAAGGCTAATGTTTCTTCTAAACCATCCACACAGTGGACAACACCACACCTGACACAATGTATGTGAATGAAACAGTTCTGCACTGAGCATTTATCTTATGCAGTGTTCTCATTCTCAAGAAGATAAGCCATAAAGAGCTTCCAAGTTTACTCAGACAAATCCCTTCTGCCCTGAATTTTATATATATAAAAAAAGTTTCATAGAATGCCATCTACCTCATCTGAGAATGCAGGGTCTTACAAGAATTTAAATTTACAGTTTCCTTTTTCAACAGTAGAGGCTAATTGTTTTTCCACTTTTTATTTCTATCAGAATGGGTAGAGATGGAGAGGATTAACATGGCTCCTTGCATGGGGGGACAGACCTGGAAGGGACCTCCTGGGTCACTGAGTCCAGTCCCCTGCTACTATAGGCAACTACATGATATTATTCCATCATAAACTTATCAAGCACCATCTTAAAAGTTGTTAGCTCCCAGAACTCATATTGGAAGACAGTTCCAAAACCTCATGGTTAGAAATTGTCTACTAAGTTCCAATCTAAATTTATTCATGGACAATTTATACCCATTTGTTCTTGTGCCAACTTTGTCCTTTAGCTTAAATAGCTCTTCTCCTTCCCTCTTAGCCTTCACTTTGCTAAGCAAGCCAAGCTCCTTTAGTCTCTTCTTGGTAGATAGGTTTCCATTCCCCTGATCATCCGTATAGCCCTTCTCTCAATGTACAGCCACTACAGTAATCAAAGCAGTGTTTCCCATCCACACTATGCTCCTTCTGTTGGTAGTGTGTGTCCTCACCAGGAGCACTTCCACCAACTTAACTCTATGGGGCATTGTGGGGCTGACAGTTGAAGCATTGTAGTGAGGAGGCGTGGCCACCCTCAGAGATTGACAAGGAGGGGCCACAACCCGCTGCCTGCTGGGCAGAGCCAGGAATGCCACACCTCGCCTGCTGGAAGCTGAGGGGCAGTACAGGAAGGGGAAGTATAAAAGGCCAGCCCTGCAGTTCAATTGGGCTGGAGCTGTCAAGGGAGACAGATGCATCCTGCTAGAGCCTGAAGAAGACCCTGGCCGTACTGAGGACTGGTGAATGTTCCCAGGGCTCTCAGCTGATGGAGCTGCCGCCTAAGGACTGGCCAGAGCTCCTAGAGCTGCCATCTGACCGAGACACCGATGAGCTGCTGGGGCTGCTGCTGGCCACCTACCCTGGGGAGATGGAGGACAACACTGTAGAGGTACCAATCCCTGGGGATGTAGAAAGTAGCCCGGGGAAACTAGATGACCGTCTGGTTGAGAGTTGGCCTGATACAGGTCAGGTGTTGTGGGTGAATCCCCACTGACCCAGTAGTGGACCACTCTGCCACTGTTGGGGCCCTGGACTAGGATGTGGCATCCCACCTGCCACCTCACCCCTGGGGTGGCAGCCTCCCCACACTAGGCCAGGAGACCTGTATTAGTCTAGTGTCTGCTGAGCTCGGACCTTAGGCTGTGTTGGTGCTCACCCCTACCTGAGCCCCTAGGTTGAGCACCAACACGTCAAGGCCAGAGCCCCAAACTATTTGTTGCTCCACCCTCACCAAGGGCTGGAGCTCATATATTGCTTTACTGTTCTGTCCAGCCTGAGGCTCTGAATACTAGGAGCAGCTAATTTGCCCTTTTTAGATCACCCTCATAGGTGTGTGCTAGCGAGGAGGGTGGCCTCCCTCAGATTGACAGGGAGGGACGACCACCCATGCTTACAAACTTGAATTCATCTTTCTTTAATATGGGTGACCAGAACTGTATGCTAGATGAGGTCTTATCACTGCCTTGTAAAACAGCATTAATGTTTCCCTTTCTCTACTGGCAATACTTTGCCCAATATACCCTAACATCACAAAAAGAACAGTAGTACTTGTGGCACCTTAGAGACTAACAAATTTATTAGAGCATAAGCTTTCGTGGACTACAGCCCACTTCTTCAGATGCATATAGAGTGGAACATATATTGAGGAAATATATATATATACACACATACAGAGAGCATGAACAGGTGGGAGTTTTCTTACCAACTCTGAGAGGCCAATTAAGTAAGAGGGAAAAAAAACTTTTGAAGTGATAATCAAGATAGCCCAGTACAGACAGTTTGATAAGAAGTGTGAGAATACTTACAAGGGGAAATAGATTCAATGTTTGTAATGGCTCAGCCATTCCCAGTCCTTATTCAATCCTGAGTTGATTGTATCTAGTTTGCATATCAATTCCAGCTCAGCAGTCTCTCCTTGGAGTCTGTTTTTGAAGTTTTTCTGTTGTAAGATAGCCACCCGCAGGTCTGTCATTGAATGGCCAGACAGGTTAAAGTGTTCTCCCACTGGTTTTTGAGTATTATGATTCCTGATGTCAGATTTGTGTCCATTAATTCTTTTGCGTAGAGACTGTCCAGTGTACATGGCAGAGGGGCATTGCTGGCACATATCACATTGGTAGATGTGCAGGTGAACAAGCCCCTGATGGTATGGCTGATGTGATTAGGTCCTATGATGATGTCACTTGAATAGATATGTGGACAGAGTTGGCATCGGGCTTCGTTACAAGGATAGGTTCCTGGATCAGTGTTTTTGTTCAGTGATGTGTGGTTGCTGGTGAGTATTTGCTTTAGGTTAGGGGGTTGTCTGTAAGCGAGGACAGGTCTGTCTCCCAAGATCTGTGAGAGTAAAGGATCATCTTTCAGGATAGGTTGTAGATCTCTGATGATGCGCTGGAGAGGTTTTAATTGGGGGCTGAAGGTGACAGCTAGTGGTGTTCTGTTATTTTCTTTGTTGGGCCTGTCTTGTAGGAGGTGATTTCTGGTACTCGTCTGGCTCTGTCAATCTGTTTTTTCACTTCAGCAGGTGGGTATTGTAGCTTTAAGAATGCTTGATAGAGATCTTGTAGGTGCTTGTCTCTATCTGAGGGATTGGAGCAAATGCGGTTATATCTTAGAGCTTGGCTGTAGACAATAGATCGTGTGGTGTGTCCTGGATGGAAGCTGGAGGCATGTAGGTAAGTGTAGCGGTCAGTAGGTTTCCGGTATAGGGTGGTATTTATGTGACCATCGCTTATTAGCACAGCAGTGTCCAGGAAATGAACCGCTTGTGTGGATTGATCTAGGCTGAGGTTGATGGTGGGATGGAAATTATTGAAATCATGGTGGAATTCCTCAAGGTCTTCTTTTCCATGGGTCCAGATGATGAAGATGTCATCAATGTAGCGCAAGTAGAGTAGGGGCGTTAGGGGACGAGAGCTAAGTTTTCCACAACCTCAACTGCCCTTTCACACCTGCGGTCCCTTCTATCCACTCTAAATCTGACACCCCACCCTTCCCCCACAAATTTAGACAAAGGAGCACAGTCTCCTGGCACCCTACAATGTTCCTCTCTCCCTGTTGTCCTCCACAAGTTTATGTCCCTCTCTTAGGTCCACAACCAGCTTAGGCTCCTTTTCCTATATTTTCCCTTAGTCTGCCTCCCCATCCATATCTGCCTTCCATCTATGATTCGGCCTCAGTAGCTGCTGAAAAGCAGGAGTCAGAAGCAGGTTAAATGTATAAGGCTGTGCTACCAAACCTGCCTATTATAAGGTTGCCTGGCACGACCCATTAAGACAGGGGTGGCCAACCTATAGCTCCGGAGCCACATGCGGCTCTTCAGAAGTTAATAGGCGGCTCTTTGTATAGGCACAGACTCCAGGACTGGAGCTACAGGAACCAACTTTCCAATGCAGAACTTTAGAGCCTACAAGTCCACTCAGCCCTAGTTCTCCTTCAGCCAATCGCTAAGACAAACAAGTTTGTTTACATTTACGGGAGATAATGCTGCCCACTTATTTATGTCACCAGAAAGTGAGAACAGGCATTCACATGGGACTTTTGTAGCCGGCATTGCAAGGTAGCTACATGCCAGATATGCTAAACATTTGTATGCCCCTTCCTGATTCAGCCACCATTCCAGAGGACATGCTTCCATGCTCATGACGCTTGTTAAAAAAAATAATGCGTTAGTTACATTTGTGACTGAACTCCTTGGGGGAGAAGTACATGTTCCCTGCCCTGTTTTACCCACATTCTGCCATATATTTCATGTTATAGCAGTTTTGGATGATGACCCAGCACATGTTGTTCATTTTAAGAACACTTTCACTGCAGATTTGACAAAAAAGCAAAGAAGGTACCAATGTGAGATTTCTAAAGATAGCTACAGCACTCAACCCAAGGTTTAAGAATCTGAAGTGGCTTCCAAAATCTGAGAGGGACGAGGTGTGGAGAATGCTTTCAGAAGTCTTAAAAGATCAACACTCCAATGCAGAAACTACAGAAGCCAAATCACCAAAAAAGAAAATTAACCTTCTGCTGGTGGCATTTGACTCAGATAATGAAAATGAACATCCGTCGGTCTGCACTGCTTTGGATTGTTATCGAGCAGAACCGGTCATCAGCATGTATGCATGTCCCGTGGATGGTGGTTGAAGCATGAAGGGATATATGAATCTTTAGTGCATCTGGCGTGTAAATATCTTGTGATGCCAGCTACAACAGTGCCATGAGAACACCTTTTCTCACTTTCAGGTGACGTGAACAAGAAGCAGGCAGCATTATCTCCTGCAAATGTAAACAAACTTTTGGCTGAGCGATTGGCGGAATAAGAAGTAGGACTGAGTGGACTTGCAGGCGCTGAAATTTTACATTTTATTTTTGAATGCAGTTTTTTGTACATAATTCAAACAGTTGTAAGTTTTATTATAAAGAGATTGCACTACGGTAATTATATTAGGTGAATTGAAAAATACTGTTTCTTGTCTTTTTACAGTAGAATTACTTATCAAAAATAAAGGAGCAGTATACACTTTTCTGTGTTGTAACTGAAATAAGTATATTTGAAAATGTATCTGACACAGGTTAAACTATTGGTGATATATACGTTTTTGCCTATTGGTTAAACCAAGTCTTGTTTCCTAAGAGTGGTGTTTAAGTCCCATTAGCATGGCTAGTGCTGTCTTCAATTCCTAGCATAAACCTAAAATGCTTCAAAATGAAATTTCTATAGATTAGTCTGTTATTTCTAACAGCCTTTATGTTTCATTACCCCATAGGACATTGTAGTGAGAGTCTTAGTTCAACATGAGGGATAATTGGAAGATATTCAGATGTGGGGTTTCTTATACAGCAGATTCCAACCTTGTTAGGCTATACCACTATGGGCTCACTTCTGTTTTTAAGTCACAGGGACTGGTGTCTGATTAGTAAAAACAATTAACACAATTTCCTTTGTACTTCTAATTTTCACATGTATCTTGAAATGAGACAAAGTTGTGCATAACTAAAGGTATACTATTGTACAGATTCAATAGTCGGAGATTTCTATCCTTTTCTCACCAAAGACTTTTGTTTTCCTGATGATGCAAAATGCACAGTAGATACTTTAATTAAGTTACTACAATTACTCAAGTCCTCTCTAAGAAGCCTGAAACTTCAGAGGATAGCAGTACCTAATATTCACTCTAAAATAGTTTAGTTAAAAATTAAATTTCATCTGCTTGTGCTGATTCATTTGTCTACTTCCATGTTAGTCATTAATAAATACTACATATTTCAACACCCCTAGACTATATATGAAAATGATTAAATATCCTATTTATTGTCTTTCAGGGGCAAGATTAATTGTTTAAGACACTTTTATTTCTCAGTTTAAAACCCTCAGGAGGACTTTGCCCCCTTACTCATCATAATTTAAGAGCAATAAAGATATCTTATAGACCTTATCAAAAGGCTTTACAAGAAAGCAAGTAAATGTTTGTCAAAACGCTCACCTACTGTATTTTCCCCTAACTACACCGACAGTATCATGTTTTTCACCTTAAAGACAGATCACTGCTTAATTCCAGTAGGTTGTTATATTCTTGTTGTACCAGTTTACTTGCATGTCAATTAGTTTCACTGAAAATGATGCGAAGTTCTTCAGTTGTCTGTAATAAATACAATTAAAGTTAAGGAGGGTGTTTCAATTGCACCTTTGAAGTGAAGAATTAGCATGGGCCTTTCCATAGTTTGTTTTAATGATTAGTAAAACCAGAGGAAAAGAAACATCGTGTTTGAGCAAAAGAAAAAACTATGTAATTTTAAAAATCTCATTTAGTCAAATGAGCTTTAAGAAAAGTAACAGTACTTTAAGTGTCTTTTGTTTAGGGGAAAATGTGGTATCTTTCATTGTTTGCAGTGCTGTAGCCATATTGGTCCCAGGATATTACACACAGGTGCATGAGGTAGTAATGTTTACAGGACCAATCTCTGGTGGTAAGCAAGAGAGAGCAGGTCTGGAACTAGGCGGAGCTCTGTGCAGTTGCGAAGCTTGTCTCTCTCACCAACCGAAATGGGTCTAATAAAAGATGTTACCTCACCCTCCTTCTCTCTAATAGCCTGGGACCTGCCAACCTACAACTCTCCTTACAGGAAAATTAAGGGGGGTCAGGAGGGGTGGGGCCATGCGCCGGGGGGGGGGGGGGCACTCTTTGGTATCTCCCGTTGTCTGCTGCCTCCCCCCCCCCCCGGGCTGCGGCCAGACGCTGCTGCTGCTCCAGGGGGCGGGCTCCTCTCTTGTATCAGGGGCTGCGCTGCAACGTGGCTGGCAAGCCTACGCCGGTGGGCGGCGCCCCGCCAGCCCTCAGCGAGGTGCTCGCCACAGTTCCCTGTATTCCCCGGCGGGTGATGCTGCTGCTCCTGCCCCCGCCCCAGTCTCGGCGGAGGCTGGGCCTAAACACTACGTCTCCCAGTGGCCCTTGAGGCAGAAGGGTCGCGCTGTATCACGTGGCCTGCCCTGCCGCGTCTCCCTCCTTTCCCCCAACCAAGTCACGAGGAGAGCGTCCGTTGGGGCTACGTCATGAGCCAAACACAGCCGCTGTGAGACCGAGTGTGGGAAAGGGGAGCGGGCGAGCGGAGCAGGCGCGAGGAGAAGGGGTGGAGTTAGGGCGTGTGCAGAAGCTGCCAGTACCAAAGCATCAGGGAAGGGGGGGGCGTGGTCAGCGCACGAGGGAAGAGGACGGGGCGATTCGGCGAAGTGTCCCCGCGTCTGAGGGGCAGTCAGAGCGCCAGGGGTGGTCGGTGCGGTAGGGACCAACCAGGGTAGCGCGTGAGCCCCGCTGAGAGCGCGGTGGGGGGCGGGGCCGCGGAGGGGCGGGGCTTAGCTCGGCCCGTGGTGATTGCCCACCCCCTGAGTGACAGGCGGAGTCCGAGTGAGGGAGCAGGGACGGGAGCTCGCGCGGCCGGTGCTCGCTCTCCCCACACGCCAGCCTGTGTTATGAGGCGGCCCTGAGAGTCGCGGCGGGGAGCCCAGCCCAGCAGGAGCCCGGCGCGGCCCGGGGGGACTGGGTCTCGCTTCACCCCCCCCGGCCAAACCGATGACTACGGCAAACTGCGGCGCCACTGACGAGTTCGACTTCAGGCTGATCTTCGGGGAGGACGGGCAGCCGGGCCCGGGGCCGCCGCTGGGGCCTGCAGGTGCGTCTCTGCGGCTGGCTGTTGCGGTCCGCCTTCCCCCCGTGCGAGGAGGGGCGCTGGTTCCCGCTTTCCGAGGGGCCGGGCTGGGCTGGGGGGAGCTGTCTTCCCCTCGGGTGGGGAACGCTCCTCCCCACGGCGCGGGAGCTCCCGTCGGGATCCTCCAGCCCCGCTCGGGGAGTCGGGATGAGCCCTGGTGGGGCAGGAGTGACGAGACTCCAGCCCTCCCCCTGCAGTGCGCCGTGCTTAGGGGGCTGCTCAACCGGTTTCCCCGGAGCTGAGGGGCTCTGCTGGTGGCACCGGCAAGCCTCCATTCGGGCAGTGTCGCTTCCCTGCCACAGGCTAGGAAGCCAGGCTGCAGAGGTTTAACGCGGGGCTGGCCCAATCACCACCGCACAGGGGGCTCAGAGGCCTCCTTAATAATGCGCGAAGCGCTGGAGACCCTCGCCTGGAGCGTGCTCGCACTTGGGCGAGTCAGGGACTGTTTGCCTGTTTCCCTAATACCGTATGTTTAAAAAAAAAAACAAAAAAAACTGGCCTGGAATAACTTGGAATGGAGGGAGTCTCTGTATGTGCCTTGAACCTCACTGTTTTGTTTAGGAAGCAGTGTAGTATGGGCTTCTCCCGCCCTCAGCGTCTAACTTCCCAAGTGAGAAACTGAGTTGAGGAGCACGGATGTGCAATCTTTTTCTCTCAGGAGCTTGCATCAGGAAGCAACACAGTATAAAGAAATTATGGTCTAAGCTATGTATTTATTGGTACCACTGAACAGCATTCTATTCCACCACACAGTGTTTTCGGATTAGTACAGGCTTTCTTTATTTTTTCATGCCATTTTTTTTAATGGTACCAGATTTCAGTTTCACTAACAAACTGGTCCTCATAGATTAGAAGCCAGGTAATATTGGTAGGTAGTAAGGTATGAAGTGGGAAATGTATTTGGTTTTGCAATGTAAAATCTATAATACACGTAGTGCAACAAATTTAAAAAATGTCACTTGCTACTAGTAATTCTGGGTTTATTTTCTCTATACAGCTTTTACATATCTCCTGTTGAGCGATCAGGATTTTTTCACTTTCAAAGATATCACTTAGATGAGAAAAGCAACAGAGGGTCCGGTGGGACCTTTAAGACTAACAGAAGGTGCCACAGGACCCTCTGTTGCTTTTTACAGATTCAGACTAACACGGCTACCCCTCTGATACTTAGATGAGAACCATTTGTTTCTTGTTAGATGTACTTGCATCACTCTAATGCTTTTTTTACCCTGTTTTGCTTCAGCTAGTACTCTATATTATTTACCTCTAAAACAAACACAAAACCTCTTACTTACTAAAAAATGCCAGAAATTAAATATAACTCATAAGTATGGTGTAGGAATGTACAGCATATTAGGACCCATTTGCACAATTACATGCAAGTTGGGAGTCACTGTGAAAATACATAAGGAAATAAAGATATACTGATCTCCTAGAACTGGAAGGGACCTTGAAAGGTCATTGAGTCCAGCCCCCTGCCTTCACTAGCAAGACCAAGTACTGATTTTGCCCCAAATTGCTAAGTGGCCCCCTCAAGGATTGAACTCACAACCCTGGGTTTAGCAGGCCAATGCTCAAACCACTGAGCTATCCCTCCGCCCCGTAGGTATTGTGGAAAGGCCCAAATTGTGTTAACTGAGTTAATACATTGGCCTATTGTTTAGCCTGGTTTCAAGCCACTGCTGAAATATGGTTATGTCTAGTCTACTAAATAGTGCAGCCATGTTCTGACTCTGTTCTCTCACTTGGCTGCGTGTATAGTAGAGAGACCTTTACAGTATCAAGTTAAATTGATAAAAATCTTATAATTCGTATTTTAATATGTATTTGACCATATTTATTTAAAGTTGTATGATATTAAACACTTTCCTAACTTTCAGTAAATTAGGAAGTCTGGCACTAAGACGAAATGCATGGCACCCTTAAAAGAGCACTTTTACGAAGTTATGTTGCTACCTATGTAGAGCATTTCAGATGGAAACATTTTTTATTCTCACAAGACTACTGCTGTTCCAGGGTCCCTGGCTTTTGTTAGTCAAATAGCATGCATGTTATGGTGCTATATAAATAGTGTGCATATAACTCAAATGGAAAACAAAGGAAAAATTATAGCAATTGTGAATAGGATATGGAACAGCGTTTATCTAGTGAGAATAAAAACGTTAAAATTTAAATGTTCTGCATAGTGACAACTGAGAATAAAGCATCATATCTCAAATGAATATAGAACAAAAACCAAATTGGTCAAAAATTCAATAGAAATTTGGTAGAGGTATTACTAACTTTAATGACACAACTTAGTGAAAGTACTGGATCAACTATTTTACTATTGCATTACAAGAATGTTTGTTTGCAAACAAACAATTAGCTGAAAACATTTTTTTAGGCAATCCTGTAAACTAGATATTTGTCTATTCATCACATGAACCAATCCATGTGGAAGCGCTTAAGGCAATGGCTGAATAGATTTGCGTATCCATTAAGGTGATCAGAACTGGTGTGCCCAGGAGCAACCTGGGATCTGTGTTCCTTCTAATTTTTCCCACACGTGCAGAATGAATTTTATGTGCACCAATATGGAGGTGCCGTGTGACACATCACCTCCATATTGGTGCACATAACAAAATTCATGTATTGGGGGTGGCGCCGAGGGGTTCAGAATTTGTAAGGGGGCTCAGGGTTGGGGTGCAGGGATGTGAGGGCTCTGGCTGGTGTGTTGGCTCTGTGCTGGGGGCTCAGGGCTGAGGCAGAGGGTTGGTCTGGGTGGTGAGGACTCCGGGGTGAGGCCAGGGGTGAGGGGCTCAGGGCTGGCACAGAGAGTAGGGAGGGGTGAGGACTCCGGTTGGGGGTGCAGGCTCTGGGGTTGGGCCAGTGATGAGAGGTTTGGGGTGCAGGAGGGTGCTCCTGGGCTATGACAGGGAGAGAGAACTCCCCGCCCTCCCTCCCTGCAGCAGCAGCACCTGGGTTGCCGGGGGGAAGAGGCGCCTCTCCCCACCGCGGCAGCTCCAGTGCTGGGGCGCAGGATAGGCTCCCTTCCCCTGACCACGGCAGGTCCGGGGCTGAGTTGGGGCTGGGGTAGGAGTGCCCCTCTCCCAGCTGTGGCAGGTTGGGGGCCATGCTAAATTGGGGCTGGGGGAGGGGCGCCTCTCCCCTGGCTGCAGCAGGTCCCGTCCAGGCGGGTTCCCTGAGCAATGCATGGCGCTAAATAGGCTGCTGCATGGCCACACAGCTTGTAGGGAACTTAGCCTGGGACTCCTAAATACATAGTCATGGTACAGAGGGGTTGGGACAGGTCCCTGCTTCTAAATACTATTGTGCAAGAGCTGCCAATCCTCTGCAACTAGTTTATTCTGTTTCAGTATATTATGGTAATTGGAGGCAAACTTTATAAATGCCGTATTTCTCGATTTTTTTTTTTGTTGTGGTCGGCTGTGTAACAGGATATTTTATGTCCTGTCAGTTTGCTATTTTATGCAGGGTAGACTCATTTAAATCAAGGCAATTTTAAATAATAATTATTTAAATCACTAAATGGAAAGCCTTGATGTAAATAATCAGTTTTAATCAACTTTTCCATTTGGATTTCAGTTATTTGCTAAAGCAAGATGCATTCTCATACAACCATTAAAACATGTTGATTTACAACTAAATAGAGCCTTTACGTTATCTTTGGTATCTATTTTTGCTACCTGAGAGAGTGCACTTATTTAGTTTATATAGCTTTTCAGATTCTTGTTAATTATACATTTTAGTATGTTAGAAAATGGTGAAAGATATGCTATTTGTTAGATAACTTTTTGCTCATGATTTGTGTCAGGCTGCATTAGAATAACTGGAATATAATTAAACACAGTCAACAGTATATAAATTTTATTTTTATTAAACAAAACAAGACCTTAACACAGTACATAACATATTATGCCATATTTATGAAGCCTGACCTCAAAAGTTAGTTCAGTAAAAGATATTACCTCACCCATGTTGTCTATCTTCTGTTGGTGAGAGAGACAAGCTTTTGAGCCACACAGAGCTCTTCTTCAAATCTGGAAAAGGTACTTGGAGTGTCACAGCAAAATTCAAGGTGGAACAGATTGTTTAGCATAAGTAATTAGCTCATATTGTAAGGGACCATTCAAGGTAGAATTAGATGTTTTCCCCCCTGAAAAAACAGCCTTTAATTCAGTTTTTGATAAGAGGTTTGTTAATTTAGCATATTTATTTTTTATTTAAATGTTATAAGAGATTATAATAAGTTTAGGCCTTAACATATTTGTATTGCATTCAGATTTCATTTTAAACACATTTATTATTAAAAAGTAAAATGTACTATAATTTAAATCAAAATCTGATTTCTAAATAAATCAGTTTAAAAATATCAGTTTAAAAAAAAATCCACCCTGGTTTTATACACTGTAAAAATGTACATGACATATGACAGTGGGAAAAGCTATAACTGTTGTATTAGAAATATAATTTTTCATTTAAGGGTTTCAGCTTCTGAAACCGAACTTATAAATCTTTCCCAATCCATGGGAAGCTTTTAGGATTGTTAAACTCTTATCTTGTGCTGTGCTCCTCCTTAAAGGAAATGATGGATGGATGGATGGTGGGGAGAAAACTTCTAGGCATGTGGGAGAAATGCCCAACATTAGCATTTTTTGGTAATAACATAGAAGACAAGTCTAAACCGACACTTCTAACTTTAAAATCACTTTTCCAATTATCTAGTCAAGAATACTTTTGTGGTATGGACTGTGGCTATACATTTTAGAACTATGAATATACAAACTGACTCAAAGAACTAAAAAGCCATCTACTTCTTCAGTGTATTTAATTTATTACATTTTTTAAAAACTCCTATGCAAGGGATGCCAATTGAAGACTCTGGGCACACTGAGACACATTTAAAAAAAGAGGAATTTAAAAACCAAAATCAGTCATAACAGCACTTTTTTTCTTTCCCTCTTTTCTCCCTTCCTGTCAAGTCATTACTGCACAGTAGTTCATTAAATTCGTGTGTAATGCTTAGTTTTGTGCTGGATTGCAGGAATGGTGACCACCTTGACTAGCGTAGTTTTGCTTGTACTGGTTAATCTGAACAATAGTAATTGCTGTTCGGGTGGTCTATATGAAAGATTGTTTAGTAGTATCCATCAATCTAAAGTCTAATACTGCAACCTTTTAGTACTGGAACTTAATTCCATAAAGTCAAAGGGATTTCCCATATTAATAAACTAGTCACATGAGTAGGGGGGTTGTGGGATAGTGCCAAATTCTGGGTGCTTCCTCCGTCCCCTCTCCTTGGCATAGTGTAGTATTATTGTCCTTGCCATAGTGAAGACACAATAATTCTTCATTTTTGGAATGTGTAAAACCCAAAACAGATACGTGGCTAATAAAGGTTTTAGTTTCTCTTTGACTCGCAGCACTATTGATCAGTATTGTTCTACTATAAAATTTTAGGCTGACCTCAAAATATATTAAGACACAGAATTTTATAAAACTAAAACAGTTCGATAGTGGCAGCTATTTATGATGACCTTAAGTGTTGCATATGATATCTTAACTTTAAACTAGTATTGGAATTGTAATATTAATGCTCCCTCACAATCCAAAAGATTTTCATTTGTATTATTATTTAGTTCTGCCAAATGTTACTTTGTAATTTGTACTTTTGAGAAAATCTAACTTGGGGGACTAATGTTTTAAAACTAAACAGGGTGATACCAAATTTGTGTTTTCTTAGGAAAGATTAAGCTTGACTGTTCAAACTTTTTATGTAACATTTGATGCTTCACAATGTTTGCTGTTGAATAATGTAAATAAGGCACTGCATGTCAATATGTGAGGAAATTTCATTTACTAATAAAATCAATATACATCTAAGCAAGACAGTGACCGTGTATGGTGTACATAGAATGTTAAAAAATGGTACCTAAGATGAGGCATACCATGTTACCTGAATTGGACAACAAGAGAGCCTATATATAAAGTGTTAATTAGTTTATAAATAGGTGTATTTTTATCTTCCCTACAAAGAACCCAGTCCTACAAATTGCTGCGAGCCTTCAGTTCTCATTGTAGTCAGTGGGAATTGAGTGCATGCAGCACTTCCTAGGAGGTGCTCAGTACCTTGCAGGGTCAGGCCTGTAATAACCAGACTTGTTGCTAATTGGGTGTATTGTTTGAATGTAGTGTGGAGGTGAACCTAACTTAAAAACATGTTTGTGCAGCTTGTGACTTTTAATGTTTTGCAAATCAACTCTTCCAGTTGTCTGTCAGGCACTCATAAGCAATTTGCTATTGATGGTGCAGCTAAAAATATTGTTTGATGCACTGCTCTGATACTTTGTGATCTCATAGAAATTTGATAGGTACAGTGTTTTAACTTCCATCATGTTTTTCAGTATAGTAGCATAGTGCAATCTACTGATTATGGGTTGACATCTACAAGAGGAGGGGAAATCACAAACTCTTTATTACGGTTTTTATCTCCATCTTTGCTACAATCCTAGTAAAGATGATCTGATCTTAGTTTGTCTTTTGTCAAAATGAGTGCCTTTACACAGGTTTACTCTCAAGATTACTGTTTGTAGTAGGTATAGTATTTGCAAAATGTTATATAGTTAGACATTAATGCATTTTAAATAGACAAAGTTTACAGATTTCTTGGGATTTAGCATACAATTTAGCAATCTAAAACAAAAAAATAGTATTGTAACTAATAAATTGCTTGCTACTCACACCATTGTTTGAAAGTTTTCTTTTTAAAAAGGATAATCTAATTACATGTAAGTTAGTCTTGGTCTTTTAGGCTCCTGTCCAGCAGTTCACCTTGCCCATGCAGCAGAGTCTTATGCTGGACAGGGATCTTAGTTAATTGAAAACCTCTACTTTTTTTTATTCTTATTCAGACTTGATACTTTAAGTTTGCTAATTAAGAGTTGTTGTGGGAGTTTCTTGTTTTTGTTTTTCCCCTGGTTAGGTCTCTGTACTACCCGAGTGTGGGCTAATGACTCATTTTCTAGTTAGAAGCAGAAACTTACTGTCCTTTACTCACTCACTCGCTCATGCCCGTCACCCCAATCGGGGTATGGGCCGCCAACCACAGATCTCCAGAGTCCCCTATCCTGGGCCATTTGCTCTAGCTAGTTCCAGGTATAACCAATTTTTTTACGGGCTGATAGCATAAAAATGAACTTGCTACAGAAATGCCAACTGTCCTTTAAAAAAGCCTTTATTTTTACAAATATTTACATGGTGACCTCCACGGTGACATCTGGCTGCATTTTTATAGGTTTGAATAAATCAGATTCTTAAGTACCAGTGGAATATTTAGACTGTTGAATGCCTGTCTTATACGTTTATGTCCCTAAATGCTTCTGATGAGGCGATAAGCATCTAAATTCTCTCCTAGATAGAGGGCTTGTGCCTGCCTACTAAAAGCAAAATAAACTCCAACAAACCATAATTTTGCAGATGCTGGGGTGTAGCTGTTGCGCACAAAGCGAATGCTGGAGTTAAGGGTGTGCATAAGCGAAGCTCATGTTTGCAATCTGTTGACTCTTGTGTGCTACCTAAGTATAGGGCATGGCCCCTGTGCTTAATTAAATCAGCTTTTTGAAGCAGAGACTTGCCACATTTTTACTAAGCACTCTGCACACTTGTGGCACTGTACAGGTTAGTAATAAATCATTCTCACTATATTTTTAGTCCCACCGCAATTTGATTCAGGGCTACATAAGTGTGTGTGGGAGGGGTCTGATTCTCAGCCAAAACATAACAACTTTATTTTGGTTAACATATTTGAAATTTTCTTAACATTCTTACACTCTCTTAATCTCTGTAGAGATGTTTTTCTCACCTTTTCTCTTTTTTCCCCATTCCTTTTGTTCTCTCTAGACCCGTTGTCTCTCTTGTCCACCATCCATTTCTTAATTGCTTTTGTTAGCTTTTAGCTGTGCTGTTGCCGCTTTGCTCCACTATGCCTTGATTTTTAAAAAAAAAATTTTAAACCAGATGTGCTCTAACAATCTGTGTTCACTGGATGGAGCTGAGTGCTATTAGCATATAGTGAAAACTAGTTTGTCTGCTGACCTTGCAAGCATGTGATGGGAAGGTAATAGTTCTGAAAGAGCACTCTCTGCCCTTCCTTCCCTAAAACCGCTGAAGAGAGACCAATCCTAGTCTGTGTTTATGGTATTTGCTGAGGGGAAGTGGGGAACAGAACAGCTGTGTATCATACATATGATTGAAAACGTGGATCTGTGGCAAAAACCTTGCTACTTCAGACTGTATTAGCGGTATTGATTAAGGACTAGTTGGTCTGAGGGAGAGCAAAAATGAAATGTGTGCTAGGGTACCTTATTATCCAGCATCCTTTAATGGTAACTGGCTAACAGAACAACATTTTTATCCAAAATATTTCAGGAAAATCAGAAAGATTGAATTACCGAGGAAAGCTGACAGATTTTCACACTTGTGTTGGGAGATATAATGGTGTTTTGGCTAAAGGAAATTTGATAGTTTTGTTACTTTGGAAAAAGCTTGTGTAGTCTGAGACCAATAGCTTATACATACATTTGTTGAAAGACTTCAGGTTTAATTTAACAACTTGTGGACTGGTACACTTTTTTTTTTTTTTTTGGTTCAGATCATACTGTTTATAAATTGAGGAGGGCTTTTTTTTTGTGTGTGGGTATATAGAATGATTCATTTCTGCTCTTCAGAAGTCCTCACTGGAGGATAGCTCTCTCAAGGAAGAAAAAAAAAAAAAAAAAAAAAAACTGCGCTTAAAGCTGGTGGGGTTTCTTTGCAGGTAATGTGGATTCAGCTTTGAACCTTGTGTTTCTTTCCTTTTTTGTCAGGTTTCAGAGTAACAGCCGTGTTAGTCTGTATCCGCAAAAAGAAGAACAGGAGTACTTGTGGCACCTTAGAGACTAACAAATTTATTAGAGCATAAGCTTTCGTGGACTACAGCCCACTTCTTCGGTCCACGAAAGCTTATGCTCTAATAAATTTGTTTTGTTAGTCTCTAAGGTGCCACAAGTACTCCTGTTCTTCTTTTTCCTTTTTTGTGTTCTCTACAGCTACGTGGTAGTTACAAACCAAGATTTAGATCAACTAAAGGAGTGGATGGGCAGATTAGCAGTGTTGCTTTTAAAGAAGTGAGTTGTATGAGTAGATTGGACCTCACTTGATATTGCTATGATGTAAGCAGTTAAACTGCTGTTTAACGTAAATATAGATCTGTCGCATCTTATGCTGGGGTTACGTTCCGCAGTCAGCGCCTAAAGCAGCGTATAGTCAAAATTACATTGAGTGTAATGGTGGGCAGAATCGCCCGCACCTTAGAAACAGTATTTAAATTGTTGTGTGTGTGGTGTGTGTTTTTTTGTTGTTGTTGTTTTTGTTTTTTTTTGCCGACCGCATAAAGCTGAAATTGCGCATGTTAAATCCGCCTAAGATGCAACAGACCTGTAATGGAGATGTTGTCTAAAGCCGCTCTTGTGGGTCAAGGGAGTATAGACAGAGGAGACCTGGCAATAAGCCCAGTCTCTAAAACAACATCCAAGTCATTGCATTTGCCCAAGCATGCCATGTGAAGTTCAAATGACAGTGGAATTTAAGATGAGTGAAATGATCAGTAAAGCTTAGTAAAATCACAAGCAGGAGCAAGCTCTTAACAAGCCAGCACTTTATTCCAACTTAAACACATCTGTCTGTTCATATGTACTGTATACTATTTGTATGCAATACTGTATTGTGGCACTTTGCTCAGCAGTTGGACTTTCCAAAGTTACTTGGCCAGGGTCTGACTGAATTTGGAAAACTGCAGAGAACCGCAAGTAGATTTGCAGGCTGTTATAGGCTGTACATTTCATTAATTGAAAACAGAACAGCTGGAATGTAATCACGTACAAGGTTGATTCCATTAAGCATCTCAGTGGCACAGCTTGAAAAGTAACCCCAAATTGAACAGGTTTCAAAGCCTGCTGCCCAAAATTGCTTTGTGTCCAAGACTCTGTGTGTGTGTGTGTGTGTGTGTGTGTGTGTGTGTGTGTGAGAGAGAGAGAGAACGAACACAAAATGCACAATGTTAATGTTTTTGCACATCAGCATGTGAGGCAAACATATTTTTGATTTTCGCTAAAAATATTGAGCTTGTTTCCTATTTGTAAAAATTCAGTATTGATGCTTATATTGGTTTGAGAATTTAATTTAGATCTCATTCTGGAAACATTTGTTTCCTGGTGAGAAGAAATAGTCTAAAACAAATTAAATTCAAGGTAAACTTGTATACCATACCTTACTTTTTTTGTGGAACATGTTAAAAGTTGTTGCTCTTATGTGACTTCTGATTTTTAGCCCCTCCAAAAATTTAGTATGTTGTCATATTGCAAGCCTTCACATTTTGATTGATGAATACGTAACTCATGGCTTAGTAAAAGATTATTTTAAAAAAATCAGGACAATTTTTCATTTCCTGATGTGGAAAAACAGCCTATGGACTGAATGGATGTTGTTGGTTACTGTTAATATGGTGGTTTTGTGTGTGATGTAGAAGCTCACAAAATGTACTTAAACTCACTCTGAGCCTTATGATGATGATGATAACCTGGATCTTAGGAAAATACTATACTTGAGGATAGTGGGATGTAACACATTTACTCAAACTTTGGTAATACACCTCTACCTCGATATAACGCTGTCCTCGGGAGCCAAAAAATCTTACCGCGTTATAGATGAAACTGTGTTATATTGAACTTGCTTTGATCCACCGGCATGCGCAGCCCTGCCCCCCCGGAGCACTGCTTTACTGCATTATATCTGACTTCGTTTTATATCGGGTGGTGTTATATTGAGGGTAGTGGTGTATATGCTTTGACCAGAATCCTTATCTTTCATTGGATGCTTACCTTTCTCTTTAAGAATTATTTTAGAATAACGTTGATATATAGCTTCCTGGTATGAGATCACTTACATTCTTTGACTGACTTGTTAGGAGGAAAATTGAAGGGCTATGTGAATAATAAAAATGTCTGAACATAAATTCTTGCTGCTTCTTTAGAAAGCTAGAAGGGGAGCACTATTTTTTCTAGTACACAAAACTGGTGTGGTACTTTAGAAGCTATTTCTTTTGAATGAGATCACAGGTAGTTGATGTGTGTATATATTTTGTATAGCATTTGGATTTTGAATTCTCTGTGGTATAAAGGAACTAAAGACAGTAATTGTTCTGAATTAACAATAAAATGAAGTTTCATATATTTCAGCCACTATCAATAACACTTCCGAACAAAATGTTTGAGTGCTTTTGGGATTTGGAAATACTAGTATCTATTTGCTGCCTGTAATTAACTAGTATATTACAGGGATGTTGTATAAACATCTTAAGGACAAGGGCTTCTATAAGTCTGCTTGATATAGAGGATTGAGGAGTTGGAAGATGAAGTGATAGCATGATTGCATGATTTAACATTCATTTGGGGTGACTGTATTGCTCACTCGTGACTTTGGCGCTTGAGTGTATGCAGGTCATTACAAACAAGTACTAAAAAAAGCTATATATTGCCACAGGGTCATATTTTAGAGAAAATATTTAACACTAAAGTAAGCTATTGTATTCCTTCACTTGTAAAGCCAGGTACCTTAAGCTATCTGTACAGGCTTCAGAGTAGTAAATATTAGATAAAATATGTTGAAACCTCTAGATTTTCTCTAAATCAGTGTTGTAACTTTATGGTAAATACCTTGTGGACCTTCAGTGATTGACACAGACCCTGTAATCCAGGTTCTTCAATTGGATAAGGTTTGTGGGTTTGCTTTCTGCATAAGCGCTTGATACAGAGGTGGATTATGCTAGTCCTAGTTGCCTTCCTTTTGTAGCTTTCTCATAGATTGATATGGAGGAAACTGAATGACCAGTTGGTTAGTTTGCCCTGCAAGCTCTTAATGCAAGAAACATACTGCAAAGGAAAACTTTCCTCCGGGCTTGTTTGCCTACCTCAGTCCCCATGTCTTCTGCCCTATCACTCTGTCTGATTCCTATTTCTAGCTGTCTTGCTCACTCTGCCAGTTGATTAACAAAGTGAAGTTATGATCTTGTTAATTTTTTATTGATGCCTAGCAGCTGCAGAACTCAAAGCCTCAATACAAGCTCTTAGTTCATTTCAGTTCCTCAAAATACACAAGTGTTTTAAGTCTGCCAAACACTGAAGGAAGACTAGAACAGTATTACTATAAAATGTAGTGACCAAAAACAGTAATATTAAATTATCCGTTTAACAATTTGGATTGGTGGTGTAACTTTTTTCTCCTTCTTTGTTTAAATCCTTTGTCTTGTGCCCTGTCCAACTAGCTGGTCTGGGAGCAGTTGAGGGTTATGGAATCATATCCTCTTGCCCCTCTCCCATGTTGCGGAGCAATTGCACAGTTGCACAGTGTTGCGGCTGCTCTGTTCTTAGGGATGGGGAAATCGCTGAAAGATCTTTGTAAACATGCATCTCTTGCTCCTACCATCTACCCACTGCTTGCTGAGCAGTGAGGTGGGCTTCAGAGGATAGGGAGAACACAATTCCTATTTTGGCTCTTCAAACCTTGCTCTCCTTGTGTAAGGAATTACACGTGTTCTGTTACCAACATCAATGGATTATTATCACAACAGATATGCAAGCTCGGAAAAGTGTGTCACCCCACCTGTTTTTAAACAGATTGGGAATAGAGGCAGAGATTTAAAACTGTTAGTGAAGGTGTGATTATAACACAGGTAGCTTATACCCATGCTAGCTTTAATTTTGCTAGTAGGTGTAACAGTATAGATATGGTGGCATGGGCTTCAGCAATTCCCAGTATAGACAGACAGTCTCACGGTAGCTCAAGCTGAACTAGCATGCTAAAAATAGAAGTGTGGATATTGTGGCACTAGTGGCTGCTCGGGCTAGCTACCTGTGTCGAAGTCTTCCTAACATCCTGGGTCTCAGGGCCATGCTGACTCCACTTGGAGTGTATGCAAATAATTCATATTGGCTATACAAGCTCCACGAGACTCCACCTCTCACCCCCTTCTTGTCTTTTAATAGTGTAATATGAAATCTTGTGGGTCAGAATGAGTGAGTTGTTAAAGGAGGTGAAAAGCTTGTACCTTTCAGCAGTTGTGGAGTTGGCAGAGTAAAGGTTGTGTTTTGACAGGGTATTTGTGGGCATTGCTGAAAGAGGACAGAGTTACGGTTGCATGAGAAACCTTAAGTGTGGATTTCCTTGTTTTCAGAAGTTTAAGGTTTTGCTCAACCATAACTCTGTGTTAATGTAGTGGTGGAGTGTGTGTGTGTGTCTGTTTTGCCTTTTAGTTTCCTAGTTTTCTGGGTAGGAAAAACTGTTGTTGGTACATGTGAGTAGTCATTTAGGCTGTTGAACATATGTCCTAAAAATTGCATACCAAGCCAAATCAGTCTGTAGTCAGCAATCTCCATGGTATGGTGTACTCTTTGCTCTTACACATTCTGTAACCTCTTGATCCAGGAATTTCCCAGAATGCACATTGGCAGTTCCCATATTTCTTTTCCCTTTTTCACCTGTCTTGGGTGGAGACCCATGTCTGTCTGTCTCCTCACCAGGGTATTTCCAGCCTGCACAGCTCCCTGCCTATACGGTACTATGAACTCCCCAGCAAAGTCACCGTCTCCGCAGGCTTACGTTATGTTTCTCCTGTGGTCACAAATTGATCACAGCTTCAGCTCAGAATAAGGACGCAGCCTTATAGACCCTAAAATAGGAGGACTTTTGTTTGACAGTCTCTTAGATGGTAACTGTCGTTTCGGGGAAGGGAGAAGAGATGAGTTGAGATGGGCTGAAGCTTTTGCTACTGTTAGTCTGATCCTGTTTCATCTCAGATGGTGTTTAGGATTGAGCTGCAGCTCTTAAGGGTGGTGATGTCATCTGAGTACCTCTCTTTAGTTCAGTTTGGTGAGGATATCTCTCAGGATCAGGATGATGAGGGCCCAGGGTCCAGGAGATGGTGGGAATGGTAATTATGATGGTGAAACTTGCTTCAGTAGCCTCCACGTGTTCTTCCTTACTTTCCCCACAAAGTCTTTCTTCCAGCACCCAAAAAAAGGGAGGATTGGGAAGAATAGCCTATTCCCTCATTAATTTGTCTACCAGTTAGACCGAATATCCGTCACACGAGTTTTGGTTAATTAATTTCCAGTTCCACATCTTCTGTTTTTTATCAAGCATGATTTTAGTCCTTGAACCATATCAGTGGGCCTTTTTGTTTAGACTAATTCAGTCTGTCTACTTTTTGTACCTTTCTCCATCAGCATAGGTTTATTGTGACTTGTTTGAACTTCACTGTTGAAATCACAATTAGGGTAAAGTTATCAGCCCAATTATCACTGTATTTGAACCAGATGGCTTCCTTCTTCATGCTGGTGGTGTGCCAGTAGAGTCATTGAGAGCACAGAAGAGACAGGCTTTCGGTCTACTGTTCGAGTGCTTGGTCCTGAGCAGTTGGGAGCAGACATTACAGAGAGAGCCCAGGGCTGGAGGGAGTGTGCTCGCTCTGGAGATGGTACACTTGCAGTTCTGTCAGAGGTGGGGGCTATGAGGGGAGGGAGCTTGCTCATTTGCTTTGTGAGATTGATTATATGTGTAGTCTGGTCAACAGTAGGAGGTGTGATAGGCTTGAATATGCTCAGAGAGGACTGCATCTTTGGAGATTTTAGCTGCTCAATAAAGATTTGCTTGAAATTAACATGTGCAAACTTCAGTTTTTCAAAGGTTATAACTTATGAAAATCTGCCCAAATTTTGCTTGGGATGTTAAAAGGCACATCCCTAACACGGAGGCCATCCCCTGCCAAATTTCAAGTTTATCCTCCAAAGCATTGGGTTGCTATAGCTTACCAGGACCAGATGATATTCACATGTGTTCTGAAGGAACTCAAATATGAAATTGCAAAGCTACTAACTGTAGTACGTAACCTATCACTGAAACAAACCTCTGTCCCAGATGACTGGAAGGTAGTGTAGTAATATAATGCCAATTTTTTAAAAAGTTGATCTTGGCAATTACAGGCCAGTGAACCGAACTTAAGTACTAGACAACTTGGTAGAAACTATAGTAAAGAATTATCAGACAAATAGGCAAACATGATTTGTGGGAAGATTCTAGCTTAGGGGTGGCCAACCTGAGCCTGAGGGAGCCAGAATTTACCAGTGTACATTGCCAAAGAGCCCCAGTAATACGTCAGCAGTTCCACATCTGCTCCCCCACTCCGCTCCCAGCGCCTCCCACCTATCGGCAGCCTTGCCGATCAGTGCTTCCTGCTCCCTCCCCCGCCTCTTGATCAGTTGTTTCGTGGCGTGCAGGAGGCTCTGGGGGGTGGAGCAAGGGCACTGCAGGCTCAGGAGATGGGGTGGCAAGGGGTGGAGTGGGGGGGCAGGGCCTGTGGCAGAGCAGTGAGCACCCCCCAGCACATTGAAAAGTTGCTGCCTGTAGCTCCAGCCCTGGAGTTAGTGCCTGTACAAGGAGCCGCATGTGGCTCCCCAGCCACAGGTTGGCCACCCCATGTCTAGTTAATGGCTTTTGTAAAGGAAAGTATACCTCCGCAATCTATTAGAGTTCTTTAAAGGTGTCAACAAGCATGTGGATAAGGGTGATCCAGTTGAGATAGTATATTTGGGTTTTCAGAAAGCCTTTAACAAGTTCCATCACCAAAGGCTTATCTAAATAGTCATAAGATAACAAAGAAAATCCTGTCATGAATCAATGACTGGTTAAAAGATATGGGGGAAAATGGTCAGTTTTCCCCATGGAGAGAGGTAAAGCACAGAGTCCCCCAAGATTCTGCATTGGGACCTGTGCTTTCTACATATTTAGTAATCTGGAAAAGGGGATGAAGTGGCAAAGTTTGCAATTATTCAGGATAGTTAAGTCCAAAGTTGACTGAAAAGTGATCTCACAAAACAGGATGACTGGGCAACAAAATGGCAGATGAAATTCAACGTTGATAAGTGCAAAGTAATGCACACTGGAAAAAATAATCCCAACTACATGTATATAATGATGGGTTATAAATTAGCTGATACCACTCATGAAAGAGATCTTGCAGTGACTGTGGCTAGTTCTCTGAAAACTTCAGCTTGGTGCAATGCACAGTAGTGGTCAAAAAGACTAACCAAATGTTAGGGACTATTAGGAAAAATAAGACAGAAAATAGCATAATGGCATATATAAATAGTAGGGCTGCCAAGCGATTAAAAAAATTGCGATTTCAAAAATGAGTAGTGATTAATCACACTGTTAATAGAATACCATTTATTTAAGTATTTTTGGATTTTCCCACATTTTCAAATATATTGATTTCAATTATAACAGAGAACAAAGTGATTACAAATATTTGCACTGTAAAAAACAAAGTATTTTTCAATTCACCTAATACAAGTACTGTAGTGCAATCTCTTTATCATGAAAGTTGAATTTACAAATATAAAATTATGTACAAAAAAAAACTGCATTAAAAATAAGAACAATGTAAAACTTTAGAGCCTACAAGTCCACTAGTCCTATTTCTTGTTCAGCCAGTTGCTCAGACAAACAAGTTTGTTTACATTTGCAGGAGATAATGTTTTCCACTTCTTGTTCACAATGTCACCTGAAAGTAAGAATAGGTGTTCTCATGGCACTGTTGTAGCCAGCGTCGCAAAATATTTGTGCCAGATGTGCTAAAGATTCGTATGTCCCTTCATGCTTTAACCACCATTCCAGAGGACGTGTCCATGCTGATGACGGGTTCTACTCGATAACAATCCAAAGCAGTGTGGACCAACGCATGTTCATTTTCATTATCTCAGGCAGATGCCACCACCAGAAGGTTGATTTTTTTTTTTTTTTTTTTTTTTTGGTGGTTCGAGTTCTGTAGTTTCCGCATCAGTGTGTTGCTCTTTTAAGACTTCTGAAAGCTTGCTCCACACCTCGTCCCTCTCAGATTTTGGAAGCCACTTCAGATTCTTAAATCTTGGCTCGAGTGCTGTAGCTATCTTTAGAAATCTCACATTGGTACTTTCTTTGCTTTTTTGTCAGATCTGCAGTGAAAGTGTTCTTAAAATGAACAACATGTGCTGGGTCATCATCCGAGACTGCTATAACATGAAATATATGGCAGAATGTGGGTAAAACCGAGCAGGAAACATGTAATTCTCCCCCAAGGAGTTTAGTCACAAATGTAACTAACGCATTATTTTTTTTTAACAAGCGTCATGAGCATGGAAGCATGTCCTCTGGAATGGTGGCTGAATCAGGAAGGGGCATACAAATGTTTAGCATATCTGGCATGTAGCTACCTTGCAATGCTGGCTACAAAAGTCCCATGTGAATGCCTGTTCTCACTTTCTGGTGACATAAATAAGTGGGCAGCATTATCTCCCGTAAATGTAAACAAACTTGTTTGTCTTAGCGATTGGCTGAAGGAGAACTAGGGCTGAGTGGACTTGTAGGCTCTAAAGTTCTGCATTGGAAAGTTGGTTCCTGTAGCTCCAGTCCCGGAGTCTGTGCCTGTACAAAGAGCCGCATATTAACTTCTGAAGAGCCGCATGTGGCTCCGGAGCTATAGGTTGGCCACCCCTGTCTTAATGGGTTGTACCAGGCAACCTTATAATAGGCAGGTTTGGTAGCACAGCCTTATACATTTAACCTGCTTCTGACTCCTGCTTTTCATCAGCTACTGAGGCCGAATCATAGATGGAAGGCAGATATGGATGGGGAGGCAGACTAAGGGAAAATATAGGAAAAGGAGCCTAAGCTGGTTGTGGACCTAAGGGGGGGACATAAACTTGTGGAGGACAACAGGGAGAAAGGAACATTGTAGGGTGCCAGGAGACTGTGCTCCTTTGTCTAAATTTGTGGGGGAAGGGGTGGGGTGTCAGATTTAGAGTGGATAGTAGGGACCGCAGGTGTGAAAGGGCAGTTGAGGTTGTGGAAAACTTAGAGGATTGGTGAGGGACGTGTGGAAAGGGATAAGTCTCCATCTACTACTTCCATATCCAATGTTACTTCATTTGCCTCTGCACATGCCACGCTTGGCTTGCTGACATCCGCACGAGAGAACCACTGATTTAGGTCTTCATCTGACTGAGCTTGATTTCCCTTTTTGAATGGACCGACCCAATTTTTAACTTGGTGCTTTTTTAAAAAGCACCAAGAAAGATACCTAGAAAATCCAAGGAGAGTAACAATACATTTCCAACTTTCACTTCCAATAAATGTGTTTCAGAGGAGTCTGCCAACACCAGAAAAAGTTCATTTCTTCTTAAAAACCAAACAAATGTCAAGTCTAGAAATGAACAGGTGAAGGACCCAGACAGTTTTATATTTTTTTTATCCCATCTATCCTGAAATTTACTCTCCTAAAGCTCTCATAAAATCCTATACAAAGGTTAACTACTAGATAATTAAAGCCTGTTTATTTGCTCAACTTCTAATATACAGTACTACAATATTGCCAATAAGCGATCAAAAATCACGAGTTGGACCCCAAAATCATGAGTTTTTTTTAAAGATTATATTGTGTTTTGTAAGTCTGTCTCTTGAATTTTGAACGCCCTCTTCCCATCCCCAGGGTGTATCCATGTGACAATTAATATTGCCCACTATCCCACATGTACTGGATGAGGTGACTTTTGGCTTCCGGTGCAGGAGCTCTCACCTCCACATCTGCCCGTCTCCTGCCCAGCAATTAATCCTGTCCCCCATCAGTTCTGCCCTACCCAACCTCTCTCAATTCAGCTCCCTTTCAGTTCAGTCCCCCAGCCCCGATCCACTCCCAACTGCTCTCAGTTCACCACCCAGCATACACCCCATCTGCTCAGCACCTATCATCAGTAAAGCCCTCCCACCCCATCAGCCCTCACTCTCCTCACTTCATCCCTCCTGCAGCCCATAGTTCGACTCTCATAGCCTCACCGCTGCTCCTCTTGGGGTTCTTCACCCTCCCCAGGCCTGTGGGGGATGGCCTCTCCCACTTCCCAGGCTGGTAGGGAAACCCTGGCTGCCTGGGGCTGACAGCGGGAGCCCTGCAAGGAGCGGTTCCTTCTGTCAGCCCCTGCCACCTGGGGCAGGTTGACAGCGATTTCTAAGTAAATTATTAAACCTGACTCATGATCTTGGGATAGAACTCTCAAATGTCAGGATTTTCTTAAAAAGAAAAGAGAAAATCCTGACATTTGAGAGTTCTATCCCAAGATCATGAGTCAAGTTTAATAATTTTATTTAATCATGAGATGCGATTTCACAAGAAATGCACAAATTTTGGCATTTCTGGTACTATAACACTAATTGCTACAAAAAATTAAACTCTTGAATAGTTACTGAAGTCTATGTATTCATAGAAATATTCAAATTCACCAACGGCTCACTTACATTAAGTTAGGTGAACTAAAACTTCAAATATCTCACTATATTAATTTTGAAATCTTTACTACACACTTGATAAATATTATATACAAAAAGTTTTATTGCAACAATGTTGTTTAGGTTGCACGACAAAGAATTTAGAAGTTTGGAAATGCCAGGTTTAAAGTTGTCTGTGCAACCTCGATTCCAGGCCCTTAAATGTCCATACTGTGCACTGAATGAGACAGGAGCTGTGTGTGGGCAAAGTGGGAGTATGAACTTGTAATTAAGTATAGTATCATAATGCATATGCCCGAGGGGGTACACTTAAGGCTGCATGGGCACCTTAAATCTGAGACTACTTTCAAGTGCTTGATATAAAAACTTCCTAGGCTTTTTTGAAGGGGAAAAGGTACTATTCGGTTGTATGCAACTAACATTTGGGCTTTGTTTTTAAAGATGAAGAATTTTGGTAAAAAATAATACTGCTTGTGGGATCATAAACTTAACTCCACATAAGCCTAACTCCACTTAAGCCTTAACTTTAACCACTAAAATTTTGTCTAAGGATCAATAGCTATAAAATCATGTGATCACATACACAGAAATAAATTACTTTCACCACTTTAAAAAATTTGATGTATAATCCTCCATTTGACTTCAGTAGGCATTCTGGCTGAGTAACAGGTTCTTGACTGGAGCCTTGAGGATGATCTGAATTGTTTATGAAATCACTTTGTCACATCTCTCTAGTTCAGATTTAACTGAGTTTTACACTTTAACATGGGTTGAATCTCTTCTATATATAAAGAATATAGCATAACATCTACTCCATCCTCACACTCCCAAAAAATATAGCTCTTACCATTTGAGGGCAGAACTGATTTTGAGAACTTGCAAATCTGTTTGAATTTTTAACAGTGGGTCGCGTAAGTGATGTAAAATCTAGTGCGTAGCATGAGTGGAACTGGAGAAAGTGGGGCAAGTTTCAGGGTGGAGCTAGCTTGGGGTGGCCTCAAGGCTTGGGAATGCAAACTGAGCCCAGAGTGCTAGTTCTCAAACTCTGGCCTCAGCATGGAATCCTGGGCACTCAGCATATGTTGTAATTAGCTTAAAATCTAACGGTCTCCAGACTTCCCTGCTTTGTGGGGATCATCTGAATATTGTAAGTTGACAAGCTACAAGAGACAGATTTCAGCACTTTCTATCTACTGGTATAGAATGCAAAGAAATAATTTTCTGGTAAGAAACATTGCCTTTTCTAACTTAAAGGGCTGAAAAGTTAATTTTCATACCACACATATAAACCAGGAATCGGTCTCTTGTAGTTAAGGTCGCTACATTAATTTTCCACACAATTCATGTTCCTCTAGTTAGATGAGAGAGTCAGGAGAACAGTACTCTGTTACAGTTGAAACTACAGCACATTGTCTTTAAAGAATTACAAATCTAATCCAGCGGTTGAACTGAATTTTGTTGAGATCTTTAGCTTCTTGTTCATACCTGTAAGTTCCTCTTTCAGTGTATATATAATTGTTTTTACAGCTGTTTATTGTAGGGTGAGACAGTACTACTGAAATTTCAGAAAAAAATGTTTCTGTTGGAAATGATGGAAACTCTTTGGGGAAAATGACTGTTATACTTTGCTCTGAATATACATAAACAGGATTCAGTTTTATACTTCGTAATGTTATGAGCTGGATTAAACCTGATTATGGATTGAGTTAAAACCTCATTGAAATTGATTTGTGAATCTGTCGTTCACTTAAACTGTTTGAGACAGTTAAGGTGCCTACCACTAAAATAACTCCTAGTAGAGCCTGCCCAGGAATTTTGGATTGTGTGGGTGGAGGAGCTTTTGCTGAATTATTTTTGGTAGGTGTGTATGTGAGCGAGGCAGAACACACAAACTGAAGACAGACAAGAACAGAAAGAGGATCAGAGGCAAGAAAGCCAAGCAGTTGCCTGTGAGCAGAGTGTGACCCTGTAAAGAGAGAGAGAGTGTTCTTCTGGGTCTGGTGTTGGTTAGAGGCTTGGGACTATAAGCTAAGAAACTGCTCCTTTTGTTCTTGACTCCACCTGTGTTCAGAAAAGCAGGTCTTTGTACATTCTTTGTAAATGAACAAGATTGCATCAAAGAAAATATTGGATTCCATCCATTTCTGCTTCCAAGTGGAGCATGCCCAAGGGCCCTGAATTTTGAGTAGCCACTCAGGTTGAAAAGGGACAATAGTAACATTTTTCATTCATTTTTAAAAAAGCATGGTGGCCCAAAATGTTTCACTTCCTTTGATATTTGATGTCACAGTTGTAACTCTGTCACATGAGTTTTATTGCCATAGGCTTGGATTCCTTTTTTATTGCTGTTTTAGTAGAAACCACATTTTGCTTAAGTTTGTACAGGAAATTATGGCAGGATTTTAGTGTGAACAGTTTCAAAAAAGAGAAGTGAGATATATGCAGACAAGGAGAACCTTTTTTTTTTTTTTTTAAGAAATCATCTGATCCATTAACGTAAAACACAATCTGCATGAGCATGCTCTTCTGTCAGTACAGTGTCGTCTTCCTATGAAACTGGAATAAAGAACTAAATGTGATCACTAGTGTGTTGGCAAATATACGTGCTGCAGTATCAGAAAACAGCAGGGGCATAATGTTAGAAGGAAATGTCTGTCCACCCTGTCTTCAGACAGGGCAGAGGATGTATCAAATGCCAGGATTTTTTTTTTCCCTTCTTCTTCAAGCTCTATAGCTAACTTTTCCCATCTCCTTGTAAGACCCTTAGTATTCTTCTTACCACCATATTAAGCAGGAATCATTGCTTCTCTGCAAATAGTGTGTTGTGTTTGGATTCTCTGGGTGAAGTTCTGACCCAGTTGAAGTCATTGTGAGTTTTACCCTTGACTTCAGTGAGGCCAGGATTTCATCCTTTGTTAATTAGTAGTTGAATCTGAAACCTTGTAACTTCTGCATATAGCTAAATGACACCTTTACTAAATTTATTCATGACTAGGTGTTTGGTTAGATGTCTCTTCTTAATAAACTGATCCTACACTGATATGAAGGTATTTGTGTCTTTACATTTCTACAGTACCCTGTCCCCTGCAAGATTATCAGAAGTCTGTAAAAGGAACATGCTATCCTTGTGTACCCCTTTGCGACCAGTGGGTGAAATCCCTGCAATAATTTTCTCAATTGGGTCATTAAATGAGACTTTTATGTATCTCACAGCACCCCCTTCTGAGTGTCTCATTGACAGAAATATCAACTGAGATAGAAGAGCTCTTCACCCAGACTTCTCAGTGGGGAGGCATACTTGGTCGCAACTTGTTCCACCTGAGTTTCCGTGTCACCTCTAGCCCCTCTACCCTAAAGCCACTCTCAATTTTGACCGCTGGAGCCAGGGCTTCTGCAAGGCCATCCTGCCAACTGCAGTTCTTCTCCAGACAGCATGCAGCTCCTTAGAGGCTGAGCCTCCAGTCACACAGGAGTTTGGAAGGTCCCTCCCTAAGTTGCTTTCCTAAGTTATTCTCCTACTTTGTTCTTTGGGAGCTCCTCTCTCTACAGGTTCTGTCCTCCAGCTGAGCTGTGGACCATTTATGAGGTCCAGATTCTCATTAGTCAATTAGGGGCCAGCAAGCTACTTAAGCAGTTGTAATTACTTACAAGTGGTCAGAGATGGATTTTTTTTCCATAAAGAAGCCCATCATGGATGGAATGGGTGCTGCCTACTCTTAAAGGGGCCAGCCATCCTGTGATCGTGAAGGTTAAGTTTTTGGTCACGGATATTTTTAGTAAAAGTCATGAACAGGTCATGGGCAGTAATGAAAAATTCACAGAAGCCCGTGACCTGTCCCTGACTTGTACTAAAAATACCCATGACAAAATGGGAAGCCGGGGCAGCTGGGAGTTATGGGGAGGGTCCCCCCTGCTGCCGGGGTCCCCTTGCTGTAGCCTGCAGCTCCCAGCCGGCACTGGTTGAAGTCACAGAGGTCTGTGAAATTCACAGATTCTGTGACCTTGTGACTAAATCACAGTCTTAGTGATAATCTATAAGAAGATATATGTAGGTCAGGGGTTCTCAACCTTTTTCTTTCTGAGGCCCCCCACAACATGCTTCAAAAACTCCAGGGCCCAGCGGAGGGGGGGCCCTCGGGCATAGGTGTAGTTTGACTTCTATATTGCGTGGGCAGGGGCCAGCGAGGGTCAAGCCAGCTCCACACAGCAGGGTCTGGGGAGGGAGCGCCACCTCCACCCCTTGAGTCACCTCAGCAGGCCAGCTGACTGTCTTGAGGAGGCACAACCAAAAATTATAACTCAAAGGTGTGTGTTGGGGGAGGGGGCTCCACTACAAAAGCTTGAAAACAACTCGGGGTGCAGGGAGAGGGCTAGCTAGGGGCAGTGTGCAGGCAGAGGGGAGTTCAGGGAGAGGGGTAGCTAGGGGCAGTGTGCGGGCATGGGGGTAGCTCAGGGTGCGGGGGGGGGCTAGCTATGGGCTGTGTGCAGACAGGAAGGGGGTAGCTCAGGGAGAGGAGTAGCTGGGGCTGTTTGCAGACGGGGTATAGCTAGGGGCTGAGTGCCGGGAGGGCTCCCCCTGCGATAGCTTCTCCCCGAGGGCTCTGCCAGCCACGGAGACCCCTTGCCGAGACAGCTCTTACTGGCTGCGTGAGCAAAGAGGGCTGGGAGCTGAGGAGCAGCTTCAACCTCCTGCACCAGCAGCAGCAGGAGATGAGGGAACGCCACGACTGCCTGTTCCATGGCACCAGCCAGAGCAGCAGCTGTCCTGCACCACTTGGCTCTGGCTTCCTGCCTACAACCTGGATAGGGGCAGGGAGAGAAGGAGGGGTGGGTGTGTGTGTGTGTGGTGGAGCTGCCCCAGGACTGCCCTGCTTTTGCACTGTAGTTTGTGGGGAGCAACACCTGTGTCCCCCAACTCTGCCTATGGGCTCAGGGCTTCTGCCCCATGGGGAGCATCGGGACTTGGGGCTCCAGAATTCAGCCCTGCTGCTCCTGTGTACAGTCCCGCGGGGGGCCCCAGGGATTAGGGCTTCAGCCCTTCGGCTCCTGGCTTCAGCCCCACAGGAGATGCTGGGGCTCGGGCTCTGGGTTTTAGCCACAGGGCCCTACCCTGAAAGGGTTCGTGGACCCACTGTTGAAAACCACTGGTCTAGACTGCAAAAAAGTGTGCTGAACTAGTTTAAGTCTGTGCCAACCTAGGCTTCTGGCATGAGCAAGACAAAGTTAGCTACCATGGTTAATACGAGTTTTAACCATGTGGTGTGGAGACAGTGTCTAAAGCAGAGGTTCTCAAACTGGGGGTCGGGACCCCTCAGGGGGTCGTGAGGTCATTACATGGGGGGGTTGCGAGCTGTCAACCTCCACCCCAAACCCCACTTGCCTCCAGCATTTATAATGGTGTTTAATATATTTAACAGTGTGTTTAACTTATTAATGGAGTTGCACTCAGAGGCTTGAGATGTGAAAGGGGGTCTCTGGTAAAAAAAAGTTTGAGACCCACTGGTCTAAAGCCATTCATGATGGGAACTGATTAGAAACAGGGCTTGATTCTTCTATAACTTTCTTTAACTTCAAAGTGTTTTGGGGGGAGGGGCTTGGTTTTTTTTAGGCCATAATTTTTTTTAATTGATGTAAGGTTTTCTGCGTACCTTGGGAATGGATGCTAATGTACATTTCTAAATAAACCAACTTGCCCTTTTCTTTAAAAGGAAATTTTTAAAATTATCTGTTCCTTTCATGACCATGCTGTGAGAACAACGATTTTTATGAAGAATAGATTTAAAAAATTGATCTTGGTTGATGGTTGATTTCCATTTTTTGAATGTTTGACTGTAATAGAAAGGGGGGGGGGGAATCTGAGTGACCAGAGTGTGTATATTTTACATCTTTTGATGGTAAATAGTAAATGTTGCAAGAGTTTCTTTCAACATATCAATCTACCTTCTTCATCAATTTAAGTTTCCAAGTTTTTTAATATTAAACCATAACAAATTCTCTTTTCTAGACAAAAAAGAACTATTGAAATGCTGAGGTTATAATAATTGGACCTTTTGTGTAGCTGCTGATATTCATATTGTATGCTGAATTTTTCTTAAATATTCAACATCATGTGGGGAGGAGGGAGTTTAAAACAAATTCTTTAAAGCATTGACTTCTGACCATCCAAGTATATAACAGATACCCTTAAGTGTCTACTGCACTTCTCCCTTCCCTCCCCCCATGCCTACTTTAAGTGATTTTCTTCTCTTGCTGATAGATGGAGGCCATACCAGCAGAGAAGCACGTGGTCTTGAGAGCTTCAACAATAAGGAGCATGTACTTGTACATCCTCCCCCCACATATATGCTGATGCTGCCTTCTCCCTGGGTGCGATGAACCTCTGCCATTTATGTTCCCCCAGTCCCTTCAATGGGATCCTGGGCATGGGAGAAGGAATGAAGATTCCTTACCCACCGTCAGCTTTTGGTACTTGGACTTAATGAAATGAAGAACTTTCCCTCCTCTCTGTATTCCCTGTTGCATGGATATTTTTGGAGGAGGATGGAGGGTGGAAATAGTGGGCCTCATACTTAGATATTTTTTTTGACCCTAAGGGTAGGTCTACACTACCCGGTAGTTCGGCGGCAAGCAAATCGAACTTCTGGGTTCGACTTATCGCGTCTTGTCTGGACGAGATAAGTCGAACCCGGAAGTGCTCGCCGTCGACTGCAGTACTCCAGCTCGGCGAGAGGAGTACCGCAAAGTCTACGGGGGAGCCTGCCTGCCACGTCTGGACCGAGGTAAGTTCGAACCAAGGTACTTCGAACTTCAGCTACGTTATTCACGTAGCTGAAGTTGCGTACCTTAGTTCGAATTGGGGGGTTAGTGTAGACCAGGCCTTAGAGACAGGGCAGCGTAATTCTGAGACCAACTGTCTGTACCTAAATGTCCTGATTGCAGTCAGCTGCAGAGCTGTATGTTGATTCTAGGTCTTCATCCCTATAAACTCTGTCTTGGGTTGGGACAACTCTGTAACCTGAATTTTATCCTGTTCCCTCTCATAGTCCACCCTCCCCCCCCATGGTTGGATCATCTGTGAACTTGAAGACTCTTGACTTTAGCCATCAAGAGTGGGAGTCCATTCAATATGGTATCTTTAAAGAAGAGAATATGTAATTCTGATTCGTTAAAATATTATGTGAATGGATGTCTGTTTACACATCCATATGTAATTCTGATTCGTTAAAATATTATGTGAATGGATGTCTGTTTACACATCCACCTACTGTCAGAAGTGGGAAAGGGGCATGATATTTTCTTTCTTTCTTTTGTTGATCTGTCCCTGACAAATGTTGTGTGGGCTTAAACTATACTTCGGGGAGCTCTTCATTCCTGCTCAACAAGGAACTGAAAATAAATGTTCTAGAGGGCACTATGTCATTGGCTGTTGGCCACAGACTAAGGGTTGCTTGCCTGTGCCTCCAAAGGGCCAGGCTTTGAGAGCTAGAGAAGTTTTGGCTTGATTTATACTACCTAAATTCAGAAGTTGATTTTTTTTAAGAAAAGCAGAATTACTGCTAAGTAGTTATTCTTTTCAGGCACTTTATAGTGTTAATCTGGCACCTTTCCTGTACATCAAACTATTTTTTAAAAGGATCTTTGATTCCTGCATATTGTGGCTTCTCTCCAGCTCTATAGGTGATTGATGGTTGGACCTTCTTTGGAATTTAGGCCATACACAGTGACTAGGATTATATGATGGACATCAACTATGGTATTGGCACTTAATGTTGAATAAGGTGATGGATCGCATGTGGATTTGAACAGCAGTTCAGCTACCCTTGATGTAATATGGTTGACAGTTTTGGTGCTGTTTATCTGTAAACTGCTGTTTAGCAGTATAGGCCCCTGAATTTTTTTAATGTATTGGAATATCCTGATTCTGTAATTTGTTTGCCCAAAGGCTTGAGTCCTTTTATTGATTTCAAATCTTTTGATTTGCAAAGACCAATTTCTGTTTGCAATAAAAAGCTCTTCCCCTCTGTGGATGTCAAAAAGTGACTCTTCTGTGCTCATGTGGTCTCTTGCCCCCTCATCTCTGTTTCTTGTAATCTTTAGATCTGGAAGTGACTAGATGCGTCACAGTAGGACAAACTCTGCAGTACAACATAGACTTGAGTACACCAGCAGAATCATCGCTAATACACTGTGAAACATAATACAGCTGCCATGTGTCCTGCTACTGAGCCAACCTCTACAAACTCCATCCCTAATACATTGGCAGACTTTGTAGGAGAGAGAGGCCCTTCTGCAGAGGAGAAACAATGCTAAGTCTTCCCCTACTTCATCATGAATGTAATACTTCCCAATGGGAAAAATAGAGCACCACTAACAATCAGGGCAGTTAGCTTAGTGGCTCTAGTTTTTTACACCATCTTTGCAGCCAGATCTGGGACATAGCTCTTGTAATTCAGTGAATGTTGGTCTACAATTTGCTGAGTGACAAAGTAGAAAATAAGTCTTAAAAAAACAAACAAACAAAAAAAACAGATTGGTATAAAGTTCTTTCCTTTCCTGTTCCATGTTATGATCTACTGCGCATCTCACCACTGCATTTTTCTTTCTGCTGTTGACATCTGGCTCTTTGCCTTGTGGCACAATCCTACATGCTCATCCTCAGCCACTTCAGTTTACATTTTGATATCCTATCTTCCCCCTAGTTGCCAGACTTATCAACCTGCTCTTTGTCATTTGATCTGGAATCTGGATCAGTGCTCCTGCTCATCAGAATATCTTCTCTCTTGAGCTGGTCTTAACCAAACACTGTCTCTGAAGAAAATGGAAAAAGTTGCAGAAATGATGTGGGCTTTTATAAATGACTACTTCAGAAATACTAATGAATTGACCGCCCCCCCCCCCCCCCTTCCCCCACAAATACCTTGGCGACGAAGTGGTATAATCTCCATTTTATAGCTGGCAAGCTGAGGCATAGAGGGAAAAAATCAAGTGTCCATGAACTTGGGTGCCAACATTTTTGCGTACTTAGAAAACATCCGAATTAAGGTTGCTAATTTTTCAGTGCTTGATGTTGAAACTGTAAGGTTCATTTTAACGTGACTGTGTGTAATTTCCTATGCTGTTAAAACAAATGAGGGGGGAAAAAACAAATTTCTGTATGTGGCATCATATTGATACCCACATGGTTCATCAGCAGGATTGGAACCTTTAGAACCACCACACAGACTTCTTCCACTTAATGTGAGTAACTGACAGCAATAATACAGTAGGTTCTCTTTGTGGGCCAACATTGGAGGAGGATATGAGACACTTAGCCAGTGAGTTTCATAGATATTTGCTGACTTCAGAGGAATTGAGAGACTGGATTTTGTTGCATTCTAGGTTCTGGACGGGGAGCGAACTCTAGTGGTCAGATCCTTCTGCCTCTCTTCTCCCACAAAGGCTGACCCCTTCTAGTGTGTCCCAGTCCTGTCTCACTATGCATGGTTTTGCTGAAAACACTCATGTTTTGTCTTACTTTTTTTGTTTCTGCTTCGTTGCATTTTGTGTGAAGATAGTCCTTGCTTTGAAGAGTTGATAAGTCTGTTGATAAGTCAGTCTGTGGCGCAGCTAGCATAATATTAAGGTGCCAAGAGTAAGAAGTAAAATTACTTGAAAGAACTATTGGGGATACAGTTGCTTGTGTAATTTCACTGAATGTTCAGATTGATGTGGGACGTGCATATGACCCAAAAATCCCCCTTTCCCAGTTTCAGGCTCGCAGCTCCGTTTTTAGAGCAGGGGTGGGCAAACTACAGCCTGGGGGCCACATCCAGCCCTTCAAATATTTTAATCCGGCCCTTGAGCTCCTGCCGGGGAGTGGAATAAGCTTGCCCTGCTCCGGCGCTCCAGCCGGGGAGCAGGGTTGGGGGCTTGCTCCACTCCGTGCGTGCCATGGCTCTGCATCGTTCCCAGAAGCAGTGGCATGTCCCCCCTCTGGCTCCTATGCGCAGGGACAGCCAAGGGGCTCTGCACGCTGCACCTTCCCCGCAGCTCCTATTGGCCGGAAACCATGGCCAATGGGAGCTGCAGGAGCAGTGCCTGCAGACAGGGCAGGGCGCAGAGCCGCCTGACCGCGCCTCCGCATAGGAGCCGGACAGGGGACATGCTGCTGCTGCTGCTGCTTCTGGGAGCTCCTTGAGTTAAGCGCTGCCTGGAGCCTGCACCCCTGACCCCCTCCTGTCCTCAGAACCCTCCTCCCCAGCCCCACCCCAGAGCCCGCAACCCTAGCCAGAGCCCTCACTCTGCCCCCTGCCCTCGCATCCCAACCCTCAATTTTGTGAGCATTCATGCCCCGCCATACAATTTCCATACCCAGATGTGGCCCTCGGGCCAAAAAGTTTGCCCCAGAACCAGCTGCTCATGCAGCCCTGGGGCCAGCCACACCGGCCACTGCTAGAGCAGCTCTGCAGCCAGCCCCACTGGCCGCTGCTCTGGCGGCCCTGGGCAGCTGACCCAGGGGACTGCCCTAGCAGCTGCCAATGCAGCTGGCCCCTGGGTTCCCCCATCCCAGCAGTGGCCCCCCGGGGCTCCCCCATCCTGGAAGTGACACCCCCTCCACCCCCCCAGGGCTGGCTTGCTCACCCCCTGGCAGCACCTCCCATCCCTGCAGTGCGCAACACTCCCACCCCCACCCCCCAAGATTCAATCATGAGTAAAAGTTGTGGAACGGTCATGAGGCTGATTTTTTTTTTTTTTTTTTTTTTCTTCTTTTGATTTTTTGCCCATGACCTGTCCATGACTCTTATTAAAAATACTCATGATTTGAATCATAGCCTTAGTTGTGCGTTATTGAGGTTGGAGTCGCTACTGGTAAATTCACTGCTTTTATATGCTTTCTTATTGGAGTAGTCAAAATAACACTGGTAGTGGCTTAGTTTCCAAAGGATGCAGTAGTCACCATTAGGAAATTAATGTAGTTATAACTGTTGAGTGATTGTCTTAATTATCATAGTTGTTACAGGGGAAATAACCATTTTCTCTTGGTGCAGACTTATTTCTGCCTTCTTCCTCCCACCCTGCCCTATCACCATATGCTTTTGCTCGCTTGTTTATGTTGGTGCTTGCCTTCGTCTTGGTCTTGTCCCACCTCTCGTCTGTTATATTCCTGCTTCCAGAAGTGGCACTGTTACAGAGGTTGGAAAGTTTTAGGAAGAAGTAGGGTGGGGAGGTTGCATACAGGTGTGTTCTGTGCCACCTGAAACAGCAGATAAAGAACAGGAGTTGATACTTCTCTCTGCAGTCTAGCCCTGTAGGATCTGGCCAATAGCAGGAAGAAGTGGTGGGGGGGAGGGATAGCTCAGTGGTTTGAGCATTGGCCTGCTAGACCCAGGGTTGTGAGTTCAATCCTTGAGGGGGCCACTTAGGGATCTGGGGCAAAAATCAGTACTTGGTCCTGCTAGTGAAGACAGGGGGCTGGACTTGATGACCTTTCAAGGTCCCTTCCAGTTCTAGGAGATAGGATATCTCCATTAATAAATTAAAAAAACAAAAAACAAAAAACGGAATTTGCAGTGAGGGAAGCTCAGAGGGGATTACAGCCTGGAGGAGGATGCTAGATTCATTTTCCTCTATTTACATATACTGTATATTGGGAGAGGGTGGCATCAGCGTGAATCAAGATGTGTGTTTTTTTGTGTGGTTTTTTTTTTTGGTGTGCGTGTGGCGGGGGGGGGAGGGAATTACTCCTCAACCTTCAGTAATTGTGTTCATCTGCACCTCTCTGAGCAGGAGCCAGCAGCTGGTAATTGGAGGCTTTCCTTAGCAGAGGAATAGCAACAGATGGAAAGTTCCAGTGATAACAAGCAGGAGGGAAAGCCTTGTAGGCCACTCTAATGCTTCTTGCTGACTGAGCTTACCCAGTGCGGAGGAGGGAGATGGGAGAAGTTGGCATAGAACTGAAGGAAGCAACTGCTGACTATCTTTACAGGGCTTACATGCCACAGCTTTTATTTCTGCCCCGTTTTAATGAACAGCTTTTATTGACCCTTGGAGGGACTAGAGTTGGAAAACTTCAGTCTGAAAACGTTAAAGGTTGAGGAAGGATTTCTGGAATAGAAGTGCTCAGGAAATCTCAATTACAGGTATTGCGCGATAGATATATAGATGTGTATATATATATAGAGAGAGAGAGAGCACGCAACCTATAATTGAATGTTTTCTGGCTGTTTGTAATCTGTACACACAGGTATGACTCATGAACATTTTCTATTACTGTAGTATTCTAATTTTAAACATGGTAAATGTTGCTAAGCGTGCTATTCTAATACTTTAAAATACATTTATTAATGGAAAGCTGGACTACAATAAAGTGAAATCTCTTTGTACACCAATAGAGAGCAAATTTATTGGAAAAAATGCAGGAAGTTAAATGTATGAATTAAGTAATGAACTGACTGTTTTTAAAACTTGTATTGTTTTATGGAAAATACATTTTGAAAATAAAGATTAATTTAAAATACAAAGATTTTTATCTGTATTTCAGGATGTAAATACATAACCTGTTTTCAAGTGTACAAATTCAACAACATATATCATTAAAATACTGCTTTGCAATGTCTTTTTTAATTAAAATATTGCCACTTTATAGCCAGTATCTAAAAAATCTTAAATAGATTAAGGCTGTAAAATTTGTTCGCGGTGTTTTGTGGGAAAGCTGGAGAGTATTCAGTACCCTGGGAATTGCCTAGAATAACTAATAACTATCAGACAAATAAGTGAAACTTGATATACTACATACTACACTTTGACTTTTTTCTTTGATTCCTTTTTCAGATCTTGAACCAGATGATTGTGCATCCATATACATCTTTAATGTAGACCAACCATCATCTTCTGTAAATCAGCCAATTTGTATCCCTCACCATGGACTGCAGTCACACTCCTCTCCTCTGTCTCCACCAACCAGACTGCAGGGTCATAAAAACTATGAAGGAACTTGTGAGGTACCAGAATCCAAATACAGTCCACTAGGTGGACACAAACCCTTTGAGTGCCCTAGTATTCAAATTACATCTATCTCTCCTAACTGTCATCAAGGGATTGAAGCTAGTGAGGATGAATTGCACACAAATGGCCCAGAAAATGAATATATGGAAAGGCCTTCAAGGGACCACCTGTATCTTCCTCTTGAGCCATCATACAGGGAATCATCCCTTAGCCCAAGCCCTGCCAGCAGCATTTCCTCCCGGAGCTGGTTCTCAGATGCTTCCTCGTGCGAGTCTATCTCTCATGTTTATGATGATGTAGACTCAGAGCTGAATGAAGCTGCTGCTCGCTTTACCCTCGGATCTCCTTTGGCATCTCCTGGTGGTTCTCCAAGGAGTCCAGGGGATGAACCTTGGCAGCAGCCTTATGGATTTGGGCATGCCCTGTCTCCTAGACAGTCTCCTTGTCATTCTCCTAGAACTAGTATTACAGATGAAAATTGGCTAAACCCTAGACCAACATCAAGGCCCTCATCGAGACCTACATCCCCCTGTGGGAAGCGACGACACTCCAGTGCAGAGATTTGTTATGCCGGCTCTCTCTCTCCTCACCATTCTCCAACTCCATCACCTGGCCACTCTCCCAGGGGAAGCATAACAGAAGACACATGGTTAAACACTTCTCTCCATAGTGTACAAGGTCTTAGTCCTGGCCTTTCACCATTTCAGTGTTGTACAGAGACTGACATCCCTCTTAAAACAAGAAAGACCTCTGAGGATCAAACTGCTACCCTATCAGGAAAAATAGATTTCTGTTCTGAAGAACAGGGTAATATATCACCATCCCTTGAAACTGCAATAGATGATTGCTCTGGATCTCAACATCCATTGAAAAAGGATTTGCCTGGTGACCAATTTCTTTCTGTTCCTTCACCCTTTACTTGGAACAAACCAAAGCCTGGCCATACTCCTATATTTCGGTAAGTGGTATAAAAACATAGGAGTTTTTCAAACTTTTCTGAGTGTGTTACATATGTTTAATGTATTTATATCTTGATGCATTATGAGCCTTTTCAAAGACAATTAATTCTATTAGCAATCTGAATATTATAATTAGAAAAAAGTGCATTGGAACCACCAGATCTGCTTCATTGTTAAAATATTCTAGCTACATTATAATGCAGTAATTATTTAGGCTCGTGTACTTCAATTTGTTGAATGTGAGCAGACTGTTGCCCTTGCACAGAACCCCATTGAATCAAATGGAGTTTCACAAGGACAAAGCAGTTCACCACATGCAACTTCTTGTGAGATTTGGGCCTTAAATTATAAGTTGTTCAAGGAAGAAATGTTCTATTTCTATTCCCAATGCTTAGTGCATTTGGGTGCAATAAATTAGTAGTAACCTAGAAGAGCAATAAAATAGTAAATATGGCTAAGCAAGAGTGATAGGCATATAAAGTGTGTGTAGTTGTAGGTTCTAGGATATTGGAGACACAAGATGGGTGAGATAATATCTTTGGACCAACTTCTGTTGGTGAGAGAGACAAGCTTTTGAATCACACAGAGCTCTTCTTCAGACCAGAAGTTGGTCCAATCAAAGATATACCTCACTCACATTGTATCTCTAATAGACCTATAAAGGCATAACAGTTTATTTGTATAGAGCTGTGTTTTTTTTTTTTTAAATTGGGTTTCCACTTTTTTTTTATATTCATTTGTTTTGCTGGAATCCTAGAGCGTGAGTGTATCTGGTTATTTTCCGTAATGCCACTTTGAAATCTGTGCAAACTGAACTAACTGGTGGTTGCTGTTGTTTGCAGTCTGTTTAGCTACAGAAGTGGATTGGTATCTCCTCAGTGCATCAGCACAGTTGCCATCTACAGTCTCTTTTCCCCTTCTGCCCTGTTTTTCTGCTGTTTTTGTTTTTCTATGTAAAAATAGAACACTAAGAAATAATCCCTCCCCCCCCGTCCACTCCCTACTCAATAGAAGGCTACATATTGTTCAGGGTGGAGGGATGGTATCCGTTCGTGGCTTTGTGGAGCATGGTCTTATGATCTTATGGCTGAGAAGAAATGCTTGGATAAGTGGGCTCCTGGCTGAACATGTAGACGTTTATGCAAGTCACTTGAGGCATCTTTCACAGAGCTGCTCACCACTTTATCTGCAGCTGTTCAATATTTTGAAGTGGAGTGGGCACAGGTGAATATAGGGTTAGGCAGCATTCCTGGTCCTACTCAGTGGGCTAGTCTGATGCCCCTCCAAGAGGGTCAGTCCTCTAAAGGTACATATGTACCTCTTTCCCTTGATCACATGTAAAATGGTCAGGGAGAGGGGCTCACACAAACATCCATGGGTGTACAGCCCTAAAGATCACCTCATCTCACAATCACAGGTCTTCCAAGCTGCTCCAGTTAATCTCTCCACCATTCAATATATGTTCACCTGACACGACTGAAGAGCAGTGCATACAGATAATGCCCAGTGGCTAATGCCACCTCTAGGAGGGCAGAGTTAAGGTTGTGTGGGTGTGTACCTTAACTATGTATTTCCTGGTTTTCAGATGTTTGTTTTACTGCACTCAACATTCTGAAAGGACATGATATAACTGGTTAACCTTAGCTCTTCATTACCAAAGGTTTTTGTCAGTAAACATATGGCCATGGTTATAAGCGAAATGAGTCTGTGGCTGGTTAAACTTATTATTTCATATTGAGGTTCATTGGCCCACAATGGGTCTCCAGTTGTTTGGTGCTTTGAAGCAGAATAGACTTGTCCGTTAGTGACAGAGGGCTAAGCCCTTCTAACAGCAAAGCTAGCCAGTTTATTCTGTTTCCCCGGCTGCATAGAAAGATTCCAGACCACCTCTGCAGAGCACTTACTTTCAGAATTTGTATGTTCAAAATAGTCTTTCTAAAGCTGGATACTTTTCAGCTGGACACACAAACTTGAGAATTTATATGGGTTTAATTGAATTTCATTCTGAGTTAAATGAGGCAAAATAAATAAAGGAAGCAAGAAGTGTAAAGTGCTCCTCAAAGTATCTCCGGATTTGCATTGAATGGGATTTTTCTTTTTCTGTTCCCAATGAGAGAGTTTTCACTTCTCAGACAGCATATAGAACGGGTGGGCAAACTTTTTGGCCCTCGGGTCACATCTGGGTGGGGAAATTGCATGCAGGGCCAGGGCAGGGGGTTGGGGTGCGGGAGGGAGAGTGGGGTGTGGGAGGGGGTGCGGTGTGCAGGAAGCGGCTCAGGGTAAGGGGTTGGGGCAGAGAAGGGGTGCAGGGTGTATGAGGGGGCTGAGGGAAGGGAGTTGGGGTGCAGGAGTGATGCGGCATGCAGGAGGGGGCTTGGCAGGAGTGCAGGGAGGGATGCAGAGTGTTGGGGAGCTCAGGGCAGGGAGTTGGCATGCAGGAATGGTGCGAGGTGCAGACAGGGGACTCAGGGCAGGGAGTTGGGGTGCAGGAGGGGTTCGGGCTCTGGCCAGCGCCACTTACCTGGAGCAGCTCCGGGGTGGCAGCAGTGCACACTGGTGCCAGGCGGGCTCCCTGCCTACCCTGGCCCCGTGCCACTCCCAGAAGCAGCCAGCACCACGTCCCTGTGGGCCCTGGGGAAGGGGGGGCAGAAGGCTACACATGCTGTCCTTGCCTGTGGTACCTCCCCCGAAGCTCCCATTGGCCGTGGTTCCCTGTTCCTCGCCAATGGGAGCTGCGGGGGACAGTGCCTGGAGGCGAGGGCAGCGCACAGAGCCCTCTACCCCCCACCCTCAGGGGTCGCAGGGACGTGGTGATGGCCGCTTTTTCGGAGTTGTGCGGCATCCGCGGCGCCACGGGGGTAGCAATCCCACGGGCCAGATCCAAAGCCCCGAGTGGCCGGATCTGGCCCGCGGACCGTAGTTTGCCCACCCCTGATGTAGAATGAACTAGCACTTCCATGGGTGAACCAGTTTTTCTCTCTGAAGCAGCACTCTCCTTAGGATTTCCCTCAAACATGACCAGACACTTAAAAGTGGATAATGTTTCCAGTGGGAACACAGTCTAGTTTTGTACCAGGAGTACCTTTTAATTCTTTCCTGAATTTCTCATTTTGCTTTAGAAATCAATCTTGCATCCACTCCCAATTTCTGGGATCTTCTACCCTGAGCCTTTTAAGCAGACCAACCTGCCTGTGAAAGAGAAGGCTGTGGAATAGTTTATTTTAATCTCAAGAGACTACATCCTCAATAGACTTTTTTTCTAAAAAGACCAATTGAAAAGAGGAAGGGGTCATGTGGAGAACAAAAGTATTTGATCACGTGATTTAAGACTGTACTGTAGTTGGCTAAGTGAAGCAAGGTCTAACAGTGAACTCTGTAGTATCTGTTTCTGTCTGTAATGTGATAACTTTGGAATGGTGGAAAGCTGCATCCCATCAATTTAAAAAAATTAGGAAGTGTCCTAGGAGGCATCATTAGGCACAACCCACAAGGGAATTGGGTGGGGGGGGGGAAGGGGTTACATATGTAAAGTGGTGGTGGTTTGGGAAGTAGGGACCTGGTTGGGTGTGGACTTGAGGAGGAGCAAGAGGAGCCATGGGGTTGAAATGGGGGAACACACCGTGCCATGGATGGAATGGGGGACACTCATAGCCCTTGCCACAAGGGGAAAAGAGGCTGTGTGTGAAAAGGGAGTGCTCAGAGTCTTCTCAGTGAGGGGGAGAATAGAGGACAGTGGTTTAGGGTGGGGAGGAGGAGGAAGTTGTAGGAAGTCCCTGAACTGGAGGGGTATGAGAAGAAGGTAGCACATAGGAAACTTGTGAGGGTGGCTGGGGGAAATAAGTAATGCAAGGGGCCCCTGTCATGTACAATGAGATCTGCCTCCAAAAGCTACAAAATGTGTGACCCTCGTGTGTGTGTGTGTGTGTGTGTGTGTGTGCGCACACACGGTGTGGAGTGAAGTAATTTTGGAAGAAAAATATTTTAATTCCTCTTAGAAGTTTACCTTGCAACCTTAAGGTTATTCTAACATAGTTAATTCAATACAAAAAACCTAAGATCTAAAAAAAGAAAAGTAAATCCATTACATAGAATTATTTACTTAGCAAATAAACCTTGAGAACTACATAAGAATGGCTATACTGGGTCAGTCCAATGGTCCATCTAGCCCAGTATCCACCAGAAATAGTTCAGCCTTTTTTTAAAATATGAAGCGCGTTGGGGAGAGAGGCACACAATAGATTTGTCATTTATGCAGTTTTTTCTGAATGGCTCTAGTGCAGGAGTAGGCAAACTACGGCCCACGGTCCGCTTTAAGCCAGCCCGCAAGCTGCACCACATGGCTTGGCCCTGCTCTGGCCGGGGCGCAGGGTCCGGGGCCGCACCACGCGGCTCCTGGAAGCGGCAGCATGGCCTCATTCTGGCTCCTACGCGCTCCAATGGGAGCTGCAGGGGTGGCACCTGCGGGTGGGGCAGTGTGCAGAGCTGCCTGACTGCACCTCCGTATAGGAGCCAGAGAAGGGAACATGCCATTGTTTCTGGGAGCTGCTTGAGGTAAGTGCCGCTCAGAGTCTGCACCCCTGAGCCTCTCCCCATGCCCCTGCCCCAGCCCTGATCCCCCTCCCGCTCTCCAAACCCCTCGGTCCCTGCCCAGAGCACCCTCCTACACCCTAAACTCCTCATCCCCAGCACCACCCCAGAGTCCACTCCCCAACCCCAATTTTGTGAGCATTCATGGCCTGCCATACAATTACTTCCCGATGTGGCCCTTGGGCCAAAAAGTTCGCCCATCCCTGCTCTAGTGCCTCAGTGGTTTGACACACAAACTTGAAATCTGAAAGAGGAAGTGTCCTGACTGCAGATGTATCTTCCTGTGGTCTGGTGAAAATCTGTTTTATTTGGCCGAGTTAGAAAACATTTGCATACATATACAGTTCTTTGTTTTAAGGTTCTGGCACTGTGCATAAATAGATATGCAAACTATACCAAATGAAGACTTCCTTCTATGATCTCATTTTTCAATTGACTATACATATATGTATGAAGAATAAAGTTGACTGGAGTTTCGCTTTTAAATGCCTAGATGTGTCTGAAATAGGATTTGTGAGGATGAGTATGTATAAAGAGTGCATGTGAAATAAAACTGAAGTTAGATGTAGCTACTGAATCATAGCAAATTAGGCATGTGTAATTAATGAAGCAGAGGTTCACAGGAGTCCTTGCCCCATTGAGTGTCCTTACTGGTCTGTGAATTCTACTAGTCAACTAGTGTCTTACATGAGGCCTGCAACTGCTGTAGTTAAGCACATAAATTAGTTGCATTTATTGAAGTTTTTTCCTAAATACTATTGGAGTCCCCTCATTCTACAATCTCTTAGAATATCCTTAAAATATAAGGATTTTTAAGAGCTGGTCTACAGTGAGAACATACATCAGCTTAGCTACGTCTCTCAGGCTTGTGAAAAATCCACTCCCCTGAGAGACTTTAGGTATGCTGTCCTAACCCCCAGTGTAGACAGTAGTATGTCAACAGAACTTAGCTACCACCTCTTGGGAACACCTCCTGTTGGTGCGTAGGCAGTGTCTACACTGCAGCAGTGCAGCTGGAGTTCTGTAACAGTTTAAGTGTGGACATAGGCCAGTAAAAAGTATTCTTGCACTAGATGAGCTTTGAGTATTTATTTGTCGTATAGTAGGATGATAAAAAGCAGTTTTAACTTAAATCAGTTTAAATGTGTTTATACTAGCTCACATTAGGATTTGCTGGGTCAGTCACCCCCTTCCCAAAATAGTAGTAAAAGCTGCTTAAAAAATTGACCCTTTTTTATGACCGAGATACACCTGTCTGGAGTTGATGGGTAATGTAGTATTAAATGTAGCTCATACAAGCCATTACATGACTCTTTTTGCCTTGTCTGTCACATAATGGTCCTTTTGGAAAAAGATATATTTCAATTTTTTCTCTACTTTTAGAAATAGTAATCAAAGCCAATGACGGCTCTCTACAGATTTTTTTGCCCTGATGCTGTGTTCTCTCCAAAGATAAAATAATTGGTAGATCAGTATTGAAGTTCTATTGGGCAGTGGGCAGACCTGATGATGCTTCTGCCCTCCACACACCTTGGGTAAGTATGAGTAGCCCCTAAATCTTCCTGCCAGCGTCACCCTGAAGACTTCATCAGCAGACAGTGCAGATCACATTGACAATGGAGGGCATGGTGATGAAGCATATGATTTGAGATAGCATATGAGGATAAGCTGCATTATATACGTAGTCTTTGGCCAGTCGCTACAACCGTGGGCAGATGAGGCTTTTTGCTCAGGTTGACCGCTCATCTAGGAAAAGGACAACTCCAAAACCAAATCCTGCACCAGTGTCAGCTGCCATACTTATAACATCTATTGCACCAGCGTGACAACAGCTACTTGGGCAAGAAAGTGGAAATGGTTCTGAGCAAACATGGCTCTTAAATCCATTCATAGTGCAGGTTGTTCAGACAACTCATTTAACTCAGTTAATTTACCAGATTTGTCATTTATGCAGTTTTTTCTGAATGGCTCTAGTGCAGGGGTGGGCAAACTACAGCCCACGGTCTGCTTTAAGCCAGCCCGCGATGGGGAAGTGGTGATGAGGACAGGCTGAGGATGCTGCTGGCACTCCTTACTCACTCTGCAGACAGGTGGCCTGAGAGTGGTGGTGGTGGTTTTCCCACAGATCAAGGCAGATGTGGAGCTCCTATTCTCCTGAGGTGACAGAGCAGGCCTTTTTATGCACAGCATTGCTTTCCCCAATCCAGGGAAAGGGGATTGAAAAGAATCCTGAACACAACCTGCCCCTTCCATACTTGTCAGGCTACCGCTCCTGGTTGGTCATCCAACACAGCGGTCACAATAAAACAAACATTCAGACTTCCATTTGAGTAATGGAATGACCAAATACAGGAATGTAGAACAGCTCTTCTTGCCAAAACACTGAAGATTGGTAACAGACATTGCTGCCCTCCGTGAAACTAGATTCCCCACTGATGAATCCCACCTTGAGGAGGTGGGATCAGGATACACCTACGACTGGATTGGCAAGGCCAAGGATGAGCCAAGGCAGTTGTGGGTAAGGGTAGCCATCCTGCTTGACATTGCCAGAAGCTTCACTTGCTCCCCACAGGAGTCAATGACCAATTTATGGTGCTCCATGTAAACTTGTCTAGAGACCAGTACGCCACCATTATCCGTGTCTACGCACTGACAATAACTCGTAAGAAAAGGAGGTTGGGCAGGCATTTTATGAAGATCTCAGCTGGGTCGTAAGGAGGTGGGCACATGAGGGTAAATATATTGTCCTTGGAGGTTTTAACTCTCATATGGGAGCTGACTCTGACACATGGGGCAGGGTGATAGGCCATCATGGTATTGGACGGTCAAATTAATGGCCAACTACTTCTCTCCTTAGTGTGTGCCGAGTTCAGTCTCACTATTACAAACAGTCTTCCAACAGGCCAACATATATAAGATTAACATGGCTGCATCCTAGGCCAAAACAGTGCCATATGCTGGACTATGTAATTGTATGGTCTTAAAGACATTAAAAATGTGCACATCACTTGCTCTTTAAGAGGCACTGAATGCTGGTCAGACCATTGGCTTGTGAGAAGTGTCATGTAGCTACACTTCTCACCAAAGTGAGCCAGAAGATGCTAAACCACCAAAGATCAGTGTGGCTTCCATGAAAAGACCCCAGCAAACAAGTAAAGTTGGAGTAGGCACTGGAGACTGTTGGCTGAGGTCCCAGAAAGCTCCATGGACATTGAGGCAACCTGGCAGAAGCTCAGAGATGTCTTACGTAATATGGCATCAAAGGTTCTTGGCTTTGTAAGGCAGGAACACTAAGACTGGCCCAATGAGTCACCCTGAGATAGACTGGCTACTGGAGACTATGCACACCATAGCAAGTTCTGTATCTTGGACAAGAAATAATCAACTAAGAAGGTCAGATACATTGAGGGCAACTATACCCGATTTACAGCCAATGAAGAACCAGTGGTGGGAGCAGAAGGCTGCAGAACTGCAGGAAGCGACTGACAAGCATGGCATGAGGCCTTCTACGAAGGTCTCCATGATGCATGTGGCCCAAAATCCAATGATATAGCCTTTGTACTCGTAGCAGATGGTGACCAGAAGGTGATATTCTTTCTCACAGGACAGAGCACTTTGGTAGTCCCCTGAACTGTCAATCCACTATGTCTGAGGAAGCCATTGACTTACTCCTGCAAGATCTTGTCATGGAAGAGCTGTCCATGGACCCCTCTTTAGACAATGTTACTAAGGCCATCAAATAGCTGTTCATGAGCAAGTCTCCAGGCCCCGATGGCATTGCACCTAGTATACAAATGTGAAGGTGTCCACCTGATCAGGAAGCTCACCAGCCTTTTCAAAACTGTATGGGAGCAAATACCCTGGGGTATAAGGATGCTTTCATAGTCCATCCATAGAAAAGGAAGTGATGCATATTTATTGTGACAACCATTGCTGAATCTCTTTGCTATCTATAGCAAGGAAGATCCTTGTGTGTGTTGTCCTCGGCATGCTTGTATCTCACTTACTAGATTGGGTGTATCTAGAGTCACAGTATGGCTTTCATTCTGGTTGTGGCACCATGGACATGTATTTGTCAGGCTGCAAAGATCAAGAGAAGTCTCATGAACAGAATAAGGATCCCTGCCTGGTACTTATTGACCCGATCAAGGCCTGTGATGCAGTGAATCACAAGAGCCGATGGAAACTCCTTCATAAATTTGGCTGCCCAGATATGATTGTCATCTGCTCATTTCATGATGGCCAGGGTGATGGAATGTGGTGACTCATCAGTAGCCTTACTCATACTAACATCATCTAGCAATGATGCGTAATATCTCTCTAGTCATCTTTGCCATTGTTTTTTCAGCCATGGTCTTGTTCACATTTCAGGACTTTGACAGGTGTACACATCCAGTTTAGATTGGATGGGGGGGGGGTGTCTAGTCTACAGCAACTCAAGGCCCACACCAAGGTAATTGAACAGCTATTGAGAGCTCCTGTTTTTTGATGACACTGTCCTCCTTGCGCGCGCACACACACACACTCACATTCAAGGCCATTCAGTTTATTGTGGACCTTTCTGCCTAAGCCTCAAAATTCTTCAGTTTTACAATGTCTAAAAAAGATAGAGATCATGTACCAGTCAGTACCAACATTGCAAGCCTCATGATCCCACCCCTCTACTTGGTCAGAAAATTCTGCTGCCTGGGTAGCATACTTTCCAGTAATACCTTGTTGGATGATGAGATCATTTAGTGCCTGGTAAAGGCCAGCTTGGTAGGCTCACCCACAGGCTCTGGAGGAAACGTGGAGTCTGCCTCTGAACCAAGATAAAGATGTATCATGCTGCTGTAGTGACCTCCCTTCTCTATCACTGCAAGACATGGACACTCTGCACATGTCACATCAAACAGCTAAAGAGCTTTCATCTTCGCTGCTGGAGATCTATTTGCAACATCAATTGGCAAGACAGGATACCCAATCCTGAAGTCCTTGAGAAGTGCCAGATCTCTGGCAGTGAGAGCATGCTCATCAGGGCTCAACTCCAGTGGATTGGACACATTGTCCACATGGAGGTTTCCCACATACTGAAAGCCATGCTGTTCAGCCAGCTGAGCATGGGAACCCGCTCTAAGTGTCAACCTAGCCTTAACTATAGACACTTTGAAAGCCTACCTCAAAGTATGCAAGATAGACATTAGAACCTGGGAATTTGTTGCATTGAACAGACCCAGATGGAGAGGATTGTGCCGTGAGACTGTGTCCACTTTTGAGGAGTGGCATGTGAGGTCTTTGCAGAAAAAAGAGTACATCATAAGGCCAACACCTCCAGCTCTCCCGGCAACCACATTTGCAAACCAGGATTGGACTCGCTTTCCATGTGAGAAGCCATAAAAACAAATAAACCCAGAACTCAGGTCAACACTAGCGGAACATACATCTGTCGAAGCGATGGGAGAATCCAACATTGCGAACTATTAGGAGTATGTTTATTGGATCTTATTTTTCTCTTCCCTTTTCGGTTAATTAGTATTCCTCCATTAAACTACCCAAATCATTGAATTTCTTGTTAGCTAAATCTCACTCTTCTACCATATCATGGGGTGACTTTTCACATGTATATATTCCATAGTGTCAAATATGCTAGGAAGATCTTTTGGTGGTGCAAGTTCACTGATAACCAAACATTCTTCTTTGAGAGGCTGTGCATATTCCCATTTATGGGATACTGCACCACCTTGTGGTAAAACCCTCTTCTAGGAGCATAAGCTAGTGCTTTTGTGCTCTCGCCTCTCCTCTCGGCTCTCCAGATGTACTGAGAGGGAGGCAATGTAGGGAGTGGAGCACCCCCTCCCCACCTCATTTCCTTCCAACTGCATGCCTGGATGGATGTGAATCCCTCCAGTCTCTTCAAGGGGACTTGTTTGTTCTAAAACAGCTAGTTAGTGTTAGCAAGAAGTTAGGGTGTCTCCCCAGGTTTGGGGTATGGTAGAATCAAAAAAGCAAAAAAAGTCCAGGGTTTAAAAGGTGTGCTTCCTGCTTTGTTGTCTTCTCAATTTCAGATAACCACGTGCTGTGCATGAAGTGTCAGAGAAGGCCAGGCACCTTCTGGGTGTTGGATCAGTCAGACCTTCACCCCCAGGGCCTGCAAGAACGGGGAGATTCATCTGCAACTCTTTCTGCTTAAGGAAGCTTTTGGGGTTAGACACACTGGATCCGTTCAGACTTCGGTTACAGGGTCTAAAGAGTCAGTCTCAATCTGGTGACCTCAGTCTGTTCTGGCCAACTGAAGGGTTCCCAGAAGTCAGAGCCACTATAAGGGTGGATTTGGTTCCTGCATTTCGCTCAGTCAAGCCCCCAACCTATCCATGTCCAAACCGAGGATTGCATGGTCAGATCTCACTGCCCTGGTTCTGGAAGAAAGGTCGAGGATTAGCTCGGCTGCTCTTGCTGGTGTCATCTCTCTTGCCTCGCAGCGATTCAGCTCTGATATAACTCCTGTGACTGCAGAACCAGGGTCTATTCCGACTCCCTTTTCTACTTCCTGGAAGATGGATGTAAGTAGTGCCTCTGAACTAGTGCCATCAGCACTTTCGGTCTTGGATGCTGTGGCACCAAGGAAAGAGAAGCATGGGAACAAGACTGTCAATGTTAGCAATGTTGGCAGCTGTCTAAAATCCTACCTGCCACATGGGGCCACAACAGGGGTACCCCTAACTCACCCAGCAATATCGTCAATTTATCCAGCTACACACTCAACCCAGCAGAAGAGTCTGTCCTATCTCGGGGACTCTCTTTTTGCCCCAGCACCCCCACGAACATGATACAGTTCTGCGGTGATCTGGAAGCCTACTTTCGCCGCCTCCGACTCAAAGAATACTTTCAAGATAACGCTGAACAGTGCACTGATACACAGATCCCCTCCCACCAACAACACAGGAAGAAGAACTCCACATGGACTCCTCCTGAGGGTCCAAATGACAGTCTGGACCTATACATAGAATGCTTCCGCCGACGTGCACAGGCAGAAATTGTGGAAAAACAACATCGCTTGCCTCATAACCTAAGTCGTGCAGAACGCAATGCCATCCACAGCCTCAGAAACCACCCTGACATTATCATCAAAGAGGCTGATAAAGGAGGTGCTGTTGTCATCATGAACAGGTCTGACTACCAGAAGGAGGCTGCCAGACAACTCTCCAATACCAAATTCTACAGGCCACTTTCCTCAGATCCCACTGAGGAATACACTAAGAAACTGCACCATCTACTCAGGACACTCCCTACACTAACACAGGAACAAATCAACATACCCTTAGAGCCCCGACCGGGGTTATTCTATCTACTACCCAAGATCCACAAACCTGGAAATCCTGGACGCCCCATCATCTCGGGCATTGGCACTCTCACTGAAGGACTGTCTGGATATGTGGACTCCCTACTCAGACCCTACGCCATCAGCACTCCCAGCTATCTCCATGACACCACAGATTTCCTGAGAAAACTACAATGCATTGGTGACCTCCCAGAAAACACCATCCTAGCCACCATGGATGTAGAGGCTCTCCACATAAACATCCCACACACAGATGGAATACAAGCTGTCAGGAACCGTATCCCTGATGATGACACAGCACAACTTATTGCTGAGCTCTGTTACTTTATCCTCACGCCCAATTACTTCAAATTTGGTGACAATATATACCTCCAGACCAGTGGCACCGCTATGGGCACCCGCATGGCCCCACAATATGCCAACATTTTTATGGCTGACCTGGAACAACGCTTCCTCAGCTCTCGTCCACTCATGCCCCTTCTCTACCTACGCTATATTGATATCTTCATCATCTGGACCCATGGGAAGGAGACCCTGGAAGAATTCCACCATGATTTCAACAGCTTCCACCCCACCATCAACCTCAGCCTGGACCAATCTACACGGGAGGTCCACTTCCTAGACATCACCGTACAAATAAGCGATGGCCACATTAACACCACCCTATACCGAAAACCCACCGACCACTATGCCTACCTTCATGCCTTCAGCTTCCACCCTGGCACACCACACGATCCATCGTCTACAGCCAAGCACTGAGGTACAATCGCATCTGCTCCAACCCCTCAGACAGAGACCAACACCTACAAGATCTTCACCAAGCATTCTCAAAACTACGATACCCACACAAGGAAATAGAGAAACAAATCAACCGAGCCAGAGGTGTACCCAGAAGCCTCCTGCTACAAGACAGGCCCAAAAAAGAAACCGACAGAACTCCACTGGCCATCACCTACAGTCCTCAGCTTAAACCTCTCCAGCGCATCATCAGTGATCTACAACTAGGGGACCAGATGTCCCGATTTTATAGGGACAGTCCCGATATTTGGGTCTTTTTCTTATATAGGCTCTTATTACCCCCCACCCCTGTCCTGATTTTTCACACTTGCTGTCTGGTCACCCTATCTACAACCCATCCTGGACAATGATCCCTCACTTTCACAGACCTTAGGAGGCAGGCCAGTCCTCGCCCACAGACAACCCGCTAACCTTAAGCATATTCTCACCAGCAACCACGCACCGCACCATAACAGCTCTAACTCAGGAACCAACCCATGCAACAAACCTTGGTGCCAACTCTGCCCACATATCTACACCAGCAACACCATCACAGGACCTAACCAGATCAGCTACAACATCACCGGCTCATTCACCTGCACATCCACCAATGTTATATATGCCATCATATGCCAGCAATGCCCCTCTGCTATGTACATTGGCCAAACTGTGACAGTTTGACAGTCACTACACAAGAGGATAAATGGACACAAGTCAGATATCAGGAATGGCAATATACAAAAACCTGTAGGAGAGCACTTCAACCTCCCTGGCCACACAATAGCAGATGTAAAGGTAGCCATCTTGCAGCAAAAAAAACTTCAGGACCAGACTCCAAAGAGAAACTGCTGAGCTCCAGTTCATTTGCAAATTTGACACCATCAGATCAGGATTAAAGAAAGACTGTGAATGGCTATCCAACTACAGAAGCAGTTTCTCCTCCCTTGGTGTTCACACCTCAACTGCTAGCAGAGCACCTCACCCTCCCTGATTGAATGAACCTCGTTATCTCCATACTGATTTATACCTGCCTCTGGAAATTTCCATTAATTGCATCTGAAGAAATTAGGTTCTTACCCACGAAAGCTTATGCTCCCAATACTTCTGTTAGTCTTAAAGGTGCCACAGGACCCTCTGTTGCTTTTTAATGTTAGCAATGTCGGTTCCTGCACATCACAGCTATTGAATCGATCCAGTTCTGATAGGACCACTACGAGCCAGAAGCAGAGACCCGTTGCATCTCCAGCTTCAATAACGAGAGGTGAGCCCACATGTACCATTGGATCTGATGACATTCAGACCTTCAGATCCGCTGTCACTTCCTGACCCGATCTCTGGGTCCGTTCCAGCTGCCTCCTTGGTTTTGGAGTGCTCTATCACTGTGGTAGCCCAGGTTCATATCTCGGCTCTGTTGCATACTTTGGATCCAAGTGTGTGAAACGCATGGCGCCTAAAAGGAGGTATGTGTCCTCAGTTCGGGAGTTGTTGACTTCATCTCTTGTTAGGAAAGAGAGACCAGATCCTGTTGCTGGTTCTTCCCTGAAAAGCTTCCCAATTCTTCCTCCGAGAAACCTTACAGGGTCTTTGTAAAGAGGTGGATCCCCATTACTATCCTCAGTATGCTTTCTCTGGTCCCTTTTTCCAGGAGGAGGCTAGAGAAGAATGCAGAGACTGTAGCAAGGTTCAGACCATTCTTCGTTCCACCTTCTGTTGGCATGTTCCTGACCCCCCCAGTTGTTGGAGTGACGGGCAGTCCTGGGGCCCATGGCCTTATTGGAGGCCATCTCAGGACTTCCTCGTCCATCTTGTGTGGATGGAGAGGTGACATTTTATCTGCAAAGAATCTGATAGCCCAAAGATCCTCATATCGGACGTCTCCAGGCATAGGCACTGACTTTTGTTTTTGCCAATGAGTGCTTTGGAAGAGAGAGGTAGGGGTGGGTGTGTGTGTGTGTGTGTGTGTGTGTGTGTGGCCTTGGCTACACTGGCGCTGTACAGCACTGCAGCTTGCTGCGCTCAGGGGTGTGAAAAACGCTCTCCCGCAGCAAGTGCAGCGCTGTAAAGCACCAGTGTAATCAGCGCCTGCAGCGCTGCACGCTCGCTCACAGCACTGCAAGCTATTCCCCTCGGAGAGGTGGAGTACTTACAGCGCTGCGAGAGAGCTCTAGTAGCGCTGGCGGCGCGACTACACTCGCGCATCACAGCGCTGCCGCGGCAGCGCTGTGAATTGCCAAGTGTAGCCAAGGCCTGCGTGTGTGTGTGTTTGGGAGGGAGGGGGGGTACTCTGCCAATTTTTGGGGAGGCTGTTTTTCAGCATTGGTATCTTTACTATTTTAATTAAATTATGAACTACATATTACACTATCATTAATTACAGTATATTGAAATCATTGCAATCTACATGCTGTCCTCACTTAACATCCTAGTTTAAAGACATTATGTCTCGCTGTAGCTTTCTGGATGAAACTGTCAGCAATCTTATTCGCCTCTAGTTCCCTGGTATTGTCTTGATGATGTTAAGGACAGCTAAGTTATTCAGTTGCATCTGTCCCATTGATGACTAGAAATTATTTTTAAGTCTTCTCAGGCTGGAGAATGAGTTCAGGATGATACAGGAACAGTGAGAAGAATTCTTATAAATTTGCAGCACTCTGGAAACATATTGCTTCCAGAGTACTGGAAATGACCCCAAGATCTTTCTTGATGGGTAACAGCTAATTTAGGTACCATCATTTTGTACGTGTAGTTGGGATTATATTTTGCCACGTGCATTACTTTGCATTTAACATGGAAACAAAATAGCAGACGAAATTCAAAGTCATCCAATTTTGTGAGATCCCTTTGTAACTTTTTTTGCAGTCTGTTTTGGACTTAACTATCTCTTGAGGAATTTTGTATAATCTGCAAACTTTGCCACCTCACTGTTTATCCCTTTTTGCAGATCATTTATGTATATGGTAAACAGCACTGGTCCCAGTACAAACCCCTTGGGGACACCACTATTTGCTTTTCTTCTGTTCTAAAAAATGGACTATTTATTATTTATTATTCCTACCCTTTGTTTCCTATCTTTTAACTGGAGTGCCTGAGAATACTTTCAGGATCATCTAACAATCCTTAATTTAATTTAATGACAAACCTTTTGTTATCTTAATCACCATGTCTCTATTTATAAACAAACTCCCTGCCCCAAGGGCAGAAGTTGTTAGTAGCACCGAACTCATCACATTCTACACTCAAGCTCTGGCTCCTGGGTAGTGAGCACCCACTATTTCTACCCCCCCCCCCCCCCCCGGTGTCTGAGCCCCGGAGCACCCGTGGAGTCGGTGCCTATGTCTCCAGATCAGTTGACAGTACAGATAGTGACACCCATAGGCACCGACACCATGGGTGCTCTGGGCAGGGCCGGCTTTAGCAAGAGCGGGGCCAGCTTCCTGGGGGCGGGGCTTGCTGCAAGCCCCGCCCCCAGGAATCGAGCCGCGCTCCAGCCAGGGTTGCCGGGCTTGGGTCCGACCCGGAGCCCCGCCGCTGGGGAGACCTGAGCCACGCCGGGGGGGGGAGGGAACGGGGACGGGGAGACCCGACCCGTGCCGCGGGGACCGCGCTGGGGACTGGGCCGGAGCCGACCCGGGCCAGAGCCGCTGGGGCCTGCGGGAACGGGCCGCGCCTTCTCGCGCCGCCACCACCCCAGCTTACCTTGTGCTGCCGGCCCGCCCCTGCCTCTTTTCAGACTTCCCACGAATCTCTGATTTGCGGGAAGCAGGGGAGGGGGCGGAACGTTCAGGGGAGGGGAGGAGGGGGACGTGAACTGGGGGTGGGGTGGAGAGCTGCAGCGCGGGGCCCTCTTGGCGCGGGGCCCAATTCAGCCGAATCGGCTGAATTGGCCTAAAGCCGGCCCTGGCTGCAGGGCTGGAGCACTCACGGGGAAAAATTAGCAGGTGCTCTGCACCCACCGGCAGCCAAACACCCCACTCCTAGCCTCCTTCTCCTCCCCCACCCCAGCATGCCGCGTCCCTGCTCCTCCCCCTTCCTCCCAGCCCTCCCCGTCCCCTGCTGCCTAACAGCTGTTACCTTTTCTGTAACTGATGTTCTTTTGAGATGTGTTGCTCATGTCTATTCCATATCCCGCCCTCCTTCCCTGCTGCTGGAGTTGTCTGGCAAGAAGGAACTGAGGGTGGGGGGAGCGTGCAGCTCCCCTTAATACTGTGCCAGGCAGGTGCCACTCCAGGGGCTGCGGGGGGCGCTCCCCCCCTACGGGTACAAACTTCCGGCACCGGTGCATGTGGCAAGCATGCACACATACTGTGGAATAGACATGAGCAACACATCTCAAACACCAGTTACGGAAAAGGTAACTGTCTTTTCCTGCTTACCTAGACGGACAGAGTTTTTACTCCTAATATTTTCTTGTGCAAAAAAAAAAAAAAGTCTCTGTGGTAGCAGTGTATCTGAGGAATGAGTATTTTTGTTATCCTTACTTGGACGATTGGCTACTGAAGACTGCTGTGCCTGAGGAGCTATTGCATCACATAGACACCATGACCAATCTCTTTTTTTCAGACCTAGGGTTTTTTCTCAACCAAAGTCGATTCTGTGTGCCACACAAAGATTTCCTTTTGATAGGTGCCATATTGAGTTTAGTAGATGGGAGAATTTTTCTGCCAGAGGACACATTTCTCTAAATGAAGCAATGTCTATTAAACATTCAAAGTTGCCCCACACAGAGGTCATGGTTCTTCCTGGGTCTCATAAGGCTAAAAGCAGCCACTACTTTTGTGACTCCATTTGCGCATCTGAGAATAAGACCTATGCAGCACTGGATGTCCCAGGTCAACAGACGAGATTGGGGAAGTTTTCAGTTATTGATCACCATTCCTCAGACCATCATAGTCTCTCTGGACTGGTGGTCAAGTGGAATGAATGTGCTTAGAGGCATACAGTCCTCAGGGTGCACCCCAGACAGTGGTTCAATCTATGGTTAGGGCAGTGGTTCCCAAACTTTAACAGCCTGTGAACTCCTTTCACTCGCATGTCAAGTTTCGCAAACCCCCTCTTAAAAATGAATATTTCCAGGGATTTTCTCCTTTGCCTGAGTATAAATTATAAAAGCAGTGATCTTGGAAATATAACATTTGTTTTTGACATGCTTATTACACATTATTTATTTATTATTACTTACCATTACAGTATTTTTATTACATTATGAAAATGGCAACACTCTTCCAAGATCTCACTTTCATAGCTTGTATCACTTTGAATAAGCCTGTTATAAGACAAGGCTCCTATGTTTCATCGAGGAGTATCAGATGTGAAACAACATGAAGGTATTTAAGAAGCCAACTCAAGAGTTCCTCCTACACAGGCATTCAGGTCTTGAGCAGTCCAGGCAAACAGCGCACGTTACAACAAAGCTTAAACGTGTTCTCCATAGTAATTTTAAAAACAATACTAGCTGCCTATTTAATTTTAAAAACAGCAAAAAATATTCACCTCCCTTTCTGTTTCTTAGAAACTTCAAGACTCCTTATATCTCCTCAGTATGAGAGAGATGCTTGCTTTGATCTGCTTAGCTCTTGGAAGTCCAGGGGCTCCGGGCTGCTGGCCCCGTGCTGCTCAGGATCCCTAGGGAGAGCTCTGTCTACCATTAGGGAATTTTTCCCCGAGAACCCCCTGTAACATTTCGCGAACCCCCAGGGCTTCATGAACCCCAGTTTGGGAACCACTGGGTTAGGGGGTGCACTTGAATCACTCAGCAGTTGGAGGGCACTGGTCTTCTCAGGAAAGAATGTTTCACATCAATATATGGGACCTAAGAACTGTTCATCTGGCTCTCGGATCATTCCTCTCTCATCTCCAAGGGAAGGTTGGGCAGGTAGTAATACATATCAACAAATGGTGTATTTGCTCCACCTTGTTGTGTGCAGAGGTGATAAATCATGCCTCTGCCACCACATTTATCCTGTGACCCTACATTTGGCAGGGGAGAACAATGTAGTTACAGGTCACCTCAACAGAGACCGCTTCCAGATGTACGAAGGTTCAGTTGGTTCAGTCCATATTTTCCTGATGATGTCAAGCTGTTTGTGGACCTGTTCGCAGCTTGGTTCAATAGGAAGTGTCGTCGTTTGTTCCAGAGTGAGCAGGGACAGTCTATATTAGATGCTTTCCTGCTGCACTGGGGGAAAGGTCTGATGTACTACTATATGCCTTTCATCCCTTTCTCTTGATAATAAGGAAGATAGTATCATCCTTGCCCTGTCCTGACCTTATTGTCCTGGCTTGGCCACATCCATAGAGATTTCCTAATCTCCTTTAGCTGTCCAACAGACTCTTTCTGTGCCTCCCTCTGTCTGCAGATCTCCTGTCCCAAGAAAGGGACAGGTTTTTTCACCCAGATCTGCAGTCCTTTTACCTGACAGCATGGGCCACTGAACTTTGATTCTGTCCATTCTTGAGCAGTCATGTTCTTCATCTGTGCATGATATACTAGCTAACTCTAGCAAACAATCCACTAGAAACTGCTGCCTTCTAAAGTGGCCTGAATTTCAAGCATGGATGCAGAGGAGTTTTGATTCAATCAGCTTCCATTTCTTGTGTTCTGGAATATTTAATGTACTTAAATCAAGGATTGTCTGACTCCCCATTCAAGGTCCACTTATCAGCCATCTCCATGTATCTTACTTTAGTTGATGGTAGATTGTTGTTCGTTCATATTTCGGTTTAAAAGTTTATAAATGGGTTATCTAATGTGTATCCTCCTGTTTGAAAACCTGTCCTTTCTTGGGGCCTCATTTTGGTTTTGACCACATTGGTCAAATTTCCATTCGAGCCATTGGCTGAGTGTTCATTTAATCACTTATAAAAATGGCCTTCAGTATTGGCACTGCGCCAGCCAGGAGGGTGAATGAACTGAATGCACTCATGGATGATCTGCTCCTTTTGTACTATTTTTCATAAGGACAAGATAATTCTTAGACCAGATTCTCGATTCTTATCAACGTAGTGTCTGATTGTGAACGATCATTACACACACGCGCGCGCACCCGCGCCCCCCCCCCCCCATAGCCACATTGATAAAGGAGAATCTGTCCTCATTGATGGGATCTTAGAAGGGCTGTCGCCTATTATTTGGACAGAGCTAAGTTTTCATAAAACACCTAGACCGTTTCATGTGCAAGCAATAACATGGGGCATACAGTTTCTTCCCATATTATTTCCTAATGGATTAAACAATGCGTTGCTGAGTGTTAACACTAGCAAAAGTTCCTGTACCTGTTTCAGTTCAACCATATTCCACTGGGGCTGTGGCTACTTCCTTTGCTTGTCTGAGGCAGGTGCCGGTTGCTGAGATGTGCAACTTGAACTTCAGTGCACACCTTCACCAAGCACTGTGCTCTGGATTTTGCTTCTAGAATGGACATTGAAAAGGCAGTGCTTCAGTTTTTATTCAACTAGGACTCTGTTTCTGCCTCCAGCACTGCTTATCAGTCTCTCTCATAAGTGCCAATATGCAGAGCCATTCAAAGAAGAAATGAGTTACGTACCTTTAACCAGAGTTATTTGAGGTGACGCTGTATATTCACTCTTCCCACCCTCCTTCCCCTCTCTAAAAATCCCTGTTATTGTGTGTCTGGCTTTTTAGTGGGGAGGGTTCTCTGCCCCTATATAGCCTTGTCCTCAGTGTGTCAGGGACACTGAGAAGAGGAGTGGGCATGTGAGAACACTTAGGGCAAAGATGACACAGTCTCCCATAAGATTGAATATGCATAGCCATCTCAAAGAACTTCAGTTATAGGTAAGTAACTCTAATTTCATTTTGCTCTATCTATGGAGTGTAGCTCTATCCTTGATATTAAAATCCTGTTTTCCATTTGTAAAAGCTTGTTTGGAGAGGGTTGGCAAATACATGGTTGACATTAGTGAAGCCTATATAAAGCAAAGGGCATACTTACAACACTAAAATATATTGCAGTGTTATTGTAGTTGTGTTGGTCCCAGAATATATGAGAGACAAAGAGGGTGCGATAATGTCTTTTATTGGACCAACTGCTCTTGGTGAAAAAGACAAGCTTTAGAGTTTCACAGAACTGCTCTTCAAGCCCTCTGGAGTTCGAGAGCTTCTCTCTTTCACCAAGAGAAGTTGGTCCAATGAAAGAGACAACTTCATTCACTTTGTCTCTAACATTAAAGCATAGAAAGTTAGTCCCTAGAAAATCAAATTCAGGATCTAAATATAACCAAAAAGTAGACCATGTGTTAATCCTGGCTTTCATGTCTAGCGGGGAAACTTCTAAAGGTACAAGTGAGAGTTATGCGCTTAACTCCCTTAATTTTCAAAGGGCATAACTGCTCTTTTTGCCTTTAAAAATCTCCCTAGATTACTAACTGCCTTTCAGAACTGTCCACTTCTAGTGAATCCGGATGCTTTAATGTTAACAGCACACACCTATCAGTAATGGGCAACTGCTATTCCTCCTACAATTTCCTCTTAAACAATAAGGATCAATACACTGCAGTCTCAGTTTCCCCTTAAATAGTGAGTATCAATACTGCATTCTCAATTAACCATTAGGATATTCCTTCTTGGGTGCAGCACCAGGTCATCTTGACCAGCCCACTGCTCCTTAGAGCAATATTCTAGTACAACCAGACTTGAAGAAGCACTCCTTTTATATTCAGAAGCTACAAGTTTTCTGCTCACAAAACAATTAATTAAAAAAGAAACTTGGCTGAAAACTCAGAGGATAACTCATCCCAATATAAGCAGCCCACTCTCTGATTCAGGCCAGAGTTCCTCAAAGTCAAAGCAAATATGTAAAATGGCTTGGCGGGGGCTGCTGCTGCTGCATCTTCCCTCTCTCTCTCTCTCTCTCTCTCTCTCTCTCTCCCCTCCCTCCCTCCCCCCCCCCCCCCCAAGCTTCCAAAAAGGGATTTAAGAATTGGCAGTTGCTAGCTGGGATTTTCGGACATCTCCTCTCTTGAAATATAGGGAATGCTTCTTCATGTAATGATAAAGTACCTCAGAAGATGACTATGAAAAGCAGACTTGAAGTTTGTCAGTATATGTTCTCCCTCTCCCTGGAATTCCATTGGAGCAAAACAGAAAAAAATAGGGTTAAAAATCTTCAACTGTTTTTATATAGGTAATACTTGCCTTAGGTGTCCTTCTGGAGGACAAAATGAAGGCGGTACTAATAAAAGGGTAACAAAACTGCCTGTAATATCTTAATATACAAAAGAGCTGCATATTACACTGTTACTTAGCATTATAACTAATTCCAGATGCGTTGACAGTGTACAGGGTTTTAATTTTACACAAAGTGTATATATCTCATTTGTCATGTTGCAAGTAAATATAGATGTGGCCTACTTATTCTGTCAGATGGGGTCTAGTGGCTTCACTGATAATTTTAGCAAGCTAGCTCAATCAAAACTAGCTCAGGTATGCCTACACATGCTTCAGTCACATTTCCCAGTTGCACAGCAGACATACTCTTAGGGTGCAGACTTTATCTTCTCGGCTAGAGTCATGGCTTCTGATGCAGTAGTGCAAAGTCATTGTTCTTTGCTGAAAGACTTCTATTGTAATTGTGCTGCAAGAGAAAAATGTTTGGGGACCTTTTTGAAAGGACAACCTTGTGTGCCTCAGAAAGACATCAAGAAATAATTGCTTTTCCACAAGCCAGAAAGAATCACCCAGCCGTTTTGTAACTATTCTATAGCTATTCTATTTGTTAAAACAGTAGACCTTAGACCTTGAAGTACCCTTTAATCTACATCCTGAAAGACACTCCAGGTTCTACTCCTTTTTTTATTCTTTAATTCCAAGAAAGTTGGTTGTAAAGTAGCAGTACTGAACATCAAAGTCCTTAATAGACACCTGCAGAGATGTAGCTTTAAAATGGAAACCAATAAATACACATTCCTGATCATCTCCAACGGTGGTAGTCTGTGATCAGTGACCTGAAGGAATGTATATTTTGTATTCCAATTAATACCTCCCATAGAAAATTCCTAAGACTTGCTCAGGAGGACTGTTATAGGGTTGTATGCTTTGACCTAGTTACTTTCCCCTGGGTTTTTACAAAAATCCACATGGCATTGGATGCTGTATAGAGTCAGAATACATATCTATGCCTTCTAAGGCAATCTGTTGGTTTGTGTAATTAAAATAGTCTGTAACTGCCAAGAACTGACCACCTTTAATTCTGTTTCTACTTAAGTATAATGAGCAATAGCAGAGGGAGGCACTTGGGCCCAAAAAACAAACTTGAAGTGGCCTCTCCACCCCTCTTTCACAAATGTCAGGAAGCTGAAAGGATGAGGGGTAAAGTAGAAGACCTTCAAATAGTGGGGAAACCTTCTAGCTTGGGGGAAATGAGATCCTTTACTTGACCAAAAAAAAGATTGGGGAAGGCAGTTGTTTTAAACTTGAGATGTCTATTGGCCAGAGACTGATCCAAAAGATCTCAGTCCTCACAGCAGGGTCCAGGGAAAGTACAGAACCTTGCTAGGATTACCAGCTGTTGCAACAGCTTACATTTTAATTTGCCATACTAAAAGCTTTGCTTTTCCTGTTCTTTGTATTTCATTGCCTCTCAATTGTCCTTTTTCTGATGAGTTCTCTCTCATAAATAGGTTAACTGATTAACCACAATTGTGCTTCAAAACCTAGAGTAAGATAGTCATCAGGTCATGTAGCTTCAATTATTATTTTAAGTAATACCCTTTTTTTCTAATGTTTTCTAAAATGGTTATAAAATACCTCAATGCTTCTTAGTGAGATTATCATTGCTTTAATTTACTCTGAAACATGTATATCCGCTGTTGTGGAGAGTACTGTTCTCACTGCAAAAAGGTAGCATCTAGTAAGGGTAAAAGCTGAAACATAGTGAATCGAAGTGGAAAATTTCTTCTTATAGACCCTTACTAGACTGTCATCTGTCTTGAACATCTAACTGCATGCAACTAATACTGCATGCTGCTTTAACTTCTACAGGCAGCACCACCTTGGGAGATGTTGAATGTTGGGATGTGGGTTTTGGTTTTTGTGAGGGTAAATTCTCTGTGCTCCAATCTATTTAGCATAAAGTATCCTATAATCCAAAATTTTAGCCCCTGGAGTAATTTTTTGACAAAGTGCACACTGTTTACCAAAGAAGCAGACATTTTACACATTAATTTGTTGAATTTTGGTTTAATACATCTGGTGAAACAATGCAGTGCAAAAAAAGTCTCCAAGTTGTCTTCATCTTTAGAGGCTTTGGAGATTTGTAAGTTGATTTTTATGTAGCAGTTTTCTTGAGTTGGAAAAATGTGTACACTTTATATTTGAACAAGTTGACATGCATTTTTTGCATGTTCCATCATGTTCAATGTGGTAATATTTACTTTAAAGCACAGGGAGAGGTAGTGGCAGGATCTCAAGCAGTACCTTTTTGTTAACTGTGGTGAAAAGCAAACAGAGTTGTGGTTGGTGGTAGTAGGGAGCTCAAGCATGTCCATGGTTTTAGTGGTGAATGCCTGATGGCAACTTGATGGCCTCTTTTATTTGCAACCAGTATGACAGCTAGCACTGAAAATTTAAGCTTCTGTCATTCTGACTTGCCTGTAGTGAAACCTTTGACAGCAAACAGCCAAGGAGAAGTGGTAGCTTTGAAATATAAATTGAGAGGGAGGCAGACGGGTATTCCAACTTTAACAATGTATCAAAGCTCCATCTTCCAAAGATCAGTATAACTTTATTTTAAAGATAAGGAGGACAAATAAATGTTCAGCACTAGAGTGGAATATGGCCAACCTATTCTGCTATGTTGGTATCCAATTCTTTTTAAAGAATAAGACTAACATGCTGTATTAGCAAAACTTATTGTGAAAATATATTTGCAAATCACTGACTTTGAAGATAAGTGTCCACTTAAGTGAAATAAGCAAGAGAACTTTGAACCTATTACATTTTTAATAAGCTAAACAATTGATGTTATATTTACACACCATTAACAAGCCTTTCAAAATTCAGATAAGTTTAATACTGGACTTTCACATTTGAACATGTGATTCAATTACATATTTTGCTCTTGTGTGATAAAATATTAAGTTTTACCAATCAGTGAACAGTACTAGAATACTGAAAATGCATTTAATAATGGGGTCTACTAATTAAAATAATGGGAGGGTTGATCTGAAATTGTACATGTATGGCCCAAATCTTCCTATCACTGTAGAATTAGTACAAATGGAGGTTGGGCAAGGTCTTGCTAGCCTGTCATCAACCAAAAAGAAAACCCAGCGGGAAGAACTGTCACACAATTTCTGTCGCTATCTTTATACTCCAGAGTTACTCGAAGCAATGAAATTTAAATTACCCATTTTACCCCAAATGCACAATGAAAATTAGCCTTATTAGTATTTTGTCCTACAAGCAGTTCTAGGAAAATACCCTCCAAAAGATTGGGGTAGGCTATGATTTGAGAGCTCTCATGTTTTAAACTATGCCACAACTATGTCCAACTTATTTTTGGTTAATATTCTTTTTCAAATTTAAAATAAAAACTCTAATTTGGAAGAAATACCAGTAGTGAGCACACCTTCATCCTACTAAACAAAGCAAAAGTTACCGCAGAAGAGGTGACTGCACTCCTGGTTGCATGGTCGAGAAAACTACTATATCACTTGACGAGAAAAAGTAAAAGGGAAACACAGACTGAATTGAACTTAAAACATGGCCTTGCTGCTAAATTAAGTGTTCAAGTGGGGAAAAGTGGAGTGTTCAGTATACTTACTCTTCAGATTTGGGTGTGTGTGGATATGAACTGTTAAAGAGTGTACAAGCCCTTCTTACCATTCTAGATTTGGATTTGATGGGAAAGGCAACTGGATGAGCATCTGATCATACCTCAGATGGAACAAAGGTTGACCCTATAGACCTATGGATCTAAACATCAAGAAAAAATGGTGAGAGGAGTTGGGAGTTTTAAATGCCTAGGAAGGTTTCTCACTGCTCTTAATCCTACGGAGTTTGTGGTTGGAACTGAAGAAGCCAAGGGAGCAGAAACATTTTTAGGTGAAAGGAATCAAAAATTAAGAAAGCCCTGGTTCCAGCCTCACGTGTATTCAAAAACTCACCAGTGTTGAATTAATACATGGATCCCAGTGTCTGGTACCATTGGATCAAAGAAGAGAACCCAGATCTGTGCTAGTTCAGAATGTAGGATGACAGAAGAGAAGACTCTAAGAAGCTCCTATCTAAAGATCTGTGTCCTTCAGTGAGGGGGTTTTTGGGTGGATGGGAACCCACCTAAGAGAAGACTGTTATTAGCATGTGAGTTCCATCTGCATGGATGTTTCTGGAAAGTGTCACTGTTCCAAAGCAATCCCAAATCCCAACTGAGTTTGTTCCCAGGCAATACAGAGCAGAGGAGGCAGTCAAATTGTCAGATGGGCTTTAAAGGTCACTTCTATCATATTTTAACCAAAGCTCCACCTTAAGGTGGGCCTGAGGGGTGAAGTCAGTATAGACTGACTGCCTTCTTGGTTACCCATAATCATTTGGAATTGTGGTCCATGGTTGACATGTAATGCCCTTTGTTTGGCTGTTTTTTTTATTCCAACCTGGAATCCATCATACTTTGAGATGATAGTTGCTGAAAGTACAGTTGTCTCTATTCAGTTAACATTCTGGTGCCTTCATCTTTTCTTCAATTGAATGTAATAGCTTCTGTTTAGGTCCACCCTAAAGGGTGTCCCCAGTGATTTACTGTGGGATTCCTTTTAGTGATGGCTCTGCACTGAAGTACTGTATATATCCTTGAGGTCATCCCAGTCTCAGCTTCATTTTGAGGCTTGTATTAATCGGATTGTGAAATTGTTTTACTATAAAATCTACAGAATCTTTGTAGTCTGTAACCTATGCTGTCTCGCCAGGTTCCTAGGACTTATGCATGCTTTTATCACATCCTTTGGTTGTATTGTGCTTTATTATTTGAGAGTCTACTTTCATAAAGTGCTCAGACTTTTATAGTACTGTACACCAGTGAAACACTTGTAGGTTCTCCAAATCTATTTCTGTGCTTTGAGAACCACAAGATGAGATTTTGATACAAAAGAATAGGCTACATAGACTACTAAAGACACTGTTTGGAATGATTGTCAGTAGGGCTTTTACTGGAAACATTTGCAAAGTGTCTGTAGACCATGGTTTTTTCCAGACCCAAAAAGGAAAGATTGTAAAAATATAGAAAATTAGATTCTGCTTGTGGTTCCCCCCCCCCCCCCCCCCCAACTCATCTTTTGAAAACCCTTGCGGGGGGAGGGGAAGGAGGGAAGAGAAAACCACAGAGTGCTGTCCACATTAATTCTGGAGCCTACATTTGCATATTTTGGCTTCTGAATACAAAGTAATATAGCCTTATCAGTAAAATTCTAGCTGTACCTGTAAACATACATAATGTTAATCCCAGTTACCTCAAACTTTGAAGGGAAAAGTCTTCCATAGTAGCACTAATTTTTGCATATTTTTCTTTAAACTATTTGACTTTTTAATCTCCAATATTTTTTGTTTTGCTGGCCACATCTGATAACATTGAAATAGAATAAGGATTAAAGACAAACGTTAAAGTTAAAATTGTGAACTTTCTCACAATTCCAAATCAAAACCATAATTTACAAAGGGCCAATAAATTACCTTCCATGGATCATTCTGCCTCAAAGATTGAAATATTGGTAAGTTAAAGGTGCTTTCTATAGTGAAAAGCTTAAATTTAACATTTAGAATCTCTTCTAATAAAGTAGGCAAAATACTTTCAATTGAACCCTTTCTTAAATCTTAAAAGATGGAGTTCCTAGATTTATTTTCCAGCATCTGATACATAGTAACATTACCCTGACTTCTTATGAGAAAGTGTTCTACAAATGTGCACATAGATTTGAACTTGTTCTTTAAAGATGTTGGTATGATTGCTCTGTTTGATCTACAAATTCTTGTAAAATTTTTGATCTGTAATAAAACTAGCAAATATTGAGCTTTTGTTTTTGATAAACCAATTTAGTTACATAACTATAATATGTAATTTCTTGCTGACTTTGTTCATTTTAGTTCAGATGGGTAAGTAGGGTAGTTGTGTATGAAAGATCTCTTGCAGAGCAACTATTTTGTGGCTTCACCTGGAAGACCCCTGCAAAGAGCTGAACACCCAACAAACCCCACTAACTCTAATCAAGACAATTGGATTAAAAAAAAAACCCATCAGACCCCCAAATATTTTTGCACAACATACCAAGAATGTATTTGAACTAATGTGTAAAAATATGAATGAAAATATACTTTAACCAATTTCTCTGTTGCTAAATCGGGGAAAACCTCCTCCACTGAATGAGAAAATCCAGACTGATTGTAGATGGACAGAATTAGTATCCATAGAATGTAACAACCTAGTTCTTTCATGGTCAGCTTTACAGCTGCTTCCTTGACTGGAGCCCCATTCTGTCGAGTTTATTTTTTCCCTTCACTTCAGAAGAAGCAGTGCATCTTGGCTATGTGATTAATGCCTTGGACAATCTCCGTGTAGGATTTATACTTACAATATCTGTAAATAGTAGTAATGTGCAATGGAGAGCTATTCTAAGATATTAAATGTATTCAAGAAATTCTCCTTTCAGGGTATACAGTCGGTTATCTGGACTGTCGTAGTGCTCTTCAGTAGAGTGAAAATCTCTTTAGTCTGGTGACTTAGTCTTAGATATTCTGATCTGAGTAGGGCACATCTGTGCCATTTGGGGATCATGGTCATTCTGTGAATAGCCCGCATTAATTTAACTATTTATTTAACATTCAGAAATAAGTTGTACAGTATGGTTCTGTTAAATTTTCAAGCATAGACTTTCACCTAGTTCTTGGTCTCCACTCTCTCTCTAAATGAAAGTTTGATCCTATAAATAAGTGATAGGGGGAAACAGGTTGAAAAGCAATCTTCTAACATTTTGGCTCTCCACTTGTTAGTCCATGTTTGCCTTCTGAATTGAACTAGCATTACTTGCAACTTGTTGTGTCTAGAGGACAATAGCATATGATGCAGCATAATCTCAAAATCTAACACAATAGGATCCATTAGGAAGAATCTTTAGAAGTTTTATAAACTGTACCTATTAAGATGAGCAAGCTATTTTACTTGCACCTGTTCTGTGTTGCTCTTACTGAGATATTGATAGTTTCCAAAAAGCTACAAAATTTGAAACTTTGTGTCGCTTGTGATTTAGCATATTTTTCCTGTTTGTGCTATTATATGAAAATTTCTAATTCAAGGGGCAATGGGGATCTGCCAAATATGGGGCTTTTGCCATATTCTTATTAGTTATCTTGCAGAAAGGGGGATGAAAACCTCTAGAAGGAGACCAGTTGGGGAGGAGGATTGGGCTATTAACTTCAAGGGAAAAGATAGATAATGCTTGCAACTTGTTAGTAGTTAGTGTGTCAGTTCTGTAGTTCATACTGTGGATATGTTAGGTCCTCTCTGACCATCTCTTTTTTGACCTCTCATACACAATACTGCACCTTCCTTTGTGACAACAGCGGTTGGTTAAATGAAAAAGTACTTTTGGGACATTAAGGAGAAAATAAGCTTAAATAGTGGTGGTTCTTTAGACCCTGCACTTCAGTTTTAAGAAGCCTACCTTTTTTGTATTTCTTAATTTTGACATTTTATTTCCCTTTTTGCAGGCTGAATACCTCAACCCCCACTTTTTCCTTCTATGTCAGGGGAATCTAGGATAGCAGTTAGATAAGTAAATAGCAAAATCTACAGTTGATAGTTTTATTTGGCAATTTAGGCAGTACATCTCTGCCTGTTTACTGCATCTCTGTCCATTTTCTCCTTCTTGCTAACATCACTAGTCATCCCTCCCACCTGCTCACCTCTTGTTAGGGAAGGAGGAGCAGGCACCAGGCCTCTTCGAAGGAAGTTTCTTACCACCTGTCTCCCCTTCTCCCCCACGATCCAGGCGATCTAGATATGCCTTTCAGTCTGTTTCCTCTTCTCCTGAGGGAGAGGTGCCTGGTAGAAATACTTCCTGAAGCAGGGGAACAGAAGGTGGGTAGCAGTGGTGGGTTCTTCTAAAGGAGGCCAGTTAGTGGTGCCTTCTCTTCTCCCCTTCTGTTCCCTGCTAGGACACAGTGATGTTTGCATTAAGAGGGGAACGTACGACTTGGCAGAGTGAGCCCTAAGTTCATTCAGATACTTGCTGAAGACAAAACTGTGCTACCCTGCTGTATGGTGGGGAGGAATGCTTCTTGTTCAATCCTAGCACGTCTCCTCCTAGCTGTGGATATGTTATGAGATTTGGTTGAGTTCCCTGGAAGTAATAGGGATCTGCGTTTAGGAGAGATTTTGCCATTCTCCTGAGCTCTGAATGCTGCTGTTTGTGGATCTCACCGTGACTTGAGGAATGGGTTAAGTTTTTTTTTCCTGTAAAGGGAAAGAGATTGAATTATTCAGTCTAATGAGATGAAACCATTCACTGGTCTTTTAACATGTTTTGCCTTCCCTCCTAGCCAGAGTATGGCAGTATAACAATTTTGAAGAAAACATTTTTAAGCTTTACCTTTGAGAATAATAGTGACTCAGAGATTACCATACTGCTATTACAAATGATTGTTCTGGGTGCAGAGTTCATTTTGACTACAGCATATTCCTGCAAGCACTTAAGTTAAATAAAAGATTGTGCTGAATTTCAAAATTCCTGCATTCTTTGCTCTACTGGGGATTTATTAGATTGGTTCTGGCTTGTCATCTTATTAAAATGTGTATCTTAAAGGGATAAATATAATGGATTTACCTCTTCACTAGTAGAATTGAGTGGCATGGGTTGCTTACTTCCTTCTCAACCTCTTACTAATGATTTTATTCCACCCCACCTTCACCCTCCCCTCTGGTGTTTGGAGTAACTTTTTATTACTGTGTATAAAGGATAACTAATCTAATCCTATAACTTGATCAAATTTGTTTTAATCCAAAATCCCTGCACCATTTTGCATCAAGCCCTTCTACTAAGCTTGGACAACTCTTGTTTCCTTGAGTCCTGGTACTGCCTTCATTTGAATGGCAACCACAAAACTGGAACAGTTAACACTTTAGAGACATCAGACATTTAAGACTGTAATTTTTCACTTGGGGGAGTAGGAGAAGGGGGGAATGGATGCTAATGAAGCTTGCAGAAAGGTTACACTGAAATTAGACTGTCAATTTCAATTATCACAAAACCACCATAATTTAAACTCAGTTGGCAATCTTATTTGAGGACAAATACTGGTATGTTGTGGAATACCTATTGTCATAGATAAAGTAGTGTATGGAGTCTCTCAGAGCAGCTTCCTGCATTGTCTTTCTTTTAACCAGTGTTACTCCTCCCCCTTCCAATAATTAATCCCCAAAGAAACAAATTTAAATTAAGTTTTGAATAAACATATATAAAATACTTGAAGCAGAATTTTTACTGCTGGTAAGTTGAAATAAATGTAAAACTGTTTTTGTCATTTTCATTACAAAATGGTAAATATAGTATAAAATGAGTGTGATCAGTGGTTGTAGGTATTTTGACTCTACACTGTGGCCAGGTAGCATGGTTCACTTAAATTTATTGTGCATGTCTTGCTTTCAGCACATCTTCATTACCACCTCTAGACTGGCCTTTACCAACTCATTATGGACAATGTGAACTGAAAATAGACGTACAGCCTAAAACTCACCATAGAGCTCATTATGAAACAGAAGGCAGTAGGGGAGCAGTAAAAGCATCTACTGGAGCACACCCGGTAGTGAAGGTATGAAGTTTTTTAACTTTTACACAAAAGTTGTTACAGAAAATTGATGATACTTACAGTGCAGTACTGTAAACTGTTACTGGTTTTTTGTGGCACTTCTTATCATCCTGAATAGATGGGACATCTCTGTAGCATACCGTTTGCTCCAAAATAATCTCTTAAATACATTTTTATACTTGTAAAAATTATGCTACAATTACAGAGCATATAATGAATTCCGTTGTATATTATAGACTTATCATTGGCTTCATGACAGTATGCATAATTTCTTCCACTTGATCGGAAAGGAAATTTGGGGGAGGGAGGGAGGGAATTAGGATTACAGCATGATAAATGACATATACTCAGTCATATTAAGATCTAATTTCTGTAACACTTAAGAATGCTATAACTTCACTTGATTAATGGATTATATTTCCTCAATATCAGGGATACATTTCTGAACATTCCCTCTGGGACACGTGGCATTGGCCACTGTCGGAAGACAGGATATTGGGCTAGATGGACCAAAGGTCCGACCCTGTATGGCCGTTCTTATGTAACATGAAGACTGGTGTATGACAAGGATTATAATTTCTTTGGTTTTGTTTTATCACACTGTTTATGTAAAACACTGAGGTAATTCAAGTAGATGCTTGCTAATTTTCATTGTAGTAAACTACAGACCAAAATTTGCAGTAAACAAATTTTTAGTTTTGTTTTTTCTCCTTGTAAACTAGCCAGATTTTGCTGCTGTTTGGGAAGGAGGCTAATACACGCAACTGCTTACTCTTCTCTGGCCCACTGGGAAGCTTCACATCACTGGCTTTCTTAAGTGGGTTGCTAGTAAGGGGGAGGACAAAAGAAGATTTGCTAAAGTCTCTCCCAGCTCAATTCTTGTGGCCTTTGGTGAGGGTGCCAGCCACTTCTTCACTTTTGTTGCCCTAAAAGCAACTTTGAAGGCAGCCTGACTCAACATTATTTCCACAGAAAAAAACAGAAATGTAGACATTTTGGTTTCACTGTCTTCTGGCAAGTATCAGAGTATGTGTTAGTCTGAATCTGTGAAAAGCAACAGAGAGTCCTGTGGCACCTTTAAGACTAACAGAAGTATTGGGAGCATAAGCTTTTTGTGGGTAAGAACCTCACTTCTTCAGATGCAGAACCTCACTTGCATTTGAAGAAGTGAGGTTCTTACCCATGAAAGCTTATGCTCCCAATACTTCCATTAGTCTTAAAGGTGCCACAGGACCCTCTGTTGCTGTCTTCTGGCATTTCATCATGTGGCAATCCCCTTTTGGCTAGCAGTGAATGACACTAAATGTCCTAACCCCTAAGCTAGCTCTTGCTGGATTCTTCCTTTTGTTACAAATACTACATAAATGTGAAGTGCTTTCCAAATGCTACCTAATCCTGGGAGCCACAAAGAGAGAGGTGGCATCCTTCTACTTTAGGCCAGATCTACACTTACATTTTACCAACATATGTATTGTCAGTTAAGGGTGTGGGTGGTTTTTTGCAACACAGTTTGCTGTCAAAAGCTCTAGTGCTGGTATGATTTATTTTGCTCGCTGAACTGGAATAAGCTAGAACAGCAAAAGCACTTTAGTACTGCTATAATTGCATCTGTTCTAGGGAAGTTTTGCCAGTATAGCTATACTAGCAAAATTTAAGTGTAGATATGAAGAGGTCACTGACAGCAAATCTGACAGAATGGGGATTGAAGTTTAATTCTTTTACTCTAACTGCTGGATTATGCTGTCATAATTTGAAATTTAGCTGTGTATCAAACTGCACCACGGTGTCAAAGGGAGTATTTTGGCACTGTGACAATGAAGGGAGTTGACAGATGAGCCTGCACTTGGATCGCTCTCCTGTCCACAGACACATGTACCCTTTTCCTTCACTGGCTCCCAGTCTCAAGGCTCTTTGCCCTAATCTTCTACTTTCCTGCCTCACCTCCAGTCTGGCTTTTGTATCTTCTGTATTTGAATTAAATGTCTTTTTCCTCCTCCATGCTGTCTGAGTTCCCTCAGTGAGGTCATTTAAGAGCACAGGATATAGGCATCCTGCTCCCAGTTCTAGTGTCCAGGCCAGCCATTACAGGGAAATTCCAGCTGCTTCTTTGAGTACTGTTCCTATGGTTGCTCCACTGTAGGTGTATATGCCTTCCTGTGCCTGAGATTGGAAACTAGGTAGCAGTGTCTATTTGGCCCACATATGTGCTCTCCTTGTCCTTGTTCCTTGTCTCGAGGCTATCTAGCACTGTGCAGGCGAACTGCCCTCATTTCCTTCTCAACCGCCCTTGGTATGAAATGGAGCAATAAGTAGAATCTGACAGTCAATTAGCTTTAAACTTTGTTTAGTTTTTAGAATAGCTACTAGAGTTTCCATTATTAGTTTATTACTACTCCCTTCTCCTTTTCCCTTTTTAATATATAAAAAAAATCTTTTTTGTTCTGACTTAGAAAACAGTTGCCTCCTTGTCCTTTTTGATTTTGCTGTCCTCTCCCCTCTTAGGGAATGACCTCAAGAAGGGGCATGCCTGGCTCCCCCAGGTTCAAACACTGTCTCCTGTAGAGAGGATATCTCAGTCAGCGACGGCCATTTGTGCTGAATTAGCGGTTTAGGAGAGGCTCACATATCACAGAAGTGTATCTTCTGTCAGAAATTAAAGACAAGAGCAAGAAAGAGCCATGACCTGAAGCTTAAGCTCCTCATGATGCAGAGTCCCCTGAGATTGGCCTCCGACCCTGGTCCTGGGACTCCCCCGGAGCAACAATCCCTGACATGACCATCAGCATCCATGGACATCAAATTATGGTGCAGTCAAAGAGGAAATGTAAGGATTCCTCTCACAAGAGCTTGAAAGAGGGCTACAAGTCCACAGGCTGAACAGTTGACTAGGAAGAAGAGATCCCCAGCAAAGTCAGTGACCTTGATACTGATGGAGCTGTGGCATGGTACCCCATAAGACACTAGGTTTCTCTGGTACCCATACTGCCTAAAGACCCGAGGAGCACAGCTTGCAGCATTAGTACTGTCTGATTAAAAGGCAATAAAGACTGTACCACCTTTTCTAAAATGGCACTGCAAGAGACAAGGAAAGCCGCAATACCAAGCACTTACAGGGAACTCTCTTCTGGATGGTCATCACACCACAAGAGTCTTCAATTACCAGACTCACTCAACACCGACAAGCTAGGCGAGACAGACTCATCGGTATCAGTTACCACCACAGTACTGCAGGAATTTTGTTTTTCTCAGTGTTGGTTTCAGGAACACTGGAATCTCCACTACTCGTCACCGGCATCCCCTTACCGACTGCATTTTGGTCTCTGGAATCCCCTATAGTACTGAAACACTCCCCACCAGCCTCTTTAGCTGCTCCACCTTTATTGAGTGAAGAAGCAGAGATGATAACTTAACTTTGGTCTCAATGTACGGCTCCCCAGAACAAGGTCAAGGGACCTTTCACTTATAGCCACATGCAGAATCTCCAATACCAATAGTACAGTTGCAGGACATCCTAGGGTATCACCACCCATACCCTGTGCACCATCCCAGTGGCCATAGTGTGACCCATGGGCAGCTCATAAACACCAGTCCCCTAGGACCTCAAGTACCCATTGGGGTGGAGGAAAACTATCTCCCTCTTCTTCCCTTGAAGAAGCAGAGTTGTCACAACACAAACTGTTGGACATCCTCCACATGTCCTCGTTGCGTATTGTACTCCCAATCAACAAGGCCCCACTAGACCCAGCCAAGATCATCTGGCTAACGCTGGTCTCGAAAATGCCTACGTGTAAAAGGGCAGACAAAATATTATATGCCCTATAAAGATGTGGACTTTCTCTTTTTCTCACCCATTTCTGAATTTCCTTGTTGCGGGTACTGTAAACGAATGTGGACGACAGCACCATGCTAGATCAACTCCCTATGACAAGGATTAGAAAATATTGGACCTATTTGGCAGGAAATCTTATTAGTCCGCAACTCTGCAGTTTAGGATTACAAATTACCAGGACCTGATGGCGAAATATAGTCACATCAACTATGGAAAACTCAATGCCTTTATTGTTCACCTCCCAAATTATCAAAAAGAGCAGTTCCAAGCTATCATCACTGAGGGCCAGTTTCTAGCAAGGACAGCACTACAAACTGCATTAGATGCCATGGATACAGCTGCTCACTCCATATCAGTGGTGGTAGTGATGAGAGCTTCCTGGCTTCACCTTTCTGATTTACCAAGAGAAGTCCAAATCACAGTGGAGGACCTTCCATTCAAGGGATCCAAACTCTTGGCAGAGAAGATGGATTCTTCACTACACACACACTGAAAGACTCAAGGGCCACATTATGCTTCTTGGGGATTTACATGCCTGCACAGAAAAGATGATACAGTAAATCGCAAATGTCACAAAGATCCTAGTGCAGCTTCCTCCACCCTAGAGACATTATGAACCCCAGCGGAAGAGACATCGGCTTCAAAAACAAAAGACTGCAGTCGCCCAAAACTTAAACTGCACAACCCTCAATATTGAAACATCAGTTTTGAGACATTGGTCGAGGCCCAGAGTTACCACTCCTACCATCTGCATACTTTCAGATGCTTCCTTGCTCTTTTTCAACAAAACTGGGAAAACATAACATCAGACAAGTAGGTACTGGAGATAATCTCCTATCTAGTCCATTTTACCTTCCTCCTTCCCTGTCACTCTTCAGGGACCTTTCTCACAAAAGCCTGCTATGTCAGAAAATAAATAATCTCCTGAAGCTGAGTGCTATAGAACCAGTTCCCAGTCAACACAGAGGGAAGGGTTTCTACTCCTAATACTTCCTGACACCCCCTCACCCCCCCCCCAAAAAAGCAACCAGAAGATGATTCATTCTTCATCTAAGAGCATTAAAGAAATGCGAAAAGACACGAAGATTCAAGATGGTTACACTAACTGCAATAATTCCATCTCTAGACCAGGGAGATTAAGCATCTTGTAGGGCCGAGAACCACTTTCACATAGCGATTCAACCATCCCACAGAAGTGCCTCAGGTTCACTTTTGGTCAGGACCATTTTCAGTTCAGTATACTTCCAATTCACCCTATCATCTAGACCCAGAGTATTCTCCAAGGTCCTATCAGTGGTAGCGGTCCACTTTCACAAATGGGGAATTGTGATTTACCCATATATAGATGACTGCCTACTCGGGGCATGATCCTTCCAAGACGCCCTATTGGTCACACAAAAAACTCTGGATGTATTCACTGTTGGGACTACAACTGAACACTCACACTGACTCCAGTACAACTTCCAGAATTCATAGGAGCCTATCTCGATGCAGTGAAGGCCAAAGCATGCCTTCCACTACACAGGTTCAACACCCTTACCAGCTTGATTGACACCATACAGACCAGCCCCTAGACCTCCGCTAGAAATTGCCTGCAATTACTTGCACATCTTTGTGATAAGTCATGCAACGCTTCATTTGCATGGTCTGCAGACATGGCTATAAATAGGATATGCACCAAATAAATAGTCTGAACAAACTACTGTTGATGCCCTTGACAGTAAAAGGCTCTCGAATGGTTAAAGGATCTGCAAAATGTCTGCATAGGGGTCGCTTCACGCAGCCACCTCCAACATTGATACTGCAGATGCATCTTTACTGGGCTCGGGAGTTCCCCTAAACAATCACATGGTTCAAGGCAAATGTTCCCCCATAGAATCAACACTACATATCAACCTATTGGAGCTCAGAGTGGTCTGGAACGCTTGTGCTCATTTCCTACCATTGATCAGTGGCAAACATATAAGTCACGACAGACCACATATGTTCTACATAAACCATCAGGGAAGAGCAAGTTCACCATCCCTTTGTGCAGAAGCAGTGAAACTGCGGAATTGGTGCATTTGGCACAGCATCATTATATCAGAAGTTTACTGTCGGGTGCCGAATACCACAGTGAACACCCTCAGCAGAACATTTTCACAGGAACACGAATGGGAAATGGACCATGTTCTCTACAGTGTGATTTTTGACATTGGGGAGTCCCAAAAATAGACTTATTTGCCATGGCCAAAACCTGGAAACGTTCCTAAAACTGCTCAAGAGCAGGGATGGGGTATCACTTGCTAGAAGATGCCTTCCTCTTGCACTGGAACACAGGTCTCCTTTATGCCTTTCCTCCAGTTCTCTCATATTGAAGGTCCTGCTAAAGATAAGAAAGGAAAGAACAAAAGTTATTCTCCTAGTTCCTTTGTGGTTAATACAAACATGATGGTTCTTCAAGTGCTTACTCATGTCCATTCCATGCTAAGTGTGCGTGCGCCTCGTGCACAGTTGCTGGAGATATTTTCCCTCTAGTGGGATCCATAGGACTGTCCCTAGCACCCCCTGGAGATCTGCGTGCACCCTCTCAGTTCCTTCTTACCAACTGTAACGATTGCTTAGAATGATCTTGCTCTTGCAAGGCTTTCCCAGTGGTTTAGATTCTGTAGTGTAATCTATGTAGTTTTTGTAGTTTAGCCTTTTAGTTACCAGTTAGTATTCGTGTATATATAGTGGTCCTGGTCTTCGAGGAACATTGTGTCAGGGACAAGGCATGCCCCAGTCCCCAGGCTTCAAACCGTGTACCTCCTGCGGCAACCCTGTGCCAGTGAGTGACCTGCTTTGGAGCTGTTTAAAGTGCCTCAGGGAAGCTCACATTCAGGAGAAGTGCAAGATCAGCAGGGGCTTTAGACGGCGCACTCAGAAAGACAGGGCTACCGGGGTTAGAAAGGTTCAAGGGGTGGTGTGATCCATCACAGCACTGACTGTCGCAGCACATCCCAAAAGAAAGCCCTCCATGTCCCCGCTGCAGTAGTCACTAACCAGTACTGCCTGGGGGCGGAAGCAAGTATGGCTCTGCCATGGTCTCCAAGGGAAGAGTCTTCTTCAGAGTTTGAGGGGAATCCTTTGCCCCACCAAAAAAAGTACTGGTACCTGATTTACACACCAGACTTAAATACCAACCCCGCAGCTGGTGCTTAGCCTCTAGGCCATTGGCCGACACAGTGGCAATACTGGAACCTGTGGGGTTTTCCATCGGTACTGGAACCCCCTTCCTCAGCCGTCCTACTCAGTGGTGTCTGTGAGACGAGCCACAGTTTCATCCTGACCAGCACCGGACCCCGACTCTGATACCAACCCCAGCACCGAGGTCACTGAAGTGATCCCAATGGATGTGGAGGAGGAAGGAGCAGCCCCTCCTACAGTGCTAGCCTCTTCCTCATTGTCCCCTGTCAAGGCGGTTGCAGGTCCTAGTAACCTGCTTCCACCAGATGACTTCTGGGCCCATCAAGAGCTCCTGAAACGGGTCAGCGCAAACTTGGGACTGAAAGTCAGGGATCTAAAGGAGTCCACATACAGCCTGATACCCTGGCTGAAGTGGCTCCCTCCAAAGTGACCCTGCCACTCAGTGAGGTGGTGTTCGGACCAGTCAGGGCACTATGGCAGACCCCTTCATCTTGCCCCCTACCTCAAAAATGTAGAGAAGGAACTGAAAGTGATTTACCCGCGCAGCACTCGATAGCCTCAAGGCAGTGCAAGAGACAGGGAGAAGAGCGTGTGTGCAGGCCAAACAGACATTGCTACCTAAAATCTCCGATCTCGGGTGCAGGGATGTGGATAGATCTACAATGGAGCGCCCATGGGAACGCACACCTCAAAGAACCACAATTACTGCACGAGGTGATAACCCTTTCTTTGCCTGTGTAGCACTACACTGGAAGGTAATATGCTCACTTGATCTCTGGAGCTGGCACATGCACTGTCTGGTCAACACTCGGAGCTTGCATGCTGAGTGAAACTGGAATCTTGGGAGATTTTTAGCTGCTAAAAACCTAAAGTCTCTGAGCATGCGTGAATTGCGATCCTCCTGCCCTGCCCCATCTCCTGTCAGTGCCACCTATAATATATGCATTAATGTAGATCATGTCTATAGATTCACACCCTTGGAATCTTAACTCAAGGGCATGTATATAATTCTAGCTTTGATTATTGCAAAATGAAAATTCAGAATAAAAGTGGAGGGGGGGTTGCTTTACTTTTCTTCGCTCTTCATAAATTGAGGAATCACTTCCCTCGATCTGCTGGCAATGCTCCTATTAATTCAGCCCAATATGCCATTAACCTTGGAAACAAGGGCACACTGCTGACTCATATTCAGCTTCTCATCCACTGTAATCCCCAGGTCCTTTTCTACAGAACTGCTGCTTAGCCAGTCAGTCTCCAGCCTGTAGTGGTGCATGGGATTCTTTTGTCCTAAGTGCAGGACTCTGCACTTGTCCTTGTTGAACCTCATCAGATTTTTTTTGGCCCAATCCAAATTTGTCTAGGTCACTCTGGACCCTATCCCTACCTTCTACCGTATCTACCTCTCCCCCCAGCTTAATGTCATCTGCGAACTTGATGAGGGTGCAATCCATCCCATCGTCCAGATCATTAATAAAGATGTTCAACAAAACGGGCCCCAGAACCAACCCCTGGGGCACTCCGATTGGTACTGGCTGCCAACTAGATATTGAGCCGTTGATCAGTACACATTGAGCCTGACAATCTAGCCATCTTATAGTCCACCTTATAGTCCATTCATCCAAACCATACTTTGTTAACTTGCTGGCAAGAATACTGTGGGAGACCATATCAAAAGCTTTTCTAAAGTCAAGATATACCACTTCCACTGCTTTCCTCATATCCACAGAGCCAGTTATCTCATCATAGAAGGCAATCAGGTTGGTCAGGCATGACTTGCCCTTGATGAATCCATGTTGACTGTTCCTGATCACCTTCCTCTCCTCCAAGTGTTTCAAAATGGTTTCCTTGAGGACCTGCTCCATGATTTTTCCAGGGACTGAGGTGAGGCTGACCGGTCTATAGTTCCCTGGATTCTCCTTCTTCCCTTTTTAAAAGATGGGCACTATATTTGTCTTTTTCCAATTGTCAGGGACTTCCCCTGATCGCCATAAGTTTTCAAAGATAATGGCCAATGGCTCTGTGATCACATCAGCCAATTTCCTCAGCACCTTCGGATGCATTAGATCTGGACCCATGGACTTGTGCATGTCCAGCTTTTCTAAATAGTCCTTAACCTATTCTTTCACCACTGAGAGCTGCTCACCTCCTCCCCATACTGTGTTGCCCATGACAGCAATGTGGGAGCTGACCTTGTCTGTAGTATCAGAGGGATAGCCATGTTAGTCTGTAGCGATAAAAACAATGAGGAGTCTGGTGGCACCTTAAAGATTAACAGATTTATTTGGGCAGTCACCTTGTCTGTGAAGACTGAGGCAAAAAAAGCATTGAGTACTTCAGCGTTTTCCCTATCATGTGTCACTAGGTTGCCTCCCGCATTCATTAAGGGTCCCACAGTTTCCCTGACCTTTTTCTTGTTGCTTAGAAACCCTTCTTGTTATCCTTCACATCCCTTGCTAGCTGCAACTCCATTTGTGTTTTGGCCTTCCTGATTACACCCCTGCATGCTCGAGCAATATTTTTATACTCCTCTCTAGTCATCTGTCCAAGTTTCCACTTCTTATAAGCTTCCTTTTTGTGTTTAAGGTCGCCGAAGAGTTCACTGTTAAGCCAAGCTGGTCGCCTGCCATATTTACTATTCTTTCTGCACATTGGGATGGTTTGGTCCTGCACCCGCAATAAGGCTTCTTTAAAATACAGCTAGCTTTCCTGGACTCCTTTCCCCTTCATATTAGCCTCCCGGGGATCCTGCCCATCAGCTCCCTAAGGGAGTCAAAGTCTGCTTTTCTGAAGTCCAGGGTCTGTATTTTGCTACTCTCCTTTCTTCCTTGCGTGAGGATCCTGAACCTCTCATGGTCTCAACCATCTTATCATTGTCACTGCTGAAACCGTCTTTGTTCTTAACAGCTATGTAACCTACTTGAATATTATTCCTGTTTTGAGTTATCTAAATCAGAGCAGTAAATGACTTTCTTACGCAGAGTCATTGTTAAAATTGAAATTAGAATTTATGCATTCCTGTTTCCCAGTTTCAAGCTCAGATCACTTAATTATGCCTCCCTAAATTAAAATTAATACAAAGGCAAATCAATATTGTTTCACAAGTTGATCTCACAACTATTATATTGTAGTTACAGATGGATTTGATGGGGGAGATCAACTTGTGACACAAAACATTGATTTTCATTGGTATTTACTTTTTATATAGTGCTGGGAAAAATTGTGTATTAACGGTCAAACTCAATGAATGGTGAACACAGAGCTGTAGGAAGGTTTAAAATATTTGATTTGGCATGGGAAGTGTGGTCTGCCCAGCTCTCCCTCACCCCAGTGTACTACATACATATTATTTGTAATATACATTACTTTTTGCACACATTCTAAATAGTCTCATCAACATTTTTGTTTGTAGCCTTATTTAGCTCTTTACCACCCAAGTCTGTGAATGCTTGATCAATGTGATGCACAAGGTGTTAAGTGTTCCTGACAAACTACTCTAATTGTCTTTACATTTTGTTGGTTAATGTGCAGTTGCTTTTAGATCATACTTTGCAGCACTCAGCAGGGCATTTGTTTTTAAGATTTTCTGTGAATATGATGGAAAACTTATGGTTCTGCATTACGTGTGTAATTTATACATTATTTTTAACAAGATTTTAAGATAGTGGTACACAGCTTCAATTTACACATAGGTTGTTAGTCATACTGTACTCCACCTGTCACTAGGAAACTAAGCCTCTGACAGATTTGGCATCGTCTGTCATGAGCATGTTTAATCAGCTTATTGTTTCCAATGTGTGGGGAAGCTAAATGAATTGAAGTCTCACTTTGCTGGGTCACTAAATGTCCTTTTATGCTTTAAAAGGACATGAATAAATTATATTTTTATTTAGGAGTTTCTGCAGTAAAATTCTCTTTTTAGCCATTCTGATGGCAAGATTTTATTATTATTATTAATTATCTGCTCCAAACAAAGTATCAGCCTTTTAAATCTCCGCTTGATATGGGTATGTTCCAGTTAAACTGTGTAAATCAAAAGAATTTGTCTTAAAGGCTCTCTTTTTTACGAATTTGAAAGACTACGTTTTGAGTTCTTTTAATAAAGAAGGAATAAATAACTTACCATAATTCCTGTTTATGGCTTGGTTGCCATATTAAAATAACCACCTAAACTATGCATCTGAAGAAGTGAGGTTCTTACCCACGAAAGCTTATGCTCCCAATACTTCTGTTAGTCTTAAAGGTTCCACAGGATCCTCTGTTGCTTTTCACCTAAACTATGGTTACCCCACTTACACCACATTTAGTAAACGTAGGTTCCTATTCGAATACCGATTTTCAGTGGACTAGTGTTTTGAAATAAAATCTGATGAATTGTCATAACTTCACTCGTGTGTTCCTCAAGATCTGCCTACTGTTCTAAAATCTGAATAAAATGGTAGAAATTGTGGCGATCATATTGGCCCATTAACCTGAGGATATATGCCCACTATCTGTTACACTGGCTCTCTCAGTAGAAATTTAGAAACTGTTATTGGATCCTTGGTTGCTCTCAGGTGATTTGGCCTTTTCCCATCTATATTTGGGTAGAATCTTTTCTTTCTGATGTGAACCTAAGCACAATCATTCATGCCTTTGTCATTTCCAGAATAAATTTACTGCAGCATGTGGTTTCACCAAAAAAACCTCTTTAAAGCTCATTTGGTGAAACACTTGCACTTAATTTTGCAGGGAGCATGTTGCATCTGTACTCTTAAAACTATACCTCACTATCGGTCTATATGGAGTTTTTTGTTTGGTTTTTGGGATTGATTGGGGGAGGGTGTGTGAGCGAGAGAGAGAGAGAGAAGTTTTCTGGTCTGAACACAAAACTGCACCAGTTTAACAAAGGTTTGATTTTTATATATATTTAGTTAAATCTGTGCAACTTTGCATGGATATGCTTTTAGGTTGGCTTAAACCTAGCTTATATTGGTTTAGCATGTGCCAGAATGTATCCAAATTCTGTTTTCAGTGTGCTGCAGATTTTTGCATGAAAAATGTGTTATAAACAGTCAAGAGAAAGCAGACGATATTGATAGCTGGAGAGGAGGCAGTTGTCACTCTCATCATGTAGGAAGATGGTGTGAAAGTTGGTTTTGTTTTTCATATGCAGCAGACATAACTAGAAGCTTTTGGTCAGGGGAAGAATCCCCTCTCTATTTTTGCGAGGTGGGGGATTGTATTCCTCATTAGTCCCTCTCCAGTAGCCTTCCCAACAGCACCTGGCCCCTCCACATCAAGTACTTCTAGATAATGATGATATCCTGATGTTCTGGCTAAAAGGGTCAACAGTAAAATAGTTAATATTGATATTTAAATTATTAGCATTAGGCTTTAGCACTGATACTTGATAAAGATGATTGGGGTTTCTGAGACTTTTTTCACTTGAGATTTTTTTAGCGAAAAACATGGAAATTTGTCATATTGGTGTAGACCAATATCTTGTCTACGACGCTGCTCAGTACCAGCTGGTTCGCAGGAAAAAACTTGGAGTAAGCAGGTGCAGCATAACCTGTCCTCAGGAAAAGCCTTCTTTTAGGTTTCGTAGGTTGGGTGCAAGCAAACAATGTGTTTTTAATATGGCTAAATGTAAGTGTATACATCTAAGAAC